>NC_080584.1:5414000-6767500 GCF_029962835.1 Magnolia sinica | reverse complement strand
GTCCCCCATGTGCCAGTTCATGACAGTGGGACTCACTGTTAGGTTATCCAAACAGTTGATATGATGGGTCCCATAGCTGATGCCATATGAACTAAAACTGGAACAAGATGGAAATTTCTACTACTTTGATCATCAGTGGCCCATGTATAGACGGTTAAGGAAAAGTGAGAGCAATACTTCATAAGAAAAGGGTTGATATGGTATTCCTGGCATCTTCGAATCTGGAAATTCTTTGGATTATACACCATCCATAGCAGGAAGCATGATTTCGACGGTTCTGATCATCTAACTAGGAGCCGTATAGCAATTGGACACATCACAGGCAATATTCATGTTTTCGCACATCGTGGCCCTTTAATTAGTCATGTGGTCAGTACCGTTGCTAATATCTTTGTCCACGTGTTTCACTCGTGTGATGGTTTATTCACTGTTCGTGTGTCGAGTTGGACCATTGTCCACCCATTAATTACGATGATTTGGTGGGCCTGACTTTTTGCCTCAAATGATCTTAAGTTCACGAACCTCGCTCAGCCGTGATTAGATCGGCCTAAGCCCAGACTGTCCAAATTTTCGCCTTCAATTGTAGCCTGAGCCTAGGCCCACGGACTAAAAGCTAGTCCTAAGTCCATCAAAAGGGATGGATTAGATCACACACGTGTGCCAGTTTAAAACAGAAGGCATCGTTGCTTGGCAAACCACATTTTGATGCTAAAATAATTAAAATGTATTTAAAATACACAAGTACTATTGGTATGGTTAAAGTCTGTATAAATTTGCGACTGTACCTATAGGCATTTCGGATAACTGCACCAATAAAGAGGTAAAGGATCATGGGTGCGCTACTGTTGGTCGGGTATCTTTCTATGCATAAGTTAGGTGAATAGGTTTATCACAAAAATAGAACTTAAGTTAAAAAATTTATGCATACCTTATTCTTAAGGTAGAGATTATAGAATGCTTTTGTGATTTGTGTATCTCAATGAAACTCGTCGGATATAATGGAGGATTCAAATTTGAGTAGAGATATGCTCTCGAAAATATATATGATTATGTCTCGATAGATAGACGTGATCTTCGGCTAAAATCTTGTCAAATCTATCTTTGCTCGGTATGATGTGGTGTTGTTTTTGGATATCCATTGTTCGAGATCAAGACTGGTCCGATCATCTTGGCTAATAAGTTCTGTCATCCAACTTTAAATTCAAGCATTTTAGCTTGGCAAGTGAGTCTCTCTTGGGAGCTCACTTTATGGAGCTTCCCCCGATAGGTTAGTTCGGCTTTTTGGGATATCTCTCCGGACCTCAGCTCAGCTCATTTATGTGGTCAATACGTTGATGGTTCGAGCAACATGTTCAGATAACTCTTCGCCAGCATTACCTTGATCCCCTCTCATGATGCATATATGTCCTATATAGTAGGTCAATTCGGTTTTCCCCATAACAATTATCATAATTGAGTAAATCCAATCCACACCCAACTCAACTGAATTTTTATAAGGAAAAAGATGGTGAAATCGGAGCTGGACCCGACTAAATGAACACTGATGGGGTACTAACCCTACCATCGTTAGTGTTGCGCAGCACGCCAACAACGCAGTGAACGGAAATCCAATCTTCGGTCTCACCCACAAATGATGAACAAGAAGAAATATAAACTAGAAACTGATCAAAGTAATCCAAACAAACCACAAGACAAGATGTACGTGGAAAAACTCCAAACTAAGGTAAAAAACCACTGATGCAAATTTTCACTATGAAGAAAAACGAAGATTACAAGACAATATACTAACCTCTCCCTTGGAAGTACAGAGAAAATCCCTTGCCCACACCTTAGAAAATTTTTTCAATATTCACCTTAACCCTAGAATAGCCCTAGGGACCCCAATTTATAGTTTTGGCAACTTCCATTTCGCACTCTTGTAAAAGGAAACTTAATTTTTCGCAGTCCGCATCAAATCCGGAAACGAATCTGCGTAACCTCGACTGGTCGAGCGGACTGCACGACCAGTGGAGCGGATCCCACGACCAGTCGAGCACTTTGGATCCAAAAACTGATTCTTGCTTGGCTTTGAGTCGAGCCGGTCCACGACTGATCATGACCGGTCAAGCGGACCCCACGACCGGTCGAGCAAGGGCCACGACCGGTCGTGCGTCCCCCAGATGTGACTCCACATCTCAACAATCTTCCACTTGGAGATACATCGCTATAAACCTTTGTTTTCTTCATCCGGAGTGCACCACCTCCTCGTCTTCAAGCCTGAAGGTTGGTCCTTAAATGAAAGGCTGAATTCTTAGCCAAGTGTATTGCACTCTAACTGTCACTGTATAACTTACAATCTGCTTTCTTCTTACCCAACTCTTCCATGAAACCTTACATTCACACTATCTCCTTGCACGCTTCTGTAGCCGTAACATATTCTGCTTCTGTCGTACTAATAGATACTATCTTCTATAACTGAGAGACCCAATTGACTGCAGCACTACCCAAAATAAAGATATAACCTGTAGTGCTTCTTCTACTGTCGATATCTCCTGCCAAATCTGAATCCACATAGCCTTATAGCTTGATTTCCGATCCACCATAGCACAGCCCTACATCCTTAATACCCAAAGTATCTAAGGATCCACTTCACAGCTTCCCAATGTTCCTTCCCAAGGTTGTTCATGAACCTGCTAACAACTCTCACTGCTTGAGCAATGTCTGGTCTCGTGCTCACTATAGCATACATGAGACTCTCAATAGCTGACGCGTATGGGACTTTAGTCATGTAGTCTCGTTCCTCCTGCGTCTTTGCACCTTGCTCCTTAGATAGCTTGAAGTGGTTGGCTAATGGAGTGCTAACCGGCTTAGCACCTCCCATATTGAATCGATCAAGTACCTTGGCTATGTACTCTGCCTGTGACAAAACTAGTTTCTTGTTTTTCCTGTCATGCTTTATCCTAATGCCCAGGATTTGTTTTGCTGCTCCTAAATCCTTTATGGCAAATTCTCTAGACAGTTGTCTTTTGAGATCTGAGATGTCCTTCATGCTTGAACCGGCCCACAAGTATATCATCAACGTACAAAAGAAGGATGATGTACGACGTATCAAACTTCTTCAAGTAACAAAAGTGGTCTGCATGACATCTCCTAAAACCGTTTCCCGACATGAAACTGTCAAACTTCTTGTACTACTGCCTCAAGGCTTGCTTCAGGCCATATAAGCTCTTCTTCAGTCTGCACACTTTGTTCTCCTTTCCTGGTGCCACATATCCTGTCGGTTGATATATGTATATCTCTTCTTCAAGGTCCCCATAAAGAAAGGATGTCTTAACATCTAGCTGCTCTAAATGTAAGTCCTCTGTAGCCACTATACTCAAGACCATGGGAATCATAGACATTTTCACTACAGGTGAAAATATTTCAGTGAAATCGTTTTTTGTTAAAACCCTTTCACAACCAATCTAGCCTTATACCGTTTCGAACCATCGTGCTCCTCCTTCAGTCTGTAAACTCACTTGTTATGAAGAACTTTCTTACTCTTAAGTAGAATGACTAACTCCCATGTACAATTAGACTCAAGAAAGTCTATCTCATCATCCATGGCCTGCTCCCACTTAACCCGTGTATCTGACTGTAACGCCTCTTCAAAACACTCTGGCTCACCATTATCTGTCAACAGTAGATAATGTAAGGAGGGTGAGTATCGAACCGTGGGTCTCCTCTTCCGAGTAGACCTCCTCACAACCAGTGTTTGTGGCTCTACCTCATAATGCTCATGTGTATAATCATCCTATGGTGTTGTAACACTCATGTCCGGTAACTCTTCCATCTCTACGAATTCTTTCTCCTCGGCCTTATTTTCCTGTACATTATCCTTATGCATCACTTTTTCATTAAAGACTACGTCCTTACTTCTGATGATTTTTCTATTTTCTCCATCTCAAAACCTATAGCCAAAATCATGCTGCCTGTAGCCTATAAACGTGCACTTCCTGGACTTCGCATCTAGCTTGTTTCTGTACTCTGTATCAATGTGAACATATGAAGTGCAACTGAACACTCTGAGATGTGTAAGGTTCACTTCTTTTTCAGTCCACGCTTCTTCTAGTAGCCCACCATCCAATGGTGCTGAGGGACTTCTATTGATGAGATATGCGGCAGTATTCACAGCATCTACCCAAAAAGTCTTGGGCAACCCTGCATGTAACCTCATGCTCCTGGCGCGCTCAAGGATGGTTCTGTTAATGCGCTCAGCCACACCATTCTGTTGCGGTGTCTTTGGAATCGTTTTTTGATGTTTAATTCCATTTGTTGCATAATACTCCTCAAATCTCTCATCACAGTACTCTCCCCCATTATCAAATCTAAGACATTTTACTGTTTTACCTGTCTTGTTTTCTACCATGACTTTTCACTTCTTAAATACATCAAATACATCAGATATATGTTTTAAGAAATAAACCCACAATTTTCTACTAGCATCATCAATAAAGGAAACAAAATAACGTGAGTCACCAAGAGATAATACCTGTGCTGGTCCCCACACATCAGTGTGTACAAGCTCCAACAGATGCGTCTTTGGAGCGCGTCCCGTCTTCTTGAAACTTACCCTCTTCTGCTTGCCATACACGCAGTCCTCGCAGAATTCCAAGTCAATAGACTTCAGCCCTGGTAGCTTCCCTTTTCACAATGGCACTTTCATCCCTTTCTTACTCATATGTCCCAACCTCTGATGTCATAACTTCTCATTCACTCCAGTTGATGCGACTGCGAGTGAACTATACGATCCTAAAGTCACGTACAAAGTACCTTCCTTCTTACCTCGAGATATCACCAAGGCACCTTTTGTGATCTTCTAAGATTTACTAGTGAATGTCGTCACATAACCGGTATCGGCCAACTGCCCCACTGAGATCAGATTCCTTCTCAAACTCGGTATATGTCTAACATCCTTCAATTTCAACGCCCTTCCGTCTTTTTGATTTATATGAACGTCTTCCTTTCCAACAATACTGCACGGCTCATCATCACCCAAGTAGACTTTCCAAAGTTACCTGACACATAATCACGTAGAACTTTCTTACACGAAGTAACATGAAACGAAGCACCCGACTCTATAACCCAAGACTCATTCCTCGCATCAAGAGACAAGATCAACGCTTCTGTGTCACTCTCCTCAAATAGATTCACTGAATCCTTCTCGCCTTGAGAGCTTCTTTCCTATTTCTTGAGCGCCCTGCAATCACGTTTCATGTGCCCCTTCTTGCCGTAATGCCAACACCCGTCTTTGTCTTTCAATCCCTTGGACTTCTTCCTCGACTTAGAATGTCCGTATTTATTACCTCATTTATTCACCGATCTTCCTCTTCCTTCAATGTTTAGAGCATTCCCTAAATCCCTTGAAACTCTTGATGCCTTTCTTCTAGATTCTTCGCTGAGAATTAGACCGACCACATCATAAAATTTCATCTTTGTCGATCCTGAAGAATTGCTCACAGCAATCACCAAACCATCTTAACTGTCTGGCAGACTGGATAAGATCAATAACGCCCTGACCTCATCCTAAAAAATAATGTCAACGGATTCCAACTGGCTCGTGACTGTATTGAACTCGTTTAGATGTTCAGCCACGCTCCCACCATCTAACATCTTCATGTTGAATAGCTATTTCATAAGATGAACCTTGTTAGACGCAGAGGGTTTTTCATACATGGTAGCTAGGGCTTCCATTAATTCTTTTGTAGTTTTCATCTTTGCTATATTAAAGGCGGTGCTTTTAGACAAAGAGAGTCAGATCGTTCCTAAAGCCTTCCTATCCAGTAAAAACCATTTATCATATGTCGTCTTTTCTGGTTTCTTCTCTTTTCCTCCTAAAGGAATATAGAGATCTTTCTGAAAAAGATAATCCTCTATCTGCATCTTTCAGAAGGCAAAGTTTGAACCATCAAACTTCTCAATTTTAGTTTTTCCTTCTTTCGTCATCGCTCCCAATAGAACTAAATCAATAGCTCTGATACCAGTTGTTGCGCAGCACGCCAACAACGCAATGAACCGGGATCCAATCTTCGATATCACCCACAAACGATGAACAAGAAGAATTATAAACTAAAAACATATTAAAGTAATCCAAACAAACCATAAGACAAGATATACGTGGAAAAACCCCAAACTACGGTAAAAAAACCACTGATGCAAACTTCCACTATGAAGAAAAATGAAGATTACAAGGCAATATACTAACCTCTCCCTTGGAAGTATAGAGAAAATCTCTTGCCCACACCTTAGAAAAATTTCTCAATATTCACCTTAACCTTAGAATAGCCCTAGGGACCCCAATTTATAGTTTTGGCAACTTCCCTTTCGCACCCTTGCGAAAGGCGACTCAATTTTCTGCAGTCCGCATCAAATCCGAAAACGAATCTGCGTAACCTCGACTGGACGAGTGGATTGCACGACCGGTCAAGCGGATCCCACGACCAGTCGAGCATGGCCCACGACCGGTCAATCACCTCGGACCCAAAAACTAATGCTCGCTGGACTTTGAGTCGAGCCGGTCCACGATTGATCACGACCGATCGTGCAGTGATGCTCGCTGCACTTTGAGTCGAGCCGGTCCACAACTAATCACGACCGGTCGAGCAGACCTCACGACCAGTCGAGCAGGGGCCACGACCAGTCGTGTGTCCCCTAGATGTAGCTCCACATCATTTTCACACTGGGCTCGAGTGGAGTCGCCTATTGGATGCAGGGGCACACTTGGGGTGGGTGACCCATGCGATTTGGGGCCTATAGAGGAGGTCTCGTGTTCGAGACTCCTCACTATTTTGAGGGGTACAATATGTGCAGCCTTGTGGCTGGAGAGAGTACACCAGATGCTAGTGTAGAGTTACCCACTGAGGTCATTCCGGTAATGGATGAGTTACGTGATATCTTTCTTGATGATCTACCGGATGAGTCTCCCCTTAGGAGGGATATAGAGCACACAAGAATTTTTATTAATCTTCAATAAATGAAAAAAGTTATAAGGGGTGCCTATTTATAAGAAAACTTTAACCCCAAAACTTGCGCCATGTGCGCAATGTCACACCCCAAACTCGGAAACCGGGCTCACAAAATTTTCGATCGCCGAATCCGGCGCCGACAGCCTCCGTAGAACCCCATTCTCGGCTCCCAGCGCCCATTCGCCAGGTTCCGATCCTGGGATGTTACAAGGAGGATTTTCAACATCAGTTTGATTCGTAACAAGCATAACCAAAGGCATAACCCACAAACAACAACCAAAAACTCCATCACATTTCCACTATGACCAAAAACTTTACAAGTACAATGAGCATAAAGGGAAATACAATGATGATGAACCAAAAGCTCCAAAAGATCTGCTACGCGTCCAAGTCTCAGCGCTGCTGCGATCCAACGTCACCTGCACGCAACGGTCGTGCATAAGCTTATAGAAAGCTTAGAGGGTGGTGAAAGTGTATGCTCAAGGTGGTAATGTACTTATGCAGTATCAGAGTAATGCGGAACATGCTGATGAATGCCAAGAATCCCATTAGCCGTACCAAGGCCATGCGGTGCAAAGAATGATGTCGGCCATACCAAAGCCATGCAATGCGAAATGCAACTCAAGCATGCAAATCCTCATCTAAGTCCACATATCAATACAGCTCAAAAATCAGGGATATCACCGGGGTCTAGTATACTCCAAGCCAGATTGCCGCCCCATCGCGCGCAATAAGGTGAGTGGAAAAGACCTCACTATCTGCCTGCCAATATCGGGCTCGGCTCGTCAATAGCGGACCCATTCCTCGAGCTGGTCAGACTCAGCCTAGCATTGCCCCCTACTCTCGGGCGGGTAAGGTCGCACCCCCTTCCAACCGACCACGACACAGTGGAAAGCGCAACCGTCTGGTAATCGGCACTCAGCGCTCATGCATCCACTCGGTCTAGACGTTGGAGCAACCTCCTGGTACCATAAGGGTTTAGGGACTTTCACCCAGGGATATCTATCGCACCCCATGTAGAACAGTATTTCCGGTATTCAATCCTGCCAACCACGATACGTCTGTGGAGGCTACGGCCCTGATGTCGCTAGGGCATACAGTAACCATATCACATGATGTGAATGCATGAATCACACTATTCAGTCATGCAGCAATCCTGCGTGTATCGTGTGCTCATGTAGGGCAACACATCCTGTACGGGAGCCCCTAAACAATCTGCCCAAAGGCATATGCTATGATCAGTCATTTCTCATATCAAACATACGTATGATGCATATGATCATGAATCATGGAATTAAACATGTTATATGGGATGGATGATGTTCATAACGAAGATGAGCCTAGACAACCTACACATAACACGTACGGCCTATAATGAGCCCTAGGGAAAGTCATAATGCGGACATTTAACCAACACTATACTTGCAATGGGGACGTTAAACCGCCATTGCTCCCAAGGTACAGCCCGACGTAAACATCATTACATAACCCATGTTGGGATCGTACATTGCAATGGACCTTAGGCACATCCCATTGGGCCTTAAGTACGTCAAATGGGCCATATCATATGGGCCTTATATTCATCAAGTGGGCCACATCATTAGGCCGCACCAATGGGCCTTATGTGCATTGCAATGGACCATGACCCGTGGGCCTTAGAGTGCATCAAATGGGCCTACTCACATGGGCCTTATGTGCATCAAATGGGCCTCGCCAATTGGGCCCCATATGTACATGAAATGGGCCTCAACCCATAGGCCCTAATACATCTTAACGGACCATAACCCATGGGCCCCTAACACATCAAATGGGCCTCGACCCATGGGCCTTACATATAAATCAAAGTGGGCCTCAATCATGGGTCAAAAATAACTGAGATGGGCCTTTTATATATATATATATATATATAGATATATATATATATATATATATATATATATATATATATATATATATATATATATATATATATATATATATATATCAAAGTGGGCCACAACCATCAATAAATTGTATATAATATAATATGTGTATATATATAACATATAATATTATATATAATATATTATTTTATATATATATATATAAAACATATAATATTATATGTAATATAATATTATATATATAAATATATATACACACACCAACACACACACGCACACGAACACAGCCAGCCCACCGTCCCTGGACGGTGGGAATAAAACACTAGCATCACTGTGGGCTCCATGTGGGGCCCACCATAATGTTTATGCTTCATCCAAACCGTTGATAAGGTCAAGCAGACCTAGATGAAGGGTGAAAACAAATTTCACCTTAATCCAAGACTTCTGTGAACCCAAAAAGGGTTTCAAATGTAAATATTCAATCCCACTGTTTCCAATGATGTGGGCCACCTGAGTCTTGGATCAAGATGATTTTTGGGGTGGACCCACGTCAGGGGGTGGCCCACCCGATGGACGAGTCAGATGTCATATAAGCATCAAGGTGGGGCCCACGACTACAGCCATGCTTGGCTGTACGTCCAGCGTCCGTCCGCTGGGCCTGGCGCGCAGGCAACGCCTGCTACCCTCTCTGACACAGCAGCGTTGCTGCTGTGTTACGTTATATATATTTTTTTTCTCTGAGGATTTTGCAGGTGGGGTCCATATTTGGACAATCCACTCCATCCAATGTTCTTCCATGGCTCACCACGAGCAAAACAAGTCCAATATTGGACATATTTTGGGGTATAATAGTTTCAGGGAAGGTTTCAATGGTGAAAACCACCATTTGCTATGGTATGGCCCGCCCGAAGGTCTGATTGATCCCATCTTTCGGGTCAACTCCTAAAAGAGGCTTGGGAAAGGAATGGATGGTGTGGATTTAACACATACATTAAGGTGGGACCCATATGAGTGGACCATTCCAAAGCTTGGGAAGAAGCTTATATTTGTGTTTCTTCCAGCTGGCATATGCGTTGGAGGTGGGCCCTGCTTAGGTGGGCCACCAAGTGATGGATGGCATGGGTACTGCACATATAAGATGGGCCCCACTTATAAATGGTTTGGATAAAGTACCTACCTCATGGTGGGGTCCATTCAAGTGGGCCACATAACCTCATTATCATCATAAAAATAAAATAAAATAAAATAAAAGAGAGAGGGATAGAGAGTGAGACCCGCGTGATGGAGGGACCCCGACACTATGGGCCCTCCCTTGCACTAAATCATACATCAAGTGGGTCCCATTACATGTGGGTCCATGAAATCGAAATCCAACGGTGGAGATCCCTTCTCCACTAAAAGAGACGGTCTAGATGACCCTAAGCATGTAAAGAAATAAACATCATGATGGGGTCCATGGAGAATGGCCCCATCATGGAATGATCATGATGATCCAAGGGGGCCATCGGCCACATCTTAGGGTCCAAAGTGAGATCCAAACCATTGATCGGTTGGCCTCACTTGGCCCATCTTAAAAATATCAAAATCTACCCTATCAAAACACCCACCACTTGATCTTCTTGCTCCCTTGGCTTCCTTAGCTCCTTGTGCTTCTCTTTGATGGAGGAAGATGAAAAATGGATGGTTGAGATGAGAGATGAAGGGGTAGGAAAGGTGGGCCTCACAAATGCATTTTCTCACCATGGGAGGGCTTGGAGAGGTTCATACGTATGATGCTTTCTTGCTTGGATTGAATTTGAAAAAAAATGAATGAGAGAGAGAGTTGTAAAGGGAGAGAGAGAGAGGGAGTGATGGGTGATGGAGTGATGGATGGGAGAGAGGGATGGGGGATGTAAGGGACTTTATGACTTTTTGGCAAAAGTTGTAAGAGAGGGTATGGTTGGTGTAAGAACTTTTGACTTTGGGGGTTTGCTTGGGAAAAAGTGAAAGGTGATGTGTTTTTGACATGATGGGATTGATGGGATTGATTGATTAATGTGACACTTTGTAGAGATTTCCTCGAAATTCGCACGCGCGGCGTTTTCCTCGCACCGAACGCTGGCCCACATCTCCCAACCAGAGCATCGCATCAGCGCGCGAGTCGCGGCATCGGAACCGCGGCAACGATGCGGTCGCTAAGGTATAAGTCCTGAGTTGAATCGACTCGGGTTGACGGCATGAGAATCTAGGTCGCGCGCAAATACCGGTTAAGGGTCGAAGGTTGCCGAAATTCGACCGGGAAGACCGCAGAAGCCTATGGAACGGTACGGTCTAGGATACGGGGCTTACACGCAACCTATTACTTAGCAATGAAGTAAACCAAAATAAAAACTAATCAAATAAATCTAAAACATTCATGATGTTCTAAATAACATTAATAAGCAAAACCTAAAATATGAAATCAATCTGACTAGTGGGCCACGATCATGAGATCACATGATGGGCTTTTCTTGACTAACGGGCCTACTCTTTTGAATCAAAACTCCATCTTCTACCTAGGAGGCCCTCCCTGGACATCGTCATTGATCCAGATCGACGGTGGGGCCCACCTTCTTCTAGCATACGTATGTCAGAGGGGCGGCGTGAGTGCGCATATATGCGTGATGTCCCCATCAATTCTCTCTAGCTGCGAAGATTTCGCCACTGGCGAAATAAAACTCCTGAACCGCTCCAGGATGTCAGGATCAAGTCTCTAAAGCTCCTCCTCAGTGAACCACGTGCTGTCTGAAGCTGGGCGTGACTTCCATTTAACCAGGTACTTCTGAAACCCGGCGTTCGACGTTGAAACTATCTGATGGTCCAGAATATCCTCTATTTCCTTTTTGGGTCTGTGAAGGTTAGGTATGAGAGGTAGAGGCTGAGAAAATGGGTCGGGAAGGGTAGGTATGAGAGGTAGAGGCTGGAAAGATGGGTCGGGACGGGTAGGTATGGGAGGTAGAGGCTGAAAAAATGGGTTAGGAATGGTAGGTATGGGACGTAGGGGCTGAAAAAATGAGTCGGGACAGGTAGGTATGGGAGGTAGAGGCTGAAAAAATGGGTCGGGATGGGTAGATATGAGACGTAGAGGATGAAAAAATGGATCGGAAAGGGTAGGTATGGGAGGTAGAGGTTGGGAAGAAAGGTTAGGAAGAGTGGGTATGGGAGGTAGAGGCTAAAAAAATGGGTCTGGAAGGGACCATGGTTCAAGGGTTAAATATGGAGAATGAGGAGGGTAAGCGAAAGGCCGAACAAAGTATTAGTGATCCCCTGAAAAGTAACTAGATCCTCCACGTTGAATGTGGAACTAATTCCCATAGAAGGTGAAAGATCTACCTCATACGCATTGAGACCGTTTCGTTTTATAATTTTGAAGGGTCCAGCACTATGCATGTGTAACTTACGAATGGTCCTTAAAGGGTACCGCTCGAGCCAGATGCGGCCTGTCACAGAGTCCCCAATATTGAATTATTTGAAACGTTTATGTTGATTTGCAGAAAATTTGTAATGTTCATTACTAGTAGTGATCTTCTGCCTGATTCTTGATGCCATGAATGAATGTGATGCGCAAAAGACTCTGCAGGCTCTAACACCTTATGGGACAGTGACATAGGGACAAGATCAATAGGTTTCCCAGGTTTATAAACAGTAACGACTTCATAAGGACTGAGACCTGTAGACCTATCAACAGAACTATTAAACGCAAACTCGGCTGAGGTATTATGGTGTCCCATGTTTTGGTGTGCTCTATATCCCTCCTAGGGGGGGAAATCATCCGGTAGATCATCAGGAAAGACATCACGTAACTCATCTATTATCGGAATGGCCTCAGTGGGTTACTCTACACTAGCCTTTGGTGTACTCTCTCCAATCACAAGGCCGCACATGTCGTACCCCTTAAAATAGTGGTCTTGATGTCTCTCATGGGGTGGGTGCACGGGTGCACACCCATAAATGATTCCTTCACTAACTCCATTCATTGGTTTATCCTCTAGGCCACCTGCCTGAGATTGGACATCTACCATAATGGTTGGGTTTGTCCTGGCGATGGTCTTTAGTCGAGTAATGCGTACATCAAGCCACTCAAAGCATTAGTCCATTTCTAAGCGTTTAATCAAAAACTCCAACTTTTGGGACAGCTTGTTTAGTGACTCTTGCAATTGTTCCATGTTTAGTATAGGGTGCCAACTAAAATTCAGCAATATAGTTGTCAAAATATAAGGTTTTTTTTTTAAAGAAACAACCTAGTTTCTAAAAACGAAAAAGGAAAGCTTTTTTAAACAAGTTAGGAAAGTTTCTATAAAAAAAAAAAAAAAAGCAACCTAGTTTCTAAAAATGAAAAAGGAAAGTTTCTAAGAAAAACAAATTAGGAAAGTTTCTAAAGAAAAGCAATCTAGTTTCTAAAAACGAAAAAGGAAAGTTTTTAAAAACGAAAAAGGAAAGTTTCTAAAGAAACAAATTAAGAAAGCTTCTATAAAAATTTAAAAAAAAACAAATTAGAAAAGTTTCTAAAAAAAAAAAACCTAGTTTCCAAAGAAAAAGAAAAAGGAAAGTTTCTAAAAATAGAAAGTAAGTTAGTTTCTAAAAAAGAAAAAAGAAAATAAACTAGTTTCTAAAAAAGAAAATGGAAAGGAAATTAGTTTCTAAAAACAGATTAAGAAAGTTTCTAAACCTAGAAATAGAAATGTAACGCCCTGAAAATCGGGGGTCGAGTAAAGCTCTACTCCCGAGTTCCAACGCATCACTTATGCAACATAGATAATGATGAGTGAATGTTGTACATATTAGTGCATTTAAACATGAGTAGGATTATACTAAAACAGCATATCATACGCCAGAGTTAATGTAATTTGGCAAGCGGAAGACTGAAGTATATGCATTTAATTATGAAAACGTTTCACAAATTTTAGAGTATAAGTATGGAACCAGGCTAAATATGTACATGTGTTGTTTCTAACCATATAAGATGCAGGAAGTAAATGTATTCAACTAAATAAGTATCCCAGTAGTCCCTGCGCATCGGTATGAAATATTCATAGATCCGCCCGATAGTTGAACGTAAGAGAATCCTTCCTCCTCACCTACGAAGTCCAACTCTACTGTATAGACCTCGCCAACCTGCATCTAAACCAGAGTCTGGGTGATGTTTTAAAACACCATCCCAGGTGGGAATGAGTAGCTAATTCAGTGGAACTATAAAGCAAAAGTTAACATGTAATCAATTCAGTCAAGTAGTAGTGATAAAGCAGTGCAACAATCATTCCTAGGTACTCTGGTTAATGCAATGATGATATGTGTTAATAATGCATGCCCTCGCCTACACTCCCTCTACGACATCATCTTACGATCGCGACATGCACCCCTTCCTCTGTGCTCAAATCCAACGCCAAAGGCACATGCAAATGCGGTGCATGTACGAGATTAATCAGGTTCTTAATTAGACTTATTTATACAGTAGGTTTGGAAAGCTAAGGTACCTCCATTTATATCATTTACCCAAACAATGATCCATCTAGGGTCATCAATCCTAGTTTGTCATATACGATAGGCAAGTTCCAGGTCGCTATGGAGAGGCTTGTCACCTCAGCGCAGGCCTAGTTTATACTCGAGGTCACTATGGAAAGGCTCGTCACCTTAGCGCAGTCATAGTGTATACTCGAGATCACTCCATCGACGCCCTACCAACTAGCAGTCTATTTTCAAAGCCTTGTTACCAACCTGACTGGGGACCACAACTAGGATGCGCCGAGGTAGGCCGACAGCTCGAATACAGTGTCTCATACTATCGTATTCGGCTCATGAGTTTGGGTTGCTCACTGGTCACTACGGGGAGACTCGTCGCCCCAGCATAGGCCGACAGCTCGACCACGGTGTCCCATACCACCATGCCTGGCTAATTAGTCTTAGAGGATCATGGTATCAAGGTTAAACGGGCTTTGCACTGGTAAGTTGGTACCTTAGATTCAAGCAGTAGCGTCCATACATGGTGAACATACATTTGGTCAATCGGGTTACTTGACAAGCTCAACTGGTACGAGCATACGTTGAATTAATCAACATGGAGTGCATACGCACTCCTCGTGGCCTAACCACTGCCAATAATTACCGTACGACTCGGATTCCTCGAACGTATCCGTCGTGACTAAAACAGTTCGGCCACCAATAGTAAAACATTATCGATTGCTTGGACTACATCATAGCCCCAATCTCACTCCAAGTGATAGCATTCACATGTGATAATCAAAGACAACATGTGACAACCAATCTTATATAAATCTCATTTTGAGCATTTCAACAAACACTTAGTACACATGTTATCATATACAGGCATTTCATCCATAAATCACATAGTAGTAAGATAAGTTACACAAAGGAAACTATAACTATAGATGAGGGAATTGAGAATCCTATCTCAACACCCTCATTAAATACATTCCAACAAGCATTTTCTCATTCAGGCATTTTATCAAACACTTATACTACACATATCAACATACATGTAATATATTAGTTAAAACACATATTTTAGCAAATCCTTTTACATAGGAGTTGCCACACGTACAACAATAATGTATTCTTAAACATCAATCATAACAAGCATAAACCATAAATCCATATTCATTCAAACCATTCAACAAACACGTAAAATGCATTAAAAATCAACATAGTTTATATATATATGTGTGTGTGTGTGTGTGTGTGTGTGTGTAATATACAGAAGATATCATATCACACATGTGATAGTAATCAAGTCAGTCATAAATCATTAACTGACATTGAAAGCCTTGAAAACCATAACCTAAACGTTTATAGTCCACATCTTTCACCGGTAAACCCGTACCGAGCTCAATTTAAACACTACGTCTTTGTCTACGGCACAACGACAACCTATAGCATGAAATATGTTAGTTATTTCACAATTTACTCTATTTGGATACCTAAAACAGGTTCGGGTTAGGATTTCTTACCCAAAAACAGAGTTGAAAGCAATGGTGTAACGACACGGAAGAGACGATTCGATACGTGGAGCGGTGGGAACGAATCCCAACTACTAACTCTAGATCTCTCTCACTTCTCCTCACTTTCTCCTCCTCTTTTCTCTCTTCTCTCTCCTAGGATTAGAAAAATCGTATGAAATGAGAGAAGGGTGGGTTAAGGGTCTTATATAGGCCCAGAACTGGTTCAAATGGCCCAAGGGCCATGGTATACTTAGGTTATAGCCAAAGAGTGGCTGTTTTGGTCCAACGGAGCTCATCTTGAGGTCCATTTCCTGCATATGGTATGGAAAAAGTATTCTGACATTGGATCTAGGTCAGGTTAAGATTTTGGTTGGATCAAATTTGTGGATCGACCGTGGAGGACCAGTTTCGGTTCAACGGTCATCGTCACTCGATCAGGGACACAAGTGCACTGACATGTGTAGAAAATTTTTTCTAATCTGAGGGTATAGTTGGGTCAGAATCTGACGGTCTAAAACCTTAAATTTGGCCTGCAAGCAAACAGCTTAAATCACTTAAGTTTAAGTTCATTTCCTAAAAATATTCGCGTTTCTCACACACTTCGCTCCGGGCTTAAGTTGTGCGGTTCGGGATACTATTTAGACTTGATTTTCGGGATGGTTGTCAAGGCCAATAAGGTGGTCATAACCGTATAGTTTTGCGATAATCGAACTTTCGACGCGCGGTCCAAGTCCGATACGGAGTTTCAATATGCTCCCGAGAGCAACTGGGTTTTGAGATTGATCCTAGATTTCTAGATAATGTTGGGTTAGCGATTCTAATGGTTTTAGGTCTTGAAATTCGTATAGAAAGTGGTTCGAGCCAATCCATCGATTGTTTAGTTTAGTACTTAACTAAATTCCGCCCTAATTACGACAGAATAAGGTCCTAGGGTAGTTCTATGCCCCCTTTTGGCATTTTTAGTTAATATTTTATTTTAATTATTTTTTAAGTAGTTCTTCATTAAGTCTACTCCATCTCTACTAAATTTCATTAGATTTTATGTTGTAGAAAATCCTAGAAGCAGCAGCTGTCCAAACTAATATTTTTAAATAGTTGTCACGACGACCTATATTTAACTATGTTAAAATTTTTATTATATTTTTTACATATTTTTATATGAAACTAGACCTATCAAGCTTCAATCTAGCTTTTGAATCACATAAATCAGAATTATAACGAGAGAGATGACTTTTTGAAGTCGAAAAAAAAAAAGGCAGAAAACGGGCCGCCCGGCCCGCTTTAACCCGCTCGACTCGCTAGATGGCAAGGCCTCACCATTTCGGCGATGGCATCACCGTTCGCGGTCTATTGGGGTGATGCTACCCCCCCTCCCCCCCCGAGGTGCCGGATACGCAAGAGACCCACCTGGGGTCCCCCCAATTTGCTTTGTTTGGCCCCTCGAGTCCGTTTGATGTGGTTTCACCACCCGATATTTGAAACGGGTATATCTTTCAATCTTGAATGAGTTACGCGACGTGCAATATATGATTTTGGGGTAGGAGAAGTTGTTCTATCCAAATAACCTATTTATTTCATAAGATTTCAAAAGTTTAATGGTTAAAAAACTCATTTTATTTATTTATTTACTATTTATAATAAATTTTAGTTTAAGTATTGTTCTTTATCATTTAAACTTTAGGATTCATGTCTAATATGAAAGTACTTAGAAAATTTTTAAAAATAAAGTGGTGAAAGGTGAGATTTTGAAGGAAATGGATTGAAAAGGGATTTTAGACTTTGGGATTGAGTTTTTAAGAAGTTAATAAGATGTTAGGATCGACCCATTGCCTAATGACGTCTAACTCCAGGTTGGCAAAAATTTGGGGCGTTACAAGAAAACTAAGTTAATTTCTAAAATAATTCAAATAAGGGGATAACAGAAAATTTCAGCAGCTTATGTCAGGGTTTATGGACCTCTAAACAACCCTATATGATAAGAATTGATACGTAATGGACATAAACAACCAAACCCTAAA
Source organism: Magnolia sinica (assembly GCF_029962835.1). Taxonomy (NCBI): domain Eukaryota; kingdom Viridiplantae; phylum Streptophyta; class Magnoliopsida; order Magnoliales; family Magnoliaceae; genus Magnolia; species Magnolia sinica. The sequence goes on along the minus strand of NC_080584.1, from coordinate 6,749,642 downwards.
CATGTAATGAATTTCCCTACAAGAACCCTAGGCTTTGATACCAAATTTGATGCAGGACATGAAAATTAAATATGATCTGCGAGATTTCAGGCTTAAGATCACGTTAGTTCAGAAACAATTACACAAATTCCATATCCCACATGAAAGTCCAAACATTCAATTAAAGGGAATCTATGCGGGTCCAGGCCTATGCATGATAGGGCTGGATCAATAAAAATTATGAACCAAACGATACTCAAAGATAAGAAATAATCATCCACACATACATAGTAATCAGTCCATAATCCAAGGGATTCATAAATTCCAATTCGAGGAACCCTAGGGTAAGAAAATGGGCATAAATTTGAAATTTTAAGTAATTTAGGGTTAGGTTTAAGGATTTTAGGTGAAAGCGGAGTGAAAGAGAGGAGAGAAACGAACCATAGAAGTACCGCACGCGTGGACAACAACAATGGCCCAGACGCATATGCGTGTGATCCCGGCCGCACGTGTGTAGGACTCACTATTCAGAAAGGAATAGGGGCTCTGAGAGGCCACTGTGATCACAAACTAGCTAGGAAGGAATAGGGGCTCTGAGAGGCCACTGTGATGTAGGGATTTTATCTATATTGTTCATCCATTTTGCCATATCATTTTAAGGTAAAAGCACAAAAATACATCTATTTTGCTATATCATTTTAAGGTAAAAGCACAAAAATAAGTCACATCCAAGGTTCCGGTCCTTGCCCTTGTGGTAGACACCGAGGAGTTTCAACAAGAGGTCTTGGGTTCAAAACCCATAAATATGAGATCCCACTATGGCGTGCGTGAGTGTTCCCCACTGTGTGGTCCAGTCGAGCCTTGGATCTGTCTCATTTTTTGAGTTTGTACCTTAAAATGATATGTACAAATGGATGGACGGTGTGGAAAAAACCCATAAACCATAGTGGCCCCTCAGAGACCTTGTTCGTTTGTAGCTAGGGATGGATAGGGTGGTACCTAATCCACATCCCAACCAGACCCGTTTTTTATCTGGTTCCCAAAAATGGACGATGGACGTGTTTAAATCATGTAGGGTCCATCGATTACCCATGGGGCTGGGTGCTGACAACCATGTAGCTTAATCAAACCGTTCATGTGATGGGCCCCATCGCTGATGCCAGATGAACTAAAACTGTCCAAAGATGGAAAATTCTACAACTTTGATCAATGGCCCACAAATAGACAGTTAAGGAAAAGGTAGAGCAGTATTTCACAAGAAAAGGCTTGATATTCCGGGCCTCTTTGAAGTTGGAATTTCTATGGATTGTCCTCCATCCATAGTAGGAAGAATGATTTCAACGGTTCCGATCATCTAACTAGGAGGCTGATCAGTTGTAGCAACCGGACACATCGGGGCCTGTTAATTAATGAAGTATGAGATCAAGGTGTAGGCCCCACACAGGATTAACTCGCCCAAATGACGTCTGTGGACTGTTCAGGCCAGCTTAATGGGTGCTGGGCCACCCTTGAGTTAGAAAATTAGACCCTGCTTAAGTAAATGCGTTGGGCCCACTTAGTTACCATGGCCAGAAGTCTCATAATCCAGACCACATAGGTCCCCTAATGTAGATTATTTTCAGGCATCTGCATCCAAAGGCAGAGAGTCCTCATTCATTCATACTTTAGAAATGTAAGAAAAAAAAGGAGGTCCACCCACCACACCAATGGTCACAATCACCATGCCATGGAATCACCCGCACCATATGCATTTCACAACAAAAATAGAAGCCAAATAGCTTGTGGCATCCACCATAGGGATATCTGCTGGCCTGACATGGCCTAAGTTCTGTGGGGCCCACCATGATGTATATATTTTTATTAGGTTGTCCATCTATTTTGTTAGTGTAATGCCCCGTGTTTTCAGGACCCGAGTATATGACTCGTTTTCCAAAAACTCGAGTGTTAATCTTAAAGAATAGTCGAATTTGAGTATATATATATATATATTTTTTCTTTCATCAGAGTAAGCAGATGAGCGTAGAATGGACAAGTAAGCATAAAAAAAAATTTCAAATTTCATTTAAAATATACGAAAGGTTGTCCATAAGGACTTATACAAACCAATGTTTCCAAAATTAACAAATACAAAAATTACATGATTCAATACATGAGAAATAGTAGAATGCAAGTAAATTTGAGCCGCAAGACCCCTCAGCTTCTCAAGGTAAATACAATCATGCAACCCTAGCAGTTGAACCCGACTCATCATCAACCCGAACCTGAAAATACCTAAGCCACTTGTGCTACCTGTACGGTTTTATTTAGTTAATAGATTAGTGGCCAACTCAGTGTGAATTCCCCTCAAGATTACACATTGCCGCCTTAGCTAAGCATAGTTAAAATGATAAGGCAATCAAAACAATATATGATGCAGTCTTTTTTATATGCATGGATGCGTGAATGCACATCAACTTAGGGATGCACATCCAGTCGGACTTAGGCTCGTCGCCCATGCAGTCATCGACCTGGGAATGATCATCTAGTTGGAATAATAGGTCGATAGTCGGTGGTCTGGGAGCTAGCGAAACGATACCCTAATAATTCTAGGGCACATGCTACAGCATTCAGAATTAACCACCTGTCATCGCTAATATGTTATGAATGTATGATTAGCCAACCACTATTAATCCAGTTACAATCAGCCAATTTAAGTAACTCAATGGTCACTACGGGAGGCTCGTCACCCAGCGTAGGCCGACAGCTTGGGCATAGTGTCCCATGACCACCATCCCCGGCTCATAAGGTTTCCTCATCTTAGGATGTTTAATGGATGCTCGTCGACCAGTGGCCAATCAAATTTCATAAGTAAGGATTTCCATCGCATGGTATGGGTCATCGAAGGTACGCAAGGCAATCACCAAAACATAAGAAGACGTTAAATCGCAGCAGAAAAAGGGTGCTCGGTACATTAAATCAATACGACAAAGGGGTGAGATAAGATTAAACCAGGACGGTTAAAGAGATTGTTTCTAGGCCACTCAAGCCGTATGGCCTATGGATGGTAAATCTCACATTAATATTCCATGTCCCACATAACCTCCAATCGAGGGTCTATTCCATTCCACACTCCATCATGTTACATTCTAAGTATGGGTTCACATACACGAGAAGGCTTACCCACTAATAAGTGTAGTGAATATAGGTCCATAGTGACTTACAACGATTCATGTGAAAATATACCGCTACAGCATGGCAGGCATATGTTAAGCATAATAATCACAACAAGTCATGATGTGAACTATAAATTAAAATGAGAGCTATCATGTAAGTAACTATCGCATGCAATCATGTTTCACAATTATCAACCGTAAATCAGATATAAATTATGTAAGAGATCGCATGCTATGAATTAACAATTTTGATTCTTAATAAAGACTATAACTTAAACTAATTTGGAGATAGAAAGCTTAAGGAGAAGAAATCATCACCTCATGTATCAAATCGCCAACTGACGATGCTAGGAAGCGCATGTGCCATTAGAATCAAATCCTACCATACATTATAAAATTCTACAGTTAGATCCGACCCCAACACACTATTTATGTTTAAAATCCTAACCTAGGGTTTGGATTTCATATGTCTTGAGTTCAGGTCTACGATAATTTTTAGAATTTGAACTTTAGTTGGTGTATCATTAGTTACAATAACTATTAGCATTGATATTATAATTTATATTACCTAACATGGTAATAAAAATCATTATAATAGAATTAAAATTGATGATAATAATATCACACTATTAGTGCATTGTAATATTATTTCTAGTCGAAGTTATTAAAATAACATTAATTGTTACAACAGATGTAAAATAATGGCAACATTATTAATAACAAAATAAGTGATGACGAATCTGAAGAGAAATGGGAATTCTCACCTTATGACCCGGTTCGAGTCGAGTTGACTCGTCTGAACACAACCACCCACCCACTGACTCTCTCTATCTCTCATTCCTTCCTTTCCTCTATCACTCTCTTTCCCTTATTCTCCTTCTCTTCTCTCTCCCTAGACTTCCCAAAAACCTGAACTGGACCAACCCACACCCAGCCCAGATGGACAGCAACCCTGACTCCCCTGACTCGGCCCGATGACTCGGCTCGGTTTGAGCTCAACCCGGCACCCACTCTCTCTCTCTCTGTCGCCATTCTCCCTTTGATTCTCCTTCTTTCCTTCTTGCTTCCCTTCTTCTTCTTCTTTTCTGGCTAGAAGCAGCTCCAACCTGACCGGGACTCGCCCGACTCGTCCCAACGGTTCATCAGCGAGTCAGGCCGAGACTCGGTGCTAAATGAAACCGGACAACAGTCCCCTGCTCTCCCTGTTCTCCCCCTCACTGATTCTTTCTCTCATTTCTGTTTCTTTCTTCTTCTTTTCTTCTCTCCTTCTGCTGCTGGAAGCGTCCAACAATGGGCGCAGCAAACCACGCCCCAACTGGCCCAGATTTGGCTCAGTTCGAGCCGCTGCCGCACAGGGCAGCCGCTCAGTAATCTCCTTTCTCTCCTTCTCTTCTTTTCCTTCCATCTTCTTCCAACACCAGGGACATCTCCGTCTGGCGAGACGCTGGAGATGGCACGCCCGAACGGATCTCGACTCAGCTTCGAACGGCGGAGAAGACGATGGCCGTTAATGGCGTTTTCACCATCGCCGCGTTTTCTTCGAATCTGCCTCCATCAGACAGTCCATGAGGACTCTAGAGAGCTTCATCGAAGCTTTAAGGAGGATCGGCTAGTGGTTCGAGGGAAGGAGGCTGCGGTCGTTTTCTGCTCTGTTTTCTTTCTTTCATTCTCCCTTTTCTTTTCCTTTTATTCACACAGCTAGAATCAGCTGGCATTGGACGGCCAGGATTTTCTTCCCATGGACGGCTGAGATCCGAGGGTGAGTGTTCACGCGGATCGCCGGCAGCTTGCACGGAAGGCAGTTTCTGTTTCTGGAAACGTGTGTTAGTAGGGCCTGTTCGCTCCGGCGATTGTGCGAACACACGTGTGATATTTCGTGTGAAGCAAATAGTTTTGGTCAGGGCTGAGGGACGCACACGATGGACGGTTTGGATCGTCCATGGGAAGATCATATCGTCCATGGGAAGATCATGGTGGGCCGTAGATCCACCCAAACAGGGTCAATCCGTTTGAAACGGACGTTGGCAGGAGATCCTCCCTTTTTTGGGAAACAATCGGGTCAAGCCCGATTTGACCGAAGGTGGAGTCCTGTGCACTGCTGGTGCTTTCGCACTGATCACGCACACCAATGTGGGGCCCACCGTGATGGTTTTAGTGAATCCACTCCGTCCATTATGCTTCATGGCTTCATTGGGCCATCTTGGCCGGAGATGTAACAGATCCAAAGCTTATGTGGGCCATACGCTTCAATTCCTAGTTCTAATGGTGGATTTCCATTGATCAAATGGTTGGATCATCCTGAAATTGAATATCAGTGGTTAAAATGGTCTTAGGGACCGCTTAGTGGTGAATTTGTGGCTGAGCTAGGGAATAGATGACCCAATATGCCTTTAGATCATTGAATATTATTATTACATATTATTTCTATCACATATATAGTATCTTATTTTATTTCCCTCTAATTTGCTGTTGAGGGTTAGGTTATTAGGACCATCTGTCTCAGAATTTCATATTAATATTATTATTATTATAGTTTTTAATAGTATATTATATATTTTGAATATCAAGGATTTGATTGATTTTAATTTGTTGATTTCTATCAATTCTATGGGCGGATAGCTGCTAACTCTAATCAACCTGCTTCTACAATGTCATAGGGCTCCAATAAGCATCTAGATAAGGTTTTCCAGTTGAGTTTTAAAGACTGGTTAGCAAGTCGATGTAGTTTTGTTATACCTTGGGTTATCTAGTTATGTGACAGTCTTCCATATTGAGTGATGTGGCTTGATAAAATGGTGGATCTAATGAATGATGATTGATACATAGTTCCTCTGATGAGTCCTACTACAAATGTATGGTATACCTTGAGATTGAACAGTGGGTTTGGTGATCCAAGAGCTAATGTTCGTAATGGACGGTTTGATTTGTCCATCAATGAAGTGGTGATCCTAAGGAAGGTCTCTTCAATGGTATAATGGCCCATCTTGAAAATCGACCGATAGATAGCTTGATGTATGGATTGGGGCTACATTTAAATGGTCGGATTTAGACTACAATGCACATCAGTGTTTACTTAAGTTAGGCTTGTATTTATACCAAATTTGGTTACACGATAACACTCGAGTACTAAAAAGTACGGGGTGTTATAGTTAGCTCATTTAAAGGCATGAGCCCAAAAAATGATGTAGATCCAAAGCTCAAGCGGACCACACCATAGAAAATAGTAGGGATTGAACGTGCATTGTTGAAAGGGCCATGAGACCGACATAGGCCACTAATGTAGAGTGGGTCGTGGACAGTTTCATGGCCAAGATGGATTAGAAAAGGTCTGGTCGATGACAGAAGTGATCTGGACCGTTAGAACTTAAAATGAATGTATCTTGCAAATTAATTGAAATGAGCTATGCGGGGTTAAACATGCTAAATTTGTGAAAAAACTATCAGATCGATGATCAAATTCATGTTTTATTTTCGTTTTTACTATTTATAGTAAGTTTTAGTTTGATTATAAGTCTTCATCAGTTGTGCTTTAAGAGTTGTGTCCAATGTGAAAAATACTTAAAATACTTAGGGGAACGTCATAATTCGGCCTAGGACACTAACTATTTTTGGCCAAAATCCATGCGCACTAGTAGGAATCATAACTGTAAAGCCGCGAATTCTAGGAGTTTTAGTTGTAGTTTAATTCTGAAACTTAGTATCCCTATTTAAAGGGGTGTAATCTCATTTTTATTCATCAATCAAATTATTTTAAATTTCTTAGAATTATTTATATTTTCTTTTCCTTGTGGATTCAAAATTTCTCTCGAGGAATCCATAAAAGTTCTGTAGATTCGGAATAATTATCTCCCTCAGGAAGACGATGCTCGACCTCATGTCATTCTATATGTGTGTGTGTGTGTGTGCGTGTGTGTGTGTGTGTGTGTGTGATTTTTAAATGGTATCTATTAAGGGCTTGTTTGGATTGATGGTCAAGGTTATTTTGCACCGTGTTAAATGTTAAACAGCGAATCTAATAGATCTACATTGTGCATCAAGAAGATTCCAAAAATCGATTCAAAAGGTAAGATTTGATTAATCATTAGATGCAAGATCCTTAAGAACATAATTAAGAAGAGCCCAAAACCACCCGCTTCTCGTAATAGGCCATACAATCATATCATAAACATGGTATAATAAAAATATTATTAATTCTAGTCATAAACTGAACCGTGAAATCTACTATTTAAATTTACAATTCCAAAATAAGATTGTTTGAAGAATCTCATGAACCGTAGACACTTGTTTGTTGAAAGGGGACCACTGGATAATTTTCACTTTTAACCATCCAACAAATGATAGTCAGATAATTGAATAAGTGTAATTTGTAGTCCTTAATACATCTAAATTGACAGATATGTGAACTATTTAATTTGAAAGTTTTAACTAATTGTATGCGGCATGCGTATCATCCATCACACTCCGCTGGATTATCAAACTTTTTTCTTTTCTATCCTGAACAACCTAACGAGAGATCCCAGAATTCCAACCGACTAGCCAAACCCCGAGACCCGCGTCAAACACGAGACAGATTGGCTGCGGCCCAACCAACGGATGTAGGGCCCACAGGGAGACCCACCATTGTGTTTATATTCCATCCAAACCATTCATAAGGTTAATCTCACTGGGAAAAACTGAAAAAAAAAATATATTATCCCGATTGGAAACTTTCATGGCCCCACAAAGGTTTCAATGGTCAGAGTTCAATTCTACTGTTTCCTGTGTACGATTGGAAAATTTTCATGGCTCCACAAAGGTTTCTGAGATTTTGAAACTGATGGACGCATTGGATTTCTCTTTGGCCCATATACGATTCTATACGAGAAGGCATATACAATCAGCTGGCATCGTCGGTTGTTTCTGAGTGGAACTAAGAAACGTGTTAACCCGGTAACACGAAAACATGCACAGTTCGCCGGACGGGGATTTCCTGCGAAAGCCATTCGCATGAAGTTCCAGTGCAGGGATGTGGGGAGGCCCACGCCATGTTTTTGGGAAATCTATCTCGTTCATCCATTTCGCGAGCTCATTTTAGGATAATAGATAAAATATGAGTTGGATCAAAAACTCAAGTGACACAAGCGGGAGGGAAAATTAAAGAAAGAAATACTTACCGTTGAAATCTTCCCGGGCCCCGCCTTGATGTTTATATGCCATTCAAACTGTTTATAAGGTCATTACCACCGAAATGAAGTGGAAATAGGAAAACTTTAGCCTTAGACAAAGCTTTTATGGCCACGGGAATGTTTCAACGGTTACCACTGAATTCTCACTGTTTCCTCTCGTGTGGCCCACTTGAGTTTTGGATCCACCTATTTTTTAGTCGAATAGCATAAAATGATCTCTCAAATCATATTAACAGGGTAGATTTCTTACAAACATGGCGATGGGCCCCACCTAGCATCCTTGCGTAAGAACTTGAAATCCGCATCCCAGTCAGCTTCCTTCGATTTTTTTTTTTTTGTTTTACGGCGAAACGGGAGTAATCACGAGAGGGAAAATTAAGAAAAGAAATACTCACTGTTGAAGTTTATATGCCATCCAAACCAGTTATAAGGTAATTACCACTTAAATGAAGTGAAAATAAGAAAACTTTATCCTTAGACAAAGCGTTCGTGGTCACAGGAATGTTTCAACGGTTATCATTGAATTCCCACCCTCGTGTGGCTTACTTGAGTTTTGGATCACCTCTGTTTTTAGTCGAATAGCATAAAATGATCTCAAGGTAAATTTCTCACAAACATGGCGATGGCCCCACTGCAGGAACTTGAAATCAGCGTCCCAATTAGCCTTGATTTTTTATTTTGTTTTTTGTTTTTTTGACAAAACGGAAGGAATCACGAGGGAAAATTAATGAAAGAAATACTTGTGTTGAAATCTTCTTGGGCTCCACCTTTATGTTTATATGCCATCCAAACCGTTGATAAGGTCATTACTACTGAAATAAAGTGACAATAGGAAAACTTTAGCCTTAGGCAAAGCTTTTATGACCACGGGAACGTTTCAACGGTTATCACTGAATTCCCACTGTTTCCTCTCGTGTGGCCTACTTGAGCTTTGGATCCACCTCTATTTTAATCAAATAGCATAAAATGATCTCTCAAATCATATTAACCGAGTACATTTCTCACAAATATGATCGTGGGCCTCACCCAGCATCCTTGGGTGGGAACTTGAAATCCGCGTCCCTGTTCGCTTCCTTTCATTTTTTTTTTCTTGTTTTTCGGTGAAACGGGAGGAATCACCGGTGGAAAAATTAAGTAAAGAAATACTCACCGTTGAAGTTTATATGCCATCCAAACCATTTATAAGACCATTACCACTGAAATGAAGTGAAAATATGAAAACTTTAGCCTTAGACAAAGCTTTTATGGCCACAGAAATATTTCAACGGTTATCACTGAATTCCCACTTTTTCCTTTCGTGTGGCCCACTTGAGTTTTTGATCCACCTCTTTTTTATTCAAATAGCATAAAATAATCTCTCAAATCATATTAACGGAGTAGATTTCTCACAAACATGATAATGAGCCCCACCTAGCATGCTTGGGTGGGAACTTGAAATCCGCGTCCCAGTTCGCCTCCACTATTTTTTTTAGTTTTTCGGTGAAACTGGGGGAACCACGGTAGGGAAAATTAAGGAAATAAATACTTACCGTTGAGGTTTATATGCCATCCAAACCATTTATAAGATCTGAAATGAACTGAAAATAGGAAAGCTTGAGCCTTAGACAGCTTCTATGGCCACTGGAATGTTTCAACGGTTATCACTGAATTCCCGCTGTTTCCTCTCATGTGGTCGACCTGAGTCTTGGATCCACCTCTTTTTTAGTCAAATAGTATAAAATAGATTTCTCACAAACATGGTGGTGGGCCCCACCCAGCTTCTTGCGCAGGAACTTGGAATCCGCGTCCCAGTTCGCCTCCTTTGATTTTTTTTGTTTTTTGGTGAAACGGGAGGAATTGGCCCAATCATTAATCGCGTTTGAAACGTGGAATAAACAGAACTTAGAAATATCCAATCCGCTCATCATTCGGGTCCCACGACATAGATTCTTCTTGTAATAATTCAGGTTAGTCTGCTAAAAATTTTGGTCATACATTTACGGAATAATGTAACACTAAGACGACGCAGCCAACTTTTGAAATTGAAATCGTGTGGGCCAATATAATTATGGAGTCAATTTAATTTCAAAGGAAAGGCATTTAATCACTAGAATGCACCTGATGAACGGCTTTGATCTTTCAAAGGTGTACCATATCTCCATGCATCCATGTGCACAGGAGTGACAGGACGTGTGCTGACCGGAAGGCGAAACTTCTCCGAAGGATACCCAGAGAAAAAAGGATACCCAGAGAAAAAGCAATGGATTGCTCTCTCTATAAAAGAAGATTCTCATTTCTCTCTCCGAACATCCCCACTCTCATTCTCTTTCTGCAACTCATCTATTCCGTCCAACGAAACAGTGGGCCACTATATCATCAACGCCCCGGAGGATTACATAGACATCTCGGTCGCAGTACTGGCGCCTCCGTCATCAGGAGTAATTAAAGATAAGAAAGAAGCCCAGATGGACGTGTTGAAGGTAGTGGCTGTCCTTTTAATCGTAGTTTCAGCAGTTGGGATCGCTGAGCTCTCTTTTGAGGTTGGGTTTCATGCAGACCCATATCAGAAATTTCTCTTGAAAGTCTACGCCATGGCGATTCTCACTACATTTGAATTGGGAATGGGACTACTTTTTATCTCTGTGGTACCTGTGCAGGTGCCTATATCGGTTGCTATAGCCAGGAAGCTACCATGGGTAGTTGTTGCGTTAGTCTACATTTCGCTTTACCTTGTTGAGTTTGGTGGGTTCAAGTAGATTTGCTATTGTCCTTGATAGTACTGGTGTCGCTGTTCCTGCTGAGGTTGTTTGTCGTTTCCATTATGGTATCGGTATCGTTGTTGCTGCTGTGGTTGTTTGTTGTTATGGTTATGGTATTGGTGTTGTGTGGTCGTCCTTGTCTTTCCATTTCCACGTCCATAGTAAATGTTGTTGGAAACGTTTGGTATGTGCTACTATAAAAAGTGTTTGGTATGATTGGTATTGTTTTATTATGGTTGTTTTCAAATCCTAGTCTTTTAATTCTTATCTATAAATGGACGGTGATAAAGAGATGGGACGTAACATTCCAATCGGCTGTCACGTTTTTCGTCTGCAGTAGAGTGGGACGTAACACATGGGCCTGACATGGGTTGGTTCCGGCTCAATTTTGAACTGATTGGGCGAACTTAGTAACACTGACACACCAACGGTCTGGATTCCAGACCGTGCAGAGTCTTCGATGCTCCGTACGTTTACTTGTTTGATCTGAAATTTAGGCCCCACCACAACAGATCGTCTACAAGTGGGCCAGGATTGACTAATCAAGAATGAAATGAATGTGTGAGGCCCTACATAGCTGAAAAATCAGCTCATGATAGCATAGCCCAAAAGTGTGATATTTGAAACCAGAAGGCATTGGCCCGAACCCGGTTCGGAGCTGAATAGGTTGGAAAATTAGACCCGTTTACGTTAATGAGTTGGGCCGGGTTGAACAGTACCCAACTGGCCAGCCTCAACTAGCTGGATCAAATCCAAATATCAAGTGGACCATACCACAGGAAAGAGTGGGGATTGAATGCCCACCGTTGAAATTTTCCTAGGGCCCACCGTGGTGTTTTATTTTCCATCCAACCTCTTCATAAGGTCACACGTACCTGGTTGAAGGGAAAATACAAATATAAGCTTGATCCAAGACTTCTGTGGCCCTCGTGAAGTTTTCAACGGTGGTCGCTCAATCCCCACTGTTTTATGTGGTGTGGTCCACTTGAGCTTTGGATCTGCAATTTTTTTGGGATCATGCCCTTAAGTAAGCTGACAAAATGGATGAACGGCGTGGATAAAACACATACATTGCATCTGAAATTCATCCACCCATTCTCCAAAAAAAAAAAAGACCCTATAAAATTAAACAAAAATGATAAAAAGTACCTTTTTTAACAAAACGAACACCCTCAAACTCCAAAATTCCAAACCAACCCTTTTCACATTGCTTTTCCAGAGGTCTGCCGAATCAACCCCAACCAAAAAAAGCAACCCATTTCCAGTATATTCCGATCAAACCCAGATCCCCAAATCCTTCAAAAAACAAAACCCAAATGAGATTTTCGAATGAATTTGAAATCTCTAACCGCTTCTGCCCAAACCGAGCTCCAGAAGAGGCTTCCCAGCCGCCTCGGGCCGTCGTATCGATCGGAGAAAATTCGTGATTTTGGAAAATATCGTTGAAAATCGGATCTAGGGTTTTAATTCCGAGGATTGATTTGGCGGCATTGCACGAATTTGGGAGAGGGGAGAGCTTGATGACAGCGTGAAAAGGGTCAAAATACAAAGGGCAGAAATGGGGGAGAAAAGGGGAAGGGGAGTACGAAGGAATTATATTATCCTCGGCTCGAGGATATGCACATTATACTCGAGCTTTTCATTTGTGCTGGTGGGGCCATGAGACGCGGATTTCCTGCGAATTCCTGAACTAGGATGCTGGGTGGGGTCCATCGTGATGTTTGTGATAAATCCATTCCGTCCATCCGTTTTCCGACCTCATTTTACAACATTTTAAGAAAATGATGTGGATTCAAGACTCAAGTGGGCCATACGAGAGGGAAAACTGGGGAATGAGTTTTCTACCGTTGCAACCTTCCTGGGCTCCACCTTGATTTTTATATGCCATCCAAACGGTTTATAAGGTCATTCCCACTGGGATGAAGTGAAAACACGAAAAAAATTAGCGTAATAGGAAACTTTTGTGGCGTTAAATATGTTTCAACGGTGGTGACTGAATCACAACTGTTTCCTCTCGTGCGGCCCACACGAGTTTTTTATCATCTAATTTTCTCTAGATTGTCCGAAAATGATCTCATAAAACAGATGAACGGGATAGATTTATGACAAACATCAAGGTGGGCCCCACCTAGCATCCCCGGACAGGAACTTCCTTCAAAAGGCTTTCGCCGGAAATCCCCGTCCGGGGCCATGTAGCGACACCACCATGCCATCTGTAAGCGGATTGGCTGGTGCACCACACACCAGCAACCTAGCTGGTGTGTGGCCTTAAATATGTTTCAACGGTGGTGACTGAATCACAACTGTTTCCTCTCGTGCGGCCCACTCGAGTTTTTTATCATCTAATTTTCTCTAGATTGTCCGAAAATGATCTAATAAAACAGATGAACGGAATAGATTTATGACAAATATCAAGGTGGGCCCCACCTAGCATCCCCGGACAGAAACTTCCTTCAAAAGGCTTTCGCAGGAAATCCCCGTCCGGGGCCATGTAGTGACACCACCATGCCATCGGTAAGCGGATTGGCTGGTGCACCACACACCAGCAACCTAGCTGGTGTGGATACGTGTCGTGCGAAGACGAGCGCTGACGCTCCTCAAGCTCCGATTTGTACGAACGGTTCAAAGGAGATCAAAGTTACATGGCCCCAAAATGATGTATTTATCATATCTACACCGTTCATTCATTTGGAGAGATTATTTTAGATATTGATCCTAAAAATGAATAATTTCCAAGGATCAAGTGGACCACACTACAAATAACAGTGGTGACAATGATTTTCACCATTAAAACATTCGTAGGGCCCACCGTGACGTTTAATTTCCATCCAATGTGTTCATAAGGTCACGCAAATAAATATCATACTGATCCAAAATTTCCGTAACCCCCGAAAGAGTTTCCATGGCAGGCGTTCAATCCTCCATTGCTTTTTACAGTGTGGTCCACCTGTTTTTTGGATTTGACTAATTTTTGGGCTCAATCCTTATGAAGAGCTCACCAAGTGGACAGACGGTTTGGATACAACTCATGATGGCCCACCATTGGATGGTAAGTAAATATCATGGCGGACCATGTCTATGAATATCTATGAACAGGTTCGATGGGTTATTCTCTAGTATTTTTCCTGCTTTTACGGATGGTTAACAACTTTGTTTGTTATATTTTTTATCTTCTACTTGATTTCTTTTTCATCTCTATTTTGAATTTGGAAATTTCAGTTAGGGTAAAAATTAGCTTTGGTAGTTCTTAGAACCACTTGAGATCATAGTCCCGTGGGTGTCATTCTTAGTGATGGGAACCGTTTATGTGGTGGCAGCCGGAGATGGACCATTGTCAAATTTGAAAGGATAAATACAAGGGCTCATTTGGGAGCGTGGCTTCAAAACCCTTGGATTCAAAACCCCTTGGATTTGAAATCCTCTTATTGTGTTTGGCACCTTGGATTGGGATGGGTATGCATGACATATTTACGGGCAGTTTGAATTTAATTAGCAAATCAACTTAATATCTCTAATTAGTAACCATATATAATGTTTGACACAATGGTTGTAATAAACCTACTGAAATATATACTTTGCTCGAAAATGATGAAATTCTAAGTCTTCAATGGACCACAAGCACGAGATCATGTCCGAGTGATTAATCAACGATTTTTTATTTAAATGGATAATGTTTAGACGGCACTGATCATCATATTAAAGTAATTATAATAGTGCAATCGTCAATCTAGTTGTTTCGGGATATCAATAGTGGGCCATGTGCCTAATAGTTTAATAGCGTAGTGACACATATTACATATACAACCTTGGTAAGGATTTTACATGTAATCCAAACTCTCATTTGTGGATTTCAAACCCCTTCTTTAACAATCATTTTTGCCTGCAATGATCACAAGCACAATCATTCCTCTATTTCTACAACAAAAAGTGGCTTTCATCTCTAAGAAAATGCTATTAGGGCCTTAGGACTTATTGACAGTGCTCATGCGCTGGAAATGTTGATGGTGATGAACGTACACCAGAAAATATAATTGAAAAGGATGATGGTGGGTCCCTGGAAAACATGTTTGAAAAAGAAAAAGAAACCCTAAGAAAACAACAAATAAAGAAGAAAAATAAGCTCCGTATGGGAACTAAGTTCTAACGTATGGGCATTTTCGTCCACGAATTCTCTAAACAGTAATTAGAATGCCAGCCAAGGGATATATTTGAGAGGTCAGATTTTTGGGGCTTTTCACAATACCATAAGGCTAGTATAGTGAAAATCTCATTATGTTATCTCTTTCTTCAATTTGCTATGTAAGTAGCGAACTTTGCATCATATAGGGTGTATTTGTGATGAAAGGAGAAGATTTCGTGTGTGTGTGTGTGTGTGTGTGTATAAAATCTTAGATGGGTTTTGCTTATTTTCTAATGATTTTACTTCTAGCTTTGATTTTTGGAGAGAAGGCATTAGCTGGTGTAAGAAGGGAAATGGTTCGATTTTGCCATTTTAGATACTCTGGGAATTAGAGAATGGAGAAACTTGAAAAGATTTCTATCAGAGAGTTTAATGAGGGGGGGGGCTGTTTCTCAGTTTCTTTGTCCTTATCAAGCATGTACTTGAGTAGACAATATATACCCATCGTTTGTTTCTTTGTTACTTGCGCTAACTTGAAGTTGTTTCAAGTTGTGTTTAGATGTAATATGGAATTGAATTGTAATACTTCAGTATTTCTACTAGAGTAGAAGCATGGAAATGTTTGAATTGTAGTTGTCCCTCTTTACATCATATTGAGAGATTGGCGTCTAAATCACAATGACATCCCTTTCAAGTTAAAAGGATTTGTAACTGCAATTTGTGTGCTAGTTCCTCATTATAAATACTAAAAAACATTGTCAAATTTTGTTGTTTCCTCATAGTAAAAATAAAATTTCGCAATTCAATTCATCTACATGTCCATGTCAGCGCATGGCATGGAGGAATTGAAATACAATAAGTGGATGTTGGTGTGTATAGTTTTCTGAAAATCAAGTAAAGTAAACACCCTAGTCTATATGAAGCCTCTATAAAGGAGAGAACTCCTTTTTATAACTTATAGAGAATATAATTGAGTTTGTGTCTGTTATTAATGGTGCTTACTATCCATGTTGTTACATCGTTGCGAGTACATTGAAGAGAACTGCTGAGGTGATAGATGAAAGAGGTGACTTGCAGATTTGTGAGAGATCCATGCCACTCGTTAGGTTGGGACCACGGCAGGGCATGTCCCGGCCTAGGAATCTAGCATGGACCACACAACGACGTTGGACACATAGCATTTGTTGTCCTTCTCCAATGGACTTTTTGGCTCAAACATTCGGCCTGTAGGATGCATGGACCAGCCTAATTATTTCCAACAGCATGTTCAAGGTGTGACCCACCTGATGCATGGCCCATACAGAGCAGTTATATCTTAATATGTTGTCCAACTTGTAGCTATTGAGTGATTTATACAATAGAAGCTAGTAGTTATAAGTTGATCATTTGATTAGGTTGATGAATCTTGTTATTTGCAGGAAAGCTTTAGACCTCTTTAACAACCTCATTCGTGATAATATAAAGTTTAAACCTCTCTAACAACCTCATTCATGATAATCTGAAGTTTAGAGCTCTCTAAGTTTTAAGTACTAATGGAATTACTCTTTTTAAAGTATAAGAGGATATTTTTTTTTAAAGATAACAAGATTTATTTAAAAGACAGGGCCAATAAGCCAATAAAAAATACAATAGTGTACAATAGTTCTATGCAGGTAATAGAAGACTCAAACACAACAAATTTCATACACCATAACCATTGAGCCATATATATGAGGATTACGACTACAGATTATTCCAACATGAGCAATTCAAATTGTAGTCCTTCAGTGAGGACAAAGAGGTTGCCCACTTAATGACTTGAGATTTAACATTATAAAAATATCCCCAAAGCAAAAACAAATAGATTGTCAAAACATTTGTTACTTCTTTCCCACCATGATTCTCGCAAAATCACCATCAAATGTATTGGACAAACACATTTCCTGGTTAGTATGAGAGGAATTTGTCATGTTACTTGGGAAAATTGGAAATGTACTATTTCAGTCCTGTGCATCCACCCTTGACTGAACTAGCTCAAAGCAAACTCGATTGGGCTCTTGATGAGAAGATAAAATTAGGTAATTTTGAATCTATATTCTCTTTATTTATTTGTGTTAATTGTAGGTTCAATAGCTTTAAGGACATGAGTTGTTGAGTTTGTTTGCTTGGAGAAAAAGAATTTGTCATTTTGAGTTGTGTTTGTTTGCTTGGAGAAAAAGAATTTGTCATTTTGAGTTGTGTTTGCTCAGAGGATTGAATTTGGCATCTTGGGTTTTATTTTTGGGAAGATTTTGAGGGTGTTTACATGATAAAGGTGAGATTTTTATGATTTTGTGGGGTGAAATTTTAAGTTTTTGCATCTGGGTTTTGTTCTTCGGAGGATTTTGAATGGGAAGAAAAGGTGGGTAATTTGAATGTTCAAAAGGGTGATATGATTAGGTAAAAATTCATTTTCCATTCTTTTTTTTTTTTTTTTTTTTTTTTACAGTAGAGTTTTTGTTGAGAAGGTTTTTTTTTTTTTTTTTTTTTTTGAAGTTTTTGAATAAAGAAGCTAAAAAACTTATCTTTTTTTACCTTAGTTCTCATGAAGATGGTGGTTCTAGAGTAAGAATTTCATGTAAGAGATTTTCTTGTTTTGAGAATTTCATGTAAGAGATTTTCTTGTTTTGACGAAGTTGTTTATCTTCTGGGCATTTACCTTTATGTTTATGTTGGTTTCGTGTCTGAAATTTCACGTGAAAATTGTTGGCTTTTTGGGTTATGGTTGTTTTTGTTATATTATCTTTGACACTGAGAGGTTTTTGGAGAGAAACAAAGGATGAGAATGATAATTTTTTTTTTCGATAAGTGAGGTTGCTGATTTTTATATGGTTAGAGTATAAATTATATGCAGAATTGCAAAATGACCTTATTGTGCATTGAGTATAAAGATCAGATAAATGAAATAACATACCTTATTGGGACGTCATTGATATAGGCTTGATGTCGTAACCTTCCTTTCTCACTTTGATGTCATAGCTTTCCTCTCCTTACACCCTTATAGAAGAATTGAGATATAAATTCTTATTTCTATTGATGTGTCAAATTGGAAACCCAGCCCTATTTTATAATTATAGAGGGTCGAGGAGTTTAAAACCCATCAAAACTCCTCTCCCTAAGGCTCCCCACGAATTTGGTAATCCCAGTCTCACTAAAACATTGTGTGTGTATTACAATTGTAGCACACCACCCCTTACACGATTTTAAATGCATCATAACTTAGTGGGATCTACCACCCGATCACACTATCCAGCCCTTAGGATAATCCAAATTGTTGATTAATAAGGCCACCTTATAAAATTCTTACATATAGAGTTCCAATGCAAGACTTCTCCTTCTAACATAAACTCAAGGTATTCCGTAATAGCAATGGTGGCTGTAACAGCCACCACTGACACCTTTACAATATGGGGTGTAATGGCCGTTATGGCCTCTCTCTTTTTTAATTGAAGAAAATCTAAAAAACCTATATTGGCCCTGTAATGGGGGGTGTTATAGGCTATTACGGGGTTGTAACGGCCTTTACAAGTCGTTTTTCTCGTAACATCGTTTATGACCCCATAACGTGTAATGGTTACCGTTACATTTACATAACGGCCTTTATGACAAACCATGCATAAACTACAAAAGTCAATTGGGTTCCCTCCCCCCTTTCATGTATTATCTGTTTGCTAGGTTTGTTTTGGCATAACTTTAACAATAAATTATATATGCTTATTTGAATTGGCACAAAATGATTGAGAGTTTTTCTCCTTCCTCGATTCATTTATTTCTTTTGAGGTTACTATGAGAATTTGACAGCCAATGCCATGGATAAAGTCCTTGGCTAAACATGGAGATTCTGTTCACCAAGCACAAAGTTCCACTTAACAACTGGCTTTGATGTGTATGTGCACCAATTGAGAACTCAAAAAGAAATTAGGAACTATACCCCAAACAATGGTGTTGGTTGTTAAATGGCAACACAAGACTTTCTATAGATTTTTCGCATTGATTTCTTCCATGTGCTAAATTTTCAAACATTTTATAGGAATAAAAGTGATGGTCATAATATTTGTTTTTAAACATAGAAAATATCAGACAATTAAACAAGACTGAGAACAATACAACAACTATTTAACCAATGCCAAGAGCACCATTGACAACATTTTATGATAGATTCAATGGGGAGGCATCATCATCAGCTCTATTTTACAACTTGGAGAACCTACGAACGAAGTACTTGGAAGCTACAATGTATTAGAAGATTTGGAGCAATTAGCCTATTTTAGTATCTTTAATTTGATCAAGATTTAACGGTCCAAAAGGCATAACTTTAGCACAGATTGAACAATGACATTTAACTTAAATTTTTAACAACTCCAAGAGTATTCGCGCATCTCATGCACTCGCCATGGAAGCCCAGGTTGAATGGTTTGAAGCGTGATCTCGTGTCGATGTTTAAGATGGATGTCAATTTCGCTAAGACGAACGTCTTTTTATAGTTTCAGATTCAGTGGTCAATGAACGAGTAGTCTAAAGTTGATTCAGTTAACCTGGGCATTTTAAAAATAAGTTGAGAAATAAGATTTTTTCATGTACGATGATTAGGGTTTGGATTAGCTAAGCTCATAGTGTAACCCATTCATAATTAGCAGATATAGTAATTTGCTCCTAATTAACCTAAAATCTTCAATTCCAGGTTAAATAGGATAATTAATCGGACTTGTATAGTTCCCTAATAGTAATACTTGCCAACATACTAGGATCTAATACGAAAATTTATAGTCATTATAATGGATGTAAACAAGACATATCAAATCATCGGCATGGATCATTAGACTATGTGCTCCTCGTTCATTTCCTTGTTGCCCGCGTTTAGGAGTGTCGATGGGCCCAGCTTGGGCCCGACAAGACCCAACCCGAAACAGCTCAAAATCTGGGCCGAGACCAAACCCAGGCCCTGCCCATTGACAGCAGTGAAGCTGCTTTGCCTTGTACACTACCAACATGATGTTGTCCTCCGGGCGCACAATAGGTTTTAGCTCTCCTATTTAACGCTGGGACACCTACTAAGTTCAATAGATTAATCTGGAGTGTCCATTATGTTTAGTGCTCTTTTCATCATAACCCATGGAAAGATCACATGATCCAATGGTTCTGATCATCTGATCAATAACCTATAAAATGGCAGGATCAATCCTCAATTTCTACACTAATCCCCCATATATCGAAACATATTGCGTGGTGTAGCACACACCGTCAACGTCCGTGGGGCCGACTGAACTCTGCCACGTACAACACACCACTCAAATCCTTTTCCCATAAATCCTGGCGCTATGAACGGCTTGGATTCTTTTTCCCAGACGTGCCATGTCACTATGTGGGCAGCTGACATGTGGTAAGCGGATGGCGTACCGAGTAAACTCTGTGAGGCCTACTGTGATGTACGTGTCTTATCCACGCCGTCCATCCGTTTTATCAGTTCATTTTATGGCATATGACAATATTGAAACACAACCAAAGCTCAAGTGGACCACACCATAGGAAATCGTGTGAATCGAACGCCTGCCTTCGAAAACTTCTTAGGGGCCACAAATGTTTCGGATCAAGTTGATATTTGTGTTTCCCTTCATCTACGTTTTTTGAACTTATAAACAAATATACATCGACGTGGGCTCTAAGAAAGTTTCAACAGTAGACACCATAAGTCCCACTGTTTCCTGTGATGTGGTGTTGAGCCTTGGATATCATTAAACATTGGGTTCGTGTCCTAAAATGATCCCGTAGAATGGATGGATGGAATGGATAAGACTCGTTCAACACAGTGGGCCCCACAGAGTTTACTCAGTACGGAATATGCTATGGCCCCTATGATGTATGTGTTGTATCCACGCTGTCCATCCATTTGAAAACATCATTTTAGAACATGAACCAGAGAATGAGGTACATCAAAAGCTCAAGTGAGTCCCACCGTAGAAAAGCAGTGGGGATTGAACGCTTACCATTAAAAGCTTCTTAAGGTCATAGAAATATTTAATTAAGTTGGTATTTGTGTTTTCCTTTCATATGTCTCAGTGAACTCATGAACAAATTATATCTTAAATAAATATCATGCTGGACCCTGGGAAGGTTTCAACGGTGGGCCTCACTGTCCCCACTGTTTCAAGTAATGGGTCCACTTGAGCTTTGGATCTGCGGGGCGTGTCTTAAAATGATCTCTCCAAATGAACGGGCGTGTGTGGATACAACACATACATCATGGTTGGCCCACAGAACTTGGTGAAATCACTACGGTAGGTAAACGGGATGCGGATTGCGTCCTACCCCCGCTGAATGGTAATCCGTCCGGATAGGATCTGTGGGGCCCAACATGATGCAAGTGTTTTATCCACGCCCTTCATCTATTTTATCAGATCATTTTAATTAATAATACAATAAATTGAAGCACATCCACAGCTCCAGTGGACCACATCAATGGAAGCTGCAGTGATAATGACGCTCACCGTTGAAACCTTTCTAAGGGCCACCGTGATGCTTTACCATCCAACCTATTAATAAGGTCACGAATACGTGGATGAAGTGAAAACACAAATATCAGCTTGATCTGAAACTTCTCCAGCTCCCCAGAAGTTTTTAATGGTGAATGTTAAATCCCTACTTTGTAGTCCATTTAAGCACTAGAACTTCCTTATTTTTTGAATCAAACATTAAAATGATATGATAAAAATAATGAACGGTGTGGATAAAATACCTACATAACGGTGGGCCCCACAGATCCTGCCCGGACGGTAATCCGTCTGGGCAGGGCAAGGGCGCAATCCGCGTCAAGGTAAACGGGAGTCCCATCAACGCCTTGCGTGAACCGAGAAATCCGCTTCCCACATGGTCGGCAATAGGTCACTGAACAACGGTTGTTTGGCTCTTACAAATCAACCTTATAATGTATAATACTTGTGTAATAATTATTTAAATATCTTCCCACTTAGATCACAAATCACAATAGTCAGCACTAATTAAATAGGAGAAGATTAGCTGATACCCAGGTAATAACTTAGTGGGTGTTAACCTTACCATGTTGGTCCCACCTTGATGAATGTATTTCATATCCATGCGGCTCATCCATTCTTTCAACTCATTTAAGGATGTTACGCCAAAAATTAAGTAGATCCAAATCTAGGGTCGACCACATCACTGAAAAAAGTGGTGAATGTCAATTACAAGCATTTTGTAAGCCACAAAATTTTGGATAAAGTTAATATTTTTGTTTTTCCTTCATCCAATTTTGGTTGACTTTATCACTAGGTTAGATGACAAATAAACGTTACAAATCTATTTAATGTGGCCTTTGAGAAGTTTTTAACGGTGAACGTTCAATCATTAGTGTTTCTTGTAGTGTGGTCCACTTAAGTTTTATGTATAGTTAAACTTTGGGATCATGCCCTTATATAGCTTATAAAAATGAGTGGACGGAGTGAATATACAACATATCATCAAGGTGGGCCCTATGGTAAGGGTAACACCCATTGAGCTGCTATTTAATCCGTGGCCTAATTAAATAATTAGGTATCTTTAAAAAAAAAAACCCTTTTAACTCTTTGATACGTCTTCTTTTTTATAACATATAAGACTTTCAACCAAAATGCCCTAGGATCTCATTCTTCTTCCATTTTACTTCTTTATTTTAGTAAAAAAGATGATAAATTTAAAAAATACTAATAATTATCCTAAATATATTTTTTTCCTTTAGAAAATAAAAAGAGAATAAAAAAACATCGAATAAATAAAATAAATTATCTTCTATTTTTGTTGTCGTTGTTTTTGTAGTTTCTTTTTTAAAAGGATAAATATATCAGAAGAAATACCTTTAATATCTTCTTCTTTTTATTTTAAAAATAAAATAAAAAAATAAAAATAAAAATATCAAATAAGTAAAATAATTTACCTTATTCATTTTGTTCTTCTCCTTTTCCCTTCTTCCTTTTTCTGAAAAAAAATAAAATTTACTAATAAACAAGAAGAAAAATAATAATAATAATAATAATAATAAACAAGAAAAAAATACTATTATTATTTTTAAATAAAAATATCTAATAAATAAAATAATGTACCTTCATCTTTCCCTTCTTCTTTTTTAATTCTTTTTTTCTTTTTTTTTTTCTGAAAACTGAGATCTTAACAATCAACGAAAAACTAAAACTCTAATATTCAACAAAGATATTCAATAGAGAATTAAGACCCTAAAACTCAATAGATATTTGAGACCTTAATATTAAAAGAGAACTCAAACCTTAACATTGACGGAAAACTGAAACCCTAACACTCAATAGGGAATTGAAACCTTAACATCAAGGGAAGATTAAGACCCTAACACTCAAAAGAGAATTGAGACCCTGACACCTAATGAGAAATTGAGACCCAAACATCAATAGAGAAAGGAAGCCCTAATGCTCAATATCAAACTAAGACCTTGTCACCAATAGACAACCTAGACCCTAACATCAACAAAAGACTAAGACCCTAACACTCAATACAAGATTGAGCCCTAACACTTGATAGATAACTAACACCCTAACACCCAACAAAGAAATAAGATCATATCCTAACAATATAGGATCTTAGTTCTCTTTTGAATGTTAGAGTCCTGTTCTCTGTTGAGTTCTTAGGTCTTAGTTTTCTATATATATATATATATATATAGAATAAAAAATAAAAGTACATTGTTTTATTTATTTATTCTTTTTTATTTAAAAAGATTAGTAAGATTTTTTTTGGTTCATTAGTTAATTTTCTAATTTATTTTTAAAAAAAAGGAACAAAAAAAATAAATATTTTATTTATTTGATATTTTTATTTCATTTTCTGTTATTAAAGTTAATTATTAGTATTATTTCTTATTCATTTATATTTTATTTATCAAAAAAGAAAAAATTGAAGATAAGGATAAAGAACGAGGAGTAAGGACATTTTGGTCCGTAAAAACGTACCTAATTACTTAATTAAGGCAGACTAGGTTTAATTTATACTTAAAGATATATCCACTTACGAGGAACCTTCTGTAGTCGAGACTTTCCGGACTACCCCAACTCCCTATAAATGGGGAGCGTGCATTTCGCTTCCTCCCATGACCGTTTCCACCCTTCTCAACTCCCTCCAACAAAACAACGGCTGAGATGGCAGTGGACCATTCCATCATTGACATCTCAGACGGCAGCACAAACATGTCAGTCACAAAGCTAGCCCAGAAGTATATGTTGAAGGTAGCGGTCCTTTTAATTACAGTTTCTACAATTGAGATCGTTGGTGGTCCATCCATCAGGGTTTATGAAAACCCACATCATGAATTTCTCTTGAAAGTTTATGCCGTTGTGGTTCTGGCCACCTTTGAATTAGGTATGGGACTGTTTTTGCTCTCAGTGCCACTTCCACGAGTGCCTGTATCCATTGCTGTGGCCAAGAAGCTGGTGTGGGTAGCTGTTGTAATGCTTCACGTTGCACTTGCCTTGAAAACGGTTCTTCATTTCATATATTGATTTTGTGGGGGAGCGTTGGGGGCTATCAAGTAGAATTGCTATTGCTGTAGTGGTTGTTGTAGTTGTTATTATGGATGACGATGCAGTTAGTTAGTAGTGAAGTATAATTGTTGATGTTGCTGCTGCTGCTGCCCTGCTTTGGTTGGTTGCTGTTGCTGCTTGTGTAATGAGAATACTACCCTATTTCTACTTTTAAAATAATAATAAAAGATATTTTCTTCTATCAAAACTCATATCCCCTTGAAGGAAGAGGATTACACGGTAACTCTGGTGGTGGCGGCAGGATGTAGCGTAAAATGATTGGCTGATGTAGATTTGTCAGAAACGAGCCCACAAATTAAGGGAAGTAGGGAATTTGATTCGGTGAGCTTTGGGGAACAGCGAGTTTGGTGAGGACAGCACCGTGGGGCCCACCTTGATGTTTGTGTTGTATATCCACGCCGTTCATCTGTTTTTTGCAGATTATTTGAAGGCATGGGTACAAAAGTGAAGCTGATCAAATCTCATGTGAACCACGCTACAAAGAAATAGTTGTTGATTAAATGCCCAACATTAAAAAACTTCAGAGGGCCCACAAAAGGTTTTTGATTGTGAGTGTTAAATAATCAATGTTTCATGTGGTGTAGTCCATGTGATTTTTCGATTTACTTCATTTTTGGGACCATGCACCAAAAGGATATGGAAAAACGGATGGACGGCATGGATATTTAACAATACATCAAGGTGGGCTCCATGGTGCCGGCCTCATAGGACCCGGTTTCAGAAAATACCCCTGTTAGTCGAGTTTCTACTCGACCCAACGCGCAGGAACTCAAAATTACCCTCTCAGAGCTCTCTCTTGCAATAATTTATGTGGAATTTACAAAAGGACTTTGCTGTGAATTGAATATGATTGAAATAGGGCAAACTTGATTGAAATGCCATTATTGTAGATAGGATACCGAAGTTTTCCTCTCCTTACATCCTCAGAGGAGCTATGATGGGGCTGAAACTTTGGTAGATGGTGTTGGATTGGAGACATGGTTTTATTTTATGATGCAGAGGTTAGAGGAGTTAAAATTACTTACTCTTTAAAAAAGGATTTTGCTATGGATAAAAACCATAACTAAATTGCCACGGTTTTAATCCGTACCTAAAAGGTTGCCACACCACTATTAATTAATAGTGTTGTAAGGGGCTCTATAAGGCTTAAAAGAATATATTTTTTCTATTTAAGCTATTCATATATTTTGAAATATTACTTTAGTTTTAAAAAATCAGCTAGATCGAAGGCTCGATTGGACTACACAGTAGGAAACATGGAGATTCAATCACATTTACTTCCTATGGTGTGGTCCACTTGGGCCTTCAATCTATCTGAAGTTTGGGGTCGTGAACTAAAATAATTTATTAAAATTAATGATTAGGATGGATAAACCAAATACATCATGGTGGGCCCCACGGATCCCCTCTCCGGACCGTCCACGGTCTGTCTGACGAAACGACGCCCAAATTTGGGCGCGCGCTCGAAACAGAGCCGCGCCCAAAACAAGACCATCCCTTTCTCTCTCTCTCTCGCTCCCTTTCCTAATTCTCTCCCCGTTCCCCAATCCTCTCTCTCTCCCTCCCGATTTCTGCTCCATCTTTCTCGTTCTCCTCCCTTCCTCTTCATTGCAGCAGCCGTGAAGCTCCTATCCGAAGAAACACACGCCATTCGAAACCCTTCTCATATCTTTTGAGGCATAGGTTTGATATCTTCCTCTCTTTATGTCTCTTTTTCTATCTTTCATATTTGATGCATGCTGCTCTCTCTCGCTCGCCATGAAATTCTTCATCTGATCTTCTTCCCTAAGCCTACAACTTGCCATCTTTTTCTGGAAAAGGGAAGGCGACAATGGTGGACCCATTGATAATGATGGTTGAATGGCATTGCGTTACAATTGCGGGTATGAGGTTGTTATTTGCTACAGATCTGTTGTGGATCTATTGCTTTTTTTTAGGCAAATAGCAACAGCAGGATCTAGATTCCTGTGGAAAATACCACTTATTCCTTTTATTTTATTTTATTTATTTTTATTTTTTAGTGTAGTTGAAACAAAGCTAAATCATCATCTCTCTCTCTAACATATTCAGTGACTAAGTCAAGCTGGGAGGGGGGGTGTATGTTCAAATGTTACTTGTACTTCCCAGTAGAAAGTTTTTGCTCATAGCCACAAGCCTCAGGCTATGCCACCTCTTATGGCTGTCCTGATTATCTGAAACAGGGATGATCTGATGATGACAAAAACAAAGAACTCCAACACAATCGGCCCAACAAGGCAGTCATTTCATTTCTTTATTGTTGTTTCAGGAACAAATCCCCTCTTGGTGATATTTTTCTGAAACTTATCAATTTTTATGTCTGCAAGGCACCTTGAAGTCATCATTTTCTGGAGAGAGCGAGAGAGAATGTGTTATGAATGTGTTACCTTATCAGATTTATTAACTGTCATGAATCTGTTGTTGTATTTGTTATGGTTCTCCTATAGATTTGTTGGTGCATCTGTCAAGAATGTGTTACTCTATCAGTTATCCATCTACTGTTCTGTCAGTTGTGGATTTATTGTTGTATCTGCTATATATCCAATGTTTATGTGTTACTAAGGATTTTTTCTAGTGTGGCAGTAAATTTTGGGCTCTACTCTAACTTTTTTTGCAGCCATTAGATTGATCGATATGTACATGAAGAACAGGGGGATAGGGAGCACACACATGGTGTTTGATGGAATGGCTGAGATTTGTTGACTACATGTTATCCTTGTTTATCTTCACATGTTTTGAAAGATAGTTTCTATATAGTAAAAAAAACCTGCATTGTTTGAATCCTTCTGGATGATTTCTAGTCCATTTTTAAGGCTAACCTTCATTTACCATTTGCAGATTCTTGACTTTACTCATTTTGTATTTGCAGTTGTAGCTTTAAGTTAATCTAGAGCCAGTTTTAGGTGATCATTCCTACTTTTCCATTTGAATGGTTTAAAATTTTAGAAGATAATAATATGAATTAAGAAGAGGAAAATAAAACATGGTAGAAGAATTCTTTTGATGACTGTTGATATTTGTGACTTGTGCATGTCACCTCAATGCAAGGAGGTCATGTTAGACAGATTTTGTATCCAAAAATAACTTTTGAGATAGACGGCGAAGTTACAACATAACTGATGTGTCCTTTAGGGACAAGTCTCAGATGTTAAAAGTCAGAAAAGAATAACCATGTCATCAGACAACATTCATCAAGGGACTTCATCTTGGACACTAGATATCAGGTTATGGGAGAACTGGGAATGGAGAGCCAATCATTTGCTTGTTTATGGAGATGGGTGTTGTGGGATTCGCAGCTAACAAGAGCACTTGTGTAGGAATGCTAAACGGGTGTGCAAACATGGGCTCAATGTTCTTATTCCAAGCAACCCCACGCACAAGTGATGTCTATGAAATGGTATATGCATGGGGCTATATACTTCCGTTTTCTAATTTTGTGTTAGTAATGGGATTTTCATATTTTTATTTTCTTGTTGTTGAAGATTGTGTTTGGAATGCTTCAACCGTTTATTTTCAGGTTGCCTTGCTTTTTAAGGAACATCAGAATTTGCTAGAGGAATTTGTAAGTTTCCTACCTAATGCCACCGGGGTGGATCTTATGCAGCGTGCTTTGGTAGAAAGGAGCTTGGCTATGCCCATGGTGCAGCAAGTTCATGGGGAAGAGGTACTTTCTTTCTTGCTTTTGTCTTTGGATATCTTGTTGAATCCAACTGCCTAACCGTCTAACCATACAACTCAGTGAATGTAGACTTGTGCCCAAGATTCTGAATACTGGCATCGGTTCTGGTATTCCAATCAGAAGTGATACAATTCGACTGTATTTAGCTCTATCAGTGCCCATGTTAGCCATATCTTCTTCTTCTTCTTTTCTTTTTTTAAATTTTTTTAATTTTTTAGTTTATTTTTTTTATTTTTAAGTAATAGATCTGAAAAAGGGATACTCACAAGAAAAGAAAAGAAAAATGCTTGTTTTGATATTTGGTTTGTGTTTTCAGTAATATTTTTATTTATATCTAGGCCGATGCTGTTTGTCTATCCAATGTTGAAGCTTAGTTTTTTTTTTTCACTTGTCCAGTGGCTCTCTTGAATTCAATTTTAGAGTTTTAATGTTTTTAGTAGTTTGCAAATCAACTAATTCAATAGCATTGTGTATTTGTCCCATCTATGTTCCATATCATGCTACCTGCTTGGAACTTTTGATGATTTGGAATGAATTTTTAGACAATCTGATAATGTTTGCTTTCAACTTTTGTGTAGGGAAACCTATTGAAATTTACTACGGGATTGGAGCGATTTCCAGTTACCTTATAAAAAGGGCCGAAACCACCTTTCCTAATCTTATTTGTTGGACAGAAGTTATCTGTAGCAGCTACTACAGTTGCAAAAACTATATAATGGCAACTTCAGACCTTTCTTGTCTTCTCTGAGCCTATTTGCACTAATGAATCCCCTGTCATCTAACCATTATTTCCAAATACTTATGTAGTGAAGTATTGGTTCTCAATTGATTGAAATGCTTATTGGAATTTCATATCTGTAATAATGTTGTTCTTGCTCCTTTTTATGATTTAGCGCAGGTAATTTGGTTCTGCATGCAATCTGTTTCTGGAAATGGCACGACTGCTCAGATGCCGACTCGGTTGAGTGCAACCCATCCACCCTTAAAAGTGGGAGCACCCAAATGTGGAACTTAGGTACCATTTGAGTCTAAGCCAAATCACTGTTGTGTTCAATACCTGTGGTAATAAATTGCTTGAGATTTTTGGAAAGTGTGGGAGCATGAAGGATACCCACCATGATAAATTGCTGATAACCCGACAGAGAAATATAACTGGGTAATCCAAGCATACACCAGACCTGAATCCTATGACAGGTAAAATTTGAAGTGTTGAACTTCAAATAGTGAAGGTATTTAACCCCAAATTTTCAAACTCACACATAGCTTTGTTAGGAGATGCCTTACTATAATCATTTGATGATGAGTACAACTGGCTTTAATGTTTTCTTTTGCTACTGGGTTCAGTCACAGTAGTTCTCTGCCACAATGCATGGTAATTGTGTGTGATGCCTCGGGTTTTTTTCTCTCGCCTAAAATATGCAGGGTGCAGCTGCTTGTTTAGAAGAATTGTTGATTTTAGCAGCTGCTTGTTTAGATGTACATGGGGATGACAGTGTAAAGTATCCGTAATGGAAGTTTGTTATAAGGGTGAGCATGCATATGTTACTATAACTCAAGAAAGGTTACTGGCAGGTGAATCTTCCACAACATTAGACCATTCATGTACCGCAAGTGATATGCTATTACACCACTATTCTGCTCCATACACTCATCCAGAAAAAGATGTCGCCTTCGCTTTACCATATTATTTAGTTGCATCTGTCAGGATTAACTTTCTTACAAGTTAATCCCTTCTAATTGACACCATATAACAAATATTCCTTTCATTTCCTTTTAGAATCAGTTTCCAATTGAAAAATAGATGCTTTTTACTTAGTTGTACTATGGTGTTATAAAACTGTACTTTCTTTTGAATGTTTAAGGCATTATCTATGAGGATTCAACCTGGATTGGAACAAAAGATTGTTATTCTGCAAGATTCGTTTTCTTCAGGTGGTGTTTCATATTTCTCTGATGCACCAATTCCATTCAGTTTTGTGGTGCTCTTTCATGTCTTCTTTGAATCTGCAATGCTGCTTTGTGGAACCATCTGATGGACATGTCATGCAGGGTTATTTTGATAATGTTTCAGAGCATCTCTAAGTAGGACCACCATTATATTTTGTTGTGAAGAACTTCAACTATAGGTATTATGATAAATGTTATTTTACTCATCTGCCATTCTTTTGATTTCTAGATTTCCAATGTGATTTCATTTCATGAGAATTTAGCATTAAGTACTGTCCAGCAGTTGTGATATTAACACTTCTTTTCTTTCTGTTTCTATGAATTGAATCAACACTGAGCTGAACTAAGCAAATTTCATAGTATGAGCAAACGGTTAAACAGAGATATCCACAGCCAAACATTAAATACAATGGCTTATCAATTCCTTTTTCCCTTTATATTTATAGATTTCCCAACTGAAGTTTGGGAGTAGTGAAACCTTTTTCTGAGTTTTCTCATTGTCAAAATCATTCTTTTCATGTTTGAACTGGTTTTCTTTGTATTATCGCACTGCCAGTCAATGCTGCTATATCACTAAATATGTTTCCACTAATGTCTAATGTCCCCCATGGAAACCATTGCAGGTGATCGATTGGCAATTGCTAAGGAAACTGAGTGTCGGTTGGGAATGGGTACAAACTTGTACCCATCTTCATCTCTTCTGGGGGACAGCAAGGATGAATTAGTTTCGGCTCTACCTGTGGATGAACTAATTGAGAAAGCTGATGGTTTTGCTAGGGTGTTTCCTTGTAAAATTTTCGCATATTCTGTTGGTCCTATCAATTTATGTCATTTCTTATACTATGTTTTCTTCCACAAAGCACAAGTATGAGATTGTGAAAAAACTCCAAGCTAGAAAGCACATCTGTGGAATGACAGGTGATGGGGTCAATGATGCACCTGCATTAAAGAAGGCAAACATAGGAATTGCAGTGGCAGATGCAACAGATGCTGCTCGAAGTGCTTCTGACATAGTTCTAACAGAGCCTGGACTGAGTGTAATCATTAGTGCTGTTTTAACAAGCCAAGCAATTTTTCAGAAAATGAAGAACTATACGGTAGTCTCATGCTTTCATTTGCTATATTACAGATAGGGACTGTGCATGTGCTGCTGTTCCACTTTTGATATTTACGTACCATGACATGGATCTGTTTCCAGGTACTATCATGACAATCTCCAAGGACAGAGTCAAGCCTTCTCAGCTGGAAACTCAGTGAAATTTTAGCAAAGTGAAGTATTGTTTATTTAGATATGTAAATGTGTGATGCATTATATGATTTGATTGCTATTTGTAACAAATGCATCGTTTTTTTTTTCCTGATTGCATTTTATTTTCTATTTCTATCAGCATTAAGCTTACATAGCTACGGATTTTAGCCGTAACTCGTTTTGAAACCGTAGCTATCACTAACTGCAGCATATTGCTACGAATTTCATTCCACTTTTAGCTACTAATTTTAACCGTAGCCATAGGTTAGCTACCAAAATTATAGCTACGGCTTTTATTCGTAGCTAGTGATGTCTATTGCTACGGATATAATCCATAGTTGGCTTTTGACCGTTAGCTACACCACCAATAGCTCAAACATGCTACGGCTAGATCCGTAGCACTGAGTATTTAGCTACGCTTTTATCCATAGCCTTTGCCCCTTTATTTCTTAGTCTTTTACTTATTGATATGTGGACATGATATTATACCTTAAGAAGATAATATGATTATCATGGTGATGCTCTTTCCTTTCTTATTTCATTTACTTTTCTTATCTTTATAGGACATTCTTTTGTCATATTGTGACAAAAAGGGGGAGAAATTGTGGAGATGATTGTGTGATTGTGGAATATGGATTGTAAGGTCATTTTTTTTATAGGTTCTGCAATTCAACTCTCCTAGATTAAGTGGGAGAAATGGAACGAGGGGGAGTTGAGTCTATTGATCATTTATTGCTCATATGGTGCATGATTATTTATTGTGCGTATAATCGGTGCATGATTCTTATTTGGTTTTGTCACAAATTTGACAAAGGAGGATATTGTAAGTGCTATAGTGTAAATCTAGCACCCGAAGGGTTGTCAAATTATGTTGTACCAAACCATTTAGAATTTGTATCATGCTTTAAGTTGAAGTGATCGCGTTCGTGCTTTTTAAAGTTGTCTGTATCTTCGTCGAACTTGCCTACATCTTCAAGTTGAAGAGAAGATTGTTGAAGTTCATAGTTTCAAGCTCAAATTCAAGAACTAAGGTTCAAGAACTCAAGTTCAAGTTTGAAGTTCAAATATTGTACGCTAAAAATTCAAGAACTCAACCGTAACTCAAGCTTCACGTATCACAAGTAATCAAGATTCTGAAGCAAATGATGTTTCAATTGTTTCAACTCACAAACAAGGTATGGATGACCTTAGATTGACCATAGGTTGTATCATATTCATTGCATATTGTATGTGGGTCATTTCATAAGTTTATAGGTCATTTTCTCGACTAGTCTTAGTCCTTGTTCGACTAGTCCAAGTACTGGCTCGACCAGTCCAAGGTTTGTTGTGAATTTTCAGAATTTTCTGTTGGACCCTCGACCAGTCCAGGAGACATTCTACCATTCGAGTGAACAGTGCTCGACCAGTCGTGTAGTCTCGACTCAAAGTCCAGTAAGCTTTTCTGGTCCCACTCGACTAGTCGAGTGTAGTGCTTGACCAGTCGAGTAACGATCTTATCTTATCGCGCCAGAAAATTTGAAATTTTGTTGGTCCTTCGACCAGTCGAACCGACCCTTAGACCAGTCGAGTGAACAGTATTTTCACCTATAAATAGAGCATGAATTTCAGAGTTTTTTCGTTCTTTCTAAGCTAAATCAAGACACCACTCTGAGAGATAAGTTTGTGATTTTATGAAGTTATATTGTGCTCATTTTAGATTCTCTTTAATTAGCTTTTGTAATTTGATTTTGAGATCTTTATTCCAATCTTACTTTAAGAAGGGATTTGTGTTTTCCCCTTTCTTGAGATCAAAATCAAATCAAGCTAGCCCAGGTTGATTTAATTTAAAAATCATTTAGAACTAGAACCTTTTCATCTGTGAGACTGGACATTAAACATTTTCGTCTACATCGAATTGGTTCTATCGGGCTTCTTCAAAAGGAGAAATTCAAGATAAGTACATTCACATTTTGTATATCTCTTTTTGGTTTTTGAAGTTGTGCCAGAAAAATCTCTTTTTGGTTTTGTCTGAGGTGATCCAGAAAATCTCAGAGTGTGGAGTTTTTGTAATTGTGTAAGCCCATCTAAAGACATAATTGTGAAGGTTTTAAGGTGAACCTTGGAAAACCTTTTTTCATAGTGAACGCTAATATCCCAAGGGAGTGGATATTAGGAGTGGAGTATTTGTGTGGCTGTTTTCTAAGAGTTGGTGTACCTACAACCAAACCACTATAATTCCTGGAGTTGTGGTGATTGATTGAATGTGCTTATGTGTGTGAATGTTGTAATTTACTTTAAGCATTTATGGTGAATGGTGTAATTTATTTTATGCACTTGTGGGAATGTTGTAATAACTTTGTTTATTTCCTTTGGTATTTCCTTTGCCTCTTTATTGGTTTCGGTTTTTGATACTTATAAACGTTCTAGTAAGGTTGTCCTGCCATAAGCCTTTGGTTTTTAGTGTTAGATTGTCCTTAGAACTAAGTTTGTATCAACCTCTCAAGACTAGTACATTTGAGGTTGTTATTTACATGTGCTTCTTTAATTTTGATTGTGCTATCTTTCTTACAATTCCGCATTTATTTTTTAATTTGACATAGTCCTATTCACCCCCCCTCTAGGACGTTTAGCTCGGCCTTTTCAAGCCTGGAAAAACCAACTAATGTCCTTTCGTAGGCCTCCAACATGATATTACGTGTCGGGTTCGGGAGTAGTACCATCGCTCTTGTATAGGGTATAAATTTTAAGTTCGAGAGTAGGACCTTAGCTCTTGTGTAGGGCATAAATCTTCAGGTTCTTGTGTAGAACCTTGGCTTGAGAGTAGATCCTAAATTGTCAGGTTCGGAAGTAGGACCCTTGCTCTTGTGTAAGGCATAAAATTAGAGTCCTTATGTAGGGCTGTAAATGTTAGAGGTTAACCTGATTTAAAACCATTGATAGTGAAATCCGACATACGCATGGGTTAAGTGCGTCCTCCACGAGTGGAGTAGGCAAGTAGCCGAACCACTATATATGCTTATGTTTGGGATTGTTATTTGTGCACTTGTTTAATTATGCATTTGTATTTGAATGTTTAATTATACATGCATGATTAGATGAATGTTTAGTGATTGAATAGTTAGCACATCCCACACACACATGTACACTATCTATATAGACTAGTTACTTATTTGCATATCATTTGTAGTCTATATGATTGGACCCTCTATTGGCTTGAAAGCCTTAGAGTTATAGTCTTACTTAGCTTAAATTGCATATTAGTTTTAGTTAGATAATTTTTGTTTTTAATTGACATAATTTTTAAATAGGTCATCATCACACCCCCCCCCCATAGGACATAGCCTTCATTCTCTAGATCCGTCATACTTCCGCACTTAAACGCATAAGTGGTTTATCTGCAATTTCAAGCACATCCCATGCACACATATACACTATCTTGTTATAGACTAGTTGTCTTACTTGCATATCTGTTGTAGTCTATGTGATTGGACCCTCTATTGGCTTGGAAGCCTTAAAGTTATTTTGCATTGCTTAGTTTAATTGTTAATTAGTTTAAGTTAGGCAATTATCATAAATTTTAAATTGGTCTTAATCACCCCCCTTCTAGGACATAGCCTTCATTCTATAGCTTCACCAAGCTTCCACACTTAACGCATTACGGTAAAAACCGTAATTTCAAAGGCAGCAGAATAAGGTATTTGATGCACTTAGCCACCATGCATCACTACTTGTAACGTCTCAAAAAAATCCATACTAAGACTCGAGTATCACCTCAGGTAGAAATCACCCAAGACCGAAACCTTTAGAAATTAGACGAAAATTAATTAAGTGTTAAACTAAATCATCTGTGAAATTAGCTTGGATCACTTTAAATACGATCTGTAAGACCCAAAACTTGTAGAATTGTTAACGTTACATTACCCTAAAACCTAAGATCAATCTCTAAACCCAGTTGCTCTCAGGAGTGCATTGAAACTCCGTATCAGACCTGGACCGCGCGTCGAGAGTCCGATAACTACGAAACTATACAGTTATGACTGCCTCACTGGGCTTGACAACCATCTCGGAAATCAAGTCCTAATAGTATCCAGAAACACACACCTTGAGCCCGGAGCAAAGAATGTGAGAAACGCGAATATCTTTAGAAAATGTACTGAGATTTAAGTAAACTGGGCCGTTCACTTACGGACCAATTCTAAGGTTTCAGACCATCAGAATCTGACCCAAATACACCCTTGGATCAGGGAAAATTTCATACACATGTCAGTGTACTTGTGGCCTTAATCGAGCAATGGTGACCGTTAAACTGAAACTGATCCTCCGCGGTTGATCCACAAACCCGATCAGACCAAAAACTTAACCTGATCTAGATCCAATGTCAGGAAACTTTCTCTCGACTGTATACAGGTAACGGACCTCCAGATGGGCTCCGTTGAGTCGAAACAGGTGACTTTTGGCTATAACCTAAGTATACTATGGCCCTAGGCCATTCCTATCAGTTTTGGGCCTATATAAGGGCCTTAAACCCTCTCCCTCCCTTTACATACGAATTTCAAACCCTAAGAGAAGAGAGAAGAAAGAGAAGGAAAGAGAGAGAAAGTGAGAGAGAGAGCGTGGGATCGTTCCTGGGATTCGATCCCACCACGCCACGTGCTTAACCACCGCTACCGTGTCGCTATACCGGCGATTCCGATTCTGCTTTCGGGTAAGAAATCCTAACCCAAAGGTGCGGACTATAAACGTTTATGTTATGGTTTTCAAGGCTTTCAATGTCAGTTAATGATTTATGACTGACTTGACTGCCATCACATGTGGTTAGATACGATGTTTCCGCGTTTTATACATATATATATATGAACTATGTTAAATATGATGCATTCCATGTGTTTGTTGAAATGTTTGAATGAATATGCACTACCAAAAAATCGAGCAAAGGGCACGGACTTTGAAAGTTTTTGGCTATGGATTAAATCTGTAGCAATTATGTTACGGATTTAATCCATAGATAAAACCTAATTGATCTGTAGCTAAAGTCTATATCCTCACCAAAACATTATTAGATATTGATGGTGCTTAAAGGGCTCCATGGGGCCCATTGGAATATATGTGTTTGATTTAAGCCGTCCATCAATTCTGATATATAATTTTAGTGGATTAGCCCAAAAATTATGTAGATTAAAGGTATAAGTGGACCACACCATAAGAAATAATAAAAATTAAATTTCAATTGTTAATATGTTGTGTGGTCTTCTTACAGCTTCGATCAGACTCATTTTTTGCGTCAACCCTTAAAATAATATTTTAAAATTAATGGACGGAGTGGATAAATAACATACATCACGGTAGGCCCCACGGTCCAAAAACCCATGGTCCTAATGGGCCGTCCGTTACGCGCCCTCCCCAAAATGAAAATCTCAGTCCGCCTTTTTTCTCCCGCCTGCAGCGTCTGCCCTTTTCTCCCTCTCTCCATCTCCCAAGCTCCCTCACCCTCTCTCTCTCTCTCTCTCTCTCGGCCTCTCCCTCGCCCTCTCTCGATCTCCCACTCTCCCTCACCCTCTCTCTCTCTCTTGCACTCAGCCTCTCCCTCGCCCTCTCTCGATCTCCCGCTCTCCCTCACCCTCTCTCTGTCTCTCGTCCGCATTCCCCTCTCTCTGTTTCCCAACCTCTCTCTCTCTCTCTCGTTAGCGTTTTCAAAACCCCTTTTCACCGTAAGAAAGAGAAGAAGAACGGTTAGTCTCTATCTCTGTCTCTCTCTCTCTCTCTCTCTCTCTCTCTCTCTCTCTCTCTCTCTCTGTTTCTGAAATCAGTTGCATTTGGATGCCATTGAAATCTCTATTTCTGTATCTAATGACTCAAGCGTAGATAATAGGGCTGCAACTTAAACCCAAGTTCTGGTTGTGTTGGGTCAGGTTGTTGAAAAACACC
Organism: Magnolia sinica; assembly: GCF_029962835.1. Lineage (NCBI taxonomy): Eukaryota > Viridiplantae > Streptophyta > Magnoliopsida > Magnoliales > Magnoliaceae > Magnolia > Magnolia sinica. The sequence goes on along the minus strand of NC_080584.1, from coordinate 6,712,119 downwards.
AACCTTATTTAAATTGGTGTTGGGTTTTCGTTGAGCAAATTCATGCATTTGGGTTGAGTATTGAGGACCTTGGATTGGGTTGTAGATATATGGCATAGAAGCCCCTTTCTACCAAAGATTGTCTCCAAAAGGTGGCACGATTTGATGGGCCCACATGAGTTTTGGATCTGCCTTATTTTAGAATCCTGTCCACTTGTATTTTTGAAAAACTGATGGACAGAGTGGATTTATCGTGGCCATCTCTATAGGCACACATAGCTTCCGACTACAAGAAATTCCTGTGGGCGGATTAGGGATTGCCCGAGTAACACCGTAGCATGTGTTTTTCCTGACTGTGGGCCCACCTTGATGTGTGTTTTATATCCACGCAATTCATCAGTTTTTCCAAATCATTGTATGGAATGTTCCCAAAAATGAAATATATCCAATTTTCAGGTGGACAACCTCATAGAAAAGGCTAGTGATTAATCATTAAAAACTTCCTTGCATGCCACAAAAGATTTAAATTGGGCTGATATTTGTGTTTGACCTTACTAACAAGAGGCAAATAAATATTAAGGTGGAGCTGGGAAGTTTTTAATGGTGGGTGATTGTTTCTTGCGCTGTGGTTCATATGAGATTTGATTTGCTTGAATTTGACATTAAATCCTTCTTATAAACGAATCTCTTTCCAAAAGGTGGCATGATTTTAATGTGGTCCAAAGCAGATCCTACACAGTGTATGCTTCTTAGCAGCAGATGTTTTCAATGATAACTAGTTCAGGTATATAGACTTGCAGCTAGGCTGTCAACAGGGATGCAAATTGTGTACTGAGTTACTCAGTGAGCCCACCGTTATGTCTTCTTGACTTATCATGAAGTATGTAACATACAAGGGGGACTCTTTGTGCATGCATGTACACCTTGCAGATTTTTTTTAAAGGCTTTTGCAAGCTTGAAATTTTAAATGCTCACTGGATTCCCTCCTCTGTCCTTTAATGGTGAGGATGTGAAAGCGCAACTTTCTTAGTGTTGAGTGCATCTAGTTGTGCCCATGTATATAACTACCTTTGCAATATAAAAATGAAAAATAATAATAAAGTTAGTACATTGACCCGTCTTGCAATATATATTTTCTCTGTTAAGAGCCATTTATACCATGTTTGCAAAAACATGTTAAAACTAAGTATCTTTCTTCTGAGACTTTTTATGAAATATCTCATTGCAGTGGTTTCACAGAAACCACATTGGGTAGAGCAAAATGTTATCAACATTATTTATTTATTATAAAAATACAATGATTGCAAACTCCTTAATACATTGTATTTGGTAGATAATATCTATCTGGGTTCAATCATCTGATAGTGCAGTGAGTATCTCTGGTTTTATGGTTTTACTTGTACATTCCTGTATTGATTGCTCATGCATGACGGTTATGCGCATTCTTTCAGGTGGATGTTGCATGTGGGAGGATTGGAGCTGCGTATTTCAGATTCAAGCTTATGTTGTTGTCATACATGCAGATCAATTCTTCTATGTTTGGGTGCATGGCGATTGGATCTGAAAATTTGAGATTTTCATTCATTTATTTCATGGCTTTCGGTAATATCTTCTTTAATTGTTAATTTATTTAATTTAAATGGAAGAAGGATTGATTATTCAATGCAAACTCAGTTTATGGAGAGGTGTAGTTTTAGTCTAAAAATACTTGAGCTTTTATTTGAAATTAAAAAAAAAAAAAAGGAATTATACTTAATTTGATGTTTCATTTCTTGGCATATAACTCAAAGAGGACTGCATGCATAAGAGCATTTGATGATTTTTGGCCGAGAGTCCCAGCTCAAAGAGGACTGCTGTTATTGGGTAACATCTGTCATATGTAATGATCAATTCAAATTTGATTGAGAATCCAAATACAGCTTTCTTGCATATGCTTTTCCAGCCACTACAACTCGAATCTCTATTCGGGCTCTGGTTTTCCTGATTTTCTCAATAAAACAGTTTGATTGAAGACTGATTTGCTCTGTTTTTCGTGATTTTCTCTTGTTTTTACAGAAATTAGGGTTTGGAGAAGCTATCTTGAAGAAATTCTAGGCCATTGACTCACAAGTGTAGCTGGGTCACGTGCATTCAGCTCAACTCGAAGAAGCTAAAACGTCTACATGACAGCTCCCACGCGGGCCTCGTTCCTACCATCACAGTGCACCCCACTTGATGAATGGACTAACCCTTGCCTAATTGGTAATCTGGACCTAATTTCCTGAATGCTTGCTTGAATTACGGAATCACGTCACCATTGGAAAGTTAACTTGATAAGCTAAAACTGATTTTTTTTTTATAGCTTGAGTGATGTTTAACCTTTGAACTATAGCCATGCTCTTTGTTGACAAAAAATGGATAACCGAATTGATTATTGTCAGCAATAAGCCTTTTGAGGCAAATATCTGTAGAATGATAAAACCATGAAGTCATCGACTTGGGTTTCATCTTGGACCCCTAACATTGTTTCACGAGAACCCTTGGCCAAGCCTGCATCACAGGTGAGTGATGTATCCATCAAATTCACTTAAAATTTGCTTCTAGGAACAGATTCACATAGAGAAACCTCCATTAAGTTGTGTTTATAGGTTTTAGGTTTTCCAGAAGACGAAATCCGTCCCTTCTCCTTTGTTATTTCCATTGTAACAAACATGTCCTTTGTGTATCTGTTGCAATCAATTAATAACCACTTTATCATTCTTATGTTAATTGGGCATATTTTCAGTATTACATGTGTCAATGAAAAAAGTTCTTTAAAGCTATTCTTTGGGCACATTGGTTCTCTGAAGAAAATCTTTGCTTTTAGTTTCTCTCTGTATAGTTTCTTTGGGCACTACTCTTTGTACCACATCTTAACATAAGTTTTTTATGGCAGTTTCATTTTATGGTTTCTGTTTTTGAAGTTTTTGATAACAATTCCTCGGATGTGGGTCTGGATGTTGTATTTTTGACCTTTTCTTTCTAGGTTTTGTTAGGTTATTTTAGTTGTTTTAGTTGTCTTTTCTTTGTATAGCTCCTTTAGGTTTTCTAATCTTTCTAGGTTTTGTTAGGTTATTTTAGTTGTTCTTTTTTCCTCAAAATTTTTTCTTTCCTTTTGTTTTCTTCCTGTTTGTAGTCCCTTGTGTGCTTTAATAAATTTCTCATCTTTCAAAAAAAAAAAAAAAAGGCAAAAAGTGGATGTGTTAATTGAACTTCTAGTTAATTTTTCATATTATTTAAGATTCTTGCAACATTATATATATGAATTTATATTTGTAGATTACTTAAGTATATTGTTTCCTTTCATAATCTACTTTCCCAGTCGTTGGTCCTATTGTGGGCAGAGCATAGCTGAAATTCACACTGTTTATACAATCTGAAATTTTCAACTCAACTATTGAATTTGGGACACGGACCACTTTCTCTTCAACTTTCCATTTGACAATCACCAATGGGATGGTTAGGATCGTCTGGCCAGTAAGACTTTTGTAAATTAGCATGCATGTATGCAGTGTGTTGGGTTGTGATAATGTTGCGAGTTGGGGGGAAAGCATATTGTAGAGATATGTTGTCTTATTTATGGACATTATGATCACTTAAGTTTTCAGTTTCTACAACTAGGCCTGTTGTTCAGTGTTCCAAACCACCAATATGATGGGCCATGCCCCATATTGGTTGCCCATGTACCAATAACCATTCAGTTTGGAAGAGCCTAGCCAAGAATTCTTGGCCTTCATTTGTTTTTGGAACACTGCTGTATTAGAACTGGAAGCTTGAGAAAATGAAAATTGGACAAACGCCTCGTCTTAATTTTCATTCTTTTGATTGTCCTGTCTATATATATGTTGGCAACTGGATAAAGGGTCAGAACTTCCCCATCTAATCTGGAAGACTTAGAATGCATGGGCCATACATAGGCCCTCAAATAAATATGGTTTGGACGTGTTTGGTTCGTCGATGGCCCTGCTGATGTGGCACGATTTCCTGGAGCAAACGTGGCATCTTGCAAGAATCCATCCTCTAGCAGAATATCTCCCAGACGAGCGATCAGGGAAGCCTTTGAACCTTCCTACATTGGTAACATTCGGCCTTAAGTTGGTTATCATTTTTCTTGTGTTGCTTTGTTTAATGAAATTCTAGTGAGCAGCAAGCATGTCAGGTGTTTGATGAAATTCCTAAAACAAATGTGTGTAGTATTATCAGGTCGATTGGCCTCATACATGCATCGCTTTCACCCCCACTTTGTTTCTATCCACTGTAAATGGTAATTAGTTGAGTCAATTGCATTTGACTGAAACTGAGCATCCAAATACAAGCTGAAGATTATATTATAATTACTGAATATGGCACAGGTCTTGTATCTTCCCCAATAGGAGTCACTTACAAAGTCACCAACCAGAGAGAAGGCATATGTGGTCCCTGTTTATAGCATGTTCATACAGGCCTTTTAGTTCCCATTTGAACTTTGAATTTGAAATCAACACAGCAACTGAGGACAGATTATAATTACTGAATATGACTCTCAAATTTACCCATGTTTTTCCTTGTATTTGCCTTAAAATACTCTGCAAAGCTGCATAATAGTGGTTATTTGATACTCTAGCAAAGTGTGATGCTCTGGACACATGCACAAATTATACACGTGGAATACATGTACCACAAAGTGAACTGGGCAAATAGCGGGACACACTATAGATAGCATGCAGTGCCGAAAAAAGATTTTGATTAGATGAACTGGGCCTCAAAATAATGGACATTTGTTTTGCTGATTTTGGACTACTGAAATCTTTTGATCACAACTGTCCATTTTGATGTCCATTAGTCAGCTGTTTGCAATCATGTATTCAGTGCACTTTTGTGCTACGGTCCATCTGCAGTAGGGCACACATTTTTATGTTGAAAATTTATCATTTTTTTTGTGCTAGTATTGTAATATCTATTGTTGATTCTTACTTATATGTACATTTATCTGGAAGTAGAAAGCTTTTGCACAGTTTTGTTCTAGTAATGTCTTATAATTGGATGAGGTTTTCCACTGAATTAACGTTCATTACAGTTGTGACTTGTTACTATCTCTCTCTCTAATTACCATATTTAGCTTTGGTTTTGTATATCTTGCATTTTGAATGTTTAGCTTTGGCTTGGATATACGAAAGCTTGAGCTGATTCAGGAGATGACAACTACTATTTCCACGGCAAGGAAATAGCTAGGAGTTGTAAGTCAAAGGAAATATTAAAGAATAATGTGGTTGCCTTAGAGGAGAGTTGCATTAAGTAAGAGAGAATCACGATCTCCAACTAGCACGGGTGTGGACCTTAAAGGCTGAAATAGATAGATAAACCGAATATACTGGAAATCCTCTATAGAGTAGGAAAAGTTTAACTGCAATAACAAATTTACTTTGAGGTATGTTGGTATCTTTTACTAAATTTTTATCTTGTTTAAAATCTGGCAAATATGGTATGTGATTTTGATCTTCTTTTACAACAAGATGCGCCTCTCAGAAAGAAGAAATAAGAAAAATAGATAGTTTATTATGTATGAAACTGTAACTGACATTGAAATGGGTGGTGTTCAATTGACACAAGGAAATGTTACTGATTCATGCATCAGTATAACTATGGATTCTGTCATCAAGTTACAATCAAATTCTTTAATCTCACCCATTACTATTGCAAACAAAGCCACCATATCTCAGAAATTCCTATCAGTTTCCAAGTGCCACAAGAAATGTGGAAGTATTCCTCACAAATGAACATTCATCATGGCTTGAGGGTAAACAGGCAAATGCTCTGTTATGGCTAACCAGATCAGAAATCTTCATTTTGCACATTACAAATGCAAACATAATGTAATCAAATTCCTTTCAAGTGGGACATCCATTGCTTGACAAAAGAAAAAAAATGTATTGGTCCTGTAAGTATTTATGGACTGACAGCCATGATCATAAGTTAAAACAAGGGGATACATGCATGATCCCACTTTTTTTTTTTCCTTCTGTATTTGCAGATTCTCACATACGAAAACTGTGTTTATAAGAATGACATTCTCGATGTCCAGCTATCGGGGCCCACATATGATGGATGAACCATTATTAGCAACTGAATTGAAACATATACAGGCTATCTGTTTCACTGGCCATTTGTTGGATGGTTAGGATTGTCTTATAAGAGTGATTCCTAAAGGATATGGACAATCCAACGTGGGACTTGTATGATAGAAAGTCTAGACTGACTTGATTTTATAAATTTGATTTAGATCAAACATTGTCATGGTCATTGATATCATGGTAATGAACTTATGGTCATTAAATCAAAACGATTGTCAAGAGGTCTGTGGAATGGAAGATGGATGTCAAATGATCTCCGTTTCAAAGTGACAGAAAATACTGAGAAATGCTTATTTGTATGCAATTTGCCACATTAAGGTGTATGAGACTGGAGGTTCTATCTTTCTTGACTCTTTTCTTTTTTCTATTTTGGTTTTCTGCAAATCAGAGTTTGGCAACTAGTCTTGGATTTCTGTTATTTTTAGGGGAAGAGGAAGATGATCTATGTTTCTACTTCGTTAAACTACATATTATGAAGGTTAGGCTATTGCAAGTTTTTTCAAGGTATGTCCTGTACATCTGTAAATGCAAATTCCTTTTTCTTCCAGACCTTTCTTAATGTTATAGGCTTCATTGTATGCCCACCATTTAAAAATTCCTAGGGCCCACCATAATGTTATAGGCTTCATTGAATGCCCACCCTAAGAAGTTTTTAATGGTGGGCATTGGGTCCCTATTGTGTGGTCCACTTGAGGTTTGGATCTGCTTCATTTTTCAGACCATGTACTAAATAAATACATAGGCCAGTAGCTGATTGGAGTTTGTTGTGTTTTGTGGTTTTTTTGGTTTTGATGGTAACAATGCAGTGTTTGGGTGATGATGAATAAACGGACTAGAAGATTGTCCCAAATGCCGGAAGAAGTTAGAGGGGAAATAGAACCTTATTTTATCGAGCATGCTGCTATCTTGGATGAGGACAGCCGAAAACTGCCAAAGCTCAACGATAACTCTGCGGATTACATGAGGTGAGAGTGAGCATATAATTTCTTCTATTTCTTTTTTTCCTTTTTTGTCAAGTGGTCAGTATACATTGTGTATCATCTGTGTTTGGGTAAACCATATTCCGGCAATATGATTGGTATTGGAAACATTTGAAAATCATGTATGCTCCCAGTGATTTTATATTAGATTTTGATTTCCTTCGAATATTCTCGTGACACGTGGTTTCTCTCTGGTAGTAGTGAAGCTAGGAGAGTATCTTAGTACCATAATTACTATATTGATTTGCTAGAGCATTTGATTCAAACATGCATGATTTCTATTTTAATGATTGTCTGAGGTCATTTCATAATTGCTTCCCAAAGTCATGATCCTTGATGTGTTGCTGACATACATTATTTAATTTAATTAGGTTCATGTAATACACGAATGGGCCTGGGCAGGTACTCCAAATGAAGGGGCTGCTTGGCTCCATTTGCAGAGACTAGCTGATACATGGCACGAGATACTGTTAATTCCAGTGACTGGAGGAGTTGTCGTTGGCATGATGCATGGATTACTTGAAATTTTCGACCAAATAAAGCAGCCAAGGTCTTCTCAGAGGCAGGGCTTTGATCTACTGGCTGGAGTCTTCCCTAGAATAAAGGCCATACAGGCTGCTATAACATTAGGCACTGGTTGTTCTTTAGGTCCTGAGGGACCCCATATTGATATTGGTAAATCATGTGCAAATGGGTGTTCGACAATGATGGAAAACAACAACGAAAGGAGGATAGCTCTCGTGGCAGCTGGTGCAGCTTATGGAATTTCTTCAGGTTCGGTATTTCTCTCAATTTTCTGCTCTGCAGATGTGAATGGTTGGTCTAGTTGAATGACTGACCATGTCTTTGTCGAAAGTTGCTTTGAAACCCACCTCTACATGGGCCTGGGCAGGTACTCCAAATTTACTGTTCACATACAATTGCCAAACAACATCGAAGTTAAATTGTGAATCCTTTGTTATCATATTCAAATCAAATAGTAGGATTTGATTCACTATCAATTTTATTAACACGCTTTCCTCATCAGCAATGTCTCAATGCTTGGTTTTGCCCCATTTTCATCTACATATCATTCCTAGGGCAACTAATAGAAAATCCGAACGGTTCTATACTGGCAAAGTAAGCATACATTAAGTTTCTTCCTATCCTATGCAGGGCTTTGACAAACTGAAAGAGACAGTTGAGAAGTGGGAGGGCATAGCAAAGGCACCGGCATGATTTAATTTAAAGCTTTTTGCTAACAAAGACACATACGAAGCCATGGATGAACTTGCAAAGCTGCAGAACAAGACTGCTCACCAGCTGGCCATGGAAGTCATACGCAACTTTGTTGCCGCCCAACAAAATGGCAAAAGTGAATGATCAGCCCCTTTTTTCAGCTATTGCTATTTGTTGAATAAATACCAGTTCAGATGAACTTATCTTTTTTCTAAATCATGGATGAGCTAGTGAGACTTAGTTGAAAAGAACTTGAGATATATAACCATCTACCAGGCTGTTACATCATTTTTCCATGTACAAACAGTTTTGATTTTATTTTTTTTCAATACAAAGCGATCCCTTTGTCAGGGCCATGGTATGAAATGAAGATTGTAATTGAATGAATGAATGAATGAATGAATGATTATGCAGGTGGTAATTGAATGAATGAATGAATGATTATCCAGGTAGTAATTGAATGAATGATTGTAAATTTTTTTAATGTAGGCAATAGCTGCGGATATTAACCGTAGCTTTTACTTTGATAACCGTAGGTGTTATAAAATTCGGTATATTGCTACCGATCTAAGACTACTTCTAGCTACCAATAATATCCGTATGCTTTTGGCTATAGAAATATTTGCTACGGATTATATCCGTAGCTATTTTAAGCTATGGCTATGGATTAAATCTGTGGCCAGAGGTTTTAGACCTATTGGCACTTATGATGACGATCATGCTACGGATTAAATCCGTAGCATTTGCCCAAGTTTCTGGTAGTGATGGAATTTCCATTGTGCTTGCCATGATTTATAATTGAGAATACATGGCTGTCGTATGTATGACAACTCCCTTGTAAAAGGATTTGCCCTAATATATGTTATGACTAATTTATTACATGTATGTTGAAATGTGTAGTCTAAGTGTTTGATAAAATGCCTAAATGAGAAAATGCGTGATGAAGTGTATTTAATTAGGGTGTTGAGATGTGATTCTCAATCCCCGTAACTATAGTTACTATTTTCTTCATGTAACCTATCTTACTACTATGTGATTTATGGATAAAATGCCTATGTATGTTAACACGTACTCTATGTGTTGGTTAAAATGCTCATATGAGATTTATATTTAAATTGGTTGCTGCATGCTGTTTAAACTAACACATATGAATGCTTATTATATCAGACTGTGATTGGGACTATGACATAGTCCAGTCAATCGGTAATGGTTCTCGATTAAGTGGCGGAACTACTTACACCACATCAGACGCGTTCGATGAATCCGAGTCGTACGCTAATTGTCGACAGTGGTTAGTCCATGCGAAGTGCTTACGTGCTTCATGTCGATCAACCCAACGTGCGCTCGTACCAGTTGAGCTTGTCAAGTAACCCGATTAACCCAATGTATGTTCACCATGTATTGGACGCTACTGCTTGAATCTAAGGTACCAACTTACTAGAGGAAAGCCCGTTTAACCTTGGTACCACGATCCGCTAAGACTCATGAGCTGGGTATGGTGGTATGGGACACCGTGGTCGAGCTGTCGGCCTACGCTGGGGTGATGAGCCTCCCCGTAGTGTCCAATGAGCAACCCAGACTTGTGAGCCGAATACGATGGTATGGGACATTGTATTCGAGCTGTCGGCCTACGATTAGGTGACGAGCCACTCATAGTAACCTCGAGCATATATTTGGTCTACGTTAAGGTGATGAACCTTTCCGTAGTAACCTCGAGTATAGACCAGGCTTGCGTTGAGGTGACGAGCCTCTCCGTAGCGACCTGGAACTGTCTATCGTATGAGGCTAACTAGGATTGACGACCCTAAATGGATCATTGTTTGGGAAATGATATAAGAGAGGTACCTTGGCTTCCCAATCCTACTGTATGAAAAGGCCTAAATAAGAACTTGGTAATCACGGTCATGCACCGCATTGCACATGCCTTTGGCGTTGGAGTTGAGCATAGAGGAAGGGGTGCATGTCGCGATCGTGAGATGAAGTTCGCAGAAGGAGTGCAGGCGAGGGCATACATCATTAATTAATACATATCATCCTTACATTAACCAGAGTACTTATGAATGCTTGTTGTATTGCTTTATCATTACTGCTTGACTGAATTGATAACATGTTAACCTTTGCCTTATAGCTCCATTGAGTTGATCACTCACCCCACTCTGGGACAGTGTTTTAAAACACCAACCAGACTCTGTCTTAGCTGCAGGTGATGGCGATGCTTACGAAGTAGGGCCTGACTATTATGACGACAACGAGGAGTTCTCCTACATGCAACTCTCTGGCGGGTTGATGTAGACCTGGAGTTACGCATCGGGGCTACAGGGATATGGATAGATGACATTACACTTCATTATTTCGTATATTTTGGAATCATACTTGTAATTATTTAACCTGGTGACGTTCATACTCTGGAGACTTACAATCACTTATATGTTTTATATACTTATCATAGTCTTTCATTTGCGTAATCTAACTGTATCTAGAGTATGATATGCTGATTTGGTATAATCTCACTCATGTTAATGCACTAATATGGATAACATTTAATCATCATTATTTATGTTGTATAAGTGATGTGTTGGAACTCGGGAGTTGGGCACCTGCTCGATCCCCGATTTTCAGGGCGTTACACTACTTGTTATGATAAACAATGAGGTGGTCGGCTTCAATGATCTTAAGAAGTTGTATGCTGAAGATGAGGACTTCAAGGATGCATGGATGGGATGACAAGAAGGTCATTCCAGCGACCTATATATGCAAGACGATTACTTCTTCAATAGAAATCAACTTTGCATCCCCTGAAGTTCTCTGGTGGAACAAATTATCCAAGAGCTACATGAAGGTGGCCTTGGTAGACACCTTGGGTGAGATAAGACATGAGCTCTTGTTGACGAATGGTATTACTGGACACAATTAGTACATAACGTGGGTAAAACAGTGCAATGCTGTCATGTTTGTTAGACATCCAAGGGGCAATCCTAAAATATGAGCCTTTACACCTTGTTACCTATGCCTGATGACCATCGGGAAGATTTATCTATGGACTTTGTGTTTGTTCTCCCACGAACACAGGGTGGCATGGATTCGGTGTTCGTGGTGATAGATTATTTTTCAAAGATGACATACTTTATCCCATATAAGCAGACCCTCAATGCAATACATGTAGCGAATCTATTCTTTAGAGAGGTCGTGCAGCTACACGGGGTTCCCAAGACTATTACTTCTAACCATGACACAAAGTTCATTAGCCATTTCTGACAGACTTTGTGGAATCGGTTTGGTATGTGACTTCAGTTCCGTAGTGCTTACCACCCACAGACCGATGGAAAGACTGAAGTTATGAATCACACATTAGGAAACCTCCTCTAGTGTATTTCAGCTACCAAACCAAAGTAGTGGGATTTGACTTTGTCTCAAGGGGAGTTTGCATTCAACAACATGGTGAACCACTTGACAAAGAATTCTCCATTCCAGATTATTTATGATTGAGTGCCCCGTCACACACTTGGTCCCTTTGCCCAAGTTCCTATATATGAGCATTGTGGTAGAACAAATACCGGACCAAATCGTGAGCATTCATGCGGATATGTCAGCCAAGTTGCAAGCTTTGAATGACAAGTATAAGGAGCAAACCGATAAGCATCGGCAACAAAAGATGTTCGAGGTGGGAGACTATATTATGGTGTATCTATGCAAGGAAAGAAATTCGACCAGGACCTACAACAAAGTAAACAACAAGAAGATTGGACCGGTACCGATCCTCCAAAAAGATCAATGATAACGCTTACGTTATTGATCTTCTGCATGACATGGAGATCTCCCATACTTTCAACGTTGCGGACCTAATTGAGTATCATGAACTGAAGTTGGATGAGAACTCTTTTGGAGTGAAGGAGACTGATGTAGAGTGGGTCACAAACACTTTCATGGCAAAGATGGACTACAAAAGGCCGGATCGGAGGCAAAAGTGATTCAGATTGTCAGAACTTTAAAACAATCATATCTCGCAACCCATGATGAGTTTTTGGACATCTCGTATAAGATTTTGGGGTAGGAGAAGCTACTTTAGCCAACCAACCCGCTATGCCAGATTACCCACACTGGATTTGCGAGATTCCATCAGATCAATGGTCAAAAGTCCCATTTAATTTCATTTTATTATAAATAGTAAGTTTTAGTTTGAGTATAACTTTTGATCCTTTAAGTTGGAGGAGTCGTGCCCAACATGAAAAGGGCTTAGAAAAGTTAAGAGAATAACGTAGTTCAGCCAAATTGGACACTTACTATTTTGGCCGAAAACTATGTAGTCTAGTAGGAATGGAGACCTTCTATTATAGAAAGTTTACTATTCATAGTAAGTTATGTTTTCAGGGTGTTTGAGTTTGAGTTTGAGTCTAAAACTCTGCCTTAGATTTGAGCTTATTATTTAAAAGGGTTGTAATTTTAGTTTTTTTTTTTAATTATTATTATCGGTCAATTTATTTTGAATTTATTAGAAATTATTTTTACTTTTATTTCCTGTGGATTCGAGGAAGCTCTCCGAGGAGTCTAGAGAGTTCCGTGGATTTAAAGTAGATATCGCATGAGGAAGATGATGATCGACCTCATCACGTCCCCCGTACGTCAGGCTCTTATGTTTTCTGTTGGCTCATCTTCTGCATGCAAGGTTAAAATAAGGCTTGTCACCTAATGGATAGAATGAATTTCACATGTACGAAAGAGCTTGGCTGTCATAGGGGCTAACTTCAAATAGGGATGCATACGATTCTGATCCAGCTTAAGGGCCTGTTTGATTTTTGAAGGAAATGGTAATTACCGGGTAAATAAGTAATAATTACTTACCAGGGAATCGTTTCCGGCGCCTGCATGGATGGCTGAGCTTTTTGGCATTGAAATCGAGAATGGCTGCCAAAAGAATATGGGGCCCACTATGATGTAAGTAATGTATCAACACCGTTCATCCTATACATACAACCTCATTTAGGCCATGAACCCAAAAATGAGGTAGATCCAAAGCTCCAATGGACCACACCACAGGAAACAATGGAAATTGAATGCTTGCCATATAAAAATTTATGTGGCCCTTAGAAGTTTTGTATGAAGCTGATATTTGTGTTTACCCCTTATTAATGTTTTTATGACCTAATGAGCAGGTTAGATGACAAATAAACATTAATGTGGGCCCAATAAACAAAATAACTTTTAATGGCGGACATTTAAGGTCATTGTTTCCTGTGATATGGGCCACTTGAGCATTGCATTTGTCTCAATTTTGGACTTGGGCCTAAAATCTTCTGATAAAATAGATGAATGGTGTGGATATGTCATGCACGTCATGGTGGGATCCACAAATGCAAGTTAGCTTTTTCGGACCAATTTTGGAGATAGAAATGCATTTGAAATTTTAAACAAGGGGAAAAGGAATAATGACCTTTTTCAAGGGTATTTTCCTATTCCCTCGAAATCAAACTGGCCTAAGAGAATGCAATAACCAAGATGAATATAGCACATGTAAACAAGGTAGCAAGTACAAACTAGAGGCTTGCAGCCCAACATGCATCTTTATTGTTACATCCGGTACATATATGCCAAATTGGTCCAAGACGTCTATAAGGCGGGCCATGCCGTGAAGGTAACCTGGACCAAATCAGGCCAGTTCCCACGCCAGGTGGCTTACAGAACAAAGTTTTTAAAAGCTTGCCGGTGGTCCACATTCAACGGATTTGTGTGGCCCGTCCGAAGCGTGAGCCAGCCCATATTTCCAATACACGTGCTAGATAGCTCATGCACGAGCTTGTGAGAGGTCTAATAAGCCTCATATAAACTAATATGACGGTGGGTACTAGAAGCTAGAGAGAGGAGGGAGGAAGGAGGGAGGAAGGGGAGAGAGTCAAGCCATTGGAGGAGGGAAGGGCTTTGGAGGCTTTGGAGGGAAAGGAAAGTGTGGCGGGTATGGCTTCGGAGGCTTCGGAAGCTTTGGAGGGAAAGGGAATGGAAATGGAGGGAGTGGCTGAGCGTAGCCGCACATGCCATAGAAGCAAAGACTCCCCAGTTGGCATCGTTTCCAGCACTGGCCACAGTGGAAGGGATTTATATTGGTGTCGATGCAAAGCCCATTGCAGCATTGCCAAGTGAAAGGGCACCTAATGCCGCATAGACCGCAGTTGTTGATATCGGAGCTCACCTCGACGCACCGGTTCTTACAGCACATCCTCTTTACGAAGGGTGCTGGTGGGAACTGATTCACCCCACCTTTTTCTCCTCGGTTACAAATCCATGGCTGCTTCCAGCACCCGGTAACAGCTCGTGGGTCCGACACCTTCTTCAGCCATGCAGATGATGATGGTGTGCCAGCAACTGGACTTGGATTTGAGATGATTAGTACTATTAGTGATAGTAGCATCAAAATACTACTAGTAGTAGCAGTACGAGCGTTGAAAGAACATGACATTCTCTCTCTCTCTCTCTCTCTCTCTCCTGGTTGTGAGTGTGAGAAGAGAAGGGTGAGAGGCACATGAGAAGAGTGACAGAAGTGGTGGTTGTATTATGTAAGGAGAAGATGTCCGTTATTTTCCTATTCTACGCAGAAGGTTGCGGAGTAAAGGGCGAGAAATCATGTTTTTCTTCCATTGCAAAGGTTGCTTCGGACGCGAATCGCGTGTAACATCAGCTGTGGTGCAATCACGATCGACGTGAGGGCTGGCCTCCTTTTTCTTTCTACTTTACTAGCTTTTTAGACTTATTTTCTTGAGTCCGGATCCTCTGTTTCCGGGAGGCAGAGAGTCTCTGCCTCCCGCAACCTCATTGGTCCACCTGTACAGACTGCCACGTAGGAGTTTTTATTTAAAAATAAAAAATAAAATTTCCATCTTCAGAGCTTCCTAACGGCAACGGCAGCCACTAACGGTGCTTTCCATTTTCGTTCTCCAGAGATTTTTACAAGACATTTCTTCTCCCGTCTGTGATTCTAATTTCAAATTCTTTCATTCGATCAAAGCTACCGCCGGAAGAAAAATCCCCCTTTTTCTTTTTACGATCGGAGGCCCCTCCTTCCCCAATCTCTCTCGCCCATTTTTCATCGTTCGATTCAGGACAGGCTGCCCCGCCGATAGCCGATGTCAGCCCATTGAAGTCTATTTCGTCCATTCATCCATCGAAGATTCACTCCATCTCACCGGTATTTATTTATTTTATATATTTTTTCGTCCATTTAATATCCTTTGTTTTTTTGTTTTTTGTTTTCAAGGCCATAGCCATTGAAGAATTGGTTGTCTACATCTGAATTGGTTGTTGAAAAAATGGACTTCTATCTTTATTTGACCCCAATACGAGAGAGGGCATTCTAGTTTTGAATGCTGTTGTTGCTTGAAAGAAAATTGTTAGACATCAATCTGTTCATGATAATCTGCAAGCACCACACCAACATTGTCATGGAAAATTCCTAATGCTTCAAAACAGTAACAAGAAGGATGTGTGAAGTTGCATTTTTTAACGTCTACTTTATATGTTTTATTACACTACTTAGTTAACATCTGAGTTTTATTCCTGAATTGTCTAGTTGAATTTGTCAGGACTTAAACTTCATACATTCAAAGTTTAACTGAGTAGTAGATCATGTTGGTACATTAGAAGGAATCCATGTGAAGATATTGTTCTTGTTTGTTTAGGAGTCTTTCATAAACTAGTGTTCTTACACACCGAGCCTATTGAAGTTCCCACAGGCATATTGTGTGCGGCTTGATTCCAAACTAGTGTGTTTTGTTGACATTGAATGCCTAAAGAAAGAGAGAGAAGCTCTTAGATTTGCTTCCTACTCTACTATGTAGAGAGAAGCTCTACTGCCCACTGTTGTTTGTGTGTTTGGGAGTTGATTTTGTTTGTCAGGAGTCCTAAAGGTGGGGAGATGAAGAGTGGTTGCAACTGGTTTGGCAGGGCCTGCTTGAAATTATACAATCTGTTGTTTTTTCATGGAGCCCACCCAAATGGTTGTACATCCTTTGTTTTTCACACACACACACACACACCCATCTAAATTTGTGAATGAGATCAACACTATTAAAGACAGATTTCAGAATCAGCAGAGGTAACCAACACTTCAGATGGGTTCACTGGGAAAACTATTCAAACATGAATTAGATGGCGTACATAAAAATACGAAGAATTTTACATTCTAGAAAAATGAGAATCAGTCATGAAGGGGGTAAAAATCTACAGTGAGAATGGAACCATCCCAAAGAAATAACAAACTTCTTATCAATTCTATCATCCAATGTTGATATGACAATAGCATTCTACTAATTAGAGTACTCAATAATGCAATTCCAACCATTTATAAAATATACACAAAGAAAATGCTTCTGATATGCGCAAAAGATGTTTCAAAGGTGAGAAACAACCCATCTCAAATTTAACAAATAAAATAAAATAATAATAATAATAACAACAAAACATATAATATTCAATCGCTCATTCCTGAAGCAAGAATATAGTTTTCCTAGCTACAATTCACCTAGATGAATTAACCAATGAAGAATAAAAATACCAGAATATTCTGATATTCCACCATGTACTTCCATTCCAAGCACAAATTTCATGAAAGAAGCAAATACCCACCTAAAATATAGAAATAAGTAAATTCCAAAATCATACCATTAACTAGCCTTACAACACCCACATAGCCATCTAAGAAGAAAAAACTGGCTACAATAACACTATCTACAACAGCATGAGCACGAGATTCATGAAAAACTAATAACCACCTAAAATAAATAACAAAAAGAGTAAAGCACCCATAGTTTAATCATCTAATTTTTGAACAAGTCATTTACGGAAAAAATGCATATCATCCACAAAAACTACAAATTTAAGGAAAAAGTAACATCGACCTAAAACAAATAACGAGAAGAACAAATGTGCCCAAAATTTGTAATCTACTGTATGAACAAGCAAACATTTGTGATAGTAGGAGATGAAAATCAATGTCATTTAGATAATAAATTTATCTTAGAACATTCATATGTCACGAGGGTTGTTGTCCTTCTTTTCTAATTATTGAACTACTACTACAACCTGCCACAGGATGTTGGAATGCCGCGTAATTTGTATTATTCTGCATATTAATCATTCCATGAATCCAACATGAAGATTTGTAGTATTCTGCATATTAATCATATGCCACTATGGTAAGATCATTAGGAAGGGTAAGTAGGAAATACCCAACGTGAAGATTGAAGATTTGTTATATTTTATCTTTGGACAGCTAAACATGGTGTCATTATCATTGATTCAGGGTCAACTTTCTCATGATTTCCCTGCAGAGGTTGGGCGATTGGCTGCATAACTGACATCGACCCTCCTTTGCCCAGGCTGGAGAGCTAATAGTGAGGCACATTTTGTTTTGGGGGGATTTATTCTAAAATGCCAATTAAAATTGAAGCGTTCTCTTCATGGCATATTTGTGCATATGGGCCAGTTGTGGATTTTCCTATAGAATTTTGATTGTTAGAATCTAGCAATAGGTGCTGCAATTCACTTTGGTCATTTGGATTTATGGTTGATTGTGAGCTGGATTTTATATCTAATTGCTGGAAATCCAATTTTGGTGGCTGAAAATTGTGTTTGCACTGTTGGAAACTAATCATAGTTGCTGGAATTGAAATCTATGTACAGATTTTATTGGAAAATTACCGCAATTGCTAATATTTGGGCAGTTGGAATTGTTGGGGACATATCCTTAGATGACTCTATGTTCGAAGATCAAAATCAATCAAGAAGTTAGTTAAATTCCTACATAAACTGCATCACCAACCAGTTGCCCTAAGTAATCAGCAACATTAACATAACTTTGAGTAGGATTAATATCTAGCTAGGTATATCCAATGCAAAAAATTACAAAGGTGCATTATTTTGGTTAGATTTCTTTGCTTAAATAATATATAAAATACCTGTGACATGGGGTGAATCTTCGATGGATGAATGGACGAAATAGACTTCAATGGGCCGAAATAGACCGTCCATTTGACCTTTTGAAACAAATGGACGGTCCAGATCATCCTGTTGGTGGCCCACACTGAGATGACGGACGGACCGCTCGTTCGTCTGTTGTAAACAGAGTCAGACTCTGTTGCGGGCGGAACTTGCTGTCAAACGCAAGTTGGACTTTTCCCTTTGTACGCACGGTGGGTCCCATCTTGATGCATGTGAGAACTCTGATCCGTCCATCCTCTTTTTCATTTAAATTAAGGGGTTGATACCGAAATTGAGGTATATCCAGAGATCAGGTGGGCCCAAAATCGATGGTTTATGGGCTGATCTACTGTTGAGCCACTTCCATAGTGATCCGAGGGCTGAAATTTGATATGTACGGTTAATTTATGGCCCTCAGGCCATGTATGAAGTTTGAGCCAATCAGATGGCGGGAACTATGTGATCTTGCATTCTTCACCAATTTTGGGCCTCTTTCATGTGAATGGCTTGATTTCCTCGGATCCCTGCCATGTAAATTCTTCATTCTTGGTTCTCTAGAGTGCGTCCCTTGCTCTGGTAACTTCAGAGTATCAAATCCACGCTTTTAGTACTATTTTTCAGTCCACGCTCCTGATTACATCCTGCAATAAAAACACAATTAAAATATGACATTAAGCATTATCATGTACGAAAAATCAGGCAATAACTGGGGTCTGATATGTAATATTTGACCCTCAACACCTGTCGTGAATCGAATGATGAAAAATGGGCGAAAGAGATTGAGAGAGATTGGGGAAGGAGGGGCCTCCGATCATCAAAAGAAAAGGAAAAAGGGGATTTTTCTTCCGGCGGGGGCTTTGATCGAATCAAGAAGGAATTTGAAATTGGAATCCACAGACGAGAAGAGATTGAGAGAGATTAGGGAAGGAGGGGCCCCAACAGTGGAATTTCAGTCTTTTTTTTTTTCTTTTTTCTTTTTTCTTTTCGCCAGCTGAGTTTTTGCCGAGTAGTTTTTTTTATATTGAGCTTTTGAATGAAGAAGCTACAAAGCTGATTTTTTTTGCTTCAGTTCTCGTGAAAATGGTGGTTCTGGGGTGAGAATTTCAGGTGGGAGGTTTTCTTGTTGTGTTGCAGTTGTTTCTCATATGGGCTTTTACTTTTGTGTTTATGTTGGTTGTGTATGGAATTTAATGTGGAAATCGCTGGCTTTTGGGCTATGGTGGTTTTGGTATATTATCTTTGACAGTGAGAAGAGAGTCGAAAGGTTTTTGGAGTGAAGAGAGGATGGAAGCCTTGGAAGCCTTCTCCTTCAAGCGTAAGGAGATATTTCCTGTTTTGAGAAATGAGTTTTCTGGTTTTGGTATGGATATAGAGCTCCAATGCAAGCCTTCTCCTTCAAGCGTAAACTACAAAAGCCTTCCCCCTGCCCCCACTGTTTGCTAGGTTATCTTAGCACAACTTTAACAATGAATAATATATGCTTATTTGGATTGGCTTGAAATGAGAGGGAGTTTGTTCTTTCCTCAATTCCTTTGTTCTTTTGAGGTTACTATGAGAGTTTGACAGCCAATTCTATGGAGAAAGTCATTCGCTAGACATGGAGATTCTGTTCACAGGCCACAAGGTTCCATTTAACAACTAGCTCTGATGTGTATGTGCACCAGTTGGGTACTCAAAAAGAAATTGGGAACTCTACCCAATACTGGCACATCCATAAGCTGGAGCTTTTTCGGACCAATTTTCGAGATGGAAATGCATTTGAAATTTTAAACAAGGGGAAAAGAAATAATGACCTTTTTCAAAGGTATTTCCCTGTTCCCACAAAATCGAAGTGGCCTAAGAGAATGCAATAACCAAGATGAATATAGCGCATGTAAACAAGTTAGCTAGTACAACCTGAGGCTTGCAGCCCAACATGCATCTTTATTGTTACATCCGGTACATATATGCCAAATTGGTCCAAGACGTCTATAAGGTGGGCCATGCCGTGAAGGTAACCTGGACCAAATCAGGCCGGTTCCCACGCCAGGTGGCTTACAGAACAAAGTTTTGAAAAGCTTGCCGGTGGTCCCCATTCAACGGGTTTGTGTGGCCCGTCCGAAGAGTGAGCCAGCCCGTATTTCCAATACACGTGCTAGATAGCTCATGCACGAGCTTGTGAGAGGTCTAATAAGCCTCATATAAACTAATATGACAGTGGGTACTAGAAGCTAGAGAGAGGAGGGAGGGAGGAAGGAGGAAGGGGAGAGAGTCAAGCCATTGGGGGAGGGAAGGGCTTTGGAGGCTTTGGAGGGAAGGGAAAGTGTGGCGGGTATGGCTTCGGAGGCTTCGGAAGCTTTGGAGGGAAAGGGAATGGAAATGGAGGGAGTGGCTGAGCGTAGCCGCACATGCCATAGAAGCAAAGACTCCCCAGTTGGCATCGTTTCCAGCACTGGCCACAGTGGAAGGGATTTATATTGGTGTCGATGCAAAGCCCATTGCAGCATTGCCAAGTGAAAGGGCACCTAATGCCGCATAGACCGCAATTGTTGATATCGGAGCTCACCTCGACGCACCGGTTCTTACAGCACATCCTCTTTACGAAGGGTGCTGGTGGGAACTGATTCACCTCACCTTTTACTCCTCGGTTACAAATCCACGGCTGCTTCCAGCACCCGGTAACAGCTCGTGGGTCCGACACCTTCTTCAGCCATGCAGATGATGATGGTGTGCCAGCAACTGGACTTGGATTTGAGATGATTAGTAGTATTAGTGATAGTAGCATCAAAATACTACTAGTAGTAGCAGTACGAGCGTTGAAAGAACATGGCATTTTCTCTCTCCCTCTCTCTCTCTCTCTCTCTCTCTCTCTCCTGGTTGTGATTGTGAGAAGAGAAGGGTGAGAGGCACATGAGAAGAGTGACAGAAGTGGTGGTTGTATTATGTAAGGAGAAGATGTCCGTTATTTTCCTATTCTACGCAGAAGGTTGCGGAGTAAAGGGCGAGAAATCATGTTTTTCTTCCATTGCAAAGGTTGCTTCGGACGGGAATCGCGTGTAACATCAGCTGTGGTGCAATCACGATCGACGTGAGGGCTGGCCTCCTTTTTTTTTCTACTTTATTAGCCTTTTAGGCTTATTTTCTTGAGTCCGGATCCTCTGTTTCCGGGAGGCAGAGAGTCTCTGCCTCCCGCAACCTCATTGGTCCACCTGTACAGACTGCCACGTAGGAGTTTTTATTTAAAAATAAAAAATAAAATTTCCGTCTTCAGAGCTTCCTAGCGGCAATGGCAGCCACTAACGGTGCTTTCCATTTTCGTTCTCCAGAGATTTTTACAAGACATTTCTTCTCCCGTCTGTGATTCTAATTTCAAATTCTTTCATTCGATCAAAGCTACTGCCGGAAGAAAAATCCCCCTTTTTCTTTTTACGATCGGAGGCCCCTCCTTCCCCAATCTCTCTCGCCCATTTTTCATTGTTCGCCGATAGCCGATGTCAGCCCATTGAAGTCTATTTCGTCCATTCATCCATCGAAGATTCACTCCATCTCACCGATATTTATTTATTTTATATATTTTTTCGTCCATTCAATATCCTTTGTTTTTTTGTTTTTTTTTTCAAGGCGATAGCCATTGAAGAATTGGTTGTCTACATGTGAATTGGTTGTTGAAAAAATGTACTTCTATCTTTATTTGACCCCAATACGAGAGAGGGCATTCTAGTTTTGAATGCTGTTGTTGCTTAAAAGAAAATTGTTAGACATCAATCTGTTCATGATAATCTGCAAGCACCACACCAACATTGTCATGGAAAATTCCTCCTGCTTCAAAACATTAACAAGAAGGATGTGTGAAGTTGCATTTTTAACGTCTACTTTATATGTTTTATTACACTACTCAGTTAACATCTGAATTTTATTGCTGAATTGTCTAGTTGAATTTGTCAGGACTTAAACTTCATACATTCAAAGTTTAACTGGGTAGTAGATCATGTTGGTACATTAGAAGGAATCCATGTGAAGATATTGTTCTTGTTTGTTTAGGAGTCTTTCATAAACTAGTGTTCTTACATATCGAGCCTATTGAAGTTCCCACAGGCATATTGTGTGCGGCTTGATTCCAAACTAGTGTGTTTTGTTGACATTGAATGCCTAAAGAAAGAGAGAGAAGCTCTTAGATTTGCTTCCTACTCTGCTATGTATAGAGAAGTTCTACTGCCCACTGTTGTTTGTGTGTTTGGGAGTTGATTTTGTTTGTTAGGAGTCCTAAAGGTGGGGAGATGAAGAGTGGTTGCAACTGCTTTGGCAGGGCCTGCTTGAAATTATACAATCTGTTGTTTTTTCATGGAGCCCACCCAAATGGTTGTACATCCTTTGTTTTTCACACACACACACACCCATCTAAATTTGTGAATGAGATCAACACCATTAAAGACAGATTTCGAATCAGCAGAGGTAACCAACATTTTAGATGGGTTCACTGGGAAAACTATTCAAACATGAATTAGATGGCGTACATAAAAATACGAAGAATTTTACATTCTAGAAAAATGAGAATCAGTCATGAAGGGAGTAAAAATCTACAGTGAGAATGGAACCATCCCAAAGAAATAACAAACTTCTTATCAATGCCATCATCCAATGTTGATATGACAATAGCATTCTACTAATTAGAGTACTCAATAATGCAATTCCAACCATTTATAAAATATACACAAAGAAAATGCTTCTGATATGCGCAAAAGATGTTTCAAAGGTGGGAAACAACCCATCTCAAATTTAACAAATAAAATAAAATAATAATAACAACAACAAAACATATAATATTCAATCGCTCATTCCTGAAGCAAGAATATAGTTTTCCTAGCTACAATTCACCTAGATAAATTAACCAATGAAGAATAAAAATGCCAGAATATTCTGATATTCCACCATGTACTTCCATTCCAAGCACAAATTTCATGAAAGAAGCAAATACCCACCTAAAATATAGAAATAAGTAAATTCCAAAATCATACCATTAACTAGCCTTACAACACCCACATAGCCATCTAAGAAGAAAAAACCAGCTACAATAACACTATCTACAACAGCATGAGCACGAGATTCATGAAAAACTAATAACCACCTAAAATAAATAACAAAAGGAGTAAAGCACCCATAGTTTAATCATCTAATTTTTGAACAAGTCATTTACGGAAAAAATGCATACCATCCACAAAAACTACAAATTTAAGGACGAAGTAACAGCCACCTAAAACAAATAACGAGAAGAACAAATGTGCCTAAAATTTGTAATCTGCTGTATGTACAAGCAAACATTTGTGATAGTAGGAGTAGAAAATCAATGTAATTTATATAATAAATTTGTCTTAGAACATTCATATGTCACGAGGGTTGTTGTCCTTCTTTTCCAATTATTGAACTACTACTACAACCTGCCACAGGATGTTGGAATGCTGCGTAATTTGTAGTATTCTGCATATTAATCATTCCATGAATCCAACATGAAGATTTGTAGTATTCTGCATATTAATCATATGCCACTATGGTAAGATCATTAGGAAGGGTAAGTAGGAAATACCCAACATGAAGATTGAAGATTTGTTATGTTTTATCTTTGGACAGCTAAACATGGTGTCATTATCATTGATTCAGGGTCAATTTTCTCATGATTGCCTGGCAGAGGTTGGGCGATTGGCTGCATAACTGACATCGACCCTCCTTTGCCCAGGCTGGAGAGCTAACAGTGAGGCACATTTTGTTTTGGGGGGATTTATTCTAAAATGCCAATTAAAATTGAAGCGTTCTCTTCATGGCATATTTGTGCATATGGGCCAGTTGTGGATTTTCCTATAGAATTTTGATTGTTAGAATCTAGCAATAGGTGCTGCAATTCACTCCGGTCATTTGGATTTATGGTTGATTGTGAGCTGGATTTTATATCTAATTGCTGGAAATCCAATTTTGGTGGCTGAAAATTGTGTTTGCACTGTTGGAAACTAATCATAGTTGCTGGAATTGAAATTTATGTACAGATTTTATTGGAAAATTACCGCAATTGCTAATATTTGGGTAGTTGGAATTCTTGGGGACATATCCTAAGATGACTCTGTGTTCGAAGATCAAAATCAATCAAGAAGTTAGTTAAATTCCTACATAAACTGCATCACCCACCACCACCAGTTGCCCCAAGTAATCAGCAACATCAACATAACTTTGAGTAGGATTAATATCTAGCTAGGTATATCCAATGCAAAAAATTACAAAGGTGCATTATTTTGGTCAAATTTCTTTACTCCAATAATATATAAAATACCTGTGAGATGGGGTGAATCTTCGATGGATGAATGGACGAAATAGACTTCAATGGGCCGAAATCGACTATCGGCGGGCAACCTGTCGTGAATCGAACGATGAAAAATGGGCGAAAGAGATTGAGAGAGATTGGGGAAGGAGGGGCCTTCGATTGTCAAAAGAAAAAGAAAAAAGGGGATTGTTCTTCCGGCGGGAGCTTTGATCGAATCGATCTGTAAAAGGAAGGAATTTGAAATTAGAATCCATAGACAGGAGAAGAAATCTCTTGTAAAAATCTCCAGAGAACGAAAAATGGAAGGCACCGTTAGTGGCTGCCATTGCCATTAGGAAGCTCTGAAGACGGAAATTTTATTTTTTATTTTTAAATAAATACTGCCTACGTGGCAGTCTGTACAGGTGGACCAATGAGGTTGCGGGAGGCAGAGACTCTCTGCCTCCCAGAAACAGGATCCGGACTCAAGAAGATAAGTCTAAAAAGCTAATAAAGTAGAAAGAAAAAGGAAGCCAGCCCTCACGTCGATCGTAATTGCACCACAACGGATGTTACACGTGATTCGCGTCCGAAGCAACCTTTGCAATGGAAGAAAAACATGATTTCTCGCCCTTTACTCTGCAACCTTCTGTGTAGAATAGGAAAATAACGGACATCTTCTCCTTACATAATACAACCACCACTTCTGTCACTCTTCTCATGTGCCTCTCACCCTTCTTTTCTCACAATCACAACCAGGAGAGAGAGAGAGAGAGAGAGAGAGAGAGAGAGAGAGAGAGAGAGAGAGAGAGAGTGCCATGTTCTTTCAACGCTCGTACTGCTACTACTAGTAGTATTTTGATGCTACTATCACTAATACTACTAATCATCTCAAGTCCAAGTCCAGCTGCTGGCACACCATCATCATCTGCATGGCTGAAGAAGGTGTCGGACCCACGAGCTGTTACCGGGTGCTGGAAGCAGCCGTGGATTTGTAACCGAGGAGTAAAAGGTGGGGTGAATCAGTTCCCACCAGCACCCTTCGTAAAGAGGATGTGCTGTAAGAACCGGTGTGTCGAGGTGAGCTCCAATATCAACAATTGCGGGCTATGCGGCATTAGGTGCCCTTTCACTTGGCAATGCTGCAATGGGCTTTGCATCGACACCAATATGAATCCCTTCCACTGTGGCCAGTGCTGGAAACAATGCCAACTGGGGAGTCTTTGCACCTCAATAAAATCAGCAAGCTCCCACAGGCATCTCTCGATTTTGCCCAGCCAATGGCATTATTGGAATCCCTTCAATAATGATCCTATTGAAGTTATGGCTGAGCGCTAATTTAATTTGCTTGCAGTAAAGCCACCGCTTAGAGTTGCCTATACCTAACAGACTGCTAAACAAAGAATCACCCAGGCAATTCCTGATCAGTCCCCAATTATAATACTTCAGTCAAGCTATTTTTCTTCCAAGCCATCATGACACCTGACATGTTCTAAATATTGTGAATGAAAGTTTGATAGCTTGGGCATTACACCAAGGTCTCTTGATATTCTTGCCAGAAGTTCTCCTGTTTGTAGGGATGTTGCCTTGTCATAATCCCAAGCAGGTCAGCAGTTAACTCAGGTGAGATATGGCCTCTGCATTGCCTTATATTCCTGCATTTCACATTTATATTGGTTCCTGAAAATGTGTTGATCTTAGGCATCGCCGTGCACGGTGCATCTATGCAACCAAAGCCCTCCACTTTTCTATGGCTTTCTCGGTTTGGAAGGATGAGTTCCGGCATTCAAGTGATTATCCACAATGCCCTCCCACATCTCATCCATTCCATCACTTTTGCCAATTGGGGTATGTGTGTATGATGTAAAATCTGTTCATTGATCACCTCACTTTGGATTTATGACATAACTGTGAACTGTTTGCTTCTTGCTTATATAGATAAAAACATTTATGGATCTACCCATTAACTTGGTTTTATTGGCATAGGATGACACACAAAATGTCCAAAGTGATTTAGCTGAAAAATACCCTTGAAATGATCAAATTGGCCCTCAAGCTGTTCACACAGTCAACATACGTATGTGGCCCACCAGATGCACTGCTTGGATATCCCACACACATTTGCTTCTGTACTAAGCAAAAATCTCATTTTAGATACAAAGCTAAGTGAGTGCGTATGAATGCGATTATTTAATAGAATATTTGAACTTGCTAAACTGGCTTCTTATTGTTGTTTTCCATTGCATTTTGCAGACAATTCCTGGAGCAACTGTATACTATGTCCAAAATATGTGAGATCTGTTCTAAATCTCTGTTTCTTGATTTCTCGCATGTGGTCCAAAATATGTTGTTAGTTTGAAACCTAAATGACTCATCTTCGATCTGAACAAAAGGATAATCTTCACTTTAAGTTTTCAATTGCCCCTTTTTCCTACATTGTGACCGTAGCTACTGCTGCAGTTTGCAAAACACCAAATGCAGTCTGCATGCAACAACATATGCCAACCTGGCAGCCATGGACCCATGGGACTGATGGATCCAAAACTAGGCTGGTATGCCCTGCAAATGAGTGTGGGAAAATCTTTTTCAACTAATCGGGTTTCCCACATGAATGGAAACAATGGACAGTAGAAAAACTTGATGACTTGACCAGTCTATTTTTGGGCCAACCTGATTGAGTTATCAAGATGTCACTACCCTGCTATGGCAGCGTAGATCTGATGATTCAATACAACTTGCTGTTGGAACTACACATGGCTACTATCTTAAAATTCCAACAGTTGTTTCAGATAATAGATGGTTGCCGTTCAAAAATTATCCGTTGATGTGAATAATTGATTCAGGACAGTCTGATCATCTAATGGGATAAAAGTGGTCCCATTGCTGGTCAATTGGCACAGAGACCATCAGATTGCAAATCAAACCCAAATCAGGCTCATCTGAGGGTCTTGTCAAACACCCAACACTCCAAATTGCATATCTAGACCTTGGCAAGGGCTCACAGATTAATCTGATGGAAGATCAATACCATATTAACGGTCCTGATAGATACCCAAGATGAGATAGACAGTCCTCAGTTTTTTTTTTTGTTCCTGCTAACTTTTTGGGCCTCTTTCTGGGTACCAAACAAGTGCTTAAATAAAATGAAATTGGTCCTGTTTGCAAGCCGATGAAGTTAGCTTTGAAAAGGGCTGGAGATCCGTTTGTAAATCTCCATCTCTTGATAAGCACTCTACACATAGCCACATGGGCCAACCTAGCAGCCATAGACATTCACGTGGGATCCAGGGCATTGATGGATCCAAAACTAGGCTGGTGTGCCCTGCAAATGAGTGTCCTAGATCTTGGTTATCAATCACCACATAACAACAATTACTTGTCCACACACCATCCAGCGAGAATGTGACAATCAGATCTCAGGCTATCGCCGTCAACCAGTCAACAGAGAAGAGAGGGGAAACCTTCGGCAAATTCTGCAGCGATTTCAAGGGATGGAAATGTGGTAGCCCAGAGGGGGGCTTTGCTGCTTTATATGGGGATCGATATGGACTTCATTCGGTATGGCTGTTTTTGCAGGATATATTTATGACCGAAAATTTAATTTTAGATAGTGTAACTCAGATTATGAGTGTACATACTATTTTATTAGCTGACCTCTATGCATGGCAAGGTGCTGCTGACAAAGGCCCTCTATATGGCATGGGTCCTGGTTCTTGGGGTGCATTTGGGAAGTCTGGCCTCGGGCGTCGCTGACATCCGTTGTTTTTTTTTCTCCTGCTTGTCCCTATGTCTCAATCTGTAAATTTTCTGTACATTATGTAACCTTTCATTCTCAGGATGCTTATAAATGGGGCTGGTTGTAAATGATTTACAGGTTGTGTTTGAATTCTAATTTAAGCCCGTAAAGGTCTTCTGATCTAGAAGATTCAGCCTAGCAGAATTTTTAATTGTTTTTTTTTTCTTTTACATTGTAAATGATTCCGGTAAAAGATACAGGGATGCCTCCTTTTAGCGGCACGTGTCCTACTGCCGATAGTTCTTATACCAGCAGTTTTTGGGACATTTATGGACGGTTTTTGACCGCCGGTAAAGCCCATTTTCCTTGCAGTGTCACCAAAATCAGGATTAGGCTTAATCACAATTTTGCAAGTAAATAGATTGATTTGAGTACTAGGGACCATAAACAAGACCTTCAACTGCAAGCTAGCCAGGATCAGACTTGCATTGAGGTCTTTAGAGATCATCTTGATATGTGAAGGTCATGACTATGCATTTGATCATTTGTGACTGTTAATCCAGTGGGCCATCACCTGGTAAAAATTGCAGTGAATCATTATCTTACAGTTAGATTGTTACAGTTTTGCCCATTAAATGTGGACTCCTTTTTATGTTTGAATGCTTGAAAAATTCTATCAACCCTCCATTTTTATTTGGCTAAACAGATGAGACATCTATGGTCAGTCGATTCATTGCCCACCAAATCAATGATTCAGCTCAAAATGAAGATATGCAATGTGCACAGTTAACATGTCTCAGACTGCTTTGTAGAATTCCTTGTTGCTAATCCATTTGCTAGCAATTCATCAGCTAACTTGCATAAACGGAAAACCCATCTGGGGGACATTTTCTATGGGCCCCACCAGTGGATGATGGCCCATTCAACAAAAGGGAGCTTTGGCAACTAAAAACTTCCAGGTGAGGTTTTAGTGCCTGGAGCAACCTGGGGGGCCATAATGTCAACGGTATGGATCTCTGGTTCGTGAGCCCCACTTGTTCAAAACAGGAAACCGCTATGTACTGTGGATCTTCTGGGTATAGCTCAAAAGCCGGAAGCTCAATTCAATTAGATGTCTAGCTAGGATGGGTTGACCCGAAGATTCAACTAGAGTCGACATTTAATTACTAATTAAATAAGAGTATTTAAATAATAGCACCTATTTAAATTGTATGAATATAAAATAAAAATGGGATTTTTATGGCAAAATGCCTCTAGGATTTGGATTTTACCAAATAGTACCTTTAGGAACCAAAATACTTAGAGAGTGCTTTTTTAGATGGAAAATTATAATGTGGGTGTTACCCTTACCGTGGGGCCCACCTTGATGATGTGTTGTATATCCACTGACGTCTATCCATTTTTCCATCCCATTTTAGGACAATGTCGCAAAAATTTAGCAAATCGAAATCTCAGGTGGACCACACCATAGGAAACAATGGTGACATGAACACCCACCATTAAAACCTTATCAGAGCCCTTTGTAAGACGAAGTGACGAGGTTGCTGGACAAAGTGACGGGGTTTAACGTGGTGGGTCCTTTAAATTTCAAGGGTGGATGTCTCTCATCTAAATATTTTATTTGTATGGGTCGCGACCATTGACTTTATTGGGGCCTAATGCAACCGGTAGATTGTTGAAAAAAGTGACGGGTTGTCGAACAAAGTGACCTGGTTCCACTAAATGAATTGACGAGGTTGTAGTACAAAGTGATGGGGTTTACTAGACAAAGTGACGGGGTTCACCAGACATAGTGATGAGGTTGCAATCCAATCTAACCATTAGATTGTTGAAAAAAGTGATGGGTTGCCGGACAAAGTGACCCGGTTCCACTAAATGAATTGACGATGTTACATTACAAAGTGACGGAGTTCACTAGACAAAGTGACCTGGTTCCACTAAATGAATTAACGAGGTTAAATTACAAAGTGACAGGGTTCACTAGACAAAGTGACCTGGTTCTACTAAATGAATTGACGAGGTTACATTACAAAGTGACGGGGTTCACTAGACAAAGTGACATGGTTGCAGTGCAAAGTGACGAGGTTGCAGTACAAGGTGACGGGGTTCACTAGACAGTGACGAGGTTGCAATCCAATCCAACCATTAGATTGTTGAAAAAAGTGACGGGTTGCCGGACAAAGTGACCTGGTTCCACTAAATGAATTGACAAGGTTAGATTACAAAGTGACGGGGTTCACTAGATAAAGTGACATGATTCCACTAAATGAATTGACGAGGTTAAATTACAAAGTGACGGGGTTCACTAGACAAAGTGACATGGTTGTAGTGCAAAGTGATGGGGTTCATTAGACAAAGTGACGAGGTTGCAATACAAGGTGACGGGATTCACTAGACACAGTGACGAGGTTGCAATCCAATCCAACCATTAGATTGTTGAAAAAAGTGACGGGTTGCCGAACAAAGTGAACTAGTTCCACTAAATGAATTTAATAGGATCCAACTATATTAGCAAGCCGCAGAGCATACATTTGAAATGATCAAGTGAAGGGTGCAAAGGATGCTTGATGCTATATGGATGCTTATGAAAAACGATGGTCAATCGACTAAGGTTTCTAGTAGACCTGCAACAATTATATTGGATGGTCTCAGAGCATACGCCCGCCAGTCAGATACAATGAAAACGATGGGATGTAATGTATATGTGAAAACGACAGGTAACTGGCTAAGGTTTCTGATGGGCAAGATCCAATTATATCAGTAAGCCAAACAGCATACGCTCGATAGTCATATGCATGAAAACGATATAATGCACTATGATGCTGATGCACTGATTTGATGAAACTGATAGAGGTTTGGATATTAGGATAAACAATAGTGTTGTAAGGCTATATTGAGTGACTCAGATTTGAACTTAGGTGGCTCAGGAGGCTTGGACTATGGGTAGGCTAGGCTAGACCAGGACTGAGCTCTCTCACTCTCACTCTCATTGGTGGAAGGATAGTTAAGCTAAGGCTAATGGGTGAGCTCTCTGAAATGAGAAGGCTCTCCGACGCTTGGTGTGTCTCCAGAAATGAGAAGGGATGCTTGAAATGAGAAGGGGAGGGGGCTATTTATAGTCTCCAACCCTGATTTTCTGGTAATTCTTGGTGATCCTACGGCCAAAATGTGGCTGAATCGCTGGGATTGAAGATTGCCACATGACATCATCTCATGGGTTAGATGACGTCGTAAAATGGTATTTTTGGGTAAGGAGATGGGCATGAGAGTAAATGCACATCAACTGCACACTTAAGGTTCGAAAAAGGAGCAACCCACATGCTTGAGGGATGTTGCTTGAAAGAGGGGGAGTGCCACATGGCCAACAGCAACCTGGTTGTCGTTGGTCCCCATTTAGACTCCTTGTTTTGGCATGTAGCCCTCTAAGCGTGTGAAGGCTCTGTTGTGAGGGTTAGTGATTTGAGGTTTCGACCATTTCTCCGATTGGGCTTGCATTCGGGCTTGGTTTTGGGCTTGACTATGTGAGTTGAATAGGTTATCGGCTTGGGTAGGCTCACCGAGTGAGTTAACTCCAGGCTCTAGGGTTTTTTGTTCCTGGGGCTTAGGGTTAGGCTGACTAGGTTGACTACGTTAGATGGCCTGAGTTTAGGGTTTCAGATTGAGTTTCTTAGAGTTTAGGCTTCTAGGGTTATGTTTTAGGATTGTGGTTTGGTTAAGATTGGGGTTGCTAAGGTTTAGCCTGTTAGGGTTAGGGTATAGGAATGGGGTTTAATTGTCCATCCCTCTATTCAAACTCTATAAGCTTATCAGCCTGAGGTAGGGTGTCTATAAATGCCTCTCTTTAGCAAATGTTGAAAATTCACTTGTGGGGTAATGGGTTTACCATAGTTGTATGTGCAGAAGTTTGGTGGAGCTAAAGAATGAAGGTTATGTCCTAGAGGAGGGCTGATCAGGAGATATTTAAATATGTCTTTTAAAAACTTAATTGCCTGACTTAAACTAATTAACAATTAAACTAAGCAAGGCAATTTAAAGCTTCCAAGCCATTAGAAGGTCCAATCACATATGCTAAAAATGATTTGCAAGTTAAGTAATTAGTTTACAAACTATAGTAAACATGTGGGTGTAAGATGTGCTACCTATTTGATTCTAGCATTCATCTAATCATGCATTTATAAGGATTAAACATCAATCACAAAAGAATAACTAAACAGATGTGTAAATGACAATCTCAAACACAAGCATGTATAGTGGTTTGGTTACCTGACTCCACTCCTGGCGAACGCACTCAATCCATGAGTGTACCGAATATCACTAAGGGAGGTTTTAAATCAGGTTAACCTCTAACCTTTATAATCCTATACAAGGACCAGTTTTCTATCGGCTAACCAACAACCTCGGTCTTACCCAAGAACCTACACAAGAACTTAGTTTAGGTCCTACAAAAAAATCAAGGTTCAACTCAAGAACCTAATTGAGTTTGGTAATCAAACTCTTACACTCAATCTTATATAAGGACGGAGTGTATATAGGCTTTACGAATGGCAACATTACTTGTTGGATTGAACCCCGTTGTCGTTTGCTCTCCCGTGCTTCAATCAACTTCCCATTGCTCCCTTGAACATGATGCCGCCCCTTTGCGAAAGCTTTAGCTATAGGATCAAACACCTTACATTTGATGTTCATATACGGTGACCAAGGTGATGGGAGATTTGGTTGAATTTCCTATATTTAATGGGAAGTTAAAATGCCTAGGAGATTCACTAGGATGGAAACTCTAAAAATTGATAGACGTTTGGATTTACCAGTAAGCATTGTGTTCATACTTTAAAGAAGGCTTGAGATCATGATCTTCTTCAATAGGAGCTTGGAATGCTTGTTAGAGTGAAGAATAACTAAGAATAGAGCATAAATCTCATTGGGATAGAGTTTAAGATGTTTGGTAGAGCTTGAGATGTGCTAAGGTCTCTAAAATTCCAAAATTCATTCTTTTACAAAGATCCAGATGCTATATTTATAAAAGAAAAGCTCAAACGGATCTATAATGGCTATTCTTCGGTTGCACCGAGTAAATCTTCGGTCGCGCTGAAGTATTTTTGGTCACACTAAATTGTAGTTCGGTCTAACTGAATTATGACTGGTAAACTACAGGAGAGTTTTTTGGTTGCTTTGGTCGGACCAATCTTGACCTTCGGTCGCACCGAGTCCAGCTGAAGGTTCACTTGGCTGGAGCTGAATATATATATTTTTTTTTCAAGATTGCTTATTGATCAGATTTGGTCACTTTTGGTTGGACCGAAGTCATCCTTCGGTGGCATCGAGTCCAACCAAAGGCCTTCCGGCTGGAGCCGAAATTGGCCTAAATTTCGGGTATGAGCCCGTCGTCCTATTATGGCTAATTTTGGTAGGACCGAAGTGTTCTTTGGTGGGACTGAAGATTACTGATTTTTTGCAGTTATTTCAACAACTTGGGACCTCTAAAGCCAATGTAAGAGTGACAAGTTTGGGCTCCTATAACTTAAGGGATGATCATTAGAGATTTTACTAATTAGGTTTTTAAGATTATCTAAAGGTAGGTTGTTTTCGCTCTAGGATTAGGGTCACCAAGGCACTTCATTTATCTGCTCATTGCTCCTTGATGTTCCATCTTCACTTGTGTCTTCAGTCTCCAAATACCAAAGGTTCAACCGACTACATGACACATGGGCTCACATGATTGACAAACCAAGATGCAGAAATCAGTACACTAAACATAACATATACAACAATGTAGGCCTACGATGTGGTCATAATATGTACATCTAGGTGGCCCATGGTGTTGTCACAATACACCATGGTGCGAATACATCACAAACAATAAATTTGGGCCCATGGCGCGGCCACAACTTATATATCAAGGCCATAATACATACATCAAGCAGGCTACAATGTGGACTTAATACACGCCTCAAGGTAGGTCCCATATGGGCCAACAAGTTGGATCGCAAGTAAACACCTCTATGTGCTCCACACTAGGTGGGCCCATGACAGTTGGAGGATAAACAACATTGCGGTGGGCCCTAGAAAGGTTTCAATGGAGGGCATCACTTTCCCCACTGTTCAAAAGGTGCGGCCCACTATCTATATGGTGCGGCTCAAAACTCCTCGGCTCGAATTTGACAATCCTAGTTCCTCTAGAATATGGTGTGTATCACAATTGTAGCACTCTACCGCTTACACGAATTTTCTGAATGTATCACAACTTAGTGGGGCCCACTGGTATACCCGATCACATTATCCAACCATTGGGACAATCCAGACCCTTGATCAATAAGGCCCACCTTATAGAATTCTTACATCTCTCTCACTCTCTAGCAGATCTCGAAAGGTAATTTTCGATTTCTGTTTTCTATTCTATCTTTTAGTTCATCTCTTCAAGCCTTCGTTCCTTCCATCTGCTATGTAAGCAGTATAACTCTGCATCGTATAGGATGCTTTTGTGATGATTTGAGGACTGGATTTCGTTCTTTTATGGGAAAATCTCAGATGGGTTTTGCTTATTTTTTGATGATTTTGCATCTAGCTTGGAATTTCTGGGGAGAAGGCATTTGAAGGCAGTAGAAGAAGGGAAAGGGTTCGAGCTGCCATTTCAGAAATGCTATGAATTGGGGAATGGAGAATCTTGAAAATATTTCTATCAGAGAGTTTGATGAGAGAGAGAGAGAGAGAGAGAGAGAGAGAGAGATGAGATGGGGTTGCTGTTTTGCTTTTTCTTTCCCCTGTGCTCAGGCGGACGGTGTATGCCGATGGTTTGAGTTTTGTTTGCTTTGAGAAAAAAAAGAATTTGGCATTTTGAGTTTTGTTTGGTTGGAGGATTGAATTTGTCATTTTGAGTTTTGTTTTGGGGAGGATTTTGAGGGTGCTTGTATAATAAAGGTGAGATTTTTGTGATACTGTGGGGTGGGATTTCTGGGTTTTGTTCTTGGGAGGATTTTGAATGGAATGTAAGTTTTACTTCATTGTTCTGTTTCTCATTTTCTTTCTCCTTGTCAAACATGTACTCGAGCAGATGGCATTTGCCCTTGGTTTGTTTGGTTGTGACTTGTGCTAGCTTGAAGCTATTTCAGGGTTTGTTTGGATGCAATGTGGAATTGAATTATAATATTCTAGTTACTCAATTAGAGTAGAAGCATGGAAATGATTGAATTATAATTACCTCCCTTTGCATCATATTGAGAGATTGACCTCCGAATCACAACGAAATTCCTTTCAAACTGAAAGGAATTTAAACTGCAATTTGTGTGCTAGTTCCTCATTATGAATTCTAAGAACCATGATCATTTTTTGTTGTTTCCTCTTGGTAAAAATAAATTTTCACAATCCAGTTTAGATAGGTTTCCATCTCAGCCCATGGCATATAGAGGAATTGAAATGCAAGATGTGAAATCAAATAAAGCAGACACCCTAGTCTGTATGAAGCCTCTATAAGGGAGAGAACTCCATTTTGTAAGCCTCTAGCATGGAGAGAACTCGTTTTTGTAACTTATAGTGAATATCATTGAGCCTGTGTCTGTTATTAATGGCGAATACGGAGCAGTTGTGTCATGATAAGCTGTCCAACTTGTACCTACTGAGTGATTCATACAATAGAATTTAGTAGCTATGAGTTGAGCATTTGATTAGGTTAATGACTCCTATTATTTGCAAGAAAGTTTTAGACCTCTCTAATAACCTCATGTGTGATAATCAGAGGTTGAGACCTATATTAAGCTATTTTGCGATTGTGTAAGCACAGTATGACATGAAACATGCTGCTGGGTTCAGAAAAATAACCATTTACTCCAGGACTATGTTATCTTGTTTTATTTGTTATACTTAAGTATTCGCTAGCAGCTCTCATGGTTATTGTTAACATCTAGTTCAATTGCGTATCGTCCTTCTCCTTTGTCTTTTGACCTGTGTATCCTATATTCTTATTTACCAGGTTAACTCAAGTTCTTTCTTTTCAGTGGTACCTTTTCCAGTTAAGGTATGGTTAGATGTTAATATTGTTTCTCAACAAACACTCATACTCATCTCTTTCTTTTTTAGTGTTTTTATATCTTTCATTTGCAAGAATTGGTGTTGCATCTAAGTTTTTATGTGAGAATAGAATTACTCTTTTCAAAGTGCAAGAGGAAAATATATACATTTTTAAAAAAAAGATGACTAGATTTATTTAAAAGACAGGAACAAGAGGCAAATAAAAAATGCAAGTGTACAACAGCTCTATGCATGTGCTAGAAGACTCAAATACAACAGATTTCATACGCCCAAACCCTCAGGCAATCATATAAGGATTACAACTATAGATTTTTCAACAGGAGCAATTCAAATTGCTATTCTTCAGTGAGGACAAAGAGGCTGTCCACTCAATGATGTGAGATTTGGCCTTGGAAAACACCCCCAGAGCAGAGAGATTGTTAAAACATTTGTTATTTCTTTCTCTCCATAATGCCCACAAAACTGCCAGCAAAAGTATCCACCAGACACGTTTCCTGGTTAGTATGAGAGGAAATTGTCATGTTACCTGGGAAAATTGGACATGTACTATTTCAGTCCTGAGCATCCGCCCTTGACTAAACCATCTCAAAGGGCACTCGATTGTGCTCTTGATGAGTCAGGCAATTTTGGAACCATTTTCTCCTCATTTCTTTGTGTTGATTGTAGGTTTAATAGCTTTAAGGACATGATTTCTTGAGGTTTTTTGCTTGGAGGAAAAGAATTTGGCATTTTGAGTTAAAAATAATATAATAATTAGGCATATACTTCTATAAGAGATCTTTTTTGTTGTCAATAAAATAAAATATAGAGAAATTCTCCACCTTCAAGGGAAAAAAAAAGGAGGAGAAGAAGAATTTGGCAATTTGAGTTGTGTTTGCTTGGAGGATTGAATTTGGCATTTTGGGTTTTACTTTTTGGGAGGATTTTTTAGGGTGTTTGTATGATAAAGGTGAGATTTTGTGATTTTGTGGGGTGGGATTTCTAGTTTCTACATGTAGGTTTTGTTCTTGGGAGTTAAAAAAGGTGGGAAATTTGAATCTTTAAACAGTGGTGAAATGGAGGTATGATTGGGGTGGAATTTCAGTCTCTTTTTTTTTTTTTGCTTTTTTTCTTTTCGCCAGCTGAGTTTTTGCCGAGTAGTTTTTTTATATTGAGCTTTTGAATGAAGAAGCTACAAAGCTGATCTTTTTTGCTTCAGTTCTCATGAAAATGGTGGTTCTGGGGTGAGATTTTCAGGTGGGAGGTTTTCTTGTTGTGTTGCAGTTGTTTCTCATCTGGGCTTTTACTTTTGTGTTTATGTTGGTTGTGTATGGAATTTAATGTGGAAATCACTGGCTTTTGGGCTATGGTGGTTTTGGTATATTATCTTTGACAGTGAGAAGAGAGTCGAAAGGTTTTTGGAGTGGAAGAGAGGATGGAAAGGAGATATTTCCTGTTTTGAGAAATGAGCTTTCTGGTTTTGGTATGGATATAGAGCTCCAATGCAAGCCTTCTCCTTCAAGCGTCTACAAAAGCCTTCCCCCGCCCCCACTGTTTGCTAGGTTATCTTAGCACAGCTTTAACAATGAATTATATATGCTTATTTGGATTGGCTTGAAAAGACAGGGAGTTTGTTCTTTCCTCAATTCCTTTGTTCTTTTGAGGTTACTATGGGAGTTTGACAGCCAATTCTATGGAGAAATCCTTCGCTAGACATAGAGATTCTGTTCACAGGCCACAAGGTTCCATTTAACAATGTGTATGTGCACCAGTTGGGTACTCAAATAGAAATTGGGAACTCTACCCAATACTGGCACATCCATAAGCTGGAGAAATTAAAGACACAAAGCTAACCACGAAGAACACGTTCAAGATAGCAGTCCCTTTAATTACGTTTTCACTGTTGCGCGATTGTAAATGATTTCTCTATTGTGGTTTATGTAGACCCATACCATGAATTTCTTTTGAAAGCCTATGCCGTTGTGGTTGTTGCCACCTTTACATTTGGGATGGGACTATTGTTGCTCCCAGTGCTACCTTTGTTAATATTGCCGTAGCTCTTAAAATAAGTCTTTTGGTTGTGTATTGATTTCGTGGGAAGTGAGTAGAATTGTTGTTGCCGTTGTTGTTGTTGCTACTGTTGTTATTGCTGCTGTTGTGGTGGTTTTTACAAATATAATAAGGTTGTTGTGTGAATGTTTTTTTACTTTCTCTATGTTGAAATAAATCCTGTTAAGACGGCTTGGTATGTTTTGCCAGGGTCCATAACCATTGGTTGTTATTGTTGCTGCTGCTGTGGAGGGGTGTTAATGGGCTGGGCTCGGGCTTAAAATTAGAATTTTAAATAGGCTCAACCCAAAGGCCCAGCCGGAAACAGTTCGAAATCCTGGCCAAGTCTACTCTAAGCCCGGCCTGGGGACAGACTTACCTTGGGTATTATTAATGTATGGTTGTTTTCAAATCCTAGTAGCATTTCAATTAGTATCTATAAATAGACAGCAAAAAAATAGAAGATGAAATATTCCAATAGGCTGTCACGTTTTTCATCTGCAGTGGAGGCAGGACGTCACACTTGGGCCTGGCAATGGCGGGCGTGGTTTGGTTCAGGCCCAAATTTGAACTGACGGGCCTACAAAAAAATTGATTATGGATGGCCCAGGCCCGCCCTGGTAACACTAACATACAAACGGTCTGGATCATCTTCTTTTATGGGATGGGTTAGATTAGCGTTGGGCAAAAATTGGTGGGCCCATCAATCAGGTTTGAAAATAATCTCTGATGATGGCTTTTTCACCAAATGGAACTGAAATTTAGGCCCAACCACAATATATCACTCGCAAGTGGGCCAGGATTCTGGCTTGGACCACGCCTCATTAAAAAATTGTTTCAAAACATAGCTAGAATACTGACTGTTGATCAATCAGGCATGGACCCCACACAGGTCAAGATTCAGCCCATGATAGCACAGCCCAGAAGTCCGAGATTGGAACCATAAGGCATGGCCCACGTTATCAACTTAGCCCGAATGGCTTTTGATGCTGATTCAGGCCAAGCTAATTGGGTGCTGGGTCAGCCATGGGTTAGAGGTAAACGGGTTGCGCTAGGGTTGAATATTACCTAACTGGGCCAGCCTCAATTAGCTGGGTCAACCCAACCCAAAACGTGGACTAAGAGTAGCAAAACAGATGGACGGATTGGATATAGAATACAGAAATCAAAGTGGGCCCAATGGTAAGGACCGCACCATCATGGGTGAGGGCGGGCCGCACCTAATCTGCTCTAGTTTGGAAGTTGTTACATACTCAACCATGGGCCAATCTTTGCGTGGCCCAATCCCGCGTTATTCACATGACGGGTGCACTTGAAGGGATGGATTAGATCCTAGACGCAAAATATAGGAGATGGGCCCCATCTCGACTGGGTGTTTATTGGGTCCAAGATGATGGACTTAGACTGGGACCCAACAACACCTGCTTTTTGAGCAGGGTCCCAAAAATGAAAGGCCTGATCCTGACCGAATTTCACAGCAGGTCTGAGAAATTGAACCAGGAACCGTTAAAACGATTTGGGCCCACTGGGGTACTGTGGGCCTGTTGGCTGACATTGACTTGGGCCCATTGAGTTTATAACAGATGGACTTCAGTTTGATATTTGACCATCATTTATGGGACCCTTTCACTTCATCACGTTATAAGGTCCCCATGTGCCAGTTCATGACAGTGGGGCCCACTGTTAGGTTAACCAAACCGTTGATATGATGGGTCCTATAGCTGATGCCAGATGAACTAAAACTGTGATAAGATGGAAAATTCTACCATTTTGATTAGCAGTGGCCCATGTATAGATGGTTTAGGAAAAGTGAGAGGAACAGTAATGCATTGTCATTTTCGGACCGGGTTTGAGTGGGGTAGATCATAGGACGCGGGACATACTCGGGTGGGTGGCCTATCTGAGGCGAGTGGCTCATGTGAAACGGAATCCACCTGAAGTGTAGCCCATGGGGGGATTCAACCGAGGTCCTAATCGAAGGAACGTGAGGTGATAGAAGGATTGACGGGTCGTACGTGCTCTACCAATTCAAGCTTTTCGATGAAGTTGTTAGTTGTACTGCATTTAATAGTTCACAAAAAAGAAGTGGATATGATATTCTTGGTATCTTTGAATTTGAAGTTTATTTGGATTATCCACCATCCATAGCAGCAAGCATGATTTCAATGGCTCTGATCACTTAACTAGGAGCCTTATAGCAATTGGACACATCACAGACACTATTCTGTTTTTGTGCATCGTGGCCCTTAAATTTCTCTTGTGGTGAGTACCGCTGCTAATATCTCTTTCTCCAGGTGTTTCACTCGTGTGATGGTGTATGCACCGTTTAAAAAAGATGATGATAACTAATCCTCCTCAAATGTGTCACAGATGGCACTGATATGATATAAAAGAATTGACATGGCACTTATATATATAGAGTCATGCTCACCTGTGCACCTACACACGTGCGTGTCTTTGCACACGTGTGATGGGTGTCTAATCTGAACGGTCCATGTAATGCGGAATCCCATGAAACCTCTTGTGACAAATTTTCACTTTGATCTAAAATTCTGTTGTGCCATGGAAAAGAGAAATGCAAATCAAGGGAGGAAACTGTTTTCATTTTTCATGGCCCATCAAATTTTTAGATCAAAGTAAAACTTGGACCTGGGGGGTTTCACGACGTTCTGCTTCACATGAACAGTTCAAATTTTAGATCCACATCACGTATGATGGATTCTCAAAAAAGTTCGCACCAGTTCCCTACGAACTTGTGCGCTGGTGAGCATTTCCCTCTCTCTCTCTCTCATCTAAAGAAAATTCAACTTTTCAACAAAACTTTTCAACAAATCATAAAAGATCTTAAGAGAAAATAATTTGAGTGCATTTAAAGATATACACATCACAAAACTCTACGATTTAACCTACTTTTATCCTCAATAAATTCAACTTTTCATGAAAATATTAATACTAGATGATATAAAAGAAAATTCACCAAATCAAGACAATACTTAAATATCAAAGGGAGAACTTAAAATTAATATAAAGATCATATTCGTATTTCAAGA
Source organism: Magnolia sinica (assembly GCF_029962835.1). Lineage (NCBI taxonomy): Eukaryota > Viridiplantae > Streptophyta > Magnoliopsida > Magnoliales > Magnoliaceae > Magnolia > Magnolia sinica. The sequence goes on along the minus strand of NC_080584.1, from coordinate 6,670,750 downwards.
CAAGTGACTAAAACAATATTATGCAATAAGAGATGAGTGCCACTAACTTTTAAAAATGATTTAGAGAAACATAAACTTAGAGGAAATGATTTAAAAATTTTATAAAGAATCTTCATAATACACGTGGACGACTAAATGACATAATCTTTTGAATCCTAAAGAGAATTTCTTTGTTTTCTTCATATTTTGCATGCTTTGTTAGAAATGCATGCTTTGTTTGAACTTATAAGAGTTTAGTCATGTTAAGTTGCATATTTTGTTATTTTTATTTTTTTGTTATCACACTTCATTGTTAGCCACCCCCACCAAGAAATTGATGCCAAGACCTCAGCATTGAAAGGAGGCATCTTTCACTCAGTCTACCACTTGAGCTGTGGATTTAGGTGTGTTAAGTTGCATATGTATATATATATATACATATATATATATATATATATATATATATATATATCATGATCCTATATTTGAAAGAATGATTATTAATCATGCTCTAATATATGCATTAATTTCCTATTCAAATTCTGTTGTTGATGCATGTTATCGTTTAGCCATAAACATGAATTCAACCTACAATGGTATAAGAGCCAACAAGCATTAGCAGCGTTATATCGTCTCTCAACCAACTAAGGCCAATCAGGCATCCCATGGTGATAATTTAAAACAAAAAACAAAACAACAACAAAAACTTATGTCTATCTTTTTTATTCTCCTCTAACCATGGTAAATCAGGGTCTATGAGTGCCACCGCCAGTAATTATAGTATCAAGGATCCATGCGGTATGAAAATCGAGTCGGAATCCTCTGTCATCAGGTCAATAGAGAATTCCTGATACCCTAATTCTCATTGGTCCACGTCACCACTCACTAAAAAAATAAAAATAAATAAAAACAGCTTCGGACGCCAAACCATTTAGGGTAACAGGAATTCTCCGTTGACCTGATAACAGAGGATCCCACTCATGAAAATCAGGTGGGTCAGGCCATTAGTTAGCAACACGTAGATAGTACATGGACCATTGGTAAATTTTTAGGTTTTTTATTCTTTCATATATAAATGGCCCACCTCAATATATATTATGTTCCCTCCATAATAAGAAAATGATTGAACGGCTTGGATCAACTTAAGCGCACTTCATATGCACATAATGTAGTTCACGTGCATCGATGACTATACTCCTCACCGTATGTAATAATATCTCCTATATAGTTTCAGTTACCTCAGACCTAATCTGACTTCCGCTAGGGAGGGTATTTATTACAAGGCAAATGATATGATGGGCGCGTTCCTATCATAACTGATAAAACCACCTTACGCCGTCCGTTTACAGCGTCTATTTGGAAAAGTAGATAGTGGATCGGGACCGTTCAGAGAGTTTTTCATGCATGAGATGGCATACAATCCATTTATTCATATCACCTTCAACCGCAAACATTTTAGTAACGAAGTCTCTCTGTCTTCCCATTTTGAGATCACTAATAAAAATTTCATCCATACGGTCGAGATTCTCTATATACAATTTCACGTGGAAGATTAGAAGGATGTGTGCATAATATATGACACTCTATCATATCATCTCCGAAACGCTCGACTCTACGCGGAAACGGGCACGGAAGAAGGACAGGTACAATGAGATTTACTAATTCCACGCGCGTATGAGAATCTTTCCATTCACATGCAGAAGCACGTCTATATGGAAAATATGTAACTGATCGGATCCTTTCATCAGTTCGGAAAAATTTATATATATATATATATATATATATATATATATAATTAAATTAAATTATTAAAATACTAATACAAGTCAAATAATGCAAATAAATGGACGGATAATGAAGATTATTTAACCATTAGTTCATATTCTAAATTGTAGCCCAAAATGAAATGGTTATTAAAAATTAATATTTTAATATTATTTTTAATCAGATGGAAAGGACAGATTTTATATAAAAAAAAATTATATTGACACGTATGCAGCTCTCCACACGTGTCGAATCAGTAAAACTCTTTCTTCCACATAAGGTAATAAGACAAGTGTCGCTATCGTTATTTAAGAGAAAAAAAAATTATACGATTTCCAGGTCCCAGCATTCTAACTACCCGACCGACCAACCCGCGCCGCCTCAAAAATACCCGCGTCAACTACAGGACGGATCGGCTGCGCCCCCGCCAACGGATGTAGGGCCCACAGGGGGACCCACCGTTGTGTTTGTATTCCATCCAAACCGTTCATAAGGTTAATGTCACTGGGAAGAACTGAAAAACAAAATTATTCCGAATGGAAACTTTTGTGGGCCCACGAAGGTTTCAATGGTCAGCGTTCAATTATACTGTTTCTTGTGGCTGATTGGAAACTTTCATGTCCCCATAAAATTTTCTGAGATTTCGAAACTGATGGACGGAGTGGATTTCTCTTTAGCCTCACATAACATCCTGTAGGAGAGGGCATATGCAATCGCCCGTCCTCATCGTCGGTTGTTTTTGTTTTTTTTGGGTGAAACGGGAGGAATGGACCCAATTATATCGCCTTTGGCACCTGGAATAAATAGCACATGTGCAATATCCAAGCCGCTCATCATTCGGGTCCCATGACTTAGATTCTTCTTGTAAAAAGCCATGCCAGTCTTCCTAACAGTTTTATCATACGTGTACGGAATAATGTAACACTAAGAGGACTCAACCAACGTTTGAAATTGAAATCATGTGGGCCCATCAAATTTAATTTCTAAGAAAAGCCAATTAATTAATCACAGTAACATATCCAGCTGCCTGGGGCCATCGAATCTATCGGAGAAATTTCATGGTTTTGGAGAATATCGTTGAAAATCGGAGCCAGGTTTTTAATTCCGTGGATTGATTTGTTGGAATTGCGCGAATTTAGGAGAGGAAAGACCTTTGATGACCGTAGGAAAAGGATCAAAATGCGAAGGCCAGAAATGGACAAAAACAGTACGAAGGAATTATATTATCCTCGGCTCGAGGATATGCACATTGTACTCGAGCTTTTCATTTGTGCTGGTGGGGCCATGTAGCGACACCACCATACCATCGGTACGATGGGACCCAACTTCTTCGACTGTTCGCAAGAACATATATTTGAAGGGAAAATCCTAACCGTTGGTCGGTGTTCTGATAGCAGACATTCGAGATGGCAACGATCCACTGGGAAAATTTTGCATCATACCACTTATCTAGAACACCGGACCATGGCCCACGACCAACTTGATGAACGCTGATTGATCAACTCTGTGGGGCCCACTATGATGTACTGGTTTCATCCACGCTGTCTATCCATTTCAGCAGCTCATTTTCGGGTATGACCCAAAAAATGAGGCAGATCCAAAGCTCAAGTAAGCGAAACGGTGGAATATTGTCGCCCACCATTGAAAACAACTTCCCTGGCCTAACATCGAACAGGTTGGATGGTAAGTAAGTATTACCGCGGAACAGGTACTGGATCTTTACTATTGCTCGACGGAACAGGTTATGAAACTTTGTACGGAAGAGTGAGCCCCGTAAAAATATAAACTATATTGTCCTAGCATAGATCTTTACTATTGCTCGACGATAAGCTTGACGAGTTTTAACATCCGCTCAAGGGTTCGAATACACTCACAGAGAGTGAAATCTCATTACCGCGTGAGTGTGCGTATAAAAGACTAAAAAGTGTAGCACTACCTCCCATGGCTGGTGACTTGGCCGCATCCTAAAGCATAAACGACTTTCGAATTCTAAAAAACGTAAACTGACGCACTTTCCTCTATTCACATCTTTTAAAAAATTATAAATAGATTACTTTTGCATCCTAAAACATAAACCACTTTCGAATTCTAAAAAAGTAAATTGAAGCACTTTCCTCTATATCCATCTTAAAAATATATATATAAATAGACCGCTTTCGCATCCTAAAACATATACCACTTTCGAATTCTAAAAAAGTAAACTGATGCACTATCCTCAATACCCATCTTAAAAAATATATATAAATAGACCACTTTCGCATCCTATAACATACACCACATTCGAATCCGAAACTAATTATATATATATATCCTAATATATATATATATATATATATATATATATATATATATATATATATATATATATATATATATATATATATATATAAACATAAACCACTTTCGTATCCTAAAAAACAAAACTGACGCACTTTCCTCTATATCCATCTTAAAAATATATATATAAATAGACCGCTTTCGCATCCTAAAACATAAACCACTTTCTTATCCTAAGACAGTAAGCTTCACCCTCTCTACCCTCCCAACTCCCTCCGACAATCCAATGGCTGAGATCGCAGTGTGCCACTCTATCATCAACGTCCCAAATGACCTCACAAACATTTCAGTCCCACCGGCGCTTCCATCAGCCGGAGAAATTCAAGAAAGGAGGCTATCAGACCAGAAATACATCTTCATGTTAGCGGTCCTTTTAATTACTGTTTCTGCTGTTGGGATCGTTGGTGACATCTCCATCCAGGTTTATGCAGACCCATTTCATGAATTTCTCTTGAAAGCCTATGCTGTTGCGGTTCTCGCTACCTTTACATTCGGTATGGGACTACTTTTTCTCTCAGTTCTGCTTCCACGGGTGCCTATATCGATTGCTGTTGTCAAGAAGGTAGTGTGGGTAGCTGTTGCTCTGCTCTGCCTTTCACTTGCCCTGAAAACCACTCTTCATCTCATATATTGAATTCGTGGGAAGCGTTTGGGGCGTTCGAGTAGAATTGCTATTGCCGTTGTGGTTATTGTTGTAGTAGTTGTTGTTATTGTCCTTGTTGTTGTTGTTGTTACTGTTTTTCTTTATATTTCGTTGTTGCTCTGCTTTGGTTGGTGTCTTCTACTTCTTATGTAATGGGATTAGCTCCCTTTTGCCATAATTAAAATAATAAAATATTTTCTTCTATCAAACTCTTCTTCCTTTTAAGAAGGAAGAGGATTACCTGGTGGCAGGATGTGGCGAAAAATGATTGGCTGAGGGAGATTTGTTTAAGACAGGGCCACAACTTTAGGGCGCAGCTGGTTCGGTGGATCCCCTGATGTGAGGCCCACGGTGATGTATGTGACTACATCCATGTCGTTCATCTGTATTTAAAACTCATTTTACGACAAGATCCAAAAAATGAAGCAGATCCAAATCTAAGATGGATCATAGTACATGAAACAGTATTAATCGACCGTTAAAAACTTCTCGTCGGCTACAAAAGCTTTGGATGAGGATGATATTTGTGTGATCTCTTTATCTATATCTATATGACCTTAACAACGGGTTGGATGGAAAATAAACATTCTGGTGGACTCTGTGAAAATTTTAATGGTGGGGATTCAACCACAACTGGGATTCCGGACCTGGGAGGATCCGGGAATCAATCCAAACTGCGCCCGGTTTCGGTGAGCCTGGTAAAACAGCGAATTCGGTGAGGCCGGCACCATGGTGCCATCTTGATATATTTCTTATATATCCATGCCGTCCATCTGTTTTTTAAGATTATTTTAGGGCACGGACCAAAAAATAAGTTAGATCAAAATCTCTTGTGAACCACACAATGGAAAATAGTGTTGATTGAACGGCCACCAATAAAAACTTCCTAAGACACACAAAAAGTTTTTGATGGTGGGTGTCCAGTAGCCTAGGAAATGCCCTAAAATGATACGAAAAACATCGGATGGACGACGCGGATATATATCACATACAGGTGGGCTCCACGGTGCTGGCCTCACCGAATCGGTTTCGAAAACTGCGCTCTATATCTGCAGCAACGTGAAATAGATTTTTTCCATTATATATCCCACTTTTGCGGAAACGGATTGGCCACTTCCCCGCCACCGGCCAAATGGCTGGCTGTTGGTGCTCTGTGGGACCTACCATGATATATTTGTTTCATCCATTCCGTCCATCTATTTTTATAGATCATTTTAGTTTATGAGACAGAAAATGAGATATATCCCAATCTCAAGTCGATCACATTACATGAAACAGTGTTGAATGAGCACTGACGATTAAAACTTTTTGAGGGCTGTAAAAGTTTTGGATCAAGCTGATATTGGTTTTTCCACTTAATCTATGTCTGTATGACCTAATCAACAGACTGGATGCCAAATAAACACTACATTGGGCCTTAGGAAGATTTTAATGGTAGATACCTAATCACTATTGTTTTCCTGTGGGGTGGTCAACCTGAGAATTATATCCCTCTAATTTTTGGAATCAAGTCATAAAGTGATCAGTAAAAATGGATGAACAGAAGGTTAAAACACATACATCATGGTGGGACCCACAGAACGCCGACCACCAGCGACGGGGCTGGTAGCAGGGGAGTAGCCAATCCGTTTCCCAGCTTCACTACTATCAATGGGCTGGGCCTGAGGTTGGTCTTAGGCCAGTTTTAACCTCTTTTGGGGCGGGCCTATAAAAATTCAGATTTTTTTGCCCAAGCCTGGTTCATTCACAGCTCTAAGCTTTAGAACGACTGTGGCCCTATGAATGCTTTAACGGTGAGAATCATTGTCCCCACTGCTATTTGTGGTGTGGTCCACTTGAGTCTTGAAAATTACTTATTTATGAGATCAAGATCTAAAATGATCGGAAAAAAATAAATGAATGGTGTAGATTTGACAAATACATCATCGTGGATCCATTTACTTTTATATCATTTAAACCGTTTGGTATAACTTGGAGCCCAAGGAGCGTCAGCGGGACGCTGGTTAGATACTGAAAGGTTGAGTAGACCGACTCCCTACTGAAGTGACGTCACCAAGGTATGTGGGTCCCTCCATGATGTATGTGTTGTATAGACACCGTTCATTATATTTGAGATCCAACCTGTCTATTATAAGTTAAAAAAAGGCATAGCCTAAGTGACAACACGAGATTGATCGAAAACTTCCGTCGAACACCCCCACTGTTTTCACTGGTGGGGTCCACTTGAGATTTTGATCTGCCTCCTTCTTTAGCTCATGCCTTACAATGGTCTCTCCAAATAGATGAACGGTGTAGATACAACTCATAGACACACAGACTATGCTGGGCCAACGGAGCACTTGGACTGCTACCGAACCGGTCAGTAGCTAATCCGCCTCCACGTGGAAATTAATGGTCCAAGCCTCAATTCTGGCCCACTTGAGGGCGATCTATTGCGGTGGGGCCTAAATTTCAGATCAAACAAGTAAGCATACGGAGCATCGAAATATGGAAGCGGATTGGCTGGTGTACCACACACCACCGAGATAGCTCATGTATTGATGTCAGCAAGTTCCGTGGGTCCCATCATGAGGTATTTGTTATATCCAAACCGTCCATCTATTTGGCGAGCTGTCTCAAGGCCTGAAGCAAAAAAATAAGACATATAAATATCAAGTGGACCACACTGCAAAAAGAAGTGGGGGATTGAACGTCTACAATTGAAACCCTTTTACAGGTCACATAAAATTTGTATCAATATGATATTATTTTTTACTCTTCATCCAAGTCTTTTTGACATTATGAATATTGGATGGAAAATAAACGTTATGGTTTGCCTTAGAAATGTTTTACCGATAAAAATCACTATCCCATTGCTATTTGTGGTATGGTCTAATTGAGCTTGGGTTATGATTCAAATTTTTTGTCTCATGCTCTAAAATGATCTCAAAAAATGAATGAACGGTGTGGATATGTTAAATACATCATGAAGGGGCTGACATAAATTTGACCTCCTTTGAACCGTTGGTACAACTCAGAGCTCGAGGAGTCTCAGCGACTACTCCCCCTCCCCACTAGCTCAGTGGCTGGAAATCGGATTGCGTACTGAGTTACTCAGTACTCTCTTATCGTACTGAGTAAACTCAGTTGGGCCCACCGTGAATCCACTCTGTCCATCCGTTGTTTAAGATCATTTTAGTGGTTAGCCCAAAAGTGAGGTATATCTAAAGCTCAAATGGATCGTACCACAGGAAATAGTGGGAATAATGATTTCCACCGTTGAAACCTTTCTATGGCCCACAGTGATATTTATTTGTCATCCAACCTGTTAATAATATCACAAAGACATTGATGAAGTGAAATCAAAAATATCATATTGATCTAAAACTTCTATGCCCCACAAAATTTTAGATGTTCAATTGACATTGTTTCTAGTGGTGTGGTACATTTGATATTTGGATATTCTTCATTTTTGGTGTATATACTTAAAATTATCTGATAAAATGTATGGACGGAGTGAATAAAATGCATGAGTGAATGTGGGACCCACAGAGTTTACTCAGTACGCAATCCGCTTCCCGTGGCTGGTGGTCGGTTCTCTGTGGGCCCCACCATAATGTATGTGTTTCATCCATTTTTACAAATCATTTCAGGGCTTGGTTCCAAAAATTAGAAGGATATAAATCTTAGGTGGTCCTCACCGCAGGAAAACAATAGTGATTGGATATCCACCGTTAAAATCCTCCTAAGGCCCACTGTACTATTTATTTGACATCCAATCTGTTGATTAGGTCATATAAACTCAAATGAAGGTTAAAAACAAATATCAGCTTGATGTAAAACTTTTATGGCCCCCAAAAAGTTTTTAATGGTCAATCGTTCATTCAAAATTTTTTCCTGTAATGTGGTCCAGTTGAGATTGGAAAATATCTAATTTTTGGTCTCATCCCATAAAATGATCTAGAAAAATAAATAAATGGAATGGATGAGAGACATACATCCTGGCTGACCCATTTGTGTTCTTAGTTCCTTAGGTCCTCACTAGGGTTGTTAGTGTCCGTGTCAGGCTCCAGCCGGACTTTCGAGCCCAGAAAGATCATGGCTTAAGCTGTGTAGCCTGAATACTGAGCAAAGATAGAAACAATAAAGATGAACAGAGAAAAAAAAGGGAGAGACATTCACAATCAATAAGAAGTGATAATCTCACTTAACATGCTGAAGTTTCAACAACGAGGTCATGGGTTCAAGCACCCATTGTGGTATGAGTCTCCGACTGTGGGGCCCACCTTGATGTATATGCTTTTCATACACACCACCCATCCATTTTGAAAGCGGGCCACAAAATTTTTTGATCAAGCTGATTTTTGTGTGGTCCCATCATCCATGTCCTTGTGACCTTATCAACAAGTTGGATGGCAAATAAACATTTTGGTGGTCACCAGGCATCTAGGTCCTTGTGACTTTATCAACAGGTTGGATGGCAAATAAACATTCTTATGGACCCAAGAAGTTTTTAATTGGGGTATTCAATCACTACAGCTGCCTGTGGTGTGGTCCACCAAAAATTTGGATCTACTTCATTTTTTTGGGATCATGCCCTAAAATGGGCTGTAAAAATAGATGAACAATGTGGATGTAAGGCACATACATCAGGCAGGCCCCACAGGGCTCCACTGAAGTTGCACCTGTGCGTTTAATTGTAACAAGGCAGACACTAATTAACGTATGCCACATTGCATACTAAACTCATTTTTCATAAAAGAAAATTTTGAAAAGTGCTTTGAAATGCCATGTAAGCATTCGCTAATTGATGATCTATATTCAATTAATCTGAATTCCACAAACAATCATTAATTAGAGTAGGATCATCCCTTAAAACATAGTTTGTGGCGGTACAAAATTCCCTTCAAGCGCAGTGATGTCTCTAGTGGCATGGAAGAGAATGGAGAGCGCTTCCGTCATCAATTTGATCTTCTGCTTATACTTTAGGAGTGATGTCTCTGGTGGCATAGAAGAGAATAGGGAGTGCTTCCATCATCAATTTGTGTATAAACTATCAATAATAACGGTCTCTCATTTTATTGGATATACAACCATAAAAAACCAATAGGAATTATCATGATTCACGGGTACATAAACCTGTTCATGTTTGAGAAATTAATATATCAATAAAAAAACATGATCATAGAATACATTACAACCAAGCTTAATGTTATGTGACGAATGCTTTACCCATTCACAACACCAAATGGCCTTAGTGTATGGTTTTTCCCGCTGCGTAGACATTGCTCATCTCGCCTACCAACTTCGCACGTTTCGAAGCAAACTTAGAGTCTCAGTATGTTTTCATATTCAACATATTTACTTGAAGGCATTGCTATTACAAATGTAATTAAAGATCAATACAAGTAGCAAAAAAATGAATTAAAATGAAAATAAATTAACGATAGTCCGTAGAAAACATTTACCATAAAATACATGGGATATAACTTGCAATCCTGAGGATATCCTATTGAAAGGTCAGACTGCCTTTTCTCTAGGAATTTAATATATTTGTCAATAGCTTAATCCACAGAATAGTATGATTCGACAATAATCAACTATAAAAGAAATATATGAAAATCAATGTATATAAACACTTAATTAGGAATGTTTACCACGCTATCAACCCACACATCCTCTACCCATATAGAATTGAACCATAAAGCCGTTGCCGTCTCCTTATTTGCTTCATACTAGTTCTCTAATTCTTTCAGTTCATCCGTTGATAACATCCTGAATGGATCCATCTATACATGAAATGATATCGGAGATGTAGGAAAGTTTGTAGTTTCCTCAGGTCAGCTCACCACGTTAGGGGCTATATCGATTGAAGACAGAGACAAGAATGGAGAAAGCATATAATAGGATGGCTTTAGTACCATTTTAGATCTCCTTCGATAAATAGGAGGAGAAACGGGTGCTTCATCCAATAGAGTGCACTCGGCCATACTATATGATTGGACCTCCAACTCTCCATTTTCCTGTTCATTCTCTTCCATATCCTCTACTTTCCCTTTTTTCTTCAAGTCTTCATACTCCTTCTCCCTTAAAAGCTGTCCCCTCTGTGTACAGAAATCTTCCTTCTCCTTCTTCAAGTCCTCCATCTCCTTCACTAAATTTTCAATCTCTCTAAATAACTCACACTTCCGCCTATTCAACTCGTCTTTCTCCTTAAAAAATAATTTCTTCTCCTTCTTCAACTGCACTCTCTCGTTCAGATCTTCTCTCTTTATCTTCAACACTTCTTTCTCTTTCAGCAACGCCTCCCTTTCATCGAACATCTCTTCTCTCCTTCTCAACTTTTCCTTCTCTTTCCTTAGCTCATCCCTCTCTTTCTTCAACTCCTCCTTTTCCTTCTTCAACTCTTCGCTCTCAAAACTAAATCCATCCATCAAAAGAGATGAGATGGTTTCACGATATCCCACCCCCCCCTGTACGCCTTTTTCATCACTTTTCGTTGATCCCTCCTCATCTTTGTCATCATTCTCATTACATTCCTTCCCATCATCATTGTCGTCATCCTCATCCTCATCCTCATCCTGGGTTTCAATGACCTACAAAATATATCAATGGAGATATAAGAGTCGGGATACTTTTATAATGACATTGGGTTTACAGAATGGTGAATTAAACAACTAAAAATTTAATTAAACATTCATAATATCTTACCTGAAAACTATCATAGACCAAGCGAACGACGTCCGTTTTCCATTCTCGTAGGATGGGTTACAAGTTCTTTATTAATAAAGTCTGTAAAAGAACCCAGACTGATATTAATATACGGAGTGTAAGTGTCAAATTAAGTAAAGTAAACAGCGGAGAAATACATATACTTACAACTTTACTCTAAATTTTTTTATATATTTTGTTGTACCTCCAACCCTTCCAGTCTTGATATTGAATGAAGCTTGGAATTTTCGAGGGAACATACGAAAATAACACACTCTTGTAGGGTCGGTAATCTCTCTACAACCCATATCTGTTATAACAAGATTGCATGAGGTTAAAAATCCAATTGAATATAATCATATAGAATAAAGAAAGAGTTCTTACTTGCAAAGGAAAGACACAATCGAATACATTGTATCGAATTGCACCTAATGCCATCACAGCAACTGCGACCCCTTGCGACATTATTTTGTAGGCCAAACTAACCCAAGGATAGCTATAGAAATCCTCTATAGGGTCTACTAGGTACATACAATCTATGTTACATATAGTGTTCGATTCGGTTCCCCTAACAAACCACTCTACACACATGAGTAGGGCAACCTTCACGACATCTTTGTGCTTATTGGTGTCAACTAATTTTCTAAACACATCTAATAAATGCTTTTTTAAAACTGGATATTCTTTAAAGTATTTGTCCATTAATGTATTCCTGATGGGACGTTTTTCCGGTATTGTAAGCTCTCCAGTCTTAAATCTCGTTATGAGGGCGAAGTCCATCTCAGTGAACTGCAATCGTGTCCTCCGTATCTCAAATATAAGATCACATTTATATCTTACAAAAAGAATGTGAAATAAAGCCCTTATAAATCGAAAGGATGAGAGGTGCAATAAAAAGGAAAATGAGAATTGCTTAAACAGACTTGGCCGAGTATCATGCTTCTCTAATCCACCCTTCACCGTGTCGAACCACCATTTCAATGAACAATTAGAGAATGAGTTTGGAAATTGAGAACAAGAATCGTCACCTACAAATATGAATTGAAAAATATATCAAAAATAAAGTTCACTAAATAATTAATAAATCATACTGCAAAAAATTAAACATAGTTGAAATCAATCGAGATTTTGGTGAAATTAAGCGAGCTTAAACATAAATCGAATAAGACTCAAGTGAAATTAAGCGAGGCAAGTATGAATTTGATCGAAGAAAACTAGAAGTTGATTGATGCAAACTGGAAATTAAGAGAGGCAAAGTACAAATTGTGCAAGGGAAACATGAAACTGAGCGAGGCATACTGAAAATTTAGCGAAGGAAACATAAAATCAAGTAAGAGGAGTTTGAATTTAAATGAGACAACCTAGAAATCGAGCGAGGCAAACTAAAAATTGAGCGAGGGAAAGTAGAAAATGAGCGAGGGAAACAAGAAATTCAGCGAGGCATGCTAGAAGATGAGCGAGGCAAGCTCAAAATTGAGCAAGACAAACTAGAAATTGAGCAAGGCAATGTGAAAATTGAGCACGACAACCTAGAAAATGAGCGAGGCAACCTAGAAATTGATCGAGGCAAAATAGAAAGTGAGCGAGGGAAACATGAAATTTATCGAGGAAAACTAGAAAATGAGTGAGGCAAACTAAAATTTGAGCAAGGCAAACTAGAAATTGAGCGAGGCAAGGTGAAAATTGAGCGAGACAACCTAGAAATTGACTGAGGCAAGCTAAAAATTGAGTAAGAAAACCTAGAAAATGAGCGAATTGAGTAAGACAACTTACAAATTCAGAGAGGCAAGTTAAAAATTGAGCGAGGCAACTTACAAATTGAGTGAGGCGAAGTAGATAGTGAGTGATGCAAACAAGAAATTGAGCGAGGAAAGGTGAAAATTGAGCGAGGAAAACTAGAAATTGAGCAAGGCAAGCTGAAAATTGAGCGAGGAAAATTAGAATTGAGCGAGGCAAGGTGAAAATTGAGCGAGACAAGCTAGAAATTGAGCGAGGCAAGCTAAAAATTGAGCGAAGAAAAATAGAAATTGAGCAAGAGAAACATGAATTTGAGCTAGGCAAGCTTGAAATTGAGTGAGGGTAACTTGAAATTCAACGAGGCTAACATGAAATTCAGCGAGGCTAACATGATTTTGAATGAACTTTAAATGAGATTGAACTACCCTAACACATAATTGAACGAGCTTCACATGAAATTGAGCGAGGCTAACTTGAATTTGAGTAAGGCTGACTTGAAATTCAGCAAGGCTAACATGAAATTCAGTGAGGCTAACATGAATTTGAATGAACTTTAAATGAAATTGAACTAGCCTAATAAAAAATTGAACGAGCTTCACATGAAATTCAATCTCTTCAGTGAAGTTGACCAAGCAATTAATGAAATTGATCGAGCGGTTCATAAAAATTTCCATTATATTACATGAATTCGTGGAAGTTCCCCATCATATTTTTATAATATCTCTATCAAAATTTTAAATTGCTCAGGGAATTTCACCAATCATGAACCAGGAATGTTGGCGACGACGACTCAAGCATATTGTCAAGAAGTAGGTCAAATGGACCAAAACTTTCACAAATTGGAAATCAATTTCTCAGTACGCTCTTATTGTACTGAGTTAACAGAGTTGGGCCCGCCTTGAATGTATGTGGACTATCCACAATGTTCATCCGGTCTTCCATCTAAAGTAAGGGTTAGCGTATCCAAATATCAAGTGGATCATATCACTGGAAACAGTTATTCCACCTTAGAAACCTTGGTATGCCCTACAATGATGTTTTATTTGTAATCCATTATGTTCATAGGATGATTTTTACATGGATGAATTGAAACCCTAGATGCAAGCTTCATCCAATAGTTCAATGGTTTACAAAAAATTTACACCTGCGGTGCATGCTTTCTTATGTGGTGGGACCATTTTCAGAAAATTGAGATAATGTAGATGTATAGAGATGGGGCGATCCAAGGAAAGGATTTTCGTGCAGGGAAAGGGTTTTTTGTCTCTTTCTTTTTTGGGAACAGGGTGAAGCAAGGGAGAAAGGAATGGCGGTGAAAACTAGGGGTATTTTTGTCCTCAAAATCTCAGTCCGTATGTGAAATGTCTAAGTTGGGAAAATAAGTTTTGCATTATTCATAGAAGACGCTGGATAAAAGGTGGCGTAGACAGTGATAATTTTCTCGAGGCAGCCCAGTCATTGCTCGCCGTTCAAACGTGGGGCAACAATACATATTTGCATGATCCGAGCCGTTCATCACATGCAGCCTACCACTTGGATGCTTACATAAAAGGTTAAGCTAGTCCGTTAATCATTTTAATCATAAATATACAAAATAAGTATAGGATCGAGAGGCCTCCACCAACATTGCAAACTGAACTTATTCGCCGCCCCTTCTGATGATGGGTTCGCATTTAACCTGTAGGATCCACTTCATGAACGGCTTGGATCCTTCCCATACGTACCATGTCACTATGTCCATCAAAATTCTAAAAGATGTGTCTGCTGAGTCCTCATGCTAATGTACGCCCCTGCAGTGACTCATGCTAAGCCATGCGCATGTACGCGGTGACTTCGAGTCCATTCTGTGCTAATGTACGCTCCTGCAGTGACTCATGCTAAGCTATGCGCATGTACGCGGTGACTCGAGTCCATGCTGTGCTAATGTACGCCCATGGTGATACTCTCCTTTCAAACGCAATCCCGTCTCTGAAAATATAAATTAGCCTAATGGCTTCGCTTCCTCCTGCAAAAACATCTCTCCTCCCAGCACCCTCTCTACCCTCCCAACTCCCTCTGACAATCCAATGGCTGAGATCGCAGTGTGCCACTCTATCATCAACGTCCCAAATGACCTCACAAACATTTCAGTCCCACCGGCGCTTCCATCAGCCGGAGAAATTCAAGAAAGGAGGCTATCAGACCAGAAATACATCTTCATGTTAGCGGTCCTTTTAATTACTGTTTCTGCTGTTGGGATCGTTGGTGACATCTCCATCCAGGTTTATGAAGACCCATTTCATGAATTCCTCTTGAAAGCCTATGCTGTTGCGGTTCTTGCTACCTTTACATTCGGTATGGGACTACTTTTTCTCTCAGTTCTGCTTCCACGGGTGCCTATATCGATTGCTGTTGTCAAGAAGGTAGTGTGGGTAGCTGTTGCTCTGCTCCGCCTTTCACTTGCCCTGAAAACCACTCTTCATCTCATATATTGAATTCGTGGGAAGCGTTTGGGGCGTTCAAGTAGAATTGCTGTTGCCGTTGTGGTTATTGTTGTAGTAGTTGTTGTTGTTGTCCTCGTTGTTGTTGTTGTTGTTGTTGTTGTTACTGTTTTTCTTTATATTTCGTTGTTGCTCTGCTTTGGTTGGTGTCTTCTACTTCTTATGTAATGGGATTACCTCCCTTTTGCCATATTTAAAATAATAAGATATTTTCTTCTATCAAACTCTTCTTCCTTTTAAGAAGGAAGAGGATTACCTGGTGGCAGTATGTGGCAAAAAATGATTGGCTGACGGAGATTTGTTTAAGACAGGCCACAACTTTGGGGCGTAGCTTCGGTGGATACCCTGATATGGGTCCCACGGTGATGTATGTGACTCCATCCATGCTGTTCATCCGTGTTTAAAACTCATTTTACGACAAGATCCAAAAAATGAAGCAGATCCAAATCTAAGATGGATCATAGTATATGAAACAGTAGTAATCGACCATTAAAAACTTCTCGTCGGCTACAAAAGCTTTGGATGAGGATGATATTTGTGTGATCTCTTTATCTAGATCTATATGACCTTAACAACGGGTTGGATGGAAAATAAACATTCTGGTGGACTCCGTGACATTTTTAATGGTGGGGATTCAACCACAACTGGGTGGATCCCGGACCTGGGTGCATCCGGGAATCAATCCAACCGCGCCGGTTTCGGTGAGCTTGGGAAAACAGCGAATTCGGTGAGGGCGGCACCATGGGGCCATCTTGATCTATTTCTTATATATCCATGCCGTCCATCTTTTTCAAGATTATTTCAGGGCACGGACTCAAAAATAAATTAGATCGAAATCTCTTGTGAACCACACAATGGAAAATGGTGTTGATTGAACGGCCACCAATCAAAACTTCCCAGGGCACACAAAAAGTTTTTGATGGTGGGCGTCCAGTAAGCTGGGAAATGCCCTAAAATGATAGGAAAAAAATGGACGGACGGCGTAGATATATAACACATACATCAAGGTGGGCTCCACGGTGCCGGCCTCACCGAATCGGTTTCGAAAACTGCGCTCTAAGTAACGGGAAATAGATTTTTTTTCCACTGTATATCCCACTTTTACGGAAACGGATTGGCGACTCCCCCGCCACCGGCCAAATGGCTGGTGGTCGGTGCTCTGTGGGACCCACCATGATATATTTGTTTCATCCATTCCGTCCATTTATTTTTATAGATCATTCTAAGATATGAGACCAAAAATGAGATATATCCCAATCTCACATCGATCACATTACAGGAAACAGTGTTGAATGAGCATCGACTATTAAAACTTTTTGAGAGCTATAAAAGTTTTGGATCAAGCTGATATTGGTTTTTTTTTCTCTTAATCTGTCTGTATGACCTAATCAACATATTGGATGAGAATGGATTGGCTACAGCCCCTCGACACCAGCCAATGGCTGGTGGTCGGTGCTCTGTGGGCACCACAATGATGTATGTGTTTCATCCATGCTGTCCATCTATTTTTACAGGTCATTTTACGGTAGGAGATAAAAAATGAGATATAGCCCAATCTCAAGTGGACCACATTACAGGAAACATTGTTGAATGAGCGTCGACTATTAAAAACATCTTGAGGGCCATAAAAGCTTTGGATCATGCTGATTTTTGTTTTTTACCTTCATCTGGGCCTGTATGACCTAATCAACAGATTGGATATCAAATAAACATTACAATAGGCCTTAAGAGGATTTTAATGGTGGATATCCAATCACTATTGTTTTTATGTGGTGTGGACCACCTGAGACTTATACACCTCTTTTTTATGGGGATCAAGACCTAAAATGATCTTTAAAAATGGATGAACGGAATGGATAAAACACATACATCATGGTAGGGCCCACAAAGCACCGGCCACCAACCACGGGGCTAGTGGCAGGGGGAGTAGCCAATCCGTTTCCATATTGGATGCCAAATAAACAGTACAGTGGGCCTTAGAAGGATTTTAATGGTAGATATCCAATCACTATTGTTTTCTTGTGGGGTGGTCAACTTGAGACTTATATCCCTCTAATTTTTCAAACCAAGCCATAAAATGATCAGTAAAAATGGATGAACGGAATGGATGAAACACATACATCATGGTGGGGCCCAAAGAGAGCCGACCACCAGCCACGGGCCTGGTGGCAGGGGAGTAGCCAATCCGTTTCCCAGCTTCACCACTATCAACGGGCTGGGTCTGAGGTTGATCGCGGCCCAGTTTTAATCTCTTTTAGGCCGGGCCTATAAAAATTCAGATTTTGTTGGCCCGAGGCTGGTTCATTCACAGCCCTAACCTTTAGAACGACTGTGGGCCTACGAATGCTTTAACGGTGAGAATCATTGTCCCCACTACTATTTGTGGTTCAGGCCCAAATTTGAACTGACGGGCCTACAAAAAATATTGATAATGGATGGCCCAGGCCGGCCCTGGTAACACTAACATACAAACGGTCTGGATCATCTTCTTTTATGGGATGGGTTAGATTAGCGTTGGGCAAAAACTGGTGGGCCCATCAATCAGGATTGAAAATAATCTCTGATGATGGCTTTTTCACCAAATGGATCTGAAATTTAGGCCCAACCACAATATATCACTCGCAAGTGGGCCAGGATTCTGGCTTGGACCACGCCTCATTAAAAAATTGTTTCAAAACATAGCTTGAATATTGACCGTTGATTAATCAGGCATGAAATTAAGGCATGGACCCCACACAGGTCAAGATTCAGCCCATGATAGCACAGCCCAGAAGTCCGAGATTGGAACCATAAGGCATGGCCCACGTTATCAACTTAGCCCGAATGGCTTTTGAAGCTGATTCAGGCCAAGCTAATTGGGTGCTGGGTCAGCCATGGGTTAGAGGTAAACGGGTTGGGCTAGGGTTGAATATTACCTAACTGGGCCAGCCTCAATTAGCTGGGTCAACCCAACCCAAAACGTGGACTAAGAGATTAGCAAAACAGATGGACGGATTGGATATAGAATACAGAAATCAAAGTGGGTCCAATGGTAAGGACCGCACCGTCATGGGTGAGGGCGGGCCGCACCTAATCTGCTCTAGTTTGGAAGTTGTTACATACTCAACCATGGGCCAATCTTTGCGTGGCCCAATCGCGCGTTATTCACGTGACGGGTGCACTTGAAGGGATGGATTAGATCCTAGACGCAAACTATAGGTGATGGGCCCCATCTCGACTGGGTGTTTATTCGGTCCAAGATGGTGGACTTGGGCTAGGACCCAACAACACCTGCCTTTTTAGCAGGGTCCCAAAAATGAAAGGCCTGAACCTGACCGAATTTCACAGCAGGTCTGAGAAATTGAACCAGGAACCGTTAAAACGATTTGGGCCCACCGGGGTACTGTGGGCCTGTTGGCTGACATTGATTTGGGTCCATTGAGTTTATAACAGATGGACTTCATTTTGATATTTGACCATCATTTATGGGACCCTTTCACTTCATCACGTTATAAGGTCCCCATGTGCCGGTTCATGACAGTGGGGCCCACTGTTAGGTTAACCAAACCGTTGTTATGATGGGTTCTATAGCTGATGCCAGATGAACTAAAACTGTGATAAGATGGAAAACTCTGCCACTTTGATTATCAGTGGCCTGTGTATAGACGGTTAAGGAAAAGTGAGAGCAATAGTAATGCAGTATCATTTTCATATTGGGCTTGAGTGGGGTAGTTCTTAAGACGTGGGGCACACTTAGGTAGGTGACTTGTCTAGCTTGTGTGAAGCTAGCAGAATTCATGTAAAGTAGGGCCTACGAAGGGATTGGACCGAAGTCCTAATTGAAGGAATGTAGGGAGATAAAAGAATTGATTGGTTATGTTCTATCAATTCAAGCTTTTCCAGGAAGTGGTTAGTTGTACTGCATCTAATAATTCACAAAAAAAGAAGTAGATATGATATTCGTGGCATCTTTGAATCTGAAGTTTATTTGGATTATCCACCATCCATGGCAGCAAGCATGATTTCAACGGTTCTGATCACCTAACTAGGAGCCTTATGGCAACTGGACACATCACAGGAGCTATTCTGTTTTTGTGAATCGTGGCCCTTTAATTTCACATGTGGTTAGTACCGATGCTAATATCTCTCTCTCCGTGTGTTTCACTCGTGTGATGGTGTATACACCGTTTAAAAAAGATGATGATAACTAATCCTCCTCAAATGTGTCACAGATGGCACTGCTTTGATATAAAAGAACTGATATGGCACTTATATATATATATATAAATTGAACTATCCCATATTTAAATAAATCATAAAAGAACTTAAAAGAAAGTAATTTGAGTGCATTTAAAGATATACACATCATAAAACTCTACGATTTAACCACGTTTATCCTTGATAAATTCAACTTTTCATGAAAATACTAATACTAGATGATATAAAAGAAAATTCACCAAATCAAGACAAAACTTAAATATCAAAGGGAGAACTTAAAATTAATATAAAGATCATATTTGTATTTCAAGATAAGTGACTAAAACAATATCGTGGAATAAGAGATGAGTGCCACTAACTTTTAAAAATGACTTAGAGAAACATAAACTTAGAGGAAATGATTTGAAAATTTTATAACGAATCTTCATAATATACAACTAAATGACATAATCTTTTGAATCTTAATGAGAATTTTTTTTTTTTTCTTCATATTATGCACGCTTTGTTTGAAATGCATGCTTTGTATGAACTTGTACGTGTTTAGATTCATGTTAAGCTGCATATGCTTTTTTTTTTTTTTTTTCCTCGTTATCACACTTCACTATTAGCCACCCCGCTCGAGAATTGATGCCAATACCTCAGCATTGAAATGAGGCATCTTTCACTCAATCTACTACTTGAGCTATGGATCTAAGTGTGTTAAGTTGCATATATTTGCATTTCATGATCTTATATTTGAAACAATGATCATTAATCATGCTCTAATATATGCATTAATTCCCTAATCAAGACTCTATTGTTAGTGCATGTTATCATTTTGCCATAAACATGGATTCAACCTACAGTGTTATAAAAGCCAACAAGCATTAGCAGCGTTTTATCGCCTCTCAACCCACTACAATCAATCAAGCATCCCATGGTGATTTTTTAAAACAAAAAACAAAACAACAACAAAAACCCATCTCTATCTCTTTTAATCTCCTCTAACCATGGTAAATCAGGGACTATGATTGCCATCACCAGTAATTATAGTATCAGGGATCCATGCGGTCTGAAAATCAGGTGGGTCAGGCCATTAGTTAGCAACACGTAGATAGTACATGGACCATTGGTAAATTTTTAGGTTTTTTATTTTTTCATATATAAATGGCCCACCTCAATATATATTATGTTCCCTCCATAATAAGAAAACGATTGAACGGCTTGGATCGACTTGAACACACTTCATATGCACATAATGTAGTTCACGTGCATCGATGACTATACTCCTCACCGTATGTAATAATATTCCCTATATAGTTTCAGTAACCTCAGACCTAATCTGACTTTCGCTAGGGGAGGGTATTTATTACAAGGCAAATGATATGATGGACGCGTTCCTATCGTAACTGATAAAACCACCTTACGCCGTCCGTTTACAGCGTCTATTTGGAAAAGTAGATGGTGGATCGGGACCGTTCATAGAGTTTTTCATGCATCAGATGGCCCATTATTTAAAAATTAGATACATCCCTTTATTTTTATCCTTCAACCGCAAACATTTTAGCAACGAAGTCTTTATGTCTTCCCATTTTGAGATCACTAATAAAAATTTCATCCTTTCATTGAAGTTTAATAATATGCTATGTACAGAGAGGGAAAGTATATATACGGTCGAGATTCTCTATTTACAATTTCACGTGGAGGATTGGAAGGATGTGTGCATAATATATGATACTCTATCATATCATCTCCGAAACGCTCGAATCTACGCGGAAATAGGTATGGAAGAAGGAAACGTACAAGATTTACTAATTCCACGCGCGTATGTGAATCTTTCCATTCACATGCAGAAGCACCTCTATATGGAATATATGTAACTAACCGGATCCTTTCATCAGTTGGGAAAAAATTATATATACATATAATAAAATTAAATTATGAAAATACTAATCTAAGTCAAATAATGCAAACAAATGGACGGATAATGAAGATTATTTAACTATCAGTTCATATTCTAAATTGTAGCCCAAAATGAGATGGTTATTAAAAATTAATATTTTAATATTATTTTTAATCAGATGGAAAGGACAGATTTTGTAAAAATTTTCTATATTGACACGTATGCAAGCGTGTCTTTGTGCAGCTCTCCACACGTGTGGAATCAGTAAAAACTCGTTCTTCTATATAAGGTAATAAGACAAGTGTTGCTGTCGTTATTTAAGAGGAAAAAAAAATTATACGATTTCCCAGCATTCCAGCTTTCTAACCGACCAACCCGCACCGCCTCCAAAAACCCACGTCAACTACAAGGCGGATTGGCTGCGCCCCCGCCAACGGATGTAGGGCCCACAGGGGGACCCACCGTTGTGTTTGTATTCCATCCAAACCGTTCATAAGGTTAATGTCACTGGGAAGAACTGAAAAACAAAATTATTCCGAATGGAAACTTTCGTGGGCCCACGAAGGTTTCAATGGTCAGCGTTCAATTATACTTTTTCTTGTGCCTGATTGGAAACTTTCATGTCCCCAGAAAATTTTCTGAGATTTCGAAACTGATGGACGGAGTGGATTTCTCTTTGGCCTCACATAACATCCTGTAGGAGAGGGCATATGCAATCGCCCGTCCTCATCGTCGGTTGTCTTTGTTTTTTTCATGTGTGAAACGAGAGGAATGGATCCTTTCCATTTGAGAGTGGAAATCGTCAAATGTCAGATTTTTTTTCTTTTTAACATAAAGGATGCAGGCGCAGACTCCAGCATGTCGAGTCTCGGGTGGCACGTGTGAACCCCGACCGGATACCGGTAGTCGTAGGTGGATGCGTACGGACAATGCCAGGGTGGTGGACAAGCAATGTCTGGCAATTACCACTGACAGGATATTCGCGCGCGTTAGCTTGAGAAGAGTGGCTGCAGGATTTTTGCCAGCATGCGAGCGTGTGAGAGATCCGTGTCATTCATCAAGTTAGACGTTTGTAAGCACACTCTGAAACAATGATCTGACTCGTACATTGATCAGATGGACCAAAGGGTTAAGAAGAAATGGACGGCTATAAAAGTAAAACCAAGCAGTTTGCATTCAGCGTCAATGCATGGCCCATCTGATGGATGGACCAACCTGATGCTTGGGCTATGAAAAATCTGCCATGGGGACCAGCTGTTGAGTGGACCCATATGGTACACCTGCCACGATTACCCATGTGTGGGATCGCTTGCTTTTTCGATTAAGGAGATGCGCGTCTTCACGTAGATTCCTCACGCGGAGAAATCCTTTTCTTCTAATATTTCGGTGGGACCCACAATACAACTTGCTGCGCTTCCCTTCCGAGGTCTCTTTTCGGTCCTCACAATCTCCTACGACCATCAAAGGACAGTTCGACGCGTGTCAACCTGTCGACTATTAAGAGCAGTTCGACACGTGTCAACCTGGCAAGGGTGGGAGATATCTCAGTCGTGCCATAAGCTAATCTCCTACGCCAGCAAAGGACAGTCGACACGTGTCAACCTGTTGACTATCAAAAGCATTCGACACGTGTCAACCTGGCAAGGGTGGCAGATATCTCAGTCGTGCCGTGTGGGACTAAGAAACATTGACGCCCACCACTGAAAACAACTTCCCAGGGCCCACATCCAACAGGTTGGATGGTAAGTATCACAGCGGATCAGGCATTGGATGGTAAGTACGAAAGTTTGTGCTGAAGGGTGAGGCCCAGATACATATAAACTATATAGTCCCGGCATACATCCTCTTTTTTTTTTTTTCTTTTTTTAAATATATTTATTTTTACACACGCACACACACCCTTCACACGCACGCCATGGGATTTCACCACCGTGGGTATTCGAACCCATGACCCGGTGTTGAAACTCCTGAGGGTCTGTTTGGGCAGTGGGATTAGAAGGGATTAGGTGGGATGGGATTCATCTGATCCTGTGCCAATTCCACTCCATGTTTGGTAAGAATGGGAAAGCTTGGAATTACATCAAATGGAATTGCATTGGGTCCGTGCTAATTTTACTCAATGTTTAACAAGTTGTGTAGGTCCCACCATGATGTGTGAGCTATATCCATACCGTCCACCCATTTATCGAGATTATTTTAAAGCATGGGCCAAAAAATCAGGTAAATCTAAAGCTCAAGTGGACCCCACCATAGAAAGCAATAGGGATTGAATACTCACCGTTGAAAACTTCTTTGGGACCACATAAGTTGTAGATCTACCTCATTTTTAGGCCCATGCCATAAAATGAGGTTACAAACCAAATGAACCGTTTAGATATAACACATGTGTGTTATTCTTAATAATTTCAAATGATGGTGGGTATATTCATTCAATGTACCACCGTATTATCAACAAAGCATGGCATTAATTTTATCCCATGTTATTAGGGGACAATCCCTACCATAGGTAATAATGATATTTTTTGAATCCTATCTCATCCAATCCCTTCTAATCCCACTGCCCAAACAGACCCTGAGAGTCTACCACGCGACCAATAGTAAGGAGTCGCATGCATCCTTACTTATCGCTTATAGGCCTGAAAAGTGTAATCTGTGCAAAAAGGGCAAAAAAGTGTAATGGATTTCGTATCCTACACTCCTAACTCCCTTCAACGCACTTCCCACTCTTTACTTTTTCTTTCTTTTTCTTTCCTATTATTTTTTTAAAAAATATTTATACACACGCACTTCCCTCGATACCATCATCCTAAAAAAATATAAATAAACCTCAGGGCATTCGTTTCCTTCACCCTCTCTAACCTCCCAACTCTCTCCGACGCACTTCCCTCGATACCATCATACTGAAAAATATAAATAAGCCTCAGGGCTTTCGCTTCCTTCTACAAAAGCTTCCCTCGATACCATCATACTGAAAAATATAAATAAGCCTCAGGGCTTTCGCTTCCTTCTACAAAAGCTTCCTTCACCCTCTCTACCCTCCCAACTCCCTCCAACAATCCAATGGCTGAGATCGCAGTGGGCCACTCTATCATCAACATCCCAAATGACCTCACAAACATTTCAGTCCCACCGGCGCTTCCATCAGCCGGAGAAATTCAAGAAAGGAAGCTACTAGACCAGAAAGACATTTTCATGTTAGTGGTCCTTTTAATTACTGTTTCTGCAGTTGGGATCGTTGGTGACATCTCCATCCAGGTTTATGCAGACCCATTTCATGAATTTCTCTTGAAAGCCTATGCTGTTGCGGTTCTCGCTACCTTTACATTCGGTATGGGATTACTTTTTCTCTCAGTTCTACTTCCACGGGTGCCTATATCGATTGCTGTTGTCAAGAAGGCAGTGTGGGTAGCTGTTGCTCTGCTTGGCCTTTCACTTGCCCTGAAAACCACTCTTCATCTCATATATTGAATTCGTGGGAAGCGTTTGGAGCGTTCAAGTAGAATTGCTATTGCCATTATAGTTATTGTTGTAGTAGTTGTCGCTATTGTCCTTGTTGTTGTTGTTGTTGTTGTTACTGTTTTTCTTTATATTTCGTTGTTGCTCTGCTTTGGTTGGTGTCTTCTACTTCCTATGTAATGGGATTAGTTCCCTTTTGCCATAATTAAAATAATAAAATATTTTCTTCTATCAAACTCTTCTTCCTTTTAAGAAGGAAGAGGATTACCTGGTGGCGGGATGTAGCGAAAAATGATTGGCTGAGGGAGATTTGTTTAAGACAGGCCGCCACAACTTTAGGGGGCAGCTTCGGTGGATCCCTTGATGTGGGGCCCACAGTGATGTATGTATGTGACTACATCCATGCCGTTCATCCGTATTTAAAACTCATTTTACGGTAAGATCCAAAAAATGAAGTAGATCCAAATCTAAGATGGATCATAGTACAGGAAATAGTAGTAATTGACCATTAAAAACTTCTCGTCGGCTAAAAAAGCTTTGGATGAGGATGATATTTGTGTGATCTCTTCATATAGATCTATATGACCTCAATAACGGCTTGGATGGAAAATAAACATTCCAGTGGACTCCGTGAAATTTTTAATGGTAGGGATTCAACCACAACTAGGTGGATCCCGGACGTGGGAGGATCCGGAAATCAATCCAAACCGCGCCCGGTTTCGGTGAGCTTGGGACAACAGCGAATTCGGTGAGGCCGGCACCATGGGGCCATCTTGATCTATTTCTTATATATCCATGCCGTCCATCTTTTTCAAGATTATTTCAGGGCACGGACCCAAAAATAAGTTAGATCGAAATCTCTTGTGAACCACAAAATGGAAAATGGTGTTGATTGAACGGCCACCAATAAAAATTTCCTGAGGCACACAAAAAGTTTTTGATGGTGGGCATCCAGTGACCTAAGAAATGCCCTAAAGATGATAGGGAAAAAACGGATGGACGGCGTGGATATATAACACATACATCAAGGTGGGCTGCACGGCGACCTCACCAAATCGGTTTCGAAAACTGCGCTCTATCTATGCAGCAACGTGAAATAGATTTTTTCCACCTGTATATCCCACTTTTACGGAAACGGATTGGCCACTCCCCCTGCCACCGGCCAAATGGCTGGTGGTGGGTGCTCTGTGAGACCCACCATGATATATTTGTTTCATCCATTCCGTCCATTTATTTTTATAGATCATTTTAGGATATGAGACCAAAAATGAGATATATCCCAATCTCAAGTCAATCACATTACAGGAAACAGTGTTGAATGAGCATCGACTATTAAAACTTTTTGAGAGCTATAAAAATTTTGTATCAAGCTGATATTGGTTTTTTTTTTTTTTTTTCCCTTAATCTATGTCTGTATGACCTAATCAACATATTGGATGAGAATGGATTGGCTATAGCCCCTTGACACCAGCCAATGGTTGGTGGTCGGTGCTATGTGGACCTCACAATGATGTATGTGTTTCATCTATGCTGTCCATCTATTTTTACAGGTCATTTTACAGTATGAGATAAAAAATGAGATATAGCCCAATCTCAAGTGTACCACATTACAGGAAACATTGTTGAATGAGCGTCGACCATTAAAAACATCTTGAGGGCCGTAAAAGCTTTGGATCATGCTGTTTTTTGTTTTTTACCTTCATCTGGGCCTGTATGACCTAATCAACAGATTGGATATCAAATAAACAGTACAATAGGCCTTAAGAGGATTTTAATGGTGGATATCCAATTACTATTGTTTTCATGTGGTGTGGACCACCTAAGATTTATATACTTCTTTTTTATGGGGATCAAGACCTAAAATGATCTTTAAAAATGGATGAACGGAATGGATGAAACACATACATCATGGTAGGGCCCACAGATCACCAACCACCAACCACGGGGCTAGTGGCAGGGGGGTAGCCAATCCGTTTCCATATTGGATGCCAAATAAACAGTACAGTGGGCCTTTGAAGGATTTTAATGGTAGATATCCAATCACTATTGTTTTCCTATGGGGTGGTCAACTTGAGACTTATATCCCTCTAATTTTTCAAAACAAGCCATAAAATGATCTGTAAAAATGGATGAACGGAATGGATGAAACACATACATCATGGTAGGGCCCAAAGAGAGCCGACCACCAGCCACGGGCCTGGTGGCAGGGGAGTAGCCAATCCGTTTCCCAGCTTCACCACTATCAACGGGCTGGGCCTGAGGTTGATCTCGGCCCAGTTTTAATCTCTTTTAGGCCGGGCCTATAAAAATTCAGATTTTGTTGGCCCGAGCCTGGTTCATTCACAGCCCTAACCTTTAGAACGACTGTGGGCCTACGAATGCTTTAACGATGAGAATCATTGTCCCCACTACTATTTGTGGTTCAGGCCCAAATTTGAACGGAAGGGCCTACAAAAAATATTGATTATGGATGGCCCAGGCTGGCCCTGGTAACACTAACATACAAACGGTCTGGATCATCTTATTTTATGGGATGGGTTAGATTAGCGTTGGGAAAAAACTGGTGGGCCCATCAATCAGGTTTGAAAGTAATCTCTGATGATGGCTTGTTCACCAAATGGATTTGAAATTTAGGCCCAACCACAATAGATCGCTCGCAAGTGGGCCAGGATTCTGGCTTGGACCACGCCTCATTAAAAAATTGTTTCAAAACATAGTTTGAATATTGACCGTTGATTAATCAGGCATGAAATTAAGGCATGGACCCCACACAGGTCAAGATTCAGCCCATGATAGCACAGCCCAGAAGTCCGAGATTGGAACCATAAGGCATGGCCCACGTTATCAACTTAGCCCGAATGGCTTTTGATGCTGATTCAGGCCAAGCTAATTGGGTGCTGGGTCAGCCATGGGTTAGAGGTAAACGGGTTGGGCTAGGGTTGAATATTACCTAACTGGGCCAGCCTCAATTAGCTGGGTCAACCCAACCCAAAACGTGGACTAAGAGATTAGCAAAACAGATGGACGGATTGGATATAGAATACAGAAATCAAATTGGGCTCAATGGTAAGGACCGCACCATCATGGGTGAGGGCGGGCCGCACCTAATCTGCTCTAGTTTGGAAGTTGTTACATACTCAACCATGGGCCAATCTTTGCGTGGCCCAATCCCGCGTTATTCACATGACGGGTGCACTTGACGGGATGGATTAGATCCTAGACGCAAAATATAGGGGATGGGCCCCATCTCGACTGGATGTTTATTGGGTCCAAGATGGTGGACTTGGGGTAGGACCCAACAACACCTGCTTTTTTAGCAGGGTCCCAAAAATGATAGGCCTGAACCTGACCGAATTTCACAGCAGATCTGAGAAACTGAACCAGGAACCGTTAAAATGATTTGGGCCCACTGGGGTACTGTGGGCCTGGTGGCTGACATTGATCTGGGCCTATTGAGTTTATAACAGATGGACTTCATCTTGATATTTGACCATCATTTATGGGACCCTTTCACTTCATCACGTTATAAGGTCCCCCTGTGCCAGTTCATGACAGTGGGGCCCACTGTTAGGTTAACCAAACCGTTGATACGATGGGTTCTATAGCTGATGCCAGATGAGTACTAAAACTGTGATAAGATGGAAAATTCTACCACTTTGATTATCAGTGGCCTATGTATAGACGGTTAAGGAAAAGTGAGAGCAATAGTAATGCAGTGTCATTTTCATATTGGGCTGGAGTAGGGTAGTTCTTAAGATGCGGGCACACTCGGGTAGGTGGCTTGTCTAGCTTGTGTGAAGCAGAATTCATGTAAAGTAGGGCCCACGAAGGGATTGCACCGAGGTCCTAATTGAAGGAATGTAGGGAGATAAAAGGAATGATTGGTCGTGTTCTATCACTTCAAGCTTTTCCAGGAAGTGGTTAGTTTTACTGCATCTAATAATTCACCAAAAAAGAAGTTGATATGATATTCGTGGCATCTTTGAATATTCTGAAGTTTATTTGGATTATCCACCATCCGTAGCAGCAAGCATGATTTCAACGGTTCTGATCATCTAAGAGCCTTATAGCAACTGGACACATCACAGGAACTATTCTGTTTTTGTGAATCGTGGCCCTTTAATTTCACATGTGGTTAGTACCGATGCTAATATCTCCCTCTCCATGTGTTTCACTTGTGTGATGGTGTATGCACCGTTTAAAAAAGATGATGATAACTAATCCTCCTCAAATGTGTCACAGATGGCACTGATATGATATGAAAGAACTGACATGGCACTTATATATATATATATTTTGAGGTATCCCATATTTAAACAAATCATAAAAGAACTTAAGAGAAAATAATTTGAGTGCATTTAAAGATATATACATCATAAAACTCTACGATTTAACCTACTTTTATCCTTGACAAATTCAACTTTTCATGAAAATACTATTACTAGATGATATAAAAGAAAATTCACCAAACCAAGGCAAAACTTAAATATCAAAGGGAGAACTAAAAATTAATATAAAGATCGTAATCGTATTTCAAGACAAGTGACTAAAACAATATGGTGGAATAAGAGATGAGTGCCACTAACTTTTAAAAATGATTTAGAGAAACATAAACTTAGAGGAAATGATTTGAAAATTTTATAACGGATCTTCATAATATACGTGGATGACTAAATGACATAATCTTTTGGATCCTAAAGAGAATTTCTTTTTTTTCTTCATATTATGCACGCTTTGTTTGAAATGCATGCTTTGTTTGAACTTGTAAATGTTTAGATTCATGTTAAGTTGCATTTTTTTATTTTATTTTTATTTTTTTGTTATCACACTTCACTGTTAGCGACCCCCACTTGGGAATTGATGCCAAGACCTCAACATTGAAATGAGGCATCTTTTACTCAGTCTACCACTTGAGCTGTGGATCTAGGCGTGTTAAGTTGCATATAGGTATATGCATTTCATGATCCTATATTTGAAACAATGATGATTAATCATGCTCTTATATGTGCATTAATTCCCTAATCAAGACTGTTGTTGATGCATGTTATCGTTTAGCCATAAACATGAATTCAACCTACAATGGTATAAGAGCCAACAAGCATTAGCAGCGTTTTATCGTCTCTCAACCAACTAAGGCTAATCAGGCATCCCATGGTGATTTTTTTAAAGCAAAAAACAAAATAACAACAAAAACTCATCTCTATCTCTTTTATTCTCCTCTAACCATGGTAAATCAGGGACTATGAGTGCCACCACCGGTAATTATAGTATCAGGGATGTAAACAAGACATCAAATCATCGGTATGGATCATTAGACCATGCGCTCCTCGTTCATTTCCTTGTTGTCAGCGTTTAGGGGTGTCGATGGTTCTGATCATCTGATCAATAACCTATAAAATGGTAGGAATGATCAATCCTCAACTTCTAACCCTAAATTTTTTTATTTTTATTTTTTTTAAAACCTTCTACACTAATCCCCTGTATATCAAAACATATTGCGTGGTGTAGCACACACCATCAACATCCGTGGGGCCGACTGAACTCTGCCACGTACAACACACCACGCAAATCCTTTTCCCATAAATCCTGGCGCTATGAACGGCTTGGATTCTTTTTCCCAGACGTGCCATGTCACTATGTGGGAAGCGGATGGCGTACCGAGTAAACTCTGTGGGGCCTACTGTGATGTAAGTGTCTTATCCACGCCGTCCATCCGTTTTATCAGTTCATTTTATGGCATTATCACATTATTGAAGCACATCCAAAGCTCAAGTGGACCACACCATACGAAATAGTGTGAATCGAATGCCTGCCATTGAAAACTTCTTAGCAGCATCGACGTTTTTGATATTTGTGTTTCCCTTCATCCACGTTTTTGACCTTATAAACAAAGAAACATCGACGTGGGCTCTAAGAAAGTTTCAACAGTAGACACTATAATTCCCACTGTTTCCTGTGATGTGGTGTACTTGAGCCTTGGATATCATTAAATATTGGATTCATGTACGGTAAAATGGATGGATGGAATGGATAAGACTCGTTCATTACAGTGGGCGCCACAGAGTTTACTCAGTACGGAATATGCAATGGCCCCTATGATGTATGTGTTGTATCCACACTGTCCATCCATTTGAAAACATCATTTTAGAAGATGAGCCAGAGAAGGAGGTAGATCAAAAGCTCAAGTGAGTCCCACCGTAGAAACTGTGGGGATTGAACGGTTACCATTAAAAGCTTCTTGGAGCCAGAGAAAGTTTCAATCAAGTTGAAACTTGTGTTTTCCTTTCATCCATGTCTTAGTGAACTCATGAACAAGTCAGATCTTAAATAAATATCATCATAGACCCAGGAAGGTTTCAACGGTGGGCTTCACTGTTCGCACTGTTTCATGTAATGGGTCCACTTAAGCTTTGGATCTGCTTTATTTTTGGGATCAAGTCCTAAAATGATCCCTACAAATGAATAGACGGTGTGGATACAAACATACATCATGGTTGGCCCACAGAACTTGGTGAAATCACTTTGGGCAGGATATGTGGGGCCCAATATGATGTAAGTGTCCTGCCTGTTGGGCAGGATCTGTGGGGCCTAATAAGATGTAAGTGTTTTATCCATGCCGTTCATCTATTCAGCTCCAGTGGACCACATCAAAGGAAGTTGCAGTGATAATGACACTCACCATTGGAACCTTTCTAAGGGCCACCATGACGCTTTTTTTACCATCCAACCTATCAATAAGGTCATGAATACATAGATGAAGTGAAAACACAAATATCAGCTTGATCTGAAACTTATCTAGCTCTCAATAAATTTTTAATGGTGAACTTATATCCCTACTTTGTGGTCCATTTAAGCCCTAGAACATTCTCTTTTTTGGATCAAATATTAAAATGATCTGAGAAAAATGATGAACCTATGATTAAAATACTTACATCACAGTGGGCCCCACAGCCCTGCCCAGACGGTAATCTGTCCAGGCGGGTGTAGGATGTAATCTACGTTCCGTAAATGGGAGGCCCATCAACCCCTTTATGTTTGTTTTTTCAAAGCCAGTGTAAATACACGAGGTTTACTTTATTTAAAAATTCATAGGAATTTGTGTAATCAAAATTAAATTAAAAGAGATAATTTTAATTTTTGAATGATACAGTAATGTATATGAAATATCTGTTCCGTTCACCTATTTTACTACAATATTTTGAAGCATGAGACAAAATATGAAGTAGATATAACACTCAAGTCGCTCACACCAAAAGATACAAGGGCCCCACAAAGTTTTTAACAGTAAGTATTCGATTCCATTTTTAGTATGGTGTGGTCCACTTGAGTTTTGGATATACTTTTTTGGTCATATTATAAATTCAAATGGATAATGGATGAATCAGTGTGGATAAAGGAAATGCATCAAGGTGGGACCCATATATATTTTATAATGTTTTTAGTTTCCGTGTCAAAAAAGTAAGTAGCCAAATCACACATGCTGTAAATACACGCGGAAATAATTATTACTCTTTTAAGTGAACCGAGAAATCCGCTTCCTACACAGTCGGCAATAGGTCACAACTACTGTTTGGTTCTTACAATTCAACCTTAATGTTTAATACTTGTGTAATAAATATTTAAATATCTTCCCGCTTAGATCACATGTCACAATAGTCATCGCAATAGTCAGCACTCATTAAATAGGAGAAGATTGGCTGTTACCCAGGAACAGCTTAGTGGGTGTTAATCTTACCATGTTGGTCCCACCTTGATGAATGTATTTCATATCCATGCCGCCCATCCGATTCTTTCAACTCATTTAAGGGTGTCATGCCAAAACTTAAGTATATCCAAATCTAGGGTCGTCCACATCACTGAAAAAAGTGGTGAATGTTAATTACAAGTTTTTTGTAAGCCACAAAATTTTAGATAAAGTTAATATTTTTGTTTTTCCTTCGTCCAATTTTAGTTGATTTTATCACTGTGTTAGATGACAAATAAACATTACAAATATATTTAATGTGGCCTTTGAGAAGTTTTTAATGGTGAACGTTCAATCATTAGTGTTTCTTGTGGTGTGGTCCACTTAAGTTTGATATATAGTTCAATTTTGGGATCATGCCCTAATATAGCTTATAAAAATGAGTGGACGGAGTGAATATACAATATATAGCTGGTGGGCCCTATGGTAAGGGTAACACCCACTGAGCTGCTATTTATTCCCTGGCCTAATTAAATAATTAGGTGTCTTTTTTTTTTTAAAATCTTTTAACTATTTTAAAAGTCTACTTTTTCTATATCTTATAAGACTTTCAACCAAAATGCCCTCGGATCTCATTCTTCTTCCATTTTACTCCTTTATTTTAGAAAAGAAGATGAATAAAATTTAAAAATACTAATAATTATCCTAAATATTTTTTTTTCTTTTTTTCTTTAGAAAATAAAAAGAGAATAAAAAAATATCGAATAAATAAAATAAATTATCTTCTATTTTTGTTGTCGTTGTTTTTCTAGTTTCTTTTTTAAAAGGATAAATAAATTAGAAGAAATACCTTTGATATCTTCTTCTTTTTATTTTAAAAATAAAATAAATAAATAAAAATGTAAATATAAAATAAGTAAAATAATTTATCTTATTCATTTTGTTCTTCTCCTTTTTCCCTTCTTCCTTTTTTTGAAAAAAAAAAATTTTAACTAATAAACAAGAAAAAATATTATTAATATTTTTAAATAAAAAATATCTAATAAATAAAATAATGCACCTTCATCTTTCCGTTCTTTTTTTTTTAAATTTCTTTCCTTTTTTCTTCTTCTGAAAACTGAGATCTTAACAATCAACCAAAAACTAAAACTCTAATATTCAACAGAGATATTCAATAGAGAATTGAGACCCTAACACTTAATGAATAATTGAGACCTTAACATTAAGAGAGAACTCAAACCTTAACATCAATAGGAAATTGAAACCCTAACGCCCAATAGAGAATTAAAACCTTAACATCAACGGAAAATTAAGACCCTAGTACTCAAAAGAGAATTGAGACCCTGACACTTAATGAAAAACCGAGACCCATACATCAATAAAGAAATTTTGTCAGGAAATTTATCTGCAAAATTTATGACTTTTTTAATTGGCTTAATTGTATTTTGGCAAATTTTGAAACCTAAAAATTGGATTTCAGTTTGAAAGAGTTAGATCTTTCTTAGCAAAAGTACAAGACCATTTCTTTCAATTACTGTTTTAAATATTTCTAAGTGCTTTCAATGTTAATTCAGATTTTGAGAATAAATAAGGATATCTTCTATATAGATGAGAATGAAATCTTTATAGGAATTAAAGATATCATTCATAATTTTTTGAAATTCAGAAGGGGCATTTTTGAGACCAAAAGGCATTACATTTCATTCGAAATGTCCAAAGGGAACTGTAAAAGCCGTTTTGTATCTATCTTTTAGATGAATCTGAATTTGCCAGAATCCAGATTTTAGATCAAATTTAGAAAATAGATTGGCTTTGTACAATCTATTGAGCAAATCTTTTTTATTTGGAATGAGATATCTTATGATTTTTAAGACATGATTGAGAGGCTTGTAGTTTATGACAAGCCTTAGAACACCTCTTTCAAGTTCGGCAGCATTTTCAACATAGAAAGTAGCACAACTCCATTGAGATTTCGAAGGGCGTATGAGTCCCTTCTGGAAAAGAGATTTGATTTCTTCATCACAAAGTTGAAGAAGTCTGGATTCCATTCTAGAAGGACGAGCTTTGGTAGGTATTTAGCTTTCATTAAAGTCCTCTACATAAGGTAGAAAGACTAAATGGGTTTTTCTGTGCCAGAAAGCATTTGGGATTTCTGAACAGAGAGTTTCAAGAGTTTTTTGGAATTTTTTTAATTGATTTTGAAAAGTTGGCTGTTGGAGCTGTTTTTGGATTTGGAGGTGAGAAATTTCATTTCTCAGGAAGTTAATTTGAGTTTCTTTGTATGAAACACAATTAACAACCTCAAATATTAAACCAGTTTGAGGTGGTTTAATAAATTCAAAGAACTAATTTACAGAATTAATTTTGGTTTGGATACCTCTACTCGTAGTAGTAAAGGATTGGATTTTGAGGATAAAAGGGGTGTCAAGAATGATATCATGTTGTAAATTTTTGACAATTATAAGAGAGAGCGGTATGCATTCTCCGTTTTTACAAACATGAACATTTGACAATTTATATTCAATGTAAGACTCTTAACTATTAGCAGTATAAATTGTGTTATTAGTCTTCTTACAAAGATGAGTACAAATTAGTTCTTCGTGAAGACAATTTAAGTCAGCGCCTGAATCAATCAAAGCGATGACTTCCTTTTGGAAGTTTGGAGTTGCAAGAGTGATTGGTGTATACCATTTTTGAAACTGATATGTGGTCAGGGAATTAACGATATTAGGAGCAAGATACTCAGCGATTTAATCGTCAAGTTGTCGAACCATATCTAAGTTAGCAAGTTGCAAGAGTTCTACTTCTCTTCGGAGAGTAGCAACTTCCCTTTTAAGAAGATTTACTTCCTTATAGAGGTCTTGCAAATAAATAAATAAAATAAAAATATCAAATAAGTAAAATAATTTACCTTATTTATTTTGTTCTTCTCCTTTTTCCCCTCTTCCTTTTTGTGAAAAAAAAAACTAATAAATAAGAAAAAATATTATTAATATTTTTAAATAAAAAATATCTAATAAATAAAATAATGTACCTTCATCTTTCCGTTCCTTTTTTTTTTTTTTTTAAATTCTTTCTTTTTTTCTTCTTGTGAAAATTGAGATCTTAACAATCAACAAAAAACTAAAACTCTAATATTCAACGGAGATATTTAATAGAGAATTGAGACCCTAACACTTAATAGATAATTGAGACCGTAACATTAAAAGAGAACTCAAACCTTAAAATCAACAGAGAAAACTGAAACCCTAACGCTCAATAGAGAATTGAGACTTTAACATCAATAGAAAATTAAGAACCTAGTACTTAAAAGAGAGTTGAGACCCTGACACTTAATGAAAAACCGAAACCAATACATCAATAAAGAATTGAAGCCCTAACACTCAATTTTAAATGAGACCTTGTCACCGATAGAGAACCAAGACCCTAACATCGACAAAAGACTAAGACCCTAACACTCAATATAAGATTGACACCCTAACACTAACAGATGACTAACACGCTAACACTCAATAAAGAAATAAGAACATATCCTAATAATATAGGATCTTAGTTCTCTGTTGAATGTTAGGGGCCCAGTTCTCCGTTGAGTTCTTAGGTCTTAGTTTTCATATATATATATATATATATATATATATATATATATATATATATATATATAAAGAATAAAAAAAATAAAAGTACATTATTTTATTTATTTAATATTTTTATTTTCATTCTGTTATTAAAGTTAATTATTAGTATCATTTCTTATTCATTTATATTTTTATTTTCAAAAAAGAAAAAATTGAAGATAAGGATAAAGAACGAGGAGTAAGGACATTTTGGTCCGAAAAAACATACCTAATTACTTAATTAAGGTTAGGTTTAATTTATACTTAAAGATATATCCACTTGGGAGGAACCTTCCTTAGTCGAGACTTTCCGGACGACCCCAACTCCCTATAAACGGGGAGCATGCACTTCGCATCCTCCCATCACCCTCTCCATCCTTCTCAACTCCCTCAAACAAAACAACGGCTGAGATGACAGCGGACCATTCCATCATCAACATCTCATACGGCAGCACAAGCATGTCAGTCACAAAGCTAGCCCAGAAGGATATGTTGAAGGTAGCCGTCCTTTTAATTACAATATCTACCATTGAGATGGTTGGTGGTCTATCCCTCAGGGTTTATGAAAACCCACATCACGAATTTTTCTTGAAAGCTTATGTTATTGTGGTTCTCACAACCTTTGAATTGGGTATGGGACTGTCTTTGCTATCAGTGCTACTTCCCCGAGTGCCTGTATCAATTGCTGTGGCCAAGAAGCTAGTGTGGGTAGCTGTTGTACTGCTTCACGTTGCACTTACCCTGAAAACGGTTCTTCATTTCATATATTGATTTCGTGGGAGAGTGTTGAGGGCTATCAAGTAGAATTGCTATTGCTGTAGTGGTTGTTGTAGTCGTTACTGATGTAGTTACTCAGTAAGTGTTGGAGGATGGCTCTTGTTGTTGTTGTTGCTGCTGCTGCGGCATGGTTTGTTATCTGTTGCTGCTTGTGTAATGGGATTACTACCCATTTTCTAATTTTAAAATAATAATAAAAGATATGTTCTCCTATCAATCTCATCTCCCTTTGATGGAAGACGATTGTGATGACTCTGGTGGTGGCAGGATGTGGCGTAAAATGATTGGCTGAGGTAGATTCGTCAGAAACGGGCCCACAGTACCGAATTTGATTCGGTGAGCTTTGGGGTCTGTTTGGGCAGTGGGATTAGAAGGGATTAGGCGGGATGGGATTCAAAAAATATAATTATTACCCATGGCAGGGATTGTCCCTGATGCCATGGGATAAGATTAATGCCATCCTTTGTTGATAATACGGTGGTACATTGAATGGATATACCCATCATCATTTGAAATTACTGAGAATAACACACGTGTTATATCTAAACTGTTCATTTGTTTTGTAACCTCATTTTATGACATGGCCTAAAAATGAGGTAGATTCAAACCTTATGTGGCCCGAAAGAAGTTTTCAATGGTACGTATTCAATCCACGTTGCTTTGTATGGTGGGGTCCACTTGAGCATTAGATTTACCTGATTTTTTGGTCCACAATCTAAAATAATCTCGATAAATAGGTGGACGGTGTGGATATAGCCCACACATCATGGTGGGACCTACAACAACTTGCTAACATTGAGTGAAATTGGCACGGACCAATGCAATTCTATTTAACGTAATTCCAAGCTTTTCCATTCTTCCCAAACATGGAGTGGAATTGGCACAGGACCAGATGAATCCCATCCGACCTGATCCCTTCTAATCCCACCGCCCAAACAGACCCTTGGGGAATAGCGAGTTTGGTGAGGACGGCACCATGAGGCGCACCTTGATGTTTGTGTTGTATATCCGAACCGTTCATCTGTTTTTTTTTCAGATTATTTGAAGGTATGGGTACAAAAATGAAGCTGATAAAATCTCCTGTGGACCAGCCTATAGGAAATAGTTGTTGATTGAATGCCCACCATTAAAAACTTCCTAGGGCCCACAAAAGGTTTCTGATGGTGAGTGTTCAATAATCAATGTTTCGTGTGGTGTGGTCCACCTGATTTTTTGATTTACTTCATTTTTGAGACCATGCACCCAAAGGAGATGGAAAAACGGATGGACGACGTGGATATATAACAATACGTCAAGGTGGCCTCCATGGTGCTGGCCTCACAGAGCCCGGTTTCGGAAAATACCCCTGTTAGTCGAAATTCTACTCGACCAAACGCGCAAGAACTCAAAATCGCGCTCTCAGATCTCTCTCTCTCTAGCAGATCTCGAAAGGTAATTTTCGATTTCTGTTTTACTATTGTATCTTTTAGTTTATCTCATCAAGCCTTCGTTCCTTCCATCTGCTATGTGAGTAGTATAACTCTGTATCGTATAGGATGCGTTTGTGATGATTTGAGGACAGGATTTCGTTCTTTTGTGGGAAAATCTCAAATGGGTTTTTCTTATTTTCTGATGATTTTGCTTCTGGCTTGGAATTTCTGGAGAGAAGGCATTTGAAGGCAGTAGAAGAAGGGAAAGGGTTCGAGCTGCCATTTCAGAAACGCTAGGAATTGGAAAATGGAGAATCTTGAAAATATTTCTATCAGAGAGTTTGATGAGAGAGAGAGACAGAGAAATGAGATGGGGTTGTTGTTCTGCATTTTCTTTCTCGTGGTTGAGCATGTGCTCGGGCAGGCGGCGTATACCCATGGTTAGAGTTTTGTTTGCTTTGAGAAAAAATGAATTTCGCATTTTGAGTTTTGTTTGGTTGGAGGATTGAATTTGGTATTTTGGGTTTTGTTTTGGGGAGGATTTTGAGGGTGCTTGTATAGCAAGGGTGGGATTTTTGTGATACTGTGGGGTGGGATTTCAATTTTCTGCATCTTGGTTTTGTTCTTGGGAGGATTTTGAATGGAATGTAAGTTTTACTTCCATTATTCTGTTTCTCATTTTCTTTCTCCTGGTTGAACATGTGCTCGAGCAGATGGGGTATGCCCTTGGTTTGTTTGGTTGTGACTTGTGCTAGCTTGAAGCTATTTCAGGGTATGTTTGGATGCAATGTGGAATTGAATTATAATATTCTAGTTACTCAATTAGAGTATAAGCATGGAAATGGTTGAATCATAATTACCTCCCTTTGCATCATATTGAGAGATTGACCTCCGAATCACAACGACATTCCTTTCAAGCTGGAAGGAATTGTAACTGCAATTTGTGTGCTAGTTCCTCATTATGATTTCTAAGAACCATCATCATTTTTCGTTGTTTCCTCATGGTAAAAATAAATTTTCACAATTCAGTTTAGATATGCGTCCATCTCAGCCCATGGCATAGAGGAATTGAAGTACAAGATGTGGATGTTGGTGTGTATAGATTTTCTGGAAATCAAATAAAGCAGACACCTTGGTCCGTATGAAGCCTCTATAAGGGAGAGAACTCCATTTCGTAAGCCTCTAGCATGGAGAGAACTCCTTTTTGTAACTTATAGCGAGCCTGTGTCTGTTATTAATGCCGAATACAGAGCAGTTGTGTCCTAATAAGCTGTCCTACTCGTACCTACTGAGTGATTCATACAATAGAATTTAGTAGCTTTGAGTTTAGCATTTGATTAGGTTAATGACTCCTGTTATTTGCAAGAAAGCTTTAGACCTCTCTAACAACCTCATGTGTGATAATCGGAGGCTGAGACCTATATTAAGCTATTTTGCGCTTGTGTAAGTACATTATGACATGAAACATGCTGCTGGGTTCAGAAAAATAACCCTTCACTCCGGGACTATGTTATCTTGTTTTATTTGTTATACTTAAGTATTCGCTGGCAGCTCTCATGGTTATTGTTAACATCTAGTTCAATTGCATATCGTGCTTCTCCTTTGTCTCTTGACTTGTGTATCCTATATTCTTATTTACCAGGTTAACTCAAGTTCTTTCTTTTAGATGGTTCCTTTTCCAGTTCAGTTATGGTTAGATGTTAATATTGTTTCTCAACAAACATTCAAGCTCATCTTTCTTTTTTAGTGTTTTTATATCTTTTGTTTGCAAGAATTGGTGTTGTATCTAAGTTTTTTCGTGCAAATGGAATTACTCTTTGCAAAGTACGAGAGGAAAATATATACTTTTTTTTAAAAGATGATTAGATTTATTTAAAAGACAGGACCAAGAGGCCAATAAAAAAATACATGTGTACTACAGCCCTATGCAGGTGCTAGAAGACTCAAATACAACAGATTTTGTACACCCAAACCCTCAGGCAATCATATAAGGATTACAACTATAGATTTTTCAACAGGAGC
Organism: Magnolia sinica; assembly: GCF_029962835.1. Lineage (NCBI taxonomy): Eukaryota > Viridiplantae > Streptophyta > Magnoliopsida > Magnoliales > Magnoliaceae > Magnolia > Magnolia sinica. Next base: position 6,630,082 of record NC_080584.1, on the reverse strand, counting down.
AATTCAAATTCCTGTCCTTCAGCGAGGACAGAGGCTGCCCACTCAATGATGTGAGATTTGGCCTTGGAAAACACCCCCAGAGCAGAGACAGGTTGTTAAAACATTTGTTATTTCTTTCTCGCCATAATGCCCATAAAAATGCTTGTAAAAGTATCCGCCAGACACGTTTCCTGGTTAGTATCAGAGGAAATTGTCATGTTACCTGGGAAAATTGGACATGTACTATTTCAGTCCTGAGCATCCGCCCTTGACTAAACTAGCTCAGAGGGTACTCGATTGTGCTCTTGATGAGTCAGGCAATTTTGAAACCATTTTCTCCTCATTTCTTTGTGTTGATTGCAGGTTTAATAGCTTTAAGGACACAATTTCTTGAGGTTTTTTGCTTGGAGGAAAAGAATTTGGCATTTCGAGTTTTTTTTTTTTTTTTTTTTAATTAGGCATGTACTTCTATAAGAGAGTTTTCTTTTTCTTTTTTTCTTTTTTTTTTTTTTTGTCAATAAAATAAAATATAGAGAAATTCTCCACTTTCCATGGTACCAGATATTAGATATATTAAGCTTTCAAAAAAAAAAAACCAAGAATAATTTGGCATTTTGAGTTGGGTTTGCTTGGAGGATTGAATTTGGAATTTTGGGAGGATTTTTTAGGGTGTTTGTATGATAAAGGTGAGATTTTGTGATTTTGTCGGGTGGGGTTTCTAGTTTCTACATGTGGGTTTTGTTCTTGGGAGGATTTAAATGGAAGAAAAAGGTGGGAGATTTGAATCTTCAAATGGTGGTGAAATGGAGGTATGATTGGGGTGGAATTTCAGTTTTTTTTTTTTTCGGCAGCTGAATTTTTGCTGAGTAGTTTTCTTATTGAGTTTTTGAATGAATAAGCTACAACGCTGATGTGTTTTGGGGTGAGAATTTCAGGTGGGAGGTTTTCTTGTTGTGTTGCAGTTGTTCCTCATATGGGCTTTTACTTCTGTGTTTATGTTGGTTACTTGGTTTTGTGTATGGAATTTAATGTGGAAATCGCTGGCTTTTGGGCTATGGTGGTTTTGGTATATTATCTTTGACAGTGAGAAGAGAGTGAAAGGTTTTTGGAGTGGAAGAGAGGAAGGAAAGGAGAGATTTCCTGTTTTGAGAAATGAGTTTGCTAAGTTATCTTAGCACAACTTTGACAATGAATTATATATGCTTATTTGGATTGGCTTGAAATGTTAGGGAGTTTGTTCTTTCCTCAATTCCTTTGTTCTTTTGAGGTTACTATGAGAGTTTGACAGCCAATTCTATGGAGAAAGTCCTTCTCTAGACAGATTCTGTTCACATGCCACAAGGTTCCATTTAACAACTGGCTCTGATGTGTATGTGCACCAGTTGGGTACTCAAAAAGAAATTGGGAATTCTACTCAATGCATGGTGCTGGTTGTTGAAGGGCACCACAAGGCTCTCTATAAATTTTCCCATTGACTTCTTCCACACACTAAATTTCTAAATATTTTATAGGAACAAAAATGATGGTCATGACCTTTGTTTTTAAACCCAGAATGTATCAGACAGTTTAATAGGGATTGAGAGCAATACAGCAGCTATTCAGCAAATGCCAAGAGCACTACTGGCAGCATTTGATGAAGGATTTGATGGGGAGGTATCATCATCAACTCCATTTTAGAATTTGGAGAACCTGTGAACGAAGTGCTCGGAAGCTACAATGTATTAGAAGATTTGGAGCAGTCACAGGCCTCTAAGACCCTCGACATGAATTTGAAGGGGGGAGGCAGCAGTAGCTTTTTGCAATACGCAGGAAACATATCTGGTTGGCCCTGCCCTCAGTGGAGCTTTGGAGTCTGCCTGCAGCACAGTTCCAAAATGGATCCAGCAGTTTGTTGCAGACCCTTACACGGTTCCTGTTCTCAGGTGCCCGAATCATCAGATGGGGAAAGCATTGCATTTTCAACCACAAAAGCTGGGAGTCTAAAACTGAATTCCATAAATTCGTTAAATATTCAAACTTAAGCAGGCAAAGGAACAACAAAGAAAGAGGGCGTTGAGAAAGGAATGCTTGCAGCCAACTGATACTTCTGAACGGAATGCCTGCACCAGTGATGGAAGAGATCTGCTTGAGTGCTTGACCGAGGAAGAACTTCAAACAACACCAAAGATGTTGCATTTTAAGTTCATACATGTATTTACTTTTGTGGATTTTCAGTTGATGTTTTTTTTTAGTAGGAAAGGAGGGAAATGGAAGTGTTTAGGCATAGTTGTGATGACAGTTTGAATTGCTGTTATGTAGTGTTTAAGCATAGTATGATGGCTGTTTGAGATGTGTATCAATTCCAAAGTGTGGGGCCCATGGTAAATGGATCGTGAACGCAAACTATGTTTTAAGGGGTGATCTTACTCCAATTAATGATTGTTTGTGGCATTCAGATTAATAGAACATAGATCACAAATTAGCGAATGCTTACATCGCATTTCAAAGCACTTTGCAAAATTTTCTTCTCAATTATTTCTGAAAAGGTTATTTCTTTTATGAAAAGCGAGTTCTATGCAATGTGGCATACATTGATTAGTGTCTTCCTTGTTACAGTTAAACTTACGGGTGCGGCTTCGGTCGTGCCCTGTGGTGCCTCCCCTGATGTATGTGCCTTACATCCACGCTGGTCATCTGTTTTTACACCTCATTTTAGGGCATGATCCCAAAAAATGAAGTCAGATCCTTTTTTTTTTTTGGTGGACCACACCACAGGAAACTGTAGTGATTGAATACCCCAATTAAAAACTTCTTGGGGCCATCGGAATGTTTATTTGCCATCCAACCTGTTGATAAGTTCACAAGGACCTGGATGCCTGGCAACCACCAAAATGTTTATTTGCCATCCAACTTGTTGATAAGGTCACAAAGACATAGATGATGGGACCACACAAACATCAGCTTGATCAAAAAAATTTGTGGCCCGCTTTCAAAATGAATGGGTGCTGCGTATGTAAGGCATATGCATCGAGGTGGGCCCCACAGTCAGGGACTCACACTACTTACATGCATCAAGGTGGGCCCCACAGTCAGGGACTCGCACCACAATGGGTGCTTGAACCCATGACCTCAGTGTTGAAACTTGGGCAGGTTAAGTGAGATTATCAGTTCTTATTGATTGTGAATGTCTCTCCCTTTTTTATCTTTGTTTATCTTTGTTGTTTCTGTCTTTGCTCAGTACTCAGGCTACACAGCTTAAGCCCATGATCTTTTTGGGCTTGAAAGTCCGGCTCGACCCGCGAGAGGACCTAAGGAACTAAGAACACAAATGGGTCAGCCATGATGTATGTGTTTCATCCATGCCGTTCATCTATTTTTCTAGATCATTTTATATTAAAAGACCACAAATTAGGTATTTCCCAAACTCAGCTGGACCACGTTACGGGAAACAGTTTTGAATGAACGTTGACCAATAAAAACTTTTTGGGGGCGATAAAAGTTTTGGATCAAGCTGATATTTGTCAACAGATTGGATGTCAAATAAATAGTACAGTGGGCCTAGGAGGATTTTAATGGTGGATATCCATTTACTATTGTTTTCCTCTGGTGTGGTGCACCTAAGATTTATATCTTTCTAAGTTTTTGATCCAAACACTAAAACGATCCGTAAAAATGGATGAACGGAATGGATGAAACACATACATCATGGTGGGGCCCACAGAGAACCGACCATCAGCCACCGAGCTGGTGGCAGGCGGAGTAGCCAATCCGTTTCCAGCGCTGACACTCCTCGAGCTCTGAGTTGTACAAACGGTTCAAAGGAGATCAAAGTGACGTGGGCCCCTCAATGAAGTATTTAAAATGGGAACGGATCCCTGACACCAGCCCCGTGGCTGGTGGTCGGTGTTCTGTGGGCCCCACCATGATGTATGTGTTCCATCCTTTCCGTTCATCCAGTTTTACAGATCATTTTATGGATTGATCCCAAAATTGAGAGGTATATAAGTCTCAGGTGGACCACACCATATGAAAACAATAGTGATTGGACATCCATCATTAAAATCCTCCTAAGGCCCACTGTACTGTTTATTTGACATCCAATAGGTTGATTAGGTCATACAGCCCCAGATGAAGGGTAAAACAAAAATCAGCTTGATCCAAAACTTTTATGGCCCCAAAATGTTTTTTAATGGTCGACGTTCATTGAACACTATTTCCTGTAATGTGGTCCACTTAAGATTGGGATACAACTCATTTTTGTTCTCATACTGTAAAATGATCTGTTTAAATAGATGGACCGCATGGATGAAACACATACATCATGGTGGGGCCCACGGAGCACCGACCACCAGCCATTGGCTAGTGTTAGGGGGAGTAGCCAATCCGTTTCCATTTAAAATATCCACACTGTTCATTCATTTTTTGAGATCATCTTAGAGCATGAGACAAAAAATGAATCATATCCCAAGCTCAATTAGACCACACCACAAATAGTAGCCGGGATAGTGATTTTTACGTTAAAACATTCATAAGGCCCACTATAACGTTTATTTTCCATCCACTCTATTCATAATGTTACAAAGACCTGGATGAAGAGATAAAAAATATCATATTGATCCAAATTTTCCGTTGTCCCTAAAAGGATTTTAATGGTAGACGTTCAATCCCCCACTTTGCAGTGTGGTCCACTTGATATTTATATGTAGTATTTTTGGACTCCCTTAAAACGAGCTCGCCAAATAGATAGACGGTTTGGACATGACAAATACCTCATGAAGGGACCCACGGAACTTGCTGACGTCAATACATCAGCTATATCGGTGGTGTGCGGTAGACCAGCCAATCGGCTTCATTAATTCGATGCTCCGTACATTTACTTGTTTGACCTGAAATTTAGGCCCCACCACAACAGATCGCCCTTAAGTGGGCCAGGATTGAGGCTTGGACCATTCCACGTGGACGCGGATTAGCTACTGACCGGTTCAATAGCAATCTGGCTACTGAAGTGTTCCGTGGGCCAGCATAGTCTGTGTGTCTATGTGTTGTATCTACACCGTCCATCCATTTGGAGAGACCATTTTAAGGCATGAGCCAAAGGAGGCAGATCAAAATCTCAAGTGGACCCCACCAGTGAAAACAGTGGGGGCTGTTCGAAAGAAGTTTTCGATCAAGCTCGTGTTGTCACTTAGGCTATGCCGTTTTTAACTTATAGATAGGTTGGATCTCAAATAAACATCGTAGTGGCCCTTAGGAAGGTTTCAACGGTGGGCATCACTGTCCCACTGTTTTCTGTGGTGGGTCCACTTGAGCTTTGGATCTGCTCATTATTTGTCTCCGGCTTAAAAATGATCTCTACAAATGGATGAACGGTGTGGATACAACACATAAATCATAGTGGGCCCACAGAAGCTGATGACGTCACTTCAGCGGTGCATTTGCTACTGAACCAGTCCGCAGCTGGTGTGGGTACGTGTCGTCCGAAGACAAGCATCTACACCATTCATTCATTTTTTTTCATATCATTTTAGATTTGATCTCAAAAATAAGTAATTTTCAAGACTCAAGTCGACCATACCACAAATAGCGGTCCGACAATGATTCTTACCGTTAAAACATTCGTAGACCCCCGCTCAAACGTACAGTCGTTCTAAAGCTCAGGGGTGTGAACGGGGAAAACGGATTGGCTACTCCCCCTGACACCAGCCAATGGCTAGTGGTCGGTGCTCTGTGGGCCCAAAATGATGTATGTGTTGCATCCATGCCGTCCATCTATTTTTACAGATCATTTTACGGTATGAGACAAAAAATGAGATATATCACAATCTCAACTGGACCACATTACAGGAAACAGTGTTGAATGAGTGTCGAACATTAAAAACATTTTGGGGGCCATAAAAGTTTTGGATCAAGCTGATTTTTGTTTTTCCTCTTCATCTGGGCCTGTATAACCTAATAAACATATTGGATGTCAAATAAACAGTACAGTGGACCTTAGGAGGATTTTAATGGTGGATATCTAATTACTATTGTTTTCAGATGGTGTGGTCCACCTGAGATTTATATCCCTCTCGTTTTTGGTATCAAGTTATAAAATGATCTGTAAAAATGTATGAACGGAATGGATGAAACACACAGGGCACCGACCATCAGCCACGGGGCTGGTGGCAGGGGGAGTAGCCAATCCGTTTCCGTGAATGGGCAGGCTCGGGCCAACAAAATCTGAATTTTTATAGGCCCGGCCTGAAAGAGTTTAAAATCTGGGTCGAGACCAACCTCAGGCCTAGCCCGTTGACAGTATCGAAGCTGCCCGTTGACAATGATTCTCACTTCAGGCCCACTTTGAATGTATTCCATTTATCCACACCGTCCATCCATTTTTACAGATCATTTTAGTGGTTGATCCCAAAATTGAAGCATATCCAAATCTCAAGTGAACCATACCACAGGAAAGCGTGGAAGTATTGATTTCCATTATCTAAGGCCCCAGTGATGTTTATTTGTCATCCAAGATATTCATAAGATCACACGGACATGGATGAAGGGAAATCACAAATATCAACTTGATCTAATACCGGGACACCTACTAAGATTGATCTGGAGTGTCCATTATGTTCAATACTCTTTTTTATCATAAATCGTGGAAAGATCACATGATCGAATGGTTCTAATCATCTGATCAATAAACCTATCAAATGGAAGGCCAAGATCAATCCATGTGTGGTTTCACCTAACTGACTTGGGATGGACTCCATAACCCTTCCAACTACCGTTGCTTACTCGTTTTTGAATCATTCATACCGATATATTTAAATCGTCACTTTTGATAATTTCAACATTTCACCCCTAGTCAGCATTGGTGGTAGCCCCTTTATGTTGAATTGATTGACCACATGTTAGTGGGTGCAACACACTCCTTAAGACGATAGTCTCATGGGCCGGGGATGGTGATAATGGGATACTATGCCCGAGCCGTCGGCCTACGCTGGGCCATGTGCTCCCCGTAGTGACCGTAAGCTTATTTAAATTGGCTGTTTGCAAATAGACTAATAATGGGCTAACAAGTCATGCATACATGGCATATTTCGATGACTTGGATCACTCTGCCATGCGATTACGCTGAATGTTGCGCTTATGACCAGTCATTCGATTGTGATATTGACTCGGATTATCATGCCCTGCGATTACGCTAAATGTTGCGCTGATGACCAGTCTTATCCCTGGGTGACGACCCCAATGTCCGTCCGGATGTTTTTCCCGAGACATAGGCCGTCTGGATGTTTTACCCGGGCCGACGATTGTATTCATACATTCATATATTTAAAAAAGACTGCATCTACTGTGTTTTGGATTATCTGTATGCTTTTATGTTATTCCTTATTTAGGACGGCGATGTGTAATCTTAGTGGAAGATTACATTGAGTTGGCCACTCATCCATCAATACTTAACCGTACAGAGGACATAGGGACAGAGGGAGTTGCGGGGAGCAGGAGGCGACGGAGGCCGAGGAGGAGGCTTACAATGAGGAGCCGTACCAGGAGGCAGCTGCTTATTTTGGATTGAATCAGTAGTCTATTTGCTTATTAACATTACAGTTCTTTTGGAGAATTAAGGTTTTGTATATGGGCCCCCAGCTGAGTGGCCCAGGATATTATTACTGTTTGAATTTTATCTATACAACGCTTGATTTCGTTAATCGCACTTTGATTGGGTTTGATTACCCTTTGCTTATCAGTTAACACCTGGGTCTTCAAGAGACGAGTGTTATACTCGGGTCTCGAAAACCGGGGTGTTGCAATGTATGATTACATGATCATACCCTATCTGATTTCTCCATGTGTTGTGCCTCATTGTATGTATGATGTCATTTCTCTTGTGCATATGATTTCGTAATATGGAAGAAGTGTTTAACTTCCTCAAAGACCCACATAACTCACATGCACTTGTTTCATGATAGCGATAGTTTGCTTGTTAAGAATATTTGATTCATGTGATTGAGATGCATAAGAACATAATGTTGATATGCTAGTTGATAACTTGAATATGGGTATGTTTTGGATCTCCAATGCACCATTGGGTTGGTCAGGAATAAGATGAGAGACTGTAGCCCCAACGGTAGGACTATACTATGGCTAGAACCGCGGGTTTGGGTGGGTGTGTTCGTGTGGCTGTAGTTTGACTACATGATTCCCTTATGCCCGATGTCACTCGTCTCACGTTCGCCTGACTCGTGCGGTCTAGCTGTAAGCCCTGTATCCTAGACTGTACCGTTCCGTAGACTTCCACGGTCTTTCCAGTCGAATTCCGGCAGCCTTCGATCCTTAATTGGCATTTACGCACGACTCTGATTCACATGCCGTCAACCCGAGTCGACCAGATCCAAGACTTATACCATTGCGACCACGCCGACGCCGCGATTCCAACGCCGCGTCTCGTGCATCAATGCGACTCTTAGATCATGAGATGTAACTCGCGCATTATAATAGCTATGGACCACACATTTGTGGGGCCCACATATCACAATGACACCATTTCCTAGGTTGTCATGGGGTGATGTCATCACCCCATGCCAAGTAATAAATGCTTACAAGCAATTATGGCATTTATTCTCCCCATGGGTCAACCCTAGCATCTATGGCCATACATGAATTAATTATTCTCTTTCTATTCTTCTTCTTCATTATTTTTTCTCCCCTAGCAAGAGAAAAGGTGAAAACGTCCATGACAACCCTCCCATTTCTAGCCACATCCAACTTAGATCCCCTTCAATCCAACCACTAGAAGTCCATCTCCACCGTTGAAGGAGCCTCATTGGAGCTTTGGAGCACTATGGAGGAAAAGAAGGAATGTGGGTGCATCTTTAGGGAAGATTTCTCCATTTTTATGATGTGGGTGTCTTCTATGGTTAGATCCATCTTTATCTCTCTCTCCTCTCTTTATTTTCTTTTATGATAGGATGATATGTATGTATGGCCCACCTGATCGATAATCTGGACTGTCCAGATTTTCTGGACGTCCAGTGAATGGGACCCGTCTTGCTGCCCATTTTGAGCCAGTTGGGATGGAGCAAAATAACAAATATCATCTTGGTCCATGTGGACCCCACTATGACTGATGTATTTCATCCATTCATCCATGCCGTGTGGGGTGGCCCCATATACGTGGGACCTACCTTGGTAAAAATGTGTATGCAGTCCGTCAGACGCTGGACGTCTCTACTGGAGAGTTAAGAGCCAGTGAGGTGCACTCCCTTAAAAAAAAAAAAAAAACAAAAATAAAGAAGAAAAGAAAAAGGAGGAAAAACGGGAGGGTTTTTAGGCTTTTGGAAAGGGCCGCCTATACAGGCCCCACCTTGATGTATCGTTCTAATCCACACCGTCAATTCCACTCCCCAGCCTATTTTAGGCGTTGAGACAAAAAAAAAATAAAGCCAATCAGAGGTTTTGACGGGCCATAGCATAGAAAACAGTTATTTACCGTTGAAAACTACCCTGCTATTTTCTGTACCCCGAGACATGGCCAATATTGGACTCGTTGCATTTGTTATAGGTTGCAGGAGCCAATGGATGTAGTGGATTTTGTTATTGTGGGTCCCACCTATGAAAAACTACAGTAAAACAAAATAATAATAATAATAATAAGCATGCAGCAGGACACTGCTGCTGCCAGCGGGCGCTGACGGACGGACGACCAGGCAAGGACCCACGGTCCCAACCATGGGCCCCACCATGATGTGTTTGGAACATCAAGGCCGTGCATTTGATGGCCCCTTTAGGGAAGCGGGTTTCCCCCAAAAATTATCTGTATACAGCTCTCAGGTGGCCCACATCACAGGTAACAGTGGGATTGATCATCTGCCATTGAAATCCTGTTTGGTTTCACAGCAGCTTTGGATCAACTTGAAATTTGTTTTTTTACCATGCATCCAGGTCCTTGTGACCTTATCAATGGATTGGATGGAGAGTAAACGTTATGGTGGGCCCCGTGTGAGACACACCTCTGAAGAAGAGGGTTGGCTGGCGTACGTCACACGCCATCTATATAGCTGCTGTACGAGATGTCAGCAGTTTATGTGGGTGTTTGAAATCCACACTGTCTATCTGACAGTGGGACCCACTGATGTGTGGGTCTCGTCCATGCCATAGGTTCATCCGCATGGGCCTCTCTATAATGTATGTGCTGGATATGCACACAGTCCATGTGGACGGTGTTGCGGTGACTAACCATGATGTATGTAATTTATGTTCACCATGTTCAACGGTGGGCCCATTTTGAGGTCCGTATTTGGACGGTGGTAGGTGCAGTACACCGTGATGTATGTGTAATCCACTCCATCCATCCAATAAAGGAACGTGGACCCCACCTTGATGCATGTACTTCATTCCTTGTCGTCCATCTCAAGGGTCCACTGTGATGCATGTATTGCTCTAAGCCGTTCATCTGTTCAGATTAATTGGACCCACCTCATTGTACCCATTTTATGTGTTGCCCATGTACGACACGTGCGGTCTACTATAGGGCCACCCTGCACGTGCTGAACGTGCAGGGCATGGGCCATCTTTGATGTATGTAACTTGCATCCACGTAGTCCACGTGGGGCCACCTTGATATTGTGGTTCATCTACATTATCCACTGCTGTGGTATCCACCTGATGTATGTTTGTATATGCACCGTCCAGTTGCTGGACGGTGCTGTGTAGGTCCCACCTTAGCATCCATGCCACTCACTTGGTAGGCCTCCACCATAATGTAAGTGTGTTATCACTAACGTCCATCTTAGCCGTGGACCATACCATGATACATGTGTTTTATCTCCCTGGACAGTGGGTTGCACAATGACGTTTGTGCTCATTCGGACCGTCTAGGTCGTGGGCCCTGCTTGATGTACACATCCATACCATCTAATGTGGTAGATTCAAATCTCTGGTGGGTCATGTGCGTGGACCCATCCATGATGCATATGTTGTATCCATACCGTCCATAGTCTGGGCGGTGGGCACCCACCCACTGTGCACATCATCTAGGTTAGTGGGACCTACATGATATTTGTACATATCGTCCATTCGGTCGTGGGATAGTGGAACGCCGCTGTGATGTACGTGTTTCTCCCACACCATCCCGCGGTGCCGTGGACCCGCCGTGATGAACTTATTGTATTTACACCCAGTAGATCTGGACGATGGGCCACACCTTGACGTACTTATTGTATCCACATCGTCCATCCCTAGATGTGGGGCCCACCTTGGTGATGTATCCGTCGCACCATCCAGCATAGGACGGTGGGCCTGCCATGATGTACGTGTTTCACTCCATACTATCCATCAGTTCGGTAGATGAGGACCACCTTAATGTATTTGTGACCCATCTGTGAGGCCCACCTTAATGTATTTGTGACCCATCCATGAGGCCCACTCGTTGTATATTTGAAGCCCATGGTAATAGGCCCATTGATGTGGCCCATTTGATGCAGCCCACTTGATGTGTATGAGGCCCATTGGTGCGGCCCAATGTATCGACCCATCGTGATGTGTAAGGCCAACCTGTGATGACTATTTAAGGCCCACGTGTTGGATACTTGGACCCACCTTATGTTTGACTCCATGTGGTCCACTGTTTAAGAGCAATGTTGGTTGAGTGTCCACACTGATAGGTAATGATGGTTAAACGCCCACACTGTGACCTTCCCTTAGGCCTTATCGGCCGATTGTCGATTGTCGATCGAGGTCGATTACCGATTCTGATCTGTCATGGCCGATTATTGATTATCGATCGAGACTGATTATCGATCGAGCCCGATTACCGATTCTGATCTATCTTGGCCGATTGCAGAATACCGATCGAGGCTGATTATCGATCGAGGCCGATTACCGATTTTGATTTGTCGCGGCCGATTGTCGATTGTTGATCGAGGTCGATTACCGATTCTAATCTGTCGTGGCCGATTGTTAATTATCGATTGAGGCCGATTACCGATTTTGATCTATCTTGGCCGATTGCAGAATATCGAATGAGGCTGATTATCGATCGAGGCCGATTACCGATCTCGATTGTCGAGGCCGATTTTGATTGCCGAGGCCGATTGTCGAGACCTATATGATGTATATGCGATCCGTAGTTGAGGCGCATTGTGATGCATTTGAGGTTCAGGCGATGGAGTCCATTGTGATGTATATGAGGCCCATGTGAGAGGCCTATCATGATATGTATTAAGCTCTTGAGTAAGCCCCATGGTGTTCTATACTTGGCCCTTATGTAAGGTCATGGGTCCACTATATGTAGGATCTATGAGGGCCATTCCTTGGGAGCAATGTTGGTTAAATGTCCACATTGTCGAGGTTGATTATTGATACCGATTATGAGTATGTGACAGCATAGCATCATGATACATGCCCATACGCATCATCTGCATGTTTGTTATGAGATGTGGTTACTCATTGCATATGTCATTGAGCATGTTGTTATGAGACTCCCTGATGGGCGGGAGTTTTCTCACATGAGCACGTGGTGTGCGTAGGATTGATGCATGACTGGATTGTATGACTCATGCATCTCGCATTATGATTTCTGTACGCCCTAGCGACATCAGGGCCGTAGCCTCCACAGGCATATCGTGGATGGTCAAATAGGACACCGAAAATGTTTGGTTCTAGCATACGGGCGTCATAGATGTCCCTGGGTGAAAATCCCTAAACCTCCGTGGCCAGGAGACGCCCCAACGTCGAGACCGAGTGGATACATGAGCGCCCGAGTGCCGAATACCAGGAGGCCGCGTCTCCCACTGTGTCGTGGTCGGTTGGGAGGGGGTGTGGCCTTACCCGCCCGAGGGTAGGGGGCAATACTAGGCTGAGTTTGACCAGCTCGTGAATGGGTCCGCTATCGACATGCCGGATAGGTATTGGCAGACTATTGGCTAGGCGGATAGTGAGGTTCTTATGCTTACTTGTATTATGTGGCTGGGAGAGCGGCAGTGCCATTTGGAGTGTACTAAACCCCGGTGATGATCCCAGAGATGAACCGTACTGATATGTGGATTTAGTGAGCAGGAGTTGCATACTCATTCATGCATTCATTCATTCACTATCTACTCGGGTTGGTGGTAAGCAACTAGTTGATACGTGTGCCTTCGCAATGGCCAGGATTTCGGTTGGGGCGCGCGACTAACCTGAGATCAGGAGTCTACCACATTGAGTCTGACTATCCAAATTTAGGTATGGGACTGGTTTGGATAGAAGTCTATTGTGATGGACCCCATAGCCTGCGATACTATGTACTACCATCCCGACTTCACACTCCAGCATGGTCATTCCATCCGCACCGCATATTGCATTACATCCGCGGCATACGACAACTTGGGTTACTGTGTTTCTGCATTTATATGGTCTAGATATGGCTGACGTATTTGTGAACACATAAGGAATTATATACCAAATTGCATTTATATGGTTATATGGTCTAGGTACGACTGATGCTATTTGTGTTACTCATCAGAAATGTATATTGTATTGCATCCTCTACATTTGATATTTGGCTCTTTATGACTCCTCGTTTACGTAGCTGTTATATATTGCGTATATATTGATTGGTTCATGGACTTGTTCGTATTTCCGCTTACTCTGTTATCGTATGATCTATGATCTTGTGAGTATTTCTGTCTACTCAGATAATTCATGATCTTGCTAGTATCTTTGCTTATTCCGATATTGTACGATTTATGGATTACCAGTACTTCCAGTTTGTATGATAATGGCATTGTATTGAATACTTGGCACTTACCTTGTGCACACACTTACACCACCATCTAAGCTTTCTATAAGCTTATGCACGATAGATGGGTGCAGGTGTTTTTAGGTTGCAACAGCGTTGAGCTTGGAGCGTGCAGTTGTATTATGGAGCTTTGATTTCGATATATGTATTCCCCTTTCAGCATTGTATTCAAATGATTATATTAGTGGATATGTGATGATGCTGTTGCCTTTATGATTTGGGTATACTTGTGGTTATGCTTATTACGAGATAAATGTACATTGGCAAAAAAAAAAAAAAAATCCTCCTTGTAGGATCCCAGGATCGAAATCTGGCGTATGAATGCTAGGATCCGAGAATGGGGTACTACGGAGGCTGTCAGCACCAGATTCGGCAATCGGGATTCCTATGAATCCGATTTCCGGGTTTGGGGCATGACAGAAGTTGGTATCAGAGCATAACTTGGGAATACCTGAAAATAACATAACATATCTGCTGATAGCTACCCTTCACCTTATGATTGTTGAGAACCTAGAATGTTTAGATCCCCAAGTTTGAATAACATAGAGATTTTCTGACATAGCTCCCCTTACCAGTGAGATTGCGAAACTGCATAATCCGAAGATTAATAGGATCATCATAGGGTCGATGATGCGTCTTAAGGGTGCGAGATTGAGATTAGAGACCGCTATCTTCATCCCTTTGCAGATTGACTGTGCCTTCACATATATGTTTGATGATGTTTCCTTTCCCTGTCTATTCTGTAAATTTCGAGGACGAAATTTTTATTAGGAGGGGAGAGCTGTAAGCCCTGTATCCTAGACCGTACCATTCCGTAGACTTCCACGGTCTTTCCAGTCGAATTCCGGCAGCCTTCGATCCTTAATTGGCATTTACGCACGACTCTGATTCACATGCCGTCAACCCGAGTCGACCCGATCCAAGACTTATACCATTGCGACCACGTCGACGCCGCGATTCCAACGCCGCGTCTCGTGCGTCAATGCGACGCTTAGATCATGAGATGTAACTTGCGCATTATAATAGCTATGGACCACACATTTGTGGGGCCCACATATCACAATGACACCATTTCCTAGGTTGTCATGGGGTGATGTCATCACCCCATGCCAAGTAATAAATGCTTACAAGAGATAAACCATATTGATATGTAGACTTATTGAGCATGAGTTGCATACTCATTCATTCATTCATTCACTATCCACTCGGGCTGGTGGTGCGTAACTATTTGTTACATGTACCTTCGTAATGACCAGGATTTCGGTTGGGGCGCACGACTAACCTGAGATCAGGAGTTTACCACGTTGAGTATGACTATCCAAATTTAGGTATGGGACTGATTTGGATAGAAGTCCTTTGCGGTGGACCTCATAGCCTACGATACTACATACTATCATCCTGACTTCACACTCCAGCTTGGTTGTAAGACCCGTGTCCTAATCCGTACCATTCTGTTAGCTTCCGCGGTCCTTTCGGTCAAATTCCGGCAACCTTCGCACCGTATTTGGTGTTTGCGCACGATCTTAAGCCAGGTCCCGCACACCGACGTCGGCTCGATCCGAAACTTATGTCTTGGTGATCGCGTCGTCGCCGCGGTTCCAACGCCGTGACTTGCGCACCGAACCGATACCCAGGTAAGAAGATGCCGATCAGCGTTTATTCCGAAGGAACACCGCGCGTTGCGGATTTCGAGGGAATCTCTACACAATTAGTTCCACTAATTAACCATAAATGCAACCATACCTCAAAGTACCTCACCCATTCCCTCTTTTTCCAAAAGTCCACCATCTTTCCACCTCACCATTCCTCTTTTCTCATTTTCAACCTCAACCATCCCTCTTCTCCACCAATTTCAAACTAAACCATACCTCTCATCACTCCTTTCTTACAACCACCACTCCACCCATCCCTCCATCCATTATTTCTATCTCTCCCTCTCATTCTCTAGCAAATTTTCCAAATCCCATGAGAAATTTCACTCATCCAACACTCCTCTCTCAACTTCAAGTGTGGCCCACCCTCTCATCTCCAATCTCAACCATTTATCCTTCATCAATCTCCATTAAAAGTGAAGGTAAGGAGCTAAGGAGTCCAAGGGAGCAAGGAGAAGGAAAGATAAGGTGGGTGTTTTTCCATTAATTTAAATTTTAAGGCCCACTTGTTGGTGGGACCCATTTGGATGTATGTGATTTAATCAAGAGGGCCCATAGTGGCGGGGTTCCTCTATCTCACCGTGTATCTCTCTCTTTATCTCTCTCATTCTTTCTTTGTAATGGTGTGGATCCCACCGATAGGTTACATCTCCTCCGTCCATCCACATCAGACGGTGTGGCCCACTCTATTATAGGTGATGATCCGCACCCTCTACTGTTGGGATGGGCCCAATGCATCTTTTATATGTGTATATATATATATATGTATGATATATTTTATATAATATATGTATATATATGTATATAATATATAATATAATATGTACTTATATATATATACAATATAAGATAAATATTAAATGTATTTGTATATATATATATATATATATATATATATATATATATATATATATATATATATATATATATATATATTGGTGGGCCACATTCACGTGGGACCCACCACATTTTTGTGAAAATATACGGACCGTCCAGCGTCCCTGGACGCTGGACGTTGCAACAATGGGTAAACAAAAAAAAAAAAAAAAAGAAAGGGAGTGGTGGGCCACTCATGCAGGCCCCACTTTGATGTATATGTAAGATCCAAACCGTCCATATTGTTCCTCAACTCATTTTAGGCGTTGAGCCGAAAAATGAAGTTGATCCCATTTTCTGGCGGCGTACCATAGAAACAGTGTTCCTACCTTGATTTACTCCCTAAGGCTCCTGCATATCAAAAATAGCCCGATATTGGACTCTATGGGTTGTATCAAGCCATAGGGACCCATGGGGAGTGGATTTTGCGGATGTAGGCCCCGTCTATGAAAATCCGTAAAAAATAAAATTTTCAAAAAAAAAAAAACAAAGAGGAGGCGGGCCAGCCGCTGCCAGCACGCCGTACGGCGGTGACGGACGGCGGCACGGTGGGCTCACGGTCCCACTATGGGCCCCACGTGATGCTTTGACATCAACACCGTGCATTTGATGGGTCCCCATATTTCAGCATATCCAAAATTCAATCGTATATGGAACTCCGGTGGGCCATATCATTGAAAATCATGTGAAGACATACTAAAACATATAAAATCATTTGGCAGGGCCTACCTGAGTTTTGGATGTCGTTGAAACTTGGTCTGTACGGTTATTTAGATGGGACCCACATAATGGATGGGCTGGAGCGCTGACACTGCTGCTGCAGGACGTGCAGGCAGCGCCTGCGGCTGGCGGGCGGGCGGCCAAGAGGCAAGGACCCACGGCTCCATCCGTGGGCCCCACCATGATGTATATTTTGTATCCACACCGTCCATTTGGTGGGCCACCATTTGACATGGACCCCCCTCAAAAATCAGGTCAATCCAGCGCTCGGGCGGCCCACATCACAAGAAAAAGTGTGAATTGAACTCTACCATTGAAACCCTTTCTGGGTCCACAGAATTTTCAGATCAAGCTGAAAATTGTTGTTCCCCTCCTCCCTGGCCCGTGTGACCTTATGAATAAGTTGGATTTCAAATGAACATTTCAGTGGGCCTTACCCAAGGTCCAAGTGACCTTATGAATAGATTGGATTTCAAATAAATATTATGGTGGGCCCTAGGCCCATGTGGTGGAGCCATATTGATGTATTTCTGGCCATTGGGGAGGCCCACCTTGATATATATATAAGGCCCATGAGGTTAGGCCCATTCGACGTATTGGTGGCCCGATGTCGAGGCCCACTCTGATATATATAAGGGCCATGTTACGAAACCCATTGTGACGTATTCAAAAGCTCATGGGTTATGGCCCATTGCAATGTACATAAGGCCCACTAATGCGGCCCACTTGATTTATATAAGGCCCATATGAGATGACCCATTTGATGTATCTGAGCACTATGGGTCGAGGCCCAATGAGATGTATATTAGTCCATTGCAATGTGTGATTTCCTATGGTTTGTGTAATGGTGCTTTATGGCGGGCTAAGCCTTGGGAACAATGTTGGTTTGACGTCCACATTGTAAGGACAATGTTGGTTAAATGTCCGCATTGTCATACTCCTTAAGGCCACTGATAGGTTCATATTTATACTCTGCAGGCCGTCTAGGCCCATTTCTGTGATACGCAGAGCCCATCCCTATATGCATGTTTAGCATAGATCCATGGTTCATGATCATTCGCATCATATGTATGCCTGACATGAGGAGTGACCGATCATAGCATATGCCTTTGGGCAGACTGTTTATGGGCTCCCTGATAGGCAGAGTTGCCCCATATAAGTGCATGGTACATACAGACTGTTGCATGACTGATAATGTGACTCATGCACTTGCATTTGTGTGATTATAGTTACTATATGCCCTAGCGACATCAGGGTCATGGCCTCCACAGATACATCGTGGATGGCAGGATTGTAGACCGGAAATATTTGTTTCTAGTATCGCGACGCCATAGATGTCCCCGGGTGAAAATCCCTAAACCCGATGGTACCAGAGGATGACTCCAATGTCGAGACCGAGTGGATATGTGAGCGCACGAGGGCCGAATACCGGAGGCCGCGTCTCCCACCGTGTCGTGGTCGGTTGGAAAGGAGTGTGGCCTTACTCGCCCGAGGGTAGGGGGCAATACTAGGTCCGAGTTTGACCAGCTCGTGAATGGGTCCGCTATCGACGTGCGGATAGGTATTGGCAGTGACTATTGGTCGGGCGGATAGTGAGGTTTCTTACGCTCATTTGGAGTGCGACTAGGAGAGCGACAGTGCCATTTGGAGTGTATTGAACCCCTGTGATTATCCATATGAGAACTGTACCGATACATGTTGAGGATTGGCATGCTTGAGTTGCATCTTGCATCGCATGGCCGTGTTATGGCGATAGCATTCATATCTTGCATCGCATGGCCGTGTTATGGCCGATAGCATTCATATCTTGCACCGCATAGCCTTGGTACGGCTGATTGCATTCATGTGCTCATCATCATGATTTTGCATCACTCTGACCTTACATTTTGAGCACGTCTATATTGCGCACACACTTACACCACCCTCTAAGCTTTCCATAAGCTTATGCACGATTGATGCGTGCAGGTGACGTCAGGACGCAGTCGCAGCCATAGTCTCGTTGTAGTTGGAGCGTGCAGCCGAGCTTCTGGAGTTCTGTTTCTTTTGTTACATTGTATTTTCCTTTTCTTTCGCATTGTACTTAAAAAGTTTTTGATCTTAGTGGATTTTGTGGTGGTGTTCTTGTGGTTATTGTTTGTGGGTTATGCTTTTGTTATGCTCATTATGATTCAGACTGATGACTTGAAATCCTCCTTGTAGTATCCCAGGATCGGAACCTGGTGAATGGGTGCCGGGATCCGAAAATGGGGTTCTACGGAGGCTGTCGGCGCCGGATTCGGCGATCGGGAATTTTGTGAGCCCGGTTTCCGAGTTCGGGGCGTGACAGAAGTTGGTATCAGAGCATAACTCGGGAATAACCAAGAACAACATTACATGTCTGCTATGAATGTTTAAGTCCTAAGTTCGGATAGCCTAGCGATCTCTTATTACAGACCCTTAACATGCGTGCCTTCGCGAGCTTTTAAGTTGATAGGCACCTTCGCTCTTTCCTGTAGGACATGGCGCGTAGGAGAGTGACCCGATCGACTCCCGCACCACCTGAGACTTCAGCTCCACCACCTGCGGCTCCCGCACTACCACCTACGACCCCTGCTCCACCACCAGAGATTCCTACTACCCATCCTGAGGATGCTGCACCTCCACCAGATACCAGTACGGATCCGACTGTATCTGTGAGTGCTTCTCAGTTGCAGCAGATGCTGCAGGCTGTGACGGCCGCACTCCAGGGGCAGAGTAGACATCCGGTTGTTTCACCGGCCCAGGCAGAGCAGGAGCGCGCGAGTGCCCTACTTCGAGAGTTTCGACAGTTTGATCCCCCACGATTCCAGGGCGAGCCAGATCCGACAGCAGCTGAGAGGTGGCGCTCCGATGTGGAGAAGATTTTTGATACCATGTCATGTACGACCGAGCAGCGAGTTCGGTTGGCGGTGTTTCTTTTTCAGGGCGAGGCCGAGCACTGGTGGACCTCGGTTACCCGCGTCGCAGGACCTGACTACGTCTGGACATGGGATGATTTTGTAGACCGATTCGAGGAGCAGTACTTCCCTGACCATATTCGACGTCAGAGAGCACTAGAGTTCGAGACTTTGGTGCAGGGAGACATGACCGTGGCACAGTACGCGGCTCGTTTCGTGGCGCTGTCGAGGTTTGCGCCATATATGATTGATGATGAGGGGCGGAAGGCCCGCCGTTTCGAGAGCGGCCTACGTTACGGTCTTCGAGGCCGTGTGATTGGGCACGAGCTTCCGACCTTTCAGGCTGTAGTGCGGAGGGCTCAGATTTATGAGACTGAGTGGGCTGGCGCGCAGGCCGACAGAGATCAGAGGAGGGGTCAGAAGAGGCAGACCCCCTCCAGTAGCTCCCAGCAGCAGCGACGACCACAGAGGTATAGGAGCCACCCACCTGCTAGAGCACCAGCAGCCCCAGCAGCACCTCCAGCGCCACCCCAGCAGCCGTTTGCAGGGACTTGTTTTGGATGTGGTGGGTCAGGGCATCGCCTGTCTGAGTGCCCTCGCCCTCATCTGCAGCAGTCGAGAGGATCACAGCAGCCTCACCTACATCCGTCGAGAGGACCACAGCAGCCTCCAGCACAGCAGCGACCTCAGCAGCAGCCTCCAGCGCAGCAGCGACCCCATCAGCAGCGACCACAGCCACCTCAGCCGCCGAGACCTCAGCAGCAGCAGAGGCAGCAGTATAGGCCGCCGCAGAGGCAGCAGCAGGGACCTCAGAGAGGACAGGCACCTCCCCAGCCAGCTCAGGCTAGGTTCTACGCGGCTCAGCAGGACCCGCAGTCATCCGGAGGAGTTGTCGAGGGTATACTTCCCGTCTCTTCATGCATCGCTCGAGTATTATTTGATTCTGGCGCTTCTCACTCATTCATGTCCGAGGGCTTCTGCCGATCGACTGGATTGCCGATAGAGTCTACTAGTGAGGGATTGACCGTATCGACGCCCTTGGGGAAGACCGCAGTATTGGGCCGTTTCTGTCCATCTTGCCCGGTTCTTGTCGGTGATATCTTTTTGCCTGCTGACTTGTTTGTGCTGCCGATGACAGATTTCGACGTTATCTTGGGCATGGATTGGCTTGCCGAGTACCACGCTATCTTGGACTGTTCTGCGAGGACAGTCACATTCTGCATACCAGGCTTGCCGCAGTTCCAGTTCATCGCTGAGCCCCGAGGAGAGCCGTTATCTTGCCTGATGTCCTGCGCTGTCGAGGAGCCTATTGCCTTGTGTATTGATCAGTGGCCAGTTGTTTGCGACTTCCCCGACGTATTCCAGGAGATTCCCGGATTGCCTCCTCGCCGTCATATCGAGTTCCAGATCGATCTTGTGCCCGGTACCGCACCTATCTCGAAGGCCCCGTACCGTATGGCACCGATGGAGTTGCGTGAGCTGCAGCGTCAGTTGGACGAGTTGCGTGAGTTGGGATTTATTCGTCCGAGCAGTTCGCCTTGGGGAGCGCCGGTACTCTTCGTTAGGAAGAAGGATGGCTCGTTGAGGCTCTGCGTAGATTACCGCGAGCTCAACCGGGTCACGATTAAGAACAAGTACCCGCTCCCAAGGATAGACGATTTATTTGATCAGCTGCAGGGTGCACAGTTCTTTTCGAAGATTGACCTGCGTTCTGGTTATCATCAGATTCGTGTCCGAGAGGAGGACATCCCGAAGACAGCCTTCAGGACGCGCTATGGTCATTTTGAGTTTCAGGTCATGTCCTTTGGATTGACCAATGCACCCGCGGTCTTCATGCAGTTGATGAACGAGGTCTTTCGTCCATATCTCGATCAGTTTGTTGTGGTCTTCATTGACGACATTCTGATATATTCGAGGACCCGTGAGGACCATATGCAGCATCTGGAGATCGCCTTGCAGACCCTCCGTGCCCACCAACTATATGCGAAGCTGGAGAAGTGTGAGTTCTGGCAGGAGGAGGTGAGATTCCTCGGTCACGTGGTGACGAGGGAAGGTGTCGCAGTGGACCCCTCGAAGGTTGAGGCAGTGCGTCAGTGGGGTCAGCCCACGACTGCGTCCGAGATCCGCAAATTTCCTTGGTTTAGCGGGATATTATCGGCGTTTCATTGAGGGCTTCTCCCGTATTGCGGCCCTGTTTGACGAGGTTGACTCGGAAGGGCGCAGAGTTTATTTGGAGTGACGCCTTTGTGAGCGAGCATTTATGGAGCTGAAGGACCGTCCGGACGTCCGCTCCTGTCCTCACTCTTCCCTCCGGGAGTGATGGATTCGTGGTATTTACCGATGCTTCGCGTATTGGATTGGGTGTTGTCCTGATGCAACACGGTAGACCTGTAGCATTTGCGTCTCGCCAGCTCAAGGTCCATGAGCCGAACTACCCCACGCACGATTTGGAGTTGGCAGCGTCTTCGCACCGAAGGTGTGGAGACACTATCTTTATGGGGTTAGGTTCGAGCTCTTCTCTCGACCACAAGAGCTTGAAGTATCTATTTTCTCATTCAAGCCGAACATGAGACAGAGACGCTGGATGGAGCTTTTGAAGGATTATGATTTTGACCTCCAGGTACCACCTGTGCAAGGCGAATGTGGTGGCGGATGCCCTTAGCCGTCAACCACGAGGCCCAGTGGCACATATGATGATTCAGAGTGGAAGATGCTCGAGGATATAGCAGATACGACTTTGATTTTGGTCTCCATTTTTCTATCGTTCAGTTATCGAGCCTGTCGATTCAACCCTCTCTTGTCGCAAGGGTGATCGAGGCTCAGCAGACAGATGAGTCGTTACAGGGTTACCGAGCAGATGCGGCATCTGAGAGTCAGACAGATTGGCAGATGGGTGCTGATGGTGGGCTTCGCTTTAGAGGCCGATTGTGTGTCCCGGATATTCCTGAGTTGCGCAGAGATCTTATGACCGAGGCACATCGATCGCGGTTTTCCATCCATCCTGGCTCGACGAAGATGTACCGTGATATGAGGAGGCAGTATTATTGGGCAGGGATGAAGCGCCAGATTGCCAGTTTTGTGGCCGAGTGTGACACATGCCAGCGTGTCAAGGCCGATCATCAGAGACCCCCTGGTCTATTGCAGCCGTTGAGCATTCCAACGTGGAAGTGGGAGCACGTATCTACAGATTTCATTATGGGTTTGCCGAGGACTCAGCGCGGTCATGACGCTATCTGGGTTGTCGTGGACCGTCTGACGAAGTCGGCACATTTTCTTGCGATTCGTGCGACTTGGCCCTTAGACCGGCTTGCGAGGTTATTCCTTGAGGAGATTGTGAGACTGCACGGCGTACCAGTCTCGATCGTTTCTGACCGAGATCCGAGATTCACGTCTCAGTTCTGGAGGAGCTTTCAGAGAGCTATGGGCACTGATTTGCAGCTCAGTACCGCGTATCATCCGCAGACCGATGGCCAAACCGAAAGGGTCAACCAGATCCTTGAGGATATGCTTCGGGCCTGCGTGATTGACTTCGGTGGTAGCTGGGATGAGCATCTGCGATTGGCTGAGTTCGCATACAATAACAGCTATCAGGCGACCATTGGCATGGCTCCTTTTGAGGCATTATATGGCAGACCGTGCAGATCTCCGAGTTGTTGGACCGAGGTTGGAGAGCGGCGTCTCCTAGGTCCTGAGCTTGTGCAGGAGACATCAGAGGTTATTGATATTATCAGGCAGAGGATGCGCACAGCTCAGAGCCGGCAGAAGAGTGTTGCTGATCGCCGGCGTCGTCCCTTAGAGTTTGATGTAGGGGACCATGTGTATCTCAAGGTCTCGCCTATGAAAGGCGTAGTTAGATTTGGAGCGAAGGGTAAGCTTGCCCCGAGATTCATAGGACCTTTCGAGATCACTGAGCGCATTGGCGCTGTGGCCTATCGGCTTGCCTTACCATCTCAGTTGTCTGGCGTCCACAACGTTTTTCACGTCTCTATGTTGAGGAAGTGTGGGTCAGACATAGTTCCTGTTATTGACTGGCAGCCGTTGGAGGTTCGTGAGGACGCTTCTTACATCGAGCAGCCAGTTCGTATCCTTGATCGGAAGGAGCAGGTCCTCCGGACCAAAGTCATCCCCTTGGTGAAGGTTCAGTGGGGTCACCATTCCGTGGATGAGGCATCTTGGGAGCGCGAGGCTGAGATTCGAGAGCGCTATCCTCATCTCTTTGATGATTGATTGTATGTTGTATGTTATAGGTTGTCTCTGGTATTTATATGGCGATGCCTTGCTTCCTCTTCTATTATGATTTATGTTTTCTTGTGATGATTGTTTAAATTTCGAGGACGAAATTTTTATTTGGTGGGGAGAGCTGTAAGACCCGTGTCCTAATCCGTACCATTCTGTTAGCTTCCGCGGTCCTTCCGGTCAAATTCCGGCAACCTTCGCACCGTATTTGGTGTTTGCGCACGATCTTAAGCCAGGTCCCGCACACCGACGTCGGCTCGATCCGAAACTTATGTCTTGGTGATCGCGTCGTCGCCGCGGTTCCAACGCCGTGACTTGCGCACCGAACCGATACCCAGGTAAGAAGATGCCGATCAGCGTTTATTCCGAAGAAACACCGCGCGTTGCGGATTTCGAGGGAATCTCTACACAATTAGTTCCACTAATTAACCATAAATGCAACCATACCTCAAAGTACCTCACCCATTCCCTCTTTTTCCAAAAGTCCACCATCTTTCCACCTCACCATTCCTCTTTTCTCATTTTCAACCTCAACCATCCCTCTTCTCCACCAATTTCAAACTAAACCATACCTCTCATCACTCCTTTCTTACAACCACCACTCCACCCATCCCTCCATCCATTATTTCTATCTCTCCCTCTCATTCTCTAGCAAATTTTCCAAATCCCATGAGAAATTTCACTCATCCAACACTCCTCTCTCAACTTCAAGTGTGGCCCACCCTCTCATCTCCAATCTCAACCATTTATCCTTCATCAATCTCCATTAAAAGTGAAGGTAAGGAGCTAAGGAGTCCAAGGGAGCAAGGAGAAGAAAGATAAGGTGGGTGTTTTTCCATTAATTTAAATTTTAAGGCCCACTTGTTGGTGGGACCCATTTGGATGTATGTGATTTAATCAAGAGGGCCCATAGTGGCGGGGTTCCTCTATCTCACCGTGTATCTCTCTCTTTATCTCTCTCATTCTTTCTTTGTAATGGTGTGGATCCCACCGATAGGTTACATCTCCTCCGTCCATCCACATCAGACGGTGTGGCCCACTCTATTATAGGTGATGATCCGCACCCTCTACTGTTGGGATGGGCCCAATGCATCTTTTATATGTGTATATATATATATATGTATGATATATTTTATATAATATATGTATATATATGTATATAATATATAATATAATATGTACTTATATATATATACAATATAAGATAAATATTAAATGTATTTGTATATATATATATATATATATATATATATATATATATATATATATATATATATAGATATATATTGGTGGGCAACATTCACGTGGGACCCACCACATTTTTCTGAAAATATACGGACCGTCCAGCGTCCCTGGACGCTGGACGTTGCAACAATGGGTAAACAAAAAAAAAAAGGGAGTGGTGGGCCACTCATGCAGGCCCCACTTTGATGTATATGTAAGATCCAAACCGTCCATATTGTTCCTCAACTCATTTTAGGCGTTGAGCCGAAAAATGAAGTTGATCCCATTTTCTGGCGGGCCGTACCATAGGAAACAGTGTTCCTACCTTCAGTTTACTCCCTAAGGCTCCTGCATATCAAAAATAGCCCGATATTGGACTCTATGGGCTTGTATCAAGCCATAGGGACCCATGGCTGGAGTGGATTTTGCGGATGTAGGCCCCGTTTATGAAAATCCGTAAAAAAATAAAATTTTCAAAAAAAAAAAAAACAAAAGAGGGAGGCAGCAGCGCTGACGCTGCTGCTGCCACGCCGTACGGCGGGTGACGGACGGGCGACCGGGCTGGGGCTCACGGCCCCAGCTATGGGCCCCACGTGATGCGTTTCAGACATCAACACCGTGCATTTGATGGGTCCCCATATTTCAGCCGTCCACCCCAGAATTCAACTGTATATGGAACTCCGGTGGGCCATATCATTGAAAATCATGTGAAGACATACTAAAACATATAAAATCATTTGGCAGGGCCTACCTGAGTTTTGGATGTCGTTGAAACTTGGTCTGTACGGTCATTTAGATGGGACCCACATAATGGATGGGCTGGATTGTGAATCACATCTCGGTGGGCCCCAAAACAAAAAAAAAATTTAAAAAAAAAAAAAATTTTTTTAAAAAGCAGCAGCAGCGCTGCTGCTGCTGCATTGACGGGCGGCCACGAGGCAGGGACCCACGGCTCCATCCGTGGGCCCCACCATGATGTATATTTTGTATCCACACCGTCCATTTGGTGGGCCACCATTTGACATGGACCCCCCCCTCAAAAATCAGATCAATCCAGCGTTCGGGCGGCCCACATCACAAGAAAAAGTGTGAATTGAACTCTACCATTGAAACCCTTTCTGGGTCCACAGAATTTTCAGATCAAGCTGAAAATTTTTGCTCCCCTCCTCCCTGGCCCGTGTGACCTTATGAATAAGTTGGATTTCAAATGAACATTTCAGTGGGCCTTACCCAAGGTCCAAGTGACCTTATGAATAGATTGGATTTCAAATAAATATTATGGTGGGCCCTAGGCCCATGTGGTGGAGCCATATTGATGTATTTCTGGCCATTGGGGAGGCCCACCTTGATATATATATAAGGCCCATGAGGTTAGGCCCATTCGACGTATTGGTGGCCCGATGTCGAGGCCCACTCTGATATATATAAGGGCCATGTTACGAAACCCATTGTGACGTATTCAAAAGCTCATGGGTTATGGCCCATTGCAATGTACATAAGGCCCACTAATGCGGCCCACTTGATTTATATAAGGCCCATATGAGATGGCCCATTTGATGTATCTGAGCACTATGGGTCGAGGCCCAATGAGATGTATATTAGTCCATTGCAATGTGTGATTTCCTATGGTTTGTGTAATGGTGCTTTATGGCGGGCTAAGCCTTGGGAACAATGTTGGTTTGACGTCCACATTGTAAGGACAATGTTGGTTAAATGTCCGCATTGTCATACTCCTTAAGGCCACTGATAGGTTCATATTTATACTCTGCAGGCCGTCTAGGCCCATTTCTGTGATACGCAGAGCCCATCCCTATATGCATGTTTAAGATAGATCCATGGTTCATGATCATTCGCATCATATGTATGCCTCGACATGAGGAGTGACCGCTCATAGCATAGGCCTTTGGGCAGATCGCTTATGGGCTCCTTGAAGGCTGAGTTGCCCCATATAAGTGCATGGTACATACAGATGGTGCATGACTGATAATGTGACTCATGCACTTGCATTTGTGTGATTATAGTTACTATATGCCCTAGCGACATCAGGGCCATGGCCTCCACAGATACATCGTGGATGGCAGGATTGGAGACCGAAAATATTTGATTCTAGCATACGGGCACCATAGATGTCCCTGGGTGAAAATCCCTAAACCCGATGGTACCAGAGGATGACTCCAATGTCGAGACCGAGTGGATATGTGAGCGCACGAGGGCCGAATACCAGGAGGCCGCGTCTCCCACTGTGTCGTGGTCGGTTGGAAAGGAGTGTGGCCTTACTCGCCCGAGGGTAGGGGGCAATACTAGGCTGAGTTTGACCAGCTCGCGAATGGGTCCGCTATCGACGTGCCGGATAGGTATTGGCAGACTATTGGTCAGGCGGATAGTGAGGTTTCTTACGCTCATTTGGACTGTGCGGCTAGGAGAGCGACAGTGCCATTTGGAGTGTATTGAACCCCGGTGATTATCCAGAATGAGAACTGTACTGATACATGTTGAGGATTGGCATGCTTGAGTTGCATCTTGCATCGCATGGCCGTGTTATGGCCGATAGCATTCATATCTTGCATCGCATGGCCGTGTTATGGCCGATAGCATTCATATCTTGCACCGCATAGCCTTGGTACGGCTGATTGCATTCATGTGCTCATCATCATGATTCCGCATCACTCTGACCTTGCATTTTGAGCACGTTTATATTGCGCACACACTTACACCACCCTCTAAGCTTTCCATAAGCTTATGCACGATTGATGCGTGCAGGTGACGTCAGGACGCAGTCGCAGCCATAGTCTCGTTGTAGTTGGAGCGTGCAGCCGAGCTTCTGGAGTTCTGTTTCTTTTGTTACATTGTATTTTCCTTTTCTTTCGCATTGTACTTAAAAAGTTTTTGATCTTAGTGGATTTTGTGGTGGTGTTCTTGTGGTTATTGTTTGTGGGTTATGCTTTTGTTATGCTCATTATGATTCAGACTGATGACTTGAAATCCTCCTTGTAGTATCCCAGGATCGGAACCTGGTGAATGGGTGCCGGGATCCGAAAATGGGGTTCTACGGAGGCTGTCGGCGCCGGATTCGGCGATCGGGAATTTTGTGAGCCCGGTTTCCGAGTTCGGGGCGTGACATTGGTCCTTTCATTCGCATCGCATATTGCATTGCATCCTCAGTACATAGTATTTGGCTTACTATCTCCGCATTGCATAACTGATCTATATTGCTTCCTCAGTATATGATATTGGTTTATTATATTTTTGCATCGCATAACCCGGATAAGGCTGATGGTATTTATGGGCCTATCAGCATGTTTTCGCATTATTCTGATATTGTATGATTATGGGCTTGTCAGTATTTCCACTTATTCTGATTACTCTGATATTGCTTACTTGGCACTTACCTTGTAGACACACTTTCACCACCCACTAAGCTTTCTATAAGCTTATGCACGATAGATGCGTGCAGGTGGCGTTAGGTTGCAGCAGCGTTGAGCTTGGAGCATGCAGCGGACTTCTGGAGCTTTGATTTTGACATATGTATTTCCCTTTCAGCATTGTATTCAAATGTTTATATTAGTGGATATGTGATGACGATGTTACCTTTGTGATTTGGGTAAACTTGTGGTTATGCTTCTTATAAGATAAATGTATATTGAAAAATCCTCCTTGTAGGATCCTAAGATCGGAACCTGGCGCATGGACACTGGGAGCCAAGAATGGGGTACTACGGAGGCTGTTGGCACCGGATTCGACGATCAAAAATTTTGTGAGTCCGATTACCGAGTTTGGAGCATAACATTCATGGCAAAGATGGACCAAAGAAGGCCCGATGGAAGGCGGAAGTGATTAGGACTGTCAGAACCTTAAAACAGCCATAGCTAACAAACTAGAATGAGTTTTCTGATATATCATATATGATTTTGGGGTAGGAGAAGTTGATTTAGCCAACAAACCTAGCAGATTTGCAAGATTCCACCAGATTGAAGGTCGAAAGTCTATTTTATTTTCATTAAACAGATCAATCTGGACTATACAGTATGTCCAATGCTCTTTTCATCAACCACAATGGAAAAATCAATTGATCCAATGGTTTTGATCATCCAATCAATAACATATAAATTGGAAGGCCAAGATCTTCTATCTAGAAATACGTCCATTCATCAGCTAGAGGGATTAATTTGTTGAGGCTAAGAATGTATGACTTATGGTCCTAAAAAATCATTTTTATAAGTTAATCTTAACCGTTCCATTTATGGCTTGTAAAATGGATGGCTTAAGAAAGAAGGAAATTTGAAAACAATGTATCAAGCCATCCAATGGTTTTGATATTTGCATGGTGGCACATGAAGTGCTAGCTGGATCTAACGTATGATCTGGATTGATCGATGGAGCTATCCAAGTGTCCTGATGGAGGTAGGAGCATCATGACTAATGCGTTGTGTATCTTCCGTAGGGGTGTACATCGAGTTGAACCGAGTTGAGCTGGCCTCAGCTCGACTCGGCTCAGCCACTAGCTGACCTCAGCTTGCACTCGGCTCAGCTCGGTCCTCAAGCCTGACTGGCTAGCTTGGCTTGGTTTGGTCAGCAACTCGGGCTAGTTCGAGCTGACTTTAAGCCAAGATCGAGCTGACTTTGCCTGTACAGCATTTTCACAAACACCTTCACTGCACCTTCAAAATCTCACTGTATTTGAGACAACAACAATGGTTTTACAGGTATTTTATCAAACACCTTTTAAGCAATATAAAAATCAAGAAAAAAAGGTCATTGGTTTCATATACAAACCTTTCTTGCCGCCAGCCCCACTACGTTGAGTCATTTCATCAAACACTTGGTGAGCAACATCAATATCAAAGTAACCGAGTCACCATACTGGTTTGATCCAAGTTCACTTCAAGCTAGGTTCGATCCGAGTTGAGTCGAGCCGAGTTGGGGCCAGCTGGAACACTCGGGCTCAGCAAATCAGCACGACTCTGGCTCGAACTCAGCTTCGAACCGAGTGGAATCAAGCTATTTTAGTCTAGGTCGCTAGCTCGGTTCGCGTACACCTCTGCTTCTTCGGCCTTTTATACCCACAATAGTTTCAAAAACTACTAAAATGCCATTGTACATGCGCCGTCCAAAATGCTCCAGTTACGAAAATTAGTTGTCCTGTTTTGTCAAAGTTCTTAAAAACAATTCCTACCAACGTCTTATCCACGTGGGACATCTCAGCCGTCCAAAAGAAAGATCACACCATGAAGACTACCTTCCGTGAAAATCAGACGATAAACTAACTAGGTGGGCCTCGTTGGTGTGTCGAGTTGGACCATTGTCCACCCATTGATTTCGATGATTTGGTGGGCCTGACTTTTTGCCTTAGATGATCTTAAGGGTACGGCCCACATTAAGTTCATTAGCCTTACTCAGCCATGCTTAGATCGGCCTAAGCCCAGCCTGTCTAAATTTCCACCTTCAATATTAGGCTGAGTCTAGGCCCACGGACTAAAAGAAAGCCCAAGCCCATCACAAGGTACTCATGCCGTGCAGCCCAAGCCCATTTTCTTCTCGGGCCTGAAAGTCAGGCCCGAGCTTGTCACGGACGGCCATGGCGAGGACTGAAGAAACTAGCGGCGTAGATGGCTCCGCCCAGCACTTTTTAACTCTTCGGCCCTTGCCCATCTTAGTTGAGAAGCGGATTAGGTGGTGTACCACACACCACCGACCTGGATGGTGTGGGTAGTATGAACGGTCCAAAGGAGATCAAAGTAACATTGGCCCACGATAATGTATTTATTATATCCACCTCGTTCATCCATTTTCTGAGATCATTTTAAAGCGTATGCCGAAAAATTATTCATATCTAAAGCTCAAGTGGACCATACCACAAATAGAAGTGGGACAATGATTCTCACCGTTAAAACATTCATAGGCCTATCATAACCTTTATTTTCCATCCAATTTGTTCATAAGGTCACACACACCTGTACGAAGAGTAAAAACAAATACTATATTGATCCAAAACTTCTGCAATCCCCAAAAGAGTTTCAATGGTAAGACATTCAATCCCCCACTACTTTTTGCAGAGTGGTCCCCTTGATCTTTAGATCTATCTTATTATTATTATTTTTTCCATGGGGCCTTCCAACAAGCATGCTAAATAGATGGACAGTTTTGAATATAACATATAACTCATGAAAATGATGGCACCATTGTCGATCCGGCGGCACTATCGCCGGAATGTTCCAGGGGCAGCAGTATTATCGCCAGTCTGGACTGAGATAATTTGGAAGCGGATCAGCTTGTGTACCACACACCAGCTATATAGCTGCTGTATGTATGTGTCGTGTGAAGATGAGCACCAATGTTCATCGAGCTCCGAGTTGCACAAACAGTTCAAAGGAGATCAAAGTTACATGGGCCCCACAGTGATGTATTTATTATATCTACACCTATTCATCTATTAGAGCATTATGTAAAAAATGAATCATGTCCCAAGATTATCTGGACCACACTACAAATAGCAGCGGAGATAATGATTTTCACCATTAAACAATTCGTAGGGCCCACCATAACGTTTATTTTCCATCCAATCTGTTCATAAGGTCACGAAGACCTGAATTAAGAGGAAAAACAAATTTCACATTGATCCAAAACTTCAATGACCTCAAAAAAGGTTTCAATGGTCGACGTTCAATCCGCCAGTGCCTTTTGCAGTGTTGTCCATTTGATAGTTAGATCTTTCTTCTTTTCTTTTCTTTTTTTGTCTCAAGCCTTAACATGGTCTTGCCAAATGTATGGACGATTTGGATATAACACATAACTCATGATTAGACCTCCGTAACTTTCTAACGTCAATACAGCAGCTATATAACTAGTGTGAGGTACACTAGCTAATGCGCTTCCAGGTAATTTCGTCCATAAAAATGCATGGGAAAGTTGGAGACGCATGGGAAAAGAATACGAATTTCCTGCTTGTGAGAAGCAACAAAATTATAGTTGTTACAATCTAATTAGACCATGTAATTGCAGAATGCATTGAATTTGCGTCTCAGTTAGAGACGGGCCAATCAGTATACAACGGAGGAAAAAAGTTGCATTTCTAACTGAGATGGGCCAATCAAATCAGTATACAGTAGAGGAAAAAAGTTGCATCTCTAACTGAGACGGGTCAATCAATATACAGCAGAGGAAAAAAGTTGCATCTTTAACGGAGATGGGCCAATCAAATCAGTATACAACAGAGGAAAAAAGTTGCATCTCTAACTGAGACGGGCCAATCAAATCAGTATACAACAGAGGGAAAAAGTTGCATCTCTAACTGAGACGGGCTAATCAAATCAGTATACAGCAGAGAAAAAAGTTGCATCTCTAATTGAGACGGGCCAATCAAATCAGTATACAGCAGAGAAAAAAGTTGCATCTCTAATTGAGACGGGCCAATCAAATCAGTATACAGCAGAGAAAAAGTTGCATCTCTAGCTGAGATGGGCCAATCAAATCAATATACAACAGAGAAAAAAGTTGCATCTCTAACTAAGACGGGCCAATCAAATCAGTATACAGCAGAGGAAAAAAGTTGCATCTCTAATTGAGACGGGCCAATCAAATCAGTATTCAGCGGAGAAAAAAGTTGCATCTCAAGCTGAGATGGGCCAATCAAATCAGTATACAACAAAGGAAAAAAGTTGCATCTCTAGCTGAGACAGGCCAATCAAATCAGTATTCAACAGAGAAAAAAGTGGCATCTCTATGGCTGAGACGGGCCAATCAAATTAGTATACAGCAGAGGAAAAAATTTGCATCTCTATATGAGATAGGCCAATCAAATCAGTATACAACAGAGAAAAAAGTGGCATATCCATCTGAGACGGGCCAATCAAATCAATATACAACGGAGAAAAAAGTTGCATCTCTAGCTGAGACGGCATCTCTGACTTAGACGGGCCAATCAGCATACAGCAGAGGAAAAAAGTTGTTTGTTAAAAAGCGAAAGCAAGTTTCCACGAAGTATCCCCGGAGAGAACAAGCAACACATTCGTCTCCCTATAAAAATAAGATTAGTATTTCTCATCTCCAAACGTCTCCACTCTCATTCTCTTTCTACCACTCATCTATTCCCTGCAACCACACATCTCTTCCCTGCAACAAAACAATGGCTGAGATGGAAGTGGGCCACTATATCATCAACGTCCCGGAGGATTACACAAACATCTCAGTTGCAGTACTGGCGCCTGAGAAATTAAAGACGAAGCAATCCCACATGGACCTATTGATGGTAGTGGCTGTCCTTTTAATTGTAGTTTCCGCCGTTGGGATTGGAGATATCTCTGTTGGAGTTGGGTTTTATAGAGACCTATATCAGGAAATTCTCTTAAAAGTATACGCCATGGTGATTCTCACTGCCTTTGAATTGGGAATGGGACTGCTTTTCATCTCTGTGCTACTTGTGCAAGTGCCTATATTGGTTGCTATAGCCAAGAAACTACTGTGGGCAGTTGTTGCATTGGTCTACATTTCACTTTTCCTTGTTGAGTTTGGTGGGTTGAAGTAGATTTGCTATTGTCCTTGTTGCGCGGCTGTCGTTGTTTGTTGTTGCCGCTATAGTACTGGTGTTGCTGTTCCTGTCGAGGTTTTCTGTCGTTACCATTATGGTATTGGTGGCGTTGTTGCTGCTGTGGTTGTTTGTTGTTATTATAATTACAGTATCGGTGTTGTGTGTGGTCGTCCTTGTCTTTCCTTTTCCACGTCCATAGTAAAATGTAGTTGGGAACGTTTGGCATGTACTACTATAAAAAGTGTTTTATTATGGTTGTTTCAAATCCTGGTCTTTTAATTCTTATCTATAAATGGACAGTGATAAAGAGATGGGACGTAACATTCCAATCGGCTGTCAAGTTGTTCATATGCAGTAGGGTGGGACACAACACATGGGCCTGACATGGGTTGGTTCAGACCTAATTTTGAACTGATTGGGCCAGTAACACTAAAACACCAACGGTCTGGATTACAGACCGTGCAGAGTCTTCTATGTTGTATATTCTTTTATGAGCCCATCAATCTGGCTTCAAACTAACGTTCGATGCTCCATTTGTTTACTTGTTTGATCTGATATTTAGGCCCCACCACACCAGGACGTGTGGTTTGGCTAGTGACGCTACCACCAGCCAGGTGGCTAATGGTCGGTGCTATGTCTACCCTACCATGATGTATGTGTTTATCCACGCCATCCATCCATTTTGAAAGATAATTTCAGGCTTGATCTAAAAAATAAGGTAGATCTAAATCTCAGGTGGGCCTGTATGAAGGGAAAACTCAAATACAAGCATGATCCAAGACTTCTGTGGGCCTCAAGAAGTTTTGAACGGTGGTCATTCATTCCCCACTGTTTTATGTGGTGTGGTCCACTTGAGTTTTGGATCTGAAAAATTTTTGGGCTCCTACCCTTAAGTGAGCTGGTAAAATGGATGGACGGCCCAAGAAACTGAAATTCATCCACCCATTCTCCAAAGAACAAACTCAATAAAAAAATCTCTATAAAATCAAACAAAAAAAATGATAAGAAGTACCTTTTTTTATAAAACAAACACCCTCAAACTCCAAAATTCTAACCCAACCCTTTTAACATTGCTTTTCCAGAGGTCTGCCGAATCAATCCAAACCAATCCAAGCAACCCATTTCCAGTATATTCCGATCACACCCAGATCCCCAAATACTTCAAAAAACAAAACCCAAATTAGATTTTTGAATGAATTTGAAATCTCTAACCGCTTCTGCCCAAACCCAGCTCCAGAGGTGGCTTCCCAGCCGCCTCGGCCCGTCGAATCGATCGGAGAAATTTCGTGATTTTGGAGAATATCGTTGAAAATTGGATCTAGGTTTTTAATTCCGAGGATTGATTTCACGGAATTGCACGAATTTGGGAGTGGGTAGAGCTTTGTACGAAGGAATTATATAATCCTCGGCTCGAGGATTTGCACATTATACTTGAGCTTTTCATTTGTGCTGGAGGGGCCCTCGGGAAGCGGATTGGCTGGTGTACCACACACCAGCAGCCGATTTGTACGAACGGTTCAAAGTAGATCAAAGTTACATGGCCCCAAAATGATGCATTTATCATATCTACACCGTTCATTCATTTGGAGAGATCATTTTAGATCTTGATCCCAAAATTGAGTAATTTCCGAAGATCAAGTGGACCACACTACAAATAACAGTAGTGACAATAATTCTCACCATTAAAACATTCGTAGGCCCACCGGGACGTTTAATTTCATCCAATCTGTTCATAAGGTCACACGGACCTAGACGAAGAGAAAAAATAAATATCATATTGATCCAAAATTTCTGTAACCCCAAAAGAGTTTCAATGGCAGACGTTCAATCCTCCGTTGCTTTTTACAGTGTGGTCCACTTGATTTTTGGATTTGACTAATTTTTGGGCTCAATCCTTACGACGAGCTCACCAAGTGGACAGACAGTTTGGATATAACTCATGATGGCCCACCATTGAAGGTTGGATGCTAAGTAAATATCATGGACCACCACGTCTATTAATCTTTATGAACAGGTTCAATGGGTTATTCTCGATTTTTTTTTGTTCTTAGAACCACTAGTCCTGTTGGTGTCATTCTTGGTGATCGGAACCGTTTATGTGGTGTGGCAGCCGGGAATGGACCATTGTCAAAATTGAAACAGGATAAATATAAGGGCTCGTTTGAGAGCGTGGATTTAAAACACCTGGATTCAAAACCCCCTGAATTTGAAATCCTCTTATTGTGTTTGGCACCTTGGAATGGGAATCAACTTTATTCCAAAAGTACCTATGCATGATATATTTACGGTGGTTTGAATTTAATTAGTAAATCAATTGAATATCTCTAATCAGTGACCGTATATAACGTTTGACACAATGGTTGTAATAAGCTTGCTGAAATATATACTTTGCCTGAAAACGATGAAATTCTAAGACTTCGATGGACCACAAGCACGAGATCATGTCCGAGCGACTAGTCAATGATTTTTAACTGTTGATTTAAATGGATAATGTTTAGACAACGTTGATCGTCATATTAAAGTAATTATAATAATGCAATTGATAATCTAGTTGTTTTGGGATATCAGTAGTGGGCCATGTGCCCAATAGTTTAATAGTGTAGTAACACACATATTACATATGCAACTCTGGTAAGGATTTTATATATAATCGAAGCTTTCATTGAGGATTTCAAACCCCCTCTTTGAGGGGATTTGAAACCCCCGTTTACTTCATAGTGCCAAACAACTAGGGGTTTGAAATCCCCCCAAATCCTCCAAATCCATGGTGCTAGGTATTAGATGGGATAGAATTGCAATTGGTCCCATGCAGGATTTTCGCGGATTTTGACCTCCACTACACGTGGAGCTAATATTGATGCATGCATTTATCCATGCCATCCATCCATATATATTGTTTACATGTGACATTCTAGTTATATATGTGTACAAGTGAATGACATTCGTTGTGAATTTGGTCAATTGATTATAATTCCATAGTCTACAAAACAGGCTTAATCTAGTATTTTCCCGTAGCAAGAATTTTATTTCAAACATGGGATTGGATAGCTAAAATACAATGGTATTTTCAGAAATGCAATCATTGTGCAATAACGATGTTAATCCCATCTAATACAATTCAATACCATTTTATTCCACACACCAAACACACCCTAAGGGATTTTGACTATATTAGCCTTGTGGTATGGTAAAAATTCTGAAAAGGAATGGAAGTTTAAAATATTATGAGGATAGGTTCCTTACAAGTTTTTTAAAAAATTTCAAACCAAATTGCCTATCCTTTGATCAAAAGTTGTATAGATTTTAAGTGAAGAAAAAGTTACATAATATCCAATCTCGAGAAAATGATGTGAACGGAATTTGTTATTGGGCCTATTGGAATATAGATACAATTCATTCATTTTTTTTATACCTCTATATTTATATGAGAATATGCTAACTTATTATTGACATGATCTCTATGTAGCCCACAAAACCTGATAACCTGTAACAATGTCTATTCGATACAATCTATTTTCTTGTAATGTAGTTCATGTGACTGGTGAATGTTGATGATACTTTTAACCATGGCCTTCCATGAAATTCCAAGATTATTGGATGGAGTGGATTCTACACATATGTGATAGTGGACCCCACAGACGGTGTACGAATTTCTAGTGGTGTGGTCCATTTAAGAAGTTTCCGACGGTAAGAGTTCAATCATCATTGTTTCTTGTGGTATAGTTCATTTAAGCCTTTAGTCTGTTTCCTTTCAAGGTTCATGCTTTAAATTGTTCTATTAAGATATATCCGCATAGATAAATTATATACATCACGATGACCCATAACAACCAATAATAATGGCCGGTGGCCATTCACTCCTTACTATTTCCTTATGCTGAGGTCCACCTTATTTGTAGATGTAACCCATTCTTTGCCCATAGAAAGCATTGAGATTAAAAACCTACCATTGAAAACTTCTCGAGAGCCACAATTTTTTTATACAACTTATTCTTTGGCCGACCCATGACATTAAATTAAATTTTAAATCCAATTAATGAAGTATATCTTCGACACATATCCCATGATGGCCCCACAACCATTAACACATGATAACCTAAACCCCTGACATATGACAATCTCGACCCTTAAAACATACTCGATAGTGGGTCTCATAGAAGACGTCCTTATAGTGTTGAGGGTCGAGGTTGTCATGCATTAAGGGTCAAGGTTATTAGGGTCGAGGTTCTCATGTATTAAGGGTTGAGATTATCATTGGTTAAGGGTCGAGGTTGTCATGTGTTAAGAGTATAGGTTACTATGTGTCAACCTCGACCCTTAACACATGACAACCTCAACCCGTAACATATGACAACCATGACCCAAGCCCCTAGAACATGATAACTTAGACCAACACATGACAACATAGACCCTTAAGACATGACAACACAACTCAAACCCTTAACACATGATAACCTATACCCTTAACACATGACAACCAAGACTCTTAACATATGACAACTCATATCCAAATCTTTAACACATGACAACCTAGACCCTTAGCATAGACAACCCATACCCTTAACGCATAACAACCACTTCAACCAAGGCAATAAATTACAAAATCTAAATTTTATCTCATTTATTGTCTTTCACATGGCAACCGTAATCATCCTTATCTACCTCAATTCCCTTCTGACAATTACTTTTCCGTACAATAATCACAACCACAATCATTCCTTTATATTCACAACAAAAAGTAGCTTTCATCTCTAAGAAAATGCTATTAGGGCTTTAGAAGTTGTTGGCAGTGCACATACATTGGAGATGTTGATGGTGATGATCGTACACCAGAAAATGCAATCGAAAAGGGTGATGGTGGGTCCCTGGAAAACATGTTTGAAAATGAAGAAGAAGCCCTAGGAAAACAATAAAGAAAGAATAAAAATAAGCTCTGTATGGGAACTAGGTTCTAAAGTAGGGGCATTTTCGTCCACTAATTCTTTAAAAAATGATCAGAATGCCAACCAAGGGATATATTTGAGAGGTCAGATTTATGGGGCTTTTCGCAATACCATAAGGCTAGTACGGTGAAAATTCCATTATGTTATCTCTTTCTTCCATTTGCTACGTAAGTAGTGAACTATGCATCATATAGGGTGT
This sequence comes from Magnolia sinica, assembly GCF_029962835.1. NCBI lineage: Eukaryota > Viridiplantae > Streptophyta > Magnoliopsida > Magnoliales > Magnoliaceae > Magnolia > Magnolia sinica. The sequence goes on along the minus strand of NC_080584.1, from coordinate 6,591,073 downwards.
ATTTGTGATTATTTAAGGAGAGGATTTCGTACTTCTTAAAAAAATTCTTAGATGGATTTTGCTTATTTTTTGATGATTTTGCTTCTAACTTGGATTTTTGGAGAGAAGGCATTAGCTGGTATAAGAAGGGAAGGTTCGATCTACCATTTTAGATACTCTAGGAATTGGAGAATGGAGAAACTTGAAGAGAGAGAGAGAGAGAGAGAGGGAGAGAGAGAGAGAGAGATGAAGGGAGAGATCTGAGAGAAGGAGGGAGGGAGTGTTTAGGGCTGTTTCTCAGTTTCTTTGTCCTTATCAAACATGTACTTGAGCAGACAATATATGCCCATGGCTTGTTTCGTTGTTACTTGTGCTAACTTGAAGTTGTTTTAGGTTGTGTTTGGATGTAATATGGAATTGAATTGTAAGTAATTCTACTAGAGTAAAAGCATAGAAATGTTCGAATCGTAGTTGTCCCTCTTTACATCATGTTGAGTTATTGGCCTTCAAATCACAATGACATTCGATCCTTTCAAGTTAAAAGGATTTTTAACTACAATTTGTCTGCTAGTTCCTCATTATAAATACTAAAAAATATTGTCAATTTTTGTTGTTTTCTAGTGGTAAAAATAAATTTTCGCAATTCAGTTCATCTATATGTCCATGCCAGTGCTTGGCATGGAGGAATTGAAATACAAGAAGTGGATGTTGGTGTGTATAGTTTTCTAAAAATAAAATAAAGCAGACACCCTAATCTATATGAAGCCTCTATAAGGGATAGAACTCCTTTTTGTAACTTATAGAGAATATCATTGAGCTTGTATCTGTTATTAATAGTGAATACAAAGCAGTTATATCTTAATAAGTTGTTCACTTGTAGCTATTGAGTGATTTATACAATAGAATTTAGTAGCTATGAGTTGATCATTTGATTAGGTTGATGAATCTTATTATTTCCAAGAAAGCTTTAGACCTCTCTAACAACCTCATTCGTGACAATCTGAAGTTTAGACTTCTCTAACAACCTCGTTAATGATAATCTGAAGTTTAGACCTCTCTAAGTTTTTACGTGCTAATAGAATTACTCTTTTCAAAGTATAAGTGGATAATTTTTTTGAAAGATAACAAGATTTATTTAAAAGACATGGCCAATAAGCTAATAAAAAATACAATAGTGTACAATAACTCTACCCAGGTACTAGAAGACTCAAACACAACAAATTTCATACATCCTAACCCTTGAGCCATATATATAAGGATTACAACTATAGATTATTTCAACATGAGCAATTCAAATTGTTGTCCTTCAGCGAGGACAAAGAGGTTGCCCACTTAATGACGTGAGATTTAGCATTTGGAAAAATAACCCCAAAGTAAAAATAGATAGATTGTTAAAACATCTGTTACTTCTTTCCCACCATGATTCCTGCAAAACCACCATCAAAAGTATCTGACAAACACATTTCCTGGTTAGTATGAGAGGAAATTGTCATGTTACTTTGGAAAATTGGAAATGTACTATTTCAGTCCTGAGCATTCACCCTTGACTGAACTAGCTCAAAGCGCACCTAATTGGGCTCTTGATGAGAAGATGAAATTAGGTAACTTTGAAACTATATTCTCTTTATTTATTTGTGTTGATTGTAGGTTTAATAGCTTTAAGGACATGAGTTGTTGAGTTTGTTTGTTTGGAGAAAAAGAATTTGGCATTTTGAGTCATGTTTGCTTATAGGATTGAATTTGGCATCTTGGGTTTTGTTTTTGGGAGGATTTTGAGGGTGCTTGCATGATAAAGGTGAGATTTTTTGTGATTTTATGGGGTGAGATTTTAAGTTTTTGCATCTGGGTTTTGTTCTTGGGAGTATTTTGAATGGGAAGAAAAGGTGGGCAATTTAAATGTTCAAAATGGTGATATGATTGGGTAGAAATTCATTTTCTATTTCTATTTCTTTTTTTTCTTTTTTTCTTTTTAGAGTTTTTGCATGAAGAAGCTAAAAAGGTTCTCTTTTTTGCCGTAGTTCTCATGAAGATGGTGGTTCTGGGGTCAGAATTTCATGTGAGAGGTTTTCTTGTTTTTTTTTTCTTCTTTTTTGGAGTTTTTACATGAAGAAGCTAAAAAGGTTCTCTTTTTTGCCGTAGTTCTCATGAAGATGGTGGTTCTGGGGTCAGAATTTCATGTGAGAGGTTTTCTTGTTTTGATGAAGTTGTTTCTCTTTTAGGCATTTACCTTTGTGTTTATGTTTGTTTCGTGTCTGGAATTTCATGTGGAAATTGCTAGCTTTTGGGTTATGGTGGTTTTTGTTATATTATCTTTGATAGTGAGAGGTTTTTGGAGAGAAACAAATGATGGGAAGGAGAATTTTCTTTTTCTATAAGTGAGTTTGTTGATTTTTATATGGTTAAGAGTATAAACTGCATGTAAAATTGCAAAATAACCTTATTATGCATTGAGTATGAAGATCAGATGAATGGAATAACATACTTTGTTGGGACGTCATTGCTATAAGCTTGATGCCGTAGCCTTCCTTCCCCACTTTAATGCCATAGCCTTCCTTCCTCACTTTGACGCCGTAGCCTTCCTCTCCTTACACCCTTATAGAAGAATCACATCTATTGATGTGTTGGATCGGGGATCTAACCCTATTTTATAGCTGTAGAGGGTTGAGGAGTTTGGAACCCAACGAAACTCATCTCCTTAAGGCTCCATACGAATTTGATAATCCCAATCTCACTAAAACATTGTCTGTGTATACAAATGTAGTACACCACCCCTTACACGATTTTAGATGCATCACAACTTAGTGGGATCCACTAGTACACCTGATCACACTATCCAACCCTTACGATAATCCAAACTGTTGATCAATAAGGCCCACCTTATAGAATTCTTACATATAGAGCTCCAATGCAAGACTTCTCCTTCTAGCATAAACTCAAGGTATTCCGTAATAGCAATGGTGGCCGTAACAACTACCACCGATACCTTTACAATATGGGGTGTAATGGCCATTATGGCCTCTCTCTTTTTTAATTGAAGAAAATTTTAAAAACCTATATCGGCCTCGTAGCCATTACATAGCCAATATGGCCTTTACAGAATGTATAATGGGTTGTAATGGCCTTTACAAGTCATTTTTTTTGTAACATCATTTATGACCCCATAACGTATAACAGTTGCAACTGTTACGTTTATGTAACGGCTTTTACGACACACAATGCATAAACTATAAATGTCAATTGGGTTCCCTCCCCCCTTTCATGTATTATCTATTTGCTAGGTTAGTTGTAGCATAACTTTAACAATAAATTATATATGCTTATTTGGATTGGCATAAAATGATTGAGAGTTTTTCTCTTTCTTCAATTCATTTGTTTCTTTTGAGGTTACTATGAGAATTTGACAGTCAATGCCATGGAGAAAGTCCTTGGTTAAAATAGAGATTCTGTTCACCAAGCACCAAGTTCCATTTAACAACTGGCTCAGATGTGTATATGCACCAATTGAGATCTCAAAAAGAAATTACGAACTATACCCCAAACAATGGTACTGGTTGTTAAAGGGCAATACAAGGCTTTCTACAGATATTTTGTATTGATTTCTTGTATGTGCTAAATTTTCAAACATTTTATGGGAACAAAAGTGATGGTCATAACATTTGCTTTTAAACCTAGAATATATCAGACAATTAAATAGGCCTGAGAGTAATACAACAACTATTTAGCCAATGCCAAGAGCACCATTGGCAGCATTTGATGATGGATTCAATGGGGAGACATCATCATCAGCTCCATTTTAGAACTTGGAGAACTTGTGAACGAAGTGCTTGGAAGCTACAATATATTAGAAGATTTAGAGCAGTTAACCTATGTTAATATCCTTAATTTGATCATGATCTAATGGTCCAAAAGCCATAACTTTAGCAAAGATTGAACAATGATATTTAGCTTAAATTTTTAACAGTTCCAAGGGTATTTGCACATCTCATGCACTCGCCTTGCGAACCTAGGTTGAATGGTTCGAAACGTGATCTCGTCTCAATGTTTGCGATGGACATCAATTCCGCTAAGACGAACGTCTTTTTATAGTTTCGGATTCAGCAGTCCACTGACGAGTGGTCTAAAGCTGATTCAGTTAATCCAGGCATTTCTAAAATAAGTTGAGCAACGAGATTTTTCATGTACGACGATTAAAGTTTGGATTTGCTAAGCTCATAGTGTGACCCATTCATAATTAGCGGATACGGTAATTTGCTCATAATCGACCTAAATTCTTCAATTCTAGGTTAAATAGGGTAATTAATCGAACTTATATGGTTCTCTAATAATAATACTCGCGAACATACTAGGATCTAGTACATAAATTTATAGTCATTATAATGGATGTAAACTAGGGTTGAAAGTTGGGCGGGTTCAACCCGACCCAACATTGGGTTGGGCTTGGGCAGGATGTATCGAGTCCAGTCATGGGGTTGGGGTATACAGACACCAACCCGATAAAACTTGGGTCGGGCTCGGGTTGGGATATTGGGTTGCCCGATCCAACCCGAACTCGATCAATATATAAGTTACTTATAAATTATAATCAAGTGCAGATCATCTGTGTTGAAGACATAAGAAATTCCGGTGCTATGGGGTCTCATTAGTCCACATCATTTTTTTAACACATGCACACACACTCATGCTGTTGTGGGATTTCACCACCTATGGATACTCGAACCCTTGACCGGGTGTTGAAACTCCTGAAAGTCTACCACCAGAGCAAGAGTGGATTTCTCTCTGCCATATAGATTGGTTGCTACACAACATGACTTTTAAATGAGTAGTTGTTCTATATTTTAGCTTGTTTGTTTTTTAAAAAAATTAAGTTCTTCAGAATAAATAACTACATATAAAATTAATAAAATCATAGATATAAAAAATAAGACGTGTATTGAAATATAATAAACTAATGCAATCATGAAAATAGTGTATTGAAATATAATAAACTAATGCAATCATGAAAATATTAGCATGTATCCACCCGACGAACCCAACCGAATCCGCTTGGGTTGGGCTTGGGTTCGGTATGGATCATTGGACCATGTGCTCCTTGTTCATTTCCTTGTTACCGGCGTTCAGGGGTGTCGATGGGCCAGACTCGGGCCTAACAAAACCCAGCCTGAACAGTTCAAAATATGGGCCGAGATCAAACCCAGGCCCTGCCCATTGACATCAATGAAGCTGCTTTCCCTTGTACATTACCAACATGATGTTGTCCTCCGGGAGCACAATAGCTTTTAGCTCTCCTATTTAATACTAGGACACCTACTAAGTTCAATAGATTAATCTGGAGTGTCCATTATGTTCAGTACTCTTTTCATCATAACCCATGGAAAGATCACATGATCGAATGGTTCTGATCATCTGATCAATAACCTATAAAATAGAAGCCAGGATCAATCCTCGTCTACTGTGCTAATTCCCTATATATCGAAACATACTGCGTGGTGTAGCACACACCATCGACGTCCCTGGGGCCGACTGAACTCTGCCATGTCAACACACCACGCAAATCCTTTTCTCTATAAATCCTGGCGCTCTGAACGCTTTGGATCCTTTTTCCCATACGTGCGAAGCCGATCGCATGCCTCTGTGGGGCTTACTGTGATGTACGTATCTTATCCACGCCGTCCATCCGTTTTATCAGTTCATTTTATATCATTGGCATGATATTGAAGCACATCCAAAGCTCAAGTGGACCACACCATAGTAAATAGTGTGAATCTAACGCCTGCCATTGAAAACTTCTTAAGAACCACAGATGTTTTGGATCAAGTTGATATTATTGTTTCCCTCGTTTTTTGGTCAATATTGGGTTTGAGTTAAAATGACCCGGTAAAATGGATGGATGGCATGAATAAGACACATTCTTCACAGTGGGCCCCACAGAGTTTACTCGATACGAAATATGCTACCCACCAGGCGATCAACGCGGACATCTAGCTATCCACGAAGTGACATCACTAGGGCGTGTTTGGGCGGTGGGATTAGAAGGGATTAAGTGGGATGGGATTCAAAAAATATAATTATTACCCATGGCGGGATTGTCTCATGTTGCCATGGGGTAAAATTAATGCCATGCTTTGTTGGTAATACGGTGGTACATTGAATGGATATGCCCTCCATCATTTGAAATTACTGAGAATAACACACGTGTTATATCTAAACTGCTCATTCATTTTCTAACCTCATTTTATGGCATAGGCCTAAAAAAGGTAGATTCAAAACTTATGTGGCGCCAAAGAAGTTTTCAATGGTAAGTATTCAATCCCCATTGCTTTCTATGGTAGGGTCCACTTGAGCTTTAGATTTACCTAATTTCTTGGCCCATGCTCTAAAATAATCTCAAAAAATGGGTGGACAGTGTGGATATAGCCCACAAATCATAGTTAGACCTACACAACTTGCTAACATTGAGTGAAACTAGCACGGGACCCTATGCAATTTCATTCAATCTAATTCCAAGCTTTTCCATTCTTCCCAAATATGGATCAGAATTGGCGGACCAGATGAATCGATCCCACCTAATCCCTTCTAATCCCCCTGCCCAAACACGCCCTAAGTTCCGTGGCCCCTATGATGCATTTGTTGTATCCACACCGTCCATCCGTTTGAAAAAATCATTTTAGGGCATGAGCCAGAGAAGGAAGGAGATTAAAAGCTCAATTGATTCCCATTCCCACCGTAGAAAACGGTGGGGATAGGAAGCCTACCATTAAAAGCTAACTGGGGCAACAGAAGTTTTCAACAAAAGTTCTCAAATATTTGGTGACCTTTGGATCTGCTTCATTTTTGAGATCATGTCCTAACATGATCCCTTCAAATGAATGGACGGTGTGGATACTACACAAACATCCTAACGGGCCCATATAACTTAGTGAAATCACTTGGAAATTGGTAGGTAATGGGAGTCCCATCACTTCTTTACTGGGACACATGAGGGAGCACTTGGCAGCATTAGGTCAAGCGAACTTGTCCCATTGCCAAGTCGTGATCCATCAGTTCCGGGAGTGATGGGACTTCTTTATTTATATAAATAATTATTACACAAGCTGGTTTGGTTCTTACAAATTCAACAACATCATAATACTTGTTTAATAATTATTTAAATATCTCTTATATCACATATCGATATCACACAAGCAGCACTGTTTAATCAGGAGCAGATTAGCTGTTACCCGGGTAACAGCTTGGGTGTTATTCTTACCGTGTTGGGCCCACCTTGATGAATTTATTTTATATCCATGCTACTCATTTATTCTTTCAGCTTATTTAAGGAAGTCTTTCCAAAACTTAAGCAAATCCAAATCTCAGGTGGACCACACTACTAAAAAAAATGATGAATGATAATTAATTAATTTTTGTAAGCCACGAAATTTTGGATAAAACTAATATTTTTGTTTTCCCTTCATCCAATTTTGGTTGAACTTAGCAATGGGTTAGATGAAAAAAAAATAAAAATATAGGAATCTAATTACAATAGCCCTTGAGAAGTTTTTAATGGTGAACGTTTAATCATTACTGTTTCTCGTGTTGTGATCCACCTAACTTTCATATGTGCTTAAATTGTGGGACTGTGCCCTAATATAGTCTGTAAAAATGAATGAACTGAGTGAATATGCCACATATCATCAAGGTGGGTCCTGTCGTAAGGGTAACACCAAGCTGCCACTTAATCCCTGGCCTAATTAAATAATTAGGTGCCTTTTTAAAACCTTTTCTTTTAATTCCTTGATGTCTTTTTTTTTTTTTATTTAAATATCTTATAAGACTTTCAACCAAAATGCCCCTTTTACTTCTTTGTTTTAGAAACCAAAAAAAAAAAAGATAAATAAATTTAAAAAATACTAATAATTATCCTAAATATTTTTTTTTCAACTTTTTCTTTAAAAAAATAAAAAGAGAATGAAAAGAAAAAATATCAAATAAATAAAATAAATTATCTTCTATTTTTGTTGTTGCTCTCGGTAGACTTTCTTTTTTTAAGGATAAATAAATTATAAAAAATATATCTTTAATATTTTTTCTTTAAAAAATAAAAAAAATAAAAAAAATAAAAATATTAAATAAGTAAAATAATCTACCTTATTCTTTTTGTTCTTTTTCATTTTCCCATCCTCCTTTTTTTGAAAAAATAAAAAAGAAATCAGAAAATTAACTAATAAACAAGGAAAAAAAATATTATTATTATTTTTAAATAAATAAAAAAGAAAAAAGATGAAAATAAAAATATCAAATAAATAAAACAATATACCTTCACCTTCCCCTTCCTTTTATTTTTATTCTTTCTTTTCATAAAAACTAAGACCTTAACAATCAACAAAAAACTAAGCCTTAATACTAACAGAAAGTTCAAAAACTAATATTCAATAGGGATTGGAGACTTTAACAGCCAACAGAGAATTGATCAACAGAGAATTGGGACCCTAACATCAATAAAGAATTGAGACATTAACTTTTACCGGTAACTGAAACCCTAACATCAATAAAGAATTGAGACATTAACATCTACCGAATATTAAAACCCTAATATCAATAAAGAATTGAGACATTAACCTTTACCGGTAATTGAAACCCTAACATCCATAAAGAATTGAGACATTAACATCTACCGAATGTTAAAACCCTAATATCAATAAAGAATTGAGACATTAACATCTACCGAATGTTAAAACCCTAATATCAATAAAGAATTGAGACATTAACATCTACAGAATATTAATACTCTAACACTCAATAAAGAATTGAGATCCTAACATTAATAAAGAATTGAGACCTTAACACCTACCAAGTATTAAAACCCTAACACTCAATAGAGAATTGAGATCCTATCACTTAGTGAAAATTTAGGACCCATACATCAATAAGCCCTAACACTCAATATAAAACTAAGACCTTATCACTAATAGAGAACCAATACCTTAACATCAACAGAAGACAAACATGGAGAATGAAAAGATAAAGTATATTATTTTATTTATTTGATTTGTCTTCTTTCATATATATATATATATATTAAAAAAATAAAAAAATAAATTGAAGATATATATATATATATATAAATATATATATATATATATATATATATAGAAGAAGAAGAAAAAGAAGATAAATATTTTTATTTTCATTCTCTATTTATTTTTAAAAGAAGAAGGATAAGATATTGAAGATATATTTTTCTCATTTATTTATCATTTTTTTTAGGAAAAAAAAAAGAGAGAAAATATTTTACTTATTTGATATTTTTATTTTCATTCTCTTTTTATTTCCTAAAATGTAGAAGAAGATATTAAAGGTAATTATTAGTATTATTTCTTATTCATTTATATTTTATTTTATTCATTTATATTTTATTTTATTTTTTTTAAAAAAAAAGAAGATAAAACGAGAAGGAGCAAGGACATTTTGGTCCGAAAAAACGACATACAGCTTTTTGTTACCTACTTAATTAAGGCAGATAAGAGGCTTTTAATTTATACTTAAAGATCCCTCCACTTACGAGGAACCTTCGTTCGTGGAGACTTTCCCAACGACCCCAACTCCCTATAAATGGCGGCGTGCACTTCTCTTCCTCCCATCACCCCCTCCACCCTTCTCAACTCCCTCAAAAAAAACATGTCAGTCACAAAGCTAGCCCAGAAGGATATGTTGAAGGTAGCGGTCCTTTTAATTACAGTTTCTACAATTGAGATGGTTGGTGGTCTATCCATCAGGGTCTATGAAAACCCACATCACGAATTTCTCTTGAAAGCTTATGCCGTTGTGATTCTCGCCACCTTTGAATTGGGTATGGACTGTTTTTGCTCTCAGTGCTACTTCCACGAGTACCTGTATCCATTGTTGTGGTCAAGAAGCTAGTGTGGGTAGCTGTTGTACTGCTTCACGTTGCAGTTGCCCTGAAAATGGCTCTTCATTTCATATATTGATTTTGTGGGGGAGCGTTGGGAGCTATCAAGTAGAATTGCTATTGCTGTAATGGTTGTTGTAGTTGTCACTGATGTAGTTACTCAGTAGTGGAGTGTGTGGAGTGTGGTTGTTGTTGCTGCTGCTGCTGCTTTGTTTGTTATCCGTTGCTGCTTGTGTGATGGGAATACTACCCATTTTCTAATTTTAAAATAATAATAAAAGATATGTTCTCCTATCAAACTCATCTCCCTTTGATGGAAGAGGATTACGGTGACTCTGGTGGTGGCAGGATGTGACGTCAAATGATTGGCTGAGGTAGATTCGTCAGAAACGGGCCCACAATTAAGGGAAGTACCGAATTTGATTCGGTGAGCTTTGGGGAATAGTGAGTTTGGTGAGGACGGCACCATGGGGCCCACCTTGATGTTTGTGTTGTATATCCGAGCCGTTCATCTGTTTTTTTCAGATTATTTGAAGGTATGGGTAAAAAAGTCTCCTGTTGACCAGACTACAGGAAACAGTTGTTGATTGAATGCCCACCATTAAAAACTTCCTAGGGCCACAAAAGGTTTCTGATGGTGAGTGTTCAATAATCAATGTTTCGTGTGGTGTGGTCCACCTGATTTTTTGATTTACTTCATTTTTGAGACCATGCACCAAAAGGATATGGAAAAACGGATGGACGACGTGGATATATAACAATACATCAAGGTGGGCTCCATGGTGCTGGCCTCACAGAACCCGGCTTCGGTAAATACCCCTGTTAGTCGAAATTCTACTCGACCCAACGCGCAAGAACTCAAAAATGCGCTCTCAGATCTCTCTCTCTCTCTCTCTCTCTCTCTAGCAGATCTCGAAAGGTAATTTTCGATTTCTGTTTTACTATTGTATCTTTTAGTTTATCTCATCAAGCCTTCGTTCCTTCCTTCTGCTATGTGAGTAGTATAACTCTGTATCGTATAGGATGCGTTTGTGCTAATTTGAGGAGAGGATTTCGTTCTTTTATCGGAAAATCTCAAATGGGTTTTGCTTATTTTCTGATGATTTTGCTTCTGGCTTGGAATTTCTGGAGAGAAGGCACTTGAAGGCAGTAGAAGAAGGGAAAGGGTTCGAGCTGCCATTTCAGAAACGCTAGGAATTGGAGAATGGAGAATCTTGAAAATATTTCTATCAGAGAGTTTGATGAGAGAGAGACAGAAATGAGATGGGGTTGTTGTTCTGCATTTTCTTTCTCGTGGTTGACCATGTGCTCGGGCAGACAGCGTATACCCATGGTTTGAGTTTTGTTTGCTTCGAGAAAAAAAGGAATTTGGCCTATTGAGTTTTGTTTGGTTGGAGGATTGAATTTGGTATTTTGGGTTTTGTTTTGGGGAGGATTTTGAGGGTGCTTGTATAGCAAAGGTGGGATTTTTGAGATACTGTGGGGTAGGATTTCAAGTTTCTGCAACTTGGTTTTGTTCTTGGGAGGATTTTGAATGGAATGTGAGTTTCACTTCCATTATTCTGTTTCTCATTTTCTTTCTCCTGGTCGAACATGTACTCGAGCAGATGGGGTACGCCCTTGGTTTGTTTGGTTGTGACTTGTGCTAGCTTGAAGCTATTTCAGGGTATGTTTGGATGCAATGTGGAATTGAATTATAATATTCTAGTTACTCAATTAGAGTGTAAGCATGGAAATGATTGAATCATAATTACCTCCCTTTGCATCTTATTGAGAGATTGACCTCCGAATTACAACGACATTCCTTCCAAGCTGGAAGGAATTGTAACGGCAATTTGTGTGCTAGTTCCTCATTATGGTTTCTAAGAACCATCATCATTTTTCGTTGTTTCCTCTTGGTAAAAATAAATTTTCACAATTCAGTTTAGATAGGCGTCCATCTCAGCCCATGGCATAGAGGAATTGAAGTACAAGATGTGGATGTTGGTGTGTATAGATTTTCTGGAAATCAAATAAAGCAGACACCTTAGTCTGTATGAAGCCTCTATAAGGGAGAGAACTCCATTTTGTAAGCCTCTAGCATGGAGAGAACTCCTTTTTGTAACTTATAGTGAATATCATTGAGCCTGTGTCTGTTATTAATCGCAAATACAGAGCAGTTGTGTCCTAATAAGCTGTCCTACTTGTACCTACTGAGTGATTCATACAATAGAATTTAGTAGCTATGAGTTGAGCATTTGATTAGGTTAATGACTCCTGTTATTTGCAAGAAAGCTTTAGACCTCTCTAACAACCTCATGTGTGATAATCGGAGGTTGAGACCTATATTAAGCTATTTTGCGCTTTTGTAAGTACAGTATGACATGAAACATGCTGCTGGGTTCAGAAAAATAACCCTTCACTCCAGGACTATGTTATCTTGTTTTATTTGTTTTACTTAAGTGTTCACTGGAAGCTCTCATGGTTATTGTTAACATCTAGTTCAATTGCGTATCGTGCTTCTCCTTTGTCTTTTGACTTGTGCATCCTATATTCTTATTTACCAGGCTAACTCAAGTTCTTTCTTTTCGATGGTTCCTTTTCCAGTTCAGGTATGGTTAGATGTTAATATTGTTTCTCAACAAACATTCAAGCTCATCTTTCTTTTTTAGTGTTTTTATATCTTTTGTTTGCAAGAATTGGTGTTGCATCTAAGTTTTTACGTGCTAATGGAATTACTCTTTTCAAAGTACGAGAGGAAAATATATACTTTTTTTTAAAAAGATGACTAGATTTATTTAAAAGACGGGACCAAGAGGCCAATAAAAAATACAAGTGTACTACAGCTCTACGCAGGTGCTAGAAGACTCAAATGCAACAGATTTTGTACACCCAAACCCTCAGGCAATCATATAAGGATCACAACTATAGATTTTTCAACAGGAGCAATTAAATTCCTGTCCTTCAGCGAGGACAGAGGCTGCCCACTCAATGATGTGAGATTTGGCCTTGGAAAACACCCCCAGAGCAGAGACAGGTCGTTAAAACATTTGTTATTTCTTTCTTGCATAAATGCCCATGGAAATGCTTGTAAAAGTATCCGCCAGACACGTTTCCTGGTTAGTATCAGAGGAAATTGTCATGTTACCTGGGAAAATTGGACATATACTATTTCAGTCCTGAGCATCCGCCCTTGACTAAACTAGCTCAAATGGTACTCGATTGTGCTCTTGATGAGTCTGGCAATTTTGAAACCATTTTCTCCTCATTTCTTTGTGTTGATTGTAGGTTTAATAGCTTTAAGGACACGATTTCTTGAGGTTTTTTGCTTGGAGGAAAAGAATTTGGCATTTTGAGTTTTTTTTTTTGTTCAAATTAGGCATGTACTTCTATAAGAGAGTTTTCTTTTTCTTTTTTTTTGTCAATAAAATAAAATATAGAGAAATTCTCCACTTTCCATGGTACCAGATATTAGATATATTAAGCTTTCAAAAAAAAAAAAAAAAAGACCAAGAATAGTTTGGCATTTTGAGTTGTGTTTGCTTGGAGGATTGAATTTGGAATTTTGGGAGGATTTTTTAGGGTGTTTGTATGATAAAGGTGAGATTTTGTGATTTTGTCGGGTGAGGTTTCTAGTTTCTACGCATGGGTTTTGTTCTTGGGAGGATTTAAATGGAAAAAAAAAAGGTGGGAAATTTGAATCTTCAAATGGCGGTGAAATGGAGGTATGATTGGGGTAGAATTTCAGGTTTTTTTTTTTTTTTTGGGCAGCTGAATTTTTGCTGAGTAGTTTTCTTATTGAGTTTTTGAATGAATAAGCTACAAAGGTGATCTTTTTTGCTTTAGTTCCCGTGAAAATGGTGGTTCTGGGGTGAGAATTTCAGGTGGGAGGTTTTCTTGTTGTGTTGCAGTTGTTCCTCATCTGGGCTTTTACTTTTGTGTTTATATTGGTTACTTGGTTTTGTGTATGGAATTTAATGTGGAAATCGCTGGCTTTTGGGCTATGGTGGTTTTGGTATATTATCTTTGACAGTGAGAAGAGAGTGAAAGGTTTTTGGAGTGGAAGAGAGGATGGAAAGGAGAGATTTCCTGTTTTGAGAAATGAGTTTGCTAAGTTATCTTAGAACAGCTTTAACAATGAATTATATATGCTTATTTGGATTGGCTTGAAATGTTAGGGAGTTTGCTCTTTCCTCAATTCCTTTGTTCTTTTGAGGTTACTATGAGAGTTTGACAGCCAATTCTATGGAGAAAGTCCTTCTCTAGGCAGATTCTGTTCACATGTCACAAGGTTCCATTTAACAACTGGCTCTGATGTGTATGTGCACCGGTTGGGTACTCAAAAAGAAATTGGGAATTCTACTCAATGCATGGTGCTGGTTGTTGAAGGGCACCACAAGGCCCTCTATAAATTTTCCCATTGACTTCTTCCACGCACTAAATTTCTAAATATTTTATAGGAAAAAAAAATGATGGTCATAACCTTTGTTTTTAAACCCAGAATGTATCAGACAGTTTAATAGGGATTGAGAGCAATACAGCGGCTATTCAGCAAACACCAAGAGCACTACCGGCAGCATTTGATGAAGGATTTGATGGGGAGGTATCATCATCAACTCAGTTTTAGAATTTGGAGAAACTGTGAACGAGGTGCTCGGAAGCTACAATGTATTAGAAGATTTGGAGCAGTCACAGGCCTCTGTGACCCTCGACATGATTTTGAAGGAGGCAGGCAGCAGTAGCTTTTTGCAATACGCAGGAAACATATCCGGTTGGCCCTGCCCCAGTGGAGCTTTGGAGTCTGCCTGCAGCACGGTTCCAAAATGGATCCTGCGGTTTGTTTCAGACCCTTGCACGGTTCCTGTTCTCAGGTGCCCAAATCATCAGATGGGGAAAGCATTGCATTTTCAACCACAAAAGCTGGGAGTCTAAAACTGAATTCCATAAATTCATTAAATATTCAAACTTAAGCAGGCAAAGGAACAACATAGAAAGAGGGCGTTGAGAAAGGAATGCTTGCAGCCAAACTGATACTTCTGAAAGGAACGCCTGAACCAGTGATGGAAGAGATCTGCTTGAGTGCTTGACTGGGGAAGAACTTCAAACAACACCAAAGATGTTGCATTTTAAGTCCATACATGTATTTACTTTTGTAGATTTTCAGTTGATGTCTTTTTTTAGTAGGAAAGGAGGGAAATGGAAGTGTTTAGGCATAGTTGTGATGACAGTTTGAATTGCTGTTATGTAGTGTTTAAGCATAGTATGATGGCTGTTTGAGATGTGTATCAATTCCAAAGTGTGGGGCCCATGGTAAATGGATAGTGAACACAAACTATGTTTTAAGGGATGATCCTACTCCAATTAATGATTGTTTGTGGCATTCAGATTAATAGAACATAGATCACAAATTAGCGAATGCTTACATAGCGTTTCAAAGCACTTTGCAAAATTTTCTTCTCAATTATTTCCGAAAAGGTTATTTCTTTTATGTAAAGTGAGTTCAGTATGCAATGTGGCATACATTGATTAGTGTCTTCCTTGTTACAGTTAAATGCACGGGTGCGGCTTTGGTTGTGCCCTGTGGTGCCTTCCCTGATGTCTGTGCCTTGCATCCACACTGGCCATCTGTTTTTACAACTCATTTTAGGGCATGATCCCAAAAAATGAAGCAGATCCATTTTTTTTTTTGGTGGACCACACCACAGGAAACTGTGGTGATTGATTACCCCAATTAAAAACTTCTTGGGGCCATCGGAATGTTTATTTGCCATCCAACCTGTTGATAAGTTCACAAGGACCTGGATGCCTGGCAACCACCAAAATGTTTATTTGCCATCCAACTTGTTGATAAGGTCACAAAGACGTACATGATGGGACCACACAAACATCAACTTGATCAAAAAATTTGTGGCCCACTTTCAAAATGGATGGGTGCTGCGTATGTAAGGCATATGCATCGAGGTGGGCCCCACAGTCAGGGACTCACACTACCTACATGCATCAAAGTGGGCCCCACAGTCAGGGACTCGCACAACAATGGGTGCTTGAACCCATGACCTCAGTGTTGAAACTTAGGTAGGTTAAGTGAGATTATCAGTTTGTGTCTTTGCTCAGTACTCAGGCTACACAGCTCAAGCCCATGATCTTTTTGGGCTTAAAAGTCCAGCTCGACCCGGGAGAGGAGGAACTAAGAACACAAATGGGTCAGCCATGATGTATGTGTTTCATCCATGCGGTTCATCTATTTTTCTAGATCATTTTATAGTAAAAGACCAAAAATTAGGTATTTCCCGAACTCAACTGGACCACATTACAGGAAACAGTTTTGAATGAACGTTGAGCATTAAAAACTTTTAGGGGGCGATAAAAGTTTTGGATCAAGCTGATATTTGTCAACAGATTGGATGTCAAATAAATAGTACAGTGGGGCTTAGGAGGATTTTAATGGTGGATATCCATTTATTATTGTTTTCCTCTGGTGTGGTCCACCTAAGATTTATATCTTTCTAAGTTTTTGATCCAAACCCTAAAACGATCGGTAAAAATAGATGAACGGAATGGATGAAACACATACATCATGGTGGGGCCACAGAGAACCGACCATCAGCCACCGAGCTGGTGGCAGGCGGAGTAGCCAATCCGTTTCCAGCGCTAGCACTCCTCGAGCTCTGAGTTGTACGAACGGTTCAAAGGAGATCAAAGTTACGTGGGCCCCTCAATGACGTAAATAAAATGGGAACGGATCCCTGACATCAGCCCCGCGTGGTCGGTGCTCTGTGGGCCCCACCATGATGTATGTGTTTCATCCTTTCCGTTCATCCATTTTTACAGATCATTTTATGGGGTGATCCCAAAAAAATGAGAGGTATATAAATCTCAGGTGGACCACACCACATGAAAACAATAGTGATTGGACATCCATCATTAAAATCCTCCTAAGGCCCACTGTACTGTTTATTTGACATCCAATAGGTTGATTAGGTCATACAGCCCCAGATGAAGAGAAAAAACAAAAATCAGCTTGATCCAAAACTTTTATGGCCCCAGAATGTTTTTTAATGGTCGAACTCATTCAACATTGTTTCCTGTAATGTGGTCGACTTAAGATTGGGATATAACTCATTTTTGTTCTAATACCGTAAAATGATCTTTTTAAATAGATGGACCGAATGGATGAAACACATACATCATGGTGGGGCCCACGGAGCACCGACCATCAGCCATTGGCTGGTGTCAGGGGGAGTAGCCAATCCGTTTCCATTTAAAATATCCACGCTGTTCATTCATTTTTTGAGATCATCTTAGAGCATGAGACAAAAAATGAATCATATCCCAAACTCAATTAGACCACACCACAAATAGTAGCGGGGATAGTGATTTTTACGTTAAAACATTCATAAGGCCCACTATAAAGTTTATTTTCCATCCACTCTATTCATAATGTTACAAAGACCTAGATGAAGAGGGAAAAAAATATCATTTTGATCCAAATTTCCTGTGACCCCTAAAAGGGTTTTAATGGTAGACGTTCAATCCCCCACTTCTTTTTGCAGTGTGGTCCACTTGATATTTATATGTCGTATTTTTTGACTCAAGCCTTAAGACGGGCTCGCCAAATAGATAGACAGTTTGGATATAACAAATACCTCATGAAGGGACCCACCGAACTTGCTGACGTCAATACATCAGCTATATCGGTGGTAGACCAGCCAATCGGCTTCATTAATTCGATGCTCCGTACATTTACTTGTTTGATCTGAAATTTAGGCCCCACCACAACAGATCGCCCATAAGTGGGCCAGGATTGAGGCTTGGACCATTCCACGTGGACGCGGATTAGCTACTGACCGGTTCAATAGCAATCTGGCTACTGAAGTGTTCCGTGGGCCAGCATAGTCTGTGTGTCTATGTGTTGTATCCACACCGTCTATCCATTTGGAGAGACCATTTTAAGGAATGAGACAAAGGAGGCAGATCAAAATCTCAAGTGGACCCCACCAGTGAAAACAGTGGGGGGTGTTCGACAGAAGTTTTCGATCAAGCTCGTGTTGTCACTTAGGCTATGCCTTTTTTAACTTATAGATAGGTTGGATCTCAAATAAACATCGTAGTGGCCCTTAGGAAGGTTTCAACGGTGGGCATCACTGTCCCACTGTTTTCTGTGGTGGGTTCACTTGAGCTTTGGATCTGCTCATTCCTTGTCTCCGGCTGAAAAATGATCTCTATAAATGGATGAACGGTGTGGATACAACACATAAATCATAGTGGGCCCACAGAAGCTGATGACGTCACTTCAGTGGTGCATTTGCTACTGAACCAGTCCACAGCTGGTGTGGGTACGTGTCGTCCGAAGACAAGCGCTGATGTATTTATCAAATCTACACCATTCATTCATTTTTTTTCATATCATTTTAGATCTTGATCTCAAAAATAAGTAATTTTCAAGACTCAAGTCGACCATACCACAAATAGCGGTCCGACAATGATTCTTACCGTTAAAACATTAGTAGACCCCCGCTCAAACGTACAGTCGTTCTAAAGCTCAGGGGTGTGAATGGGGGAAACGGATTGGCTACTCTACACCAGCCAATGGCTAGTGGTCGGTGCTCTGTGGGCTCAAAATGATGTATGTGTTTCATCCATGCCGTCCATCTATTTTTACAGATCATTTTACGGTGTGAGACAAAAAATGAGATATATCCCAATCTCAAGTGGACCACATTACAGGAAACAGTGTTGAATGAGCGTCGAACATTAAAAACATTTTGGGGGCCATAAAAGTTTTGGATCAAGCTGATTTTTGTTTTTTCTCTTCATCTGGGCCTGTATAACCTAATAAACATATTGGATGTCAAATAAACAGTACAGTGGGCCTTAGGAGGATTTTAATGGTGGATATCTAATTAATATTGTTTTCAGATGGTGTGGTCCACCTGAGATTTATATCCCTCTCGTTTTTGATATTAAGTTATAAAATGATCTGTAAAAATGTATGAACGGAATGGATGAAACACACAGGGCACCGAACATCAGCCACGGGGCTGGTGGCAGGGGGAGTAGCCAATCCGTTTCCGTGAATGGGCAGGCTCGGGCCAACAAAATCTGAATTTTTATAGGCCTTAAAATCTGGGCCGAGACCAACCTCAGGCGCAGCCCGTTGACAGTATTGAAGCTGCCCGTTGACAATGATTCTCACTTCAGGCTCACTTTGAATGTATTCTATTTATCCACACCGTCTATCCATTTTTAGAGATCATTTTAGTGGTTGATCCCAAAATTGAAGCATATCCAAATCTCAAGTGAACCATACCACAGGAAAGCGTGGAAGTATTGATTTCCATTGTTGATACCTTTCTAAGGCCCCAGTGATGTTTATTTGTCATCCAAGATATTCATAAGATCACACCGACATGGATGAAGGGAAATCACAAATATCAACTTGATCTAATACCGGGACACCTACTAAGTTCAATAGATTGATCTGGAGTGTCCATTATGTTCAATACTCTTTCTTATCATAAACCATGGAAAGATCACATGATCGAATGGTTCTGATCATCTGATCAATATACCTAGCAAATGGAAGGCCAAGATCAATCCTCAACTACTGCACAAATCCCCTATGTATCGGAACATCTTGCATGGTGTAGCACACACCATCGACGTCCGTGGGGCCGACTGAACTCTGCCACGTCAAGACGCCACACAAATCCTTTTCCTATAAATCCTGGCGCTATGAACGGTTTGGATCTTTTTCCCAGGCGTGCAATGTCACTATGGGAATCTGATCGCGTGTTCATTAAACTTTGTGGGGCCTACTGTGATGTAAGTGTCTTATCCACGCTGTCCATCCGTTTTATCAGTTCATTTTATGGCATTATCACAATATTAAAGCACATCCAAAGCTCAAGTGGACCACACCGTAGGAAATAGTGTGAATTGAACGCCTGCCATTGCAAACTTCTAAGGGGCCACAGATGTTTTGGATCAAGTTGATATTTGTGTTTCCCTTCTTCCAAATAAATATCACCGTGGGCCCTAGGAAAGTTTCAATGGTGGACGCCATTATTCCCACTGTTTTCTGTAATGTGGTCCACCTGAGCTTTGGATATCATTTAATTTTGGATTCATGCCGTAAAATGATCAGATAAAATGGATGGATGGAATGGATAACACTCGTTCATCACAGTGGGCCCCACAGAGTTTACTCAGTACGGAACATGCGAACCACCAGGCCATCAACGCGAACATCCGTTTCCCTTCATCAGCTATCCTCTAACGAAGGGAAACGGATTGGTTACTCCCCCGCCACCGGCCAATGGCTGATGGTCGGTGCTCTGTGGGCCCCACCATGATGTATGTGTTTCATCCATGCCGTCTATCTATTTTTCTAGATCATTTTATGGTATGAGGCAGAAAAATGAGGTATATCTCAATCTCAAGTGGCGACATTACAGGAAACAATGTTGAATGAGCATAGACCATTAAAAACTTTTTAGGGGCTTAAAATTTTGGATCAAGCTGATCTTTGTAATTTCCCTTCATCTGGGCCTGTATGACGTAATCAACAGATGGGATGTCAAATAAACAGTGGACCTTAGGAGGATTTTAATGGTGGATATTCAATCACGATTGTTTTCCGGTGGTGTGGTCCACCTGAGATTTATATCCCACTCGTTTTCGGAAGCAAGGCCTAAAATGATCTGTAAAAATGGATGAAACACATATCATGGTGGGGGCCACGGAGCACCAACCACCAGCCATCCGGTGGCGGGGAGTAGCCAATCCGTCTTCCTAATGAAGTGACGTGACTATGTTATGTGGCCCTGTGATGTATGAGTTGTATCCACATGGCTGATCCATTTGGAAAGATCATTTTAACGCATGAGCCTGGAGAGAAGGCAGATACAAAGCTCGAGTGAATCCCACCATAAATAACAGTGGGGACTGACCGACTGCTATTAAAAGCTTCTCCAGGCCACAGAAGTTTTCAATCAACTTGATATCATTGTTTTCCTTTCATCCATATTAACTCATGAATCAGTTAGATTTCAAATGAATATCATGGTGGGCCCTAAGAAGGTTTTCAAATAAATATTATGGTGGGCTGTAAGATGCTTTAAATGGTGTGCGTCACTGTCCCCACTGTTTTCTGTAACGAGTCTACTTGAGATTTAGATCTACTTCATTTTTACGATCATGCCCTAAAATTATTTTACAAAATGAATGAATGGTATGGATATATGTAATATCCTGGATTTTCACTGTTTTGGATTTTCAAAAATTCTTGAATTTTTTTTAATTAACTTATAATACCATTTAATGACTATTAGCATTCAATGTTAGTTTATACAGGGTTGGTACCGGTAAAGAACTGCATAATTCCTATTAATCAACCGCAAGAAGTCAACGAATCCGCCCGATTATTTGAACATCAGGTATAGCCCCATCATTTACTCACATAGGGCCCAAATCTAACCGACCTATCGCTAATTAATCAAGACGATCATAACCAAATTAAAAATCTAACCGAAGCCGAGTCAGATAAGGCCCGGATCTTAGCTAATAGACCAAATCAACCCTGTTACTCTTTTAACCTAAAACCGATGGTTTAGAGTTATCATGACCAAATCTCCACTTTCACTAGTTACAAATAGACCACACTATGAACGTAGTTAATCCAAACTCTAATCATTGCCCACGCGAAATCTCACTACCAAATTCATTCCAAAAATGCCCCGATTTTCTAAACAAGCTCTAGATCGCTCATTAGTGGGCCACTAGTTCCAAACCTATACAATGATGTCCGTCTCACTGGGCTTAATGTCCATCACGAGACATCCAGTCGAGATCGTGAGTCGGATCGCTCAACTTGGACTTACAAGGTCGGTGCATGAGAAGTGTAAATATCTTAAAGGAAGAAGTTGAAACTTAAGTGAATTGGATCGTCTATTCTTACGCAAATTTGAGGATTTTAGACCGTCAGTTTATGACTAAACTTCACATGTAGAATAAGGATATTTTCTTGCTCATATCCGTATAGCTGCGGCCCTGATCGACCATCGATGACCGTTTAACAGACTTCTAATCATATCTGTCGATCGGCGCGTTAAAATGGCGGGCCGATTGTGTCCATGCGTAGATCATCACTAGGGCCAACTATCCAACGGTGGGTGTCGACTCATACGCCCCGTAGTAGGCCCTAAAGCTTAAAAAGACCCTCTCATAGGTCTAGTATAGTAAAAACCTAGCCCTTGGGGCATTTACACCAAATCTGACATTATAAAAAAGCCTCATTTGGGGCACCCCTCTTCCTATACGATTTTCCATCTTCAAATGGGAGAAAGAGAGAAAGAAGGAGAGAGTAAAGAGAGAAGAGAGAGAGCAAGGAGAGAAAGAGAGAGTGAAGGTGAGCAAGTTGGACCCTAGATCGAGGTGGGGCCCAAGGAAATCAAACCCTACAACTCCCCACCTCTTCTCCAAGAAGAAACCCTCCTCCACGACCGCCCATTCATTCCGTTGATTGTTTAGGTAAGATCCATCACCCCTTTTTTCTTGAAACCTTTGAGATGAGAGGAATTTACATTGGATTCTAACATACAAATGTGTGCTCTAGGAATTCTGGTCGTTTGACCCCAAAAATCCACACTCCTAGGTCATTTTCCAAGTCTTTAACGATCCGAAGGTGCGGACTATTATCTTTAGGTGGCCTAGCACCAATTCTATTACGAGTCTAATGATTTTGATTGCTTGGATGCTATATTTGGAGAATCTAGAAGAACCCTAGGATTTGGATATTTGCTTGAGGATTGTATGGGATTGTTTACTTGTTTAGTTCTCATGTGATATTGTTCGTGCTTCTCACATGATTCGGCTACCATGGATGATTACATGTTTTTGTCTTGCTTAATCTCTCATATGATGTGTCTTATAGCATGTACGATTCTTTGATTCTTATGCATTTTGGTTTAAAGGGATGTAGGAAGTGCTTAACTTCCTCACCAACCCACATAACACACACACACCCTGTTCATGATATTGCCAGCTTTGTTTAAATGGAGAATCTAAATTGTATGTTGAGAAGAATGAGAACATGATATTGTGTATGCTAGATGATTCATTGCTAGTTGGCATATTATGAGTTACCACCCCACTCTTGGGTTGATCAGGAATATGAGGAGAGCGAAGGCGGCCCCGTTGGTAGGACTGTCTCGAGGCTAAACTCTTGAATTTGGGCGAGTGCGTGTGGGCCACAGTAGTTAGGCTAGATGGGTCGCTTGCACCCGATGCCGTTCTGCCACGTACTTGCCTGGACTCGTGTAGTCTAGTCTACTGGCTGACCAACCTTGTTTGTTAACCTTATTTGCTTACATATGTATGGAACCTGGAACACTCTACAACCGTTGTAGCCCACCGACAACCAAATTGAAATCGATCCACCGTCTCGTGAGCCAGGCATGGTGGAATGGGACACTGTGCCCGAGCTGTCGGCCTACGCTGGGGTGACACGCCTCCCTGTAGTGATCGCGAGCGATCCCTTTCTCTCAACACTCCCCATGTGCTTGAAGTCAGGGATGGAGAACCCGATGGGATCAAGGATCGAGGGGGTCTCGGCCTCACATACTGGGGGGCCTTGGCCTCGCAACCAATTCAGGGCATTGATACGTGAGGTGTATCAGTTTTTCTAACCTGCTAGATGAATGGAATTAATTAAGAACTTGGCTGACATTATCATCGCATCGCACTAGCTAGGTTGGAGACTCGACAGTTGAGGTCACTCTGAGGGAGTGTTGTGGCGAGGGCATGCATCATATCATCTATCATGTATATGCATTAATAAAATTAGTTAGGTCTTCCTGAATGACTGTCTTTCATTAAATTCATAATATAATTGATGTTCGTTACGACTTAAGACTAATAGCACCCACTGAGTTGATCACTCACTCCACTCTGGGACGGTGTTTTAAAACACCAACCAGACTCTCCCGTAGTTGCAGTTGACGAGGAGTATGAGGAGCCTAGCGGCACAAGCTTAGACGAGGACGAGGAGTTGTCTTACTTCCAGCTGATGGGTAGTTCTCCATCAGCTTGATAGGTAGGATTTGGATCGCTGAGCAGTGGGCTCAGCTTTATTCTTTTGGACGTATTATTCTTTTGCAGTTTTTGGTTGGGCAACGCCTTGTGTGACCCATTTATGTTTTGGACCTGTATATATATATATATATATATATATATATATATATATATATATATACTAGATCTCTTCCGTTTCAGTAGACTTGTGTGGTTGTGCTTCATGTTCTAGGAAATTTCAGGCTGCGCATTTAAACTTGATTTAAGCACATATTAACGAAACCGGTTATAAGTGACCCCGGGAACTCGGGAGTTGAGTGTATGCACGACCCCCGATTTTCAGGGCGTTACAAGATGGTATCAGAGAAATAGTTTGGAATTAATTGGGTCATGGGTCATGAACTCACTAACGCGGTCGCTGACTTAAGAAGAAACGCAATAGAAAACACGAAACGCTAGGAACCATCCCAGACCTTGAACCAACAATTGTAGACAGAGGGTAGGACTTGTAGGGAGCTAGGAATGGGTAACGAGAGAGGGAATAGTGATGCTAGAGAAGGAAATCTGAGAGTCTTACAGTGCCATGACCCATTCTCGGACAAGAAAATGAGAACTTGACGACAAGATTCAATTTGATTAACTAGAAAATTTAGCTAGTCTAGTCCACCAAATCCCTAAGGGACTGTTGGGCCAACTGAAATAGGTGAGATTAGGGTGAATGAAATGGTAAGAGTAACCATAGATGCATGTGTAAGGTATTGTCCCTCGATAGAGTGTATCCCATGTTTTACAATACCCTGTTTAGAATGTATTCAATTAAAGGTAAATCCCGGGATTTCCTTTCAAATTACACTTGGAAATTCATCATCATAGGATTTGGAAATCCCATATTACACCTTCCAACACAAGGCTCATTTTGCAAAGCCTATTAAATTAATTTTAGATCCCATCCCACACTTATTCCAGACATGTCATTCCCAATCTTGAGTTGGGATTAGCATTGAAATCTCATTTAGTACAGCTTAATGCCACTAGCCAAACGGGCCTAAGTTTAAATTTCCTCTCCTATCTATCTCGTTAAAATCTTCACCTGCCATCACTCTGTTCCTTAATCCCCCTAATACTTTGTTAGGAGCGAGCCAAAAATTAAAAGATTGAGCGGACAAACCCGTCGTCCTAGACCAAATGGGCTAATACCGGGCCAAACTTGATAGTTCCGACCCATTCAGGGATAAATAAGTAGGGGTGAATGAGAATTTATCGAAAATAGTGAAACTGTAGAAGAATTAGTTTTTTACTACTAATTGGGAGGAATATCATGAAACTACTAATCCCATTGTGTAGATCGGCTTCTCGTACCCCAAATTCATATATGGCACGTCACGTAACTCATTTTGGTGTGTGAGATGTGGCCATCGCAAGACGACCCTCCAGGGACCGGCGCCACAGCGCTCGCTGTCCAAAGCCCCGGCGCCACAGCGCCCGCTGTCCAGAGCCCTGGTGCAGCAGCGCCCAGCCCCGGCGCCGCCAGCGTCCGCTATCCAGAGCCCCGGCGCTGAAAATTCCTGCAATTTTGGTTCGAATTTAAAAATTTATATTTCCTTCGTTACAACTCCGATTTAGGTGATTCAAAAGTTAGATTAAAGCTTAACAAGTTTAGTTTCATATGAAAAAATAAAATAAATTTATAATATAGTTATATTTGGAGTGAATTGACAATTATCCAAAAATTATTAGTTTTAGATGATGGTTACTTCTAGAATTTTTATAATTTATTTACAACTCCAAATGATATGAAATTTTGGTAGGATAACTTAAAACTTGATGGTAAATCATCATAAAAAGTTTAAAAATAATCCAGTTACTAAAAGTATAAGAAACGTTACAAGATAGGTCCCCTCCTCCCTTTCAATGTACACACGAGTGGGGCCCATTTCCCTTACTACTTAGGACTATCTAGAGTCCATAAAACCTATCTCTACTACTCCCATTACCCTCCACCATCCCTTCTAAACCCTAGAGAAAACTCTTTCACTGTCAATCTCAAAACCCAATCCCCAAACCCACCATCTTCTTCTTCACTCTAACCCATCTCAATTCTCATTCTCTCAAACCCTTTCCAAACTTTTCTCAATATCATTTCTTTAACTCATTCCTAATCACTTCTCAACTTCATCCCTTAAATCTATTTTCTTAAACTCATCTCCAGATTCATCCAATTCAACATCTCCAAACCTCCCAAATACCTTAAAACCTCTACTATTCCTTCATTCTTGAAATTTATGAAATTAAAGTGTAGTCTGCAATTAACCCACTAGCCATAGGATTGAAACGGTAATTCATATAAAATTTTGTGCCTTTAGAAACTTGTTAAGGTAATCTTTGACCATAGGCATACCGAGAGATTTGTTAACCCCCAATTTGGATACAAATTAAAACGATGACTCTCGTAGACCAAGACCCAAAGGACAACCTTATAAATAAGAGAGTTAAACTTTCCAATGATGGCTAAACATTTAAATTGATCGGACTATGGAATTACGGAAGTATACACCTGCGAAGCATTGGTGGCTTGACTCAATTCTCAATCCTGGGCGACTACCAATGGGCTCACTGCTTTAACCGAGCAGAAGACCAGGATCCACTAGGACGAAGAAGGAATACGATGAGCCTTCTACCCTGGTTAGGTAGATGATCGGCGTATCGAGTTCAAGCCCACTACAACCGTCTCTCCGTATTGGTCTAACATTGAAAACAAATATTTTTACTCCAAATAGAGGAAAATTGTCGTTATGAATCCAAATCTTTAAAAAAAATAGATAATTAAATAAATTGTAGTAAACCATCAAGGTGAAAAAGAAAAGTTTTAAGGGGAGTAAACAAAAATGAGTCAAACTAGTATAGATAGTATGCACCCTACTAGGCATATAAACTTGAAATCAATAAATCTTAGGCAAATGAAATAATAAAATCTTTGCTTATTACCCTTAGGCAATTTCAGGGATGAAATTATTTTTAAGGGGGGTAGATTATAACATCCTAGATTTTAACTGTTTTAGATTTTCAAAAATCTTTGAAATTTTTTTATTAATTAACTTATAATACCAGTTAATGACCATTAGTACTCAATGTTAGTTTATACAGGGTTGGTACCAGTAAAGAACTGCATAAGTCCTATTAATCAACCGTAGGAAGCCAACGAATCTGCCCGATTACTTGAACATCAGGTGTAGCCCCATGATTTACTTACATAGGGCCCAAATCTAACTGGCCCATCGCTAACTAATCAAGACGATCATAACCAAATTAAAGATCTAACCGAAGCCGAGTCAGATAAGGCCCGGATCTTAGCTAACAGACCAAATCAATCCCGTTACTCTTTTAGCCTAAAACCGATGGTTTAGAGTAATTATGACCAAATCTCCACTTTCACTGGTTATAAATAGGCCACACTATGAACGTAGTTAATCCAAACCCTAATCATTGCCCACGCGAAATCTCACTACCAAATTCATTCTAGAAATGCCCCGATTTTCTAAACAAGTTCTAGACTGCTCATTAGTGGGCCACTAGTTCCAAACCTATACAATAATGTCCATCTCACTGGGCTTGATGTCCATTGCGAGACACCTAGTCGAAATCGTGAATCGGATCACTCAACTTGGACTTACAAGGTCGGTGCATGAGAAGTGCAAATATCTTAAAGGAAGAAGTTGAAACTTAAGTGAATTGGATCATCTAATCTTACGCAAAGTTGAGAATTTTGGACCGTCGGTTTATAACCAAACTTCACATGTAGAATAAAGATATTTCTCTGCTCATATCCGTATAGTTGTGGCCCCGATCGACCATCGATGATCGTTTAACAGACTTCTCATCATATCTGTCGATCAACGCGTCCAAATGGCGGGCCGATTGTGTCCATGATAGATCATCACTACGGCCAACTATCCAACGGTGGGTGTCGACTCCTACACCCCATAGTAGGCCCTAAAGCTTAGAAAGACCATCCCATAAGTCTAGTATAGTAAAAACCTAGCCCTTAGGGCCATTTACACCAAATCTGGTATTATAAAAAGGCCTCATTTGGGGCACCCCTCTTCCCATACGATTTTCCATCTTCAAAGGAGAGAAAGAGAGAGAAGGAGAGAGTAAAGAGAGAAGAGAGAGAGAGCAAGGAGAGAAAGAGAGAGTGAAGGTGAGCAAGGTGGACCCTATATCGAGGTGGGGCCCAAGGAAATCAAACCCTGTAACTCCCCACCTCTTCTCTAAGAAGAAACCCTCCTCCGCAACCGCCCATTTATTCTGTTGATCATTTAGGTAAGATTCATCACCCATTTTTCTTGAAACCTTTGAAATGAAAAGGATTTACATGAGATTCTAATATACAAATGTGTGCTCTAGGGATTCCGGTCATTCGACCCCAAAAATCCACGCTCCTAGGTCATTTTCCAAGTCTTCAATGATCCAAAGGTGCAGACCATTATCCTTAGGTGGCCTAGCACCAATTCTATTACGAGTCTAATGATTTTGATTGCTTAGATGCTATATTTGAAGAATATAGAGGAACCCTAGAATTTGGATGTTTGCTTGAGGATTATATGGGATTGTTTGCTTGTTTAGTTCTCATGTAATATTGTTCATGCTTCTCACATGATTCGGCTACCATGGATGATTATATGTTTTTGTCTTACTTGATCTCTCATATGATATGTCTTATAGCATGTAAGATTCTTTGATTTTTGTGCATTTTGGTTCTAAGGGATATAGGAAATGCTTAACTTCCTCACTAACCCACACAACACACACACCTTGTTTATGATATTGCTAGCTTTGTTTACTAGGAGAATCTGAATTGTATATTGAGAAGTATGAGAACATGATGTTGTGTATGCTAGATGATTTATTGATAGTTGGCATGTTATGAGTTACCACCCCACCCTTGGGTTAGTCAGGAATACGAGAAGAGCGAAGGCGGCCCCATTGGTAGGACCGTCTCGAGGCTAAACCCATGGATTTGGGCGAGTGCGTGTGGGCGACAGTAGTTAGGCTATATGGGTCGCTTGCACCCGATGTCGTTCCACCACATACTTGCCTGGAATCGTGCGGTCTAGTCTACTGGCTGACCAACCTTGTTTACTTACATATGTATGGAACCTGGAACACCCTACAACCGTTGTAACCTACTGATAATCAAATTAAAATTGATCCACCGTCTCGTGAGCCAGGCATCGTGGAATAGGCACTGTGTCCGAGCTGTCGGCCTACGTTGGGGTGACGCGCCTCCCCGTAGTGACCGCGAGCGATCCCTTTCTCTCGGCACTCCCCATGTGCTTCAAGTCGGGGATAGGTAACCTGATGAGATCAAGGATCACGGGGTCTCGGCCTCACACATTAGAGAGCCTTGGCCTCACAACCAGTTCAGGGCATTGATACGTGGGGTGTATCAGTTTTCCTAACCTGTTGGATGAATGGAATTAATTAAGAACCTGACTAACATTATCATCGCATCGCATTAGCTAGGTTGGCGACTCGGCAGTCAAGGTCGCTCTGAGGGAGTGTTGGTCATATGCAATCGTTATACGGAGTCGCTCGAAGGAGTGTTGTGGCGAGGGCATGCATCATATCATCTATCATGCAAATGCATTAACAAGATTAGTTAGGTCTTCCTGAATGATTGTCTTTCATTAAATTCATAATATAATTGATATTTGTTACGACTTAAGACTAATAGCACCCACTGAGTTGATCACTCACTCCCACTCTGGGACGGTATTTTAAAACACCAACCAGACTCTCCCGTAGTCACAGATGACGATGAGTATGAGGAGCCTAGCGGCATGAGCTTAGGCGAGGAGGAGGAGCTATCTTACTTCCAGCTGATGGGCGTTTTTCCATCGGCTTGATAGGAAGGATTTGGATCGTTGAGCAGTGGGTTCAGCTTTATTCTTTTGAACGTATTATTCTTTTACGGTTTTTTGTTAGGCAACGCCTTGTGCGACCCATTTATGTTTTAGACTTGTATATATATACTAGATCTCTTCCTTTTCAGTAGACTTGTGTGGTTATGCTTCATGTTCCAAGAAATTTCAGGCCGCACATTTAAACTTGATTTAAGCGCATATTAACAAAACCGGTTATAAGTGACTCCGGGAACTTGAGAGTCAAGTGTATGCACAACCCTCGATTTCTAGGGCGTTACAATATAACACATACATCATGGTGGGCCCATAGAACTTGTTGAAATCACTTCGAAGTCGGTAGGTATTGGGAGTAGAGGTGGGCACCGGACGACTCGATCTGTCTAACTCGACTCGTCCGACTCATTCAAATCCGATTCGACTCGAACTGAATGGGTGAGTCGATCTGAACAAAGTAGGCTTTGCCTAATCTGAACTCAAACTGAGTCAAGTTCGAGTTACCCAGTAACTCGACCCGAAACTTGATCCGGTTAGACTCGACCCGATCTGAAACCCGACTCGACCCGACTCTCTAACCCTATCCGCCGCACCCTACCCCGACCCAACTCTCTAACCCTATCCGCCGCACCCTACCCCGACCCGATCCCAAACTCTTTCTCTCCCCCCCTTATCCTCCTCCTCTTCCAAGCCCGGCAACTACCCACCACCATCACCCTCCTCCTCCTCCTCTGCTCTCTCTCTCCCCTCCCTCCCTCATACTCCTCTTCCAAGCCCGACAACCACCTACTACTATCACCCTCCTCCTCCTCCTCCTCTCCACTCCCTCCCTCGCTCATCTCTCAATCCGAATCGGTGCCAACTTGACTTGGCTCAGTACTTCTGATGGGATCAGATTGGGTCCAAATCAATCCAGGCCAGATCGAACTTGGAAGGCATGCTGGACTCGGAATCGAGTCAGGTGGAGTTTGGATCTGGCCTATTTCAAAACCGTATTGAGCTGAGTCAACCCTAACTTGGTCCGACTGGATTCTATGCCGAGCTCTAATTGGGAGTCCCATCAATGCGTTATGGGGACGGAGGAATCACTTCCTACACGAGCACGACTTGGCGGCCATAGGTCAGAGAACAACGCCGGTTAGGTTCTTACAAATTCAACCTTATTGTATAATACTTGTGTCATAATTATATAAATATCTTCCTGCTTAGATCACATATCACACCAGTCTGCACTAATTAAATGGGAACATATTAGCTGTTACCCGGATAACAGCTTAGTGGGTGATAGCCTTACCGAGTGGGGCCCACCTTGATGAATGTATATCATATCCATGCTACCCATACGTTATTTCAGCTCATTTAAGGTTGTTATTACAAAACTTAAGTAGATTCAAATCTTGGGTGGACCACACCATGGGAAAAAGCGATGAATAGCAATTAAATACTTTTTGTAAGCCACAGAATTTTGGATAAAGCTAATATTTTTGTTTTCATTTCATCCAATTTTGGCTGACCTTATCAACGGGTTAGATGACAAATAAACATTACCAATCTGTATATAGTGGGCTTTGGGAAGTTTTTAATGGTGAAATTTCGATCATCACCGCTTCTTATAGTGTGGTCCACCTAAGTTTTATATGTGCTTAAATTTTGGAATGGGGCCTTAATATAACATGCAAAAACGAATGGATGGAGTGAATATGCAACATATCAACAAGGTGGGCCCTATGGTAGGGTAATACCCACTAAGCTGCCACTTAATCCGTGCCCTAATTAAATAATTAGGCGCCTTTTAAAAACATTTTCTTTTAATTCCTTAATACGACTTCTTTTTTATATCTTATAACACTCTCAACCAAAATGCCCTTGGTTTTCATTCTTCTTCCTTTTTACTTGTTTTATTTTAGAAAAAAAAAAAGATAAATAAATTTTAAAAACTATTAATAATTATCCTAAATATTTTTTTCTTCTTTTTCCTAAGAAAATAAAAAGAGAATAAAAAATAAAAATATCAAATAAATAAAATAAATTATCTTTTATTTTTGTTATTGTTCTTTTTCTCCTTTTTTTAAGGATAAACAAATTAGAAAAAATATACCTTCAATGTCTTCTTCTTTTTCTTAATAAAATAAAAATATCAAACAAATAAAATAATTTACCCTATTATTTTTATTCTTGTTCTTTTTCCCTTCTTTCTTTTTCTGAAAAAAAAAGAAATAAAAAAAATTAACTAATAAACAATAAAAAATATTATTAATATTCTTAAATAAAAAAGAAAAACAAAGAAAATAAAAATATCAAATAAATAAAACAATGTACATTCATATGCTCATTCTTTTTCTTTTTATTTTTTACTTTCTTAAAATTGGGACCTTATCAATCAACAAAAAACTAGGACCCTAATACTCAACAGGCACCGGAGATGCTAATATTCATCAAGGATTTGAGACTTTGACCATAAATAGAGAACTGAGACCCTATTACTCAGCGGAGAATTAAGACCTTAACATCAACAAAGAACTATACTTCACATTTGGAATTGCACCGAAAAGACTATTGATCTCAAGGAGGTCTGCGGAAAACTTTGGGGAAACGTAGTAGATAATTTAGTCCGAACAGTACGAATATACCGAGTTGAGTAGTAGCCTCGTGGAGGAAGACGAGGAAATGAATATTGAGTGGATAAGATAAGATGTTTATTGGGGAGTAGGCTTAACCATGCGGAGGAGAAGTAGTTTTTAATGGCCAACATTCAATCACCATTGTTTCCTATGGTGTGGTCCACTTGAGATTTTAATCATTTAAATTTTGGGACCACATTCTGAAATAGGCTGCAAAAATGGATAGACGGAATTGATATGCAACACATTGTCAAGATGGGCTCCACTGTAAGGGTAACACATAGTCCACTTCACCACAGGACCGAAATCGAATTGCCTACTAAGTTACACTCTTATCATACTCAGCAAACTCTTTAAAGCCCACCGTGAATGCATGTGGTTTATCCACACCCTTCATCCTTTCTTACAGATCATTTTATAGGTTGAGCCCAAAATTGAAGTATATCCAAAGCTCAAGTGTACCATACCACAGGAAACATTGGAAGTATTGATTTCCACCGTTGAAACCTTTCTAAAGCCTTCAGTGATGTTTATTTGCCATCCAACCTGTTCGTAAGATGAAACAGACATGGGTGAAGGGAAAACACAAATATCAGCTTGTTGTAAAACTTCCGTGGCCCCCAAGAACTTTTCAACGGTAGAAATTCAATTCACACTGTTTCCGGTGGTGTGGTCCACTTGAAATTTGAATGTGATTCATTTTTAGGCTAAAGCCATAAAATTATCTGTTAAAATGGATGGACGGAGTGGATAAAAGACATGAATGACAGTGGGTCCCACAGAGTTTACTCAGTACGCAATCCGCTTCCACTTATGGCATTATTCGATGAGGCACTGGCCCAACTCGACTTGGAACCAAGGTCCTAGAAAAAGAGACACATGGACCCAAAAGGACCGAGAACAAGAACAAGAGACACCCGAACTGATCATACAAGGTCTGGGTTGTTTAGGATCCGACCCACTGACAGCTCCAAGCCAAATCCCAAGATACAGAGCCTGAGCCTGATGCCTGACCGAAATCATAAATGGGCCCAGTTTTTGTAAACCCAGAGCCCAACCAATTGAATCGTTAGTCACACCATAGTCCAAGCAGTATGTGATATGCATAATACACATTAGAGTTTCCATGGTTTGGTGAACCTACTGATGGACCAGCAAGCTTTACATGAGCCCAGGCCAAGTACCTATTTAGTCACACTTGTAAACTTAATGCAATTTGACAGGCCTTGGAATCTAGGGCTGAGCCCAACTTAAGATGGCCTAGGGCCAAAAAGCTACAGTGCTGGGCTGATGGGCGTGTTTGGCCCGACGCATTGGACGGAACTTGATGGTATTAAGTGGGATTTGATCCCGATTTCTATCCAATAGTCTGTTCGGATGGCTGGATGTTACTCCAGCACATAGTGCCTCTTAAACTGCACTGGCCTCCCAAGGGATCTGTGAAATCCTTCTTACAGACTTCACCCATCCCTCGATACAGCATGGGATCACATGCAGCCTCACAAACGGCCCAGCGTGATGTATAACTTCGATCCATACCGTCCATATGTAAGGTCCATTCAGTATAGAGAATTGGACCAAAACAAAGGTAGATCCAAGGTTGCAGTGGACCACACCGTACGAAGCAGTGGTGCTAAGGATGCCTACTATGGAAAAACGCTTGCATTTCCAAACACTCCCACAAGTTTGCAACTGGAAGAGGGCTAAATCCTATCACTCATACAAACAGAAAATCCAAATCATCGTAGGCTCTTCCAATCCACTGGAAGTCCTGGACAACTACTAACAGTCCTCTCATTACCTTAAATCTAATTCCATCCCTTTGAATCCACTCTAATGCATCGTTCCAAACTGGCCCTTAGTGTTCTTAGTTCCTTGGGTCCTCTCCAGGGTTCTTAGGACTTTTAAGCCCAAAAAGATAATGGGCTTGAGATGTGTAGTACGAGTACTGAACAAAGACAAACAATAAAAATAAACAGAGATAAAGACGGGAGAGACATTCACAGTCAATGAAAAGGGTTAATCTCACCTAACCTAGCTGAAGTTTCAACACGAGGTCATCACGAGTGTGTGAAAAAATTAAAAAAAAATAAAATCTCTCGCTTAACCTGAAGAAAAATAGGAGATATGATAAGATGGGTGTTTAGGGCATGGTTTCGGTGGATCCCTGACTGTGGGGCCCACCTTGATGTATATGCCTTACATAAGCGCCGGCTGTACCACAATGAACAGTGGTGATTGACCTATCATCCATGTCTTTTTGACCTCAAATAAACATTCGGGTGGCCCCCAAGAAGTTTTAAATTGTTGGTTTTCAATCACTACCATTTCCTATGGTGCGGGCCACCCACCAAAATTTGGATCTGCTACATTTTTTTTTTTTTGGGATCATGCCCTAAAATGAGTTTCAAAAACAGATGAACAGCCTGGATGTAAGCCACATACATCAGGGTGGGCCCCAAAGAGCTCAACCGACCTCAAATCCATCGAAGCCGCCGGTGTGTTTAAATGTAACAAGGAGACACCAATCAATGTATGCACATTGCATACTGAATGCAGTTTTCATAAAAGAAATAACTTTCTCAGAAATAATTGAGAAGAAAATTTTGACAAGTGCTTTGAAATGCCATGTAAGCATTCGCTAATCTGTGATCTATGTTCAATTAATCTGAATTCTACAAACGATCATTAATTGGAGTAGGATCATCCCTCAAAACATAGTTTGTGCTGACGACCCATGTACTGTGGGCCCCATTGAAGTTTGTGTTCACTATCCATCTATCATGGGCCCCACACTTTGGAATTGATACACATCTCAAACAGTCATCATACTATGCTTAAACAGTACATAACAGCAATTCAAACTGTCTTAAATGCAACATCAACAGAAAATCCACAAAAGTAAATACATGTATTAACTTAAATGCAACATCTTTGGTGTTGTTTGAAGTTCTTCCTCAGTCAAGCACTCAGGCAGATCTCTTCCATCACTGCTGCAGGCATTCCTTTCAGAAGTATCAGTTGGCTGCAAGCATTCCTTTCTCAACGCCCTCTTTCTGTGTTGTTCCTTTGACTGCTGAAGTTTGAATATTTAATGAATTCATGGAATTCAGTTTTAGACTCCCAGCTTTTGTGGTTGAAAATGCAATGCTTTCTCCATCCAATGATTCGGGCACCTGAGAACAGGAACTGTGCAAGGGTCTGAAACAAACCGCAGGATCCATTTCGGAACCGTGCTGCCTGCAGATTCCAAAGCTCCATTGGGGCAGGGCCAACCGGGTCAGTTTCCTACGTATTGCAAAAAGCTAATGCCGTGCCGCCTGCCCCCTTCAAAATCATGTCGAGGGTCTCAGAGGCCTGTGACTGCTCCAAATCTAAAATAGAGTTGATGATGATACCTCCCCATCAAATCTTTCATCAAATGCTGCTAGTAGTGCTCTTTGCATTTGCTGAATAGCTGCTGTATTGCTCTCAATCCCTGTTAAACTGTCTGATACATTCTGGGTTTAAAAACAAAGGTTATGACCATCATTTTTGTTCGTATAAAATGTTTGGAAATTTAGTGCACGGAAGAAGTCAACGGGAAAATCTATAGAGAGCCTTGTGGTGCCCTTCAACAACCAGCGCCATGCATTGGGTAGAGTTCCCAATTTCTTTTTGAGTACCCAACTGGTGCACATAAACATCAGAGCCAGTTGTTAAATGGAACCTTGTGGCCTGTGAACAGAATCTCTATGTCTAGCAAAGGAATTTCTCCATAGAATTAGTGGTCAAACTCTTATAGTAACCTCAAAAGAACTAAGGAATTGAGGAAAGAACAAACTCCCTATCATTTCAAGCCAATCCAAATAAGCATAAGGGTTGCATTGGAGCCCTCCATCCATACCAAAACCAGAAAACTCATTTCTCAAAACAGGAAATCTCTCCTTTCCATCCCCTCGTCCACTCCAAAAACCTTTCACTCTCTTCTCACTGTCAAAGATAATATACCAAACCCACCATAGCCCAAAAGCCGGCAATTTCCACATTAAATTCCATACACAAAACCAACATAAACACAGAAGTAAAAGCCCTGATGAGGAACAACTGCAACACTACAAGAAAACCTCCCACCTGAAATTCTCACCCCGGAACCACTGTTTTCATGAGAACTAAAGCAAAAAAGATCGGCTTTGTAGCTTCTTCATTCAAAAACTTAATTAAAAAAACTACTCAGCAAAAACTCAGCTGCCGAAAAAAAAAAAAAAAAAAACTGAAATTCCACCCCAATCATACCTCCATTTCATCACCATTTGAAGATTCAAATTTCCCTCCTTTTTTTCCATTCAAAATCCTCCCAAGAACAAGACCCACATGTAGAAACTAGAAATCCCACCCACAAAATCATAAAATCTGACCTTTATCATACAAACACCCAAAAAATCCTCCCAAAATGCCAAATTTAATCCTCCAAGCAAACACAACTCAAAATGCCAAATTCTTCTTCTTCTTCTTTTTTTTTTGGAAGGTTAATATATTTGGTACCATGGAAAGTGGAGAATTTCTCTATATTTTATTTTATTGACAACAAAAAAGCTCTCTTATGGAAGCACATGCCTAATTATTATTATTTTTAACTCAAAATGCCAAATTCTTTTCCTCCAAGCAAAAAACCTCAAGAAATCATGTCCTTCAAGCCATTAAACCTACAATCGGCACAAAGAAATGAGGAGAAAATGGTTTCAAAATTGCTGACTCGTCAAGAGCGCAATCGAATGCCCTTTGAGCTGGTTTAGTCAAGGGCAGATGCTCAGGACTGAAATAGTACATGTCCAATTTTCCCAGGTAACACGACAATTTCCTCTCATACTAACCAGGAAACGTGTCTAGCGGATACTTTTTGCTGGCAATTTTGTGGGCATTATGGTGAGAAAGAAATAACAAATGTTTTAACAATCTCTCTGCTCTGGGGGTGTTTTCCACAGCCAAATCTCACATCGTTGAGTGGGCAGCCTCTGTCCTTGCCGAAGGACAGCAATTTGAATTGCTCCTGTTGAAAAATCTATAGTTGTAATCCTTATATGATTGCCTGAGGGTTTGGGCGTACGAAATCTGTTTGTATTTGAGTCTTCTAGCACCTGCATAGAGCTGTTGTACACTTTTATTTTTTATTGGCCTCTTGGTCCTATCTTTTAAATAAATCTTGTCATCTTTTTTAAAAAAAGTATATATTTTTCTCTCGTACTTTGAAAAGAGTAATTCCATTATCACGTAAAAACTTAGATGCAACACCAATTCTTGCAAACAAAAGATATAAAAACACTAAAAAGGAAAGAAATGGGCTTGAGTGTTTGTTGAGAAACAATATTAACATCTAACCATACCTTAACTGGAAAAGGTACCACCGAAAAGAAGGAACTTGAGTTAATCTGGTAAAGAAGAATATAGGATACACAGGTCAAAAGACAAAGGAGAAGCACGATACGCAATTGAGCTAGATGTTAACAATAAGCATGTGAGCTGCCAGCGAATACTTAGGTATAACAAATAAAACAAGATAACATAGTCCTGGAGTGAAGGGTTATTTTTCTGAACCCAGCAGCATGTTCATGTCATACTGTACTTACACAAGCGCAAAATAGCTTAACACAGGTCTCAACCTCCGATTATCATGAATGAGGTTGTTAGAGAGGTCTAAAGATTGCCTGCAAATAACAAGAGCCCTCAACCTAATCAAATGCTCAACTCATAGTTACTAAATTCTATTGTATAAATCACTTGGCAGCTATAAGTTGGACAGCTTAATAGGACACAACTGCTCTGTATTCACTATTAATAACAGACACAGGCTCAATGATATTCACTATAAGTTACAAAAATGAGTTCTCTCCATGCTGGAGGCGTACAAAATGGAGTTCTCTCCCTTATAGAGGCTTCATTCAGACTAGGGTGTCTGCTTTGTTTGATTTCCACATCTTGTATTTCAATTCCTCTATGCCATGGGCTGCAATGGACACCTATCTAAACTGAATTGCGAAAATTTATTTTTACCAAGAGGAAGCAACGAAAAATGATGATGGTTCTTAGAATTCATAATGAGGAGCTAGCACACAAATTGCGGTTTAAATTCCTTCCAGTTTGAAAGGAATTTCGTTGTGATTCGGAGGTCAATCTCTCAATATGATGCAAAGGGAGGTAATTATGATTCAATCACTTCCATGCTTCTACTCTAATTGAGTAACTAGAATATTATAATTCAATTCCACATTGCATCCACACAACCTGATCCATAGCTCAAGTGGTAGACTGAGTGAAAGATACCTCGTTTCAACACTGAGGTCTTGGTATCGATTCCCTAATGGGGGTGGCTAACAGTGATGTGTGAATTGACAGTGGGGTGTACTAACAAGCTAATGGAAAAAAAAAAAAAACATACCCTGAAATAGCTTCAAGCTAGCACAAGTCACAACCAAACAAAGCAAGGACACATGCCATCCGCACGAGTACATGTTCAACCAGGAGAAAGAAAATAAGAAACAGAACAATGGAAGTAAAACTTACGTTCCATTCAAGATCCCCAAAAGAACAAAACCCAGATGCAGAAAATTGAAATCCCACTCCACAGTATCACAAAAATCCCACCTTTATTATACAAGCACCCTCAAAATCCTCCCCAAAACAAAACCCAAAATGCCAAATTATTTTTCTCAAAGCAAACAAAACTCAAAATGCCAAATTCTTTTTCTGAAAGCAAACAAAACTCAAACCATGGGTATACACCGTCCGCCCAAGCACATGCTCAACCAGGAGAAAGAAAATGCAAAACAGCAACCCCATCTCATCTCTCTCTCTCTCTCTCTCTCTCTCTCTCTCTGTCTCTCTCTCTCTCTCTCTCTCTCTCTCTCTCTCTCTCTCATCAAACTCTCTGATAGAAATATTTTCAAGATTCTCCATTCTCCAATTCATAGCATTTCTGAAATGGCAGCTCGAACCCTTTCACTTCTTCTGCTGCCTTCAAATGCCTTCTCCCCAGAAATTCCAAGCCAGAAGCACAATCATCAGAAAATAAGCAAAACCTATTTGAGATTTCCCCATAAAAGAACGAAATCCACTCCTCAAATCATCACAAACGCATCCAATACGATGCAGAGTTATACTACTTACATAGCAGATGGAAGGAACGAAGGCTTGCAGTGTGGCCAGCACCATGGAGCCCACCTTGATGTATTGTTATATATCCACGTCCTCCATCCGTTTTTCGATATCCTTTTGGTGCATGGTCTCAAAAATGAAGTAAATCAAAAAATCAGGTGGACCACACCACACGAAACATTGATTATTGAACACTCACCATCAGAAGCCTTTTGTGGGCCCTAGGAAGTTTTTAATGGTGGGCATTCAATCAACAACTGTTTCCTGTAGTCTGGTCCACAGGAGATTTTATCAGCTTCATTTTTGTACCCATACCTTCAAATAATCTGAAAAAAACAGATGAACGGCTCGGATATACAACACAAACATCAAGGTGGGCCCCATGGTGCCGTCCTCACCAAACTCACTATTCCCCAAAGCTCACCGAATCAAATTCGGTACCTCCCTTAATTTGTGGGCCCGTTTCTGACGAAACTACCTCAGCCAATCATTTTACGCCACATCCTGCCACCACCAGAGTCACCATAATCCTCTTCCATCAGAGGGAGATGAGTTTGATAGGAGAACATATCTTTTATTATTATTTTAAAAGTAGAAAAAGGGTAGTATTCCCATTACAGAAGCATCCCATTAAAGAAGCAGCAACAGATACCAAGCAAAGCAAAGCAGAGCAGCAGCAACAGCAAAAATCATACTCCACTACTAACTAACTGCATCATCATCGATAATAACAACTATAAAAACCACTACAGCAATAGTAATTCTACTTGATTGTCCCCAACGCTCCCCCACAAAATCAATATATGAAATGAAGAACCGTTTTCAGGGCAAGTGCAACGTGAAGCAGTACAACAGCTACCCACACTAGCTTCTTGGCCACAGCAATGGATACAGGCACTCGTGGAAGTAGCACTGAGAGCAAAAACAGTCCCATACCCAATTCAAAGGTGGCGAGAACCACAACGGCATAAGCTTTCAAGAGAAATTCGTGACGTGGGTTTTCATAAACCCTGATCGATAGACCACCAACCATCTCAATTGTAGAAACTGTAATTGAAAGGACCGCTACCTTCAACATATCCTTCTGGGCTAGCTTTGTGACGGATATGTTTGTGATGCCGTCTGAGATGTTGATGATGGAATGGTCCACCGCCATCTCAGCCGTTTTTTTGTTTGAGGGAGTTGAGAAGGGTGGAGAGGGTGATGGGAGGAAGTGAAATGCACGCCGCCAGTTATAGGGAGTTGGGGTCGTCTGGAAAGTCCCCATGAAGGAAGGTTCCTCGTAAGTGAATGGATCTTTTAGTATAAAATAAACCTCTTGTGGATGGATCTTTTAGAATAAAATAAACCTTTTGCCTACCTTAATCAAAGGTCTGTTGTTACGTGAGCGTAGATGGGATTAGGTGGGATACGTTTGATCCCGTACAGATTTTATTCCGCTCTCCAGGGTTGGGATCAAAATGTCCTTGCTCCTTCTAGCTCTTTTTCCTTTTCTTCAATTTTTTCTTTTTTGAAAAATAAAATATAAATGAATAAGAAATAATACTAATAATTACCTCCAATATCTTCTTCTACATTTTTAGAAAATAGATAGAAAATGAAAATAAAAATATTAAATAAATAAAATATCTTCTCTCTCTCTCTCTCTCTCTCTCTCTCTCTCTCTAAAAAAACTTTTTTTTTCTGAAAAATGATAAATAAATGAGAAAAATATACCTTCAATATATTATTCCTCTTTTTCAAAAAATAAAAAGAGAAGTAATTTAAATATCAAATAAATAAAATATTTATCTTCTTTTTTCGTTTTTTTTTTTTGTTTTTTTTTAAATGAAAGAAGACAAACAAATTATAATATATTTTTCATCTTCTTTAGAAAATAGAATGAAAATGAAAATAACACATAATTAAAACAACTTACTTTATTCTTTTTATTTTTCCTTTTTCTTTTTGAGAAAAAATGACAAATTAATTATAAAATTAACTAATGAATAGAAGGAAAAAAAATCTTATTAATCTTCTTAAATAAAAAGAAAAAGAAAAAGGAAAAGAAAAAGAAAATAAAATGTACTTTCATATTTTCATTATTCATCCTTTTCTTCTTCTTCTTTAAAAATAAAATAAAATGAAAACTAAGACCTAAGCACCCAATAGAGAAATGGGACCCTAATATTCAACAAATAACTAAGACCCTATGCTGATAGGATATGATCTCATTTCATTTTATTGAGTGGTAAGATTAAAATTCCTTTAAAAGTTTAAAGATAAATTTGTCCAAACTTTTTTTAAAAAATTGTTTACTCACTTAAGCTAAATAAGTTCTTAGAGAAAAAATGATCTCCCCATCATTTATTTTTTAAGAAATTTTTTCTTAATTTATATATCTATATATATATAGCTTTATCAAATAATTTATTTTTAAAATAATTTTTTTAAAAAGAATAAGTAAATAAGTCTTAATCTTTTATTAATGTTAGGATCTCAGTTCTTTTCTTGTGATCATATCTCAGTTTTATACTGAGTGTTAGGGCTTCAGTTCTATGTTAATATTTGGATCTCAGTTTTCTATTAATTGTTAGGGTTTTAATTGTCTGTTAAATGTTAGGGTTTTAGTTCTCCGTTGAATGTGGGGGTCTTAGGCCATGTGTTGTTAACGCTGAATTTTTGCACTTAACACGGAATGGGAAAATTTTCCGTGTTTAGTGGTGTTTGTTAATGCGTTATTAATGCGGAAGACGGAAAGCGCTAAGTGATTTTTCACTGAATTCTTTCCGTGATAGGAGTCTAGCTTAATGGTGAACACGGAATGCGCTCCATGATTTTTTATTAAACAAAAATTTTTTGCTTCCAAAAGTATCCCTTTTCAAGTTACTACGGATATTTTTTTCTTTTAAATTGTTCGCGCAATACAAAATCAACCTTTAACCTATGAAACTTCTTTATGCCTTACCATGATTTACGCGTTTGATCCACACCGTCCATCAACTTTTTCAGATAATTTAAGGTGTGATCCAATAAAAGAAGCGGGTCTAATGATTAATTGGACCATAAGGTAGGGATTGAACGTCCACTGTTAAAAACTTCTTGAGAGCTGGAGAAGTTTCAGATCAAGCTGATATTTGTGTTTTCACTTCATCCATGTATACATGACCTAATGAATAGGTTAGATGGTAAAAAAACATCACAGTGGCCCTTACAAAGGTTTCAACAATGGATGTATACATGAATTTTTTAATGGTGAAAATCATTATTCCGCTGCTATTTTTGGTGTGGTCCACTTAAGCATTGGATCTACATCATTTTTGTGTTCATGCCTTAAAATAATCTGAGAAAATGGATTGATGGTTTGGATGTACAGATACATCACGGTGGGCCCGCCCACAGTTCGGAGCTAGGGACGGGCGGTGGCAGTACGCAATCCGCTTCCTGGAAAACGGATTGGCTACTCCCACTGCCACAGGCCAATGGCTGGTGGTCGGTGCTCTGTGGGCCCCACCATGATGTATGTGTTTCATCCATGCCGTCCATCTATTTTTATATATCATTTTATGGTATGAAAGAAAAAATGAACTATATATCAATCTCAGGTGGACCACATTACAAGAAACAGTGTTGAATGAACATTGATCATTAAAAACGTTTTAGGGGCCATAAAAGTTTTAGATAAGATTAATATTTATTGTTTACCTTCATCTGGGTCTTTATGAACTAATTAACAGATTGGATGTCAAATAAACAGTACAGTGGGCCTTAGAAGGATTTTAATGGTGGATATCCATTCATTTTTTTCCTATGGTGTAGCCCACCTAAGATTTATATCCCTGTAATTTTTTATAACAAGCCCTAAAATTATCTGTAAAAATGGATGAGCAGAATGGATGAAACACGTACATCATAGTGGGGCCCACAGAGCACGAACCACCAGCCGGCTGGTGTCAGGTGGAGTAGCCAATCCGTCTCTGAGCCAGGTACGGGATTGGAAGTGGATTGGCTGCTGTATTGACATCAGCAAGTTATGTGGGTCGCATCATGATGTATTTATTATATCCAAACCGTCCATTCATCTTGCGAGCTTGTCATAAGACTTGAGCCAAAAAATAAAATAGATCTAAAGATAAATTGGACCACACTGCAAAAAGCAGTAGGGGATTAAATGTCTACCGTTGAAACCCTTTTGGGGTCACAAAAGTTTCGGATCAATATAAAATTTGTTTTTCCTCTTTATTCAGATATTTTTGACCTTATGAATAGATTAGGTGCAAAATAAACATTACAGTGGGCCTACAAATTTTTTAACGGTGAAAATCATTATCCCGCTGCTATTTTTGGTGTGGTCCATTTGAGTTTTGGATATGATTCATTTTTTTGGAAAATGCTCTAAAATAATCTCGAAAAATTTATGAACGGTGTAGATATTATAAATACATTATTGTGGGGCCCATGTAACTTTGATCTCCTTTGATTCCCATGACTAGGACCTCGAGGAGCGTCTTGCGCACCACACGTATCTACACCAGCGATATAGCTGGTGTGTAATACGGAAACGGATTGGTTACTCCCCAGCCTGGTGGGTGATGGTCAGTGCC
The DNA here is from genome assembly GCF_029962835.1 of Magnolia sinica. Taxonomy (NCBI): domain Eukaryota; kingdom Viridiplantae; phylum Streptophyta; class Magnoliopsida; order Magnoliales; family Magnoliaceae; genus Magnolia; species Magnolia sinica. The sequence continues at coordinate 6,546,903 of NC_080584.1, read as the reverse complement.
ACGAGGCCCATGATGGATGTAATTCATCCATTTTTACATATCATTTTTTTTCTCTATCCCAAAAATAAGATGGGTATAAATCTCAGGTGAACCCCACCACAGGAAAACAATAGTGATAGGATATCCACCATTAAAATCCTCCTAGGGCCCACTGTACTGTTTATTTGACATCCAATATGTAGATTAGGTCATACATGCCCAGATGAAGTGAAAAAACAAAAATCAGCTTAATTCAAAACTTTTATGGCCCTCAAAAAGTTTTCAATAGATAAAGCTTATTCAATATTGTTTCTTGCATATATCCCGACAGATAAACAAATACCTTATAGAGGAAGAGGAATGGGTGAAAGTGCTCAGAATATTATGATCATGTGTGACTTTAATATGATTTTTACATATATCATAACTGGATGGGAATGGGTGGCATATAATTCAAGGGTCTTTATGGATGTTGAGCTTGATCCAACAAAGAAATTTCTGTTGCCTCTTCCTAGTAATATTATATATATATATATATATATATTTCATATAACTTGGTAAAATTATAACTTGAAATTTTGTTAAAATGTTATTTGTTTTTATGTAGATAAATATTATCTGGTTGATGCTGCTTACACTCACACAAGAGGATTTATAGCACCACACCGTAGTTTATTTGAATTAAATAGAATAATTTTATTTTCATTAAATAAAAAATAATTTCTTTATAATGTAAAATATTTTCAAACAGAAAATAGGGGCAAACGTGTCAAATTAACATATTTCAGACATTTCAGATATTTGTTAACAAACAAATTGTTTCAAATTCAGTATTTAATTTTCAGACTTCACTCATAATTACCAAACAAGTTTTTTGACTTCAGATTTCAGATTCAGCTTTCAGATTTCAGATTCAGGTTCAGATTTCAGGTTCAGGCTTTAGACTTCAGATTTAACAAACGAGGCCTAAGTCTCCGTATCTTATTGGTGAAACTGCCCCTCACTCTTGGTGAAACTGCCCCTCACTCTAGTTTGCATGTCCTGAATTCCACCAGTGGCTGTGCAAGGAAGTGTCTCGTAGTGGTCAAATGGATCTCTCATAATGGTCAAATGGATCATTGCCAATGTAAACAGTCCGGCCGCAATTCCGAATTCAATGAGAAATTGGGCAAGGGTGGACTAAATCATATCATATATGAGGTAAAAGAGCTAAATATGTAGTTTTTTCTTTCATCCATCCAACCTGTTGATAAAGTCAAAAAAACATGGACGAAGGGAAAATAAAAATATCAACTTGATCCAAAACTTATAAGGCCTACAAAAATATTTTTATGGTCATTCACCATTTTTTACAGTGGTGTGGTCAACCTGAGATTTGAATCTTATTTAGTTTTGAATTAATAACGTGGAATGATCTGATAAAACGGATGGGCGGAATGGATATACAATAAAATCATTAAGGTGTTCCACACATGGTAAGGGTAACACCCACTGATTGTGTTTCCCGCGGGGTGACTTGTCTGCGATTCGTACGATCCTAACCGTAGGGCTCACCTCCATATATGAATCCACGCCATCCATCTTTTTTTTCCCCCTCATTTTAGGGAGTAGTTATGGAAATGAAGCAATAAAAATTTCAAATAAACCACACTACAAGAAAAAGTGGTTATTGAACAATAAAAACCTTTCGTGGACTGCAAAAGTGTTGGGTTTTCTTCCTTTCATCCATGTCTGTATGATATTATCACAAGATTGGATGCTAAAAAAAATCATTACAGTTGACTTAAGCTCGACCCAGACCAACAATGTTGGTGCAGGCCTACCTCGATGTATGAAATTTATATCGAAGCCGTCCAACTATTTTGTCAAATTATTTTATGACATGGCTCAAAAAATGAAGAAGATAAAAATTTTAGGTGGACCAAATGATAAGAAATACTGACTCAGAGCGTCATCATTAAAAATTATGTTTTTTAACCATCCAACCTTTTGATAAGGTCAAGAAAACAAATATCAGATTGATCCAAAACTTTTGCAGTTCATAGAAGGTTTTTATCTGCTGATGAGGTGGCCCACCTTATTAATTAATAAATAAATAAATAAACCCACTTATTAAAAACAAATTAGATAGTACAGAAGCCTCATTTTGAGGGAAACGGATTTGCCACTAGGCCGGTGGCCAGTGGTCGGTGGTATGCGGGCCCCACTATGAAATATATCTTTCATCATTGCCGTTCATTCATTTTTACAGATCATTTTAGCGCTTGATCCCAAAAATTAGAGGGATATAAATCTCAGGTGGACCACAGCACAGAAAACAATAGTGATTGGATATCCACCATTAAAATCCTCCTAAGGCCCACTGTTTGATATCCAATCTGTCGATTAGGTCATTAAGAATCAGATGAAGGGAAGAAACAAAGATCATCTTGATCCAAAACTTTTATGGCCCCCAAAATTTTTTTAATGGTCGACATTTAATCAAAACTGTTTCCTGTAATGTGGCCCACTTGAGATTGGGATATATCTATTTTTTGGTCACATACCATAAAATTATATAGAAAACTAGATGGACGGCATGGATGAAAAACATACATCATGTTGGGTCCCACAGAGCACCGACCACTAGCCATTGGCCACTGGCAGGGGAGCCAATCCGTTTCCCATTTTGAGGGCTAGTGTACTGTGGACCAGCAATGCAGTGATGTACGCTATCTTCCTAACGGCCGAGAGGGGCAACTGCGGTAGTGCCGCCGCGAGGAGGAGCAGCAGCAGTCCCATGAAGAAACTGCCATAGACCACAAAGACGTAGAGCCCCACTGACAGTGACTGCCGGAAACCCCACCTTCAGCAAACCCGTTCGTGATGGGTTTCCATTCACAGCTTGGACAGGTTATGATTTTATTCTGTTAATTCGTATTTTCTCTCTCATCTGTTTGTCAAGACGGTTGATGGGTGTCTCACAGAAATGAAAAAGATTGAATTTTTCTTAGAGATTTTGCTTAATTTTGTCATTTTATTCAGTCCCAAAGAGATTGTATAGAGATGTTTTTAGCAAATGTGCAAATGGGTACTTTTAATTTGGAAAGAAATGGGTTTTTCCTTTTCGATGCTCGCTCGAATCCTACTTTTGTTAATGGGTTTTCGGTTTCTCCGAAACCTGGTTTTGGTATTGCCTTGAATGCGAATAGGGCAAGAAGGATTCAGATTTTTAATGTAAGAGCACCCAATTGTAGAATTGTTTGTGCTCTGTCGAGGACAGAGTCGGAGAAATGTACAATTAGTGGTGGGTTTCTTGAGAAAGAGTTCAAATTCGAGCCTGCGTTCGATGAGTATTTGAAGGTTATGGAGTCTGTTACGAATGGTGGGGTGAAAGAGGTAAGTCGAGGAAGAGATGGAAATCGTTCGAAGAAGAGTTTGGTTGGAGAAGATGATTTGGGTGGATCAGATAGAAATTTGCATCGGGTGAAAAGTATTGATTCTGTGGAGCAAGGTGAGGGCCGGATGGATGAGAAAATTGATGGTCGGGATCAGAACACTCGTCGGCCAGATAAGTTGGTGGAGAATGATGGTGGTGGGACTCACCGAGTTTCAAGTGGAGGGAGATTAGTCTACAAAGAAAGAGAGAGGGATATGGGAGGGGAGTTTCCGAAGAAGGGTCGTTCTGTAAGTAGTCGAGATTCAAGTAAAGGTAAATGGGGTTATAGAGAAAGTGAGAGGGATTTGAAGGATGATAGAGGACTGAGATCGTATCAGAAGTTAGCTGGTGTTAAAAGAGATGGGAGTGATGGTGATCCAGAGAGTAGAAAACCAGGTTATTTCAATGTTGGTTACTCCGTAGTTCGAAGAAATCGAAAATGGACAAAAGACGAAGTCAGAAGTGTAGGGAAGAAGATGGGTGAGTCAGGTATCAGTAAGAGAGTGGAGGATGTGAGAGGAAAAGGACACTATGGGAAATTCAACGTTGTTAAAAGGGGTGAAAGTAATGGGCATTTAAGGGAAGGAGAACCCGGTCACTACAAAGATTCTATAGAAATGAGGAAGAAACAGCTGCAACAAGATGGAACATGGGCAAAAGGTTGGATTGATAACGCAGAGTGGAAGATGGATGAGTTCAACATTAATGAGGTCATGCCCAGACGGAAGAGTGTTTTTAGGACAAAGGATGAAACAAAGACTAATGAGTCCAATGTTAATAAGGGTATATTGGGAAGTGAGAGTTTTTATAGAAGTGATGATGAAACCGACATGGAGTCGAAGATTAATAACAGTATTTTGGGAAGGGGGAGTTTCTCTAGTAGAATGGATGAAGGAAAGGCAGACAACTTCGTAAGAAACAGATATGAGATAGACAGCGACAATGAGGAGAATGAAGTGTATGCAGATGAGATAGAAATAAACACTGCCAACCATGGCACAGTGGTGCCAAGATTGGATCCGCGTGACAGTGGAAAAGAAGTTCGTGCACAAAATAGAAGCGAAAGGCAGGTCTGGTTGCGTAAGGATGCTGTTGAAGCCAGGAAGGTGGGCCCCATGACTAACGAAGTGCATGTAAGGTCGAGCGGAAAATATGTTCAAGCCAAGAGGAATAAGGAAGTGTTTGGGTCAAGACGGGTACTCATGGAAGATGATGATCGCAATGGGTTGGTAATGGAGAGGAAAGCTTTTCAGTCTTTTGAAGTATTCACGGACATCAGGAATAGGCCGCGGGTCCTACGGATGGAAATGGAAGAGAGAATCAAGAAATTAGCAAAGTCGTAAGTGTTCTAGGCCTTTATTTTCTTGTTTAGATGTTTTTCTAATAGGATTATGAACATAACATCTCAGTATACATCTATGGAATAGATCAATGTCAAGGGAGCTCACCTAGTCCAGCCAAATGGTGATCTGCACTGTTTATCTGGAAGGTCCCACTTTTATAGCGCACATGGCAAAATATTTACTTATCTGAGATCTTCACTGTCCATATGAAGATGAGTTCAAATCTGCTTTTGCAGAATGCTGTTCTAACTCTCTTTATATGAAAGGTGTAATGCGGTCTTTGATGAGTGAAGTGTTTTCAGTGTTGGTGCATCTATGATGAGAACCTCTAGTTAAACGGTCCGGATCATTGCACGGTGAGGCAGAAGGTGCAACCTGCTTTGTGAGCCTCCTTAGCATTTCTCGTACTAAAGACTTCAGTTGTACTGATTAACTACAAAACCTTTCTGTTGTTAAAGGTTGAACGGTACTGATGTCAATTTGCCGGAGTGGCAGTTCTCAAAGATGATGCACAGTGCGGAAATCAAATTCACAGATCATTCCATTTTGAGAATTGTCCAGATATTGGGTGCACTTGGGAACTGGAGACGGGCATTGCAAGTTGTCGAATGGCTTCAATCACGTGATCGTTTCAAGTCCTACAAGAGCAAGTAAATTTTTTCCCCAGTCTGTTATATGCTTAGCTTTCTTAAATGATGTCATAATCATTATCGAATCACAAATCATAATAGGGGTTGATTCAAAATGAATTGCAAATTGTATTGTAAGTTATAAGATTTTTTAAAAAAAAATCCTTAGAAAAATTGAAAGAAATATGAAAAGATATAAATAAATGAAGAAAAATTTAGAACGAATCAATCATCCATTTTCCATCAACATGCACCAACATAAGTAGTGAATATCACGATATTGGCAAATGAGTGTGGTAACATATGGTGATAGTGTTAAATTATTCTTGACTTTACACCGTCTTTCAAGAAATTTACCATAAAACATAAAAGAACCCTTGAATAATTTATGTTCTTTCTACCTTTTGCAAGTGTGAATCACATTGGAAAAAGCAGCATTTGATTATCTTGACCGATGAAACAGGTATTTTGATTTCTTTGATTCGGGTTTTTGAATATCAAAATCCCCAAATCCTCTCTCTCAAAAGAAAAAAATGAGGATTTTTAACAAAAGGGGAAAAAATATGAAAAATGGATAAAAATGGAAAAAAAATGCTTTTTTAATGTAATTTGGGCCCCATTAGGGTCCACCGTTATTGTCTGTTTTGTACGAGTCCATAAGATAATCATGCGATTATGGCATACTAGCGATTTTGGGCTGCATATGGCATGTACACAATGCGATTCGAATAATAAATCTTACAATTTGACAACAGTGCTTAATACCAGCATGAATTAAAAAAGAAAAGCTGATACCTTATATCTGGAGCTTAGAAGCTATGCTGAGCATTTTCATGTACTTGGGATGTTTTCTAAGTAACATCATCATTGTTGTAAGTATCACTGAAGATAAAGGGCTAGATTTGCGTTTGCCATGTTGTGTTAAATGCTGGTGATTCATATGCCGTATACATGATATGCATGCATGCCAATGCAGATGGTCTAAATCATGGGGCATTTTGTGGATTGCGCGTGGCCCAAAGAGCACACTGATCTAATGATCCAACTGTCCAATTGGTGGCCATCGAATGAGTTGTTGAAAGAGAAAATGATCAATGGGAAAATTCAGATGTTAATTTTATCTGGTCAGGGTGATATTCTGGCTGTGCTCAATCCACAATAGAGCCCGCTATTTCACCTCTTTCAATTGACTTACATGTATTCCACTGCACATTAGATGGATCACCACCATTTAATATGGTGCGGCAAAAACAGAATCCAGCTTGAAGATAAAATGACATCTATCTTTCTCCACAGATATATATATATACACAATTCTCTTTTCTTCTATGCCTTTGTGTGGTTGTGCCTTTTATCCTGAATCCCATGTATTGAATTGATGCCATCATTCCATAAAACCATTCCTAGTGGTGGCAATAGGTTCAGTTGGGTTGAGCTCAGCACGAGCCCTGGAATCCAGTCCCGAGCGTGACCCATGGCCCAAAATGATATTACCAGGCCTGAGTCCTGACCTGTTACTAGATTCTTAAGCTCAAGTCTGGTCGACCATATCCACTGACCCAAAAAAAAAAAAAAAAAAATTGAATGGAGAAGGCTCAAATTGGAGAGTTTCACAAGGTTCCACACATCTCTACCAACAGAGCAAGTGCATGGTTAGTGTATACTGCTCTTTATATATATATATAAAACCTCCACAAGGATCGCAAAATGCAAACAAAAATAACCCCAATCACTCATTATGTGGACATCACTTGTAATTTTATTTATCAGTGGCTATACATTGTTTCCTATGGTGTGGCTCACTAGATCAGTGGATGGGGATGGTGAGGTTGGATGTTGTTGGCTGGGTGCAGTAAGTTATTGTCCAACTGGTTGGAGTTGAGACCTTCTCGATAAGATAGGTCTGGCCGGTTCGGGTCAGTGTCAGCCCAACCCAAGCCTGATCTGAAAAAATCAGACGTGGCTTTCAAGTGCTCAGTTTGGTTGGTTCGTGGGTCAACCCCGCTCATTGTCAGCCATAACTTGTTCCTTCCTACTTCCATCATAACTTTGTGATCTTTGACATTCAATCACATCCTTCGATTAAACAGCACTCATATTTTGCAGATATATTTACACGTCAGTACTTGATGTGCTCGGGAAGGCGAAGCGGCCTGTGGAGGCACTTAACGTTTTTCATGCTATGCGTGTAATACATGTCCTATTTTCTTATAGCATTTCCACTAATTGTGTGTGGAAATCAATACCCACACCCTATGCATTTGATAAATTCTCCAATTTTTCTACTTTTGGTATTAGAATAGTGCACTTTTGGTACTAGTCTACTGCCGAAAGTAGAAAAAATGAGGTTTATTTGTCAAATGCATAGGATTTAAATATAATTTCCTGAGCTTCGATAAGCACAAATGCGTGTCCAATCCATCCATTAGTTGGTTCAACCTTGTACATGTTTTCCCAAAAGTAGATCTGGTCCACTCAGCATGTGGGCCCCAATATTGGAAACGGGTGGATGGTTAGAAAACTTCAGCCAAGTTTCTCAGAGGTCAGAGCCATACAATGTTTTGCAAACTATGGCCCACCTGACCAGTGGGTCAACCTGATTCTTGTAATGGGGCATCAATATAGTGGTGCAGTCCCAACAGATGGATTGGATCTTGAACCTATCATGCCAGGCTGGCACGTGTGGTGTACATTAGCTTTATCGTGCTTAGCAAAGCTTTAATTTCCAATGTATATAGTCTGCAATTCATTTTACAAACATTGGAACTTACAGTTTTTTCATTTAATTTTCTTTTCTCCAGCAACAACTATCATCATATCCTGACCTGGCAGCTTATCATTGCATTGCTGTCACTCTTGGACAAGCGGGCTATATGAAGGAACTTTTTGATGTTATTGATTGCATGCGAACCCTTCCTGAGAAGAAATTCAAGATGGGGATGCTCGAAAAGTGGGACCCACGGTTGGAGCCAGATATTGTCATCTACAATGCTGTAAGTCAACTGTGCTATTCATTCATCGTGTGACTGTGGCTTCTGCAATTCTATCTAAAAGTTTTTGTTAGATGTTTATCTTGTTTGTGAGGAATCTTTGGGTCCTGATCATGGATTTCAGTAGCGGTTTCAGAGTGCGACTAGCCTGGGGAACAAACTCGCCCCAAGTCAGGCCCATTTCAGCGTAGTGACTCATTTCATTTTGGACCAAAACCAATTCTACCTCAGGCGATACTGAGTTGTATCAGATTATTTTTCAAACTATGGTCTTTAGTGTCCCGATGTGCCTAATCTGTATAGGTGGAACCTATAGTTTAGTGATCCAGACCATTGATTTGATGAGCTGTACCATACCTCTCAGATTAGAAATCATAGCCTTTTGATCGATGGCCTACAAATAGACGGTTAAGAATGAATACAGCAATGGTCCTGAAAAAAGCCAAAGATGGTTAGGATTTCCATTCTGGGAGATTTGTGGGCGTTCTCATCCACTATGGGACCCATTAGATAAAATGTTTGGATCATGGGCCTGACTTGGATGGAATGGGTGCATAGGGACAATATTGGTGTCTATCAATAAAAAGTTCATAAATCCTTCTTGTTTGCTGTTTATTTAAAGGTAAGATGGATTCTGTTATTAGTTTCATATGGTGATCAGTGGTTGTTGCCTGTCCATTGTTCTTGTAGGTTTTAAATGCATGTGTTCGGCGGAAACAATGGGAGGGAGCATTTTGGGTATTGCAGCAGTTAAAGCAGCGACATATGCCGCCTTCTAGTACAACATATGGCCTTGTCATGGAGGTAATAGCTGCCTTCTCTCATTGCTCTTTCACTAAGACCCTTTTGGAGAGGTGCGATACTGGGATTGTTGCTGGGAAAAGGGACCCTATAGGTCATGATGCACCTGAACGCAAAAGTATTGGTCCATACATTTATGGCCCCATGGTTTGACAGTCCAGGCTGTTGATCCGATGCTCCATCATGCATGGGGAACGCACCCAAAAAAAAAAAAAAAAAATTCCCTAGATTGGAAGACAAAAGTCCTATCGGTGTTCTGAAAATAGACAGTTAAGGAAAAAAGTATAGCAATGGTATGGATAAAAGGTAAGGCGCACTTGGGTCCCATTGTCTGAACTGGTCATTGGACCTGGTCTGACAATAAATGGGTTTGGATCTGAATTTTGATCATTTGGGTTGGGTTTGGGTCCAAAACATCATCCTGGTTATTAAATGAAAACAGTAGCATAACTTGTTTATAACTTCTGCTAACGAGCGCCACAAGGGGGCATAGACACCAATACTAGTTTTGCACTATTTAAAAAAAGGGTGGTGACTGTTCAAACATGCAAATGGCATAGTGATATGGCAATCCAGACCGTCCAAATCTCTTAGCCAACTGTGAATGGAGCATAACTTAAAAATTGCACCAAGAAGACAATATCATCTGATTTTTCTATTGAAATTTGGAGCGCGCACACTATTTAAATTTCAACCATCCATTTGGTAGGCATAAATAGATGGGTAGGATTGATTGATCATGGTGATTTCTCATCCAAAATTCCACATGTGAACCACAATTTGGATGTTCTGGACATCACCATGTCAGTGCCAATTGAGAGGATGAGTCACCTCCAGTTTCTTTATGGTGCAAAACCAACATACGAGTCTAGCCGTTCTCCATAAAGTGATAACCCCATGCAGCGTTCCCCTTTAGCAGAGTCATCCCTCCGTGTACCTACACGAGGTATGCTAGCATGGTCCGTAATTAAATGGGTTGGACCTGGAACCACTTTAAACTGATTTGACCCTAACCCCACCTCACATCTGATTTTTAAGTTGCTTGGTTTTGGATGACTCAGACCCGGATCCTGCCTATTAGACCAATTTTTAACACCCTTTCGTACATACAACAAAACGATTTATACAACCATGTGTCTTGCATGATGCACGTCTTCATGCATTAGTTTATTATTTGATAATAATAATATATCATTGCATATATGAGATCTTTCTTGCATCATTCCCTTGATCCGCTTCATGGCATGAAGTTTTCATTGTAATTCTTAGACCCAACCTAGACCTTAATTGGACCTGACTCACTACAGAAATGGGTCACCTTTGTAGTCTCTTAGACCTGACCTTGCCGATTTAATACATTGTCAAGCTTATGTTTCTTGGACTTGAGCTGAACCCAACCCAATCATTAATTGGTCAGGCTTGGGTCTAGTATGTAAACTCATTATGAAATGGGTTGTGTTCCAGAGCTCCCCTCAATGGCACCGGACCCAATCCAACCCCTTTTGTGAAACTGTCAAAGATTGGATGGCTAGGATCTTCGAATCTGGAAGACTATTGATACATGTACTGTCCACATTGTTGCCTATCTGATCAACAATCTGGATCACTGAACTGTAGGGCCCTCTTGTACAAACAAAGTGCATCGTGACACGATACATGTCCCTTGGCATTTCATGTTGTGAATTGTTGATTTGCACGCACAAATTCTGAAGATACAGGAATGTTATTGATCATTGTTATTACTAAAGCACGTGTTACTTCAACAGGTAATGTTTGCATGCGGCAAGTACAGCTTGGTGCATGAGTTCTTCCGGAAAGCGGAGAAGACCTCTATTCCAAATGCTTTGAATTATAAAGGTACTTGAGTGGGCCATAGTTACGCATTGATTGTTACATTTCTATTCAGGGTTTAAACTATTATCTGAAACCAGTACGTGTCGCCCGATATGAACTGGTCTCAGCCATAAACTATATGAATGTATTGGCCCGACATGGGGCGATACGAACTAGTTTTGGTGGTGAATGATATGGTAGGGCAAAACCGATTTTCAATCCTTGTTTGTGTTCTTTTATATGACAGCCTTTCTCTCGATTTATCTTTCTACAGTTCTTGTGAATACTCTTTGGAGAGAAGGGAAAACAGATGAGGCCATATTGGTAGTTCAAGATATGGAAAGACGGGGAATAGTGGGCTCTGCCAGCCTCTATTACGACCTCGCACGATGTCTCTGCAGTGCTGGAAGGTGCCAAGAAGCACTGCAGCAGGTTTATCTCATATTTTGTTTTGTCATACACAGATGTGCAATGTTGTGTGATATGAAGACCTACAACCGGTTCATCCATGGTGGGGCCCACCTTATGCATGACTCTGATGCCCCTACAAACGCAACACATTGGCATTTGAACTACATAGAAATGCAAAAGCTACTTGGGAGAGTAGTTTGGAATCCTACTCGCAGGTGTCTGATCCGAGTTGTTCCTTACGTGGGTACCACCATGTATGCATACTGGGGTCTGGAAATCAGCCATGTACAGTCATCAGGTGGGCCATACATCTGCGGGAAAAAAAAAAAAAAAAAAGGCCAGTTAAAAGGAACTGCCAGCTGTCTGCATCCGTCATACACATCGTCTACCTGATGACCAGACGTCCAATTTTCTGTCCGCGTTGCACACGTGCTGGACCCACCTGATGAATGGACTGGATCTTGCACACGTGCCTTAGCAGGGTTCCCTAATTCTAGACTCCTATGTTAGTTCTGGCCCATTTTAAAGTGGTGGTTGCTTCTCAACCGTGTGCTTAGCATGGTTGTGTGGCAATCCGGATTGACCAAACACTGACCCAACTGTGTATGGACAGTAACTGGAAATTTACATAGAAGCTAATAATACCTACCACCTGATTTTTCCCTTCAAATTTGGACCATTGCTATTTTTTCTTTAAGGGCCTGTTCGGAATGTAGGACTAGGTGGTATGGAATTGCATTTTGTCCAATGTAAATTCCAGCCGGCATTTGGAAACGACAGGAAGGATTGGATTAATCCAGGTATCATATCATCCTGTCCTGGCAGGGGATATGGCGGGATTTCTGGTGGATTTCGAATTCCATTACATTTGTGGGCCCAAGTTGATGCATATGTTTTATCCATGCCATCCATCTATATGCATCCTTTACATGCAAAAATTGAGTTGCATATGCATATAGGTGACCGGCATCAGTTGTGAAATCTGGTCTGTTGATTACAATTCCATGGTACACCAAACGCAGGTTTCACATAATACAATGTTTTTTCCAAAGGAAGAATTTGATCCCAAATGTGTGTTTGGGCAGTCAAAATACCATGGTATTTCCAGGCATATAATCATTGTACAATGTGTTAATTCCACCTAATGCAATTCCACACAATTTAATCCGGCATTCCAAACAGGCCCTCATTTGATAGGCACAGATGGTTAGTGTTGTTTGATTAGAGTGCTTTTAGATATATTCTCCATCCTCAATGGGACCCACAGTTTAAATGGTCTGGATAGTGGGGTGTGTCCGCGTGCCTGTTTACCAACAAATTATCATTTTTCTTTCTCAGGTAGAAAAAATCTGCAAGGTGGCAAAGAAGCCACTGGTTGTGACGTACACTGGATTGATTCAAGCTTGTCTAGAGTCAGGAAGTGTCCAAAACGGAGCGTACATCTTTGATGAAATGCACAAGTTCTGCTCCCCGAATGTAGTCACTTGTAATATCATGCTGAAAGCGTATATAGAACACGGCATGTTTGAAGAAGCTAAAGATCTATTTCAGAAGCTATTGGATGGCTCGAATTGCTTAAGCAGCAGAGCTGATACTAGAGAGAGAGTACTGCCAGATAACTTCACATTCAATACCATGTTGGAGGCAAGTGCTGCGGAAAAACGATGGGATGATTTTGGGAGCTTCTATCGAGAGATGCTGCATCACGGGCACCACTTCAATCCGAAGCGCCACCTACGGATGATCTTGGAAGCTTCAAGGGCTGGAAAGGTATTTTCTGCGGATTTTAATTCTATGTAGTGCTTGTTGATTTAGTTATAATGTCGGGTTGGAGGAAGTACATGATGTTAGGTCCATACTAGCAGCCTTTTCACTTGGGCCCGCTTCTTTACAGATGGTCCCGCCTTTCAGTGGTGTGGATGTGGATGTACAATGCTGCTGCAGCAGACAATGCCTCGTGTCGCTAGTTCTATTCCATATGTGATACTGCCTATTGGCTGTGGGCGGTGGAGAAGTCCCCTGATTTGGACGTCTGGAGTTCGATAGGCAAACTAGATGGACTGTCCAGATCACTGAAAGGTGGGCCCAGCTGAATGATGACCTGATTGGAAATGCTGCAGCTTCTATTTTTCTTGCATAGTAATACCAGTCATGCATGACTTTTCATCCACGAGTTCCATCGGGACATGCAGCATATGTATGAGATTTGGATCACACATCCAGTGGACCAATTAGGCCCATAAGACAATCCTAACCTTTTCACCCAAAGACAGGCGGTGGCCATCTTCTCTTCAGATGGAGCGATTTGGATTGCTCGACCATGCATGAATTTTTGGCCATGGTCCAAATGTGGTGGGTCCATGTATCAATTGCATAGGAAGCCATAGGCTATATTATGAGGAATCACTAACAAAGTCTTCTTCCAACACCATTCAGGGCCAGTCATTGGAGGCGACTTCAGATCACTTGATTCGATCAGGCCGGCCTGTGCCACTTCCTATTATAAAAGAAAGGTTTTGCGCGAAACTACAAGATGGCAAAGTCTCTGCAGCCATTTCCTGCATTTGTGACCATCAGATTAGTGGCCCACACACTTTCTCTGAGAAGGTATGGTTGGATCTATTCAATGGGAATGCTGATCGCTTTCAGGAGGATGATCTTGTTAGGTTGGTTCATGAGGTGAGTACCCTTACTGCTGAAAATGATAGACCAAACTCCATACTTGAGAATCTGGTTTCTTCTTGTAGAGAATTCATTAGAACCCATGTAAAAACAGCTGCAAGCGGCCCGCTAGAGATCAGACAGACGCCGTCTGATCTGGAGGGGATGTCTTATTGAAATTCAAGATTTGGGTCTTGATGGAAAGAATTGTTTGTTCTTAAGGTTGCATATGATGTTGCTTGTTGATCACTGGTTATTTTAAGGGAATGATCACATATATTCTCATATGGTAATTTGAGTAGTTTGGGCCCACTGTGATGTGTAAGTGAAATCCAACCCATCCATTAGATGCACTCCGAAATTTTAGCCCTAGATCTCAAAATACAGCCTGATCCATAAATAAGGTGGGCCACAGCAAGAGGGGAAATGGGAAACATTGGTGAGGGGGACAGGACGCCCACCTTAGAAACTTCCAGATGGAATGTGGGGTCCACCATGTTGCGTATACATCATCCAAACCAGTCGTAGGTGTGCCCCCACTAGCATGAAGGGACACCAAAATTTAGGTGAGCACAAGAAGTTAATATATAGGTTTTAGGATTGATTTTACATTGCTCCCTGTCGTGTGTCTCACCTGAGTTTTTGATAGAGATGATTCTTTGGATGTATGATGCACACGATGGGGTGCACCAGATGCACGGTTCTGATTCCACATACATATCAAGGGTGGGCCTTTCACGGTTTGAGCACATGTGATCACTCCCCATATCTGAAATCGAGCTTTTTAGTTGTGCCCACCAGCGAATTGATAAAAGAGCATGAAAGGTACTGATTGGATGGTATTAACCAACCGACGGTTATGATGAAACCCAAGGGCCCAGTAGGGTGACGTGTAACCCGGGGATGGATACTGTGTAACTTGCATTATAGGTGGAGGGGTATTTTCATAATTCGGTCGTTGAGGGTATTTTGGGCATTGAAAAATTCTGAAACAGTATATAGATTTTTGCTGATGTCCCATCGAAAGAACGGCCCCAAACCTTTTGAATGCTACGTGGGACTCCCACCCAATCACAGATCCAGATAGTTGATTCCATAGTACGGTACATTTGGATAGAATCATGTGGATAAGATGATCTGAACCCTTTGAATGGAGCCAATTTGTTACAGCCGTCCGTTGTCTATGACAAACGTGGTGTGCATGTCCGACGGAAACGGATTGGCTACTCCCCCTGCCACCAGCCCGGTGGCTGGTAGTCGGTGCTCTGTGGGCCCCACAATGATGTATGTGTTTCATCCATGCCGTTCATCCATTTTTACATATCATTTAGGGCTTAATCCAAAAATGAGAGTAGTATAAATCTCATGTGGACCACACCACAGGAAAACAATAGTGATCGGATATCCACCATTAAAATCCTCCTAAGGCCCACTGTACTGTTTATTTGACCTCCAATATGTTGATTAGGTCATACAGACCCAGATGAAGGGAAAAAACAAAGATCAGCTTGATCCAAAACTTTTATTGCCCACAAAATGTTTTTAATGTTGGACGTTCATTCAACACTGCTTCCTGTAATGTGGTCCACTTGAGATTGGTATATATCTCATGTTTTGTCTCATATCATAAAATGATTTTTTAAAAATAGATGGACGGCATGGATGAAACAAATTCATCATGGTGGGGCCCACAGAGCACCGAGCACCAGCCATTGGCTGGTGGCAGGGGGAGTAGCCAATACGTTTCCGTGTCCGACATGCCACATGGTGGGGCCCACAGGAGTTCCCGTGAGGTCAATCTCATAGTACCGTTGCCCCTAATCGGCTTCTACTTTGGGAAGTGACGTCCAAACATGGGAGTTATTTCACCTGACTTTGGACGCTCACCCTTTTGAGTTTTTACTGCGTCCACTGTGATGGGTAACATTCAAGATGCGTTATCTCATTTTAGGCCAATATCCAAAAAATTAGTCCGCTGTGATTCAAGTGGGCCACAAAATAAAAATAGTTGAGAGAGGCATCCACCCTTGATTTTTACAAGTCCCACCATGATGATTGTATTGAATCCATTCCCACTATTAAATTACACATTAAAAATTAGTTATGGGCATAAAAAAAGGCTCATTGGTGATTCAGATGGGCCACATTAAGGGAAATAGTTTGGAAGATGAGCTTCGTCCTGTGTATTGTTTCTAATTGTGTGGTCCACCTTAATCAAAGATGAAGCTGATTTTTGGGTCTTGGGTCTATATGGGGTGACTTACGTGGTAGTTGCAGATATTCCCCATCGGATTCACCCAAACCAACAACTCCCTTTCTGTCTCTACCTTGCATTTATAACATTAATTAAACATAATTCTTTATGCTGGTAGGACATAAGGTATAACTCAATTGGTTGGATTTGAGAGTGCCTTTATGTGTGTGCACGTGTATATATGTGTTTGGTTTAAATTTTGGATGGTGGTATTGTACTAAGTGTGCCAAAGCCTTTGACATCAAGCAGCAAGATAAATAGAGAGACCATGGGCAGTCGTCTATGATTGAAAATTGAGGTAGTTTGGCCTTCTATTTGGCAAGTTGTATGTGCAGTCGAACGATTTGTGAAGGAGAGGGATTGTCCTTCTAATGAGTTCTTTTTCACTTTCAATTGAAATGATTTTTTCTCGTCATAATGGTAGAGATAATTTGATTCACATAATTTAAGAGTAAAAAAAAAAAAACTCAATTGCATTGATTGGAATAAAAGTTAAAAAAAACTAACAAAGTATCCATCGGCAATCCAATGTCTGTGCTATAGATGGCGAGGCTGTAGAAGTCTTCCTTAGTTTAATGAATTAGGCGTAGACGAAAGAAAATATACTATTAGAAAACATAAAATAAAATCCATTCCTTATGATCTAGCGCTTGGTTCAAATGGAAGCGAATTATACCACTCCTATTCAAGTTTGGTCTAACGTAGTAATGTAAACTAATGGATTACACTATTCCTATGCTAAAGTTGGTCCAACATAGCAATGTAAACAATTTGTCATATGCTAAAATAAGCTAAGATAAAATATATGTAGGATTGCAATGTAGATTTGATTTGATATGTGTTGAGTTGGTGAGAGCCTAGAACTTTTCGATATTTCTCATATTTTTAACACTTCAAGACGGTTGCATAGAGAGGGAGATCTTTATAGTCACTCTTCTGGTCTGATGATATAGAGATAACCATCTAAACTCTAAGACAGTCGTGGCATATCAAACGACACTACATATGTTAGTTTTTCGTTATGTGTTAGCCATTTCGATTAAACGTGTGATTATTGTTGGTTCTTTGATTTACAGATTCAGTCACATGATAAATATAGGCATGCTAGAATTGAATGTGCGGCCTAATTCAAATTGAACAATTATGACCCCAAGCACTAAGATGGGTAGATACGTAGTTTGTGACCAAAATCAAAAATATCAATCGCATATTCAACCACTCGCAGTGTTTTAAATGATAATTAGGCGATAGTTAGAAGATAGAGTTCATCCTCTGAAAATGGGTTACACATTTGTCTTTTATACAAAAGAATTTTTTATACAAATAAAAGAACCAAAAATAAAAAATAAAAAAACCTTATAGTCAGTCACAAAGAACAATTGCAAAACACCTTCTTAAATAGAAAACTTTGTTTAATACTTGAACTATACCAGCATATGATTGTAGACTCAAATTACAAATAAAGTTTAATAACTACTTGATTATTGCTACAAATTATAATAAGGAATGTGAAAAGCTTATTACACTATAGAATGTAATTGATTGGTAATGTTAAGGATAATACTAAAATATGTAAATGACTGATAATTTAAAGATAAATTTAGTTGATATGAAACGATTTTTTCTGCTGAATTATCTTGCTATTTATAGCCTTAAGTTGTACATCTAAATGCTTCTCACGTTTTGGTAGTTATAACCATTTTAGTACTACTTGACCTTCTTTGCTTCTAAACTTGTCATCTGTCCTGTAACCGCTTCAGCACAATAAATCTTCACTTGACTGCTTAGTGGATGCATGGCATTGCCCAATGAATACTAGTTGTATTGCCGCAAAACCTCTCCATCCACCCTTGAAAATTCTCTAATAAATCATGTAAATCCTTCCTAATTACACATAATACATTCTAATTGGCTCTCACAAGAATCGGTGACAAGAGGAATGAACAAGTATGTTAAGTGATGGTCGCACCAGAGTTATATTCGACTCGAATAGAATAAAATACCTTGTGACCCTAGGTGCAGAGATAGACTGATTAAGACCAAATCTATAAAGATTAGCTATTTATTTAGCCACCAATTAGTAATGTGATCAAATGATTTGCGAATGGGAGGATTAGTCTTTTTAATGGATTCTTTTTGTCTTGAAAATAAAGACTTTTCTTATAACGGTGATAGCTTGATTGCATACCTCAACAAAAGCAATAAAGATTGAAAAAATAATAATAATAATAATTGGCTCCAATTCTATTAATATAGAAACAATCAACAAAAGATAAATAAGTAAAAGAGATTACTAAGAATGGTCTAAGCTAGCGAAACGACAATAATCGTGACAATCTTTCAAACTTAGACAATAGTGAGACAGTTGCTAGAAAAAAAAAATCAGATGGTCATGAGGCGATTATCGTGTTTGGTTAACAGATCGTGATCGAAGAATCACTAAAAACTCAGCAAATTTAGAAATCCGAAAAGAAGGTTATGGATATTTAAACTAAACTAACCGACTTGTTGCAGTGGTTCACTAGACAGAAGCCGAAACTAAACTTTTTTAAAAAATAAAAAACTACACTTTAAAAAACTATCTAAATACTCCGAGCTTACTGCAATACAATGTTGGACATAAGTGAAAAAAATTTGAGATTAAACTAATTAAGATAAGTATCAATGAGACGAAAGATAAGCAATATTGGACTGAAAGAGTCATGTGATTATGTTGGCAAGAGACCTAGAGTTCTTCTTTTTTTTTTTCTTTTAATTTTGCTTTTATAAGTTTAGAGAGGCGATGGTCATACATAAGACTCCATAGCTTCCACAAGTAGTCTTCTAATTAATAGCGACCTTTTTTTTTTTCTTTTTTATTTGTAATCGAATTGGCAACCTTCTCGTGATACATTTATTAAAATTTAAAATCTTCTATACATTATGCTACCATAAGCGACAATATCTCAATCTTTAAATGATTTTTTGATCTTTGAGTATGGCTTCATAGTCTCTAAGAAAGTCACGTGCTCTCTCCAAATGCAAACTCTCTCCAAATAAGAATCATGTGGTATTGCTTCTGCCTAACCAAAAATCTAATCTAACA
This sequence comes from Magnolia sinica, assembly GCF_029962835.1. Taxonomy (NCBI): domain Eukaryota; kingdom Viridiplantae; phylum Streptophyta; class Magnoliopsida; order Magnoliales; family Magnoliaceae; genus Magnolia; species Magnolia sinica. Next base: position 6,527,499 of record NC_080584.1, on the reverse strand, counting down.
TGTCTTGTATCTATCGTTCATGGGTTTATGTAAATGATTGTCTCTAGAGTTTCTATCGTACCTATATTTTTAAGCTTCCTGATAATAAGATACATGTCGAATAATATAAGTAATCTTCCTTATTTTGTTCCTATACTTTTATACAAGTGTACTACACCTAACGGCATCTCGTTGGTTGGTTTGAGCCATATCAGCCGAGTAAAAACAGTATCACTATCATCCGATCGTAGGATGGTTACACCATAGCTTGCTCACAGATGTACCATTGTATCAACCGTCTGGAAAAATGCAGCAATTTAGATTTTTTTAATACCCAAAATGCCTTTAGAAAATTATGAAAATACCTCAGCATCACTATGCCTGTTTCGCATTATCCATCCACGGGCAGCACATCACCCTGCTGGGCCCTTTGGTATCATCATAATCGTCGGTTGGTTAATTACCGTCTATCATCAATCAGCTACAGTGGCCATGATTTTGATATTCGGTGTGGCCAAAATAACAACGTCATATAACCACAAAACCAGTTTTAGGTCGTGCCCATATCACGGAAACGGATTGGCTACTCCCCTTGCCACTGGCCAATGGTTAGTGGTCAGTGCTCTGTGGACCCCGACATGATGTGTGTGTCTCATCCATGCCGTCCATCCATTTTTCCAGATAATTTTATGGTATGAACCCAAAATTGAGGTAGATCAAAATCTCAAGTGGGCTACACTATGTTGATTGAAATCTCACCATTAAAAACTTCCTGGGGCTACAAAAGTTTTAGATCAAGCTGATATTTGTTTTTTGCCTTTATCCAGGTCTGTATGACCTAATCTACAGGTTGGATGTCAAATAAACATTACAGTGGGCCCTAGGAGGTTTTTAATGGTAGACGTTCAATCACTACTGTTTTCCCATGGTGTGGCGCACCTGAGATTTTGATCTGCCTCATTTAGCAGATATGTTATTAAAGTGATGTGTGAAAATGGATGGACGGTGTGGATAAAACACATAGATCACGGTGGGGCCCACATAGCACCACCACTAGCCAACCGCGTCCATCCCATATCACCGTCCGATGTGGGGCCGATCCGTACCGATGATGTTACTCAATCACCGATACTCCCGACTGAGAAAGAGACGGTATTTCTCTCAGCCGTAGGAGTAGCTGGTCATTAATCAAGATGCGGCTACAGGTGGGCCTTACTATAAATGCATTGACTTCTTGGAAAGGCAGACACTAATGTATACGCTTTATGATGAGAGGCTGGGTTTAGTAGGGTCGTGTCGTGTATCACAGATCATGAGTTTTTGAGTTTAGTAGGAAATGGTGTGCTGGGGAGTTGATCCAACGGCTCTGGAGACATGGGAGGGGACCATGTCATTTTTGTACATCGTGCCATACGTGGATTAAATCATAACCGATCATTCCATAGGCTCTTTAGGGGATGAGCCATGGACCAAAAAAACATACTTTTTTGCATTACCCTGACCTTTTAACGGAAGTGTACAAATGAGATTTAATGGTTAGAATCCTCGGATTATCTTCGTAATTTGGAGCACTGGGACACGAAGGACATTCACTGGGCACAGTTTGCATGTTAAATATGAATATGAGCCACTAATATCCATATTCATACACGATCAACGGTTCAAATTCAACCGTGTCTTATGATGTCCCTGGCAGCATAGAGATCAGAACATGAACGGTTCGGATCATTATTTAAATGAAACAATCAGCCCATAAAACACCCCAGCTCTGTGAGGCCCACCATATTGTATATGTAAAATCCATTCCATCCATCAGGCCAGATCCACAGTTTAGATGGGCCAAAAGGCAGAAATTTGACAGCAACCGTAAGTTTGTGCTTGGGTAATCATGTGTATCTTTCTTCAAACTCATCACGTGTGACTCACATTTAGATATTATTATTTTGGCCCTCCCTTGGCTTTTTTTTTTTTTTTTTGGGATGAAAATGTCCACGTGCCAACCATCCAATAGTACAGTGGTAACTTTTTATGGAAGTTGAGAAAGCCTTTTTATAGTGAGGCGTAGCCCCTCTAAATTAACGATGGACCCTTCGACTGATCTGATCTGTTTACTGTAATCGAACAGCCATTAACTCATACTAGAATTATTTCAAAACAAATGGAGTTATCTATGACCCACAATTGTATAAGCATTATGCGCAAATTTCATATTGTTTCCATGATATAGTCTACCCGTGATGAGTTTTTCCCTTAAATTTTGGTATATTGAATGAAATAAAAAAACTCTTTCATGTGGACGACTTGGATATGCTCCAATATGATCAAGTGGGTCCCACAGCACACAGGGTCTCATGTGGTTTCAAAAGGTGGGGCCCATGCGGGGGAAGGCCTTTTGGCATTTATTATTATTATTATTATTATTTATACGGGAGGAGGCCATTTGGCCGTTAGGACCGTTGCCACCTACACCTTTGTAGTACCCAAGCTTCCATCATCATTCCTTCTATTACAATGAGCCTCAATATAGATGATATAATATTTGTTGGAAAGGTAATTTGATGAAATTTTAACTAGCTTTGAAATCACCTCATTCTAGCACCATTTGATTACCTAAAAGTGGACCAAAAGTTTATCAAGGATTGTGAATAGCTAGTATGCACTATGGATCATCTGTCCCACAAAAATAATCATAACTCCCTCATTACATGTCCAATTTTGATAATCTTATACTTGTTAGAAAGATAATTTGATGAACTTTCAAATGAATTTATAATCACCTTATTTGAATATCATTTGATTACACAAAATATGACTCAAAGTTTATCAAGGATTATGAATCGTCGATACGCATTATGGATTGTCGATACGATGAAAACACCGTAACTCACTCGCTACATATTTGATTTAGGTCATATTACGCTCATTGGAAAGATAACTTGATGAACTTTCAAATGGATTTGGAATAATCTCATTTGGATACCATTTTCTAGGATTGAAAGTTGGGTAGGTTCAACCCAACTGATCTGTGACCGACCCAACACTGGGTTGGGTTGGGCAGGATGTATCGGGTTTGGTCTCGGGCTTGGGCCATACAAACACCAACCCGATAAAACTTAGGATGGGCTCGGGTTGAGTTATCACGTTGCCCGACCCAACCCAAACCCGATTAATATATAAGTTCCTTATAAATTAATTATAATTGAGTGTGGATCGTCCGTGTTGAAGGCACAAGAAATTCTAATGCGCCAGGTTTCATTGGTCCACATCATTTCCGATGACTCCAGCTAATAAGATATGCTAGATTTCTATCTCCCAAATAGATTACTTGATACACAATACGACTTTTAAAGGAGTAGTTGTCCTATATTTTAGCTTGTTTTTTTAGAAAAAATGAATTTCTTTACGATAAATAACTACATATATAATTAATAAAATTATACAAAAAATAAGATGTTTATTGAAAATATAACAGACTAATGTACTAATGAAAATATTAGCATATATCTAACCGACCGAGCCCGCTTGGGTTGAGAATTCACAACTCGAAGTTGGGTTGAGTTGGATTAGGGTTAAGGTATAGGAACCTTTGGTTGAGCTAGGGTTGAGCGCCAACCTGACCCAATCCGCCCGACTTTTAGCCCTACCATTTTCTGTTATAATATTCATCTATTATAACATTTATTAATTCATTCATAACAACATTTTTCATTATAAAAGTTATATATTACAACATTCTTCAATTGTAAAAATTCATCTATTACAACATACTTCCATACCCTCCCCTCTTTTTTGAACTCTCACCATTCATATCCAACCAAAATAATAATAATAATAACTACGAAGAGAACTACAAAACCCTCCTCCTTGTCACAAACTCCCACCATTGAAACCCACCAACAAACACAACACACAAAAGGACCCACATTTAACCGTCATAACTTCTACATCGAAGATTGTGACCGGAAAACTTTAAAAACTTTCTTTTTTGTGCCTGGACCTTCGCCAAAGGTTGGTCAGAGTTTTTCATCGTCGCCGGGAAGTATAGTGTCCGTTCGTACAACTACTAACCGAGGCTTCAGCTCTTTGTGTGGTCCCCTCCTGTGAAAAAAAAGAAAGAAAGAAGAAGACAACAATTTTAGGGCTCATGCCCTAATATGATCCGAAAAATTTTAAGGTCATATAGGAATAAATGAAATGAAAACAAAAATTTTAGCTTGACCCAAAACTCCTGTGGCCCCAAGAAGTTTTTAATGGTCTGCGTTCAATCCCCACCGTGTGGTCCACTTGAGCCATGGATCTGCAACATTTTAGGACTCATGCCCTGATATGATCTGAAAAATGGATGAACATCATGGATATAACTCACGTATCATGGTGGACCCCACAGAGCCCCTACCTGGACCGATTCTGTCCAGGCGAGACAGGACGAAATCCGCTTCCAAATAAAAGGGTAGGATACACACAAGGTACCACAAATACCACAGTTTGTGGTACCATACCATCTTTCTCACTTACCGAGAATATCCCTCCCATGAAAATGGTGGGACCTACATGAAGATCACCTAGATCAAAAGGTTGCTCTATCGACCGCGCATTAATATCAACGGCTGATCGATGGTCTAAAACTCAATATACAAATGTTGCCCACCTATTGAGCGGATTATCCTCATTTTTATTAGGAGTCATATGGATGCCTGTAAAAATTTTAATTATAAGTACTTTAATTAAAAAGAAGAATTTTAAGTGTAAATTAAATTTTATTTAGATTTTAAGTGATAAATATTTTATGTGTTTGGCTAACTTGTAAAGTGTTTATAGTTTATAAATAGATATTCATCTCAACATAAAACTTAAGACATAAATTGTGCTAAAAAAATTTATCACATAAAAGGGCTTGATTTTTTTACACTAAAGAAAATATCAATGGGAAGTAAATGATATATGAATTGGATATACTGCACCTATCATAGTGGGCCCCGTGTACAGTATGGAAGGTTTTTAATGGACGCGGATTGCGTCCTACACTCGCCTATCTCTAGCCCCGAACGGGCAGTTCTGTGGGTGGGCCCACCGTGATGTATCTGTTTATCCAAGTCGTCCATTCGATTTATCAGATCATTTTAAGGTATGAATAGAAAAATGGCGCATGTCCAACACTCAAGTGGGCCACACCAAATAATAAGCTTGGTTGCATCAAATGCGAGTTGCATTAAATGGTTATCTTCGATGTGGTCCATTGGAGCATTGGATCTACCTCATTTTTATGTTCATGCCTTAAAATGATATGAGAAAAGTGATGAACGGATTGGATAAATGGATACATCACAGTGGGCCTGCTCATTGAATTGCCCATTCAGGGCCGAGACAGGCGGGGGTAGGGTGCAATTCGCGTCCATTTTTAATGATGATGTATCAACTACCATAGTTTGCTATATATAATGCATTTTTAGCTATTAAAACTTAACATTTTGCCTGGAAAAAAACAAACAAACAAACAGACGGAAAGTCTGTCCATATGGTGTTTACCTAAAAACCCTTTACAATTGAGTTTTCAAGCTTCCAAATTACCCTCAAAGGTGATTGTCATAGTGGTCTTGCTATTTCACATTGGTGATATATATCCTCCCCAAATTGCATGTTGGTGGAAAAGATGGTATGACAAGTTGTTGTACCAGTGCTTGTATGAGATATATTTGCCTACTAAGAATAGAAATAGTTTGATAAAGAAAGCGGTTGTTTGGCATAATCTCAGAGCGGATGATCAAGTGTTCGATTCCTATGAGTAATAAATATGCCTCAGTTAATATATTTTTCCACTAGGGCAAGCTTGTCCTATTTATAGTGTGAGTGTCCTTCCACCCAACTCATTTATGTTGTGAGTTGAGTGTTCATCTACCCTTGCCAAGCGTGTTCCCATGTGGAGTTCTTCTCGCACGTACATTGTAGTGGTAGAGTGTTAAGTCTCCTGATATACATTGATACGCCATCCTCTAACAGCTCCAGCTCTTAGAGAAAGTGGTTAAGAAATGACGTTCGTAGCATATTAATTTTAATAAACAGTACAAATTATAGGAAATGACCAAAATTAATTAATGCATGCTGATTTTTTAAGTAGAATATCTAAGCATTAATTTCACCTCATGAAAAGCTCAATTCTCATGCATGTGTTCCACATTTGCATATGCATTGGCATGCGAATATTTATGGCTACATAGAGGTGTGGAATTATCATAACTCCCTATATTCAATCTTCCCAAGCAAAAACAGAGTTAAAGAAGGGGTTTATCATGTAGGAGATGATATGGTAGATCCAAAAAAATTGGAATATAGCAGAGCAATCTCTTAATAGGCCGCATGGTAGGGTTATGCATTGAGTGAGTTCACCCACACATTTCATATACAATTATGTAAAAAATTCACTGATCAAATGATTTAATTAGCTCTGTTTTCTATAGCCATCCTTTTTCTAAGTTATTGATGGAGTGAATATAATGGCCTAACAAAAGTGATTCTTTACAATGATAAGCAACTGTGATGGGGTCAAACAAATAGATGGATTAGATTGTTGATTAGAACTATTTCTAAGTGAGCAATATTGACCATCCATATTAAAGGCCATTGATCGATGGTTAGCATTTGTTGGATTGGTGTAATACTTGCATAGTAGCCCATGAAACGTGAGTACTAAGTGAGATTGATGAATTGGATTGAATTAAACTATCTAAGTGGACCAAAACAGCTACAAACATGTAAACACCCCACTTAAGTAGACCGTTGGCCAATCACTGGCCATTATCACTGGCCAATGGCCACCTGGCGCTACAGCTTTTTTTTACCTGGAGATTTTGATTCTCCTGGACATCTTGCATGGTAATTTCCTGCCGAGTATCCAGTCGGCTATTGGATGGCCGACGATTTCTAAGCCTATAAATCCAAGCCTCCAGTGGTCGGTCCAGAGGGACAGATACCAAGAAAGCCGTAAGGGAAATGTCCATGAGGCTTCCGCATTTGCCCTTATCCCCCAAACAAAGAAACTCTGCTACCTAGGATATCTTAGAGAACCTCCCCTATACTTAGATTCTGCCTCAATTAAGCTAATTACAAAAAGTCAACACATCAAGCGAACCAGTCAATTCAATAATAGAGTCAGGATTAGGGATGTTTAACTATCCCTTTTTACTTAAGAAATGGTGTTTGACTTCCGTTTTTCTTTCTCACATTTCAGTCAAGCTCAAAACATTGTCCATTCCGCGCATTCTATCACAGCTAACCCTATTTCTTGTTCTTTTTTTTTTTTCTTTTTTTTCCTTTACTGTATTTACTTTATATTGTCTTTATTTATTTTGCTTGCATGTCCATTGTCTTTCGACTTTAAGAAGTAAAGTTATGATCTTTTTTATTTTTCTTTTCGCCTACCCAGGCCTCTCATGAGGTTATGCAAAGCATGGCTATATGATTAATATGTTTGTAGGTATCATAATTCTCTTAATAGTACATATACAATACTTAGTTCAAGCAAGAAAATGTGGCTAACCCCTTTAACTCTTGTAATCGAGACCCTTAATCAGAATCTACAGTCGCAGACCAACTGTAGAAGTTACTTGAGTTGGAAAATCTTATGAATCCCCGACCCTTAAGTGATTATATGGTTTTCAACCTGTCATAGATTTCAAGCTTTATTTGACTAGTGACGATTTCAAGTCAAATACACATTTATATCTGAGTCAACTATATATTTAAATTAAATCAAAACCAGAACCGACAGACGAAAAAATTTACATAAGTTATAGCTTCATTCCGCCACATGTACGTGCTCATGAGAGGGCGTTCGCAGAACACTATTTATACATTTAACTTGATAGCGTGTGGGGCCATTATAGTGTTTGTATGACATCCCAACTCTCAACAAGGTTGTCCAACCCTAAAAATCCAACCATTAAATGTGCCCCATGTGAATGTGGAGATCTTTATATGGTCGTACATTATTTTCTATGGTGGGGCCCACTTCATAATTAGATCTACCTGATTTTTTGGGGTCTCCCATTCTCATGTAAAATAGTTTTACTAAAGGGGTTGGATGATATACAAATACCTTAATTAGCACCACACACAACTGGTTGGGTCTAGAGGTGTACATCGAGTTGAACCGAGTCAAGCTGGCCTCATCTCGACTCGACTCGGCCACTAGTTAACCTCGGCTCGGTCCTCGAGCCTGACTAGCTAGCTCAACTCAGGCCAGTTCGAGCCAAGATCGAGCCGAGTTCGCCATTGCGGTATTTTCACAAACACCTAGTTGCACCTTCAAAATCTCACTGTATTTGAGACAGCAACAATGGTTTTATAAGTATTTTATCAAACACCTTTTAAGCAACATAAAAATCAAGAAAAAAAAAGGGTGTTGGTTTCATATACATACCTTCCTTGCCACCCGCCACACTTCTTTGAGTCATTTCATCAAACACTTGGTGAGCAACATCAATATCAAAGTAACTAGGTTACCGAACGGGTTCGATTCGAGTTCGATTCGAGCTGGGTTCGATCCAAGTCGAGTTAAGCTAGGGCCAGCTCGAACTCGATTCAAACTCATTTTCGAGCTAAAAAAATCAGCTCAAACTCAGCTTCGAACCGAGTTGAACCGAGCTTTTTCAAGTCGTGTCGAACGAGCTAACCGAGCTACCTCAGATCATGTACACCTCTAGTTGGGTCATACCACTATGCCTATGCCTATGGGGGAAATTATTTAATGTAAACATTTTCACCACAATGTAGTGCAAAGATGATGTAGAGCGGGTCGCGGACAGTTACATGGCCAAGATGGATCAGAAAAGGCCCGGTCGACGACAAAAGTGATCCAGACCATCGAACCTTAAATCGGGCGTATCTTGCAATCCGGAATGAGTTATCTGACGTAAAATATATGATTTTGGGGTAGAACGAGCTACTGAAGCCAACCAACCCCGCTACGCTGGGTTGCGTAGCCCAGAATTGCGAAAAACCCCTGGATCGATGGTCGTTTCCCCGTTTTAATTTCGTTTTTACTATAAATAGTAAGTTTTAGTTTGATCATAACTCTTCATCCATCGGGCTTTAGGAGTTGCGCCCAACGTGAAAAGATCTTAAAATAATTAGGAGAACGGTTTGGTGAAGCTAAATAGGACACTTACTATTTTTGGCCGAAAACCTTGCGCACTAGTAGGCATCACGACCGTCTATAAATAGTAAGTTTACTATTTATAGTAAGTCGCAGATTCTAAGAGTTTGAGTTGTAGTTTGATTCTAGTTTCTTTCCCATTGCTTGGTACCCTTATTTAAAGGGTTGTGAACTCGTTTTTATTCATCAATTAATCAATTTTGAATTTATTAGAATTTATTTCTATTTTCTGCTTTCTTTCCTCGTGGATTCGAGAAGTCTCTGTGAGGAGTCCAGAGAAGCTCCGTGGATTCGGAGTAGTTATCCTCATCACGTTCATCCCCGCGTCAATTGGTATCAAAGCGAAGATTCCTCTCGGGCCGATGGCAAACAACGAAGGTATGAATCAAAATCCTGTGGACGGTGATCTAGGGATTCGTTATCTTTCGGAAAGAATGGAAGCTTTCCACCGGGAGAGTCAGTTGACTATGCAAGGGCTGCAGGCAACTCTCGACCGTCTTGCGGATGCGCTACTTCCGCCCCGAATCCTAGGCGGTGCTCCACCACCCGTGGTGGCTCCACCACCCATGGTTGCTGTACGACACAACTCCAATTTTCGTAAAGCACTACCAGTGGCAAACCGTAGGGCTACACCAGATGATTCAAGTTCTAGCGACGAGGACCTTAATGAGGGTTTTGCCCGACGACCAATCCATGGAGGTGATCATCTAGATCGTGCTGAAAGAGACTATCGAGGTAAGGCTGAACTTCCTAGTTTTAACGGTTTATTACGTATAGAAGATTTTCTCGATTGGCTAGCCGAAGTAGAAAGATATTTTGATTACATGGATGTGCCAGATCATAAAAAGGTAAAATTGGTAGCGTTTAAATTAAAATCTGGTGCTTCTGCATGGTGGGAACAATTACAACTCTCACAAGCTCGCCAGAACAAGGCGCCCATCTCATCATGGCCACGGATGAGACGTCTTCTTCGATCTCGATTTCTCCCCAGTGATTATGAGCAGATATTATTCCAGCAATATCAAAATTGCAGGCAAGGAAATCGAACAGTCACAGATTACACTGAAGAATTCTAACTGCTGGCTACACGAAACGATTTATCAGAATCTGAGTCACAGAAGGTGGCACGATTTATAGGTGGGTTGCGACCGACAATTCAGGACCGAGTTCAGATATACCCAGTCGGGACTGTGGATGAAGCAGTTCAATTGGCGGGAAGGGCAGAAACACAACTTGTAAGAGCTCCTGCTCTTCCATATTCTTTAACTCGACCCACCATGACGGGTCCCACGTAGGATCCAGTGCTGTCACGAGGAAAAGACCCAGTACCTCAACTTCCTACAACCGCAAACCGTGATACGGGGAGCGGCTCATCCAGGCCTCAACGTGCAGCACCTACAACAGTGAGTCCGAGTAGGATTCCAAATCCTTATGCTCGGCCAAGGTCGAATAATTGTTACCGCTGTGGCCAACCAGGCCACTTATCAAACACTTGTCCTCAACGTCCCGCAGCACACTTGACTATAAACGAAGGGGGCACTGAAGATGAGGCCGCAGAAGAAGACCATCGCTTTGATGAACATGAACAAATCACTGAAGAAATACAGGTGGCGATGAAATGACGGGCGAGGATCGTGGTGAATTTCTAGTTGTGAGGCGATTGCTGTATGCCCCACGAAAGGAATTACATCCACAACGACACAATATATTTCGTACTCGGTGCACCGTCAATGGAAAGGTCTGTGATGTGATCATAGACAGTGGTAGTAGCGAGAACATCGTCTCAAGAGTGATGGTGGACAAATTGCGGCTACCAACGATGAAACATCCTTCCCCGTACTCAATTGGCTGGATAAAAAATGTGAATGAGACCAAGGTAACTGAACAATGCACTATCTCGTTTTCAATTGGTAAAAATTATAAAGATCAAATACTTTGTGACGTGGTCGATATGGAAGCTTGTCATATGTTACTCGGTCGACCTTGGCAGTCGGACCGTGATGCGACCCATCGGGGACGAGATAATGTTTACGTATTCGTCAAGGATAGTCGAAAAATAATCATTGCCCCTATGGCACCAGAGAACCACCTTGAAGCCTCTAAAGTGGAGGGGAGTTCCCTCTTGACCATTCGGGATTTTATGGAAGAATCCAAGGAAACCGGCGAGGTATACGCTGTAGTGGTGAAGGGCGAGGAAGAGGAACCCTCAAACATCCCTCCAAGTTTAAGACTGTTGCTAAACGAATTCAAAGAAGTCTGGCCTGAGGATTTACCTGATGGATTGCCCCCCATGAGGGACATCCAACATCACATAGACCTCGTCCCTGGGGCTAGCCTGCCCAATCGCCCTCATTATCGGATGAGTCCGAAGGAGTGTGAGATACTTCAGGGGCAAGTGGAGGAATTGATCCGTAAGGGTCTCTTGAGAGAGAGCATGAGCCCATGTGTCGTACCAGCATTATTAACGCAAAAAAAAAGAAGGAAGCTGGCGCATGTGTGTCGACAGCCGAGCAATCAACAAAATTACCATCAAATATCGATTCTCAATACCACGGTTGGACAACATGCTCGATATGTTAGAAGGGGCCAAGGTGTTCTCTAAACTAGATCTAAGGAGCGGTTACCATCAGATTCGTATTCGACTGGGTGATGAGTGGAAAACGGCATTCAAGACCAAGGAAGGGTTGTATGAGTGGCTGGTCATGCCCTTCGGCCTATCGAACGCACCAAGTACTTTAATGCGTTTGATGAATCAAGTTCTAAAACCGTTCACTGGCCGATTTGTGGTAATATATTTTGATGACATATTGATATATAGCCAGGATGAGGCGAAGCACAAGAAACATCTCAGGCAGGTGCTACAGGTCCTACAACTTAACAAGTTGTACCTCAACTTGAAGAAGTGTAGTTTTTTAACTGACAGCCTATTGTTTTTAGGATTTGTTGTAACATCCACAGGCATTCGTGTGGACGATGAAAAGGTGCAAGCTATTAGGGAATGGCCGATCCCGACAAACATTCATGAGGTGAGGAGTTTTCACGGGTTGGCGACTTTCTATCGTCGATTTGTGCGAGATTTTAGCACCATAGTAGCGCGTATAACAGATTGCATGAAAAAAGGACTGTTCCAGTGGACCGATAAAGCTGATAAGAGCTTTCATGAGATTAAGCATCGTTTGTCTACAACACCGGTCTTGGTGCTTCCTAATTTCGACAAATTGTTTGAGGTTGAGTGTGACGCTTCATACGTCGGAATTGGAGGAGTATTATCACAGGAAGGCAGGCCGGTAGCCTTCTACAGCGAGAAGCTCAGCGAAGCCCGAAAGAAGTGGTCGACTTATGAGCTTGAGTTGTACGCAGTTGTTCAGGCGCTGCGACATTAGCGGCATTATCTGATTCAAAGAGAGTTTGTTTTGTACACTAACCATCAAGCATTAAAGTTTATTAATAGTCAGACTAACGTGAATCGTGTGCATGCTAGATGGGTTACATTTTTACAGGAATTCACGTTCGTTCTGAAGCACAAGTCAGGGCAGCAGAACAAGGTGGCTGATGCACTTAGCCGTCGTGCATCACTACTAGTTACAATGAGCAACGAGGTAGTCGGCTTCGACTGTCTCAAGGAGCTGTATGCCGAGGATGAGGACTTCAAAATTTCTTCGATGAAGTGTCAAGAAGGTCACCCCAGTGACCTTCATATACAGGATGATTTTCTCTTCAAAGGGAATCGATTGTGCATCCCTCAAAGTTCTCTGAGGGAGCAAATTATTCAGGAGATACATGGAGGTGGCCTTGGTGGACACCTGGGGCGAGACAAGACGCGAGCTCTTGTGGAAGAGCGGTATTACCGGCCGCAGTTAGTACGAGATGTGGGAAAAGTCGTACAACGTTGTCATGTTTGTCAGACCTCCAAGGGGCAATCTCAGAATACGGGCCTCTACACCCCGTTACCTGTGCCTAACGGTCCTTGGGAGGATTTATTAATGGACTTCATGCTTAGTCTCGCACGAACACAACGCGGCATGGATTCGGTGTTCATGGTGGTAGATCGTTTCTCAAAGATGACGCACTTTATCCCATGCAAGAAGACCCTCAATGCAACACACGTGGCGAATTTATTTTTCAGAGAGGTCGTTCGGCTACACGGGGTCCCCAAGACCATTACTTCCGATCGTGACACGAAGTTCATTAGCCACTTTTGGCGAACTTTATGGAATCGATTTGATACACGACTTCAATTCAGTAGTGCTTACCACCCACAAACTGATGGGCAGACCGAAGTGAATCGCACGTTGGGAAACCTCCTTCGCTGTATTTCAGGAGAAAAATCGAAGCAGTGGGATTTGGCATTGTCTCAAGCAGAGTTTGCATTCAACAATATGGTGAACCGCTCGACAGGGAGATCACCATTCCAGATTATTTATGGACGAGTGCCTCGCCACACACTTGACTTGGTCCCTTTGCCCAAGCACTCAGGCACGAGCATTGCAGCAGAACATATGGCAGACAAGATCATGGGCATCCATACAGAAGTGCAGACCAAGCTACATGCCTCGAACGAGAAGTACAAGGAACAAGCGGACAAGCATCGGCGACAAAAAGTGTTCGCGGTAGGCGACCGCGTTATGGTCCATTTGCGCAAAGAGAGATTTCCGACCGGGACGTACAACAAGTTGAAAAATAAGAAGATTGGACCGGTACCAATCATCCGAAAGATCAATGACAACGCTTATGTTATTGATCTCCCAGATGACATGGCAATCTCACGGACTTTCAATGTCACGGACCTAACCGAGTATCATAAACCAGATCATGACGAGAACTCGAGGACAATTTCTTTTGAAGTAGAGGAGACTGATGTAGAGCGGGTCGCGGACAGTTACATGGCCAAGATGGATCAGAAAAGGCCCAGTCGACGACAGAAGTGATCCAGACCATCGAACCTTAAATCGGGCGTATCTTGCAATCCGGAATGAGTTATCTGACGTAAAATATATGATTTTGGGGTAGAACGAGCTACTGAAGCCAACCAACCCTGCTACGCCGGGTTGCGTAGCCCAGAATTGCGAAAAACCCCTGGATCGATGGTCGTTTCCCCGTTTTAATTTCGTTTTTACTATAAATAGTAAGTTTTAGTTTGATTATAACTCTTCATCCGTCGGGCTTTAGGAGTTGCGCCCAACGTGAAAAGAGCTTAGAATAACTAGGAGAACGCTTTGGTGAAGCTAAATAGGACACTTACTATTTTTAGCCGAAAACCTTGCGCACTAGTAGACATCACGACCGTCTATAAATAGTAAGTTTACTATTTATAGTAAGTCACGGATTTTAAGAGTTTGAGTTGTAGTTTGATTCTAGTTTCTTTCCCATTGCTTGGTACCCCTATTTAAAGGGTTGTGAACTCGTTTTTATTCATCAATTAATCAATTTCGAATTTATTAGAATTTATTTCTATTTTCTGCTTTCTTTCCTCGTGGATTCGAGAAGTCTCTGTGAGGAGTCCAGAGAAGCTCCGTGGATTCGGAGTAGTTATCCTCATCACGTTCATCCCCGTGTCAAAAGAGGTGTCGTGGGATTCATCATAATGCATTGATAACATCAATTCCTACCATGCACACCTTCCTCCATTTAGCCATGGGATCGAAAATCAAGGCAATTAACAAGTCAAGTGGGCCACACAATTAGGAACAGTTGGGCAGGTATGCCCACCCTTGATTCTCATTGGGCCCCACCCAAGTCTCTAAATTGCCTATTTTTTGAGATGTGCCATCTCTCGGGCAAAAGCGTCACATCAATGAAATGGATTGCATATGCATAACATGGTGGGGTCCTCCATGAGAAATCAAGGGTAGGCATCTATTCTTAATTGTTTTTGTTGGTGTGGTCCATGAGAACCATGGATTAATCTGATTTTTGGGCACCTAGCCACACAAGGTAAGTGGCGTGTGATCCTTGGTTGGAGTGAAATTCATCAAAACATGACGGTGGGGCCCACAACAAACCATATACATCACATTGTGTTGAAAACATTTTCACTAGATAATTTTCAATTAGAATCAGCAAAAGCAATGTACCCTTTCATGATTTGAATTCCAAATATTCTTCATCTATGTGTGAATGCGTCCAATTACTTATCCTTGGATCTAATAGTGAACCATCTCTTCAAAGATTTTGAAAGATATTCTATCATAAATATTCTTATTATTGCTTTAATTCATATTCTCAAGAAATTGAGTCTCGCTGTCACATGTCTGAATAAATTAAGTACATGCATTAAATACTAAGGCTTTTCATTCGATGAAAACAAAAGCACTTTTTTCATACTTTTGAATGTTAGGAGATTTCACTTCAAAAAGAAATTGTTCCACACTCATGGATTCAAGTTTATGACCATGGGTTCCAGTGCACGAGATCTTACCAGAGTGGATACCAGCTCTTGATCCTCATAAATGGCCCACCATGTTGTGTATATGCCATCCAATCCGTTGATATGAAATATCTACCCTAAATGACAGCAAACAAAGAATAAGGCCATTCTAAGACTTGTATGGGGCCAATGATAATCAAGGGTAGGCATATGTTCCTAACTGTTTCTATTCATGTGGCCCACATAAATCATTTATTAGCCTAATTTTTGGGCCCATGGCCAAACAAGAGAAGGCATACATGATCATCATAGTGGATTTCATCAATAAATGATAGGTGAGGCATACGATAACCATTGTATAGAGAGAGCTAGGCCGCTATGTGAGTAAAAGGGTAGGCATCCTGAGTGGGGCCCACCATGATATTTATGTGACATCCACTCCATCCATCACGGGCCTCACCTAATGATAGGCATAGGGCCAATCCATAATTAAGGTGGATCGAAAGATCAGGAACCATGTACTGATAAATGCCCACCCTCCAAACCATTTCCGTTAGTGTGGCCACCTGAATCATGAATAGGCCTGATTTTTTAACCTTGACATATCTGGTGATAGGAGTGGACTTCACGTAGACATTGCAGTGGGGCCTATAAAAATCAAAGGTGGGCGTTCCCCTTCCAATTGTTTCCCTTGGTATGGTCCACCTAAATCACATATGAGCCTAGTCTTAATGCAAGGAGCTAAATTTAGTAAGACATCTAATGGCGGAAGTGGAAGTACCGTAAAATGCACGGTTGGCCCAATAAAAAACCAAGAGTGGGTGCTGATCGCCCTATAGAATGCTTCCCTTGGTGTGGCCTACTTGAATAACCAATCAATAGAATGATTCCCTTGGTGTGGCCCACCTGAATCACCAATCAACCTGGTTTTCAGGACCTGGGCCTAACATGGAGTGATGCACCTGATGTTCAGACTAGATTCCACGTGCACACCATGGTGGGGCTTGCATAAGACCTTTATATACATACATACAAAATATCCTCCCAACACTGGTCTTTTTATGTGGCAAGCGCCTCCTTTCCTCTTTTCATCTTTTCTCAATTTCAGAACTAATCTCTTTCATTTTTTTTTTATTTCATCCAGAGATATGTTTATAAAGGCATGCTCCATTCAAAACACCAGACCGATTCAATACTAAGATGAGCCATAACATGCCAAACATTACAAAATCACACAAAAAACCTCTTAATCCATGCCCTATGGTTTGTATCCTGATGAATTTTAAATTGTCTCAAAATTCAGGCATGTTTGGACCGCCGGATTAAATGGTATAGATTTGCATTAGTTAGAATTAACATCATGAAATGCCACGATGTTTTGACCCTCCGTGTTTGGGATTTAAATCTTTCCTTTGAAAGTACAATGTATTAAGTGAAGGTTGCATTTGGTGAACCATGGAAATGTAATCAACCAACCACATTTCACAATTGATGCTGGTCACTTGTATATATGCAACTTCAATATCATGTGTAAAGGGCACATGAATGGACGATGTGGATAAACACATGCATCAATGTGGGGCTCACAAAGGTAATAGATTTCAAAATTTATAAAAATTCATACGTTAGTTATTAGGATTAATCCAATACTCCCTGTCATTTCAAAATGCAGAATGGCATTTGTATGGGACCAAATGTAATTTCATAGTGCTTAATATCATGCACCAAATGACACAATGGATGAGTTGGATGATATGTTCAATATATGATAAGCCACACCCAACATTGGAAAAGTGTCCGAGGCGTGTGTGTGCGCGCACATTCCCATTGTTCCTTGTCTGCAGGTTGGCCCATGAAAGCATTGAATTGTATTGTACCAACACCGACTTTAGTTGTAAAGACTTATGAGGCCCTTTGTAATTTTGTGTTTTGCATGTTCATTTTAAGAGATGAGTCATATTCAAATCTTAAGCAGACCACACTACATGAAACATTGGGAATAATGACATCCACTGTTGAAACCTTCCTAGGGCCCACATTGATGTTTATTTGTCATCCAAATTGCATATAAAGTCACACAAATTTGTATGAATGAGAAACGCAACTCTATCCAAAAAAACTTATGACCCCCAATAAGTTTTCAACCATAAGCGTATAGCTAGTTCCATTGTTTTCAATGGCATGGTTGACTTGAACTTTGAATTTACTTCAATTTTAAGCTCGTGCACTAAAATGAGCTGTAAAATAATAATAATAATAATAATAATAATAAATCAATAGTATAGATAAAACACATGCATTATAGTAAACACCACATAGCTAGGTGGTGCTGGGGTCACCACACAATCCATTTTTATTTTTTTTCTTTTTTATCCAAGTCTACTATGAAATACAAAGGAGACATGATCCTTTGGCTACCTATGCAACTGGTTTGTGCGTGAGACCCACAGTGATTTATATATGCATCCTGTTAGTGAGGGAAAGACATGTCACCCTGTGATGAAATTGGGACAACCCAAAAATCAGGTCGGTTGAATAGACAAATGGGCCTACGTGAGTTTAGAGTCTTTAGTATGGATATCCGTTGTTTTCTATAGTGGCCCACGTAAAGGTTATATAAGGTTATCTCTGGGACTTTTCATTTTCATGGAACCATGATTGGGTACCACCAGGACATAGCTAGAGACGGATGGATCAGGGGCTCTGAGGTGTCCACCATGGTGTATATTTTAATCCATGCCATTCATTAATTTTGACTGATGATTTTAGGTAATAAGCTAAAAAAGTGAAACAGATTGAATGCTCAAGTGGACCACACATAAGGAAGCTGCGGTGACAATAACATCCACAGTTGAAACCTTCCTAGAGCCCCACGTAAATATCAGCTTGATTGAAAACTTTTGTGGCCTAGGAGGTTTTGAATAGTAAGTATTCAATCCCATGATGTATGTTTTGCATCCGTCCATTTGGAAAGATCATTTTAGGATAAGATCCAAAGAATGAGTTAAATCCAAAGCTCCGGTGTACTCCAGCATAGATAACAGTGGGGACAGTGACGCCCACCGTTAAAAACTTATAAAGGCCACAAAAGTTTTAGATCATGGTGATATTTGTGTTTTCCTTTCTTTCATGTCCTTTTTAACTCTTGAACAGGTTGGATTTCAAATAAAGATCATGTTGGGCCTTAGGATAGTTTCAACAGTGGGAATCACTCTTCCCACTGTTTTCTGTGGTGGGGTCCACTAAAGCTTTTTATCTGCCTCATCCTTTGGTTCATGCCCTAAAATGATATCTCAAAATGGATGGACGGGATGGATACAACACATACATCATAATGGGGCCCACAGAACTTGGTGACACCTGCAGGAGCTAATCCGCGTCCCACGCTGGGGCGCAGACAGTTAGCTGCAACAAATTCTCTTCATCTGCAACTTGCGTGGGAAGGAGTCTCCTGGCACATTCATGGGAAATGGGGTAATTTTTTGATACTCTGGCGGATTGTAGTGGATGACACTCATGCACTTAAAAAGTGCATACATGAACACAGATAATTTAATTTAAACAGTCCAAACTATGGGCCCCTGCTTGGATTTATCATGAGCCAAAACTTACACTTATTTGATTACCAAACTATCGGATAGATGGACATTTATTGGACGGATAAAAAATATCTAATGGTCTTATTTTCAGCATACAGGTGTCCATGGATTAGAGGATAGAGTTGTTCAACCAGGACATTAAATTATCTATAATATTTCCACAATTTAGTCGGTTTAATTTCGATTTAATGGATGCCACGTGTACAATTTCTAAGTGCCTGTGTATCAGGCGTCATTCGCTGCCAGAGTATCCAATAACCTCCACCTTTTCTGATTTTGTACAGACTCGGTTTCCGTACTTTCGTAGATATATCTTTTGTTTCTGTTCCGAAAACGATGAAAGAACAGAAAAGGTACTCGTACTTACCAAGTGAGTTCTTCTTGCCTCTGTCGCGACTGAGACGAATCAGCATGTGTCGCTCCACTGAGCCCACGTTAAGAGATGGTCCAATGATCGGAACTGTCAATTTTTTAAATCTATTCTATTAGAGCTATCTTTTCAAAAACGTTATCTAGATAAATTTATAAAATTGAAAGAAAATCTGTTAATGGATCAAATTCAACTTTATAAATCGACATACAGGAAGATCATTGAAGTGTAATTATAATTCAACGGATATTCGACGATGTTGATGAGAATATGGACGGCTAAAATCATAGGATCATCTCACATTGTGGGCCCCAATGGGGTGACACATTCTGACGATGCTACATCACTAAGGGTCTGTTTGGGCGGTGGGATTAGAAGGGACTAGGTGGGATGGGATTCATCCAGTCCTGTGCCAATTTCATTTCATGCTTGGGAAGAATGGAAAAGCTTAGAATTACATTAAATAAAATTGCATTGGGTCTTGTGTTAATTTCACTCAATGTTAGTAAGTTGTTGTAGGTCCCACCATGATGTGTGGGCTATATTCACACCGTCCACTTACTTATTGAGATTATTTTAGGGCATGGGCCAAAAAATTAGATAAATCTAATGCTCAAGTGGACCCCATCACAGAAAGCAATGGAGATTGAATACTTACCGTTGAAAACTTCTTGGAGCCACATAAGTTTTGGATTTACCTCATTTTTAAGCCCATGCCATAAAATGAGGTTACATAACAAATGAAGAATTTAGATATAACACACGGTGTTATTCTCAGTAATTTTTATGATAATCGGACCTTTTACTGTTACCTCAAACCCCACTATTACCATCGACTTCCGTCTTCCCTCCCACCTAGTGAGGTGTATTTGTAGGTTTTTGATCACAGACGGAAGACGGAAGTCGATGGGAGTAGTGAGGTTTGAGGTAACGAGATGGGCCACAAGTGTATTTGGGTTTCTGATAATCGGACCTTTTATTCGGTAATCTAGACCATCTAATTAATTGTGCCCTACATTAGATGGACGATCCCCCCAAAATCTCCTAGATTTAATGATATAACTTCTAATATGAATACTTCTTTTTTAGATGAACGTGGACTCTTCTTCCACAAATTGAAAGGTTAAGATTATCCCATCTAGAAAATTTAGACTCAAAATCAACGAGCTAACGCTTTGGATTACTGAATTTGGGCCCCACTTGTTAGAAATGGGAACCCACGTGTACTGTGCATATTGCTTCCACATTATAACACGGAGGCGTTATATGATACTCAGACATCGTACGACGCTTGATACGCAGGCACTGAAATTAGTACACGTGGCATATGTTAACTCAATGTAAACCGACTAATTGTGGAACCTACTCTCTCTAAATCACAATCCAAAAACCACATTGGTTAAACAATTCCAACCTCTGATTAGTGGACACTGGTTTGTTGAAATAGGAACGGTGGATATTTTTCGTGTTAACCGCCCAATAAATGTCCACTAATCCCACCGTCAGATAATTATATACTCATAAATTTTTTTTTCTTGATATATCTAAATTTATTTTATAATTTGGACAGTTTCATTTGACTTATGTGTATGCCACACAAGCAATTTTTAAGTTCCCTGCGTATCATTCATCATACTCCGCCCGAGTATCAATTTTTTTTCTAAAACATGTCTCACATGCGGAAATGATATTTACACCCATATTTTTCTATTTTCATACACTTATTTTTTACTTTTGGTACCCTCTCTAAAAAGGAAAGGAGTAAAAATGGGGCATGAGTATAAAAAAGTGGGGGTAAGATGGCTGCCCCCTCAAAGTAGCATGTACTCCTAAAAATTGCATGCATGCGCATGCACCTATAGAAAGAAAAGCTGCTCGGCATGTGGGGCCCACACCTTGACTTCAATGCCTGTTGGAACCATGGCATGGCCTCATCAAATCATGACCCTTCATTTTTTTTAATGCCCTTTTGACGAAAAAGTCGTCCTCTGAGATCAGACGGTCCATGCAGATGCTTTTGGAGTTCGAATAATTATATGATACTCTGATAGGGCACGTTGAATCATACTCATGCATACATCTTTTGTATATGCAGAATCTGTTTGCTCAATCCACACCGTCCATGTTGTAGGCTTCATTGTGGGTGTGGAGAATCCCGAAATTATCATCAATTGGAGATCTTGATCATTATCTGTGGTCATCTCATGGCGACGGTTGAAAACATTAAGGTTTAACGGTCCGATTTTGAATGGGCGAATTTCCATTGATGGGATGGCTATGATCCGACGCATAATTTTAGGAATAGCTGCGGATTATAGTGGGCCCCACAGTTGGGATGGCCAAAATTGGATACGTGTTTATAAAGTTGATTGGGCACGTGGATCCTGGATCTACTCTCCTGACTGTGGGGCCACCTTGGCGTATGTGCCTTACATCCATGCCATTCATCCGTTTCTGCAGCTCATTTGATGGCATGATCCTAAAAATGGAGGAGATCCAAATCTTACGTGGACCACACAACAGGAAATAGTAGAGATTGAACTTCGGCTTGATCCAAAACTTTTATGGCCCATAAGAAGTTTTTAATGGTCAATCACTACTGTTTTTCTGTAGTGTGGTCCACCTAAGATTTGGATAGGCTTTATTTTTTTGATCGAGCTGTCAAAACGGATGGACGTCGTTGATGTAAGGGACATTCATCATGGTGGGCCCCACAGTCAGGGATCCACCCAACTCGGTGGATTTGGGGATTCACCGAAGCCGCCTCCAAAGTTGCATATTCATAGATTTCTGAGTCAAACGCCCATCGCATCTTTCTTTTGATATGTATGCGCCGCACCATTTTAAAGTGGGGGAGTTATATGATACTCTAGCAGTCGTATGACGTTTGATGAACAGGCACTCAGATATTGGACACGTGGCGGTATTAACTCAATCTAAGCTGACAAAATCGTATAATATACTCTCTCTAAGACAGATACATAAAATCAGATTGTTTGAAAAATCCTATCCTTTGCTTCAAGGACATTTGTTTTTGAAATAGGACTATGATATTTTAATTTTGTAACCGTCCAATAAATATCCATTAATCCGATATTTAAAAATATTAATAAATTTTAGTGTTCGATTTTTATCACATCTGAAATGGAGAATTTTATTTGGACAGTTTAATTTAACTAATATATGCCAAGTACGCAATTTCTAATTGCCTGCGTATCACCCATCACAGCCTGTCAGAGAATAAATTTTTTTTCCCTTAGAGAACCATAGTGACACCCGTCCTACTTTATATAAGGGCTGTTTTACTGGACCGGATGGGATCACGATATCCTGACGAGCCGAACAGGCCCATGGATCTTAAAATAATATACTGACATCACCATCATTATCTTAAAATTGATCTCATCCTTTAGTAGGATGGATGGAATGGCAGTTAAAATCTCGGGATATGCTGGGCGTGTCAAACAGATTCAGTGAACTTGTCTGGGGGATTGAACTTGGCCGGGGATATAGCAATCCCATGAATCTTAAACCAATCCACTGTCATTGCCTTATCTTAAAATCCATTCCATCCCGCCTAATCCCCCGGATTCGCCCGGCCAAACTGGCACATAGACGAAAGAGGTTAACTGGCGCATAGACGAAAGAGGTTTACCGATTCTACCCGCATGGAGAGCTGCACAAAGAGACGCTTGCATACATGTCGATATATAAAATTTTTACAAAATCTGTCCATTCCATCTGATTAAAAATAATACTAAAATATGAACAGATGGTTAAATAATCTTCATCATCCGTCCATTTAATTTGCATTATTTAACTCATGTTAATATTTTAATTATTTAATTATATTTTAAATATATATATATATATATATATATATATATATATATATTTTTCCCAACTGATGAAAGGATCCGATCAGTTACATATATTCCATATAGAGGTAATTCTGCATATGAATGGAAAGATTCTCATACGCGCGTAGAATTACCAAACCTTATTGTACCTTTCCGTCTTCCATACCCATCTCCACGTCAATTCCAAGCGAGCGTTTCGTACGGACGAAATGATATGATAGAGATGTGAATATCATATATTATGTATACATCCTTCCAATATTTCACGTGAAATTGTATATAGAGAATTTCGACCGTATATATACTTTCCTTCTCTGTATATAGCCTATTATTAAACTTTAATGAAAGGATGAAATTTTTATTAGTGATCTCAAAATGGGAAGACAGAGAGACTTCGTTGCTAAAATGTTTGCGGTTGAAGGTGATATAAATAAATGGATTTATCTAATTTTTAAATAATGGGCCATCTCATGCATGAAAAACTCTACGAACGGTCCAGATCCACTATCTACTTTTCCAAATAGACGCTGTAAACGGACGGCGTAAGGTGGTTTTATCAGTTATGATAGGAACGCGTCCATCATATCATTTGCCATGTAATAAATACCCTCCTGACCGAAAGTCAGATTAGGTCGGAGGTTACTGAAACTATATAGGAGATATTATTACATACGGTGAGGAGTATAGTCATCAATGCACGTGAACTACAGTTTGTGCATATGAAGTACATTTAAGTCGATCCAAGCCGTTCAATCGTTTTCTTATTATGGAGGGAGCATGATCTATATTGAGGTGGTCCATTTATATATGAAAAAATGAAAAACCTAAAAATTTACCAATGGTCCATGTACTATGTACGTGTTGGTAACTGACGACCTGACCCACCTGATTTTCAGACCCCATGGATCACTGGTGGGTCCAACCTGATGAACGGGACGATCTTGGACGCGTGGGCGCCATTTGGCAAGATCTCCGATCTTAGCGGAGCTGATCCTGTGCTTCCGGAGGCACGATAGTCAACGTACGTCCACATCTTTTACCGTACACATGGCATTTCTAGACGAGATCTGGACCGTCCATCCGGCAGGTCAATGATGATTTTTTTTTCACCTGAAATTTCTTGGCCCCTTGCTTTTCACGTGGGAGGGATCTCATGGAGGAAAGCTGTATTATATGAAAAAGATCGCTACCATGACGCGCACACACCCAGGCATGTCTACTGTACACGTGGCACTTTTGTACAGTGATCTAGGTTGTTGATCCGGTGGGCCACCACATGGATTTGTTATATTCCAAAAATCCTGGCGATTGGACGGTGGTGGACACCCGATCAGTGGCCTAAAATAAGGTCCGTTGAACGCATTAAAATGATGAACAATGGTTGCAATGGATGGATAGCTGTCCAACCACTGCAATTTTTTTACTATGGCCCACCCAACTGCAGGGTAAACAGTTCAAAAGTCCTGATCACCGTATATTTCCATTTGTACGGTTAGGATGGCACTTGGTCTGCTGTGTCATCCAGACCATTGATACAAAGATTCCCCCCGTTTCTGGTAATAAAAAGATTCCCCTCTTTTTTGAAGGGGCATTATTCTGACCATTGATCTGCTCTGTCTCACCAGAAATGGACTATCCTCAAAAGTCTCCTTGTTGGGACTATCTTAACCGTTCGATTTTTAGACTCCATAATGGACGACGGTAAAGAAAGGAAATGCAACAACAGCCCACGTTATTCAACTGAAATAAATTCCCAAGATTGATAGCTGGTATGGTCAAATTGGGGACGTGGTCCATCCGTGTGGGACCCACTTATGCTGCATGAAGACACGTGTCATGTAACATACAAGGAGTCCCATACACAACTAGATGGACAAAGGTGCTATCGTCCAACTAGCACGTGATTGCCCACGTGCAATGTGTGTAGAACATCCAATCCATCCAAAAGGTTGGTCCCACCATCTCGTACATCTAGCTCACAAATCAGACCGATCAACTCATCATAGCTACACGTGTATAGATCATATAATTCCTGGTTTGCAAAAGCCCCACTCCATTAGAGTATTTTTATTTTATTTTTTAAATGCAGCTAGCATTAGGACCTGTAATGGCTAGTCCCCCGGCCAGTGGTCGGTGCTCTGCGGGCCCCACCATGATGTATGTGTTTCATCCATTTTTACGGATCATTTTAGGCTTGCTCCCAAAAATGAGAGGGATATAAATCTCAGGTGGACCACACCACGGGAAAAAAAATAGTGATTGGATATCCACCATTAAATCCTCCTAAGGCCCACTGTACTATTTATTTGACATCCAATTTTTTGATTAGATCATACAGACTAAGATGAAGAGAAAAAACAAAGATCAGCTTGTTCCAAAACTTTTATGGTCCCCAATAAGTTTTTAATGGTCAACGTTCATTCAACACTGTTTCCTGTAATGTGGTTCACTTAAGATTGGGATATACCTCGATTTTGTTCTCATATCATAAAATGATTTAGAAAAATATATGGATGGCATGGATGAAACACATACATCATGGTGGGGCCATAGTGCACCCACCATCAGCCATTGGCTGGTGGAAGGGGGAGTAGCCAATCCTAGTGTGACGTGGGCTAACATGGACAGAATGACTTTACGTGCATGCGATCCGAGACGTCCATCATGTGGGCCACCCTCTGTTTGGCCTTGAGCATAAAAATCAGGTTGATCGAAAACTCGGGTGGGCCACACCACAAGGAAAAGGTTGGGTCAAAACTGTGTGTAGATGCACTGTGGCATGTATAAGCCATTCAATGTATTGATTTAGGGTACCCCACCAAGTTAAAAGGACACCCCAAAAATTGTGTCATTCCAAAACTCGCAATAAACCATTCTGTGTGATTTTGCATAGCTACATTTGGTGGGGCCCACTTAAGTTTTGGATCTACCTAAGTCACGCTCACATGCCTGAGCGAGTATTGCTACTGCCATCTTTATTTGTAGATTTTGGAAAAATGCTCACACATTAGTTGTACATCCAATTAGCTAGCGTGGGGCCCACCATGGAGTTTTGTATGATGACTCACCCATCTAACAGGTTTGCCTTTTGTGAAAATGGGATGCCACAAAATTAGGCCGATCCGGCCATCCAGCTGGCACATTATAAAAAACTATGAATAATTATCTAAAAACTTTCTATTTACATAAGCCATCACACTTTTATGGTTGGATCAACCTAGTTTTTGGGGCGTCTCATTTTCATGGTGTGACAACTTTGTGGGATGAGCGAAGATGTTATATACATGCCATGGTGTGCCTCACATGCCAACTATTTGAACATATAACTTAAATGAAGGTAAACTAGGAGATGTGGGATTGTAAATGGAAGTAAATAACATTTGGAGTGTGTTTGGATGAGAGTAAATGCATTAAAATAAAATGAAATGAGAGTAAATAATCTTATAAATGAAATCCTCTCAGGAGAGAATTTGAAAGTAAATGGGGGGTGAAATGCTTTTATGGGCTCAATTAGAAAGTCACACCGGTATTAAAAATAAAAAATCACTATATACATATCTGCCATATATGTGGCACGTTGATGATACTCTAAAAACAATTTAGTTATTAACTACATCACTAAAATCATATCAATAAAATGCTCCAATCCATCGAAAAGGTTGGTCATCTAAATTGACAATTAAAAAATATTGGCAAGTTGCTTGTTTGTAATTTTTACAGTTATGACCCACCTAAGGCTCAAAATTTTCTCTTTTTTTTGTCAAAATATATTTGTCAATAGTTTATTATAATCATTTTATTAAATATCACATATGTGCACTGATTTGAGATATTAAAGCTGATTTGGTAACACATATGTTGTTGTGAATTTATTGTAAAATTTAAATGCATTCCAATTCCTCCCATTTACTCCCATCTAAACAGGATATTTGAATTGTAAATGCATCTCATTTGCTCCCATCCAAACATGATTAAGTAATTTATTTATTCCAAATTCATTTACCTCCAATTCCATTTCGCCTTTATCTCCATTTATAAGCTCTCAAACGAGCCGCAAGCATTTCTCATAGATTTTTATGAGGAGAAAACACACACTTTGGTCTCTCTCTTGTTTTGCTTTAAAGAAAGTCCATTATGATCTTTTGCTTAATGTTTGTTTTTTTCGTTTTCTTTTGTTTGTTTTGCCTATGACAACTTAAATCCTCATTATGTGTCATCTCTTAGGGTATAGATAATCAGAATCATCCGCTCTCTAAGTGCCACTTTCATGGCCAACCATCCCATAATTAGAAAAAATAAAAAATAAAAAAGGTTTGTAACCATTGATTTTTGGAGTTGATGGAGCCGTCCAGACTTTCTTTTTAATGTTCAACTAAATGTGTTAATTATTATAATAATTCGTTTAATGCAAATTTCTTATTGTAGCTTGTCAACAACACAATTGTTTTCTTTTTCAAAAATTTTAGAAAAAATAAAAAAATTAGCCCATTTATGTTTATAGCTAAAATATGGTCAGCTTTGTCATTTAACCAGTTATGCATGGTAATACATTATGTGATCTTTTGTCATGATTGTAAATTGCAACCATTTTTTTAGATAGCCTATGTGTTCTACTTTTAGTAATACAATTCTACAAATTCTACTGTCATATTAAAAAAAGATGAAAAAAAAAAAAAAACCATATATGTGCATAGGCATCTCATTCATAAATATCTACACCATCCATTTATTGGGAATAACCACGAATGGATAATAGACCAAAACTCACATGATGAAATAATCCCAACCATCTAACATAATAGTATACAAAGTCAATATAACATTTTACCTAGTTACGATCATCATACATATGCCATGTGGACAATTTAGAATATAGGAGGTGTAGACCAAATTCATGATTATAGTCAAATGATAACACACATCAGTAATAGGGTGGCGCAAGTTTACTTGAGAAAGTGAGGTCGCTAATTCTTCCTTCCCTCCTCTCACAATGATGGGAATGACGCTTGGCATGAGAGAAGAGTCAGAGTTCCTTTTTATACATGTGTTGGTTCGTAGCCAAGTCTTACCTTCCACGGGACACGCTGCTACAAGAGAGAAATAAACGCAGTTCTCTTTAACTTAATAAGAAAATCACACTTAGGAGCATAAAAGGATAATGCATACGCCTCACTTTCATGAGCCCCATCTAATGGATATTGACATGAACTAAATAATTTACTCTATTGCTCATATGGGTGGTATCAAGTGTGACCTATAATGCTAATATTTTTCCACATGGGTCACTTATGAAATTGGTATATATATGATGAATTATATGTATCTTATATACTTTACAAGCATGAAACTTTTTATATATCTATAATGGATTACAAGAGTACTTTGAATGATCCAATTCATTAAGACTATTAATATGGGACCATGTCGATTGTCATTATATCCATTAAAATGGGACCATGGCAGTCGTCATTGCATTAATTAAAGTGAGACTAGGCATGATGATAAATACGAGCACTCTCAACAATATGGATCTTAATAGCTTGGGTGCATGCTACGAAATCTCATACCAAATATGGTCATACATGTAAATTTTTAAGCTGTCTTACCATTTTCTACAAAAAGATGTCTTATACTTTAAAAAAATTAAATTATATTATTTATTTACTTTATGCATACAAATCGAATACAAGCAATGAACAAAAGTTTATATTATCTTGAAATTGAAATCATCAATTAAAATTTAATAAAATTGAATATGTATGTAATTGTAATGTTCACATACTCCTACTGATCCTAAACATCCTATGAGGAACAATGTCTTGATCTTGGATATAAAATCAACAAACACCTAATGATTCATAATAATCTCCTTATATAATAAATAACTTTTAGTCCACAATTTTAATTTATGTAAATCATTATAATTATTTAGAAGAACATTGTATTGTAATACCCGAGACTTTATTTTGTGGTCGGTGTTAATTTATATTTTCAATAAATGAAGTTGTAAGCACCTGTACTGCACTCTTTTACATAACAACTTTCATATCATTAAAAAAAAAATGAAGTAATCGTCACACATATGGGACATTTAACATAATTTAAAATGTGCATCCAATTAGTTTCAACTTACTAGTGCATCAGTGTGTAAGCATAAATAGTTTATCACTTTCTTTGTCATATGGATTCATTATATCTTTTAAGAATTCCTATTGTAGAGGACTTTTTCATTCGAATGCAGACCCAACCTATAACTACATTAGAGACTGACTCTCACTGCTTTCTCATTGATCAGCTTAGTAAATCATATGCTTATTACTTGATTATTATAATGTCATATTTCACTTATCGTAGAGGTTTTTTTATTGCATTTATTATGGCTTATGCCATCATTTTAAACATAAATATTCTCTATTTTGATTGTCTTTATCACTCGTGAAAGGGTACAAGGATCATAATTCCTTTGATATTTAAAGTAGTTGATAAAATTATCACAAATGTTGGTGATAATTAACATGTATGTTTCCATGTCATTTTAAGGTCATAATATTATATGGATATCTGTATGTTTTTTGTTAATGTCGTAACCGAAACAATCACATCTGAAAGTGATGTTATACTTTTACCCGAACTATGAATATTTGTATATTGTCTTTGAGAGGCTATAACCCCTGATGTGTAACGCCCCGAATTTCGAGGGTCGAGCAAAGCTCTACTCCCGAGATTCAGAACATCACTTATGCAGTATGGATGATGATATTCAGATTTCGTCTATGTTGATGAGTTAAGCATGCATGAGATTATACTAAACAACACATCATACTCTGGATATAATTAAGTTAAGCAAGCGGAAGTCTAAAACATATCTATTTAAGTATACAGGTGTTTCACAAATTTCCTCCAGAGTATGAGTACATAACCGGGTTCAATATATACATGTATTGTTTCAAAATGAACAAAACGAATATATAAAAGTGTTCGACTAAGCCCAGATGTCTCAGTGGTCCCTGCGTATCGGCACGAGGTCTACATCGATCCCCTCGAGAGTTGGAAGTAGGAGAATTCCTCTTTCTCATCCAATAAGTCCTGCTCCATAGCATAGACGTCATCTGCACCTGTATCTAAATCAGAGTTTGGTTGGTGTTTTAAAACACTGTCCCAGAGTGGGAGTGAGTGATCAACTCAGTAGTTCTATAAGGTAAAAGTTATACATATTATCAAGTCAATCAAAGCAGTAATGATAAAGCATTCATAAGCAATCACTTCCTAACTACTCTTTTTAATGCAGGAATGGGGTGTAAGTAATGATGCATGCCCTCACATCAAAGCTCCCTCACAAGCGACTCCGACAGTTTATTTCGCATATGACAACACTGCCTCAAAACGGTGCAACTCCAGCGCCTTTTAAGCACATCCTAACTAATGCAATACGATGCATGGTCGTGTTAACCAAGTAATTAATTAAGTTCATTCGTACAGCAAGTTTGGGAAGCTAGGGTACCTCCCTTTATATCATTGACCCTAATCGAATGATCCATCTAGGTTCGTCACTCCTAATTAAACACATACGATAGACAAGTTGTAGAGTCGTCACTCCTAATTAAACACATACGATAGGCAAGTTACAAGAAATTATAGTCACGGTCACTACGGGAGAGGCTCGTCACCCCAATGTAAGCCGACAGCAAGAACACGGTATCTCATACCACCATGCCCGGCTCACTAGTCTTAGTTACTCATTGGTCACTGCGGGGAAGCTCGTCACCCCAGTGTAGGCCAACCGCTCTGACACGGTGTCCCATACCACTATGTCCGGCTCATGAGTCTTAACCGATCATGGTACCATAGTTAACGTGGGTCTTTACATTGGTGAGGGGTACCTTAGATTCAAGTAGTAACGTCCATACATGGTAAACACACAATAAGTTAATCGGTTCATTAGGCAAGGTCGATTGGTACGGGCACACGCTAACTTAATCGACATGGAGCGCATAAGCACCCCTCGTGGCCTAACCACTGTCGACAATCGTCGTGCGACCCGGATTAATCGAGTTTACCCAATGTGGCGAGACTAATTTGGCCACCCGAACAAGGACTGTTACTGATTGCCTGGGCTACGTTGAAGCCTTAATCCTACCCATATGCAGCTAACAAACACATGTGATATTCATCTCAGCATTTAACAAACAATCTAAGTGGATTCCTCATTTGGGCATTTCATCAAACACATCGATCATGTTACCAAACACTTGTATTTTATCAATTAATTACATAAAGGAAAATATGATTACATAAAGGAAATCATATATATGCATAAGGCAATAAAGAATCCTATCTTAATACTCGTAGTAAATACAAATCATCAACCATTTCTCATTCAGACAATTCAATAAATACATAGACTAGGTTATTTACAATATATGTTTTATCAATTCTTTAAACAGGGAAATCCACATACATATTACAATGATGAATCCTAGATTAGAAATCATAGCAAGCACTAATCACTTTCTATTGTTCATTCAACCATTTCAACAAACACACATGATGCACATTCATTTATTACAGTTCATAGGTATATTTCATACAGAAATCAACACATTTAAGACAATATGGTAGCAATCAAGACAGACATAAATCATTAGTTATCATGAAAGCATTGATAAACCGCAACCTAAGCGTTTATAGTCCGCACCTTTCGTCGAAATACTCGACTCGGATTCGATCTAAACTCCACATTTTCGGAACGTCGGGCACCTAAATGATGAAACTGGTTAGCTAGGTTGACGAACAACCAACCTAGATCTCTACAATGATATTAGGGTTAGGATTTCTTACCCAAAATCGTAACCGAAAAGGATTCGGTAGCGCAACGAGGCGGCGATTTGGTGCATGGATTCGTGGGAGAGGATTCCTTCAGTGATCTCCCAAAATCTCTCTTCTCTCTTTCCTCTTTTCTCCTCTCTCTCCCTTAGGGTTTTTGTAAAATTCGTATATGGGAGTGAGGGAGAGAAATAAGAGCTATTTATAAGCCCAGATGTCACGCCCCAAACTCGGAAATCGGATTCATAGGAATCCCGATCGCCAAATCCGGTGCCGACAGCCTCCGTAGTATCTCATTCTCGGCTCCTAGTGTCCAAACGCTAGATTTTCGATCCTGGGATCCTATAAGGAGGATTTTTTCAATATACATTTAACTCATAATAAGCATAACCATAAGATTACCCAATTCACAAAGGCAACATTATCATTACATATCCACTAATATAATCATTTGAGTACAATGCTAAAAGGAAATACATAAATCGAAAATCAAGCTCCAGAAGGTCGCTGCACGCTTCCAAGCTCAACACTACTGCAACCTAACATCACCTGCACGCATCTATCATGCATAAGCTTATAAAAAGCTTAGAGGGTGGTGTAAGTGTGTGCATAAGGTAAGTGCCAAGTAAGCAATATCAGAGTAATCAGAGTAAGCGGAAATACTGATAAACCCATAATCATACCATATCAGAAACACTAGCAAGATCATAAATCATACGAAATCAGAGAAATGCGAAAACATACTGATAGGCCCATAAATACCATCAATCTTATCCAGGCTATGCGACGCAGAAATATAATAAAAACAATATCATATACTGATGAAGCAATGTAGATCAACTATGCAATGCGGAGACAATAAGTCAAATATCAGATGTCGTTGATGCATGCAATATATGGTGCGAATGGAATGGCCATGCTGGAGTGTGAAGTCGGGATGATAGTACATAGTATCGCAGGTCACGGGGTCCATCACAAGGGACTTCTATCCAAACCAGTCTCATACATAAATTTGGATAGTCAGACTCAATGTGGTAAACTCCTGATCTCAGGTTAGTCACGCGCCCAACCAAAATCCTGGTCAAGCGAATGTACACGTAACAAATGGTTGCGCACCATCCGCCTGAGTGGATAGTGAATGAATGAATGAATGAGTATGCAATGCCTGCTCAATAAGTCCACATATCAGTACAGTTCCTTTCTGGAAAATCACCAGGGTCTATTACACTCCAAACCAGATTGTCGCCCCATCGCGCGCAACAAGGTGAGTGGAAGAGACCTCACTATCCGCCTGCCAATATCGGGCTCGGCTCGTCGATAGCGGACCCATTCCTCGAGCTGGTCAGACTCAGTCTAGCATTGCCCCCTCCTCTCAGGCAGGTAAGGCCGTACCCCCTTCCAACCGACCACGACACAGTGGGAGACGCGGCCAAACGGTATACGGCCCTCATGCGCTCATGCATCCACTCGGTCTAGACGTTGGAGCAACCTCTGGAACCAAGAGGGTTTAGAGACTTTCACCCAGGGATATCTATAGCACCCCATGTAGAATAGATTTTCGGTGTCTCATCTAGCCATCTACGATATGCCTATGGAGGCTACGGCCCTGATGTTGCTAGGGCGTACAGTAATCATAATGTAAGATGCATGAGTCATACAATCCAGTCATGCATAAATCCTGCGCATATCGTTCACTCATATGAGATAACCTCTGCCTATCAGGGAGTCTCATAACATCCTGCCTAATAGCATATGCAATGGTCAACCATATCTCATAACAAACATGTAAATGATGCATATGGGCATGATCATGATGCTATGCAGTCACATACTCATAATCAGTATCAATATCCGGCATCGACAATCAATTACAACAATGTGGACATTTAACCAACATTGTCCCCCAAGGAATGGTGGACCCATGGCCTCACACAAAGGCCAAACGTACAACACCATGGGTCCCTCTCAATAGCATAATACACACCACGATGGACCTTTCACATGGGCCTAACATACATCACAATGGACTCCATCGCCTGACCCTCCAATGCATCACAATGGGCCTCAACTATGGATCGCATATACATCATATAGGTCTCGACAATCGGCCTCGGCAATCAACATCGGCCTCGACGATCGGAATCGGTAATCGGCCTCGATAGATATTCAGCCTCGATCGATATTTGGCAATCGGCTAAGACAAATCAGAATTGGTAATTGGCCTCGATCGATAACCAACAATTAGCCAAGACAAATCAGAATCGGTAATTGGCCTCGATCGATAATCAATCAATAAGACAATTCAAAATCAGTAATTGGCCTCAATCGATAATTAATAATTAGCCAAGACAACTCAGAATCGGTAATTGGCCTCGATCGATGATTAACAATTAGCCAAGACAACTCAGAATCGGTAATTGGCCTCAATCGATAATTAATAATTAGCCAAGACAACTCAGAATCGGTAATTGGCCTTGATCGATGATTAACAATTAGCCAAGACAACTCAGAATCGGTAATTGGCCTCGATCGATAATCAGCCTCGATCGATAGTCGACAATCGACCATGATAATTGGGATCGGTCAATAATCGGAATCGGCAAATCGGTCACGGCAATGACACCGATAATCAACAGTTAAACCAAGCGGGGTCTATAAATGATCAGCCGATCAACCATAGTATAAAGTTCAGTACTCGGCCGTGGTTATATCAAATCTGAAAGCACGGAGCCATCCGTCTACGGTGAATGGGCCCCACTTATTTGGGTTAACCCATGAAGAGAATGGGCCTAACAAGGCCTAAGGGAAGGTCACAATGTGGACATCTAACCGTCATTGCCCAACAATGTGGACGTCTAACCGACATTGCTCCCAATGAGTGACCCGCATAAGCCCAAGCATATAATGGGCCCATGGCCTCACACAATGATCTCATAAATCAAGCGGGTCGCATCACATGAGCCTAATGCACATCGCTATGGGACGCCTCACATGGGCCAGAAATACATCTCAATGGTCCTCATCATATGAGCAGGAATATATCACAATGGCCTCACTAAATGGGTCGGAAACACATCTTAATGGGCCACAACGTATGGGCCGAGTATACATCTCAATGGGCCATAACCCATGGGCCTCATTACATCATAATGGGCCGCAACCCGTGGGCCTCAAATACAATAAGTGGGCCACATCAATGGGCCTCATACACATCAAGTGGGTTGTATTATATGTGTTACACTAATGGGCCTCGCCCATTGGCCTCAGATATATCACAGTGGGTCACGTCTCAAGGTCCTAATAAGACAAACAGATGGCCCGCACATGGGCCAAACACATCATAATGGGCCACATACATCACAATGGGCCGCACTAATACATCAAGGTGGCCCTCATTATATGGGCCGCACTAAAAATCATTTCAATAGTTGTAGGTATAACATGTGTATCACTACACCCATGGCCCATGTATGATGATCAGCACTTATACAAACATATCCATGTAAATCGGCGCCAACCAAACATTATCCAACACTATCCCAACATTATGGACGATGTGGATACAAAATACGTACGTCTAGGCGGGCCGCACAAGTGGACGGTGTGGGTGAAGTACACACAGCATGGTGGGCCTATACAATGTGGGCGGGCCCAGCACATGCAGCAAGCGGCCCTTCGCCATCAAGACGGGTAGACAGTGCGGATATAAAATACATACATCGGGAGGAAGAGTCCCACTATCCAGTAGGCTAAATGGTGTGGATATACAATACATTTATCATGACGGAATCACGCATTGAAATGGGCCTTATATACATCATATTGGGCCTCGACCCATGGGCCCCAAATACATCTAATGGGCCGCATCACAGGGACCTCATATATAACAAGGTGGGCCTTAACAATGGGCCATAAATATGGTAAGTGGGCCACACCACATGGCCATATGTATATCAAATGAGCCACACTCAAATATAAGTGGTGATAATGATTTTCCACTACTAAAATTTCCAAGGCCCGCCATAACATTTATTTCCCATCCAATCTAATCATAAGATCTCAAGGATTTCAAAGATAGCTGTTCAATCCTCACCGTGCACTATGGTCTACTTGATAAATAAATTTGTCTTATTTTCGTCCCAAACCTTAAAAATCATTTTTCAAAAAAAAAGGTTGGACGGTTGGATGAAACACATGCATCATGGTGGGTCCCATAGGGATGGAAGGCATAGATAAGTCACATATTCCGTGATGGAGGTCCACAATTGTGGACACAACACATACGTAAATGGGTCTTAAGTAAGACCCACCAAAATGTTTATTTTCCACCCAACCTAGGGCCCAACATACTATCCATCCAAACTGGGGCCAACATGATATTTATTTTTCATCCAAACTGGTCATAGGGTCACATGGGCCTAGGGCCCATTGTAATATTTATTTGCAATCCAATCTATTCATAAGGTCACGTGGACCTTAGGCCCACCGTAATATTTATTTGTCATCCAACCTGGGCTACTGTAATATTTATTTGCATCCAACCTGTTGATAAGGTCATATAGACCTGGGGCCCACTACAATATTTATTTCTCTCCCAACCTGTTGATAAGGTCACACGATCATGGGACCCACTGCAATATTTACTTGCATCCAATTTGTTGATAAAGTCACATGGGCCAGGGGTCCACTGCAATGTTTACTTGCCATACAACCTGATTATAAGGTCACGTGGGCCAAAGGAGGGCCCACTTGACTATTTATATAACACCCAAGCTGTTCGTAAGGTCACGCGGACCACGGGGTACGGCCCACAGTGATGTTTATTTGCATCCAACCAATAAAAAGGTCACGTGGACCTTGAAAAATTGGGGCCCACCGAATGTGGTTCCCAAATCCAGCCTACCCATTAAGTGTGTCCCACTTGGCTAAGGGTTCAGACCAATTTTCAGCGGCATCCAAATTTCAGGTAAGCCCCACCAAGTGATTTTATATGTTTTGGCATGTCTTCACATTATTTTAATTGGTGTGGCCGTCCTGAGTGTCGTATACAGTTGATTTTTGAAGATGGCCCTCGGCCCTAAGGGACCCACAAAATGGGCGGCATTGATTTTTGAAAAGCATCACAGTGGGACCCACGGCTGGAGCCGTGAGGCCCAGCTCGATCGCCCGTCCGCCAGCGCCTGGGCGTTGCTGGCTTGTCAGCGGCAGCAGCGCTGCTGTTGCTACTGTTGTTTTTTTTTTTTGAAAATAAATTTTTGTAAAATCTTCTACGTAGGGCCCATATCAGATGAATCCACTCCAGCCATTAGATTCCACGGTCCAAGACCGACCCAATGAGTCCAATATGCGGCCCGTTTTGGACGAATAGAAGCTACAAGGTGTGTTTTAATGGTATACACTACTAATCCCTATGGTATGGCCCGCCTGAGAATCGGATTAGCCTCAAATTTCTTCTCTACGCCTAAAAACACGTGGGGAATGGAATGGATGGCGTGGATTGGATTTATATATCAAGGTGGGGCTTACATGGATAGGCTATTTCAAAAGCAACTTCTCTCTTTTTTTTCCAGCTTTATTAGTACACACCATGTCAGTACATACACTCCATGTTAGCCAGCCCTCTTCCTCACGTCCAGCGTCCAGGGACGCTGGAGGGTATGGATGTACACAGCACCATGGTGGGCCCCACATGCACGTGGCCCACATCTTAGTAAAGGTGGGTCTCACATAAACGTGGCCCACCTGATATGGATCAATTTGATACTTGTGCTTTCCCATCACCCACAAGGTAGGGCCCACATAGCTTGGATGGCCATGGGGTCCATTTGATGGATAAATAGGCATCACATCTTATTGAGTGGGCCACGAAATAAAGGAAGAAGAGAGAGAGAGAGGGAGGGAGAATCACCCACCTTTGATCTCCTATTCCTTCTTCCACCGACGCAATCTAGAGCTCCAAGGGTTGGATTTTAATGGTTGCGATGAACTTTGGAGGGTGGGGATGAGAGATAGGAAGGTGGGCCACACCAAGGTTCTCCATGGAAGCCATGAACGTTGGAGTTGCTTGTCTTTGGAGAATGAGAGAGAGAGAGAAAAAAAAAGAGATGGGTGATGAGAGAGAGGGATGGTGGAGTGACATGAGAGGTAAGGTGCTTTTGACTTTTAGGGGGTTGCTTTTGTACTTGGGCATGGGGAGAGTAATGGGTTGAGTGATGGGTGTACTTTTGACAAGTGATGTGATTGATGTAATGGATTTGATAGATTCTCTTGAAATTTGCATCATGCGGTGTTTTTCTCAAACTGAACGCTGGCCCACACTTCCTGACACGGGTATCACCTCGGCGACCGAGATGCGGCGTTAGAACCGCGGCGACGACGCGGTCGCAAGGGTATAGGTCTCAGGTTGAGCTGACTCTGAAATACGGGACACGTTTCAAGGTCGCGCGCAAACGCGATAACCGATCCCGCGTCATCAAAATTCAACCGGAATGACCGGCGAAGCCTATGGAACAATATGAGCTAGGATATGGATCTTACACCAGAAGTGATGCAAATGGCCCCAGGGCCACTTTATACATAATTTATACCCTTTGGGCGGCTGTTTCTAACGAACATGGCTCATAGGGAGGCCCACAACTCATCTACGTCATAGGGTACGTTCCCTTACAATGGATCCATGCCAGGACACGATTTCGGTGCGATCGGATAAGTCGATCGACCGTGGAGAGCCTGCGTCAGATCAACAGTCATACTTACTCGATTGGGCCCACAGTTATACCGATATGTGCAGGAAAATTTTCCTTCCCCATGGGTGAAATTTGGTCACAAACTAACGGTCCGAAATCCTCAATTTCGCGTGAGAGTTAACAGCCCAATTCACTTAAGTTTTGGTTTATTTTCTAAGGTATTCGCGTTTCTCTCACACACTTCACTCCTAGGTCAAGTTAGACATTTCTGGACACTATATGGCCTTGATTCTTGTTCACTCCCCAAGTATAGGGTTGTGATGTAGTAATAAACCCGGTAAGACCGAGGTCGAATCCCAAGGGACTGATACCTGTACGTTATCTGAAACTAAGTAGAACTAGAACTAAACTAAGATGTAATCTAAATCAAATAGAATTTAAGGAATAATTATGGAAGAATTATCTAAAACTTAAACAATTCAGGGAAGGGAAACTGGGGATTCAGAAGATCCACTTGTAGAGATCAGGGAGATCTTATGCCATCACCATGAAAATTAAACTGAAGTTCTTTTAATATAGTTTTAAAGAGATGAAAGGTATATGAATCAAAATGGATTCCATCATCAAACCATGCCCAGGAGGCAAAGCAAACAACAGAATTAAACTAATTACCAACCACTCAACAATGCATGAAGGTTAGGAAGGATACCGTCATCCAACCATGCCCATGACGGTGAACAACAGGGCTTCCTGACGTCGTAAACATCAAAATGAGGGAGAAATACTCAAAGCCATCGCAGATATATTGTAATTTCAGTCACAACAAACCATTAAAAAAACTGAAAGTATTCCTTTTAATTGAACTAAAATCAACATCAGTCAGTCTAGCATAAATCAAAGGCATAGAGTCAGTCCCATCACGCCACTAGCTTCCCCTCTTAGCCCCAGCTAAGAGGTTTTAGCCTGACATGATTAGGCTAAACATAAAACGAAACAATAAAAAATAAATATTACTCTCTCTCCCTCTTCTGTGCTCCACGACTGCACACCTGCAAAGACTTGGATAGAAATTCGATCCCTCTCTTCTCTCTCTCTTTTCCCTTTTATCACCGCAGCAAGTCGGTTAGAAGAATCGAGGGCACTGCTGTGTCGGTCGGCTAGGAGTGCGAAAGGTAGAGAGTCTCCGCAGCGGTGAAGGACCTATGCAGTTGAGTTGATGCGGGACTTCTTTACGTAGCAAACGCAATTCAGACAACCCCTTTTTCCTTGCTTTCCTTCTAAAGAACAAACATCCCCTGGGACAGTTTTTGACGGCCCACACAATGTACGATTTAGATTTATCATACGGACCGTGATGGTGGCCCACCTAGATTGTCAGATCCGGTTTGTGAAACAAGGCTCACGCAACAGAGCTTGCGCAAGCATGCTCTGCTACGTTTGGTGGGACCCATGGTCAGTGTCACATAGAAAATTCAGTTCGTCCACTGGATTCCCCTCGAAAAACCAGTTGGATATGGGTGATTTAAATCCGTTTCGGTGTGGCCCACATAACTTTTCTTGCTGCCGTTCGTTCCATGTTTGAACGGCTGAAAACCGGATGCTCACTGCTTCTTGGAAATTGTCCACCTAGGTCTTGTTCAGTGGGCCTATAGGACTCTGATAGACGGTCCGGATCGTGAAAAAGGATGATGAATGGGGCCCACTGTCAAAACTCAATCGAAAGCACGTCCGTCACGGGACGTTTTTGGCATTATTTGGGTGTTTTGTATAAAAAATAGGTGAGGCCCACTTCTGATGGCATTCTCAGAGATCTACCCCGTTCATCCTCTTCTTAGTTACATGTAAGCCCATAAGTCAAAGTATGAAGTAGATCTGAACACTAGGTGGGCCACACAATCCACATGTGATGAGTCACTACCCATCATTGAAGCAAGCCTCTTCTAAGTTTCGTGCATGCATGCATATGGATTTCGTTATATTTACAGAATTGCCACTCTGCCTTCTAGAAACGTCCGTCATTCGTTCCTCCCTACTGCACCATCCAAAAGAAGTAAAATTTGGCAAATATCCACCGTTTTTCGTGCTCTTTCCATCAGTTCAATTTGGGTCTAGATCTCCCAAGGATGTCCAAGATGCTTTCTTAATGGTTATTGTCTGATCTTATCCATCGGGTCACTTCCACACTGATCCAAGGGCTAAATTTTGACGTGTACGGTTAATTTATGGTCCTCAGGCCATATATGAAGTTTCGAGCCAATCGAATGGCGGGAACCCTGTGATCTTGCATTCTGCGCCAGTTTCGGGCCTCTTTAATGTGAACGGCTTTATTTCCTCGGATCCCTGGTGTGTAAATCCTTCAGTCTTAATCCTCTAGAGTCCATCCCCTGCTCTGATGACTTTAAAGTGTCAAATCCATACTTTTAATATCCTTTTTTCAATCAACGCTCCTGATTTCATCCTTCAACAAAAAATACAATTAAAATACTCCATTAAGTATTATCATATACGTAAAATCTGGCAATAATGAAGGTCTGATATGCAATATTTGACCTTTATCAATTCTCGCGATGGTTGTCAAGCCCAGCAGGACGAACATAACCTTATAGTTTTGCGTCATCGGACCCTCGACGTGCGGTCTAGGTCTGATATGGAGTTTCAATATACTCCAAAGAGTGACAGGCTCCTGGGATTTCTCCTAGGTCTTAAGATGACATTGAGTCAGTGGTACTCATGGTTTTAGGCCTTCTCATTTGTGAAAATGGTGGCCTAAGCTTAATCCCCTGATTATTTAGTTTAGTACTTAACTAAATCCTGCCTAAAGTATACGACAGGATGCGGTACTTGGGTAGTTCTGCCTGAGGTGGTACTCGGGTCTTTGTACAGATTTTTCCGGGACGTTATAATCTACCATCTTGAAGAAAAAAATTTATCCCTGAAATTTGTACATTTTCATACTCCTCGAGAATTTGTGGGTAGTTCTTACGGACTTCGGCTTCCATTTCTCAAGTACCCTCCTCCTCGGTGTGGTGTGTCCATAACACTTTCATGAGTGGGATGGCCTTGCTGCGTAATACTTGCTCTTTCCTATCTAGAATACATGTTGGCCACAATAAATGGTAGCGTCTTCCCTTAGCTGTACTTGCTCCCACCTGATAATATGGGTAGGGTCGGGAACATATTTCTTCAGCATCGATACATGTAATACGTTGTGCATGCCTGCGAGTGGTGTGGGTAAGGCCAGACGGTTTGCCACCACACCCACTCGGTCTAAAATCTAGAACAGGCCAATGAATCTCGGCGTGAGTTTCCCCTTCTACCAAAACGAAGTACTCCTTTCATTGGAAAAACTTTCAGGAATACGTGGTCTCCAACTTCAAATTTTAACTGCTTGCGTCTCGTATCTGCGTAGCTCTTCTGCCTACTCTGGGCCGTAAGGAGTCGACGCCTGATAATATCGATCTTCTCTGAGGTCGCCTGAACCAGGTTTGGGCCAACCAAACTCTTCTCGCCAACTTCCGCCAAACAATGCGAAACCCGACATGGGCGTCCATACAAAGCTTCATAGGGAGCCATGTCAATGCTTGCTTGTAAACTGTTGTTATAAGAAAACTCGGCATAAGGGAGACAGTCACCCCAACTGTCCTTGAAATCAAGTACAAATACTCGTAACATGTCCTCAAGTATCTGATTTACCCGTTCCGTCTACCCATCAGTCTGAGGGTAGAACGCGGTACTGAATTTCAGTCTCACCCTCATCGCCTCTTGGATTCGAGTCTAGAAAATAGACGTGAATCGTGTCTCGGTCCGACACAATCTATAGAGGAACCCCATGCAGTCATACTCTCTCCTTAATGTACAACTTGACCATGTCATCTGCCGATTAAAAACTCTAATCAGGAGGAAATGAGCCAATTTCCTCAATCGGTCCACAATCACCCAAATGGAGTCATGCCCCTTTCTCATCTTTGGTAATCCGGAAATGAAATCCATAGATATGAATTCTCATTTCCATTCAGCTATAGGCATGGGCTGAAGTAAACCCGAGGGTCGGCGGTGCTCAGCCTTGACTTGTTGACACGTGAGGCATCGGAACACAAAGTCTGCTATTTGGGCCTTCATGTTGTCCCACCAGTACAAATGGTTCACGTCTCGATACATATTTGTACTACCCGGATGCATTGCCAACTTTGAATTGTGAGCAGCCTCCAGAACTTCTCTCCTCAAGTCGTGAAGGTTCAGGACACATAGGCGGCCACGATACCGCAAACCTCCACCTAAGCCAATCCTCCATTCTGATTCTTCATTGTCGCTTGCACGCTCTCTCATCTTCACCAATAACTTATTTTCTTTCTGAGCTACAATGATTTGGTCATTAATAAGCGGTTGTACGTGGAAGTGTGCGACGCTCTCAAATGGCTCCTCCACTGTTAGCATCTATTCGAAATCTTGCATGAACTCCACCATATTTCACTCTTCTACCATTAGTGAGGCTACAAATTCTACAGTTTTCTTTCAGCTTAACGCATCGGCCACAAGATTGGCCTTGTTAGGATGGTAGGAGACTTCAAACTTAAAGTCTTTCAAAGTCTCCATCCAACGGTGCTGCCTCATATTCAGGTCCCTCTGTGTAAAGATGTACTTGAGGCTCTTATGGTCGCAAAAGAGCTCGAACTCCTCTCCGTGGAGGTAATGTCTCCAAAATTTTAATGCGAAAATGACTGTCGCCAACTCCAGGCGTGAGTGGGGTAATTTTCTTCGTGTTTCCTCAACTGTCGCGACGCATAGGCGATCACCCTATCCTTCTGCATAGGTACACACCTCAAATCAACGTGATAGGTGTAGGTGTAAATAGTATATTTAACCCCTTGCTTTGACAGCACTAATACGGGTGCAGACGTCAACTTGTCCTTTAATTCTTAAAAGGCTGCCTCTGCTTTCTCAATCCAAACAAACTTAAGATCTTTCCGAGTAAGTCGAGACAACGATCGGGCTATCTTGGAGAAGTCTTTAATGAATTGGTGATAATAGCTGGCAAGTCTAAGGAAACTCCTCACTTCTGTAACTAAGCAGTGCTCCCAGTCTTGTACCGTGGTCACCTTGGCAAGGTCCACGGCAATTCCTTCCTTGAAAAATAAGTGTCCCAAAAACTTGACTTCTTCCTTCCAGAAATCACATTTTCAGTACTGTGCAAACAACTGATTCTGCCTAAGAGTATCAAGGACTGCTCGTAGGTGTTCTTCGTGATCTTTCTAACTCTTTAAGTATATCAAAATGTCGTCTATGAATATGATGACGAATCGGTAAA
Organism: Magnolia sinica; assembly: GCF_029962835.1. Classification (NCBI taxonomy): domain Eukaryota; kingdom Viridiplantae; phylum Streptophyta; class Magnoliopsida; order Magnoliales; family Magnoliaceae; genus Magnolia; species Magnolia sinica. The sequence goes on along the minus strand of NC_080584.1, from coordinate 6,483,359 downwards.
GATACGGCCGAAATACCCGGTTCATGAGATCCATGAATACGGGCGGTGCATTTGTAAGTCTAAACGGCATCACAAGGAATTCGTAGTACCCGAAGCTAGTCCTGAAAGCGGTTTTCTGGACGTCTTTAATCCTAACGCGCAATTGATGATACCCGGACTGTAAGTCTATCTTAGAAAAATACTGAGCCCCCTTCAATTGGTCGAACAGGTCATCTATCCTGGGTAGAGGATACTTGTTCTTTACCGTGACGTGATTTAGTCTGCGATAATCTATACACAATCGTAGCGATCCATCCTTCTTTTTCACAAACAACACAGGTGCTCCCCAAGGAGATACGCTCGACCGTATAAAACCCGTGTCCAGTAAATCATCAATCTGCTTCCTCAATTCCTCCATTTCACATGGAGGCATGCGGTACGTTGGTAAGGAGATAGGTGTCACACCTGGCACAAGATCCATGGTAAAGTCGATCTCGCGCTGAGGAGGTAGTCCAGGGATCATTCTAAACATGTCCGTGAAATCCTAGACTACTGGCGTGTCCCCAAGTGACGGACCATTATAATTTTTCAACAAGGAAGCATAATAACTAATGCGGTATGACCAACTGACATGAACTGGGAAGGTGAAGGTTGTGCCCTCGGGCTCATGGGCTGTCACCAATCTGGTCTCACAGTCAATCTCTGCCTTCATTTTGGTGAGCCAATACATGCCGAAGATGACGTTGTAATGATATATCTTGGTTACGATTAGGTCAATGCACACCACTATGCTCCCTAAGTTTATCGGGCAACTCTTACAAAGCTTAGAGGCATCTGAGAAGGTCGCTGTTACGGTGATGACTCTCACCCCAATCATAGGGGTAATTACCAACCCTAATCGTTTGACTGTAGATCATGCTATTATTGAAATAGTGGACCTGGTGTCCATTAACAGGAATACAGGTGTACCTTGGATGTGGGCGGTAACTTCAAAGGCTAGTGATACTGCAATCACTGATTCAGATGCTTCGGCGGCGAGTGTATGTACGCGAGCTTGTTGCGGGTGGTTAGGCAGCGCTATTATAGGTTGTTGTGGCGGCCTATTTCGAGATACAGGAGGTCGGTTGTATGGTTGTGCCGGTGCTATAAATCATAGAGGCGGAGCCAAAATAGCATGTGGTGGCTGGCGGTTGACCCTTTGAGGCGACGTGTAGCCATTATCCCTCATCTTGGTAAAGCAGTGGGGGTCAATATGGCCTGCTTTATTACAGTAGGTACACCAAAGATCGGAACATCTCCGCTGAGCCGGCTGAGCCATTGGTCTTGGAGGCGAGTTCATAAGCGGCCTCTTGTCGAGAAATGCCCGGTTCTGCAATTCGATCCTAGGCCTCGGGCCCATTGGCATGCGTGTTCGAGACACCCGTTCACCATCTTGCTTAGCTCGCAGGGACATGTTCACTAGCTCAACATATTTGAGGATGCTAACGCAACACATCTTGGTGCAGATGTCAGCCCGCAACCCTTCTGAAAATCACCGCATTCTCATCGGCTCATTTGCCAAAATCAAAAGAGCATATCTAGCTAGCTCCGTGAAACGGTTCTCATATTCTACCACTGTCATTCCCCCCGTCTGAGGGGGAGGAATTCGCCCTCTTTTTCATTACGATAAGTCAGGAGGAAGTATTTCTCGTAGAAGCGTACCTTGAACTCGTCCCACGTCCACGCAAATCCTGTGGGAACAGTTCGAAGGACACTGTCCCACCACAGGCTAGCTTCCTTCTTAAACATGTATGTGACTAGCTCGACCTGTTTCGCTTCGGTACAGTGTAATGGCCTTAGCATCTTGGATATTCTATCCAAACAATATTCGGCCTCCTTGGGTCTATGAGTACCCGCAAAAGTGGGAGGATGGAGGCATTGAAAACGCTCAAGCAAGCCACTTGCAGTCATAGTTCCAGTAGCCTGTACGTGTGGCATCGGCGGGGCCACGTTCATGTTTTGTGCAATGACCCCCGCTATAGTCGTCAAGACCTGTTGTTGTTGTTGCATTAACAGCACCATTTGCTCCAACCTATCAGGGGGAGAGGCTGCTTGAGGCATGTGTGGCATCGACGAAGATGCGTGGTTCTAACCTAGAACCGGTGGTGCACTCGTCATTGGCCCATTCATGGGGCCAGTGGCCGGTTGTGAATCCGGTATCGTCTCGCTACTTGGGCCCAAACTAGGGTCCGTTTGGCTATCACTTGGGAGAGGGGCCCCGTCAACCAACCCACCAAGTGGGAGATGTTCCATGTTCCGAGTAGTTTTAGGAGGCATTCCCTATATACAACATATGGTATAGCATTTATAGGATTAGGATAACATCATCAACTTTTTCTAACCACTCCACACATTTCTAAACAAAAGAAGCTTCATGCATTTCGTTTAACAAAATTTGTCACAGTTACATATGATGTGGCATTACATGTACTATGACAGAGACTATATGAAAGCTTACTACAAAAGGCTTCAACACTTACCAACCCTAGCATCCAAACTAAGCCTGTCCAAGGCTATTACAAAAAAATAAGGAAAGCAACTACAAACTATACTACTAATCCTCCGATTATGACGAAGGCATAGGAGCTCCCTTACCCTGCATGTAGCACAAGAGGGACTTCAGGGTACGGGATATCCTCTTGAACTTCTGCTTCAGGTAAGCCTGGTTTTCCTCAAACTTCTGCTTCAGGTAGGCCTGATTTTCCTCGATCTTGGCCATGCGGGCGGGCGTCTAGGGCGGCCCGGTCGTGGCGGTCATCACGAGCAGTAGGAGGCCCCCCGTCTGAGTCCTGGGCCTCCTCTTCTTCCTCCTGTTCCTCTTCTTCACTGTCTTCCTCTTCTTCAGTCTCTTCTTCTATCTCATCCTCGAATTCTTCAATTCTGGCTTGGCATTGCCTGGGGCTTATTTTCATGTTTTTGAGAGTAATCTCGTTGATGAAATGGACGGGGGCGAGGTTGTCCATGTGGAGCTTGAATCCGAAGTTGCGGGTGATCTTGCAAATGAGTCAGTCGAATGAGAGGGACAAATCCCCCCGAGCAGACCATGTCGTATTAACTATCTGGGTCAAGGCAAGAGTAGGCAGGCACACCTTTTCTCCCTGTCTAACTCGGTACAGGAAGTCCACCATAAATCTAGTGCATTCCATGCAGTTGCTCCATCTAGGATACATGTTGTACGTGTATATATGGTGGAGCAGGCGATAATCTTCCATCATACATGTCGATGGGAGGCTATTCCATCGCCTCCAATTAACAAGTTAGCCATAAAGGAAGCGAGTGTGGTAATCTCTCTCCCGTCCACTAACGAGAATTGTCTCACTGGCATGCATAACACCACACTCTACTCCCATGATACGGGCCATGATATCCACATCGACTCTGGTTTCTTTTCTCCCCAACGGGACGGTAAACTGGAGAGACTCAAGAGTTGGGTCCCTTATGTGTGCATAGAAGGCTTGCACGGTGCCCTCACCAGCATGTATTTTTCCTTCAAATATGGGGCCCCACCTGTTCTCCAGAAGGTGGTCAATCACTGGATATATCCCAAATAATTTCTCATCCATGTGAGCTTCGAAAACAACCTTGCGATTACAGGACTTACCAAGTTCGGTGCCCGCTGGTAGAGACCTCTCTATCGGGATTCAAGGATCGAGGGCTCGCATTTGTCTCGGCACTTGCCTTCTTTTTAGAGCGACTTGGACGGCTTGGCCCGGCATCATCCGAGGCTGCTCGCTTCTTCCCCATTAGGGAAAAGAGGGTCAAAATGGAGAAGATGGCGGCCACGATCTCGAAAAGAGCCATGGAGGTGGGAGGTATATGTGATGGAAGGATTTTTGAGATAATGAGAGGTTTGGGAGCCTTAGGTGAATGGGTTGTGTTCCAATTGAGGGTTTTTGGAGGGTTGGAAGAGTTAGAGGGGTTGGGAATAGGTGAAATGAAGGAAAATGGGGATAAGGAGGTTAAAAGGGGGCCCCCACACGTGGGAGGGACCCACCTCACTTGGCCGGCGGCGGCGCACTGCAGATCGCGTGGCGCCTCCGCGCCCTGCTGGTCTGACGATGCCCCCCCCCCCCTCGTGATCATTTTTGGTCCGTGGGACCCCCAGGCCCCACTGAACTCCTTGATTTTGGTCCTTAGGCCCGTAGGGTCTGTTTTTCGTGATCCAATGCGCATGTATTCACACCACCTGGATCTGACTCAGGGTCAAAATTCATCAACTGACGACTCAAACCTGTTGACTGATGGCCTAAAGGCGACTTAGGTCAATTCACGTGATCTAAAATATGTTGTGGACTAAATTACAGTGTTTGGTCTCACCCGTCGGTGAGACTTTGGGATCCTAATATCATCTCTAAATTCTATCACCCCCTCCCTAAGTCAGAGTGCATCATGTGGCCTATAACCCAGGTCCAGTTTAATTCAAATCATGCTTTGATACCAACTTGTTACACCCCGAATTTCGAGGGTCAAGCAAAGCTCTACTCCCGAGATTCAGAACATCACATATGAAGTATGGATGATGATATTCAGATTCCGTCCATGTTGATGAGTTAAGCATGCGTGAGATTATACTAAACAACACATTGCACTCCGAGTATAATTAAGTTAAGCAAGCAGAAGTCTAAAACATATCTATTTAAGTATACAGGTGTTTCACAAATTTCCTCCAGAGTATGAGTACGTAACCGGGTTCAATATATACATATATTATTTCAAAATGAACAAAATGAATATGTCAAAGTGTTCAACTAAGCCCAGATGTCCCAGTGGTCCCTGCATATCGGCACGAGGTCTACATCGACCTGCCCAAGAGTTGGAAGTAGGAGAATTCCTCCTCCTCGTCCAAGAAGTCCTGCTCCATAGCATAGACGTCATCTGCACCTGCATCTAAATCAGAGTCTGGTTGGTGTTTTAAAACACCATCCCAGAGTGGGAGTGAGTAACCAACTCAGTGGTTCTATAAGGCAAAAGTTACACATGTTATCAAGTCATTCAAAGCAGTAATGATAAAACATTCATAAGCAATCACTTCTTAACTACTCTTTTTAAAGTAGGAATGGGGAGTAATGATGCATGCCCTCACATCAAAGCTCCCTCACAAGCGACTCTGACAGCCTATTTCACATATGACAACACTGCCTCAAAACGGTACAACTCTAACGGCTTTTAAGCACGTCCTAACTAATGCAGTGCAATGCATGGTCGTGTTAGCCAAGTAATTAATTAAGTTCATTCGTACAGCAAGTTTGGGAAGTTATGGTACCTCCATTTATATCATTGACCCGAATCGAAGGATCCATCTAGGTTCGTCACTCCTAGTTAAACACATACGATAGGTAAGTTGTAGGGTCGTCACTCCTAATTAAACATAAACGATAGGCACGTTATAAGAAATTATACTCGCGGTCACTACGGTGAGGCTCGTCACCCCAGCGTAGGCCAACAGCACGAACACGGTGTCCATACCACCATGCCCGACTCACTAGTCTTAGTTGCTCATTGGTCACTATGGGGAGGCTCGTCACCCCAGCGTAAGCTGACAGCTCGGACAAGGTGTCCCATACCACCATGCTCGGCTTATGAGTCTTAGCAAATCGTGGTACCATGGTTAACGTGGGTCTTTACATTGGTGAGGGGTACCTTAGATTCAAGCAGTAACGTCCATACATGATAAACACACAATAGGTCAATCAGTTCATTAGGCAAGCTCGATTGGTATGGGCACACGCTGACTTAATCAACATGGAATGCATAAGCACCCATCGTGGCCTAACTACTGTTGACAATCGTCGTGCGACTCGGATTCATTGAGTTTACCCAATGTGGTGAGACTAATTCGACCACCCGAACAGGGACTATTACCGATTGTCTGGGCTACGTTGTAGCCTCAATCCTACTCATATGCAGCTACCAAACACATGTGATATTCATCTCAATATTTAACAAACAATCTAAGTGGATTTCTCATTTGGGCATTTCATCAAACACATCGATCATATTACCAAACACTTGTATTTTATCAATTAATTACATAGAAGAAAATATGATTACATAAAGGAAATCATACATATGCATAAGGTAATAAAGAATCCTATCTTAATACTCATAGTAAATACAAATCATCAACCATTTCTCATTCAAACAATTCATCAAACACATAGACTAAGTTAGTTACAATATATGTTTTATCAATTCTTTAAACAGGGAAATCCACACACATATTACAATGATGAATTCTAGATTAGAAATCATAGCAAGCACTAATCACTTTCTATTGTTCATTCAACCATTTCAACAAACACATTGGATGCATCATTCATTTATCACAGTTCATAGGTATATTCCATACAGAAATCAACACATTTAAGATAATACGGTAGCAATCAAGATAGACATAAATCATTAGCTGTCATGAAAGCATTGATAAACCGCAACCTAAGCATTTATAGTCCGCACATTTCGTCAGAATACTCGACTTAAACTCGATCTAAACTCCACGTTTTCGAAAATGGAACGTTGAGCACCTAAATGGTGAAACTGGTTAGCTAGGTTGACGAACAACCAACCTAGATCTCTACAACGATATTAGGGTTAGGATTTCTTACCCAAAATCATAACCGAAAAAGATTCGGTAGCGCAACGGGGAGGCGATTTGGTGCGTGGATTCGTGGGAGAGGATTCCTACAGCGATCTCTCAAAATCTCTCTTCTCTTTCCTCTTTTCTCCTCTCTCTCCCTTAGGGTTTTTGTAAAATTCGTATATGGGAGTGAGGGAGAGAAATAAGGGTTATTTATAAGGCTAGAAGTGATGCAAATGGCCCCAGGGTCACTTTATACATAGTTTATACCCTTTGGGTGACTGTTTCTGACGAACAGGGCTCATAGGAAGGCCCACGACTCATCTACGCCATAAGGTACGTTCCCTGACAATAGAGCCATGCCAGGACACGATTTTGGTGTGATCGAATATGCTAGTCAACCATGGAGAGCCTGCGTCAGATCAACGGTCATACTTACTCAATCGGGGCCGCAGTTATACGGATATGTGCAGGAAAATTTTCCTTCCCCATGGGTGAAATTTGGTCACAAACTAACGGTTCGAAATCCTCAATTTCGCATGAGAGCAAACGGCCCAATTCACTTAAGTTTTGGTTCATTTTCTAAAGGTATCCACGTTTTTCATACACTTCACTCCTGGCTCAAGTTGGATGTTTCTCGACACTATCTGGGCTTGATTCTCGCGATGGTTGTCAAGCCCAGCAGGACGGACATTGCCTTATAGTTTCGCGGTCATCAGACCCTCGACGTGTGGTCTAAGTCCGATACGGGGTTTCAATGTACTCCCAAGAGTGACAGGCTCTTGGGATTTCTCCTAGGTCTTAAGATGACATTGAGTCAGTGGTACTCATGGTTTTAGGCCTTCTCATTTGTGAAAATGATGGCCCAAGCTGAATCCCCCGATTATTTAGTTTAGTCGCCTAAAGTATACGATAGGATGCGGTCCTTGGGTAGCTCTGCCTGAGGTGGTACTCGGGTCTTTGTACGAATTTTTTCGGGACGTTACATGATGACATCTTTCTTATTTTTATTCTCGTCTACTATTTATATACCATCATCTATATCATCATTCTCATGTATGATATTGGAGTACTAAGGCTCAATTAACATTTGAAGAAAAAATATAACAATATCATTTTATTTTTTAAATAAATATAAAATTAATGTAATAAATTTATATAAAGCTTTCTTATGATATCCAAATGTAAATTAACCCATACTTACATTCCTCATTATCAGGTAGTGCTCTATATCACTGGTGTAGACACCCTACCCCAAGCCCACAAGCTGATTAAATTGGATCAAGGCATCTAAACCCTAACCCTAGAAGCTTAAGCCATAGAAAACCTAACCCAACCTACCCAAACCCTAACCCAAAGAACTTAAACCTAAACCTTATCCATAAAAGCCCATACACTAGGGATATAAAACCAAAAACTTCGAAACTCAACTTACCATGTCAACCCCACCGAGTCAACCCACCGAGTTAACTCACATAGTCATTATAAGTCCAAAATAAGGTCGAATTGGGCCTAAACTCAAGCTCGCAAAGAAAACCCGAAGAAGCAGCAACTGAGTACCTAAAGGATTAGAGCTCACATGCACTTGTATGAGACCCCCTGCTAAAATAGGGGGAACCATGTGGGTTAGGCACCGTCGGTCACGTGTTAGACCCCCTACCTTAGTAAGGGTCTCCAACGCATGTGGAAGTCTCCCCAGAGAAAGGTGTAATCACGTGGAGAGATGCAAAGATCTTTGTACATTTCCATTGTACCTAAATTTATACTTTTACCAGTTGACCCAACCATCCAGATTACGCCACATGACAACCTTAAATCCTAGCCTTCAAAGTCATTTTAAGCTTTAGACTTCTCATGAATTACAAGAAAACTGGATTTTGAGGCTATAAATAGCCCACTCTCATTCACATTTCAGGCATCCAAATGCATCAGAGAGTTGTGAGGGCATTATAGAAAATCCTGAAAGCCCAGGAGACAGCCATTCATCCCTCCGCTAAGGAGAAGTGAGAGTGATAAGAAAGGAGTCCAGCCCAGGTTAGCCTAGTCCAACCAAATCTCTTGTTCCCTGAGCCACAAAGACCTTAATCCCAGCCATTTTGAAATCCAATCATTGTAACACTCCCGTCTATCCTGTCGTCAAACATTTAATCAGATTATACTACTTCGTATAAGTATTGTGCAATACTCATTCCCTTCTTAATCCCATGCTCATACATTTGCATCCCATAACATAACATTACACACCTAATTGACTCGAGTGTATATTTTACATTTCGCTTATATAATCGAACACTGCCCATCAAAAACTCTTGTTGATTCGTTTATGCTGCGATGAGTGGAAGAGTTAAGGCCGATTTATCCAGATGAGGCAACACCATGTCATAAGCGTTGTATTCAACACCGCATCACACACACAACATTGCATACATAACTTTGTTACATTGCACTACATACATAACACTCAGCACCCGGCCTATTCAAACGTATTTTTTTGTGGCTTCCTGATATAGTCCGATCTTACCCATCAAAAATTTTGATTGATTGATTAATCGCTTCAGCAAATGGAAGAGTGGAGGCAAATTTATCTAGCCGGGACTGCAGCTTATCATACCCATCACATTTAACACGTCATTGTATACACTTTACATTTTTTGTGTACAAGAACTAGTCTTAATCCCCGGTAGTTTGAGAAATCTCACGAAATAAAGATTGTACATTTGTGTAGGCAGAGTGGGTACCTAATACCTTCCATCTCCATAATCGTGACCCTTTACCCAGAATATTCAATAGTAGATCAATGAGTCATTTTAGGGTTGAGATCTTTCAAATTCTCATTCCTAACGTTTCTATAGGGTCTAGCCGACTGTGGGAATGAAGTAACTAGCTAGTGGCGATTCAAGTCAAACGTAACCTTTTTTTTTCATATACAAATGTCAATCAGCCTGTGAGCGTGATCCATCATTCACAATTGAGTCTCTAACTCCTAAGATACATCAACATATAATTTAAGATATAAGTATTGGCCTTGAATTGATCCACTGTGATTGTGTGTGTGTGTGTGTGTGTGTGTATTAAAGTTTTTATTAACGAGACATGAATAATGTATATATTTTTATGTTTTTCAAGTTATTCTTTATTTTCATACTAATACTTCTTCTTTAAATGAACCATTAATATTACAGAAGTAGCGAATTTGATCCTTATGGCCTTTGTCCTTTTACTACAAGCCATCATTTGTTGCATTTTGGTTGTTTTTATCTTTAAAAGCTCTCTTCCTTTTCATAGAGTAATTTTCTTGAGAAGAGTACTCAATATGAGAATTCTTAGGTCTCACTTAAGTTTTTCATGTTATTGCATACACCACACAATTAATTTTATTAAGATTTATTTTCCATTTCGTGTTATAATTGACCTTATATATGTTAAAACTAAATGGGAGAGAAAAAAAAAAAACATGTAATATATTACCAAGTCATCAATTATATTCACTTGAAGTGCCTCGAGATTAAAAACGAGATTGACCATATTCATAATGTGCTTCATTATATTCTCATCGGAGTTATATTTTAGGGATGTGAGTTCGTTAAGCCTTGTTATCGTCTTTGCTTCATCGGATTTGGTGAATGTTTTACCAATTTTAGCTATGAATTCTTTCATGCTAATTTTCTTCTGTATACATTAACAAAAAGTCTTAAAATATAACATTTAGTAATATTTAAACTTAGCCTATTTACACTCCCACTTTTTCATACTTGATTATCTTAGTGGCGTAGTTTAAATTGATGGGCTTATGAGGTTGGTCCTCTTTCAGAGCATCATTCCATTCTAAAAAGTTAGGGCTAGGGAGGGATGAATGTTGTTAAATCAGGAGGTTATTAATGCAAGATTCATAATTGTGATAAGAATGTGCAAAAGCCATGTTAGAAAAGGATCTCATCTTATGTAAGTATAAGTGTAACACCCCGGATTTCGGAGGCTGAGTAAATACACGACTCTCGATATCCCAAGTGTCACTTATGTTTTACAGAAGCGAGATTTTATAGTTTGTTTCACTTGCCATTTGAGCAGTTCATAAAATTAAAATAGACTATGCGATGTACCCTAGAATAAACATAAATTTTAATGCAAGTAAATCAACTATTAATAAAACGTGTCAATCCAGAGTACGAGACTACAGCTGAGCAAAATATATAATCCAAAATTTACAAATGTGTCAACTCTAAGATCTCATTAACGACCCACGAGCATCCTACATCGGCCCACTAAGCAACTGAATATATGAGGACTCCTTTGAGTCTATGGATGCCTCGTCCAATGCGTCGGACTCTAGGGTGTCTGCATCTATGATAGTGTCTAGTTGATGTTTAAAATGTCATCCCATAGTGGGAGTGAGTGATCAATTCAGTGGTTCCATTAACATTAAGTTACATAAGTTATCAAATCCACATGCACAATTAATGAAAAGTAACTTAAACATACAATCCCTAGATACTTTTGTTAATGCACGTGCATGCCATAATGATAAGATGCATGCCCTCGCTATCCAACACTCTCTCATAGTGACTCCAACTTCACATTCACAAATGACCAACACTCCCTCATCATGTGACCTCAAATGCCGAGTCACCACACCTAGCCAATGCAATGTGATGAATGCTCGTCTTAGCCAAGTGAATTAATTAAGTTCGTTCATCCAGCAATATTGGGGAAGCTAGAACATCTCCATATAATTAATGACCTTATCCAAATTGTTAGGCCCATGGCGGCCGTAGCGGCTCTATGCCTTTATCCTTGATCCATATTATAGTTTATCACCCAGACAACAACTCCTCAGTCAATATGAGGCTAACACTGGCCCAACCAACTGGCCTGACCGATCACTCAGGACACGGATGACACAGCCTATAAGACCCTTATCCTGATTAACCTTCCGTGAGCTTGATTTTCGGTGTCGTCCTACGTTTAAATGGACCAGATTGACGAGTTCTGATCGGTTGCCATGTTTTAGTACCACAATGACCCGAGATCTATACCTTAGCGATCACATGGACACTGTGATTCTAACGCCACATGACACATTCATTTCGACGGCTAGATCGAAAGATGTGTGCTTTATTAGAATCAACGCATGGCATGTACCGTACATGTGTGTACACGTGATGTAGGGCCTACTTAGTGGAAAATATTTGGAATAGTAAAACGTCATTTTCAAATTTTAAAAAATATAAATCTAATACATTTACGCCTCACTCTTACCACGCCATGCCTATCCCACATCTTATCGCCTCTATATTCAACAATGACCATGTCATCCCGTGTATAAAATCATCTCTCGTCCATCTGAAGAGATTAGGAAAAAGGAAAGGCGATCTCAACCATTCATATCATCCAGTGTCCAAATCAACCGTTGAGGTCAGTGCACGGGTCGTTTACCCATTGTCTTGATGTCGGGCCCATCAAATGGACTCCATCTTGACGTATATGTTGATATTCATGCCATTTTTCCATTTTACCAGAAGGTGGGACTCACCTGTCCACGCTATCTTGTGTGGCCAACGTTTGGTCCATCTTGATGTGCGTATAATTCATATATATGTGTCTTATAAGAGTGGAAGCTTATTCGATGGCAGAAATTCTATGTTTTTCTTTACCATGTATATTTCTCCTTTATTGGGTTTTGATGGATATGCAAAGCTCAGTATGCCTACCATGAGCTGGCCAATTTCATAGACGGAGTAGATCACTTACGTGGACCCTACTTATGTATTTATAAAAATAAAGCCAATATAGGTATTCACTATGCATGCAGAGAGGCTGTCTACGTCAAAAGACCGAGTGAAGGTTTTACTAGTAGACCCACCTTGAGGTTTGTGTTAAATCCAGACCGTCTATCTATTATGCCAGATCATTTTATGGCTCGAGCCCAAATTTTAGGTAGAGTTTGATTATAGGTGGGCCATGCTGTAGGGAATAGAGGTAACAGTATGTAACGCCCTGAATTTTGAGGGTCGAGCATAGGCTCAACTCCCGAGATCAGTCGCATCACTTATGCAACATAGAAAATGATAATTACATGTTATCCCTATTAATGTATTAAACATGAATGAGATTATACTAAATCAACATATCATACTCCAGAGATGATTAAATTTAACAAGCGGAAGATTGTGATAGATATATAAGGTGTATAAGTGGATACGAACCCCAGAGTATGATCATGTCACTAGGTTAAATAATTACAAGTATAATTCTAAAATTTACAAATAATAAGGTTTAATGTTCAACTAGTGCGATCCCAACGACGCAACTCTAGGTCTACATAGACCCGCCAGAGAGTTGCATGTAGGAGAACTCCTCCTCGTCATCGTAAAAGGCCGGCTCTAACTTATAAGCTGCAACATCATTTGCAATTACAACAGAGTCTGGTTGGTGTTTTAAAACACTGTCCCAAAGTGGGAGTGAGTGATCAACTCAGTGAAACTATAAGGTAAAAGTTATCATGTTATCAATCTAGTGAAGCAGTAATGATAAAGCAGTACAACAATCATGTCCTAACTACTCTGGTTAATGCAAAAATGATATGTGATAATGATGCATGCCCTCACCTGCACTCCCTCTACGACATCATCTCAGGGTCGCGTATGCTAAACTTCCACTGTGCTCAACTCCCACGCTAAAGGCAAATGCAATACGGTGCATGGTCATGTTAGCCAAGTTCTTAATTAGACCTATTCATATAGCAAATTCGAGAAGCTAAGGTACCTACCTTTCTATCGTTTTTTCAAACAATGATCCATCTAGGGTCGTCAATCCTAGTTAATCACATACGATAGGCAAGTTATAGGGCAACATCACCCCTGATTTGAAAGTAGTGGATAGGTAAGTTTAGGTCACTACGAAGAGGCTCGTCACCTCAGCGTAGGCCTTAGTTTATACTCGAGGTCACTACGGAAAGGCTCGTCACCTCAGCGTAGGCCTTAGTTTATACTCGAGGTCACTACGGAAAGGCTCGTCACCTTAGCGTAGGCTGACAGCTCAAACATGGTGTCCTATACACCACCATATTCGGCTCACGAGTTTGTATTGCTCACTGGTCACTACGTGAAGGCTCGTCATCCCAACATAGACCGACAACTTGACCACGGTGTCCAATACACCACCATGCCCGGCTCATGAGTCTTAGCAGATCATTGTGCCAAGGTTAAACGGGCTTTTTGCATTGGTAAGTGGTACCTTAGATTCAAGTAGTAGCGTCTATCTATGGTAAACACACATTAGGGCAATCGGGTTACTTGATAGGCTCGATTGGTACGAGCACACACTAACTTAATCAACATGGAGCGCATACGCACTCCTTGTGGCCTAACCACTATCGATAATCACCGCACGACTCGGATTCATCGAATGTGTTCGTGGTGGTGAAACTAATTTGGCCACTCGATCGGAAACTATTACTGATTACCTGGACTATGCGATAGTCTCAATCATACTCAGTTGCAATAGGCATTTATATGCGACAGTTAAACAACATTTAACAACCAAATCACATATAAATCTCATTCGAGCGTTTTAACAAACACACAGTGCACATGTTATTACACATAGGCATTTCATACATGAATCACGTAGTCGAATGTAAATTATATGAAGGAATCTATTCATATAGCTAAGGTAGTTGAGAATCTTATATCAACACCTTTAATAAATACATTTCATCAAACAATCACCCATTCAGACATTTTATCAAACACTTAGACTACACATTTCAAACATATATGTAATGAATTAATTATAGCATATATTATGGCAAATCTTTTCACAAAGGAGTTGTCACGCATACAACGATCATGTATTCTCCGTTAATAATCATGGCCAGCATAAATCAAAATTCCTGATTCATTTAACATTTCAACAAACACATGGAATGCATAGTTAATAAGCATAGTTCATACACATGTAATATATGGAAAGCATCGTATCTAAGGGTATATGGTGGCAATCAAGTCAGTCATAAACCATTACTAACATTAAAAGCCTTGAAAACCATAACCTAAACATTTATAGTCTGCACCTTCCGTCGGTAAACTCGTATCGAACTCAGTTCGAACACTACGCCTTTATCTACGACATAACGACTACCTGAATCACGGAATAGGTTAGTTATTTCATCGATTCATCTATTTGGACTTTTAAAACGAGATTAGAGTTAGGATTTCTTACCCAAATCACAGTCGAAATAAATTGAGTAACGTAGTCAAGAGGCGATCTAGTGTGTGTAGTCGCACGAGAGAAACACCACCTCGATCTCCCTAACTTTCACTCCTCCTTACACTTTTCTCTTCTTTTCTCTCTTCTCTCTCCTAAGGTTTTAGAAAATTCGTATAGAATGAGAGAGGGGTGGGTTTAGGGCTTTATATAGGCCCAGAAGTGAAGTCAATGGCCCCAGGGTCATGATATACTTAAGTTATAGCCAAAAAGCGGTCATTTCGGGCCAACGGAGTTCATCTGGAGGTCCATTTTCTGCACACGGTCCAGAAAAAGTTTCCTGACGATGGATCTATGTCAGGTTAAGATTTCAGTTTGATCAGATTTGTGGATCGACCGCGGAGGACCAGTTTCAGTTCAATGGCTATCGTCACTCAATTAGGGCCACAAGTACGCTGACCTGTGTAAGGAAATTTTTCTAATCCAAGGGTATAGTTGAGTGAGAATCTGATGGTCTGAAACCTTAGATAATTTTAGGGCTACGGCTTAAAATTGGAAAAAAAATCCAGATCACAAGTGGACCCCACCACAGAAAACAATGGGGATAGTGACATTCACTATTGAAATCTTTCCAGGACCCACTTTGCTACATGTTTCTCATCTAGCCATTTATCCATTTTGCTAGGTCATTTCAATACATGGTCCCGATTACCAGATGAGACAGATCACAATCTCAGGTGAACCACCACCACGAAACAACGGGGATTTGAATAGCTATCATTGGAATCAGTTGGGCCCACTATATTTGTAGCGTGTGCGGGTCCCAACCTGATAATTATTTACCACCAATCTATTGATAAGGTCACACCAACCTGGGTTAAGGGACAATACAATGTCAGTTTGATCCAAAGTACAACGGTCCTACCACAAGTACCGAGGGAGTGGGTTTTAACCACCGTTAGAAACTTCCCTAACTGACCGTCATATTATATTTTTCCATGTTGACCATTCGGCGGTGGGACGCTCCATAATGTATCTATTTAATCCACACCATTCACCTACTTGGTCTGATCATTTTAGGCCATGAACCCAACAATCAGGCTAACCCAAAGTTGAGATGGGTCATACCATAGGAAACAGTAGTGTCAATGATGCATACAATTAAAACCTTTTTAGGGCTACTTTGATGTTTATTTTCCATCAACCTATTGATGAGATGGCACGACCTGAACCATGGCCTGACCCATACATAAGAAGCAGATCCATGGATCTAATGGGCCTCACCATGTGAGGCAATGGTAGCGAAATATCCACCATTGAAATTCATTTCTAATGGCTCACCGTGATGTTGGTTAGCATCCAACCTGCTGACGAGGTCTCTTAAATCTAAATGAAAAGATTATACGAACACTAGCTTGATGGAATTAGTAGCTGGGCTCATATGTTACACGTGTACCATCTCCACGTTGCCACTGTGTTGTGCATATTTGATCCACACCCTCCATCTAGTGGCTAAGTCTACTGTGCTGCATGGGCTTATCCGCACTGTCCATCCCTATTGCAAACTCATGTTAGGCATGAGCCCATGAGTAAGACAGATCTAAGGGTTAAAAGTGGATCTCACCATTTAAAACAGTGGTGACCATGGCAACCACCATTGCAAACATTCCAGAATCCACAGAGATGTACGTGGTAAGCCTACTATGTCCATCTGTCTTGAACAGAACTTGACCCACCGTAATGTATATGTTTTATCTAAACCTTACATCTGTTTACTAGCTCATTTTATGCGCACAGGCCCAAGTATGGGACTAATGTAAGTCTCAGACCATACCACATGAATATTTAAAATTCTACTAGGACCGCCATTTGAGTCCACCCTCTTTATCTTAAGTTATTTAATGTTGCTTATCACATGAATATGTGTGTACCGAAATTTGGTAACATGCTATTATACCTGACTCTGATAAGGTCGACACTAATATTGTGCTTAATATAAGGCATATCATGCTCATTCATATGCTACACGCATCATCTGTATGCCTATTATGGATTCTAATTGATTATAGCATATGCCTTTCAGATTGATATACTTAGGGGACCTATATGAGATAGGGTCACCCGGATGATCCTAATTTGACTTGATGCATGACTTGTAAGTGTGATTCATGCATAACGCATTATGTATGGCACACTGTATCTATTCCCTAGCGACACTAGGGAGGTAGTTTCACAGTTGAGATATGACTGGCGTATATGAGTACAGACACTGGAAACTATTGAGTTTACAGGGCGTCACAAGCATCTCTTGGTGAAAGTCCCTAAACCCTGTGGTACCAGTAGGATGCTCCAATGTCTAAACTGAGTGGATTCATGAGCGCATGAAGGCTAGATACTGGTAGGCCGCGTCTCCCACTGTATCGTGGTCGATTGGAAGGGGGTTTGACCTTACCCGCCCGGGTGAAGAGGGTTATCTGTTAGGTTGAGTTTGACCAACTTGTGAAATGAGTTTGCCATCGGCGAGCCGGATGTGTTTTTGTATACCACCGACGACGTGGATCGTGAGGTCTCTTGCACTTGCTTGGTCTCGCGCGCGATGGGCGGCAACAAATGTCGAAAGTGTACTAGATCTCGGTGATGATCCAATTGTGAATTGTTATGAGATATGGACTAGTGGACTAGGCATCAGGATTGACATGTGACATATGGTAACCATACATTCATGTAGCACTCGAGATTGTAGATGCGTAAATATAATTCAGTGTTATACAATCTGGGCCCTATCCCCAATAGGTATGGGACTATTCGAGATTAGGAGTCTATCATCATGGAATTACTTTACATGTTAGGTATGGAACTAACATGTGTTGTAACCCTGGGTGTGATGCCCCTACTGGCATATGACACTGTGCACCACAACTGATTCCTTCATCATGCATTTTCATATTGCATATTTGTATATGATAATTGGCTCGATAGGCCTTTTACCTTGTATAACCTTAGAATGACCGTTAACATTTATGACTTGGCTGCATAGTTCTCCATCATTTCTGCATACTCTGATATCGTTATACATGTCATACCTATTGTGTACGCACACACGAACTCTCTAAGCTTCCTAGTAAGCTTACGCACGTTGTTTACATGCAGGTTATGATAAACAGTAACAGTAGTAAGGCAGGAGCACACGCCTGACCTTTTGGAGTTTTTGTATATGTATTGTATTTCCCTTTTCCAGTACTGTACTTAAATCTTTTTATAGTGGATGTATGTGATGATGTTTTGGCTTATGATACATTCATGGTTATGCTTTTACTTTTAAAAAAAAAATCCCTGAAAATCCTCATTGTAGAATTCCAATTTTGAAACTTGGCGCAAGCTAGGAATCGAAATCGGGGTACCACGGAGGCTTTCAGTACTGGATTCGGTTTACGGCGAATGAGCGCCAAGAATCAGATTTGGGGCGTTACACAGCCCGGGTACACAGTGTTAGGTTGCTCATCGACGAGTGGAGGGCGCCTACAAATGATATAAGGGTCATCAACCAAACACGATTGTGGAACAGTCACGGCATCATTACAGTTTGATGTACTAGGTTCATAGATTTATTGGTTGTTCATTGGTCACTACGAGGAGGCTCGTCACCCCAGTGTAGGCCAACAGCATGAACACAGTGTCATATCCCACCATGTCATGCTCCTGAGACTTGGGGATCATCTCACTAACGGTTATCAGTAGGCCTCTCCAGGATATGGGGGTGCTCCACATTCAAGCATATGTGAACATGGTGGACACACATGATTGGTTAGCTAGTAGACTAGTTTGGTGGACTTGGCGAACCTCGACGCAACCAGCACTGGTGCAAGCATCCCATGTAGTCCAACTACTGTCGATTGTTCGCGTTCAGCCTGGGTCAATTAGACTAGTGGAGGGCAACCAACTCAATTATGGCTACCTTCATCAATTAATGGTTTGCCGACCGACCAAATTGACCAAATAGCCGCAATTAATAAATATACTAATAAATTAATTATTGTGGCTATAGGAAAGTATACAAACAACAAATCAAGAAAATTCTACTTTGTTTGGACATTTTATGAAATATGTAAGCCGTATTATGACTAACATAGCAATTCATAGGTGCTAAGGCAAATTGATTGGATAGGTAAGTGATTAGTAAAAAGCATGAACAACAAATTAGTAAATTCAACCTATTCTAGCAACCAATCGAATATAAAAGCTTCATTACACACGGATTACAATTCATGAAAAGTAAACGAGACATATGAGTACGCACAAGTTAATATCCATTTATCTATTTATGACACAAATCATTAATTGTGAAATGGGGTTCGATAAACGGCAACATAGGGGTAACGGTCTGCACCTTAGGTCGGTATATCGGTTTCGGGCTTGCTCTTAGTGTTAGGGTCCCGCGGGTTAGCTCACCGGCGCCCTGTACCAAGACGGTTGGCTTGTAAGAGCTCATGTATTTGATTTTCAAAGAAAAATCTTCATGATAGGGGTTGTTATTTACCTCAAATTGATGCCGGGGAGATTCCGACAATGCGGCGTGATGCGAATGCGCTGTCGGCTAGTGGCGACGGGGTGGATCTTCCACACTAGCTCCTCTCCCTCACTTTTCCCTCTCTTCTCCACTCTCTCTCCTCCTCTTTTTGTAAGTGAAAATTTGTATAGGAGTGAGAGAGTGAGAAATGTGGGTTATTTATAGTGCCATAATGTGCGCAAATAGCCTCGGTGCCCCTTTTCATTAGATTTATCCTGAAAAATGGTGTTTCTGATTTACAAGGCCTCAACAGAGGCCCATAGGCTCATCCGCACAAGAGGATAGGTGTCCCACCATGGGATCTATGTTACATTACAATTTAGTGGCAATCGGACGCTTCGATAAACCTGGGGACTCCACTTATGATAGATGGCCGTTGGTGATCGATCGGGGCCGCGACTATACAGATATGAGCATGAAAATACTCTTAACTCATGCCTCAGGTTTGGTTGCGATTTATCGGTTGGAAAGTCACAACTTTGTTAAAGAGCCTAAGGTTTATTTCACTTAAGTTTTAGATTTTAGTTTAGGGGATTCGCGCATTGGAAGCACTTGGTTTCTGGCCCAAGTTGAGCTGTTCTAGGCACTTTTTTGGTTTGCCACCCATGATAGGCGTCAAGCCCGGTGAAACAGACATTATTCTATAGTTTCAGAATTAATGGCCTATTAACGAGCGGTCTAAAGCTCGTTTGGATAATCAACGAATTTTTGGAATGAATTAGGTATCGAGATTTCGTGTGCGCAATGATTATGTTTTGGATTAACTATGTTCATAGTCTGTCCTATTCGCAATTAGCGAAAATGGCGATCTGGTCATAATTACTCTAAACTGTTGGTTCGTATGTTAAATAATAATTGAGTCAACTTAGTTTATTAATTAAGATCTGACCCCTAGTTGTCTCCACTTTGGGTAGATCTTTAATTTAGTTGTGGTCATCTTGATAAGTTAATGATAGGTCGGCTAGATTTGGGCCATATGTGAACAAATCACAGGGCTAATGGATTTGTTGGCTTTCTACGGTTGATTAATCGAATTTGTGTGGTTCGTTACTGATATCACCCACGTATAGGCTAACATCGAGTGTTAATGGTCAGTAAGTGACAACATAAGTTAATTATATTGAAAAATTTCAAGTGTTTTCTTAAAAAAAAAATAATAATAATCTAAAATAACGAAAATCAAGAACGTTACAGTAAGTCATGCTATTCCTTTATCTAAATAATTAAGCAATCAACTAAATTATTCAGGATGACAAGTCTAAATGTCTTACATGGTTGAGAAGCCTAGTACATTATTATGATTATTCACTCCGGCTGGAATCACAACATGCGAGTGGTTCTCATAGTAAGGGGCTGGTTGAACGCTAACAATATAAGCTTAAATGGCCCAAAACTTTTATGGCAAGATAAGTCATCTAATCTCATATCGCTAACACCATCCACCCCACCTTATTTAATTAACTCCCACCAGGAAAAAGTCAAAAGCCTTTAGACTGAACATTGTCCATTGAAAGACAAGCACTAACTTTTTAATATTTAATGCATGATATATATATATATATATACGGAAACGCTCACCTGCGAACCAGTTCGTACGTACTACGTACGAACTTTTTTGAGAACCCATCATACGTGATGTGGATCCAAAATCTGAACCGTTCATGTGAAGCAGCACCTCCTGAAAACCCCCGTGCCCAAGTTTTACTTTGATCTAAAACTTTGATGGGCCATGAAAAATGAAAACAGTTTCCTCCCTTGATTTGCATTTCTCTTTGCTATGGCTCACCAGAATATTAGATCAGGGTGAAAATTTGTCACATGGGGTTTTATGGGATTCCGCATCACATGGACCGTTCAGATTAGACACCATGGCAAGTGTGCAAAGGTGCGCACGTGCGTATGTGCACAGGGGAGCATGACTCTCTCTCTCTCTCTCTATATATATATATATATCATGTACTTCGAATCTAAAATTAATAGTCATCATCGGTGATTGTTACTTTGGTAAAAACACAAATGATTCTACATATAAATTCAGAGAAATTGAAATCCCATCAAATATGTTGCATACAAATAGAAGGCCAGCCATGTCACTGTACTTTAATTGTCCAACTACTCTATCGGGCCATATACTTTCTAAAAATGAGTAATCAGGCCTAAGTGACCTATACTGTATTTAAATCTCATGCTAATAACTCCTATGTAATTATAATACTCTGATCATGGACATTTGGATTATGCGGTGAAAAAATTGTTCAGATATTTGAATTAGTCTTTGAAAGGACCTAGGCTGAGATAGTGTCAAGTTTGAGCCTGGTATAATGAAGATCAACCACACCCAATGATGATGTAGAATAATGAGTTGCTCTAAGCACTTGGAGTGTGGTTTCCATACACACTATAGTAATAATGCCCATAGATATCTGATTGGCCAAAAAATGGGCCCAAAATCATTCTCATTGATAAGCTCAACAAGACCTCTGTTGATAAGGGGCCCCTAACAAATGGTCCATGTGGGACTTGCTTGAGTTGAACCATTTGTAGCGAAATATATGAGAAACACCGATTTGAGAATTATAAGTTTCTTTGGAGATGTGAAAATTTTAGTAAGAGAGGGGTAGCAAGAGTATCATCATTCACACGCTTTCAACCTTACATATGTGCCACAATCCAAACTATAACAAGTGGTGCACCCCATTGTAGATCATTCATTAGCTTGAAATTTATTGAAGTATTGAGCTCTAATTGATTTGATATAAACCGTTCATCTTTTCTGCATGAATTTTTTTATTATGGTGCATGATGAATGATGCATGCATTTGGTTATATAGCAATTGCCATACAATGAGGGTCTTTACTCTTACTCCGGTGGTAGACTCTCAGGAGTTTCAACACCTGGTTGAGGGTCCGAGTGCCCATAGGTGGTGAAATTCCACTATGGCATGAGTATGTGGTGGTGTGTGTGCGTGTGTAAAAATAAAAAATAAAATAAAATAATTGCCATACAATGGAGATATATATAAGGGGCCCACCTCTAACTAGTACATCAAATCCCAAAACCATGCTAGTGCAACTCCCAATGGTCGCTATACATCTAAAGAATTATCGTGATCCGAAACTCAGGTGAGATGACTCTAGAACCTGATACTATAATTACTCGTGGTGGCGTCCCTGATTTACCATGGTTAGAGGAGAATAAAAGAGATAGAGATGAGTTTTTGTTGTTGTTTTATTTTTTGTTTTTTAAAAATCACCATGGGATGCCTGATTGGCCTTAGTTGGTTGAGAGACTATAAAACGCTGCTAATGCTTGTTGGCTCTTATACCACTGTAGGTTGAATTCATGTTTATGGCTAAACAATAACATGCATCAACAATAGAGTTTTGATTAGGGAATTAATGCATATATTAGAGCATGATTAATGATCATTGTTTCAAATATAACATCATGAAATGCATATATATGCAACTTAACACACCCAAATCCATAGCTCAAGTGGTAGACTGAGGGAAGGCTGAGGTCTTGGCATTGATGCCCTAGTGGGGGTGGCTAACAGTGAAGTGTGATCTGACAGTGGGTGTACTAATAAGCTAACAAAATAAAAAATAAAAAAAATATGCAACTTAACATGAATATAAACACTCACAAGTTCAAACAAAGCGTGCATAATATGAAGAAAAAAAGAAGTTCTCTTTAGGATCCAAAAGATTATGTCATTTAGTCGTCCACGTATATTATGAAGATTCGTTATAAAATTTTCAAATCATTTCCTTTAAGTTTAAGTTTCTCTGAATCATTTTTAAAAGTTAGTGGCACTCATGTCTCATTCCACAATATTGTTTTAGTCACTTGTCTTGAAATACGAATATGATCTTTATATTGATTTTAAGTCTTCCCTTTGACATTTAAGTTTCGTCTCGATTTGGTGAATTTTCTTTTATATCATCTAGTATTAGTATTTTCGTGGAAAGTTGAATTTATTGAGGATAAAAGTAGGTTAATTAATCGTAGGGTTTTATGATGTGTATATCTTTAAATGCACTCAAATTATTTTCTCTCAAGTTCTTTTATGATTTGTTTAAATATGGGATACCACACACACACACACACACACACACACACACACACCCTCCATGTTACATGCTATTGTGAACTGGAGCATTTCCTACTCAATAAAATTATATAGAGTTGGGGAAAAAATATCAAAAAATTGAGAATTATGATTAAGTAAGAAAAATGTTTATTGAAACATACATAATGGATGTGGAGGTCATGTGGCCTAATAAAAATTGGATTAGGAGTTTGTTCCATTTTTACAGTCGAACAGTAAATAGTTTACTAAAAAGGTTTTTTGTTATTTTTTTTAATAAAAGAATGTTATGAAATAGTAAAGAAGAGGCTTATATCAATCTTTCCCTTCAGTGCACTAAAATTTTAATGTTTTATAATAAAAGGTTAACTAAAAACAAGAAAAAGTGTTTTCTATCAATGCAATAATCGTCATTTAAGCCATGTATCATTGATATAAGCTACTCTTACTAAAACCATATAAGAACAACTCACCGGTGATTGAAATTCCTTAAAATGTTCATGAGCATGTGAGTAAAGGCATGTTTTAGTAAATAAATTTATGAGGTAATGGAGAAGCAATGTCACTTAGGCCTGTTTGGGTACCATAAGTGTTCCGATTAAAGATTGTGGACAAATTTGTTCAACTAACATGGATAAGCTATGTTAGTGTCTTGACTATTATTTGTAAAAAAATAAAATAAAATTGAACTAGACTAGATAAACAAGCCTATGTGTCACCTGACATACATTTGGCACATTAGCACATGTGGACATGCACAACATTTGTGGATTGAGAGTTCCACATGGGGCATTTGCCCATTTGACACATGTGGAGCACTAGAATGTGCATGGTTGCACATGTGGTACATGTAAACATTGGCACATATAGAGTTCTTGAAAGTTGCATCACCACATGTGAGGTATTTGAGGATGGACCGTCTCACTTGTAACATATTGGCACGTGTGGCCACATGTGGAACCAAGTATGTATTTAAAAAATAAAAACTTATTTATGTATCCTTTGAAAAGCATGACTTAAAACAATTTTACGTCCAATTATCTAATGCAAGGTAATAATTCAAATTTTTTAGATCTTCCTATCATTAAGTTGATTTGAATCAGTACCCAAGGTGCTTGAAAAACCATTGACAAGCACTTACCGGTCATCCATCCAAATAGATGTAAATGAATATATTTGCAATGGTAACGAACAGGACCATTAATGCAGCACAACCATCATTAAGTGATATATGAAATGACACTACAGTAGCAAATCACATTTTTTTATCGAACAAAAGGGTAGTTGTATATTGATAACTAAAGGTCATTAAAACTTCTCAAATCATCTTGGTGAAAGTAGGATTTAATAGAGTTGTTGGAGAAGCGATGGCTAACCTTGTTAGATCATCTTGAGAATGATAAGTGATATCCTACTTAAAATAAATTAGCTAATCTATGGAACCCAATATTATTCAACCATAGTAATCAAATTTCTTAAACAATCTTAACCTCTGATTATGGGATATTTGTTTGTCGAAATGAAGCAATTGAATGGTCTTCAATTTTAACCATTCAATCAACATCTACCTGTCCAACACCCACATGACAAGTAATCTTAATTTTTTGTCCATGGTACTTTGAACATATTGTAATTTAGACATTTTAATTGGATTTATTTATATGCAATGTGCAAATATAATGTAATTTTTAAGTGATTGCATACCATTGATCACACTCCACTATCATTTATAAGTTTTTCTCTAAGGGATCATTTTGCAACATGAATTAAAAATTGTGGTTTTTGAAACCCGTGGAATTAAGAAGATTTTGCAAACAAACTATTATAAGGTGACAATGTAAAATATGATTTTTTTCACACAGATTTTGAATGATTCGAAATTCAAATCCATCAAAATCTTCACTAACAAATGTCCTAAATAATTAAATCCACCTAAATTTCTCACAATCCACACCTCAAGTCAACATTTGATGATAAACACAAATTTCAGCATAACAAATGGTGAAGGGAAAAAAAATAACAATCTCAGTCCTATAGATCTATTTATACTTTTATATTCTCATATTCTTTTTTCAAAATTTCCAGCTATAGAGCATCAATTCATTTTCTATTTATCATTAATTAATTAGAAATAAATTAGAATTCTTAAGAAGCTCTAAAACTTTATTTAATAAAAAAATTGACAAATCAACCATATGAAAGAGAAAGAATCCTTCTTTGCTTGTCCACCAACTTAAAAAAAAAAAAAAACTTAGACATGATAAAAAAACAAATTACAATTGTAAAATCCAATTCCTTAATTGACCAATGATAAGAAAATCTGGCAGAAAACTAAAATTTTAAAAGATTTAAAATTTTAATTCCTCCACCCATCTTATGTTGTTGGCTAAATGTAGTAAAAAGAAAGAAAATCTAAATAGGAAAAAAGAATTTCAGGTGATCAATCATGTGGAAGGTAAAGAATTCTCCTTTGCTGATTGATCAATTAAAGTAAACAAATAAATAAATAATATAAATAAATAACTAACTACACAAAGCTTCTACATAATTTAAAAACAAAAAAAAAGATTAAAAATATAATTCCTTGATCCACCATGAATAGAAAAACCAAAGTAAAAATTAAAATTAAAAAACTTCAAAAATATCTAATTACTTTCACTCTTACCATGTTAATTAAAAATTGTCAAACAAAAATCTAAAAATGCTAAAGTAGGAAAAAGATTTTTTCATAAAAGCAGCCTTTAAGATAAATAATCCTCCTTTACTCGTTGGTCAACATAATTTAGAAAAATTATCAATTAATAAAATTCAATTTCTCAATTGACCCTATAAGAAAATTAAAATAAAACTAAACTCAAAAATAAAAACTAATTATTTCCACCTTATAATGTTGCCTAAAAATTCTCAAACAAAAAAAAAATAAAAAAAAAATAAAAGATATACTCTCACAAAACAAATCGTGTAAAAATAGAGAATTGTACTCTAATAATAAATTAGTTTGCTCCAAGTAGGTGTAGGTTCGACTCTCCTTTGAGGTGATACCTGTTGCAGGTGATTGTTTGCATCCGCAAGCAAATATTTTCTTCTGAAAAGGGATAAGGGCACTGCGTTGCAAAAAAATAAATTAGAATAAAAAAAATCCAATTTATTGATTGGATCATTTTAAGAAACCAAGACTAGTAAGTAAAATTTTTAAAATTTCAATAATTTTTCCTTCCATTTTCTCATGTCTAATAAAAAATAGTGAAAAAATAACAGCAAAAAATGGAATTTTCATTAAAGCACCGATTTTATTTAAAAAGAAATAAAGAAAAAAAAAAAACGGAAATGGAATTTTTCATAAGCAGCCGTATGTTAAAAAAAAATGTCTCCAAAAGTCCCCCACCAAACTTCCCCTCTCCAAGAATCTTTTTATACGCATCTCTCACCATTTCTCTCTCCTCTACCTAGGGTTCTTTCTCTCTCTAATCTTCGTTTCAATTCGTGTCAAAAATCCTCTTAAATCCTCTTCTCGTCATTTAACAAGTGACAACTCCTCTCTCTTCATCTTTTCTCGTCTCCATTCAACGCATAACCCACCCTTTTCCCTCTCCTTCCCTCTCTATAAAAGGGTGGTTTCAGTTCTTTGGTCTTATTCTCTTTGAGAGAGAGAGAGAGAGAGAGAGAGAGAGAGAATGGAAGGATTGGACGGTGGGGATGGACTTGATGAAAATCCTGACCCCAACAAGGAATTAGCCGATGGGTCTTCAGGTCTGCTCTGTTTCTTGTTTTCCTTTTACTTCTTTGTTATAATTTCCATTGATTTTGTGTTTTGGAGTTGTTTTGATCCGAGTTTTTCTTTTCGCTGCCTTCAAATGGGGGTTTTGGGTTTTGATTGAGTTGGGTTTTTGCCGGAGTTCGTAGTCTTTCTCGATTTCCCTTTTCTGGTTTTTTGGTTTTTGTTTTTGTTTTTAAATATTACTGTTTGATTGAGTCTGGTTTTTGTGGGTTTCTGTGAAATTTTTTTTTCCTGGTTATATGATCTGGGTTTTTGGTCGATGTAAATGGCCGTTTTTCAATTCCATTTTTCGGTTGAGTTTTGGTTCTGCTGGAGTTTGCGGTTCCTGTGGTTTCGTGATCTGGGTATTTCATGCCTCTTTACTGTTGCTTCTGAGTTCAATTTCTGTTGAAGTTTTGGAATTCTCGGTTTGATAATCTGGATTTTGGTGCTTGCAGATATTTTTTTTCTTTCTTTTGAGAAGTAACTAGCTGTTTGATGGAGTTTGATTTTTTCTAATTCTACGCTATCGGAAATTTGATGATATGGGTTTCTGGTGCATGCAAATGAGTTTTGTTTGAGTTTGCTTCTCATGATTCTGGCAATGTTACGATCTAGGTTTTAGGTTTTCAGCAAATGGGTTTTGTTTAGGTTTGCTTTCGTGATTCTGGCCTTTTTTTTGTTCCCTTTCTTTTGGGAAGTAAGTTTTCTGTTTGATGGAGTTTGATTTTGTCTAATTCGATTTTGGAGATTTCGTGATCTGGGTTTTTGGCGCATGCAAATGAGTTTTTCAGTCTTATTTATTTATTTGTTCATGTAATTTTACTTTTTGATTGAGTTTGATGTGTGGATTAGTTCATAATTGGGAATTCTTTCTGATGGTTGGTCAGAGGAAGTTTGTGCAATGAATGAATGCTATTGATTGTTTGGTGGGGGAGTTTGAGACTTAGGGTTTATGTGTTTCATATCAATTACGATAGGAATCATGTCGCTTAGGGTTATAAAGGTGAAAAAAAAGAGAATCTGAGCATTTTTGACGCCATGCAATGAAGCTATTAGTTGATCATTCATGATCTGGTATATGCTTGATCTGTGGAAATGTATTTCATTTGGTTGGGTTCTTATTTTACATGCTTAATTCACTGAAATGTATTTCGTGTGTTGGGGTCTTATTGTTAGATCGAAGGTTTGATTTATTTTGCATTTTTTGACTGTAATAGTCTGGTAGTGGATTCTAAAAATGGGGAAGAAATATGAATGGAAAGGTTATTTTTTGTAATTTCATGCCATGCTGTGGAGATGCTATTATGGTAAATATTGATTCAAGATGCTTAATTTGCTGTTATGTGTTTCTTTTAGTCGGGTGCTTGTCGCTGGCATGTGTGTGATTCGCATTAACTGTTAATTGGGAAATCCAGCAAACCACCCACGGGTGTGCTGTAACTCATTGACTATACACACTGCATACGTGCATGCCAATTGGGACATCCAAATCGTGGGCTCTATTGTTTTTATAGGAGCGTAGTGTGAAAAATCACACCGATTGGACAATCCTAACTGTCCAATTATCATCAAATGGTTGGTTGATAGACAAATGGTCAGCAGTCTCCAAATTGAATGGGTGAGATCATGTGGTTAAGATCATCTGATCCACATGACTTCAGGCTATGCTCCATCCACAATGGGGGCCTGATTTGTGTGTGTATATGCCAATATGCCGCAGATGCATGGTGGATGTATGCAACATGGGAGTGTTATGCAGCAGTGAAAGATAGCACCTGGACCCATTGTTGATGCTTGACCCTGGGTTGTAAAAGTGGTAAAAAATGCAAAGGAAAATTAGTCATGATTTGATATGTGCTTGATTTTCCAAAATATGTCTAACTTGGCGGGTCTCTCTCCATTCTGGCATCCGAGCAATTGCTTAGGCTTAATCATAATCATTGTTTTCATGAATTGAGAAATAGGAAAGTGGAGATATTCTAGGTTGAAGAGTAAGATTTTGGGTCCGTGCAGCTACAGACATGGAGCATTAAAAAGAAGACTCATCCATTCTAACACAGGACCCTCATTCCTCACATGGCAGGAATATGCATATAATCCTAAACCTGTGCATGTGAGTCTCATGGGTAGAGCATTTAAAAGCTATGTTTTGGACTTCACACATTGAAGCAGTGTTTTAAATAGCGAATAGTGTGCAATAACGTTCACCCCTTTGAAGCATGGGGCGTAAGGTACATAGTGTGTAGCGTAAGCTAGATGCTTCTTCTAGATTTTTAATTAAGGCTGCACTTGGTTGCACGAAATTTCATCTAGGGGCACAAATTAAGTATAAAGATAAAGAAACGGGAATGGAACTGATTTTACAGTGTTACTTTTATGATTTTACTAAAATCATTGAAAACATTAACTATATATATATATATATTTTGAAAATAGAAAATGTAACAAATCATTGAAAACAATAATTAATTTCAATGTTTAGTGAAAAATGACTTGTAGTCTAAGCTACACAGTGTGTGGCATAAGCTACATGTGACTTAAGTTATTTGCATGAGCTATGTAGTGTGAAGGCTAAGCTATGGTATGTAGCGTGAAAGCTAAGTTACGCTACGTATCTTAAGCTAGATGCTGTGTAGCACAAGCTGTTTAAAACTCTACCGAAGCTATTCAGTTGTTAAATCATGATTAGATGTACTTTTCTTATCAAATTGTGTTTCATTTCACTTCTCTTTGCCATGGTTAGTAGGTGTTTGAGCGTAAAACATAACAGTCATTCTTTTAGGACTATATTGCAGAAGAATAAAGAAAGTTGAAGTTTGGAGCCACACAAATTAATTCACTTATTACAAAAAGGGACGTATATGATTCCCACGTATATATCTCCATAGCTGTTGGTTACGATTTTTGTCAGTTACTTCATTTAGAGCAATTGCAATCCATTTTGTTTTTGTTATGTTCTGTGGCTTCGATGTGACATTTCTTTTTGTTTGATTCTAGAGTGCCATCAATCATCAACGACCTCATTGCATGGAGATTTTTTTCCCTTTTATTTGAACGTGCTTCCTTGTTATCAACAGGCAGAACTTGTCTTTTCCCTTTTCCTTTTATGACCAAGGTATTCCAAAGCGGCTATGTAACAGCTGTGACACAACGGTCTATTAATGGGGCCACAACAAATTTTTTTTTTCAAAAAAAGAGAGGCTGTTATGGCCTGTGTCGTAACTGTAACGGCCACTACTGTCGTTATGGAATATGTTGTTCTTTTCAATGAATATGTAACACATGGGAGACCATTTCTTTATGTTCGAGCTTAACTCAGTTTTTCAACATCATATAGTTGATACCCGCTTTGATGCGTCACAATATGCATTCTTTGGGAAAGATGTCTTGGAGGAAGTTGAGCTGGGGGGATTAGAGGATGATGATAGTCTTGGCTTAATTGGATTCGACGATGATGAGTATCCGCTATCCTCTCTTGGGGATAGAGAAGAGGTAAGTCTTTTTTTCTTTAGTCATAGAAGATTACACCTGAGCACATTTTCCTGTATCTCTTATTATTATTATTATTTGATGTTTGTAATTTCTTTACTTTGTGATATTTTTAAATATGGCTTCTGTTTGACGGTGAGATGTTAATGGATTTTTCTGAACTTGCCTTTAGTATTGTATTGATTATCTATCTTGTGGAATCAGTCATATGCTCATATTCCTTTCATTTTTTAAGTCAGTCAGTATTATTACATTAGCCACTCCACTACAAATAGGCATGAAAATTCCACTCCAATTGTTCCTCCAAACATCTCTCAAGTCTCAACAAATTTCTTGGAGCCACACATCCCAACTATATCTGAAAATGCCCTCTTGAGACTCCCGAAAATCCAAATAGCTATGACTATGAGTTCCACCATCCACAAACCTACCTCCCACTGAATCCGGGCCTTAGCTGTATTTTCTTTGATATTATTCTAAGAGGAGGGCGATGTGCTGTCTCAATTCATTCATTCATTTCTTTCTTTCCCCTCGAAGGTGTGGCCATAACGGCCACTGCCGTCACTGTTACGATATGGTCCGTAATGGCCGTTCTTTTTTCCTTTTTTGAGAAAAACTTGTATCGGATCCGTAACGTGCAACGTTTCTGACTATTATCAGTATGTAATAGGTGTTTTATTACTGTTTTTGAGTACGCTCCAAGTTGAGAGCTTGTGCTGGCACCTTATTCAATAAGTTCTGTAGGTATTTTCAGGTCTAATGCACATCCTTTTTTCCCCCAGATTTCCACGACCATTTTCTAAATTTTCTTACTTTAATGAAACAAATTACTCAATATCAAATTATGGGGCCTTTATTTATCTATTTCTTGAGGTTTCCCACTTGTTTGTAAAATGAAAGCTTATGTAGAATTGCATGTTTGGATGCTGAAGTAAATTTGTACATCTTCCTGCAGTTGAAGCATTTATATTGTATTTTCCAACTACTCCCTTCGGGGACTACTACTTTAACAGATCATAGGCCAGCACAGTTTCGCTGAGGGCACAGCCCATTGTCTTGAAGCTAAACTGTTGTGATGAATTTGCAGGGTGAAGGTTTGGGGTCTTTATCTGATATTGATGATCTTGCAAGTACTTTTAAAAAGGTCAGTTTTTCCTTCTGTTGAACTGTTAAAATGATCATGCAAGGCTGTGAAAATGTCCAATCATATCTCAATGTGGTTGGAATGTGATAAATTAACCATTCTTAAGGTTAAATCCCATCTGACCATGGTGATAATTTTCTGATGGGTATCTTAGCTAAAGTTAGCTGGGACAAGGCTATGTTGGTGACAACATTTTAGCTATAAAATCTCTCTGTCTCTGTC
This sequence comes from Magnolia sinica, assembly GCF_029962835.1. Taxonomy (NCBI): domain Eukaryota; kingdom Viridiplantae; phylum Streptophyta; class Magnoliopsida; order Magnoliales; family Magnoliaceae; genus Magnolia; species Magnolia sinica. The sequence goes on along the minus strand of NC_080584.1, from coordinate 6,451,286 downwards.
TCTGTCTCTCTCTCTCTCTCCCCCTCTCTCCACACACACACACACACACACACACATATATATATATTCATTAGCTGTTCAACTTTAAAAGATATGTATATATATATTTTCATAAAATAGCGATTATTGGAAATTAAGTTACCTTGACTGGGTTCATTTGTATATTTTCTATGTGGGCCTGAGAGGTTAATGAATTATATGAGATCCTCTAGTGATGATATGCATATTTCTTGGGTTCTTAGTTTGGACAAGTGGGGCCTGTTGTCAGGTGATTCAAACTTTTGATTTAATCCAGGCCATTGATGGGCTGGTAGCCTGATGTCCCTTTAAAGCCTAGCTTGTGTTGCTCCAGGCTTGGGCTTGACTTAATAAGCACATAAAATTGTGGGCTGGGCCTTAACTATGCAAGTGAAGCCCAATGAGCGGTTTTTAAAATCTACCACTATATTACATACTAATAAAAATGAGAAGGTCTCAAGTCCAACTGGTTGGACCATAGATTACGGTCCACCCAGCGGATAACTTCCAACCTCTCATGTTTGTGCCACATCCAAATCCTCCAGTAGGTTGGCCCTATCAGGAGGATCACCTTCTCCAAAAAAAAAGAGATATCTAATCATGGAGTGAACCACACTTGTATTTTGATATTTATCAATGATAAATTTTTTCTATGATTAGCCCATCTGATGAGTATATAGGGTTGATTTTTGCATTAGGTGATCCTCATGGTAGTGCCAACCTATTAGAAGGGTTGTATATCATGTGCACTTAATAGATTGGAATTTATCTTCTGGGTGGACCATTCCTTGTGGTCCAACCAGTTGGATGTGAGAGTTTCTCAATAAAAATTGGGTTTTGTTACTTATTCCATGTTGATTGATAGAAAAAAGTATCTTTTCTACTTTTGAAAAATATGATTATATGATGTTTACTATGGTGGTCTTTCCTGAAGTGGAAACGGAAATGGTATATTTACTAAGGTTGATTGCTGATGTCCATTCTGTAAAAAAGTAGCTGTTAGCATTTACTTACTCAGGACTTATTTGTATATTTAATGATTATATGCTTTTATGGTCAATTAATGTGTTTTCCATTGTTCAGAAAATTGTGACAACTCGTCATGGCACAAGCATAATGTAGACATGCCAATCCAAGCCATCCAAATGTGGGTCCCATTTCTAACGCAGCATAGACCTAAAATCACACTGACAGGAATTTTTTTTTTAAAAAAAAAAATTAAATATTAGAAAAAGCAATATCATTGCTCAGAGTTAAGGTTGTATTTGCCAGGCCGGGCTTGAATAATTTTAGTGGTTGGGTAGTTTGGCTTGGGCTTGGAAATTAAAACACGTCATGGACTTGGGCTTCTCTAAAATCTTGTCGGCTTGGACCATAAAAAAGTGGGCTCAGGTATGGGTTGACTCTGGAGATCCTGGCCCCTCACCCAGTCATTTGATACCCCTAGATCGGATGGGTGGTGGGCTCCAGTGTAGATTGACAAATATCTCCTTCATGGAACAGTCCTAAGATTTTGATTCGTGGCCTGCAAATTGACTTTTAGGGAAACCGATACAATGATGGCACGCGTGCAACTGAAGAAAGCCCAAAGATTGTGTTGTTAGGATCTTCAAACCCGGGAGATTCTTATGGCATTGATCATCCATGGTGGGTTCCATCAGATGAGCAGTCTGAATCCTCCATCCACAGGCCCCACTTGTGCAAACTCAAAACTCAAGACACTATGCATGCCATCTTCTTGAGGATGATATAATTTCTTTTGATATATTTAATATTCTTTGTCCATTTACCAACATCATCTACTGGAACTATTGTAGCATGTTTATTTATGTTCTTTCTTAACCTCGAAAATTAATCTAGAAATTTAATAAATTCTTTTCCTATTTGGGGGTCCTAATAAAATTGATTAACCTATAGAAAAGAAATAGAAACTTAAGAAAGCATCCAAATAAGTGTTATGTATGTTTTCAATTGGTATCTTCCCAATCCGTTGAGTCATCATTCAAACTTTTTCCTGTACTATTAACTGGGCGTGTACGCAACAGTATGAAAGCATTGCTCATGCATTGGGATGTCCCAAACGTGATGTTTTGATTGTGAGAATTCTGTGTCTCTCTCCTTGAGGGATCGTAGATATTAATTTCACTTATTATTATGCTGGGTAGTGATGATCCTTGGAAAAAAAGATTGTGCAGTAATAACTTTTGCCATTTTGCTCCCTTCTACATGGCATGGGTGGCGAGGCCCACATGAATCATAATTCATAACATGCACTTGATAGCCACAACCTAGCAATTAGAGAAGTTCTTGTTTTTTTATTTTTATTTTTATACATTTGACTATGAAAAAGAAAAATGCTTTAACAGGTTCACTCAAAACAAAGAAAAACATTGCAACCAATTCATTGTCTGTATCAATGTTCAGAACAAAGGTGAAGAATCTCATTTAAATAGATTTTCACCTAGAGACAAATCAATCCCAAGTAATTATTGGGATAAGGCTTAGATGATGACGATGATGATGAGGGAAAACAAGATACTACATCTAAATTCATCTGACTGTTTGGGTGTTTACCGCGACAATATTTTATTAAGAAGACTGGAAAGAGACAACTTTAAAGGAACGTCGAGAACGGTGACCTTCCGTCACTTCCTTTCCTCGAGAAACGGAGAATCAACTATTTGTTGCTCTCTCCTACTCCAAACAAGCAAAACATCCTCATCATAGCAGCCTTTAAAGTCTGGAGAGGAAAACAAAGAGTAAAATGCCCAGCTCGTGATGAAGAAAACAACAATTCGATTGATGAAGTCAGACGATTTTGATTTACTTACAAAGATTCTTTTGTTTCTATCCAACCACAAACCCAATAAAATTTCGGAAGGTTACCAATATTTGTTTGTTTCTTCCCAACTAGAAACGCTGTAAAATGCCACAAGGCACCATCCTCAATAGCGTGCTCCTTCTGTTCTGGAACAGACCAGAGTTTCAATCACTAATAAGCTTGGGAAGAGAGCCATTAAGGACCCAATCAGGACCGGAGAGGCAAAATAAGATACTACAATTAAATTCATCTGACTGTTTGGGTGTTTACAGCGACAATATTTTATTAAGAAGACCGGAAAGAGACAACTTTAAAGGAACGTCGAGAACGGTGACCTTCCGTCACTTCCTTTCCTCGAGAAAGGGGCAGAAGGCCACCATGGAAATAGAAAAAAACATACACCACCAAAGGTAAGCCTTCACCCAAACCCTAATGGGTTTATCCAAGAATCGACTATTTGTTGCTCTCTCCTACTCCAAACAAGCAAAACATCCTCATCATAGCAGCCTTTAAAGTCTGGAGAGGAAAACAAAGAGTAAAATGCCCAGCTCGTGATGAAGAAAACAACAATTCGATTGATGAAGTCAGACGATTTTGATTTACTTACAAAGATTCTTTTGTTTCTATCCAACCACAAACCCAATAAAATTTCGGAAGGTTACCAATAGTTGTTTGTTTCTTCCCAACTAGAAACGCTGTAAAATGCCACAAGGCACCATCCTCAATAGCGTGCTCCTTCTGTTCTGGAACAGACCAGAGTTTCAATCACTAATAAGCTTGGGAAGAGAGCCATTAAGGACCTAATCAAGACCAGAGAAGCAAAATAAGTGTTGCCAGAAATCCGTAGCCAACTCATCGTGGATGAACAAAAATTGTTGTCATAAATTGGTGGTGGAAAACAAAATTTGTTAGTGGTCAAATATGCATTGGGATGAACTGTAGAAAATGGAATGGATAAGATTCTCTCTCTCCCTCTCTCTCCCTCTCCCTCTTTGAGTTTTTACATTTACACCCTCCCTTTTGGCTACTTGCCAAATAACCTCTCCCTTTTTAGTATTGCCAGATAACCCCACCTTTTTTTCATACCTTGTTATAAAACATCCTCTACTCAACTTCCGTTATTTTTTTTTTTTTTTTTTTTTTTTTTTTTTTTTTTTTTTTTTGAGAGATAACAAAAAATTTATTAAAAGGCCGCAAAAGCGGACAAAGAGTACAACACTGGGCCAAAATCAAGAGAGAAAGCCGCCATGGGTAGGCTTAACAAAAACTGCCCAACTAAACACTAAATGCTTAACTTTACACACAACCTCCCCTATATAGACATTCTCATTTCGAAAGTGGTGACCATTTCACGCACCCCAGAGCACCCAACAAGCCGCCATAAAAAACAGCCGCCAAAAGACTTTTCCTAATTTACCACCCCCCCATACCAAGCCTAACTCACTAACTTCTGTTAGAGTTGACCACTGAATGATACTATTTGTTCATAATTAAATTTGATTGTTGACAACATAAAATGAGAGTTTTACCCTTGACTTTTTTGAGATGAGAGAATTCTATTTTATCCCTATGCAAATGTTAGAAGGTTATTCACGACATTTGGATGGTTTTGATCCACCATGTAGATGGTCTAGATCAAATGGCATGGATGGACCACCATTGGATGGTTTGAATCATGTGATCATGTTGGGGCCCACGTAACCAAGCGACTTAAACTCACCCAAAATTAAAATCTTTCTCATCTCTACGAAGTCAAGGACAATGTCATTTCATGTGATTAACGATCAAATTTAATGGTCAACCGTCTTTTTGAACATAAACTTTGATGAAAGTTGTTGGCGGGTATGAAGAAGGTGCTTACCATTGATAATTTGTGAAAGAGGAAGATGATAATCATCAATGTTTGCCTTCTGTGTTTGCGGAATGAGGATTCAACCTCCTGTTTGCTAGTTCCTTTGGATGTAAGACTGAAGACTTCCCAATGACTTATTTGGGCCTCCCATTGTGTATAGGTAAGCCTTCGAAGCATCTTTGGGACAAGGTCGTGGAAAGAATTGAGAGGAAGCTTCGAAGTTGGAAGACTCGATATGTCTCCTATGGAGGTTGCTTGATTCTCATCAAGACAACTTTTGCTATATATGCCAATTTACTATTTATCGTTGTTTAAATGTTCGAAATCAATTTTGTAGAGATTAGAAAAGATGAGAAGATAACTTTTTTTTTTTAAATTTTATTTAGGAAAGGCAACTTGAAGGGTCAAAAGTTTCATCTCCTCATATGGGAGGAGGTTTGCAGGCCGATCAAATCGGGAGGTGTGGGTATTAAAAGTTTGGAACACATGAATCTTGCTCTTTTGGGTAGATGGATTTGGAGATTTGGTTCCGAGTCGGAGAGGATATGGAGGGAGCTTATTGCAAGTAAATATGGTATGCAATTCGGTAGTTGGTTTGTTTGAAGGTCCTCTTTATATAGAGCTTCCATTTGGAGAGCAATTGCGGCGACCGAGCATGTAGTGTATAAAGGGAGGGATCGCTTTCTCCCTCGGCAATGATCATCAAATTAGATTTTGGGTGGATATTTGGTGTGGTGATAGACTCTTCAAGACTTATTCCCTAGGCTGGCTCTCATTTCAATCGATCGCTTCATTTTTGTTGCGGACTGCTTTTCTCTATGCGCCAGTTCTATTGTTTGGAATCCTTCATGTTGTAGGAACTTGGCGGATGTAGAAATTGACGATTTCAGTGGATTGCTCGAGGACCTTAAAAATTCTCCACTCTCAACTCAAGATTCAGACTTGATGGTGTGGTCAACTCATCGTTCGGGAAAGCTCTCAGTGCGATATCTTTATGGTTTGATTTCTGGCTTTACCCGCCCCCGTGGCCCACCTCACACTATCCATCATTGGTTCTATGGTGCCCCTCCCTGTGTGGCAGTGTTCGTTTGGTTGGTGGGAAGAAGGAAACTCCTTACCATTGACAACCTTCAAAGAAGATCCATTGTTTTGTCGAATATCTATTTGATGTGTATGCAAGATGCGGAATCGATCGATCATCTTTTTATCCATTGCCCATTTGGGACGAAGATTTGGGGTCATTTTTGGGGTCAATTTTGTACTAATTGGGTTATGCCGGAAACGGTGGAGGACCTTCTTTGGGTGTGACATGGAGGAGCAAGTGGGAAATTTGACAAAGCAATTTGGATGTTTCATATTATGTGTATCATGTGGGTTGTATGGGGAGAGAAAAATGTTTATTGTTTTCGTATGGTAGCTATGTTGTGGAAGAGGCCATTTGTAGAGTAAAAAATCCTGTACCAAGTTGGGTAGTATTTGTTAAAGCAACCTAGTTTGTTTTTTTGTGGTTTTCTTTTTCGTGGCTCTCTATTCTTTTCTTGCCTTTAGGTGTGCCTTTTAATAAAGTTACTATTACCTCTAAAAAAAAAATCTTTTCATTCACAACCCCTTCGTAAGTGAGTTTTGTGATAAAGTGTTGGGTTCTTTTGGTGTTCTATGGGTTATGCTAAGGTCGAATGAGGGGTTCTTGGTCTCTTGGCATGGGGGTGCGGTGGGAAAAAAAGAGAGGAAATTATGGAGATGGGTGTTATTGGCCGGTCTATGGGCCTTATGGGGGGAGAGGAGCAACTAATGATTCCCAACTATAGTAGGGTTGTGGGTGGAAGTCTTTATATGGGTTAAGCTGGAGCTTGGATGTCATGGTTTGCGCCTTTCATTCCTAGTTATGGGAGATTGTTCTTTTTCATATGTTTCTTGGGTTGCTTTGTAATTCTTCTGGTCGCTTTGGCCTTATTTGATCAATAAAATCGTAATCTAAAAAAAAAGTGTTTATGACCATATATGAGAAAAGGGAGGGTTTATTTAATAATACTAGCAAGTGAGGGGAGTTGGGTTTATTGGTGTATAGGCTATATCAAAAGGAGAGGGTGGTATATGTTACTCTCACTCACTCTCTCTCCTCAAAGGGAAGGGTGATGTGTTTCAAACTCTTTTTTTCTTCAAATGGAAGCCGTCCATCCTGCTGCCAGCACATGGTTGGACCAAGTCTATACATCACCTTGCCACTTGTCACGTGGAGAGATGGTTGTAGGGTATTCCAATTCTTCTAGCTCCACTTATCATCTCCATTTGCCTTCCATAGTGTAGGGTGCTTGACACAACACTTTTCCACTTGTACATAGGCTTTAACTTCTAACAGGTGAGACCATATTTTTGAGATCCTGACTACTAGTTTGACATCTCTAGGCATGGGTGGACCAGGCCTTAAAATTCTCATCAAAATGAGGATCATACATGAATCAACACTATACATGTGGACGCCTGTGACCATTTAATTTCAGTCATTTGTTTGCAAGGAATTGATTAGATGGTTAGGATCTTTTGATGAGGGATCGTGAACGTTTGATGGTTACCATTGCTTAAGGTGGGCCACATATGTAGGAGATGGGTTTGCATCCAAGTTCATAGTCAATGCGCACCCATGCGGCAAGACTCCCACTTTTACCACACCATAGTGCACTTACAGGACATAAATGTTGTTTAAATAGAAATGCACACACACAAAATGAGATCAATGAAAGATGGAGAAATATAGGGAGAGGAAGATCTCCACTTGTTCTTTATTGAATCAGAGAGAGCATACGATAGGGTTCCTAGAGAGTTAATATGGTGGGTGTTGGGAAAGAAAGTAGTCTCAGGAGGATATAGTAACCTTGTTAAGGAAATGTGTGAGGGAGCGATAACAAATATGAGGTCTACTGGTGGCAAGGTATTAAAAAACGTTTACGTAATGGCTGTAACTGTTGTTATGTAGTAGTAATGGTGGGAACGACCATCACGTAACAGTAATGATGAGAACTGTTATGCGTTATAGAAAAAATGACCCGCAACAGTCCTTTACGGTTGATATAGTGTTTTTTGTTATTTATTTATTTTTATTTTTCTGAAGACTGCAATGGCCGTTACAGTCCGTATCATAATGGTGACGGCAGTGGCCATTATGGCCACCATAACTGTTATTGAATACCTTGACTGGCGGAGAGACAAGTGAGTTCCCGATTATTGTAGGCTTACACCATGGGTGGACATGGAGCCCATATCTTTTCGCATTAGTTATGGATGCGTTAATGAGGCATTTGCAGGAAGAGATCCCGTGGTGTATGTTGTTTGCAGATGACGTAGTTTTGATTGACAAGACGAGGGAGGGTGTAGACAGAAAGCTAGATTTATGGTGGGATGCTTAAGAATCTAAAAGATTTAAAATTAGTCACGGACTAAAACATAGTATATGGAGTGCAATTTAAGTAATAATAGGAGAAAACGAAGAATTAGTTAAGATTGCTAATAAAGAAGCTTCCCAAAATGACCAACTCTTTTCACCTTTGGTCAATAATTCATGAGAGTGGAGAGATTTAAAAGGATGTTGCCCATAAAATTCAAGCTAGGTTGAAGAAATGAAGATGTGCCTTTGGAGTTTTATGTGATCGTCGTGTACCACTCAAACTGAAAGGGAAATCTTATAGGACCAGCCATGCTTTGTGGGATGGAATGTTGGGCAGTTCAAGAACATTATGTTCATAGGATGTTCCAATCCATGGCTTAGTGGTAGACAAAGTGTGTTTCAACACTGAGGTCATGGGTTCGGGTGCCCATGTGGGGTGTGTGGGTAAAAAAAAAAAAATTTCATAGGATGAGTATAGCTGAAATGAGGATGTTGTTGGGATGGATGAGTGCGAAGACTAGGAAGGACATATTAGAAATGATTGCATTTGAGGGAACTTAGGAGTAACACCAATATGTAATAAGATGAGGGAAAGTGGACTTTAGATGGTTTGGTCCTGTGCAACAGAGACCAAGAAACGTGCCAGTTAGGAGTGAGTTAGTACAACTTGAAGGCTCTAAAAGGACAAGGGGAAGGCCCAAAAGGACGTGGATGGAGGTATTAAGAAAAGACTTGATGACCTATGGTCTAACTGAAAATCTGGCCCTTGTTTGAGTGGGATGGTGGAACAGGATTCATGTTGCGAACCCCAGTTAGGAGTGAGTTGGTACAAGTTGAAGGCTCTAAAAAGACAAGGGGAAGGCCAAAAAGGACGTGGATGGAGGTATTAAGAAAAGACTTGATGACCTATGGTCTAACTGAAAATATGGCCCTTGTTTGAGTGGGATGGTGGAATAGGATTCATGTTGCCAACCCCAATTAATTGGGATAAGGCTTAGATAATGATGATGATGATGATGATGATGAACTGAAAGTGCACACTCACTCTTTTTGTGTAGTATAGATATGCATGCGAGAGACTCTAAAGTCATAATCTACAGAAAACTGTTAGGTAATCTCCATGGATTCCATATCTTGATTGGTTTAATGATTTCTAAGACTCTTCTCCGTTCTTCTTATCTAGTATCTCCATTCATTTTTCTTTTCCGTTTCTCAAGGGATTTGTTTCACCAATAACTGTCATACTAGTTTTAAGTTGTACTGCATAAAAGAACTAGATAAGACTCTAGGGAATAAAAAAGACTCTTAACTAGTTAACTAGATAAGAATATGAACTCACAATCTTTACTCTTTAGGAAAAAGGTTCAGGTGTGTACAGAGTCCAGAGACTGCATCTCTCAGTTGGTTCATGGCGTTTTGGAATTCTTCTTCATGGGTCTGGGTCCATGTTTCATAGATCCAAAATGCTGCTATGATGGGACTCACTATGGATTGGATGGCCCATGCCCCAAAAATCCTGCTCGAAATGCCCAAATGAAGGGTTTTCTCTGCAAAGGGTATAAATGCAAGTTTGAATCTATCAACAATAGCAAAATTGTGTTGAGGTTACAAAGTAAGTATCATTAACGAACCCTAATCCTTAACTCTTTAACTCAGTTAGGAAACTAGCTTGATCAAAGTTTGAATCTATCAACAATAGCAAAATTGTGTTTCGGTTACAAAGGAAGTATCATTAAGCAACCCTAATCCTTAACTCTTTAACTCGGTTAGGAAACTAGCTTGATCAAAGTTCCACCTTTCAAAGGAATGGTTTAATTTGCCAACTTCCCTAGGAAATTGGTTTCATATTTCAATTCGAAGTACCATCTATCTATTGCTTCATTTAAGTATCCAATCTACTGCCAAATGGCTATTCCCTAGCATACTTAAACTACCCATGAGAACATCAGAAAATGCCAGTTCTACACCCAAAGAAATAATTCCCACATAAAAACATTGTAATGGTTGAATTTTGTGGAAGTAGCTTGACAAAAATGTAGCTCCATCTGAGTTGGTATCTGTTCTCATACATAGTCAAATGGACACCTGGGCAAACTGTGATGCCCTTCAGAAGGTCAAGGTATTAAACTGCATCTCATCAGTTGGTGGGAAAGTAGTTGCTTCAAAAAGTCAAAATGTGCTTGCTGCTATTCAGTGTTTGGGGGAGTTCAGGCACTCATTGTTTATCATTTTCCTTTATCTCATCCCTTATTCGTGGAATTCTTACCACCATTCGAACTGTGTATTTTTGCTAATGCATTTGTTTTTACTCACAGCTAAACAAGATTTTGTATCATTGTAGCAATTTGAGATTCAAATTTTGTTGTTGTTTTTGTTTATTGCATTCCTTATTTATGGAACTTAATGTTTTATTACCATAATTCGAACTGTGTATTTTTGCTAATGCATTTATTTTACTCACAGCTAAACAAAGTTGTAAGTGAACCGAGGAACTTAGGAGTCATTGGTGATAGGAAATCAGTTTCTAGAGAAAGTGAGTGATGTTGTTGCCTTTGTTCTATATGTTTGTTAAATTGGTTTACATTTGTTCTGCTTGTCATATGGCTGACATTCTTATGTATCGAATCTTTACGGATTGTATTTCACTGTGTTGCACTTTGTGAGATCAATAATCCATTTTTTTATGTGGTTGTTACTGATGTGTACTCCATTTTAGAATAGATGTATTCAAGGGGATACTAACAATGTTTAATCTATAGTAATTATGTGCAACGACACTGGTGAAAAACATTTTAAGTTAGAAAAAACACCTTAGCTTCTCAAGAAAGCCATTCAAATGCTTTAAATTTTTTTTTTTTTTTTTTCATAAAGGACAAGTGAAGACATATTGAAAAAAGAAAGACTGACTTGTTTTTAAAAAGAAAAAGAAAAAGATGCCACACCCATCCATATCCCAACAATCATTTTATATTGCATTTGAGGAATATAGAAGTGCTATGGGAAACTGTCACTCTATAAACACAAAATTTCTAAAAGTTATGGGTGGAGTGATCTCCTACCACACAGGGCCTAGATTTGGCCCATTTCATGTTGTTGAGTTAGAAAGTTTTCTTCGGTTGTTTTTGATCTTCTTTTTTCTCTTCGTGGGTGCCAGATTCAACTATCTTTGTTGGATGACCTCTCACCATTCTGCTTTTTGTTTGGTTTGTATGGCCACTAATTGGCTTTGTTCTCTTAATATATATATATATATATATATATATATATATTTGTTCTCTTAATGAGAGTTGCCATTAACAAAAAAAGAAAAAAAGGAAAAAAGAAAAAGAAAAAAAAAAGAACTCCTACCATACACTGCGAGCTCACAAGACCCACCACCTTCTCCAGCTAGAACTTGTGAAGAATTGGAATTTCCACCTTTTGCTTTCAATAACTTAATTCACCACTCCCCACCCTCTCACTTTCTATGGAAGAATCCCGACTTAAATTTATGGTACCTAGCCTCCTTTCTCGAGCGACCCTTCCTGCTTCTAATCCTATCCCATTCCCTCCTTCCAAAATTGAATGACAAAGAAGAGTTTCTTGAAGTTCCTAACCCTCAGCCACAGCCTCTTCATATGGAACTTGGAGAGAACTTCTGCCCAAACAGCTTTAACAAAGGAGTAATGATTAAGCAAATGGTTAGTTGAATCTTTACCATCACATCATAACGATCACCTATTTCCCATGGTCATATTCCTCAGTATATCAATTGTTAAGATTCTCCTCAAACTTGCCATCCACATGAAGCTCAGACAGCCAAGTTCAGGAAGTCACTGAAAGGGTGGAGAGCTTCTCAGTCTTGAATGCTCAATCAATTGCGATTCCACAGGCAAACCAAGTGAAAGGAAAAGGGCAACAGGGGGAAGAACTTGTGATCAATAATAGTTCTTTCTTGGAAGAACATAAGAGGATTGGGCTGCAAAGTTAACAGGGTCCAAATAAAAGAAGTGTAGGAAATCGAAAGTCGACATAATCACACTGTAGGAAACCAAGCTTCAGACCCTACTCCCTAGATAGAGGTACAATTTGGGGTGTTAAGAATCAAAGAATGGGAAGCTGTCAATGCTATCTTTCTCTGCTGGAGGCATTATTGTGGCCCAGAATTCTGATATCTTGAAGAAAGAAGATAGCTTGTCTGGTATGTATTTGCTTTCAGTTGTTCTTTGGGACCTTTCCTTACGCTTTCTATGGGTTTTTTTTTTTTTTTTTTTTTTGATGTTTACGGCTGTGTAATTAAAATCAGAGAGAGCAGCCATGGGTCAAGCTGAATTTTGTTAGGCAGAAATGGGAGTTACCATGGTGCATTGGAGGTGATTTCAACGTCACTGGTTTTTTGTTTGAGAAATCTAACAGGGGCAGAGTTACTTGCAGCATGAAAGATTTCTCGCTTTGGGTGTCTTTACACAAGTTGGTTGATCTCCCATTGGGGGTGGCTAAATATGCCTGGACTATTAATCAAAGCTGGTCGGATTCTTTTGCGTCTTGATAGATTTTTGGTTTCTGCACATTGGCTCAGGAAATTTCTGCTTGTTTTCAAAAGGGTTTGCTGAGGCCTATATCTGTCCGATCGTTTTGGAGGTGGTCAGTGAGGATTGGGGTCCAAAGCCGTTCAGATTCAAATTAACCTGGTTGGAGTTGAAGGTTTTGAGCGGCTAGTTGCTGATTGGTGGGACTCATTTGCGGTAGGTAGTTATGCTGGCTTCAGATTGAATCACAAGCTCAGGCTTTTAAATGAAAATAAAAATAAAAATAAAATCAAATCAAATTATGGAACAAAACTGTTACAAGCGTTAGAGAGGCAGAATTTGAGTTTATTCTAGAGGAGATTCATGAGTTGGACCTAAAAGAGGAGGCCGGTCAGATTTCAGCTGAGGAGAAGAGGAAATCACGTGGCGGCAAAGATCTAGAGCATTGTGGCTTAAGGAGTGGGATAAGAATATGCAATTCTTTTACTGTATGGCTAGCGTGATGGGCGTGAGCAAGTAGAAATGACAGCTTGGTCGTGGATGATGTTAGAATGCCTGGAAAAAGGCCAGATTTGTGATTCCATTGTTCAGTTCTATAAGACTTTATTGTCTTGCGATCAATGGAGAAGACTGCAATTGGATAAGTAGGAATTCCCTCATTCCTCGAGTGAGGAAGCTGCATCTCTTGAAAAGCCAATCACAAAAGATGAAGTTATAGATGCTCTCGATTTAATGTGCACAGACGAAGCTCCAGTCTAGATGGTTATCCGATGTTGTTTTTGTAGAAATTATGGGCGATGATTGAAAGAGATGTAATGAAATTCATTTGTGAATTTCACGAGCATAGTTGCCTTTTGAATGATTTCAGGGCGACTTTTATTGTGCTTATTCCTAAGCTTGAAGGGGTGGAAAGGTTGAAAGACTTTAGGCCCATTAGCCTAATTAGAGGCCCATACAAAATTCTTACCAAAGATCTTGTGCAAGATTCCGTGGTGTTTTGTCACAGATCATTTATGAAAATGAGGGAGCCTATGTTGCGAGTAGACAGATTTGGATAGCGGTGTCATCCCCTATGAATGCATTGACTTTAGGCATAGGGATAAGAAAAGTGGGTTAGTTTGTAATCTTGACATAAAAGTTCTATGATCACATAGATTGGGAGTTCTTAGATTACATGCTTGAGAGATTTGGATACACGGTAAAAAATGGAGGGGTTGGATCCAATCTTGTGTTCAATCCTCGTCCTTCTTCATTCTGGTTAACGGGTCGCCAAAAGGTTTCTTCAAAGCAACTCGTGGTATAAGGCAAGCTGATCCTTTATCGTCTTATTGCTTTGTTGTGAGTGATTGGTGAGGTGTTTATCAAGATGCTTATGGCAAGGGGAAAAGAATGGATTAGTCGGTGGCTTCAAGGTGGCAGATGCAAAGGGTTCAAGTTAGTCTCCTACAATATGCGGATGATACTCTTTTGTTTTGTGACACAAATGAGATCTTGGTAGACAATCTTTGGAAAATTGTCATTTGCTTTGAGTCTTGGTTTTAAGCATTAATGTTTCTAAAAGCAAAATGCTGCGAATAGCGAGGAGTTATCTTAGTTGGCTAATATTTTCATGTGCAAAAAAGGATCATTTACCTTGACATATTTAGGGCACCCCTCATGCATAGGGAAGCCAACGAAGCATCTCCGGAATAAGATTATTGAAAAAATCGAAATGAAGTTATCTTGGAGGTGTCGTTATCTTTCATTGGGTGGTTGTTTAACTCTTATCAAAGTGGTTTTCTCTAATGTGTTAGTGTACTTCATGTTGCTTATTAAATGCCCAAGATTGGTTTTGGACAAATTAGAAAAAATGAGGAGAGATTTCTTGTGGAAAGGGGTCAAGGAAAACCAATAGTTTAATAATCTTCTTAAATGGGAAGAAGTGTGCAAGCCGATAAAGGAAGGTGGAGCTGTTATAAGAGTTTTGGGAGATATGAATTTGGCTCTCCTTGGCAAGTGGCTTTGGAGGTTTGGGGTTGAGAGATTTCTGATGAAAAGGGGTTGAGAAAAACCGAAAGTTTTATCTTCTTAATTGGGAAGGGGTTTGTAAGCCGATAAAGGAAGTTGGAGCTGGTATAAGAGTTTTGGGAGATATGAATGTAGCTCTCCTTGGCAAGTGGCTTTGGAGGTTTGGGACTAAATTGGGCAAACTTTGGAGGGAGCTTATTGTTAGCAAGTACGACACCTAGGTTGGAGGATGGAGCGTGAAGGGCCTGTTTGAAAAGATGTATGGCCTTGCATTAGATGGAATTAACACCTTATTACACAATGTTTATGTTTGAAAATACCATAGTATTTTGACCATCCAATTCTACGTTTGGGATCGAATTCTTCATTTGGAAAAAAAACATGGTATTATGTGGAACCAATGTTTATTGGACGTAGGAATTGTAATCAATGGACCAGATTTTACAACTGGTGCCGGTCACCTATTTTAATAATCAACTTGAGTGTCATGTGCAAACGGTGCTTATGGATGGATGGCGTGGATAAAACACATTCATCAACGTGGGGTCCATGTAGTGGATTTTGGAATCCACCAGAAATCCAGTTGTATCTCCTGCTGAGATTGGAAGGTCAAATACACGAATTAATCCAATCCTTCCCATGGATTTAAAATGCTGGATGGAATTTATATCCCCCACCTAATGCAATGTAATACCACCTAATCCCGTGTTCCAAACAAGCCCTAAGAGTTCATCTTTATATCGTGCCTCAAATGTTTGGAAGTTAGTCACCTCGACGGAGCATGTTTTTTGAAGAGGGATAGCTTTATCAATTGGAATGGGGAATCACACTTACTTTTGGGTAGACATTGGAGTGGAAACCGTGCGCTTCAAGACCTTTTTCCTAGAGTGGCTCATTTGGCCCCCGGATTGATTTATATTTGTAGATTGTTGTTATTCTATTTGCAGTGACTCAGTAGCGTGGTCCTCTCCTTACTGTAGGAATCTTTTGGAAGAGGAAATTGTGGAATTGACTGATTTGCTGGATTTATTGAAGAATGATAATCCTTCATCTCAAGATGAAGATTCAATGGTTTGGAGAGCCAAGCGATTGGGAAATTTTTTCTGTCACTCGTTTGGTGGTTCAATCTTTGAATCTCCTTGTAGTTCTGAGCCTTCACATCTATTTCATCATTGGTTCTATGTAGCCCCTCAGGTTGCGGTTTTCGTTTGGTTAGCAGGAAGAGAGTGCGCGAATGGTTGACAATTTGCAAAAGAGATCCCTCATCCTTGACCCCCTCCCCCCCGTTTTTTTCTTTTTCTTTTTTGTGTATCGACAATGCGAAGACGACAATTGATCACTTTTTCGTTCATTGCTCTTTTGTTTGAAACGTTTGGGAGCACTTCTTCGCTTTCATTCATTTCATATTGATTGGGTCATGCCTAAGATAGTTGATCTTCTTTGGGCTTAGCATGGGGTGGGATGAGGAAATTTGGAAAGGCAATTGTGAGTGTTCTCGTTATGGCAATTCTTTAGTATATTTGGGATGATCGAAAATAGTCATTGCTTTCAGAACAAGGGATCTTCTGTTGAAGAAGTCACTAGGAAAGTTAAAAGCTCCGTTTTAGATTGAGCTTCTTTTGTAAATGCAACGAAGTCTTCTAATCTCTCTCCTCCTTTTGAGTTGTAGAGTTTGGTTGTAATTTTTTCTTGCCTTTTGGCATTTGTTCTAATAAAATTCTGCTCTCCCAAGAAGGTATGAAAGTTCTAAACGTCTGCAAAGAAACAACAACCCATATGTTACTGAATGCTATGGACCTACATTTAAGTCCCGTTGGAGAAGTCTTCAATGATGGATCCATCGGTTAATTTCCCAACGTTTTCGAGGACCTAAATCCTCCTACCATAACCACTTATAGGAACATACACATCACCTAGGGAGCCCAGGAGTTGTGTTAAACTGTCAATTTCACTATCCTTTAGGTTCCGATGAATGACGGGGCACCAAACAACCTTACCCCCTATGCGGAAAATGAACAATTCAACCATAACACCTTTTGTTTGTAGCCAATGCTAACAAATCTTGTTCTTGGGAATTTCTTGGCTCGGGAATTTCTTGGGAGATTTTTAATTTTTGAGTTTTTTCTTGGGATATTATCGGGAAAATATCGCCAAAAACAAAATTAAAGATATTTATTATAAATTAGTAATTACTTTTAATTTTTTTAATATATATTATAAATTAGTTAAAATTCTAATTCCTTTTGATGTTAGTATTGGGATATTTTCACGAGAAAAGCACAAAAAATTCAAAATTGGCTATTTTGAAAATATTCACGATAATATCATTCAATTGATTTTTGTGATATCTCGGGAATTTCAAAATCTCGATTATATTTATCATACTAGCCAACCCCAGTGTTGTCATGTGCCATGGTCGCATAGGCCGTGTAGGAAGTATGCATGGCATAGTAAAGTATGTGATGGCATAATTGCATAACCATGGCATACTCTAGAATGTAATTGCATAACGGCCAACGGTCAAATTTCTTATAGATTGTAATAGGTTGTAACTTGTATTATATGCATCAAACTCATCACGATTCAAGTTATCAATACAATTTCTTCATTTGTATTTTTCAAGAATTAATTCTTTCCTAGAGTAACTTGTTGATTGTTTAAATTTGTTTTGTTATTTAAAATATAATATAACTCAACTTATAGATGGTCTAATAGTCAAACTACAATGAAATAGGTCAATAACCCAATCCAATCATTTGCAATAATTAGACAGTTTCCCCCCCCCCCCCCCTTTTTCTGTGCGATCGCTTGTGTGATTATGTGATGGCATATGTGATTAGCCCAGGCTGATGGTGGCTTATGTGATTTGACAACATTGGCCAACACTAATGGTCTTTCAAACTTCTCTCACAACAGGATGTATAGACACCAAACAGCTTCAGAAAAACTCACCCTGCAATTCCCAACTCTGAATCTTAATTGGCTGGGGAGAAATGAATGGGTCCATGACAAAACCCTCTGGATGTGTGATCCAACCCTCCCCCCCCCCCCCCAAATCAAGAATCAAGTTTCACATCTTCACCCATCAGTAACAGTCCAATTTTTACTATCAAATCACTTTATAGAAGTGTTCCTGTTTCCTATTCTCCACCATTTGCTCAGCATTGCCAAATTAGCCGTTCTGAAGTCCCTAATGCCCAGCTCACCTAACCTCTAGGTTGACACACCTCACAAGTCATCAGGTGGAATTTATGCATCTTTACGCTGTTGTTCCACAGAAAGCGGGTTTTGTAATAGATTCAATTCTTCCTGCAACTTTCACCAGACATTTTAGGATGGATAACAGATATGCCGGACATTGGAGAGGACCCACTTAATGAGCAATAAATAAAAAGATGATTCAGGCTCCATGCCTCTGAAAAACATGCATCAACTGCTGATTATAATTTCGTCTGTTATGCAAATGGTCATTAGTCAAAACGTTGTCTTGCCTACTAGCGGCCCAAATGCAATGACTCTCGGAGGACCCATCCCTCCCCACAGCCATGCTGCCAGCGCGACCCCGCCACCTTTCTTCACCAAACTCCTGTTTGGTTGACCCCTTCCAGCATTCCCAAGGGCCTGTTTGGATACACTTCAGAGGGGAGTTTCTGGAAAGGGACATTTCAAGCCTGCTTTTTTGGCAACAACCAATTGGATTGGTTTTTGTCAGGTCAGCATTTTAGCTCGTATTTTGTGGAGCGGGAGATGAGACAGGGGGTTGATGTCTAGATAAAAATAGTGTTTAGGCCTCAAACGCCCTTACGGAAGGGGCGCCAAAGTCTGACCAACTCCTGATTTTACCTTTAGGTTTCTTCTGAATATAATATAGGAGACCGCACAATTTGATTTCCAACATTCAATGCATTAATCCTGATATCCGGATGGCCATGCCGCGTGAAAAGAGGCTCAGATGCCAAATAAAACTCAATGTTCCTTCTAGAATATTTCTGTTACCAAGCTCAAAACCAATGCCCTGAAAGAATGGTTCTCCACCAAAATGATTCTCCAGAGGCCTTAGCCTTTTTTAATTATTTTTTGTTTTCTCTCCCTTGATAGAGTGGAATGGTGGAACAAGATTCGTGTACCGACCCAAATTAGTTGGGACAAGGCTTAGATGACGACAACGACGATTTTTTATTTAATGTCAGTGGCCTAGGGCTAGGAGGGCCCTACCCATCCTCCATGACTACATATTTTGACACCATTTACCCTTCTAAGTGAACAACTGACTTCCTCCCAAAACCTTCAAAAATCTTTAGTATAATTACCAAAAATAAGGAAAAAAAAAACCCGGAAGAGTTAAATATCTGTTTCCAACTAATGAACTTATTTTGTGATAAATCATGAAATTGATCCATTCACGCTGACATGTGAGCACACATTGTTACATCAATATCACGATTTAGTAATCATCAAATCATCAGTCATCACAAATATTTGCCTATGTTGTATGGCGCAAGAAGAATCGGTGGACCATCTCTTCATTCATTGTCACTTCATATACCAGATTTGGTCAGCCCTCCTTGCTCGTTTTAAGATTCAGTGGACCTTCTCAAAGTCTGTGAATGATCTTCTCCAAGCCCGGCATGGGGTTAGACGTGGGAAACAAATCTCTAAGCTATGGAGAAGGTCTATCCCAGTGGTTTGGTGGGCTGTTTGGGAAGAAAGAAACGATAGATGCTTCAATGATTTCTCCAAATCAGCTGAGGCAACTTTTCTTAGGGCAACTCATCTCTTAATCGAATGGGCTTCTTCTTTAGTTTCAATGCAGGATTGTAATCTCAGCCGCCCAGTCTCCTCTTTTTTGTCTCTCTTTTCCTTTAATACAATTTAGTTATCTTTCCAAAAAAAAAAAACCCATCATCCCTAATTTTAAAAAAATAAAATCAGATCATCATCTCTGTTTGCTGTGGTTGCATTAAGTTCCTCTTTATTTTAAATATTATGCATCAATGTTTCATTTTTGTTATTGGAATACTTAGTAAATAATTACAACTTTCAATAATGGCCATCAAACATTCACAAGATTTATCCTCCATTGACGTGCTGACGAGTAGGAATAGACTGATTTGAAATTTGCTGCATAAATGGAGGTTTTTAGAGTTCTTTGTTGTTTTTAGTGTTCTGAAAAAGTAGGAAAAAAAATCTAGTAGCCAAATTCCCACCCACAAGTGTTTAATGTAAGCAAGAGAGATTATCTGGCGCTTGATAAGGCCCTAGATACCTTTACAGAGTAAAAACAAGGAAATAAGTTCTTTGTTGTTTTTATTGTTCTGAAAAAGTAGAAAAGATAAATAAATCTAGAAGCTGAATTCCCACTCACAAGTGCTTAATTCAAGCAAGAGAGATTATCTGGGGCTTGAAAAGGCCCTAGATACCTTTGCAGAGTAAAAACAAGGAAATAAAAACGCAACCTTAGAGGCCATGTTTCAGCCCACAATCATGATCTCTGTTTCTTTATAATTCAAGTGAAATTGTAGGATTCAAATAATGAATTGTGAGACTAACCCAAAAATTGTATGATCCAATTAGGATCCTGGAGAATGTGATTTGAACATAAGGGTTCAAGTATCTTTCTGGAAAAAAAGAAGGTTCAAATTGTTTTTCATAAGATTCGAGTTAATTCAGGAAACTTAAATAGCAAATCATCAGATTCTAATAAAAAGTGATGGTTATCATTACGTTATTGTATTGTTGGTCTAGAAACTAGACTCACATGATTAGTTATTAACTCATTTGTAGAAAGTGAAAGGACTAATGTCTATATAAATTGCATAGATCCTTAGTCGAAGTACAACCTTTTTTGCACCCAGGATGTTGAACTTAGAACAATGCCGCTGCTCTTTTAATGTTAGATATTTTTGTGTTATTTTCATGTTTCTGATTTCTTATCCAATTCCAAATCTCACATATTTTGACGTTTTAGCAAATTTTCTTCGACCCAATTAATACCACCCAAATTAAACCTCAAAGTAAGATGAAGTTGCCAGTTTATATTGCAAAGATGAATGCTCCTCACCAGCATTTACTTGGTCCAACCACGTACATCGCAATCGTACTACTAGCTTATTACAGAGAAGTGATTTAATTGGGGAATCTCATACAGATTCACTGCACTTCCAAAGTTTGATTTCTATTACACCTGAGTTCAGGCTTGAGAATCACAGCCACTTTGTTACAGACCAGAGCTTATCACCTTGTTGCTGGCTTCTGTGTGAGGATATGATGTGTGGCCTACACTTTTGCATGGTATACGTGAGTTTTAAGTCTGTCATGTGAGGCCCATGGTTTGTTAATGCATTTCTATTGTCCCACCATTGTTGCACCATGTGTAACCTCTTGATTGGTCAGCTCACTAACAGACAATCAAGAAGAAAAATACACCAACGGTCTACACTGAACTGAAAAAGGTCCTGATATATATATTTTTTTCTTCAGAACATTGATAATATTATTACTAAAAAGCCGAAGCCTCATCTTTACAAAATACAAAACAAAATTACAACTCCCACCAATAATCCAGAAAACTATCAATAAGCTTTGATGTTAGCACCCACTCCATTACCAGAGATTTAGCCCTTCTAAACACCTCCAAACCTGCCCCTTATGATTTTTGAAACATTGGTCGTTCCTTTCAAACCATAGAAGCTATATACCTGCTAACAAACTTAATTTCAGACTTTTCTCCCTATTTTCTCTATACACCTGCCATGCCACATCAAGAGAAAGCTATCAATGGATTTCTGCAACACCCATGTAACTCCAAATAATTTGAAAATTTTATCCAACAACCCTTTTGTAAAAGTTCAGTGTATGAAGAGATAATCTGCCGTTTCCTCATCTTCAAGGCACATATGGCACATATGATGTACATTTTGAAGAATAAGGCTTCTTCTATAAAGATTATCTATTGTTAGAATCTTCTTCCTCCCCACTAGCAACGCGAGCGCCACCACATTTGGAGGAGCACCTTAGCGCCAAACAAATGTTGTTGGACAAACCCTGCCACTAGAAGCATCCCCACTTACGAACACAGAAAGATTTCATTGACAACTTGCTGGACTTCGCTCAGCTTTTGACCTCCAGCGACCTGTCCTCCCAAAATCTAATGTTCTTCCCATCTCCCAACAAAAAGCCAACCCCTTCCCATACTTCATGTTTTATTGACACCACAGACTTACATAGATATGATGCTCTATGCAACAATTATGATCTAATCCACCACCTCATTTCTTCCACGCCATATTTCCTACTTATCACCTCTCTCCACTAAGAACCCACCTCTACCCCAAACCTCCAAACTCATTTTCCTAATAGAGTTAGATTCATATCCTCTAATTTTCTAACATAGCTAGATTCATATCCTCCAATCCGATTTTGAGATTACCAGAGCCACCTTTGATAACAAATTCATCGCTCGGCTTTTGACCCCCACCCACTTGTCCTCTCAAAATCTAATATTCTTCCCATCCCCCAACAACTTTGTTATGGTCATATTAGGGGGCACCCCAGGGGTATTTGCCTTTTTTTGCCTTCCAGGAAGGGACAACGTTCTCACGATTGGCCATCTTAAGGAATAGAGAGCTGCTGATCATAAAATTTTGTGTTCTTTGTCTTTGGAATGCAGAATTGGTGAGTCATTCGGTCATGCACTCTATTTCTTGAGGCAGGTATGGGGGCACATTTCTTTGATCTATGTGGGTCGGCCGCCGAGTGATGCCTGGGTTGATTGACATTCTATTTGAGGCATGGAATGGGGGTGGTTGGAACCTGAAAAAGGAAAATCTTATGGAGATTTGCTGTGCTAGTCGGGATTTGGACTTTTTTTTTTTTTGAAAGATAACTGAATTATATTAAGAGGAAAACACAGAAAAAAAGGAACAACCAAACAAAGAATGAAAGGAGCAAAAACCGAAAACAACAACAGGAAAAAAGGAGAGAAACTAGATCGCTGAGATGGCGAAGGCGTTAAGCTCCTAGGAATAAGAGATCTTCATCCTTTAAAGTAGAAATATTCGCGGCCCATTCGATCACGAAACGTTTAGCTTTAGAAGCAACGACATTAGCTGGACTAGAGCAGTTCCTAAAACATCTGTCGTTGCGTTCAACCCAGACAACCCACCAAATGGCGAGGAGAGCCATTCTCCAAATCCTGGTCTTCTTCTTCCCTATCTCAAAGCTGTGCCAGGCTTTAAGGAGAAGTTCGACAGAACCCGGAAAACACCAAGAAATATGGAAGCGAGAAAGAAACTCCACCCAAATGATAGAAATGAATGAGTAATGGGTCAATAAATGATCGACCGATTCCGAGGATTTCATACAGCAAAGGCAGATATTGGGGAGCACCATCCCTTTCTTCGACAAGTTATCAACTGTGAGGATTTTGTTTTTCGCAGCCAGCCAACTGAAAGCTACAATCTTTGGAGGGGTTGAGTAATACCAGATGTGAGCAGGATATTGATTAGGTAAGAGATTCGAGGAAGGATGGGGCTGATTGTAGAAGGATTTGACAGTGAAAGAGGATGATTTATCCAGCTTCCAGATGATTCTATCTTCCATATCTTGATTAGGTGTGACTTTGTATATGCATTCCAACAGATTCACGAGCTCAGGGATCTCCCAATCCTCCAAATTTCTTTTGCACCTCAGGTTCCAAACTGGCTTGTTGTTTTTGGAGGAAAAAACATCAGCCACTGCTTCGTCTTGGTTGGAGGCGAGGCGATACATAAGTGGGAAAGAGTCTTTTAATGGTTTGTCCCCCACCCAGAAGTCCTTCCAAAAACGGATGCAGCTGCCTTTTCTTAACTCAAACGCAATTCCTTTGAGAATGTCCTTCTTGAAACGGATAATGCCCTTCCAAATGGCTGAAGCCCTATACGTCGATAACTCTTTTGTCCACCAGCCACTAGCCGAGGTGCCATACTTGCTCTTAATCACCTTGTTCCAAAGACTGTCTTTTTCCACCCCTAATCTCCAAATCCACTTCCCTAGAAGAGCCCTATTCATATTCTTCAGATCTTTAATGCCTGCCCCACCCTCTTTGAACTATTTGCACACCTGTTTCCACTCCAAGAGGTGGAATCTCTTCATGTTCTCTTTCCCGTGCCATAAGAAATCGCGTCTTAACTTGTCTATGGAGCCCAAGACAGAGGACGGACATCTAAATAGGGACATAAAGTACAAAGGGAGGTTAGAGACAGCTGACTTGATAAGAGTCAATCGACCACCCAAGGATAGGAAACGGCATTGCCATTTAGCTAGAAATTTCTCAAATCTTAGAATAACCTTGTTCCATAGAGAGATTGGAGGAGTACCAATGCAAAGCGGAAGACCTACATACAAAGTTGGGAAGGAGCCCGAAGAGCATCCGAAACGCGAGGCGAGAAGGGAGACCTCTTCATCTTTCAAGTTGACTCCAAAAATTCTGGATTTGTTCATATTAATTTTGGGCCCGGAAACTGCCTCAAAGCAGCAAAGAGACGTTCACAGATTGTCCACCTTGTCTTGGTTTGCATCAGAGAAAATGAGAATATCGTCCGCGAATTGGACGTAAGAAATGAAGCTGCTCATACCTCTAATGGAGACCCCACTAAGAATGCCCGATGCCTGACCCTTGTGAAGCATTCGAGATAGTGCTTCAGCCGCCAATAGAAATAGAAAGGGGGATAAGGGATCTCCTTGTCTCAGCCCTCTCATACCTTTGAAAAAACCTTTCGGTGAGCCATTAATGAGAATGGAGAAGAAAGGCGAGCTAATACATTTAGCTATCCACTTGCACCATCTGTCGTTGAATCCCATGCGCTTCATCATATAGAGGAGAAAGTCCCAGTCAATGTGGTCATAGGCTTTTTCACCGTCTAGGCTACAGAAGATGCTTTTGGAGCCTGAAGAATGGCATGAATCCAAACATTCATTTGTAATAAGGGCACAGTCAACTATCTGCCTCCCGGGAATGAAGGCGCATTGGTTTGGAGAAATGATGGAACCAATGACCTTTTTCAGGCGAGTGGCCAACACCTTCACCAGGATTTTATAGGGACCCTTGATTAGACTGATAGGTCTGAAATCACTGAAAGAAGCCGCACCCGAAATCTTTGGAATGAGCGCTATGAAGGAAGATCCTTGATCTTTGGAAAGCCTGCTTCTCTCGTAAAACTCCCTCATGAAGTCCATGACATCGATACGAATAATATCCCAAAAGTGTTGGAAGAAACGGCTGGGGAAGCCATCCGGGCTGGGGGCTTTGTCAGCACTCAGGGAAACTAAAGCCGACTTGGTTTCCTCCTCGGAGAAGGGAGCCTCCAGGGATTGAGCATCGGCAAGGGATAAGGCGCCTACCTCTAGAAGGTCGAGGCGAGGCCTAGTGCAAACATCGGCTTTGAGTAAACTGCTGAAGTGTGAGATGGCTTCTAGGATGATGGCTTCTAGGTCTACAATGTGGGTGTCCTTGACAATTATGTTGCTGATTTTGTTTGCTTTAGAATGCATGCTGGCTAAGGAGTGGAAATAACCATTTCGATCGAGATTTCTGCTTCCAGGAGATCTCACTTTCAAGGGCTCTGTTGGAGATACTTTGGATAAGCTGAACTCTCCTAGCAAGAATGGCCGGCGTCATCAGGAGTCTTCTGCTAACGAGTCGATAGATTGTAGTTATGATAATAGCGAGTCAAACTCGCCCTCTCTGGAGCGCTATTCGTTATGCTACCAAAGCTTTAAATTATTCTTCAGAGATCTGAGCTTGGAGCTGAGTCTATATCCTGCAAATCCCTGAACCTGAAAACTAGCCCACCAATTAGAAATCATTTTGTGAAAGCCCGAGATTAAAAGCCAAGAAATGTCAAAACGAAAAAGGTTTGGGACCCCAGTTGTATTCATCGACTGACAGCAGAATCGGCCAATGATCGGAAGTGGTTCTAGGCACAATAGATTGGGACAGAGATGGATAGGAGTCCATCCATTCAGGAGAGAAAAGGAAACTATCAAATCTGGACTGAATGGAATTCAATCTCCCGTTGGATCAAGTGAACTTTGCGCCAAAAGGGGGAGGTCCAAAAGATCATTCTCGTCGATCCAACCAGAAAAAGCTTTCATGGAAGGAGTGAATCTGGACCCAACAGACTTCTCGTCAGGATATCTGATGGAGTTGAAGTCCCCTACGAAGCAGCTCAGACCAGAAAATTCCTACCTAGTGGCGGTCAGCTCTTTCCAAAAATTCAATCTGTTAGCTTCCACTGAAGGGCCATACACGGAGCAAATGAGGATAGACGAGCCTGAAGCCAGATCTTGTAATATTACTGAGACGGAAAAAAGGCCGTTCCAGCTTCGCTGCAACGCCCAAAGAGATGAATTCCAAGCTATCAGAATGCCTCCTGCATTGCCTACAGCATTTAAAGAAACCCATTTTATGTCTTTAACCCCCCATAATGAGCTCATCAATCGATCGTCGAAGTGTTGGACTTTGGTTTCTTGGAGGCAAATGATTTAAGGCTTTTGGCGGCTGCAAGAATCTTTAATCAGGCGTCTTTTTTGCGTAGAGCCCACTCCCCTAACATTCCATGAAACAATTTTCATTAAATAACTATGCTGCCCCGAGAACCCTTGCACTCGGAAACAGATTTGATGCTAATTGATAAGCTGGAATTCTTCTTTGATCGTTTAATGACTTTGGAACTGCGAGACCTGGAAAAACCTTTCCCGGGGGAAGAAGGGGTCTGCCACGGGATTCAACGCATTGAAATACGGCCAAATAGTCCTCACGGCAGTCTCCAAAAGACAGCCCTAACGTTCTGCCGATGTGGCTCATCGCATCCCTGATCCATTTCTTCTTATGGATACCGTCGCTGAGGCTGGATCTACTATCTTCATTTTCGTTGTTGAAATCTTGTGGGGCCACCTGATGATCAGGGGATCCGGCTCTCATCTGCAGCGGCTCTGCTTCAATGATACCCTCTCCTAGTAGGTCTTGAAAAAGCGAGATGAGATTATGATCGGAGATGTTGGAACGGGGAGATAGGGGGTAATTGCCTGCATGACAGATGAGGGCTGCAAGTCAGAGTAATCATCGTCCTCGACGCTATCCTGAGAGGAATGGAGAGAGCCGGAATCGATGCTAGAAGGCATACAGAGAAGTTTCGTGTCTCCTAGGTTTGAAAGCGAACGAGACTGAGGAATATTCCAGTGGATTTTCGTGATGTCTAGAGGGGAATCTCTGTGAAAGGAGTGTTGAAAGCAAAGCCGAGCCGGACTCATGGAACCTTCACTGTGCTGAATGGGGATGAGGGAGAGATTGAGATCGAGATAAGGGATTGCCGCGTCAGCCTGAAGATGAGGGACGAAGCTCGAGATCGAGAGCGAATCCGTCTCTGCGATGAGAGTATCTCTCTCTGCTGGAGAAACTGTTGTTGTTGTGGGGTCGACTCCCAACGTAGGGAGCCCGACCGAAACGAGGCCACCACGTGGCGCCCTATTCTGACACGAAAATGATTGCTCTGCTACGTCGGGTGGGAAGATGCCACGTGTAACACTCTACGGCTGAGAGCGATGGAGTAGGGACTTGATGATTTGACGTATCAGTACCCGAAGAGAAACGTGGCGACGTCCCTACGCCGTTTGGCATGAAAACGTTGTGGCTCACCCGCGGGGGGGGGGGGGAGTGTAGTTGGTTGTCTCGAGATGTTGAAACCTCGGTTCGCGAGTGGTGACGTGGCGCACTCTCAGCAATGCGAGGTTCGAAAGAGGCGGAAATCGGGGTGGAAGTTGTTGGGGTGGGGGCTCGAGGTATGCCTGCGTGCTGACACCTGTGCATTTCATTAAATGACTCTGCTGAAACGAGGGGGTTGGGATTCGGTAGATGTGGGGAGCACTGAAAGCGTAGTCCGTCTTGAAACTCCCTGGCCGGAATCGGTAACGGACAGCACCCCGGCTCCCTCAGCCTCCAAAGATCGCCCCATCTTGGGGCTGGGGAGTTGATTGCTTCCAAGTAAATCGGAAGATCGATGCTCCTGTCATCCATGAGGATCCGAATCTGAGGAGGAAGAGGACTCCCTTTCTGTTTCCTAATCCTGATTCTCAATACTGCCATTTTGTCGCCACTCCTTGACTTCTGATTGATTTCGATGAAGGAACCCAATAACGATGCGACTGTGAAGAATAAATTTTCGTTCCATAGGTCTAGGGGAATTCCCCAAATGAGAATCCATACATCCTCAATGCCAAACAAAGAAAATTCGTTCCATCTCTTCACACATAGGATCGGATCGTCTGAGAACAGCAAGGCAGCCATGATTACAAGATCTAAATGGACACCCGGGTCGCCTTTGATCCATAGCTCGTTGTACTCGATGGGTCTGATATGAACATATCTGGAGTAATTCTGGTGCAGTGAGAAGCCTGAGAGATGGATGTACCCGATGGGTCTGATATGAACATATCTGGAGTAATTCGTTGATCCAGTTAGAAGCCTGAGAGATGGATGTCCCTTCTCTGGTTATGAGCACTAGCGTATTCTGCAGTTCCTTCATGGATTTGGATATGACTTCCTGATCGATCCTTAGTTCGAAATCCGTGCTTCTCTTCTCTTTGTGTTCAGATCTGTCCTTTTTCACCTTCTCTTTCCCTGATCTGAGATGGCCCTTTTTCTTCCTGGCTCGGTTATTGGTTGTATGATGTTCCTTTGGTTTCGCCGGCCCTATGGGTTTGAGCAGTGCATCTCTGAAAGAAACCCCTTCTGAGCGGATAGAGATGTGTGAAGGGGTTTTTTGGTTGTGATTCTTGTGGGCATAATGCAGGGTTTCCAAGGAAGCTGGGATGTGGTTATCTGGTTTGCGAAGTGGCCCATACCTAGCCCTCTGAACCATCATTCTATTACCTCCAAAACTCACCCCGTTTAGGGTTTGTATTGCTAGAGAAATTTCTTCTTCAGAGCTCATTCCAATCAAAGCAAAACCTCTGTAATTACCTGTGACTCGATCCCTCGGCATAATGACAGCCATGACCACCCCAGCTCTCCCGAAAACTCTTGATACGTTGATGGGCAGCCATCCCTCAGCATAGCCTTTGGCGTATACAGTCGGATAGCTAGCAAGATCTCTGTAGGCTGTTTTCTCGTAGATATTTCCTTTTCCTTTTCTATGTTGGACGACCGTCCAGTTCTGAGAATGCGGGTGGCTCTGTTTCTGTACACTATCTGCACGTTCCTTTCCCTTTGTCCTCATCGCCATTCCGATCATGCAGTCGCCATGCCGATCACGCTGCCTCCTTTCTGGTCACGTTGACAGTTTGGAACGAAGCATCTCAAGCAGATGAGATTTGAGCGTTTTGGCTTGTGCTGGTGGCTTAGACCTACACAGAGGGTGTTGGAAAGTGCATTTGAGGGTAGTTGGGGAGTTGATTATGCATTTCTTGTGGATTGATGACCCATCACCACCCATTTTGATACATTGTTGTGTGTTATAAGTTCTTGTAGTTTGAGCATGCTACTGGTTCAGCTTTTCCTATTTAATGGAAAGGGAAGTGCTTTAAATGTGGACCTAATAATTGTATTTTTTTTTTTTTTTGGAAAGATCCAATAAATTTTATTTGTCCGACTCTATGGCTAAATGCAAGGGAAAAAGAAGAAGAAGATGAGACTTGAATGACAAATAGCAACTGTATTTTCCTCGTTTCCATTGGCGCTTGCCTTTAATAAAAAAAAGCCTTATCATTAAAGAAAAGGCTTTGATACCACAAGTTCTAAAACCAGATTTGATTGATAATCACCTTATGTTCATTTCACGAAGAAGTGATATGTAGCCAACGTAACAAAATTGACAGGAATAACCGTCAAAACAAAACAATTCCATGCAACTAGGATATCCATAAAGAGCCAGTAAGCTCCTATCATAACACATCTTCCAATGTATTTTGTGAGTTCTGCGTGATGGGGATGTGCCATTTTTGTGCCTTAATATGTGAGATCTTGCAAGTCCGCATGCATCAATTGCTTTCTATTCAGAATTGGTTGTTCTTGTTATGTGTTGGAATGCCATATTTGCTTGTGGGATCGAAAGGCTCGTCCTTTGCCTGATTATTCGTTCTAGTGGAATAGTGGAAATATATAATACCCAACCAAACAATTTGCTCTTTTTTAAGATACCCCCAAAATCTCCGCAATTGTCCTAATAATCTGATTGGGTGTGGACCACAGCCCGTGATTGTCCATTTGCAAGCCACAAATCAGATGGTTTGGACTGTGACTGTTTGCTACAAGGGACATGGGGGCATGGTTCATCCCATGATGGGCCCATCAGTTTAACTACTTTGACTTTAGAAAGGTGGGAAACTGGGACCCCCATGGTTAAAAGACTCTAGTTGACCTGGACCTATGTCGAGTCTGGACTTGACTCGCCAAAGTCGGTGCTGAATTGGGCCTCCTTTGGTGAATTGTGGTGTCGAATCAGACCATGGGGACCCTGGACCACCTATACTCTTTCTAGGCCGAAGAAAAAAAGAAAAGAAAAGAAGAAAACCCCGTCCTTTCGCCTGAGAATCGGGTGGTGCCTCTTCATCACAAGTTAACTCTCATTGTGTGTTTGCATTTCTAAAGCCTTTTCAATTTACTCATTCCCTTGTTTGAGTTTGACTATAATGACGGAACATTAAGATGCTCTCTTCAGGTTCGTCTGCTGCAGATTGGTCGCAGGAGGCTGACTTTTCAAGCTGGTTAGATCAGTCCATTCTAGATAATGAAACTCTCCAGGAAGGAAAAAGATGGTGGTCCCAGCCCGACGTAACTTCTCCACGCCTTGCAGAATCCAAACCGTTGTACAGAGCATCTTCCTACCCTCAGCAGCAACCACAGCAACACAGCTCCAGTGAACCGATCCTCATGCCCAAGTCTTCTTTCACTTCCTACCCACCACCTGGGGGTAGGTCTCAAGCCTCGCCAAACCATCCGCACCACCTGAACGGTCCAGCTCTTGCCGCGGCTCCCCAGATGCCATTCTCTGCACCAAATCTGTCTCCTTTCTCTGGTCAGCTTCACCGACCAGCGGGCCTCCCTCATGGGTTACAGTATGGTGGAAATGTCCCTCAGTTCCCCTCTCCAGGCATCTCACTCAATAGCCGTTCACAGAACCCGTGGCTGAACCAGGCGGGCCTACTTTCAGGGGATCATTCGAATCTGTTGCCCAACTTGTTACAACAGCAAATGCCACATCCAAATGGATTGATGCCTTCTCAGTTACTGGTAGCCCAACAGCATCAGCATAGATTGCAGCAAATGCAATCGACTCTGGCCCACTTATCTGCCGTGCAATCTCAGCTATTTAACCGACAGTCGTCTCTCTCGCATTCAACAAACAAGTTTGAAGCGATGTTTGGGGTGGCCGATCCGAGGGAGTCGAGATCGAAATCATCACAAAAAGGCAAGCAGAACCTGCGGTTTTCTCATGCGAGTTCTGACACTAGTAGCCAGAAGAGTGATAGCGGATTCCTGCAGTTCAGATCCAAGTACATGTCGGCTGAAGAAATAGAGAGCATCCTGAGGATGCAACATGCCGCGACCCACAGCAATGATCCGTACATCGATGACTACTACCACCAAGCTTGCCTCGCAAAAAGCACCTCTGGGTCAAGGCTGAAACACCATTTCTGTCCATCCCACTTGAGGGAGCTGCCTTCTCGGGCCCGTGCTTCCAATGAACCACATGCTTATCTTCAGGTTGATGCACTTGGGCGGCTCCCGTTCTCTTCCATCCGCAGGCCTCGACCTCTCCTTGAAGTTGACCCTCCATCTTCTGCCTCCGGCGATGGTGAAGAGCAGCCTCCTGAAAAGCCCCTTGAACAAGAGCCAATGCTGGCCGCTAGGATAACGATTGAGGATGGCCTCTGCCTTCTTCTTGACGTAGATGATATTGACCGGCTTCTACAATTCAGCCAGCCTCAAGATGGCGGGTCCCAACTGAGGCGGAGGCGGCAGCTGCTGCTGGAGGGGCTTGCAGCCTCACTCCAGCTGGTGGATCCGCTCAGCCCAGGCAAAGGTGGCCACTCGGTTGGGTTAGCCCCCAAGGATGACCTTGTGTTCCTACGCCTGTCCTCCCTTCCCAAAGGTCGGAAACTTCTCTCAAGGTACCTGCAGCTCCTCTACCCTGGCAGCGAGCTTACTCGGATTGTCTGCATGGCCATCTTCCGGCACCTCAGGTTCTTGTTTGGCGGCCTTCCATCGGATTCAGGTGCGGCCGAAACGACAATGGGCCTTGCTAGGACAGTGTCTGCATGTGTCCGTGGCATGGATCTGAGTGCTCTCAGCGCTTGCCTGGCAGCCGTGGTCTGCTCCCCGGAACAGCCGCCGCTCCGCCCGCTTGGGAGTCCTGCCGGTGACGGGGCGTCCATCATCATAAAGACCGTCCTCGAGAGGGCCACGGACCTCCTAACTGATCCGCATGCTGCTGCCAGCTACAGCCTTCCCAACCGAGCCCTTTGGCAGGCATCATTCGATGCGTTCTTTGGGCTGCTGACCAAGTACTGCCTTAGTAAGTATGAGACTATAATGCAGGCTCTGCTCATGCAGGCGTCAAATCCAGCTGTCATTGGGATGGAGGATGCCAGAGCGATAAGTAAGGAGATGCCAGTTGAGCTGCTGCGCGCGAGCCTTCCCCACACCAATGAGCATCAGCGTCGGCTGTTATTAGATTTTGCCCAGAGGACCATGCCCATCACGGGATTCAATGCATATGGCACGGGGCCAGTAAATTCCGAATCCGTGCCGGGTTAGGATGCTTGCACAATGTGGATCTGATGGCTTACAGACACCATCTTGTATGTGGATTCTTCGTCTCTCAAGTTCTCTCACCTCGATGCTTTCTCACATCCATCTGGCCCAAAAATGGTATGCTGCTAGGCATGCCATTGAAAGCTTTACGGGCTGTTTTAGAATAGTGTAGGATTTAGGGCCCATTTGCATACAAAAATCCCAATGAAGTTTTGATCGATTGCAGCTGCTGATGGCCACTGATGATGTGGGGTACAGGGCTCCACATTGTTGTTTCCGTTGTCATTTTATTTTTTTTCCTTAAAGAAGCCTTGCCACCGATGAAATCACATAAAAGAAGCACATCGTGTTTGTGGTGTTTATTCCCACAAAAATGGCAAAAGAAATAATGTTGTGTAGCCCTTGGGCCCACATTTTTACCGGCCGTCGGATGCTGAAATGGATCAAAATATGGTTTCGATCTTTTCTATGCAAAGCGGCTGTCAGTTACTATAGATTTGTTGTCTCGTGCTGAGTTAAATTTTCTGCTTTTCATCTTTCTTTTGACGACATTGTATCGTCCTTGGGTACCATGTATTAGAGGATCTATCTGATACGCTGCAGAGGACAACTGCTCGGATACATGCGCATAACTAATAAACATATGGGTTTTATGCAGCTCAGCCCAAACCGTTCAGTTTGTGGGTCCTGTGGATGGAGCATAGCACTAAATCAGATTAGTTGGACAGTCCAAATGGGCACTTGTTCGTTGGGTTTGGACTATAGCCTATAATCTCATCTCGACTGTTTATTTGATGGTCACCAATCAGGCAGTTTAGATCAAGGCACATGGGTCATCTGCCCGATATCGTTGTGCATGTGTTCAGTTCGTTGTATTCTGCCGACATATCAGGTCATTCCTCTATGGATAATGTTGGAACTCTTGTGGGAGTTTCCCTCTGGTGAGCTTGATTTTGGTGCTCTTGAGTGGAAACTCCCAGCAAAGGTAGTGTGTTAGGATGTACAGCAGGGTCTATTTCTGATATTTCTTTCTTTTCAATTTTAAAGAGATGGGAATGCCCCTCCAGAGGAATTTCTGTGTTTTGATTGATGGAAGGGCAGTTTCTTTGTACTGTTTGTGGGACCTGTGACAATCAGGTGTACTTGGTGGCATAATGCCTTTCATAAACAGAGGGGTTTGGTGGACCACTCCACCTTTTTCTTTTCTTCATTGCATTTTTTTTTTTTTTTGGTAAGCTTTGATAACTGTTTGCAATGCATTGCAGGTCTTGAGCCTTCAGCAATGTGTACAGCTTGCTGTGGATCCCCCATACGTGCATGTGGGGCCTGTTATTTGGTGATCTAGAATGTTGATTTGATCCGATTGGGGCCTATGTAGATGGGGGATGCGTGTTGTTATCTTTGAATGTGTGCGCCTGTGTGCCCCACCAAATCAAAACGTTATGATCTTGTGATCTGGGATGCTTTTGGGGTGCTGCCTCCTGATGGATCTTTGGTCTGGATCACCCAACTTTGGGCCCCACATGATCAGAAATACTAAAAAACAAGCTTTTACATTTGGTGGGGCTAGGGACTGCATAGTTCTATTCCTCCCAAGTTTGGGAAGGCAGGTATTGTATGCTGTCATTTCATTAGTGATAGTCCCACCACCTTTTAAAAATTGGTGGCGACTCTTCAACTGTACACATGGCCCAAATGTACTTAATTTAGACCGTTCAAACGAGTCACCCAATTGTTGATGGTGCATGCCCAAAAATCAATATGAGAAGTATGATAATAACCATTGATTTTTTCATCAGATTTTATATTTATATGTATGTAAGTATGTATATGCTTTAATGTGACACATGGCATGTTATATCATTGTCATGGGTTGTTCATTCATTCATACAACTCGTGATGAGCCATGGTGAAAAATAAATAAATCTAATCATAGACAAAACAACGTGGGAAATGGATGGTTAAGATTTGAGTAGAAAAACAAAATAGGTCTATCACCTTGCATAATTAAGGACCTACCAAGAAAACATCCACTATGGTTTACCCGGAAGGGGATTGCCTGGCGACCCTGGACATGTGGATGCGGTGGCTGGCCTTGTGGGGCCTACCACAGTTAAGTGTTTTTATTCAATCCGTCTATTCATTTTTTCTAACTCATTTTAAGGGCATGCCCCAAAAAATGAAGCAGATCCAAAGCTCAAGTGGACCACACCAGAGGAAACAATGGTGATTACATGCCCCTCGTTATAAACTTCTTGAAGGTACAAAAGTACTGAATCAAGCTGATATTTATATTTTTCCTTCCTCTATGTCTGTGTGACCTTATTAGCAGGTTGAATGGAAAATAAATATCATGGTGGGACCTAGAAGGTTTTCAGCAGTGGGTGTTGCTATCCCACTTTTTTCTATGATGTGGTCCACTTGAGCTTTGGATCTGCTCATTTTTGGGCATGCCCTGAAATGGGTTGACAAAACAGATGGATAGCCGGATATAAAACTCATACATCATGGCACAACAGCTCAGGGTGACCAGGGAATCTGCTTCCTGACAAATAGCGAGAGGGAATTGCATGGTGACACCAACCGTAGTTATGTGGTTTGAGGACTCTGCGGGGACCACTGCGATGTATGTGTTCTGTCCATGTCGTCCATTCATTTTTCAAACTCATTTTAGGGCATGAGCCTGAAAATAAATCAGATCCAAATCTAAAGTGGACCACATCAAAGAAAAAAGTGGTGATTGAACACCCCACCATTAAAAACTTCTCAAGAGCCTCAAAAATATTGAATCAAGTTGATATTTGTGTTTTCATTAGTTCAGGTCTGTGTGCCCTTATGAATAGGTTGGATGGTATGTCATTACTGCACTATTTCCTGAGGTGTGGCCCACTTGAGCTTTGGATATTATTGCTCATGTCCTGGAAAAACGGATTGGATGGCATGGGTAAAATACATACATTATCATGGTGGGTCCCACAGTGTCCTTGAACCACTTAGCCAGGGTCACCATGCAATCCATGTGAGACAAGTAGGGCCCGTGGACTGGTAAGCCCGAGTATTGGTCCAAACCACTGGTCTGCTCAATACCACCGTCCAAACCACAGTATCCACTATCTCATTCAGCATTTCATCATGAGGCCCACCATGGATCATCGGACCCTGTATTCATGCCTACCCCATCTAATGGGGAAGCAGATTAGCTGGTGTAGATACGTGTCGTGCGAAGACGAGCGCCGACACTCATCGAGCTCCGAGTTGTACGAACGGTTCAAAGGAAATCAAAGTTAAATGTCTCCGTAATGATGTATTTATTATATCCACACCGTTCATTCAATTTTCGAGATCATTTTTGAGCAATAAGCAAAAAATGAATCATATCGGAAGATAAATGAACCACACCGAAAATAGCAGTGGGATAATGATTTTTACTATTAAAAAATTTGTAGGGCCCACTATAATGTTTATTTTCCATCCAAATCTATTCACAAGGTCACAAATACCCAGATGAAGAGGAAAAAATTTTTCATATTGATCCGAAACTTATGTGACCCCAAAAGGGTTTCAATCGTAGACGTTCAATCCCCCACTGCTTTTTACAGTGTGGTTCACTTGATCTTTAGATCTACCTTATATTTTGGCTCAAGCCTTGAGACAAGCTCGTAAAATGGATGGACGGTCTGGATATGACACATACCTCATGATGTACGTCAATACACCATCTATCTATCTAGCTGTGTGTGGTACACCAGCCAATCCGCTTCCATCTAATGATACATGTGGCACGTGAGTCCAGCTATACGTGGGGCGAGATTTGATTGGATTGGATTTGTTGGGCCCAGATTTTGAATTATTCGGGTCGGGTCTGACTGATTAGGTCTATTCGAAAGGTCAATTTTGCCTGACCTGTCCGTTGACAGCCACTAATTCTGAACGCGGATTATATACTGACAGGTTGAGTAGCGAGTTGGCTACTGAAGTGACGTCACCAAGTTCTGTGGGCCCCAATATGATGTATGTGTTACATCCGTACTGTCCATACAATTTGAGATGTCATTTTATGGCATGAGCCAAAGAACGAGTCAGATAAAAATCTGTAGTGGACCACACCACAGAAAACAGTGGGCAGAGTGATTCCCACCATTGGGACTATCCTAAGGCCCACCATAATGTTTATTTGAAATCCAACCTGTTCAAAAGTTAAAAAAGACATGAAATAATGGAAAACACAGATATCAGCTTGATCTAAAACTTTTGTGGCCTTTAGAAGTTTTTAATGGTGTGCGTCACTGTTCCACTGTTTTCTGTGCTGTGGTCCAATGAAGCATTAGATTTAACTCATTCTTTGTATATTGACCTAAAAGGACATTTCCAAATGGATGGAAAATACGGATACAAAACATACATCACGGTGGGGCCCACGGAACTTAGTGACGTCACTTCAGTAGCGAGTCTCGCTACTCAACCTTGTCAGTATGACAGTAGCTAATCTGCCCCCGACCCGACGTTTTGACGTTGCTGAATCTGTCCGTCCGTATTTTGTAAGTCTCGTGATGTAAACTCCGTTGGGGCCATATCGATGTATTTGAAATTATCCATACCGTCCATCCTTTTTTCCAGATCATTTTAAGACATAAGATCAAAATTTAAGCATATCAAATTCTCAAGTGTAACACATCACAGAAAACAGTGGAGATAATGACATCCACCATTGAAACTTTCCTGTGGCAACGGTGATGTTCATTTTGTCATCAAAACTGTTCATAAGATTACTCATACATGGATGAAGTGAAAGCACAAACATTACCTTGATTAAAAACTTCTACTATCCTTAAGAAAATTTCAACGGTAGGTTCTCAATTTCCATTATTTCCTGTGGTGTGGTCCACTTGAGATTTGATATGCTTTAATTTTTGGTTCTTGCCCTAAAACGGGATGAAAAAAAAAGATAAACGGTGCGGATAAAATACATACATCACAGTAGGCCCCACATAGTTTACTCAAAAGCTCTATAGCGAGTACTTGGACACGTGGGCATGTACAGGAGCTTGGTGACGTCACTTCAGCTTGGTGACGTCACTTCCGTAGCCATTGGGCGCGGTTTTCTGCGAAAGCCTTTCGCAGGAAGTTCCTGCACAAGGATGCTGGGTGGGGCCCACAGACATGTTTTTGATAAATCCAATCCTTCCATCCGTTTTTCGAGATCATTTAAGGAATTGAAATAAAAAATCAGGTGTATATAAATTGAAATGGGACACACGAGAGGAAACAGTGATCATTCCGTGAGCACCGTTGAAGCATTCTTATGCCCAAAAAATTATCGTATCAGTCTATTTTTTTGATTTTTTCACTAAATCCCATTGACAATGACCTTATAAACCGTTTAGATAACATATAAACATCAAGGTGGAGACTGGGAAGATTTCAACGGTAGAAATTTCTTTCCCTAATTTTCCCTCTCGTGTGACCTACATGAGTTTTTTATCCGCCTCATTTTTTGTCACACGCCCTAAAATGAGATCTCAAAACGGATGGACGGAATGGATTTCTCACATACACTGTAGTGGGCCCCACCCAGATCCAATCCGCGTCCGTAGCCATTTGGCTACCGAACTTGCCAGTATCCAATCCGCGGCCGGGGAAGACCCTTCCTTTTGCCTCTTTTTCCACGTCCAACCTTCAAAGTAAAGCTATATTCGACATTTCGCCCTAACAACTTTGTGTGCCTTGTTGGCCCACATGCACCTTGCTTTCCCGAGGTGAGGAGATTTTTCAAGTTAAGAATCCTATTGTGTGGAGGATTGTGTGTTGGCGTGGTAGATTTCAATGGCCCCACCACACGACAGGCACTTACCATCATTTAAGGTTGTGTTAAGACTCTTTAGCGTCCACTGTGATGTATCTGTACCGTCCATCCTTTTCTCTAGGTGGACACATCTCAAGATACAATAGGAATTGATTGGCCCCTTGGCTCCACTCATGAAATGCAATTAAGCGGCATGGATGCCATTTAAATATCAAGGCGGAGTTCAGGAATGTTTCAACGGTAAGCATTTCTTTCTCCACTTTTCCCTCTCATGTGGCCCACTTAAGTCTTGTATACGATTCATTTTTGGTCACCTAGAATAAAATGATCTCTCAAAACGTATGGACAGGATGGATTTCCCGTAAACATCACGGTGGCCCCACCTAG
The DNA here is from genome assembly GCF_029962835.1 of Magnolia sinica. Taxonomy (NCBI): domain Eukaryota; kingdom Viridiplantae; phylum Streptophyta; class Magnoliopsida; order Magnoliales; family Magnoliaceae; genus Magnolia; species Magnolia sinica. The sequence goes on along the minus strand of NC_080584.1, from coordinate 6,412,717 downwards.
GATTCCGTGCAGGAACCTTTTGCCGGCAATCCGCTTCGGCCTGCCTCCGCATCCGTGGGACGCGGATTTACTACTAAAGCCGTTGGCGGGAAGTTCCTGCACTGGAAACTTAGGTGGGGCACCGTGATGTCTTTGATAAATCCACTCCGTCCATTGGTTTTATAAGTCCATTTTAAGAGTTGAGACCAAAATTGAGCAGGATCCAAGACTCAAATGAGCCGCACTGAAGAAAAATGTGGGTAATGAAATTACTACCGTTGAAACCTCCCTAAGGTGTATAGTTTACGTGCACGATGCTAAGTAAGGTCCACCATGATGTTTGTGAGAGATTCCCCTTGTGCATATGCTTTTCAAGATCATTTTTTAAATCAGGAAATAAAAACATCGTGTACGATGAAGCACTCGGACGCGGAGGGATATTGGTCTCGTGTGATGTCGGTCTGACGCTGTGGGGATGGAACACGCCAAGCATGGATTTTGTGGGTGAGAATTTAATCAAGGCCGTTCATCAGGTGTAGCCCACAAGGATGAAGGAAGAAAATAAAAATCAGCTAGGTCCAAAACTTATGCAGTCCATACAATCTGAACTTAAAGGTTTAAGTGGCTAGTTTACATCATTCCCATTATTATAGCCTATCTAAGATTGTTTGTGGTTGATATTTACCATATACTGTGAATTCAAGATTTCTCACCAGATGGACGGATCGGATTTCACACATGCAACATGGTTGGAATTAAAGAGCCCAGGAAGTTTACTTGCCGCAGAGAATAGAGGATTCCTGTCGTACACATCCTTCCAATTGCCCTTTTTGACTCATTGGATCGCAGTGGATCTTTTCTAATAATACGTTTCCACCGTTTTCTCCCCGAGAATGCATCCATCTTCGTGGGGCCCACTTTGATCATTGTTATATTTTATTTTAAAATAATATTAAAATTTGAATTTTTAAATTTTCGGTAATTTCCCTCCATTTTTTAAAAGTTGTAGTACTTTTGAGTTGTGGGTTTTCTCCAATATCGGATTTGACAAAGTAAAATATCTTGTATATAAGATAGTCTTTTTGCCTATGGCTTGAGATCCTTTCAGGAGGCACGTGAATTTGGTCATGGGGAGGGACTATGCCAATATCTCTAATCTATGCCAATGACCACACGCGCGCGCGCCGAGCCGAGTCTGAGTCCACGTGCGCGACGGGACGAGCTGGGCTGGGCTGAGCGTGGGTGCGGGTGCGAGTGTACTCGCGTGAGTGTGTGTATGGGTACTCGCAAGACTTTATGTGCGAGAGTATACTCAACACTTTCGGATGAAACTGCAAGTGGTTCGAGCCCGTGTACAGTGAGTGCACCGCTGGAACCGGGTTATAGTCGTTGTATCCTAGAGGTTGATTGCTTTGGAAACCTGTTGCACTTGGGATGCTGTTCAAGGGGAGCAAATTCGCTTTCAAGCCGAGTGACTCAGTCACGCATCGACTTAATTCAATAAGTTATTCTTTCTCAAAATTTTATTTATTTATTTATTTTTTGTTCTCGATTTTTAATAGTCTATTTAATTCAACCAAATATTCTAACAATCTTGAAATCGAATTTGTTGAATTACATAGACTATGACTACAGTAATAGTAAATGCTTCTACTGAGTTAGCCAAAATCGAACCGTTCGCTGGACAATGCTTTAAACGGTAGAAATAGAAACCGATGTTCGCACTGACCACCCTTAAAGTTTCATACATTTTATCTAAATTATTTACCATAGATCCAACAAATCAAACTGAAGTAACAGATGAAAATAATTGTAAAAATTATATTCTACACTCTTTATCCAACAAACTATATGACGTGTATGCTTCTTACGTGTCTGCTAAAGACATATGGACTGCTTTGGAAAAAAAATACATATTAGAAGATACAGGCGCTAAGAAATATGCAATTGCTAATTTCCTTCATTATGAAATGACAGATGATAAACCTATCACAAATCAGATTCACAATTTTCAAAGTCTAGTTCACGAACTATCGACAGAAGGAATTAAGTTGGATGAAGTGTTTCTGTCAGGAGCACTAATAGAGAAGTTACCGCCCTCCTGGAAAGAATATAAGAATAGAATGAAACATAAAAAAAACGGTGTTTCTTTGGAAACCACTATCATACACATATGAATAGAGAAGACCAATAGAATCAAGGACCAAAAAGAAAATAGAAATGAGATAGATTCAAAAGCGAATCTTATGGAATCAAGTCAGACAAATAATAAGAAAAAGGGTAACTGTCATAACTGTAGCAAACTTGGACATTACGTAAATGAATGCAGGATAAAAAAGAAGAATGCAAATAATTAATTCAAGAAAAAGGAAAACTGCTATAACTGTGGAAAGCCTGGGCATCATGTTAAAACCTGCAGGCTTAAGAAAAATAAAAATAAGCCGCAGGCTAATCTTACAGAAATAGGCAATGAATTTGACATGGTAGTAGCTGTGGTGTCAGAAGTCTTTCTTGTAAACAACTTGGAGTGGGTACTAGACACTGGTACAACTAGGCACGTGTGCAAGGATCGTAGCATGTTTACCTCCTACCAAGTATCAGGAGATGATGAACAGGTGTTCATGGGTAATGCTAGAACATCTCCAGTTATAGGGAAAGGGAAAGTACTTCTGAAACTCACTTCTGGAAAGACTCTAATGTTGAATGATGTCCTACATGTGCCCGACATTAGAAGAAACTTAGTCTCTGGTTCACTCCTTAATAAGGCTGGTGTTAAGTTAGTATTTGATTCAGATAAGCTTGTAATGACTAAGAATGAAACCTTTGTTGGTAAGGGGTACTGTAGCGATGGTTCATTCATTATAAATGTATCCAATGATAATAATAAGAAGATATTCAATTCTGTTTATATATCGTTGAACCTTTTTATCTATGACATAGTAGATTAGGTCATATGAATGTAGTATCTTTAAAGAAAATGAAAAGATTAGGTTTATTACCTAATATATCTAATGAAGGATTCGATAAATGTGAAACATGTGTAGAATCAAAATTCATTAGAAAACCCTTTAAACGAATAGAAAGATCATCTGTTGTATTAGAGTTAATACACAGTGACTTAGGTGATTTTAGAAATCACATGTCTAGAGGTGGAAAAAGATATTATATAACTTTTATAGATGACTACTCTAGGTTCACTAGAGTTTACAGTTAAGGAACAAAGATGGAACTTTAGATATTTTTTCTAAATACAAAATTGAAGTTGAAAATCAGTTAAATATAAAAATTAAAAGACTTAGAATAGATAGAGGAGGTGAAAATGATTCTTCTCAATTTAGAGAATTATATGAAAAGAATAGAATAGTTCACGAAATTACAGCTCCTTATACACCAGAACAGAATGGAATAGCAGAACGTAAGAATCGAACTCTAAAAGAGATGATGAATGCCATGTTAAACAGTTCAGGCTTACCCTCAAATATGTGGGGAGAAGTAATTCTATCAGCTTGTTATATTCTAAATAGGATTCCTTCTAAATCTTCTGAACTAACACCATATGAACTTTGAGAGAATCATGTTCCTAGTTATAAATATATTAAAGTATGGGGGTGTCTTGCTAAAGTAGGATTGCCTGAAACTAAGAAAAGAAAGTTATGTCCTAAAATGACCGATGTGTATTTATAGGGTACGTACAAAACAGTGTGACCTATATGTTTCTAGTTTTAAAAACTATGGATAATATTCTAGATCCTAATACAATTATAGAAACTAGGGATGCAGAGTTCTTTGAGAACGTATTCCCTATGAAATCTAAATCTATAGGAATAGAAGAAGTCAATGAATCAGATATTGCGTCTACTAGTAAAAATGCTTACGAGAAAGTAATAGAAGAGATATAACCAAGAAAAAGTACTAGGGTTAGAAGAGAAACTAACCTAGGAGATGGTTTTTTCACCTTCTTAGTAGAAGATGATCCTACAACCTATATAGAAGCAATTAACTCTCCAAATGCAATCTTTTAGAAGGAAGCAATAAATGATGAGCTAGAATTTATTATATCTAATAATACTTGAAAAATTGTAAACCTACAACCTGTAAATAAAACAATAGGCTGTAAATGGGTGTTTAGAAAAAAAACTAAAAGCAGATGGAATTATTGACAAGTTTAAGGCTAAGTTGGTAGCGAAAGGCTTTAAACAAAAGGAAGGAATAAATTACTTAGATACATATTCCCCTGTAACTAGAATTACAACTATCAGGGTCTTAATATTAATAGCCTCCATATATAAACTGGTGGTACACCAGATGGACATTAAGACGACTTTCCTAAATGGAGACTTAGAAGAAGAAATATATATGGAGTAACCTGAGGGTTATAAGATATCAGGTAAAGAAAATAAAGTATTTAAACTAATTAAATCACTATATGATTTAAAACAGGCTCCTAAACAATGGCATGAAAAATTTTATGGTGTTTAAAAATCAAATGGTTATCATATAAATGATGTAAATAGATGTGTATATAGTAAAATTTCTGAAAATGATTATGTTATTATATGCCTTTATGTTGATGACATGCTTATTTTTGGAACTAATATTAAATTAGTTAATGCAACTAAGAAATTCTTGTCATCTAAGTTTGACATGAAAGACTTAGGAGAAGCTAGTGTAATCTTAGGTATTGAAGTAGCCAGGAAAAATGGTATAATTATATTATCACAATCTCATTACATTGAGAAGATATTGAGAAAGTTTAACCATTTTGACTGTTTACCTGTCAGTACTCCTTATGATTATAGTGTGACTCTCATGAAGAAAACAGAAAATAGTGTGTCTCAATTGGAGTATTCCAGAATAATTGGTAGCCTCATGTATCTAACAAACTGCACTAGACCAGACATAGCTTTTGTAGTAAGAAGGCTAAGTATATATACACATAACCCTGAAAAAGAGCATTGAAATGTTTTGTTTAGGATTTTGAGATACCTAAAAGGCAGTATATCCTATGGTTTACATTATAATGGTTTTCCTGCTGTATTAGAAGGATACAATGATGCTAACTGGATTAATGAATCAGATGAGATTAAATTCATGAGTGGATATGTCTTCACTTTGGGTGGAGGAGCAGTCTCTTGGAAGTCTACTAAGCAGACATGTATCGCTCGGTCTACTATGAAATCCGAGTTTATTGCTTTAGAAAAGGCTGGATCAGAAGCCGAGTGGCTTAGAAATCTCTTAGCTGATATACCATTGTGGTCAAAGCCTGTATCAGCCGTGTCTATTCATTGTGACTGTCAAGCAGCTATAGCGAAAGTAAAAAGTAAAATATATAATAGAAAGAGCAGGCATATTAGACTCAGACACAACATAGTGAAACATATATTGCGTGATGGAGTCATATCTATTGACTTTGTGAGGTCAGAAAAGAATCTAGCAGATCCTCTAACCAAAGGACTATTTAAAAGGTTAGTCAATGATACATCGAAGGGAATGGGGCTGAGCCTAATATATGAGCTGCCAGTGTCGGCAACCCAACCTATACAAGTGGAGATCTCATAAGATAGGTTCAATGGATAAACAATAAGACATGAGGTAGACGATTGCACTGAGTTCTATGAGCCCCTTTTATGGTGTACAGTGTGAGCAATAACACAGAAGGATGAGTTATTAGAACTCTTAATGAATCCATAGCCATATATTTGGTGATGTATATAGTTGCTGCATACACTTGATAGAATTCACCTATATAGGTGTGGAGGTGGAGGCCGCTTCCTATGAGAATCTAGGCGATTTCTCTAGAGCACTCATGAAATTCAGGTAATGGTGTATGGTCGAAACGCACCGAACTGCAGAATCACTTACAGAGGAAGAGTTGTGTAAGTGGCATGTACTTGTGATCTACATTAAAAGGATTCAGGTTCAAGGCTATGGTGTCACCTGATTCCTGTAGACTTGTCTTGCTTACTCTAATATCGGTTTAAGTTTATGGTGACACCAGCACCATTGCACAACTATTACGCTTTAATCCGAAAGAGTTTTATTTTTAAACATATGGGGGATTGTTATATTTTGTTTTAAAATAATATTAAAATTTGAATTTTTAAATTTTCGGTGATTTCCCTCCATTTTTGAAAAGTTATGGTACTTTTGAGTTGTGGGTTTTGTCCCACATCGGATTTGACAAAGTAAAATATCTTGTATATAAGATAATCTTTTTGCCTAGGGCTTGAGCCCCTTTCAGGGGGCATGTGAATTTGGTCTTGCGAGGGAGGGGGGCTATGCCAATAGCTCTAATCTATGCCAATGACCACACACGCGCGTGCGCGCCGAGCCGAGCCATGCTGTGTCGAGCTAAGTCCGAGTCCATTTTCGTGTGCACGTGCGCAACGGGACGGGATGGGACGGGCTGGGCTGGGTGTGGGTGCGGGTGCGGTGTGAGTGTACTCGCGTGGGTGTGTGTATGGGTACTCGCAGGACTTTGTGTGTGAGAGTGTACTCGCACTTGCGCTTTTTCGTTTTAAACCAGAGAGATGCATCCCTTCCGGTTGGTCGCCCCTATTGGGTTTAAACCCAACGGACCTAACCTTTTGTAAAGGATGCTTATGCACCACTTCGGAGTCTATATAAAGACTACCGATTCCAGTTTCATATATACGAAAATATTATCTCTCTTATAAAACTCTCTCTGATACGGTTTTAAGAATTTTACTGAGTTCATAGCTGAGTCAACTCAGCACTTTCGGATTAAACTGCAATTAGTTCGAGCCCGTATATAGTGGGTGCATCGTTGGGACCGGGTCATAGTCGTTGTATCGTAGAGGTCGATTACTCTGAAAACCTGTTGCACTTGGGACGCTGTCCAAGGGGAGCAAATTCGATTTCAAGCCGAGTGACTCAGTCACGCCTCGACTCAATTCAATAAGTTCTTCTTTCTCATTTTTTTTTGGTTCTTGATTTTTAATAGTCTATTTAATTTAACCAAATATTCCAACACTCATACCTTGTCTAGCTTATTTTACGGCCTGTTTGGTTGAATGTATTTACATGAATTATCATGTAATTCCTCTCCAATCAGTGTTAAATGTGGGTGGTGTAAATACAACAGGTGTTTGAAATTGAGTAGCTGGCCCTAGTTAGCTAACTAGTTATTGAAAGCTAAAACTTTGTGGGCCCCACTATGATATATGTGTTATATCCACACCCATCCATTTATTAATACAAATTATTTTAGGGTACGGCCCACAAGTGAGGCAAATTCAAAGCTCAAGTAAACCACACTACAGAAAACAATGAGGACTGAATGTTAATAATTTAAATGTTCTTCTTGTGTTGTGTTCCACTTGAACTTTAGATCTGCTTCATTTTTTAAAAAGGAAATATCCTAGATTAATCTGACCAAATGAATGGCTGGTGTGGATACATATCATGGTGAAACCCATAAAGTCCCATCTCATTTTTCTTATGTAAAAGTTGTTGCTGTTACTTCTAAACACCATCCCCTTCCCCTAGAAAATTGGGTTGTAAGTAATTAATACTTAAAAGGATAAAATACACTATAAATCCTCTAAATTAGATTATTTCAAATGGGTCTTTAGTCCATGCACCCAAAAATGAAGCAATTCCCAATCCAAAAGAGAACATACTATAAGAAGTGATTGGAAGTCTACCATTAGAAACTTCCCAAACCCACCATAATGTTGATAAGACATCGAACTTAGAGATAAGGTTACAAAAACTTGATTAAGGGAAAGAAAACAAATATCAACAATCCAAAGCTTTTGTGGCTCTCTCTACTTGAGATGGACGAAAAACTCTTGTTTGTTGTAATCTGATTGGACTAAATCATCATGCATAGCATTTAATGCAGCAGTGCTGACAATATAGTGATGATGTGGACCAATCATGATGCATGAAATTAAGAATTTTCTATTTGTAGAAATCAGAGATCCGGATTCATGTATCATGCATCAAAGTAAATATATACCATAATTTGGGCCACACAATACTTAGAGCAATGTAGGTTTTATATATGATGAGGGTTTTTATTTTTATTTTCTTTTATGTATTTAAATTATTTAATACAATGTTGTACTGCACCATTGTAAATTTGGTTCTTCTTCATTTTGGCTTCTGTTATAAAATAATTTAGCAAATTCATTGGATGGGATATATAACAGGGAATTTGACTGTACTGACCTCGAAGTTTGGTCAAATTATCTAACGAGATTCAACCTTTCAAATATCCCAAGAGTGGCCTTCTGACAAGCTTCCGTAAATTACTTGGACCAAAATGCCCTTGTCCTTGTTTAGTAGTTGTACAGTTTTTTATGGAATAAGAAGTTACGTCGTATTTAATGCCAAGAACGTGATGCGTACGAAACCCTTTTTTGCGCGTGGGAAAGGACCAAACTAGTGGGGCCCACAGTGATGTATTTGTATAATCTATGTCGCCCATCCTTTTTTTTTGTGTCATTTTAGGGATAAGGCCTAAATATCAGCCTTATCCAGAGCTCGTGTGGGCCACATAATAGAAAATAATGGGGATAATGGAACCACTGTTGAAACTTTCTAGGCTCACTGTGATGTTTATTAGAAGTGGACACTGCCCAAGTATAACGCTCCAGTTTTCAGAACATGAGTATACTACTTGTTCCTTAAAAACCCGTGAGTTAATAATCAAATTACTGACAACAAAAGTAGAATCAAAGTGCGATAGCAATCAAGCATAGATAATGCCACAAAACTAAACAGTAACATTTTGGCCCACTCAGCTGGGAACCTTAAGTACAAAATTTATAAGTTCAAATGTGCCAATATAACAAAAAAAATACTGCATCTACTGATTTAGACCATAGTATTCTGCCGCCTCCTGATGTGGCTCTTCCTGGTAGTATCCATCCTCCAAACCTGCCGCCTCGGCCTCGGGATCGGTGCCGCAATTGTCCCTGCCTACAGCTGCATTCTCTGTACGGTTGAACATTGGATGAATGAGTGGCTAGCTTAGTGTGAATTTCTCTCAAGATTACACACCTCCACCTTAGACAAGTATAACATGAAAATATACAAGGCATACAAAACAAAACAAAATGTAGTCTTATTATATGCATGGACGTATGAGCGTACATCAACTGGGGATACTCATCCAGTTGGCTTTTGGGCAAAACCCATGCGTGTGGCTGGTCGCCAGTGAAAGTACATAATACATGCGTAGTGCCAAACTCATCGAAGGTTGGTCGATAGTCGATGGTCTGCGAGCTAGCAAAACGATACTATGACTAAGAGCACGTACTACAACATCCAAAATTATCCACTCGTCATCGCTCGAATGCTATGTATGCATGATTAGCCCAACCGTTATTAATCCATTTACAACCAGCCAGTTTAATAAAGCTCAAGGTCACTACGGGGGGCTCGTCACCGAGTGTAGGCCGACGGCTCGGGCATAGTGTCTCATACCACTATCCCCGGCACATGAGTCTACCACCTTAGGACGTTTAATAGAGCCCATCAACATGTGGCTAATTAGCTTTTAATATAAGGGATAGTTACCATCGCATGGTTGAGTGGGAATGAACCGTCGAAATCGCAAGGGTAAATGCTAAATCAAACGATTAAAAATGAGTCTGCATGTATGCTTCAAATACGATAAAGCAATGTCAAATAAGAACGATAAATAATTCATCCCATGGTCATGTTGGTGAAATCACCCATAGATGGTAAATCCCATAATGATTTATCACTAACATAACCTCCATATTGAGGGTCTATTCTTAGCACAACTCATCTTGTTACACCCTAAGCATGGACTCTCTTTCATAGGTGGAGATGCCCCTATTTATTTAGAGAGATTTCAATTCCATGGGTGTTTTGCAAACAATTCAATAGTATATGGAAGTGGCATAGTAATTAGGTGTTGAATTATCATAAGTGACTAAGATATCATTTTAACAATTGAAGTAAAGCTCAAGTGCAAATATAACCATCATTGCATGTAGATATAATTCAAGAGTTACTAAAGTGAAATAATGTTTAACATATACATTTGATTCACAAAATCGTAGTTTACTAATTGTTAATCATGAATTTACGTAAGTTAACTAGCATATAACAGTCCAAGTTTTAAGGTATCAGTTGTGATCTATGTAAAAGCTACCCTTAAGCTAACTTGGAGATGGAAAGCCCAAGGGGAGAAGTCATCACCTTTCGGGTCGTAGTTCCTCCCTTGATCCAAATTCCTGCGATTAACTTACGGTCCAATACCACACGATTAATCACCTAGGGTCATTCCCAATAAGGGCTTGAGATTAGTAACCGCATTGGACGAATGATTTCTGAGAATCCTAGCTATTTAGGCCATTTCAAGTAGGTGGGGTTTATAAGGACCCACCCAAGTGAAAACTGGGCCTAAACCTATGTGATCAGGCCCAATAGTTGTGGCTCAATACTGTGGGCTGAAACTGGGCCTAACTTTGGCCTAAATTGGCCCAACACTTTGCTACCCATTTGTGGCCCAAACTGGGCCTGATTTGGCCCAACTCTTTGCTTCTCATTTGTGGCCCGAACTGGGCTTGGTTCGGCCTAGCCATCATTGTCCAACAGTGGTCTAGAAACTGGACTGGACTGAATTGTTTTGGCCCAGACGTAGCTGCCCAGTGATGACCCAAAAACTGAGCTGGGCTAGACTTGTTTTGGCCTAGCCGTTGCTACCCATTGACGACCCAAAAATTGGGCTGGGCTGGATTGGACCTAGTTCGACCCAACCCTGCTGTCCCAACTGCGGCCCAAGACTCAGCCTGATTGCATCATGGTTTGGCCCAGCTTGGCCATTCTAAAGGTGGCCTAGGGACTGGGCTATTCCAAAACTTCTGGGGCCCACTGAGTTCAGCGACCAGCCCACTTGTTGCTTTAAGTGTGGCCCACTGGGTTTAAATTAAGTGTGGCCCACTGAGTCTGAATTGGGTGCGGCCCACTGGGTTTAAATTAGGTACGACCCACTGACTTTAAACTAAGTGCGGCCCACTGAGTTCGAATTAGGTGCGGTCCACTGAGTTTAAACTTAGTACGACCCATAGAGTTTGAATTGGGTGCGGCCCACTGAGTTTAAATGAGGTGCACCCCACTGAGTTAGAGCTCAGACGAGGCTCGGTTGCTGTGGTTAGGTCATCTGACTCAGCCCTGCTATTGTGGCCCTCTAAGTTTAACTCAGGTGCGGCCCAGCTGCTGTGGTTGGGTCGGTCTGGTCCGGCCCACTGAGTGGTGACCAGTGCTGAGTCACCGAGTAAAAATGGAAACCACGCAACGATGAGATTGGTTCGCACTCAGTTATACCTCGCTGATCACGTTTGCGTAGGTGGTTGGTGATAGTTGAGCGCGTTCAACAGCCCTGTTCGGATCCTGGCTTAACACTGAGATTTGGAGAGACTGTAAGAAGGGCCTGTGTTAGGGACTCGGCAAGGCCCAACAGATGTCCAGCAGGGCCTTTACATGCACCGAGTCGGCCTGAGGTTGGCCGTGTTGCATCGGCAACAATCACGACCCTCCTTTCTCTCCTTCTCTCTCTCTCACTCACCCTCTCACTCTCGCAGTGGTGCTACGGGTCTGTACTAACCCAACTCGGTCTGAGCTAAGTGGGCTAAGTTGGTGCAGTGAAAAACCCTCACTTATAAATGTACACCCATACTTAGGATGTAACTCGATTGATGGTGATTGCAATGGACCTTTGATCTAGTGGTTATTGAGTAGTGATCTATATGGATCATTAATGTGGGCCTACCATTTAGGGTTGTTGTGTCTAAGTGGTTTTCAAGGATGGTCTTTTATCACATGATTTGATACTCGCCCTATGTGGCTTATTTTGATATTTGCCTTATGTTGCTTATTTTGATATCGCCTTATGTGACTTTATTTTAGGTATTTTTTCTATATGGGTTTGATGTTCTATACTATGCAACCATGCGATGGTAAGCCGCATATATTGTAATACGATTGGCCATTAGTCGACGGGGTTCCATTAAACATCCTAAGATGGTAGTCTCATGAGCCGGGGATGGTGGTATGAGACCTATGCCCGAGCTGTCGGCCTACGCTGGTGACGAGCCCCCGTAGTGACCTTGAGCTTATTTAAATTGGCTGATTGTAACTGGACTAATAATGGTTTGGCTAATCATGCATCCATAGCATATTGGCGATGACGGGTGACTAATTCTGGATGCTGTAGCACGTGCCCTTAGGATCATCGGGGTATCGTTTCGCTAGCTCTCAGACCACCGACTATCGATCTATTGTTCCGACTGGACGATTTTCTCAGGTCGATGATTTGCATGGATGACGAGCCCACTGTCCGCACGGATGAGCATCCCCAGGGCGATGATTGCATTCATGCATCCATGCATTTAATAAGACCTGTATCATATATTATTTTATGCGTTTTGTTTTATAACTATCCTTATCTAATGCGGTGGTGTGTAATCTTGAGGAGAATTCACACTGAGTTAGCCACTCATCCATCAAATATATAACCGTACAGGTAGCACAGGTGGCCTAGACGACATTCATGTTCATATTGATGAGGAGAAGGTTATGGTTGATAGGGGTACATGACTATATTTGTTAAGAGCTGCTACAGGATTTTACATCCCAAGATTGTTGTAATTTACTTTATATCACATGTAATATTATTTCATTTTGAAATCGTAAGAATGGGGACATTGGTTTGTATAAGTCATTATGGGCAACCTCTTGTACAATATTCTAAATGTAATTGTAAAATTTTTCTTTATGTTTACTTGTCCATAATGCACTCATCTGCTTACTCTGATAGTTGAGAATATATATATATATATACACTCAAATTTGACCATCCTTTAAGGTTAACACTCGGGTTTTTGGGAAACAAGTCATATACTCGGGTCCTGAAAAGTCGGGGCGTTACATGAGTGGTGGTCTAGATGGATCATTGATGTGGGCCTACCATCTATGAGTTATTGTGTTAAGTAGTTTTCAAGGATGGTCTTTATCGCATGGTTTTAATAATCGCCCTATGTGGCTTAGCTTTGACATTTACCCTGTGTGGCTCATTTTTGATATTTACTCTGTGGCTCAGTTTTGGTATTTTTTCTATGTGGCTTGATGTATTATTTTTATACAACCATGCGATGGTAAGCCCCATATATTGTAATATGATTGGCCGCTAGTTGATGGGTTTCCATTAAACATCCTATGATGGTAGTCTCATGAGCCGGGGATGGTGGTATGGGACCTATACCCGAACTGTTGGCCTACGCTAGTGATGAGCCCCTGTAGTGACCTTGAGCTTATTTAAAATTGGTTGATTATAACTGGACTAATAATAGTTTGGCTAATCATGCATACATGGCATAGATCAGCATCTATCGATAATATACATAATGTACGATAGGCAATCATTACGCTGCACGTAGTATGCTTTCGCTGACGACTAGCCTCTATTCGACTGGATATTTTTCTCAGGTTGATGATTGCATGGGTGACGAGCCCAACTTCCACACGGATGTGTATCCCCGATGACTGCATTCACGCATCCATGCATCTAACAAGACTTGCATCATGTATTGTTTTGTATGCTTTATTTTATAACTATGCTTATCTAATGCGGTGGTATGTAATCTTGAGGGGAATCACATTGAGTTGGCCACTCATCCATCAATTATATAACTGTACAGGTAGCACAGGTGGCCCAGATGATCTATATGTTCAGACTTGATGAGGAATAGTGCATAGGTGCCATGGATGCATGGCTGTATTGCTAAGAGGAGTTGTGTAGTCTTGCGGCTTACATTTTTAAACTTCTGTCATTTCTCATATAAGTATATCTTGTAATTGTAAATATTGAGACATTAGCTTGTATAAATCATTATGGGCAGCTTCTTGTGTATTTAAATGATAATGCAACTTTCCTTCACGTTTGATTTGTTTATACTATGTTAACTGCTAACTCTGAATGAATAAACTCTGATGAAAAAATATATGTAGACTTTGGCTCTCTATAGGTTAACACTCGGGTTTTTGAAAAACGGGTCGTATACTAGGGTCCTGAAAAGTTGGGGCGTTACACTTGATTTCTTATGATACATGAAGCTTGAGTTCGATCTCTTGAACGTGAGCTTGAGTTACACTTGAGTTCTTTAGTCTTTACCGTATAGTTTTGAACTTCAAACTTGAACTTGAGTTCTTGAGCCTTAGTTCTTGAATTTGAGCTTGAAACCATGATCATCAACAATCTTCTCTTCAACTTGAAAATGTAGGCAAGTTCAATGAAGATGTAGACAACTTTAAAATGCACGAACCTCATCAATTCAATTCAAAGCATGATACAAATTCTAAATGGCTTGGCACAACAGCATTTGACAACTCTTCGGGTGCTAGATTTACACTATAGCATTTACACGCTCTCTTCTATTTGTCCGAGGTTGCTGTCCCCTGATATTCTTTCTCTGCTCTGATTTTCGGATCATCCCTTTTGTCTCCCATTTCTCCCTTTTGTCCCCTCTTGGTCTTCTTCTTTCTTTTGTCCTCTTCTTGTTGTCCTTTATCCTATGGCTGGAGTTGGGGAGCATCTTGATGGGTCCAATAATAATGGGAGGATGGGCCCTTTTGAGGTAAATGATGCACCTTCTTGCCCTTTTTATGATGGCATGGTGGGTGGGAGCCCATTTATGAGTGACTTTGATGGGGGATTGATGGGTATTAATGGAGGGTTGGTAGGGCCACTTGAGAAGGTAAATGTCATTTATGGTGTGGCTCCTACCACCATTAATGGTGGGATGGGTGGTGATGATGTGTTTGATGGATGGGGGCTTGATGGCTTGGATGGTCCTATGATTGGTGGGCCATTAGTTGATGGGTTAGTTTTGGAGGCTTGGGTATGGGTATGTCATTGGATGGTGTGGATGGTCCGGATCTCACCATGGTTGATGCACGGGTTTTGATGGTGGGGATGGTGGTTTGATCGGGTTGGATGAGGTTTGGATGGGGCAGATGGGGCCATGATGGATGGTGTGTTCCATTTTGATGGTTTGAGCATGATAGGTGGTCTGGATGGGGCAGGTGATGGTCCACCTGTTGATGGTTTAGGCCAGATTTTTAACACAGATTACAAGGCCTTGATGGGAGGTGCAGCTGTTGTCAGGGATTGAGGTGATGACCCTGTCGGTTACTAGAGAGGCCCGAGTATTGCGACACCTGCGGCAGGTAGCTTTCAGACAACTCCTGATGTGAAGGTTGTTGGTGACTTTGGTCCGTCTGTTGCCGCCCGTGAGGTTATGGGAGAGTCGGGTTTCTTTCGTCATCATGAGATTGACTTCTTAGACGAGGGATGCCCATTTTTTATGACTCGCCAACTGATTTGAGCTTCCAGGTTATCGAGGGTGTGCTAGTCCGTACCTATCGTTCGCAGCCGCAGAGTACTTGTTCAGAGAGACTACGCCTTTGGATAGGAAGTTTGACTGCCTCCGAGATTTCTAAGTTGCATTCTTTGGGCTTCAGGGAGGTCCTTCACTTTCACCAGGTTCACTTGGACTGGCAGTTGTTGAGCGTTGCGTCCTACGACTGGGTTCCGACATTGAACTTGTTCTCCTTCAATGACCTGGAGTTAGTTCCTTTGGAGGAGTTTTCCCATATGTCTGGCCTCCCTTTTTCCCAGGAGTCATATCTTCCTTCATCCCATCTGATGTAGTCTTCGGATCTAGAGCCATGGTTTGGGTTTTCGGCAGCTCTCCCCACGGTTGACGATAGAGTTGACGAGTTCTCCCTCAAGCTCTTATATGATTAGTGCTCGACTGCTCAAGGAGGTGATGGATCCGACCTCCAGCTTTAGTGCTTGAATGCATTGGTATTTTGCGTTCTAGTAGAGCTGCTCTTCTCAGGATGGTGGCGGTCATTTCTGTCGGTTCTGTTTGACGCTTTTCGCCGTGTCCTTGCTCGTCGGAGCATTGTCTCGGTGGTACTGGCGGAGCTCTTTCTGGGTTTGTCTGAGCGTTCGCTCGAGTAGACTTGTATCCTCAGGGGTTGCTGCTCTTTCCTCCAGGTACCCTCTACTCCATCCCTTCTTCTTTTTTCGTTCTATTTTCTGCATATTTCTCATCCTTCATCTATTTAGGTGTGGCTATGGGAACACTTGCATATGACTCATCTCCTTTCCTGGCTGGACTCCCGTCGCATTGGCATATTGTCTTTACTTTTGGATGGACTCCCTCGTGGTTCCGAGGCTATAGAGTCCCTTTATCGCTCTATATTTTCTCAACTCTAAGGATGGGAGGTCAGCTGGGAGGCTCCTTGGCTCTGCCGTATGCCGTTGATCTGTAGTGTGGCTCGTACTCCTCTGCTGTTATTGGGTTTTCGAGGGTACTGCTCTTATCATCCAGTTTGGTTCCTTCGACGGTTTGGCTTCTTGCAAGACATCCTTGATTTTACTTTCTTGGGATTCGGGGATGCTCCTCTTCCTTTATGCATGCTGACTCTTTGCCAGTGAGTCCAGTCTTTGTGGCAGGGCTGCTTGGATGTGACAACATTGGAGTTTGAGTCTTGAGCTCCTCCTTTGGCGACAGTGCCGTATTAGCAGTGGGTGGTGGAGCAGTTGCTCTATCGTCAGATTTTCGGTTGGCATTTGGCTGATGATGAGGCTGACAGGGATATCCTTGGGGATTTTGCTTCGTCTTCTCAAGGGGTTGATGGCTCCTTTGAAGCGTTCAGGGAGAGTCCCATCACCAATCCTTCATTTCTGTTAGCCACGCATGGCCGCCTCATATCCAAGCTTTCAGTGCTTCGCCATGCCTGTAAGGACATGGCTTGTCGTCTGGCAGTGGGGCGTTGATATGATGAGAGCATGATAGCATCTCATCGATTGGGAAGAGATGAGGTCTTCTACCTGCGCATGAAGTTGGATAGATTTAGGTAGCGACTGTCGGTATATGAGGAAGAGAGGGAGGCTTACCAGGCGGTCTTTGAATCTACTAGCTTCTGTCTTATATATATATATATATATATATTTGTTTTGTTCAGTTTTGTAGAAAACAGTATATTTATATACAAAAGCTTTGAAAGGAATGAAAATTTTTGTTTGTGCCACAGCTTGTCAATGTTTGTTTGTGTTTAGATTTGTGCCTTAGATGATGGGATCAAAATATTAGACCCAGCCCACGTTGAGTTCGGTGTTCTGAGTTGTTTACTTGAGATCTTGGTTCCTTGAGAGTAATGCATGCTAGGATCATGTCCATTGGATTTAGGTAGTCTGACAAAATTCTGATCTGGAACTTATCTTTTCCTTGTGTCTCTTCGTTTTGCTCGTTACCTTAGCTGCCTATGTACCTGCACTTTTATTTTTATTTTTTCGTTCTTGTCATTTTTTTCTGTAGCACCTTTTCAGGTTTTCATTACGACTGACTTTTCCACCATTCATTACGACTGACTTTTTCATCATTTTTGCCCATAGCATCCTTTCAGATTTTCACCACATCCCAGGTATTTGCACTTACCTGCCCCTTAACAGCTATGCTCTTTTTTATCCTTGGCGCTTTTTTAGGTTTTCACTAAGTTTGCTACATGTCCGCTGTTTTTACTCGAGCTGCCCTTTCAGGTTTTCAACTCGTCCTTCTTGCATAGGCACATTTTTCTCTCTTTTTTTTAGGGGTACCGAGAGAGATGGGGAGATTTCCTTCATAGTCGGCCGATTGGCCACCTTCCTGCCTTTGTCTCTGATCACAATCGTAAGCTGTTTATTTTGGTCGGATTATTTAGGGAAAGTAGGGTGGCTTTGTTGGATTTTTTCTTTCTTCCCTTCTTTTTTTTTTGAATTTCATCTCTCTCTTTCCTTTTTATTTTTTATTTTTTATTTTTGCATGAGGGAGGAATGATGGATGCTTGTTTTTTTTTTTGTTGAGCTTAGCTTTGTAATTGTAATCATTGACAAAGTTAGGTATAATTACCCATGATAGATTTTCACATTGTTGGCGTTGATGGGCTCGGGAAGATCTTCTCCTCTCAGATTGGTAAGCCGAAGGGCCCCTCCTAGGAGTTCCTTCCGGATGATCAGCGATCCATCCCACGAAGGTTTGAACTTTCCTCTGGGTTCTTGTAAGTGCGGAGGTAAAATGCGTTTCATGACCATGTCACGCCGCTTTGAAGCTCCTCTTTTGAACCCTTTTGTTATAGGCCCGTGCGATCCTCCTTTAATAACATCGTGAGTGGCTTAGTGCACGCATGTGCTTTTCATTTGACAGATACAGTTGATCATATGTTGTTTGTTGCCATCTGCCTTCCTTGATTTCGCTTTCCAGCAATATTCGGAGAGATGCGATTTCGATTTTGACTGGTAATACTGCTTCAATTCTGTACGCGAGTTTGTAAGGAGTTGCACCTGTAGCAGGCCATACAGAGGTCTGATAAGCCTAAAGTGCGTATGAGAGCATTTTTGACCAGTCGCGATACGTTTTGACCATTTTCTCCAATATTCGAATGATGGTCTTGTTTGTGGCTTCGACCCCACCATTCATTTGAGGGTGATAGGGGCTTGATTGATGATGCTAAATCTTGAATTTCTTGAGGAAATTGCCATCCTTTTATTGACGAACGGGGTCCTGTTGTCTGTAATGATGGCCTGAAGAATTTTGTATCGGCTGATGATATTGTTCTTCATGAACTTTACCACGTGAGATGCTGCGATGGTAGTGTAGGATGTTGCCTCTATCCATTTGGTGAAGTAATCTACTGCCACTAGGATGTATTCATGCCCGTTTGAAGCTTTGAAATTGACTTTTCTGATGATGTCATGCAACACCCTGTACTTTTTAGTACTCGGGTGTTATCGTGTCACCCAACTTAGTATGAACACTAACTTAGCTTAAATGAACGGTCACCCTTATTATAGTCTAAATCTAACCATCGAAAGTAATCCCCACCCATATATCAAGATATCCATCCGTTGTTATTCAAGATGGACCATCACGTCACTAGAGAGACTTATTTCTAGGATTCCAATTTCATTGGTGGACAAATCTAGCAGACCATTTTGGATTTAGAACCCTAAATCATGAAATCCACAGTTCACCAAGTTTACAATGTCCCGTAGGACGGTCTATCATTTGTAAATAGAAATCAGATTACCTGGTTTCATATCCAACTCCTACATCACACCTAAACATTCTTTAGGATCCCTATGGGTCATTGATGGCTAAATACAAGTCAATCCAATCGTCGGATTGTTGGAATGGCTAGGAAGCCAAGAATTGGTAACTAAACATTCATGTGGTGTGGCCCACTTAACAGTTAAAATACTTTGAGAATTAGATACATGACTCTTAGATTTTGATCTACCGTAAGGGCGACTCTATTTAGAGGTAGGCCCTACAATTCTAAATTAAGATGATGATAATAATAATAATAGTAATTTATAACAAGTAGTAATAAAATTAATATTAAAACTATTATTTGGTTACTAACATGTTATGAAGGTCTTGAACGTAGACATGATCCATTAGTACCTTTTAACCGTTGATGTTTAAATTCGAGACGGTCCGACTGTTAGATCGGCAAGAATCCATAAATAGGGCCCAAATCAAGTTGCGGGCCCCACCTAGGCCTTAGATTTGCCTGCACTTTAATTAAGGGCCCTGATTAGGAACGCCGAGGTGGAATGGGCGGTGTGGATTGTACGAAAACATCACATATGGGTCCCACCTTTTAGTGTGAGTGCACGAAAGAAACGTGCACCCGCTGCTTGCTGGACCAAGAACCTCAGTCAAACTGGGTTTGACTGTGGCTGCCCGAAAAGAAGGATTCCTTCCTCCCGCTGTTGGGATTTTAAACAGACAAAGCCTATTTTTGGTCATGAGACGGCCCACCACTGGCTATTGATCAAATGATCTGAACCGTTCATCATGTCGGGAAGCTCAGTCTGACCAAAACCATGTCATCCGTTTGCATTCATGTACGCATGTGTGCTCACAACAACACGAGCAAGGGAATGACATGCAATGGATTTTTCCAAAAATGGGAATTATGTCCTGTTGTTGCCAAGATGGCAGTACTCATGCACGTCGCTCCTTCCATCTTGATCGTAAGTTTGGGAGAATCCCAGCCCTTCAACCAAACCTTAAGCATTAGGGTTTCTTTTATAGCAGAGAGAAAACAACGGCTGGTTTTCTCTCTTACCAGCGGTATTCGAAGCCTAACGTGAAATAGAGCATTGGGGCTGTTTATTCTCATCCAACGGCCTAGAAGAATTAGGTTTTTCTATAAGAAAGAAGAGAAAATGTCTCTTCTCCTATCCTTTTACAAAAACCATAGAAAATGATTGTTTTCCCATTCGCTTGAAACCACCATAAAAAACCCCTCCAAGCTTCGACTCCTCCATTCTAGGAGCTCCCCATGACCAAACTTAAGCATCCATAAAAATCAGATCTAAAGGATGCCCCTCCGTTTACGATCTGCCATGAAAATCGCGTCTTCTTCCTCGCCAGAAAATGGTCAGGGATCTACGGATTCCAGCTCTGTTTCGTCCACCATGCAAGCCAGCTGAGTTCATCCTAAGCACCAGGACTCTATCATGGCCTGACCATCGAAGGGAAACAACGGTGCAAGCCAAAACAGCGTCTGCACCTTGCTGTCGGGTCAAGACTCGTTGGCGTGACTCAGTCTTACTCGAGTTAGGTGGAGTTGTTGCCCCAACATAAACAAATCCTCCTCAGAGGAGAGGAGAAGCTGAGATAGATGGGAGGCTGGCTGGCGTTAGAGTGCTGGTCTGTTCACTGGGCTGTGCTGCTGCTGGTCACGACCGTGTTGACTCGGTGAGTTTCACTGGGTCTAGTTCAAGCCAAGGGCTCTGTTGGGCCTCCAGAGAAGCAGAAAAAAATAGAAAAAAGGAAGGAGAGAAGGAATTGAATGGTGTGGCACTGAGTCTGCTACTACTCGATCGAGTCACGATTGGGAGTTGTGCATCTAGTCACTTCTAGTCTAGCTTGTCCTAGCCAAGGGGTTGCTGGAAGTCCAACAAAAGAATGAAGGAAAAGATAGAAAGAAAGAAAAGGAAGAAAAGAAAAATAGGGAGAAGAAGAAGAGAGAGTGTGTGCGCGTTGCACCAAACTCGACCCAACCGAGTCACTAGTGCAACTGCCTGAGTTGCTGGGTCAAGCCAGCCATGTTGGGTTTGGTTTGGATCAAGCCCTAACTCCATTTGATTCAGTAGGAGAGTGAGAGAAAGAAACAAGAGGGAAAAAGAGAAACGCGAGAGAGAGGGAGGTTGAGCCTTGGTTGCTGCTGAGTCAACTCGGCTGAAACCGAGTTTGACTCGGTTAAGTTAGGTTTGGGCCTGGTCCAGACATTGCTGGATTTCCAACATGTTGAAAACAATAGAAGGAAGAGAAGAGAGAGAGAGAGAGAGAGAGAGAGAGAGAGAGAGAGAGAGAGAGAGAGAAAAGAAGAGAAAGAAGAATGTGTGGGTGAGCTGCTACTTAGTTTGATTCGAGTCAAGGGACGATGTTCACCTCCAAGCCACGTTAATTTGCATGGAGTTGAACTGCCAAACTGACTAATGTAAGTCAACTCTTCTCCCCAAAATAGATTATTTTGAGTCATTGTTATTTTTAATATTTTGATGATAATTGTGATTGTTAAGTAGGATTAACCATTAGTAGATTATCCATCCTAATAGTAGTTATTAGAAACAAAATTACCATTATTAAATATTAGTAATTTATTTATCATTCTTAGGTACAATCATTGATAGTAGATCATACTATGTACTACATTGCAATGATTATTAATGTTGCATAGCTAATCTTAATTATATCGTTAATGATAATGGTTATTTTGTAATTGTACTTCAATTAACATTCAAATCCAAAAATCTAAGCTTGAAACTAAACCCTAGGACGAAACCCTAAATCTAAGTTATCCAAACCTTAGGTTATGATCCTAACCATAAGAAGCGTATAAAACTTGAATCTGACCATACCATTTTACAATTCATGGTAGGATCTGATTCTAAGGGCACACGTACTTCCTAACAACGTTAGTTGGTGATCCGACTTATAAGGTAATGATTTCTTACCCTTGAGCTTTCCATTTTTTCATTATATTAAGTGATAGTTTTTATTTTAATTTTGGTTGATAATTGATATCTTTATCTTATAATTACATGTGCTAGTTGTTGGAATTGAATGCTAGATTACATGCTCAATATTTATCCTGCATATTTTCTCATGCTTGTGGATTACTTGTATACTGCTTATGAAACTTAAACTGGTATATCGATCAGTGGGAAACCCCACTTATAAATGTACACCCATACTTGAGATGTAACTTGATTGATTGTGATTATAATAGACATTCGACTTAGTGGTTACTTGAATGATAGTTTAAATGGAATATTGATGTGGGCCTATCATCCATAGGTTGTTGTGTCTAAGTGATTTTTAAGGATGGTCTTTTATCCCATAATTTTGATATTTACCCTAAGTGGCTTAGTTTTGATATTTGTCCTATGTGACTTTGTTTTGGTATTTGCCCTATAACAGTTCGATGTATTATTTTGTGTAACCATGCGATGGTAAGCCCCATATACTGAATTATGATTGGCCACTAGTCAATGAGGTTCCATTAAACATCTTAAAGTGGTAGCCTCATGAGCCAGGGATGGTGGAATGAGACACTATGTCCAAGCTGTTGACCTACATTGGGTGATGAACCCCTTGTAGTGACCTTTGAGCTTTATTAAACTGGCTGGTTGTAAATGGAATAATAATGCTTGGGCTAATCATGTATTCATAGCATACGGGCGATGATGGATAGCTAATTCTGGATGTTATAGCACGTGCCCTTAGTCGTGGTATCGTTTCTCTAGCTCCTAGACCATAGACTATTGACCCACCTTCGGTGAGTTTGGTACTACGCATGTACTATATACTTTCGTTGGTGACCGGCCACATGCATGGGTTTTGCCCAAAAGCCAACTGGATGAGCATCCCCAGTTGATGTGCACTCACGCATCCATGCATTTAATAAGACCGCATCGTGTATTATTTTATATGCCTTTTGGTTTACAACTATGCTTACTTAATGCGACAATGTGTAATCTTGAGGAGAATTCACACTGAGCTGGCCAATCATTCATCGAATATATAATCGTACAGGTAGAGCAGGTGGCCTAGATGATATTCGTGTTCATATTGATGAGGAGTAGGGTACAATTATCCAGGATGCATGATTGTATTTGCCAAGAGTTGCTACATGACTTTACAACTCAAGATTAGTTATAATTTACTTAGTTTCACATGCGATATTATTTCATTTTGTAATTGTAAGTCTTGAGACATTGGTTTGTATAAGTTATTATGGGTAGCTTCTTGTATATTCTGAATGTAAATGCAAATTTTTCTTTATGATGATTTGTCCATCTTTCGCTAAATTACTCACTCTGAAATGAAAAAAAAATGTATACCTAAATTTGACTATCTTTAAAGGTTAACACTCGAGTTCTTAGAAAATAAGTCATATACTCGGGTTTTGAAAACACGGGGCGTTACATGTCGAGACCCTATATAGAGAAGGGCCATGATGTCATTAGGTTGTATAGTTAGAAAGCAGGTGTATGGATTTGGTTCGCGTTCTCCTGATGTTTGAAGCATTTCCTAACGTGTTTCCAGCAATCTATCTCCATCGTTGGCCAATAGTAGATGAGTCGTAGAATCTTCTTTGCCATCATATGATCGTTCATGTGTGGACCCATAGTCCTTCGTGAATTTCTGACATGATTTGAGTTGCTTCTGTTTCATCCACATAGTGGAGAAGGACTTGACTGAAGGATCACTTGTAGAGGATACCCTTGGTGATCGTGAATTAGACTGCCAACCGTTGGATAGTGCGATAATCGGTTAATGCTGCTCTTTCAGGGTACTTTTGGTGCTCGAGATATTCTCTGATGTCTACGTTCCACGGCTGTTTGCTTGGAGAGGTCTCGGCTTCATCAATTTGCAAGCAGAATGCGGGTTCTTCATAAAGCTCCACAGTAAGCTCTCATTCAGAAATTCTCTTAGGAATGTCTAACATCGAGGCGAGGGTGTCTAGGGCGTCCGCGAACTGATTTTTGGCTTGGGGCATGTATGAGAATGTGACTTCATCGAATTCCTTAGTTAGATTTTCCAGATAGACGTGATAGGGGATCAACTTTTCATCTTTGGTCTTCCACTCGCCATTTGTTTGGTTGATGATAAGTTGTGAATCTCTAAAGACTTGCAACCTTTTCACATTGAGGATGATGACTTCTCTCAGATTGGCAATACAAGCTTCATATTCAGCCCCATTGTTGGTACAGTGGAATGCCAATCACCAGGAGATGGGGATCG
The DNA here is from genome assembly GCF_029962835.1 of Magnolia sinica. NCBI lineage: Eukaryota > Viridiplantae > Streptophyta > Magnoliopsida > Magnoliales > Magnoliaceae > Magnolia > Magnolia sinica. Next base: position 6,388,364 of record NC_080584.1, on the reverse strand, counting down.
GGACGTCATTGGGAGAATAAAGTATTGCTCCTACCCCACTTCCTTTTGAGTTAGCAGCTCCTCGAAGAAGAGTGTCCACTCTCCTGCCTTCATTTCTTCTTCTTCCTTAATAAGGAGGATGTTCTCGTCAGGGAAGAAAGTCTTCAACAGTTGATAGCTAGGCAGAGAGTGTGCTGCTAAGTGGTCGGCCAGTGCTTGCCCATTGATCGCTTTTTGAGTGACATAGGTGATGTCGAACTTGAAAAGTAGCAGTTGCCATTTTGCGATCCTACTCGTTAATGCTGATTTTTCAAATAGATACTTCAATGGGTCCATATGAGCGAGCAGAAGGATTGGATGGGCGATCATGTATTGTCGAAGCTATTGTGTTGTCTAGACCAAGGCGAGGCATGTTTTTTCTAAGCTAAAATATTTGGATTTATAGCTAGTGAATCCAATGGCCTACCTGGTGTAGGTGGTATGAGCACTAGAGGTTTTAGCAGGTACTTCTTGATCTTGTCAAAGGTTGCTTGACAATCGTCGTTTTATTCCTTTAACGAGTTTTTTCTTAAGAGCTTGAATATGGGCTCACAGATGGGCGTGAGCTGAGTGATGAACCAGCTGATGTATTGCATTCGCCTAAGGAAACCCCAAATTTCCTTCTCAATTCTTGGAGATGGCATCTCGATGATTGCTTTTGTCTTGGTTTCGTCCACCCGGATGCCATCTTCGCTGACGATGAAGCCTAGTAATTTGCCCCTAGTTGCACCAAAGACGCATTTTTGTGGGTTGAGGCGGAGCTTGAACTTTTCTACCTTGTCGAAGAGCTTTTTGATTTCTTCAAAATGTCCTTCGATTGGGCGAGATTTGATGATCATGTCGTCCACATAGACTTCTATCTCCTTATTTATCATGTCATGGAACAAGGCAGTCATGGCTCGCTGATTTGTAGCTCTCGCATTCTTCAGCCCAAAGGGCATAAACCGATAGCAGAAAGTTCCCCATGGTGTGATGAAGGATGTTTTCTCACAATCTTCAACAACTATCTTGATTTGGTTATAGCCGGAGAAAATATTCATGAATGAGAAGATCTTGTGTCCTGCAGTGTTATCTACTAGTGTGTCAATGTGAGGCAGAGGGAAATCGTCTTTTGGACTTACTTTGTTTAGGTCCCGGAAGTCGATGCACATCCTGACTTTGCCGTCTTTTTTTGGAACTGGTACGATATTTGCGAGCCATTCCGAGTAGTTGGAGACTACTAAGAATCCCGCATTGTATTGCTTGATGACTTCATCATAGACCTTCAGGGCCCATTCTGGCTTCATTCTTTAGAGCTTTTGCTTAACAGGCTTCATTTTAGGCTTTGTTGGTAGGTAATGTACTACCAGTTCTTTGTCGAGCCCGGGTATGTCTTCATAAGAGAAAGCAAAGTTGGATAACCTCGGCTTCAAGAATTTCATTATCCTCTGCTTGTATTCCGGATGCAAGGATCTACTAATGCGCACTTCTCTAGGGAGTCCCAATGATCCTAGGTTTACAACTTCGAAATAGTCTACCATAACATTGGCCTTTGTTTCGAACTTTTTGAGGGAGTCCTCTAGTTCTAAAGCCAGATTATCATTTCCCTAATCTTGGGCTTTATCCAAACCTATGAGTTCAAAGTCTAGCTCTAGATAGAAATTGTATGAGTCGACCTTGAACTCTGGTACTGTAAGTGGTGCATTTGGCACATTGCTGTTTGTGAGTTTTGAAAAGTTTTCTACTATTTTTTATTTTTGAAGAGTTTTTGGTTTTTTGTGATTTTGAGAAATATTTGATTTTTTAGTGATTTCTTGAGTATTTGTTGTTTTTGAAAGTTGAGGTTTTTTTTTTGATATTTTTGCTCCAAGGGATCTTGAGCATGACGTGTTGCAAACTATGATTGATCCTGACCTGGTTCGAGATGCCAACTGCTATTTACATTGGCATTTTTTTTAGACCGGTACCCTTGGATGGCTTACCGGCTGATTCGACTATTAGGGGGATAACTGACCAATTTGGTTCTTTCCCACTTCTGATTTTATGGGCTTAATCTGGCTGTGCTGGTGGGTCATTTATCCCGATGACCATGATGTCTGCTGGACTAGGTTCAGAATCCGTGTTTGACCCGATCTCTTCGCTCAGGAGTTGGAGGTCTTTTGGCTCCTCTGATCCACATTCGTGTGGAATCTTATTGTCTGTCCAGTCAAGAGAAGGCCACTTCCCCTTTTCGATCCAATGAAGGGGCTGCTTTTACCCCTTGTAGTTTTGAGCAGCTGATGGGGGTGTCTCCCCATGGCTGTTGATGGGGATGGGTGACTCCCCGTTCTTGTTTGTTGGTCTTGTAGAGTGCATCTCTTGCCCTGGATCCTTTGTGGATGATCCCACTCTCGTTCCCCTGGCTTCATCTGATGAGTCTAGAGATTTTGCCCTTGACATTAAATGACCCTTTGGGGTTCTAAGGATCTTGCCGACGTCCCATCGTATTGGCGGCCAGATGGACTCCTGGTTGAAACTTTCCGATATCTTTAGCCTTTGGAAATGATCCTTGAAAGAGGTCACCATGTCCCCGCAAACCACCTCGGATCTGATAAATTGGATGGGTGTGTACTTGAACAGTTGTTTCTTTTTATGCCTTGCAGCCTGATCCTCCGGTGAAGGTTGGTATCCCAGTCCCTGTCTTCGTTCGTTTGTCGTAACTTGCCTTACGATCGTACCTTTTCCATGGAATTCGGTACTGTAGTTCAGGATTTGCCGTTCAGCAGGGGGATGACATTCTGCAGCGAGTGGGTAGGGATTGGTGATGGAGTTCACAATTTCAAACTCGAAACTATGATATAATATGCCACCCTTTGCATGTTGAATATCAATCATCGAGATGTCAGGATCTGGAGTATTGACTACTGTCGGCAGGATAATCTCAGGTTTGGCTATTACGGAGATAATTTGATTTCCGGAAGGAAATTTAACCCTTTGATGGAGAGTTGATGAGATTGCTCTAACAGCATGTAGCCAAGGTCGTCCCAACAAAAGGTTAAATGAGGCAGAGATATCAAGAACCTGAAAAGTGACAATGGACACATCTGGTCCGATCTGTATTTTTATGTCTATCTCTGCCTCTACTTGCCTTCGAGAGTTATTGAAGGCTCTGACACTCATGTTACTGGGTCTGAAGGAGGACGGTTCGATCCCTAGACGGTCGACAGTCCTCATGGGGCAAACATTTAAGCTCGATCTGTTATCAACGAGGACGAGGGGGACCTTGAGATCTTGTAACGGACGGCTATGTTGAGTGAACGCCCATGATTGCGACCCTCTAGTGGTAGCTTGTCATAAGAAAATGTGATTGCCTATGGTGTAAGGAGCTGCCCTATCATGTGTGCCACCATTTCGGGTGGTACATCGGGAGAGATGTGTGCATTGTTCAAGGTCTTTGCAAAGACTTCTCAGTGCGACCTTGATGTGTACAATAGTTCCCAGATGGAGATTTGTGCAGGAATGGTTTTGAGCTGAGCTGCTACATCGTAGGCAGCTTCAGCCTTATTGGCCATTCCAGATAAAGCTCCTTGGGCTTTTTTGGTTTTGATTGTCTCTCCGGACGTACCTACCATTGGGGTTCATGTTGCCTACCTTGGCGGATTTCAGGTAATGCCACGGGATTGCTTTTGTGTCGTAGGAGGGAATTGACCTTCCTTTTAGACATACCTGTCCTTGAGACTGAGAAGATATTGTTGATTTTGACATGGTTTGCGACAGACATGGAGGTTTTCCTTGGAGTACGACCGAAATTTCTTGGAGTTTCGGTCGTTCCATGATGGGACTCTCCTCCCTTCTTTGAGGTGTGTTTTGCGAGGGAGGGATCTTTTGGGCATGTGCCGGTTGATGGGGTAAGAGAAAGAAGCTGGGAGATTATTTATGGGCTAGAGGTACCCCTTGCAAGACTAACGGGGCAAGATCTGGGGGTCCTGCCTGCAAGATGAGAGGTTCAGAGTTTGACCTATTTGGATATGAGGGATTTAATGCTGGAGGTGCCCCTTAGAGGATTAGAGGTTGTGTTGCTTCCAGAAGTACCTGTGGTTTAGGCGGGGGTGCTTGTCGATATCCCCATGATCGATTTGCTGTATCGGGCATGATTGCATGTAAGGAGTGATGTGGGAAGGAGTACAAGGGACGTCCTTCCTCAATATTGTTGATGGTAGAGGTGCCTGATGAGCTGGGCCCTGCTTGATGTGATGGCAAGGGATTCTGAAGAATATTGGCCTGAGCCGTAGCATTAGCCTGTGGGGTGATCATTATCTTTTTACTTTCGATCAAATCTTGGACCACGTGTTTTAAGGCGAAACAACGGTCTGTTGGATGGCCTTGAGATTGATGATATGGGAATACTTATTTTCATTATAACTGGGTGGCAAAGAATTCGGTGGAGGCTGAGGTTGGAGTGGTGTAAGAAGTTATTTTTGCACCAACATTGTCATAATTTGACTGTATGTTTGTGTCAATGGAGTGAATTTCCTGACCAACATCGCTTGTTTATTCTGGTGTGAGTACTACGCATTCCCCCTTGGTTATTATTGTTGCTGTTGAGGCAGCTGTGCCTGGTATCTCTGTTGAGTTTGCTTTGGTTGGTATTGTCGATTTTGATGTTGCTCTTACTATTGAGCATATTGAATGCCTTGAGCGACTGCCATGATATTGTTTACTTCCATGGTATGTTGCACTAGGCAAAGTAGTAGTTCCTTATTACCTTGAGATTTTGAGCCATCTCGTTCATGGTTGCAGTAGCTGGTGAATCTATGGGATTTGCTGGAGGGCCGGCGCCGGTGCTGGTGCTTTGGGAGCTGACAAAGCTATCGGTCCTTCTTCTTGGTTGGTCATTGTTGCTCGAGATCGGGTAGTCATAGCTAGGATTGGTGCTTAAACAAGTGTAATCCAAAGATTTTTTTTTTTTTTTTGGCTTTATGATGCAATGTATGAAGAATGTCCCTTAAGATTGGAGTACCACACGTTTCGAGTCGGGTCTCAGCTAGTGTGCTCTAGCAAGTCCCCAATGGAGTCGTCATTCTGTAAACGCTGGGAAATCGACGCTCACTCTGGTTTTGACGATTTTTTTCGAGTTTTGGTTTGTTATGACTAAGGGGTGATTAAATGTGATGTTTTGAAGTCGCCACTAGCCACTTGATCCAAAATCCCGCAGTTGACTATAACCTGAAAAATATGTAAAGCTAGAGAATTTGAAGACTCTCTTACTTTAAATTGATTCCTGGTCTGCGATCCGAGATTCTGAGTAAGGGACCTCGGTTACAAAGAGGGAAGGTGTTAGGCACCATCTCTGCTCGTATAAGTGTACGGTCTCTACTCCATGTGGTAAAGTAATCTTAAGGGATGAGATGATATGATCGAAGTGGGACTAGGCAAACTCGGATTTTTGATGTAGCAAGATTCGAGATTCCGGCAAGCTACAAAGTATACGTCCAAGGACTGTCTAGAAAAGCGGATGTAATGATGCTAATGTAGTAAAAAAAAAGAAATTGAGACTAGATTACCATGAGTTTCTGATGTGATAGGATCCGATATTCGGCAAGTCAGAGAGCATACATTCAATAGTGATTTAGAGGAACAAGGGGATTAAGAAGGAAAATAATGATATGATGAATGTTTTATGTAAGATGGTATGATATTTGGCTTGCTCTTGTGATAACTAGGACATGGAGTGCACCATGACTAACCCAGATGAGATTGTAAGAATTGAGGATGGCTTGGAGGAGGCTAGGGGAAGGTTAAAGGGTTGGGCTTGAAGGCTCAAGAGCTCCCTTTCATTCTCACTCACTTGCTCTTCCTCTCTCTCTTACTCTCTCTTAAAAAATTTGAGAAATTTATCTCTTTGGTAGAAGTGTTGTGTGAAATGAAGAGTGGAGAAGGCTATTTATAGCCTTTTATGATGACATTTTAGTAATTTCAGGGTTTGTAGAGGGTAAATGCTGACATGATGCCTTGTGATTGGTTGAGGGGAGAGAAGTGCCATGTGGAATGCTCTTTTAAGCTCTTGAGGTTTGGTAAAAGGGTAAATAGGGTGAAGTTTGGGGGTAATTGCATATGAAAGTTGACTTTAGGAGGGGGGACAACTATGTGCTCAGAGGAGACACCTGTCGGATAAGGGGCGGTACTCCGATTACCGCCGACGGGAGTCAGACTACCACTCGAGCAGGGTTCTCTATGGGTTTTGGCTGGTGGGCCTGTTTCGGGACCTCTAGTCTATCTGAAGCCTGTCTTCGGATGTTTGGATCAAAATGGCTGGGTATGTTTTTAGGAATTGGATCGATTTTCGGGTAGGCTTTGGTTTGGGTAGTGGTTTGAGTTGGGGTTTAGGCTAGGGTTAGGGTTTAAGTTAGGGTTAAGGTTTAGGGAATGGTTGAGGTTTAAGTTAGGGTTATGGTTTAAGGAATGGTTGGAGTTTCCGACTCTCTTCCTGAGGGTCATCCTTACTTTATCAAGTTGCTAGCCTAGGTGGGGTGCCTACAACATGTAACAACTGCGACCCATATAACATGACAACTACGACCCATATAACATGATAACTATGATCCATGACAACTACAACCCATATAACATGACAATCACGACCCATATAACATAACAACCATGACCCATATAACATGACAACCATGACCCATGCAAACCTTGACCCATATGGCAACTACGACCCATATGGCTACTCGATGGGAAACCACGATCCATATAACATGACAACCACGACACATATAACATAATAACAACGACCCATGACAACCACGACCCATATAACATGACAACCATGACCCATGATAACTACGACCCATGGATCTTATGTGTAAGTCACTCCATAGTCGTGCGAATGGGCACGTCACCAAGTTAGTGCAAGTCACGCCTTAGTCTTGCAAATGATATTTGTATAGCATCATATGTCGCATCAGGTGGGTGTAATGCAATAAGGGTCGTGGTTGTAATATTCTAAGGGTGGTAGTTGTCATGGGTCATAATTGTCATGGGTCGTGGTTGTCATGAGGTAAGGGTCGTGGTTGTCATGTAGTATGGGTCGTGGTTGTCATTTTATAGGCCTTATCCCTAAAATGAGAACCACGACCCATATAACATAACAACCACGACCCAGTAGATGTAAAAAATCAGAACAATTAAAGGGCTATTGATGATTAGTTCTCCCTCAGTATACGTTTTGATTTTCCTGATTATATTACTGCACCTATAAAGAAATTGAGAAGGGAAAGGATACAGTTGAATGTGAACACTGGTGTTGAGAAGGAAGTTGTTTGAAAGACAACTAGCTTTTGTCCGAAGGTGAATTCACTCTTGTTTTTATATTTAGTTGCTCTCTATTACTATACTTTTTGTGATAGTCCTGCTTATCCAAATAACTTACAATCCAAACACCCTTTAAGTGTACCAATCATGCATGATCTAGACCAAAGTGCCCTTGAAATCATAGATGGGCCATCTGACCTGACAAAATATGACACTAAACCAGGCTCAATTTTTAAATGGGCTCAAATTTTGGGCTTAGACCAGCTGTGGGAGTCAAGTTTAGGATTATATATTGATGTTTTCGTGTGACATTGATGGCTATAGCTGTTTGGATTGCTCGACAATAAAATTGAGAAGTTAAAACACAAGAGGAGTAAGATCTGCAAGGAACACCGTTATGTATGTGTCTAATCCACGCTGCCGGCCATTTATTTCACAAATGGACCACACCACGTGAAACATGGGAATTGAACATAGACCGTTAAAACCTTTTTAGGGCCATCGAAGTTTTAAATTAAGTTGATATATGTGTTTACCCTTCATCCATCTTTGTGTGACCTTATGAACAGGTTGGATGACAGATGCACATCCTTGTAAGCTCTGATCCAAGTTTCAGCTTTCAATTGTAGACGTCATTGTTTCACTTATTTATGTGGTGTGGTTCATTTGAGCTTTGGATATGCTTCATTTTTTGTCTTACGCCCTAAAATGAATTAGTAAAATAGATGGACATCGTAAATCAGATACATAAATTATGGTGGGCCCTAAATATTTAATGAAATACAATTCTTGTCCGATTAATTAGTAGCAATACATTCGATTTTAAGGTAATTAAAATGGTAATTTCATTCTCTATCAAATACTGGTGAAAACTAATTTTATAATACTATTTACATTTACAATAGAGAAACAAACGAGCCTTATAATTAGACCAGTTTAATAATTGGATGTTAGCATACGTGCAAATAAGAAGAAAAGCATTTTACTTACTACAAAAGTACTTCTTTCCTAATTCTTTTGAGAGAAAGAGAACTTTCATTGTTTAGCCAAATGTAGTGAGAGGAAGAGAGTGAGAAAGATGTAAAGAAGTGTGAAGAAGATTGAAGAAGAAGCAATGAGTGAGAGTGGGAGGGAGAGAGATGTGATGAAGTGTGGAAAGAAGGGATGCAGAAGCAGCGAGTAGAGTCCGAATCTTTCGGTTTTTCCTTTTCGTTTTCTTTTTCAATTTTTTTTCCTTTGATTTTTTGATAATAATTTAGAGTCTAATTTTTTCTTTTAATTTTTGTTTAAGTGAGCAGTGACCAAGAGGATTGGGTACTTAGAAAGTCCTATTTTCCCACGATGACTAGAGTATACCGAGTCTGGAGCTGTACTCTAATAGAGCGTCAAATTGCCGCCGAGTGAGAGGGAAATAGCAGTTATGAAAAGTTGGCTTGTCAGCTTTTGCAAAAGTGCCAAATCAGCTATATAAAGGCCAGTCTTTTCGTCCTCGTACCAAAAGAAAAATTGCCAAATCTGCTACATAGATCCCTGTCTTTTGGTCCCCATACCAAAAGCAAAATTGCCATATATATTCCTGTCTTTTAGTCCTCATACCAAAAGCAAAATTGCCAAATATAGATACCTATTCTTTACAGCTCTATATATATACATACCTGTCCTTTCCCGCCTCGGTATCCCCTCAAATACATCCTCTCTCTCTCTCTCTCTCTCTCTCTCTCTCTCTTCCACTGCATCCTCCAAACTCTCTCTGTTTCTCTCTTCAAGTCATGTCGGAGTTTGGCAATGACCTTGAGCTCGGCCTCAAAAATGATCAGAATCGCAGGGAGGCTCCTGCACTAAATGCGAACGGCGCGCAGCGGCAGTTGAACGTTCGGAATCGCAGGGAAGCGCCTGTTAGAAGATTGAGTTGGTCAAAAATGCTCCTTCCGGCGCTTTCTATCACCTGGGGCATCTTTTCCGATCACTCAATCAATCTGCTCGCCCAGCTCAACCTCTTTGTCCTCTTTCCCACTTTCTTCATATTTCTTCTCATCCTCCTCGCAATATCTCTCCCATGCTCCCCCGTCTATGCCCCCACCCCTATGAGAATAGCTTGGATCACTGCATTTCTCTTCCACATCTCACAAGCCCTAAAAATGAAGCTTCCTTCCCAATCTTAATTCATTTGAAATGACCAAATCACCCTTCTCTTCTTCTGTTTTATTGCTTTGTTCTTGTAGTAGCTATGGGTGTGTAATTTTAGGAGTATGTCATCTGTATGAGGAGGTTTTCTGCTGCTGCTGTTATGGTTACTGCCTGTGTATCACCTGTTACTGTTTACTCCTATATATTAAATAAAAAACAGACATTCAAACCTTTTCATTCTCTTTTTTGTTTGATTTTTACTATAATTGGACTTTGATAATGCATCCAATCATATTTAAGGAGATTGGCTACTTAACTAGTTGGGCAGGTGGAGTCTGATGGGAGGAGGGTATGCCTACATGAATACAAGAATCTCGTGAGATTGCATCAGATCCATACCGTTCATCTGGTGGGCCGTCATATTTTGATCCTACGAATCATCTATTCTAATAGTTAGGTGGTAGCAACCTTACTGAATTGCCTAAAATCTTGTATAGAAGCTTCAAATTCAGTTGGTGTGGCCACTATGAGTCTTGGAATATACTGATTTTTTATAGCAATTCAACATGATGTGATCCGTCAAATGAGTGGATTGGATGGCATATATACAGCATGTTGGATTCTTTTCTTAATTTGGACAATTTTAGTGGTTGTACTCTGCATCTCGACCGTTATCTCTTGGTAGGCCAGCCGACTTTTGAATTGTACGAATTGTACTCAAGCTTCAGAAAAAAACAGAGACTCGCGTGGAGACTCTCTCTCTCTCTCTCGGAAACGGATTGGCTACTCCCCTGCCACCAGCCCCGTGGCTGGTGGTCGATGCTCTGTGGGCCCCACAATGATGTATGTATTTCATCCATTCCGTTCATCCATTTTTCAAGATCATTGTAGGGCTTGATCCTAAAAATGAGAGGTATATAAATCTCAATTGGACCACACCACATAAAAACAATAGTGATTGGATACCTACCATTAAAATCCTCCTAAGGCCAACTGTACTGTTTATTCGACATCCAATCTGTTGATTAGGTCATACAGACCCAGATGAAAGGAAAAAACAAAAATCAGCTTGATCCAAAACTTTTATGGTCCCCAAAATGTTTTTAATGGTCGACACTCATTCGACACTGTTTCCTGTAATGTGGTCCAATTGAGATTGGGATATAGCTTATTTTTTGTCTCTTATAGTAAAATGATCTGTAAAAATTGATGGACGGCATGGATGAAAAAAATACATCATGGTGGGCCCCACAGAGCACCGACCACTAGCCATTGGCTGGTGTCAGGGGGAGTAGCCAATCCGTTTCCCTCTCTCTCTCTCTCTCTCTCTCTCTCTCTCCACCATCGCCGGCGGCGACGCAGCGTTCTCCGTTTACATCTGTCAGGTCTCTCTTTTTCTCCATCTCTATCTCTAGCGATCCCGTTATCTCTCTCTCTCCTTCCACCATCACTGGCGGCGACGCAGCGTTCTCCGTTTTCATCTGTGAGGTCTCTCTATCTCCATCTCTCTCTCTTTCGATCTCGTTCTATCTCTCTCTCTCACTCTCGATTTGAGCTTTCTCTACCTCTCTTGAGATCAAGCATCTTCAATGTTTAATGTCGAAACCCTAATTCGGGTTTTGCAACGGCGAATCCCTAATTAGAGATTTTCAACTTTCATTCCAAATTTAGGAACTGTGAAAGAAATTTAATGTTGGGTTACACATAGGAAGAAAATCGCAATGATTATGAAATGACAGCATCTGGAATAAGGCTGGGTAAAAATTAATGTTGGTTGGCTCGGCGCGAGGGAATCCAGGAAGCGGCGATGGATGTGTGGCCAGCGACTGTGAAAGAAATTTTACCTTTGCCTCTGTTTCTGGTGGTATGGTGGGTTGGCTGTAGAATGTGAAGCACTCCTTGCGTATGTCAAGGTTTGGGTTGTTGTAGAATCATTATGCGAGCATTCTTCAGGGGTCAGCAGTGGTTAGATGCATCAACGGCCATGCAGTTGCTCCTCAAGTCAGAGATTTCTCTTCAAGTTTGGATGCGCTGCTTCTAGAGAAGGCGAAATCTTTGGCGGATGAAATGCAGACCCTGTTTTGGCACTGGCTGGTTTGGGTGCAAGTCTTTATCAGTCTGCTCTGGCCCGGTTCAGGAAGTTTTAGATGTTGGTTTGCATAGTCTGGTGAAAGCTCTTATGCATAGTCCCCTTCTAGCATGATGGGAGGCCTAGCCCCAATATCAGCTTCAGAGAGGAGTCTAAATTAGGGGAATGTTTAGAGGCCATGGGTAGGAGGTACCTGCGCTGTTCCTGTAAATTCTCAAGAGTGGTCTGATGGTTCTTTTCTGGTAGCTTCTGTATCTTGTTTGTGCTATATGATAGGCATGGAAGCTATTTTTTTTTTTTTAAATGGTGTTTGTACCTAACCGAACAGATGTACATAACCTTTTCAATCCAATATATATACAGTGCCCATTTTGGCCGATCAAAAAGAGATTATGTGACACAGTTGTCCAGTCTAAAAGCCAGATAAGAAAATCCTGATTAATGAGAGGAGACTGATACTGTTTCTAATATTGATATGGAAATGTTTCAATCCCACCAAAGACCAAAGAAAACAGGAAAAAAAATGGAGAGATTGTGTCCCTCCCAGTGATTGTTTAACAACATTTCTCATTCTGATTCATGGTCATGAAATATCCGATTGCACAGGAAAAACCAACAAAACTCATTCATGGTCGCCGTACAAATCATGCCCATTAATCTCCATGTTTCTGACTGCAAAAAAAGAAACAAACCCCTCTGCAACCAGATTAGGAAACCCGAATAAAGTTTATGTAACTTGAGAAATTCAAAATATCATTCGTAAGTAACAGCACTGATGTAGTCAGACACAATCTAGGGTGGCCCTTCTAGTTAGAGCATAATGATTATGGCGAAAAAGGGGAAAGTGTTATGCTTTCTTGGCAAGGCAAACCCATTGGAGCACTGGCATATACTTTTTTTTTTATATTAACTCCAAACGCAAGCATACAATATATGTTCAAGAAGCCACAACCTTTCTCCCATCTTCAAAGAAGTGAATTGCAGTTTCTGGCACCTGAAATAAGCAGCAAGAAAAATCAGACTTGGCTTCTGCAAATCCATATCTAATGTCACTTTATAAGAAACCGTATCTGATTTTTCTTGCTGCTTGTATTTCAGGTGCCAGAAGCTGCGATTTACTCGAAGATGGGAGAATCTGCAAAGCCATATCTAATGTCCCTTTATAAGAAACCATATCTGAGGCAGTTACTTTACAATGGATATGCATGGCAGGTAAATGTCTAGAATTTTCATTATGGTGCATTTGGACACGGTATCGAATTGAAGTATAATTACCAGTCTAATAAAATGGCAGCGATCAAATTGTAATTTCCTTGCTCACCACTCTTATCGAGGATCTGGGCGCCAAAATGCAATTGCATTTTTCAAGTTGGACTTGAATGGAAAAATCTACTAGAGAACCCAATCGACTCAATTTCTTCTGCAACATTCAACTTGAGCTTGTTTCAAACTAGATAGGCTTTTATCTGGTTCGAAGAGCCCAATTGAGTAGGAGCCAAGCACTACTACAATTGTGGGCTATTCCTCATGAATACTGGAAACAAAATCATAACCCTAGTCATTTCTTCTTAATTGAATTACATGTTCTCAATTTGAATCACTTGTGGATCCAAACTCAGAATTATTATTATTATTATTTTTTTAAAGATAAAGAGTAGTTCATATAATGTATCTTAACTAAAGTTTCAAAATAAACACGCATTTTCTTGCTCGGAATGTATAATAGAGCAATCCACTGAATTAAAGGGATGGTGAGAAGGAATTACATCAACCTTGACTCAGAAATGAGCTCCACGATATCATAGGCTGTCTCCTTGTGCATCGATTTACTCCGTTCCGGTCGGTCCCTACAACTGATTATTCAGGCAACATTGCATGTTACAAATGGTGAAATTTTATAGCTAAATCATCTCACAATATCACAACAAACTCTCAGTTTAACTTAACAACAGTTGCTCCTGTTTCGAAATTTTCCTGAGCTTCTATGAAGCAACACTCAGTTTAACACCTGAAACAATATGCCATGCATTGTGTGGAGCTAGAAAACCCAATTCAAAACTTCTAGCAAACATAGGTATTATTCCATCACACTTTTGAACAAAAAATGGAAAAAAGAAGAATAATCGTGGTGTACAATGGACTGCTCCCATAGAGATCAATGCCTTTCACAATGGTGACACATTTGCTTTTATTTCGAACAACCTTTTTGATGACAACTGCTTGTTTCTATATATAAATAAAATAATAATAAAACTTCTTGCTTCTCCAATTAAGAACAGAACTGATGGGTCATTACTAATTCACATATGAATGATTGAAGTATTAGTCTTGACATAAAATGATGAAAATTCAACAATTGTGATGTTGGCAATGGTGAAGGAAAGATCAATGGCATGAAGTCATCATGTAGAAACATAACCCTAACAATTCTGAATGGTATTTTTGTTCTGCAATAAGAGCCATTCCTAAACATGAACAAACAAATGCACATCATAAATAATGTTCTTATGAATTCTCAAACTTCCAGAATTGTAACCCCAATATCTTCGATATTCGTTTTGACACTGACCAGCCCATTCTGCAGAGATTTCAGCAGCGGTGTGGAAATGCAAGGCATTCTTCAAGATTTGGATTTTTAAAAGGGCTTGTCCTGATCTTTATAGTTTGGGAACTATGGACTGGGAGAAACTCGAGGAAATTTGATGGCAAGAGTTTCGTGTTGGAGGGAGTTATTAGGAAAGCAAATGGTTGGATCTAAGGCTGCTCACCAAATGCCGGGGGACTTAAGGCAATCTTTTCTGGAGGATGTGCTCTCCATTGGGATAAAAAAGGATGTGGGCTGGAAGTACTCAGTGTTAATTACTAGGTGGGAGAAAATTTTAGTCATGACTGGGTTAAGCTAAACGTTGACGGCTCATCCAGGAGGAACCTGGGAATGGATGGTGGAGGTGGTGTGCGCAGGGACTAGGATGGGAAAGTGATCTTTCCTTTCCACTACTACTATAGAAGGGTTTTGAACACTGGTAGAGGTGAAGGCATTTCTTGATGGAGTGAAGATCTGTAAAAGTCTAGGACTCTCAAATGTCAAAATAGAGTCGGATTCAAAGGTAATCATGGATATAATCATGTTCCCAACCTTGTGATTCCTTGGAGAATCTGGTACATTGTTGAATAAATTAAGGCAGAGCTCTCAAACTTAAATCATGTGATATTTTTGTTCATATAGGGAGAAAAACTCGGTGGCCGATTGTTTGGTCTGTATGGGAAGCATTGGCACAGAGGACAGAATTTATAGAAGGAGAAGCAATCTCCTGCGGGAGGTAAGAGGGCATTTAGCTTTGGATTTTGCTGGGGTTCGAAATGTGAGGCGGAGCTGACTTATCAAGACCTGCGTCACAGATTGGTGGGTGTCCCTGGGTGTTTTGGTTCTTTTTTACTTTCTTAAGGGCCTGGCCTCAATTTCAGCAGCATCAGCCGCACCAGTTACAGGCAAATCTTCAACATCCGTATCAGCAGCAAACCCCCAACATCACCTGCAGCATCCCCATCTTCGGCAGCAGCCTCAGCAGCAGCAACAGCTACTACATCTGCAAAAATTTCACAGTACATCTTCAATTCCAGCATCTGTAGCAGCACAGGTTGGCAGCAGCATTAGCGTCAGATCAGCATTTTCGGCAGTCTTACCTACAGCAACACCTTTATTAGTAGCAGCATCAGCAACATCAGACCACCATCTTTGCTCATCAAATGGTGCTATGGGAGCTGAGTGAAGGTTTGATTCAATCCAAATGCAAGTTTTCTTCTGATATATATGGTTTTCTGCTTTTGCCTGTAGTTAGTTGGGCACTTGAGGTAAATCACACACACACACACACACACACACACGCATAACTAACTTCAAATGACCTTAGATAAGTTGTACCATCCTACTGATGTTAAATCTATAAATCCAGACAGTTCAATGACATACTGTTAATCAGAAAACAAAACTACTCAAACAGCCAAGACGCTATATAATCAATTAACCATTGAGTGGCAGGAAAATGAAAATTGGCTACCAATAATGCTCTGAAAACTGATTTTGATTAAGATGCAAGGATGACCGGTGCAGAGCCTAAACTAGGGAGAATTTCTCATACACATGAAATCTCAATTGATCATAATAATTTAACTTTTATAAATTAAACTATGCGTATTATTTATGACTACTAAATAGTTGAACAAAGCATAATGGATATAAACTGCCAGTGAAGAGTGTTTTCAGAAGCTAAAATTCGAACAAGTTTTTACATCTTTTAGGTTTATTGCCTTACTTCTATCAGCTACTGTCAATTTGTATTGACTACTTTTGCTGGTTAAGGCTTTAAGAAAAAAATGTTTTTATATGTCATTCACTGGTATTTTGATGAGTAGGAAAGTATAAACAATTTCTGTTTTTACTTGTACCAGTAATGTAATGATGATCCACTTGTTTTTGTTCATAGTTCAAAAGCTTGAAAAATCAACTCAACTCGATGTCTACTGGGTCAGGTCAACTCAAAGCCTCGGGTGAGTATTTACTTGACTCTGATTGGTTTCTAATAATTTAATTTTAAGTATTTATTAAAGCATTTAGTGGTGGGTGAAGAACTTAAAACTGTTGGAAATGAATAGAAATATCCAAGAGAAATCAGCACTGCATTGTATGGCACCCTGGTAACAGGGATCTGCTTTCACCGTCAAGGTCAGTTGTTCGATCCTGTTCACCCTTGACAAGTCAAGTCCTGACTGAGTTAAGCTCGTTAATGAATTCTAAGTGACTCAGTTCTAAATCTTGCCGAGTCGAGTTTCAAGTTGAGCCACCGAGTTGTAGAACTACGTTTTTAATCAGCTCTTAAAGATTGAACATCTCAATTGGTAAAGAAAGGTTTCTGGAACATAAATGTGACACGGTGACTTGCATGTCACGAAACTCAGATGAGTTGTGATATGGCAGACCTATAGAGGCGAGAATTGAAGAGGCAGATAAATGTCTTGAGTCAATCCCTAATTAAGCACGTTTTACATTGCAAATCCCTACTTAAGAATTTTCCATTTTAAATCCTTAATTTGTGTCCTACTACTTTGGGGGGTTGAAAATTGTAAATCTCTAATTAGGGATTCAGCATTGCAAAACCATAACTGGCGATTGAAAATTGAAAATCCGTAATTAGGGATTCACCATTGCAAACCCTATTTAATATAGATTTGTGTGTGTGTTGGGGGGTGCTCTTTTTTTTTTCCAAAAATTTTAAAGCTCGGGTATGTCCACGAGACTTATTGTGCTTCGTCTACGAGTTTTTTGGGAGCTGATCAAGCCATATTTATATCCACGAGATTTTTTGGGACCTGATCAAAGCCAGATTTATTGAGCTTCGTCTACGAGTTTTTCGATTCCGGATCTTTAACATCTGATATGGTTTGTTCCTTCTTGTCCCCCATTCCTAAGCTGGAAGAAGTTGTAAGCCGGAGGAATTTTTGTTTGACTAGCCTTATCAGTGGACCATATAAAATTCTAACCAAATTGCTTAGTCAGAGGCTAAGGTCAGTGCTCCCGAAGGTTATATCTCCTTTCCAGAGCACTTTCATTGCTGGCCAGCAGATTCTTGAATATGCCTTAATTGCACATGAATGTATGGATTCTTGTCATTGCTCTCGTAGGCTGGGTGTCCTTTGTAAACTAGATTTGGAAAAGGCCTACGATTTTGTTGACTAGGGGTTCTTGGTTATATGTTGGATCATGTGGGATGTGGTATTAAATGGAGAGGATGGATGAAGACCTACGTGTCTTTGGCTAAATATTCTACGTTGATCAACGGTTCCCCTTTTAGCTTCTTCAAAGCCTTGAGGGGGCTCTTGCAAGGGGATCCCCTCTCCTCTTTTCTCTTCCTTGTTATGCCTGAAGCCTTCAGTCGTATGCTTCTTAGAGGGCAATCTATGGGTCTTTTTCATGGGTTCCAAGTGTCTGTCATCTTGAAGCGGGTTAGCCATCACCAATCTGTAGACGATAAAGTGCCTAGCTTCCTGAAGCAAGTTTGCCATCTCCATTTCGTAGACGATACTTTGATCTTTTGTGAAGCTAATGTCTTGATGATTGGCAACCTTAGGAAGATCATTAGATGTTTCGAGGTTGCTTTGGGTTCTAGAGTCAATCTGTCCAAAAGTGAGTTTCTAGTTATTCATTTATCTCTAGAAGATATCTTGTTTAGCAGTACTTTTTGGGTGCCAAGTGGGGTCCCTTCATCTTATCTTGGGCTTCCTCTCTATGTCACAAAGCTTGCTAAGCATTTGTGGGATAAAGTGATTGAGCACATGGAGAAAAGCTCTCCCCTTGGAAGAGTAGATCTCTCTTTCTTAGGGGACAAATCACCCTCATCAAGGCCTCCCTCTCCAACCTAACCCTGTACTTCATATCTCTTTTGCGCTGTCCCAAATCAGTTATCAATAGAATTGATATGCTCAAGAAGGACTTCCTTTTGCATGGTGGAGTGTCCCCGGGCAAGTTCCACCTGCTTAATTGGAAAGATGCCTCTTCACCTTATTCCGCGGGAGGGGCTGGGATTAAATGATTGGAAGAGGTCAGCTTAACATTACTTGGTAAGTGGATTTGGAGGTTTGGGAATGAGGAGAATAACTTGTGGGAGATCCATTCCAGCTGGTAAATTTGGCATCTATTATAAAGGCTGGTGGATAAAGGAATCGTCCCTTTATTGGTCTTCTCACATGTGGAAGGTAATTACTCATTTAGCTCCTAAAGTGTTTGAAGGTATGGGTTTTGCCATTGGGGATGGGTCTTGGGTCTGTTTTTGGGATGATGCGTGGTGTGGGGATTCTACTCTCGGGTCTTTGTTTCCTAGTTTGGCTAGGTTATGCTCTGTTTCCGATATCTTGGTTGCTTGCTGTTTCTCGGGTTCAGGGGAAAGGGGAAAGGGGAAAAAGGAGTTCTGGGTCCCCCTTAGCTGGCAGAATTTGTTTGATGAGGAACTGGGGGAATTGGTCTCCCTCCTCTCCCTTCTTAAGGGGTATATCCCGTCCCCTAATGCCTTTGATTCTTTGGTATGGAGGCATCATAAATCAAGAGCTTTCACGGTGACATCCTTCTACTCTTTGATCTCCCGAGCTTCAGCTTAGGCTTCGGAGGCTCAAGCAAG
Organism: Magnolia sinica; assembly: GCF_029962835.1. Taxonomy (NCBI): domain Eukaryota; kingdom Viridiplantae; phylum Streptophyta; class Magnoliopsida; order Magnoliales; family Magnoliaceae; genus Magnolia; species Magnolia sinica. The sequence continues at coordinate 6,369,686 of NC_080584.1, read as the reverse complement.
TTCTGTTTGGACTTTGGAGATACTGTGCTTCCCCTAAAGTCTTGGCTTTTGCTTGGCTCGCAGGTAAAAACTTGATTTTGATGATTGACAACTTATGTAAGAGGAATATGGCTCTCCCAAACATCTGTCTCCTGTGCTACGACGATGTAGAATTTGTTAATCACCTCTTTATTGTTGAGACTCAAATATTGCATATTTTTCCCCTTTTATATCTTGGTTTTATGAACATGATAATGCTTAATAGTATACTTTATACATGTTTGTGTTAACAGGTGATTTTAAAAGCTTGGATTGAAAAGAATGCTAAAAGTATGGATTTAAGGCTCAAGAATTGCCAAAGCATAGAATGGATCTTTGGAGACCAAGATTGAAGATTTCAAGACCCCAAGATCCAAGAAAACCAAGTGGAGAAGGAAGTCGGAAGAACAAAGTGCTGAAATTCACTTCACAATTTGTGTCATTGACCAGTGTTCGATGACATCGAAGCCATCGTTCGATGACATCGAACCCAGGTCGATGACATCGAATTTTTATAAGAAAGTCAAGTTAATTGCTGGACATATTGGATGTAATTCTGAATCGAAGACATGTTCGGTGACTCGAAGAAGATTTTTTATGACATCGAAGATTGTTCAATGGCATCGAATTTATCGAAGAAATTGAAGCAACTCGTTGGACTATTTTTAACACTTTTCGATGGATGAAGACCATTCGATGGCATCGAAGGACTTATTGATGACATCGAAGGTAGGATCAATGATACAAAGACTTATGCAGTGCGAAAGGAGAAAAGGCGTGACTTCCGGATTCAAACCCCTTCGATGACATCAAATCATTACGTAAAGCTTACGCGGAGTGCATAAATTTGAGGTGGTTTTGTGATTTTGCGAAAACTGGCCTATAAATATGGGTTTCCTAAGTCTTTTTAGGATATCTAGGGTTTGGAGGAGTAGAGCAAAGGGTTGGAGCTGTTATCCAAGAGTTCTTTCTTCCTTCTTAGTTTTTAATGCTTTCTTCTAGGGTTTTGAATCCAATCATGTCTATGGTTGGCTAGATCCCTTAGCTAGGGCTAAGGGGTGAAGCTTGTAGCGTGATTGAGATATTTTTCTTGTTTGGTTCTTGTTCTTGTTGAACCTCTTTTATTCTAATTTGATATTTAAGGAATACTTTTAGTTTTTAATGGTTTGTTGTGACTCAAATTACAATAGATCTGCAATAGCTTTGAGTATCTTCTTTTCATGCTTTGAGATTGTGAAATTAGGAAATCCTGTTGTTCACTATCGTCCCTTGGGCATGGCTGGATGATTGAATCCCTTATAATCTTCATAATTCTCTTATGATTGATTGTGGGATTGGTATATCCTGTTGTTTCCCATTGTCTCCTAGGCATGGTTAGATGATGGAATCACTTCCAATCCTCACAACTCTCATCCATTAAGAATTAGTTCAATGGAAGTTCAGATTGATTTTATTGATATATCTTTCAATTGGATAGGATAGGACTCCAATTCCAATTGTGTTCTTTGAATTAAATAAGGAAACATCCTAATAGCTGCAAGTGGATCCCTAGGCACCCTAGTTCCCACCTTTGAATTCTAAGTTTTTAACTAAATTATTCACAATTACTTCCTATTATTCCAAATTTAATTTAGTTCTTCTTCTAGTTCTGATTCTAATTACTTTTAGAATGCACACAAGTTCAGTCCTTGTGGATTCGACCTCGGTCTTACCGAGATTATTACTACATCGCGACCCTACACTCGGGGTTGTGAACCCTTATCCATTGCTGTTTACAAGAGAAGTTTGGATTAGCGTTCTTCAGGCTTGTAATGTTTCCTTGATGATGCCTGATTCTATTGAAGGTCTATTTTGTTCTTAGCATTGGGGTGGGGGTGCTGTCTCGAGGAGATTGTCTTGGAGAGTGGCTCTCCTTACAATCCTTTGGTGCCTTTGGGGTGAAAGGAATGCTCGCTGCTTCCTAAATACTTCTTGTGGGCCGTTGGGGGGTCATTAGTAAGGTGAAGTTCTGCATTAGGGAATGGGTGCCTTGAGGGGCTATTGTATTTTATTTCTGTTTCTTTTATATGGGTTGGGTGCTCTTCATGGCTGCTGTTGTTTTCTTCTTTTGTGGGGTTTTTCTTTTGTTTTGTTTTTCAGTTCTTTTGGCTTTGGGCCTGAAAAAAACCAGTATCTTTCAAAAAAAAAGAAAATTAATAATCCATGAGAGGGGACATCAATGCCCCCTCCATTAACTTCTGGTGGTGTCCATATCTAATGACAGTAACATGACACTCCCTGATTGGTGCTGGATGGAGAGTGTAATTTTCTTCCAATAGAGTTTCTTGTTCCACACAACACATAAAGAGACTCGCCAACAATCATTATTAGACATTTATTTTCGATTCTTGAAACATAGCATTTTTTTTTTCATATTTCACTTTTACCATGTGCCGGAATCAGATTTGAATTAGTGACACGAGGATTTTCAGTCCTTCAATGTCTTTTAGCCACCTCATGTGTTGGCAATAGGCTTGAACTAGCATGCGTGTGTCAAAACCAAATTGTCGATATGGTGAGCCATGCAATGTTCACCATACATCCCACCTGAGTTTTTGAATAACCTTAATTTGGGGTGTCCCTTCACCATGGTGGTTTTCACCTAATTAATGGTTTGGATGGTCTGTATCTCATGTACAAAACATGGTGGACACCGTATTTCATTTGGAAATTTTAGGCATCAGCCTCCATGGTTCCTCTTGGTGTAGCCTTATTTGGACGTTGTTCGTCAGTTGGAGCATGGACAAAATGCTCTTTCTGCCCTTCATTGAAAAGCCATCCTTTGAGGAAGCGGACTGCGTCCGACCTTTGGTCAAACCCAACAAGTCTGACCAAATCTGAGTGGGGGCCAACCTTGATGCATCTACTTATCCACACCATCCATCCCTTTTCTCAGATCATGTAACGGTATGGGCCCAAAAATGAGGCAGATCCAACGCTCTAGTGGACCACGCCAAATATTAAAAGCAAGAGTCATCTCTGGTATGGTCACTAGCTAGGATTCTTTTTTTCTTAGCCTCTAGTTGCCCAAAAGCAATCATCCTTAAAGGGCCCAGGAAATACCATATAGTAGCCCAATGGCAGGACAATAATACCCATTTCACCCCAAAGAAGGAACCAATAAAAAAACTACCATGAAATTCCCCGTGGAATTAGGTTTCCATGGCCAGAACTAGATTTGTTATTCAGGTTTGTTGCAAAATGTTCTATTGTAATCAAGGCGTAGGATTGCGGTAACGGTGAGCATAACGGTGCCCATCGTTACCGATACGGTTACGGGACATATCGGCCGTTATGGCCAATTTGCCCCTTGTAAATTTATTTTTTTATTTTTGTTCTAAAAAAATCTTTTAAAAAAAATATATCCATTAAATCTAGAAAATTCTAAATATTCCAAATATGCATTCATTTATAATTTTGAATGTGTTTATAGTGGTGTAACGGTCTACTCTTTGGTGAGAAAGCTGTATTGGGTGGTTTGATGAATTTATGAACCTGACTTTCTGGAATTGACTACAAAACTCATATATTTAATTTTCTAACTATCTAATACTAATGATAGATATATTAGAATAAATTTAATATCAACATATCTCACATGTGTAGGTGTTTGCTAATTTTTAAAATTTGATCGAAAATAGTTCAAAAAAAAAGAAAATACAAAAAAGAGAGAAAAGAAAATCATTTGCATGATTTGTAAAATGCACATTCAAATGTTCTAATTTGAATAATGCATCATATTCAAACATAACAACAGATATTAAAAAAAAGGTATAAATACCTTTTAAAGATTTTTCGGAAAATGGCCCACGGAGCTTTGATTCAACAAAATCTTAGAAATAACTTATTTTCATCCTTCAATTCAAGCTAAGAGTGGTCGGAATTTGTAGTAGAATAGTTTATGAAAGAATTTGGAAGAGAAAAGTGCCAACAAATGAGAAAAATTGCAACTTAAAAAGACAAAAAGAAAACTAGTCATTTACGACTGTTGTGCCCTGACTGTTATGCGGCATTAATGGCCATTATGGGGTACAACGGCCGCTACGTCCTCCGTAACAGCTAATCCAAGCAAAAAACTGGGGGGTCACCGTTTTGACTCCCGCATTGCGTAATAGACTCGGCCGTTACCGTTACGTATCGGCCGATATGGCCAATACGTAACCAATTTGATACACCTTGATTGTAATGCTCGTTCTAAATTGGCCATAGTCCAGCCCATAGTTTTCAAACCAAGCAGATTAACCTAAGAATCACAGACATGTGTATTGTTGGTTTAGTCCAATACTTTTTCCAACTTTTATTCTCTGTTTCATATGGTTCCTGCCTTAGACTCAAAGAAGCATTTAAGTAATGAAACTACGCATGAGTATCAACCGCTATGGAACTATGTAATATACAAAATTAAATTTCATGTATATTGCTATGGAACTATGTAATTTTCCCTTACTAAAATTGCCTATAGATTTGTTGCCATATGTTCCTGCATCCTCTTTTAACTTATGATCTTTTAACTACCATGTTGAATGCAATGAGACTACCTTTCGATCACTGTATCTTCGCAACCGTCTATCTCGAACATAGTCTACCTTCAATGTACATATCAAAAGACTAGGATGTCCTTCCAAGAAGATCTTCAGGACATGGTAAATCAACCATTACAAGGAACAGATCAATAATCTAGATTACCGAACCACATTCCACAAATCATGATCCTCATATGTCAGAAATGAAAACCCAAGATTACCCTGCAAAACTTCCATCATCCCAAGTTTATTTTTCGTCTTTTTTGTCTGAGATAATCTCTGAATTCAGGAGCTTTGAATCTGAAAATTAGCCAACCTCATAAAGTAATATTATTATTGGAAATGATGAATGAATTGTTATTTATGACGCACTTGATACAATTTATCTTTATTTTATATGCTTTGTCACACCTCACACGCACAAACACGCACTCACACCACAGTAGGATTTCATCACAATTGGTACTTGAACCATGACCTCGTGTTGAAACTCTTGCAAGTCTACCACTGAGGCATTAACATACACAGGGGACTGTTCCAATACATTAAATTTATAGGAATATGTTGAAGGAACCTTATGTGATCGCTTAAAGCTAGATGCTTTATTACTCAAATATATTGGATAAGGAAGAGGATTAGTTGCAAAGTTCTATTATGGAGAATGAGGTTACGGTATTGGTTTTTTAATTTTTGAAGAGAAAGATCTTGGCCTCAACAGATTTACCATGGATTTCTCCCTTGTATCTTCTGGAAAGAAACTCTAGTGGCTTTCATCTATTTTGTCCATGAATTTTTTACTATAGGGGTTGAGCTGGGAGGAACATCTGAGCTTCATTCGTTGCATTTGTCTCCAAGAAGGAAGGAGCCGAGAATCTTAGGAACTAATATCCTTAAAGTCTTGTTGGAGATCCATGTAAAATTTTGGTGAACGGTTCATCTCTTGAGTGCAGGTTGTGCCCTCATTAAAATTTGCCAATCCTGGGATGCTTTTGTGTGGGGAAGGTAAATCTTGGATATGGCTCTTGTTGCGCATGAATGTTTGGACTTCCGACCTAAGAGTGGTTAATTTGGCATCATCTTCAAACTCAGTCTGTAGGCGTGAATTTCTTAATTATGTGCTGGGCCATTTGGGTTTGGTGTTAGCTGGTGACCTTGGATGAAGGGGATGTACCTATAGCATGGATCTCAATACCCTGTTAATGGTTCTTCTGAAGGCTTTTTGGAGCCTTCTTGTGGCTTGAGGCAGGGAATCTGTGATCCTCGTTCTTGTTTGTGGTTGTCGTTGAAGCTCTTAGTACATTGGTGGATAAGGCTAGGGAAGATGGCTGCTGTATAAAAACCTTGAAAGGTTGAATTGTTTTCTTGATTGAATGAATAAAGACAAAACTATAATATTCATAGACATCTCAAGTCTATACAAGAAAATTCTAGGAGTACTCATGACTTAACTAGCGCTACTGTAGAAATCTTCTCAAGACTATCTAAGATTTGCTACCTAGGAAGCTTTAGAAGATGGATTACAGGACATAGTAAACTAAAATTTCAGGAATAGCATTATAGTATGTGTTACCCCCTTGGCACTCTTCTGCTTGTCTTTTTCTTTTTCTCCTTCTCCTTATCCTTCTTCTTTTTTGTTTTTTGTTCTGCTAATATAATCTGCAAAAGTTGCCAACTAGCTTTTGTTTTTAAATGCTCTTCTACAGTAGATGATAACTTCTTTTCAGATGCTTATGTTAAGTGCATTAGTTCTGTGGAAAATAAAATACTATTTTGAATCTTGGCACATTATATCTCACTCTGTGCACTGTCTGTTGTTTTCTGGGGTTACAATTTCACATTCCTGATTTTCACGTATCTACAGGTCTTTGGAGGTGTTGATTCCCCTAGGGACACTCAGACTTCAGCAACAAGTCTAAAGTCACTTAGAGATTCCCATGCTCATTTAAATGAGCAGTCACTATTGAATAAAAGTAGAGAGAAATTGTTGCCAGAAAATGATGCTCCTAGTGTTTTACCTGCTAGTAAGCCTCACCGGTCAATGGGAGACATTCTGTCTACAATGGATACATGACTCTCTCTACCTGTGCATAGACCTGAATTATGTTTGGAGAAGCCCACAAATAAACTAAATGGATCCAATCCAAGTGTCAAGCACAACCTTTTGGGGACGTAATAGTGTGAGTTTTTTGTTGCCTCTCTCATGCTTCAATTTGTAACTAAGTAGAAGTCTTGATATGTTTGGATGCAATTAAATGCTCTTGTGAGCTTCAAGACAACTGTTATCTAAGCAGTTTGTATTTTGTCTTTATCTTTGACTTTCTCTAGAGTAGTTTGATTTATTTTATACTCCTTGGTGATGAATTGGAATCCGTGTTGTTTGTTCCTTTGCTTTTTGCTGTGCGAAACAAATGCTAGTTCCCTTTGTGATCATATGGAATATCAGGCTGTTTGCTTGGTTGTGATTGGCCCATACTATTATTTTGAATTTATTTCTTCCCTGGCCTCTCTCTGCTTTATGTGAAAAAAGGCTGGTTTTGCAAGTGTTAACTTTCAAATATGAGTAATTTGATGGTTTCAATCTTTAATGTGGAAAATTAGATGTGGGGTTGCTGATATTTTATATTTGTTTCTGTAGGCGAGAAAGAATCTGTCAATGGAATCAATTGATTCTTCGGGTCAAGAGGATCAAGTTTCCCTGTGCTACCACCATGTTATGTAGCTTCTCAATATATTTTTCAACATCCAAATTGCAGGTTTTTGGATAAAGATTTCTCAATCTTATACATTTTTAGTTCTTACATGTAGCAGATTCAAGATGGGAAAAAAAAGCATATGGTGGATTATAATTTTCTGCAGATGTGTCTAATTTATTCATTCCTTGGAAATTTTAATACTTAATATGTTTAAATAAGTCACAAATATAGAGGTAGCCAGCTTTGCATTTCATGAATTGCTATTACATTTTGCTGGTAACATCGAACATTGATTACATTTTTACCTCAAGATTCTTTTTTCAGTTTTATATATCATCCTTGATTTGAGGTTTGCTAACCCACAGACAACCCTCCCGTGCACCTTTTCATGAGGTGCAGTGTGTAGGCTAAGTGCTAACCTGGCATCTTTTATTATTATTATTATTTTATTTTAATTTTTTAAAATTTTAAATTTTTAAACACACGCACACCCCCCCCACACACACTCATGCCGTAGTGGGATTTCACCACCTATGGGTGCTCGAACCTGGCATCTGTTTTGGACATCTGAACACCGTAAGGTGGCCTTCTCATCAGGCAGGTTGCACATGTTAGTTGAATGTGGAGCATTGGCAAATTCTTTTGAATTACCTTTTACTTGTAGTGGGGTGCCCACCTGATGAGTAACCAGCCTGATGTTTTACATTGGCTATCTTCATGGTAGGGGCCAACTTATGGGCGGCTGACATGTCCCACATACTTGCCAGGTTGGCATGTGTGCTGCATGTAAAGGTATGTGTGGAGAAGGCAATGGCTTGACACTGGAAATATCTTTTAAAGATGCTGGAAGCTTCCAATTATTGGGCCTTAATGCATCAGGATGTAATACAGGACTGAAGGCAATCCGCACAAAGAGACTGAAGAGATTCAAACATGGTTCTTGTGTTTGAGATCCTGACGATTCATCAAGTGGGACTCCCAGGAATGGTCCTGGCCTGGAAGTCAGGTTTCTCCACCCTTCGGATTCACCACACATGGATGAAGAAAAGGATGGTTAGGATTGGGCCTATGAATACTTTGTTGAAGCAATGGAAGGCTGCGGTTCAAAGGAAACGAATGAGGCCGGCCGAAAGCACTCGTCCTGAAGAGGTGAGTTGGGTTTATTTTACCTTAGAGCTTGTGCTCCCATGACATGTGTAGAAATTTGTTGTTTTCCCAAACTTCTTGTGAGCAAAGATGGTTATTGTGATGTCCTGTATTTTGAAATGAGTGCATCAGAAAATTCCAGATCAATTTGACTCTACCAGTCTATAACACGCTTCAATGTAGGCAGCTTTCCTTTGCTCCTCTCTCTCTCTCCAAGTATGATTTTTGTTATCATAATTCAATGACTGCATACTTTATGGCTTCTGGCCATAGCTTAATGATAGACGGCATGTTTCAACACAGGTCTCGGAGTTGAGCCCAGCTTTACTCTCGAAAAAACCCATACTCTCTCCCTCTTAATGAAGTGAGTGGCAACTGCTTCGGATGCATTAAAGTAAATCTTTTTAGTGATCTGGACTGTTCCAAAAAAGAGTTTCCAATGATACTAGCAAACAAGTGTAGGGAAACATCAGATGATCCTGATTTTGGGACAAGATACATACACAGTGGGGACCACTGGTTGAATGACTTGGACCTTGCATGAACTTCCTTTCTCCTGTGGTTCCCTTCTAGTTAACTATTGAGATGATGATGTCATTTCTGGTAATTAATTGGCATATGTACTTTAAATGTAGAAGAGTCGGAGCTTCTAGTCACATGCCATATGTAAGCTGCCATTTCAATTTTAAAATATCATGTCTTTTGACGTTGTTTATTAACCATGCCTTCTTTGGCAAACCATTTTTCCATTGCGTGATTTATCTTAAGGGCCATTTGGATTGGTGAAAATCAGTGACTGAGGAAAGGAAGTCAGTTTCCTTATATTTGACAGTTTCCCTCCTTTGCAAAAGACGAGGACTGAGGAAATCGGTTTCCTTCTCAAACTTCCTCAGAAAGAGTCATTTTCTTTTCCTCTCTAAACTCTAAGAACTGGAGACCACTCTTTTTGAGAGATAAGAAGACTCACTTTTTGACCATCGACCACTCTGCATCTCCATTGAAACTCTGCATCTCCATTGAAATCATGTATTGCTAAAACAAATAGGTTATTTAAGGATTCTTTCTTTTCCACACATTTCTTTGAAATTCATGAACCTGCTATGTTAAATTAGCTAATCACTAAATTGGATTATTTATTTATTTTCTTTTATTCAAATTCCCTCATGTTTATGTGCTTGTCGACGGTACTTGTGAAGAAGAGAAAACTGATACCGATAAGAACATGTCTACCATGTTTGACATCTTGAGGAAAAAGAAGCGTGTCAGGCTTGAAAACTTGGTGTTGAACAGTCTTTTGCTCAAACAGTAGAGAACATATTTGCTCTCTCATTTTTGGTCAAAGAAATATAATCGTGAACAATGATTGGCATCATTTTGTTTGTAAGATATCTTTATAACTGGAAGCTGTTCCTCTCTCTCTCTCTCTCTCTCTCTCTCTCTCTCTCTCTCTCTCTCTAACTTTTTCTATTTCAAATTTCTTATAATTTTTTATCGTTTTCTCCAGTGCCAAGAAACACCTGCGAATGCATTAGCCTCTGGAGAAGTTTCTTGCAACCACTTTGTTTTCATATAGTCTTTAAGGATTGGGTGGTATGCAACAACAAAAAGATTAAAATGGTCCGAAACAGCCTGAGTTTTAGCCTGACTCTTCATGCAGGCTAGGTGAACTGTCTGAATGGCCTGGATTGGATATACACTCCAGGTGGGCCCCATAATCAAATTGGCGGTAGTTGTCCACTCTCAAATTGTTCTGTGGTGTGGCCTGCCTGAGATTTGGATTGGGCACCTGAGGTCTCTAGGTTATTTGTCTGATGGATACATCATGTGAGCTCCACTTGTTTGGTACTGCTGTAGCTTATGGTGGTACCATTCCCAACAGAGTGTTTCCTTGTATTGCTCATGTTATTTCTAATGATTTGTACTTTGTTTCTGATTTGCAGCTGATGAAATACTGTGTCAGTGTCGGAGAGGAGATAACGCCTCACAGGCATGGAATAGACACACCCAGCAATTCTCTATTGTTGCCAATACCAGAAGATGGTGTTCAGATCCTTCGACATCATATTCATTGAAATGTATTTTGTGTTCACATCCTTCTGAAATTACACATCACGGTGTGAAGCTCATTAACCCCGATGGTAAATGTGGTCTTCGAACAAGGATTCCCTAGCCAAATCCATTGGGTCAATCCTATGTGCCTAGCATCCAGGACTGAAGGCATTCGTTGAAAGATGCTGCATTAGGATTCAAGACATGGTTCTCTGTGATTGCATATACACTCCAGGTGGGCCCCATAGTCAAATTGGCGGTAGTTGTCCACTCTCAAATTGTTCTGTGGTGTGGCCTGCCTGAGATTTGGATTGGGCATCTGAGGTCTCTAGGTTATTTGTCTGATGGATACATCATGTGAGCTCCACTTGTTTGGTACCGCCGTAGCTTATGGTGGTACCATTCCCAACAGAGTGTGCCCCTTGTATTACTCATTTTGTTTCTAATGATTTGTACTTTGTTTCTGATTTGCAGCTGATGAAATACTGTGTCGGTGTTGGAGAGGAGATAACGCCTCACAGGCATGGAATAGACACACCCAGCGATTCTCTATTGTTGCCAATACCAGAAGATGGTGTTCAGATCCTTCGACATCATATTCATTGAAATGTATTTTGTGTTCACATCCTTCTGAAATTACAAGGTAGTCATTACCCCCCCTGAATGGTACAAATGTGGCTTTTGAAAGGACCTAAGTCAAACCCTTTTCAATCCTATTTAGATAGGACTGAAGGCAATTCGTATGAAGAGACTGAAGAGATTCAAACATGGTTCTTGTGTTTGAGATCCTGACCATTCATCAAGTGGGACTCCCAGGAATGGTCCTGGCCTGGAAGTCAGGTTTCTCCCCTCGTCAGATTCACCGCACAAGGATGAAGAAAAGGATGGTTAGAGAAAAAAAAATTATGCTACCTCTTTTGACAGTTTGATGTATAGTAGGGTGCATCTGTACTTTGTTTTGAAAACTTTAAATAGATGGTTAACTACTGGTATTGTGCTTTTGTGTACGGATTAAAATGAATGATTAAAATAGGTGAAACATGCACAAGTTTTGCCTCGGTTACCCAAATCGAGGCAAAAAAGTAGATTTAGCTTTAATTGTTGAGAATTGAGGTTAAAAATTGAAATTAGCATCTGTTGATGCCAACATAGGTTAATTCATTTTTAACCTCGATTTTGCCTCAATTATCCAAACTGAGGCTATAACCCCGTGGCTATAGGCTTTTAGCCTTGGTTGTTGAGAACCGAGGTTAAAATTTGGATTTAATTTCGATTGGAAATAACTGAGGCTAAAAACTTGATTTTGCCTCATTTGAAGGCAACCGAAGCTAAAAAGGTTCTTTTAGCTTCAGTTGAAGAACTGAGGCTATAAAAGCCTTTGAGCCTTGGTCTTTAACTTTTTTAACCACAGTTTTGAACTGATGCTAAAGGCCTTTTTTGTTATAGTGTGTGGGTCTTGGCTTCTACTTCTAGAACATGATCATGGGTCCTTCAATAATACGACATGATTAACAAGCTAAAGAAAATTCTATTAACTATGTCTAATTACTTAACCAATTCCTTGTACGATTTTTCTCACTATAGGAATCATATAATCTAAAACTCCGTGTGAAATTATAAAATTTCCCGGTAGATCGGGAGCATGCCCTTGGACTCCTAAGTAAGGGGGTGTTGCCCTCCTATGACCCCAACGAGCTTAGTGCAAAGCTTGACCTATGAAAGTGTTGGCTAAATGAACAATACACCTCTGATGATTAAGCTCCATGGATCCTAACAAGAAACCCCCCACCTACACCTCTTCTTGTTTAGAAAATTGATTTTGTACTATGGGCCCTCGTGAAAGTTATGTGTAACTGTATTTATGTGGGAGCCATGGGACGCTTACCACTTTAATCCAAATCATCTAAATCTTTTTGTTGGACCACAAGGGTCATGTGCGACCCATCATAAGGTCAAATTTCCAACAAACCATTATAAAATAGTCCACATATAGATTGTTATTATCATGGGACCACTTAGCATGTGGGCCCAATGTGTGACGACACATTGATGAATCCTCAAGTGTGATAGAATAAATAAATCCTAAGCAAGCAAGAGTTGATTTGACTCCTCCAAAGACCACATGCTCTGGAAACACTGCACCCAAAACGACTTAAAAATGCATTGTCAAACACCCAAATGGGTCCAGCTTGATTGCATAAATGGCCCAATAGGGCTTGCGTATTTGCTAGATCGCTTTCAACCATCCATTTCAACCTATCACTGGACCCTACACAGTACACTTTTGTCCTACAAGTTGGTGGGAACTCAGTTCCTGGTCATAAATTGACAGCGGATGTTGGTCTTTGTGGCCATGGGTCCTTATGTGGGGTCCTTGCCCTTAATACTGGACATGTTGGAAGGTAATTAATTAAAAAACATAAACATCTTTGATACTTTAGCTGCCATGGATGACACAGCCATTTAGAGATCGCTTAGAAATTGTGCATGCATGGCATACAAGTCAAATTAATCTGCCCAGATTATGATTCCTGGTTTAGATGTATCATGAACTGAAGTTAAGCTTATCTGATTATTGGATTGCAAGACATTTATTAGACATTTTGAAATTAAAAATATCCAATGGTCCTGTTTCAACAAAGAAGCATCCATGAATAAAAAGGTCACAATTGTTCAATTAATTTAAACTCTGGATCATATCTTAGCGACATTGGATTCCACCATTTAGTCGGTGTAATTTGAGCTAATGCATGCGATGTTTACGATCTCTAAGTGCATGTGTATCTAGTGCTAAAGCTGTTTAAGTATCATACAACTTTCCTAGAAAAAGGCATAGATTTTTGATTGACGAGAATGGTTGTTCAAATAAATAAATCAAGATTTCACTGTCCCTTAGTTGTGTCAACCCAACTAGTTGAATGGATAATGTCTCTTTTCACAAAAGGCTGGTGTGGACGCATTGACAATAATAGGAAGTCCCAATCAATGTCTACTTTAATTTCCATGGGAACAAAACCATTTCTTTTATAGAAAAATATGGACTCTGGTCCCCTCTCAAAGATACGTGGATGTGGGTCTTGATCATGGGCCCCTCAATAACATAGCATGATTAACTAGCTAAAGAAATTTCTATTAACAATGTCCAATTACTTAATCGATTACTTGTATACTTTTTCTCACTATAGGAATCATTAGTTCTAATACTCTTATGTGATATTATGAAATTATAAAACTGTCCTCTCGAGTTGGGGCACGCCCTGAGCTCAAGGGGCATTCCCCCCCTGCGACCTCCAACAAGCTCAGTGTGGAACTCAACTTGCGAAAATGCTGACTGGATGAACAGTATACCTCTAATGATGAAGCACTATAGATTCTATCAGGCTTTACGTGCATACAAAAGAAAAATTAAGAGACCTGATCATGTTAACTGCTTCAACTACTTCAATTGATGGAATATCATAGGATAAAAGGAAAGATGCATGTTTACTAAATCAAAGTGAGTTATTTACTTTCGGTATGCATCATAATCACAATAAAGATGTATAAGATTGTTATCATTTGGATAAATTAAGTAATGAGTTGAACCACTCATCAATAAAAGGAAAACTTACACAAGGAAAGTTACTTAGATAAATTTTAGAAAGGAAAACTTGGAAGGGGACATCCATTTCATGCCTACAACTTATATATTCATTTTGAGAGATAATTTTAGATGATGAGCCAAAAACCGAAGTAGATTCAAGGCTCAGGTGGACCTACACCACTGTGATGTTTATTTTCATCCAACTTGATCATAAGGTCACGTAAACTTGGATGAAGGAAAAATATTAATATCAGATTGATCCAAAACTTCCGTGACCTTAATAAAATTTCAATGGTAGGTGTTTAATCCCCACTTTTTCCTATGGTGTGGTCCCCTTTAACCTTTAATCTAAATCATTCTTGGGCACGACTCTTAAAATGATCTGTAAAAATGGAAGGTGTGGATAAAATGCATATATCATGGTGGGCCTACAGGGCCCCTGACATAACCGTCCGTCTCTAGCTAGGTCCTGCTGGTAATAGTACCTCCGCGGGAAATGGATTGGCTACTCCCCCTGCCACCAGCTCCGTGGCTGGTGGTCGGTGCTCTGTGGGCCCCATCATGATGTATGTGGTTCATCCATTCCGTTCATACATTTTAACAGATTATTTTATGGCTTGATACCAAAAATAAGAGGGATTTAAATCTCAGGTAGACCACACCACTGGAAAAAAAAAATAGTGATTGGATATCCACCATTAAAATCCTCCTAAGGCCCACTGTACTGTTTATTTGACATCCACTCTTTTGATTAGGTCATACATACGCAGATGAAGGGAAAAAAACAAATATCATCTTGATCCAAAACTTTTATGGCCCCCAAAAAGTTTTTAATGGTCGACGTTCATTCAACACTATTTTCTGTAATGTGGTCCACTTGAGATTGATATATACCTCCTTTTTCATCTCATACCGTAAAATGATCTAAAAAAAATAGATGGACGGAATGGATGAAAAACATACATCATGGTGGGTCCCGCGAAGCACCAATCACCAGCCACCGGGCTGGTGGAAGGGGGAGTAGCCAATCCGTTTCCCCGGCTGCGACCCTATAACCAACCATGTTGGTGGGACCCTGACCGTAGGGACCACCTTGATGTATGCATTGTATATCTACTCTGCTCATCCATTTTTCCAGCTAATTTTGGGGTGATAGTCCAAAAATGAAGTACAAAAAACATTCAGGTGGACCACACCTGAGGAAACAGTGGGTACTGACCATTAAAAACTTTTTGTGAGCCACAGAAGTTTTGGATCAAACTGATATTTGTTTCTTCTTTTCATTCACGTCTGTGTGACTTTATCAACAAGTTGGATGGTCAGTAAACATAGTGGTGGACCCTAAGAAGATTTTAACGGTGGGCGTTCAATAAACACTTTAAAATCGGTAAACAAACATTGACACGTGTCCTGTGGAAGAGTCATTAGCACTTTTATAATCCAACCGTTTGAGTCATACCGTCCCATTCAGGAAACGATCCGAGCTATCAACATTATGCCTGTCTGGAGATCAGATAACCGTCCGTATTTTTCATACAGTTTTGGCCCTTCTTATGAGGGGATGGTCTTTTTTTTTTTTTTTTTTTGGGCCTAGGGCATTTTCATACCGGTTTCTACCAGATAACCGGTACGAAATTCTCACACGTATTCCATTCTAGCACGTACCAGCGAAGGCCCCCGATCATCCTACGCGAGAGATTACACTTAATTCGACTTTTCCGACAAATGGAATAATATTCGCCTAAAGAGACTTCTATGTTTGTTTGGCTTTTCTTTGTTTAGTGGTAGTGACTCATCTTTATTCGTGGCACTGAATTAAAACTATCTAAAATGGAACCGCAACCATCCACTTTGCGGGTCCCATTTTGGATGGAGTATATATTGGAAATAGAGCTGATCAGGAATTCTAATAATCCAATTCTTTGGATATCACGTGAAGGGTTAAAAGTAAAATATAGAATGGTCCAAATTTGAATGTTGAACTGTTCAAAATATTTTAGGTTATATTCCCAGTAAAACTTTTATTTTTCCATAAACATCTAAGAGAGATTTTGGACGGTCTGGATTTCAGTTACAATAATGCCGTGCGGACGGTTGAAGAGTCACCACCATTTTTTAAATGGTACAAAACTAACATAGTTGTAAGGCGATACTATCGAAACGAGTTCTATACAGATGCATTTTAAATTGGATTTTCGTTGGGTACTGTGCCCCACTACCACAGTAACGTACCATGGCCGGTTTAAACCATTAAATGCATCTTAAGTGATGATCTGAACCGTTCATCTTCTAGAGTCTATACTACTCGGTTTATGATAAGAAAGATTTATTGAACGATTGGATTTATATGACTCAAAATTCAATAGTCAGGATTATCAATGAAGCATTATTACAAAAAATTACTTTTATATCGGAGTAATGAGAAAATGAACGGTTGAGATCAATATCAGGATGCAATCCTGTGGTTGGAAAAAACCAGCCACCGTACGGTACTACGGTAGGGAGCACTGTACTGTAACAAAACCCCAGTTTAAAACCAGCAACGTTCCTCTCTTCTTTTCATCAGAGGATCTCCTTTGAGAGAGATTACCAAAGCATCTCCTCTGAGAGAGAGAGAGAGAGAGCGGCCACATTAACAGTCACGGGACAAAAATCAGAGCCGTTGATTTTGGTACACCGAACATTGACCGTTGAATGGTCCACCACCCTTCGAATTGTAGAAAGTAGTTACCATAGTTTGTATCTTTAATCAGAGCCGTTCATCTGTAATGGCTCACGGGACAAAAATCAGCCTGGTTCAAAACTCATGCAGCCCACACCACGTGAATCCAGAGGTGTATGTCACAAGTTTATATCATTTCCATCGGTGTGGCCCATCGCAGGTCGCCCACAATTTGAACGTCCATCACTGAAAACTTCCTGGGGCCCACCGAATGCTCATCGTAATGTTTATTTGTCATCCAACCTGTTGATAAGGTCACACAGACCTTGACGAAGGGAAACAAGAAATAACAGCTTCACCCAAAACTTTTGTGTCCCACAAGAAGGTTTTTAATGGCCAATCACCATTGTTTCCTGTAGTGTGGTCCATATGAGATTTCAATCTCCTTCATTTTTTTTGCCATCCCCTAGAATGAGCTGGAAAAACAGATGGTCGGCATGGATATGCAATAAATATATCAAGGTGGGCCATGGTTAGGGCCGCACTATGTTTGGTGAGCCCATGTCCGCACCTAATTCGCTTCCACGTACCATATGGTGGGACCCACACGGAACTTCGAAACTCCCAACAACTCTCCCCTCTTTGACCCTTACAGCCGACGCGGATTACACGCGGTCTCTAGGGATTCCTTCGTGGCTAAGTTTGTGAAGGTTTCCTGTGATGTGATGCAGAGCCCACTTGATTTATGTGTTATATCCACACCGTCCATCCATATTTCCAACACATTTAAGGGCATGAACGAAAAAATGAGGCAGATCCAAAGCTTAAGTGGACCACACTATAGGAAATGATGGGGATAATGATACCACCATTGAAACCTTCTTAAGGTTACTCTGACATTGATGAAGGATGGGAAGGAAACCAACGTGGCCTGTGGATCACCATATAAATGACATGGTGGTGCTTTTTTTAGGGATGAAATTACAAAAATACTCTCATTTAATTTTTCTTTAAAATAGTGAAAATAGAAATTTATACAAATCATGTGGTATGTGTATAACATCCAACTCATCCAGTGCATGTATGCACCCCACCATGGTAATAACATAAACAAAAAGTGCGGTGATAAAAATCATCAGAGGGGATATATTTGAATTTGGATATTTTGAGTGGTGTATATTAATTTTTGTGAATTGGCCCACCTTATAATTGGATCTACTATATTTTTGGTTCATTTGGTAATCATGTTAGTGTGCATTAGTTGGACAGGTTAGATGTCAGACACATGCCACATGGGCTCCATAAATCTCGATTCTCCACTTTGTAAAGAAAAAAGAAAAAGAAAAAAAGAGTCAATAATATAATTTCTCATATGAAAAATCACTAAAGGCATTATTTTGTAAAATTTAAAATTTAGAGAATTTTATAGTAAAAATCTCTTAATCTCATGATATTCTCACAATAATGTGGATTAATAATATTTCTATTGAAAGTATGGATGATGTTATCAAAATCTAAGACTACTGATACCCATGGCCCAGCAAGCGAGACCAATCTCTATTTTATACCACACCACTGCCTCGGCAATCTTAATATTTAGGTCGTTACTCCATGGATGGTTAAAAGGAGTACATGGCAAACATGTGGTAATTGGAATATTTGCCCTAGTGTGCTATCACATGGATCAGTTTGTTTTAGTTCTCACGCAATAAATAATATACAAAAGATAGATTAGGTGTCCACATCACCATTAAAATGGTCATGGTTCATCAATTCATATAGAGGGCTATCAGATTCATGGTCTGAACCAGCAAAACTTGGGCTCCACTCTTAAGAACTTATGGCCTTAGATCTTACAATGTGACGTCTTATATGATCCTTGACCTCATAATATGTAGCATCTAACAGCTTGTATTAGTACAAGTACTAATTAAGATTCTTCTAGATTGGATAATCCTTACCCTCCCTTGGGTCACATGGTAGTTAGATCGTTGAGAATCACTCAATCAAGGAGACCCAAATCTTGGAAAGCAAGGATCACTCATTTATATTGGAAGCATGGCATGTATTATTCATGAAACCTGTTCATCAGGTGTGAAAACTCTCGATGGCAACAAGGCATTCTATTACCACTACCTTTTGTGATATGGTCAACTTGGGCATTGGATCTGCCTCTCGTTTTTAATTTTTTTCATTTTTTAAAATCATGCCTAAAATAATCTTGCAAAATGGATGAACAGGTTGGATATAACACATAAATCAGGATGGACCCACATAACTTAATGACGTCAGCACACGATCAAAGTGGGTGGTGTGCGGCCGACCTCGCAATCCGCTTTCACACATGGTCGGCAAAGATGTGCAGGCCCCACATTGACTTTGGGTGGTTTTTAGGCATCACACGCATTAGTGTCTATCCACCTTGGCCTTTTCTATAAATACAAGTGCAGAATCTAACTCAGATGTAGGAATCCCAAGACATAGGAATTGCTTATACACGCCTCGCACGCAGGCCGAGTTTTAGTGGGTATGCTCTCTTTTCTCCTGCAAGCAGGAATGCATGTGGTTTTTACTTTTTGGGAGTGGGATCAGGTGGGTCTGCTACGATGTTTACGTGAAATCCACATAGGTAAATCATCTCATCTTAGGACGGCTTAACAATCAGCCCATTTCATTACTCATGTGGACCGCAAAATTGGAAACAGTGTACCGCTCCAATTAGGCATTTGAGGTGTACCTGATCTCTCTCACCTTTCTCTTATTTGCTTGGATAGCTCAATTGCTCTATTGCTCTATTGCTCTATTTTAGGATGTCTATTTTTGAGTTACTATATTTTTTTCATTTAATAATTTTTTTTTAGATTTGTATGCTTAAAATTTTGTAACCATTTATCTTAAAATTGCATCAAGTTGCATTTGTGTTTAGAATAAATGTTTGAAATAAAGAAAGATTGTTGTTTAGGCTGATACAAGTGATCTAAGGTGAACTGCAGTGGTCATATAAGTATAAGAGATCCATTTTAACTTGGGCGTGAGGTGATTGGTGGTCCACTTGAAATAAATGAATTGGCAAAATGGATGGATAACATAAATGTTATGGGAAAATATAGTACAAGTACCTTCTGTTGTTGGCGGATGCCTTAAATTTGTCAAACAGGTTTGATGACATCGAAAAATTCAGCCAGCTCGAGAAAGTTTGGGTAAAAATCCAACAACATTTTTTTGGAACTTGCAGAGAATTCGGCCAACCTAAGGACAAGTTTAGCTAGCCGAAGCATTGGTCGGCTAGTCCGAGCTCTGGTTTGGCTAGCCTAAGGTTATACAAATTGTGCACGGACTGCGTAAATTTGAGGCGGTTTCCGTATTATTCTAACTCAGTGCGGAAATTGGAGTTCCACAATTATAAATAGGAGTTCCTAGGATGCAACAAGAGAGATTTTAGGGGAATCTACGACTTCCTAGACTATTCCAAAGAGTTTTTAAATAGTTCTAAGGTTTCAAAGGATATAGCAAGGGTGAGATTTTGGGATTGCTAAAATTGGGTAAGTCTTTTTCTCTTTGTAATTTCTTCTTTCATAGTGGATTTTTGTCGTTTTGTGTCATGGTTTTTTTCCGAAAGGGCTTTCCACCTTAAATTGATGTGTTCTTTTTGTGTTTGCTTAGTACTTTTGGATTGCAATCCTAGATTCATTTCTGTGTGCTTCCGCTGTTTTTCCCAACGAGTGGTATCAGAGCAATCATTGGGGCACAAGCTTGAATCTACAAGGTTAACATTAATAAGAAACATTAGGTATAACATTGGGTACTCAGGTAAAAATAACTTTGAGTTATGGAAGATGAAGATGATTAATTCTTTAATTAAGCAAGGTAAAGATGGTGCTCTTGAAGAGCGAAAGCTGACTATGAGTGATAAAGACTGAAATACTCTTGATAAAAAGGCCTTATTCTCGATCCGTTTGTATCTCATGGATGAAGTTCTCTATAGTGTTTTGAGATAGAAAACTGCAGCTGGTTTATGGGCGAAGTTAGAGGATATTTAAGCAAAAAAATCTACTAAAAATCACTTACACTTGAATCTACAGTTATTCACCTTCAAGACGGAAGAAGGTAGAGATATGGAGGCCCATATTAGTTACTTTAATAAATTGATTTGTAAGTTGCTAGATATGAAGGAAGTGGTCAAAGATGAAGATCAGACATGCATGTTGTTGAATTCTCTTATAACATCGTATGAGTCATTTAGGGACTCATTGTGCTCAGCAAATAAATCCCTACGTGGAGATGTTTATCTCAGCCTTTTAAGGGAAGGTAATGAGAAAGATAAATGTTGGCGTAGGGACATCTTCTAATATACCGTTTACGAGAGGCAGGAATACTGAGTGAGGTACAAGATCTTCAAGACCTAGATCTAAATCAAAGGGCAAGGGCGAAGGCAAATTAAAACGTTGAAACCGTGGAATAACTAGAAATATGAAGAAGGATTGTACAAATCCTAAATCGAAGAAAGAAGACGCTGAGGCTTCATTCAGGGAGGTCAACGCTGCCATATCTGATGAATGTACGAGTGGATGTGAAGGTGATGTTTTGTCTGGTCTATGATCGGACACTTATACAATGATCGTAGGGATGAGTGGATTTTAGACACATGACATATTTTCACATGACTCTTCATTGGAGTTAGTTCACCAGCTACAGAGATCGTGATGGTGGACAAGTCTTTATGGGCAATGACAATGCCTATAATGTTGTGATTACTGGTACGGTGAGCATCAAGATGTTTGATGTGAAGGAGTGTATCTTGACTGATGTTAGGCACATTCCTGATATAAAGAAAAGTTTGATTTCTCTTGGTGCATTTGAGAAAATGGGCTGCAAGTTCACCGGACTTGATGGTGTCCTTAATGTATCTAAGGGGGCACAAGTAATCATGAAAGCACAACGATTTGGTAACCTTTATAGGTTGATTGAGAGCATTTCATCAAGTAGAGCTGTAGTGGTTGTAGTGAATTCCGCCTCTACACGTGTGTAGCATACTAAGCATGATCACATGAACGGGCATGACATAAAGGCTGAGACATGCGGACAGAGATACGGATCAGGTGGAGCAGTTACATGTGAGAAGAATCACACCGAATAATCGCAGGTTACCGATGAGGTACATGTACGATTTCAATATCGCATATGCTCTCGTTACAGACGATGGGGATCCGTTTACTATTCAGATGACTCTTGGTGAGCTTGGTGCTGAGAAGTGAAATGTGACTATAGACGATGTGATGGAATTGTTGTATCAATTGACACATGGTAGACTACGTGAAAGATACCTCGTTTCAACACTAAGGTCTTAGTATCGATCCCTAGTGGGGGTGGCTAACAGTGGAGTGTGAACTGACAGTGGGGTGTACTAAGAAGCTAACAAAAAAAAGAAGATTGACACATGAGAGCTGGTGGAGTTTCAAGTGAGCCAAAAAGCGATTGGATGCGAGTGAAACTTTAAAAGAATACAGCATTGATACAGAGTGAGACTGGTAATGAAGGGTTATGCTCAGAGAGAAGGGATCGACTTTTCAGAGATGTTCACGCTGGCAGTGTAACAGGTGTCTATCAGATTCGTATTGGCATTGGTTGCCCAATGCTATCTCGAGCTGGAACTAATGGATGTGAAGACTGCACTTCTGCACGGAAAATTGGAATAGTTGTTCTTCATGAAGTAACTATAGCAGTTCAAAGTTAAATGGGTAGAGAACAAGGTTTACAGGAGGTCGTTGTACGGCCTATCGCCTAAGCAGTAGTATACAAATTTGATTCCTTCATGTTGAGTCAGAAATTTTTTAGGAGTGAATATGTTCATTATGTCTATTGCAAGACATTGAGTGATGGTACGTTCATCATCTTGGAATTGTATGTTGATAACATGTAGATCACCAATCATGACATGTCTCAAATCAATATACTGTAGACTCGGTTAAGTGGGACATTTGAAATGAAGGATCTGAGGGCTGCAATATATATATATATATATATATATATATATATATATATATATATATATAGAAATAGGAAGAGGAGCAGACTTTGATTATTTTAGGTAGAATGCCTTGAGAAGGTGTTGATCAAATATAGGATGGAAGAGACAAAGCCGGTGAGCGTTCCCCACGCGACTCACTTTAAGCTTTCTTCAGGACTATGTCCTAAAACGGATGAGGAAAAATAAAATATGTCTTATGTGCCTTATTCGAATGTGGTTGGCAGTGCATGTCATAGTTTGTAATTGACCGGTTATTTCATAGGAAATCAGGGTTGTGAGCAAATGCCCCGGTAAGCAACATTGGCAGGTGGTGAGATGGTTACTTCGATACATTTTAGGTATAAAAGACTACGTCTTAACTTTTGAGAAGACAGGAGCAAAGTTGGTAGGGTATGTGGATTCAGACTACACAGGCAGTGTAGATTCTAAAAAGTTGATTTCAAGTTACTTGTTTATACTAGCGGGTAAAACAATTAGTTGGATGTCGAAGCTTCAGTCCACAATAGCTCTTTACACGACCGAAGCAAAATATATGACAGTGATAGAAACATTTAAGGAAAATGTTTGGCTAAAATGTATAATAAATCAGTTGGGGCTTTAATAGGAGGCCATGTTGGTTAATTGTGATAGCGAGTGCGCTATCAATTTAGTTAAAAATTTAGTTTATCACTCATGTACTAAACACATTGATTTTTATCACCATTTTATCCAACAAGTGTTTGAGGAAGGAGGTTTAACACTAGAGAAGATTCACACCAACGTGAATTCGGCAAATATGCTCACCAAGGTCATTTCTACAGAGAAGTTCAAGTTATGTGCAACTTTTTTGGGCTTGGCAATGACATAAAAGGAGGACGGATGCAAGACAGAGATAAGAAAAGAGGTTAAGAAGCTACATGTTTGAAGATTGTTGTTGGTAGATGTCTTTAACCTGTCAAACAGGCTCAATGACATCGAAAAATTCGGATAGCTCGAGAAAATTCGAGTGAAAATCCAACAACACTTTCTTTTGGAACTTGTGGGGAATTCGGCTAGCCTAAGGATAAGTTTGGATAGCTGAAGTGTCGGTCAGCTAACCTGAGCTTTGATTTGGCTAGCCTAAGGTTACGCAGATTATGTACGGATTTCATAAATTCAAGGCGGTTTCCAGATTATTTCAAATCAGTGCAAAAGTTGGAGTTCCCCAACTATAAATAGGAGTTCCTAGGATGCACCAAAAGAGATTCTAGGGGGATTCTAAGGCTTCCTAAACTATTCCAAAGGGTTTCTAAATAGTTCTAGGTTTTCAAAGGGTGTAGCAAGGGTAAGATTTAAAGATTGCTCAAATTGGGTAAGTCTTTTTCTCTTTGTAATTTCTGCTTTCATAGTAGATTTCTGTTGCCTTGTTCCGTGATTTTTTCCCGAAAGAGTTTTCCATGTTAAATTAATGTGTTCTCTGTGTTTGCTTAGTATTTTTGGATTGCAATCCTAGATTCATCTTTGTGTGATTCTGTCATTTTTTTCAACACTTTCAAGGTTAACTCGGCCCGACGAACACCTGATCCGTTCCCGTGTCACCTCACGAATGGAAACTGGCATCCGCTCTTGTGGGCACAGTCTTCGGCATAGCATGATTCTAAGTTTTTGCCCGCTTGCGCCCACCGAATACTAGATAATTCGGTAAGGCTAAGAGACCATCGAGAATAGATGGATTCAGTGAAGGATCAGCTCCGAGCAATAGCTCAGATTGATTTAGTCCCAATTAGCTCGGCTCAATTTGTCTTCGGTCAATCGGTAGAGCTCGGCTCAGATTAGTTCAGCTTAGGATGTCTTCAGTCGACCGACAGAGCTCGATTCAGATTAGCTCAGCTCGAATCACCTCCTGTCGATTGGCAGAGTTCAGTTTATATCAGTTTGTCTCAGGATCCCCCTTACTAACGCATAATTCGAAAATAACTGCCAACGCCCACCTCTCGCATACCATTCTTCGAGCGATTCAAGAGTAACGACCCATATTCATCACTCGTGCATGTCTTGCCCAAAGGCTAAGATCGTGCCTAAATTGATGGACTGCCCTACCCTATAAACCCTATAAACATTATAAATAAGTGGACCATTGGCAGAGTGAGGTACATAAAATCTACTACCCTTACAATGACGAGAATCCCTTTCGAATTTCTCCAAAACCCTAGCTTTTCCTCTCTATAACCCTTAGGAGCGTCTTAGAATACTATAATCCCGCATTACACCCATATATAGTGTTACAACTGGAATAAGAAAGAAAAACCATACAATTATGCAAAACTGTGTGCGCCGTTCATCTAAACATTGATAGATTAGCATCAATCGATTGAGCTCCCATGTTCAATCAATCAAACATGAACAAAAATGTCCAGGGAGAAAACTATGGAAAAACAGGTATCCTTGATCGGTTGATCAAGCTGATCGAGCCCCTCTGCCATACACAAATAGAAGACATCTGACAACAACCAATGCATTGTAGATTGGTCTTTGTGACCATGGGTCCTTATGTGCAGTCCTTGCCGTTAATATTGGATATCTTTGAATGTAATGAAAAAGTATAAACAACTTTGATACTTTAGCTGCCATGGATGACACACAACCACTTGGAGAGCGCTTAAAAATTGTGCATGCATGGCATGCAAGTCAAATTAAGCTAACCAAATTATGGTTCCTTGTTTAGATGTACCATGAACCGAAGTTTAAGCTTATCTCATTATCAGACTGCTAGACATTTATTGGACATTTTAAAATTAAAAATATCCATTGGTCCTGTTTCAACAACGAAGCATTCATGAATCAAAGGTCACAAATTGTTCAATAAATTTAAACTTTGTACCGTATCTTAGCAACAATTGATTCCACAATTTAGTTGATGTAATTTAAGCTAATGCATGTGATGTTTACGGTCTCTATGTGCATGTGTATCTAGCACCAAAGCTGCGTAAGTATCATATAACTTCCCTGAAAAAATAAATAAATAAATAAATAAATAAATAAGGGCATGACACACATTTCTAATTGACCAAGATGGTTGTTCAAGTGAGTCAATTAAGATTTCACTATCCCTTGATTGTATCATCCCAAGAAGTTGAATGGATAATGTATCGTTTCATAAATGGCTGGTGTGGAAACATTGACAATATTAGCAAGTCCCTGTCAATGTCTACTTTAATTTCCACATAAATTAACAAAACAATATCTTTTGTAGAAGAATATGGAATCTGGTCCCCATACAAAGATACATGGATGTGGGTCTTGGCATCCACTTCTAGAACATGATCATGGGCCCCTTAATAACACATCATGATTAACCAGCTAAAGAAATTTCTATTAACAAATATCTGATTACTTAATCAATTGCTTGTCTGCTTTTTTTCATTATAGGAATCATCAGTTCTAATACTCTACGTGATATTATGAAATTATAAAATTACTCAATCTAGACCGAGGACATTGCTCTCCCACGACCTCCAATGAGCTCAGCAAGGAACATAAACTGCGAAAGTACTGACTGGATGAACAGTACCCCCTTTAATGATCAAGGTACATAGATCCTAACAGGCTTCACATTTGTACAAAAGAGAGATAAAGAGCCCTTAGCATGTTAACTGCTTCAACTACTTCAATTGATGGAATAACATAGGATAAAAGGAAAGATGTTTACTGACTAAAAGTGAGTTATTCCTTTTCAGCATACATCATAATCACAATAAAAATATATAAGATTGTTATTATATGGATAAATTAATTAATGGGTTGAACCACTGGTTTATAAAATGATAACTTTTATAAGAGAGGGGACACCCATTTCATGCCTACAATTTATATATTCATTTCTGTAGGGGCCCATTTAAATTGCGAAAGAAATTTAGTTTTGGTATCTCCCTTAATCCCAGTGGGACACACCTGATTACTCGGTCGGATGACAGGTGGGCGTATTCAATAACCACTTTAAAATCGGTCAATAAACATTGACACGTGTACTGTCGAAGAGGGAAACGGATTGTCTACTCCCCCTTACACCAGCTCGGTGGCTGGTGGTCGGTGCTCTGTGAGCCCCACCATGATGTATATGTTCCATCCATTCCGTTTATCCATTTTTACAGATCATTTTATTACTTAATCCCAAAAATGAGATGGATATAAACCTCAGGTGGACCACACCACATGAAAACAATAGTGATTGGATATCAACCATTAAAATTCTCCTAAGGCCCACTATACTGTTTATTTGACATCCAATCTGTTGATTAGGTCATACAGGCCCAGATGAAGAGAAAAAACAAATATAAGCTTGATCCAAAACTTTTATGGCCCCCAAAATGTTTTCAATGGTTGACCCTCATTCAACACTGTTTCCTGTAATGTGTTCCACTTGAGATTTGGATATACCTCATTTTTGGACTTATACTGTAAAATGAGCTGTAAAAACAGATGGATGGCATGGATGAAACACATACATCATGTTGGGGCCCACATAGCACCGACCATCAGCCATTGGATGGTGTCAGGAGTAGCCAATCCGTTCCCGTAGAAGAGTCATCAGCACTTTTAAAATCCAACCGTTGGAGTCATACTGTCTCATTCAGGTAATGATCCGAGCCATTTGCAATTGTTGGTGTACCAAAATCAACGGTTTTGAACTTGCAAGGTTACAAAGTTGGGCATTTTTCCTCTGTGGTTTCCTACAGTTTGGCCCACCTTAGAAATGGAAGGGAGTGGACTGGCCGACATAAGCTTCTGCGTATGACGTAACATGCATGTACGTGGACCAATCAAGATTGCCAGGAAACCCTTTGAATTATAGCAAGTAGCTACCATATTTTGTATCTTTAATCAAAGCCGTTCATCTGTAATAGCTCTCATGACAAAAATCAACCGGGTTCAAAACTCAAGCAGGCCACACCACGTGAATTCAGAGGCAATTTTATATAATTTGCATTGGTGTGGCCCATCTCAGGTCAGTCACAATTTAAACGTCCATCATTTAAAACTTCCTATGGCCCACCAAATGCTCACCGTAGTGTTTGTTTGTCATCCAATCTGTTGATAAGGTCGCACGACCTTGACGAAGGGAAACAAGAAATATGAGCTTCATCCAAAAAACTTTTGTGGCCCACAAGAAGGTTTTTAATGGACAATCACTACTGTTTCATGTAGTGTGGTCCACCTGAGATCTCGATCTGCTTCAATTTTTTTTCTCATTTCCTAAAATGAGCTGGAAAAATAGATGGACGGCGTGGATATGCAATAAATATATCAAGGTGGGCCATGGTCAGGGCCGCACTGTGTTAGGTGAGTCCATGCACCTAATCCGCTTCCACATACCATTATGGTGGGACCTACACGGAGGTTCGAAACTCCCAGGAACATTCCCCTGTTTGACCCTTTCAGACGACGCGGATTATCCGCGGCACTCCGGCTCCAGGGATTCCTTCGTGGCTAAGCTTGTGTAGATTCCGTGTGATGTGAGGCGGACCCAACATGATTTATGTGGTATATCCACACCGTCCATTCATATCTCCAACACATCTAAGGGCATGATCAAAAAAATGAGGCAGATCCAAAGATTAAGTGGACCACACCATAGGAAATAGTGGGGTTAATAACACCACCGTTGAAACCTTCCTTAGTTCACTCCGACTTGACATCGATGAAGGATGGGAATGAAACCAACCGACGCGTCCATGGATCATCTTTTAGAAATGACGTGGTGGTGTTTTTTGGGGGATGAAATTAAAAAAAAGTACTCTCATTTATTTTTTCTTTAAAATAGTGAAAGTAGAGATTTATGGGAACTATGTAGTACCTGTATAACATCCATCCAACCCATTCGATGTATGCACCCCACCATAATAATAACAGTAACAAAAAATTGGGTGATCAAATCATCAGATGAGATATATTTGAATTTGGATATTTTGAGTGGTGTTTATTAATTTTTATGAATTGGTCCACAGTATGATTGGATCTGTTATATTTTTAGTTTATTTAGTAATCATGTTAGTGTGCATCAGTTGGATGGGTTAGACGTCAGACACATGGCACATGGCCTCCATAAATATCAATTCTCGGCTTTGTAAAGAAAAATAAAGTAAAATGAGGCAATGATATAATTTCTCCCTTGAAAAAGCACTCAGCAGGGCATATTAGTTTGTTGAGGCACTATTTTGTAAAATCTAAAATTTAGAGAAATTTTGCAGTAAAAATCCTTAAATCTCATGATATTAATTCTTGTAATAATGTAGATTAACGAATTTTCCGTCAACATTTACAAAATCTCAGAGATATTTCTAACACCATTGTGCCTGTGTTAAATAAAATATTCTAAATGGATGGTCATCAAGGAATAAAATATCTAAAAATAAACCCAATTAAATAAAATATAAAAAAGCAACTTCCTCAATTCTTAGGATTGCTAATTCCACATTGGCAATATCTTAAAAATGATGGTGAATTATAATTGTGGTCTGCCTATAATTTAAAATTAATTCTTTTTCATGTGAAATTACAATATTGCGCTATATTTCAACTAAAATTGAAATGTAGACCATGCATAGCGGCCCACATGTACTTGCCTCAGATTTCAATGCAATCTTTTTTCTTTTTTTTTTCTTCAGTTAGCTTGTTAGTACACACACCACTGTCAGTTCACACTTCACTGTTAGCCACCCCCACAAGGGAATCGATGCCAAGACTGAGTGTTGAAACGAGGTATCTTCATTTCAATGCAATCTATGTGTTACAACTTACAACAGGTTGCAAATGGACTAACTTGCCAACAATAATGAGAAAACCATATATAAACTTCAGAAATCCATCTCTGTTGTAATGTAGAGCTGGTCACAAACACTTTCATGGCGAAGATGGATCTAAGAATGCTTGATTGGAGCTAGACTATCAAAATCTTAAATTAGTTATATCTTGTAAAACAGCATGAGTTTTTTCAACATATTATGTATGATTTTGGGGGTAAGAGTACTGACTTTAAACAACCAACTCACTAGGTTACTCCACAGTTCTGATGATTAAGCTTCATAGATGCTAACAAGAAACCCCCGACTATACTGCTTCTTGTTTAGAACAATGATTATGTGCTTTGGGCCCTCACGAAGGTTATGTGTATTTGTATTTATGTGGGAGCCATGGGACACTTATCACTTTAATCCAAATCATCTAAATCTTTTTGTTGGACCACAAGTGTCATGTGTGAACCATCCTAAGGTCAAATTTCCACAACCCATTATAGAATAATCCACCTATAGATAGTTCTTATCATTGTACCACTTAGCATGTGGGCCCACTGTGCGACAGCAAACTGATGGATCCTAAACCAGGATAGAAGCCAAACAAACCCCTGAGAAGAAATGAATCCTAAGCAAGAAAGAGTTGATTTGACTCCTCCAAAGACTACATGCTCTAGAAAGACTGCACCCAAAACGACTTAAAAAATGCGTTGCCAAAGAGCCAAATGGACCCAGCTTGATTGCATAAGTGGCCCAATTGGGCTTACTTGTTTGCTAGATCGCTTTCAACCATCCATTTCAACCTATCACTGGACACTACGAATCATCAGTTCTAATACTCTGTGATATTATGAAATTATAAAATTTCTCTCTAGACCGAGGACATTGCCCTCCCACGACCTCCAATGAGCTCAGCAAGGAACATAAACTGCGAAAGTACTTACTGGATGAACAGTACTCCGTTTAATGATCAAGGTACATAGATCCTAACAGGCTTCACATTTGTACAAAAGAGAGATAAAGAGACCTTAGCATGTTAACTGCTTCAACTACTTCAATTGATGGAATAACATAGGATAAAAGGAAAGATGTTTACTAACTAAAAGTGAGTTATTCCTTTTCAGAATACATCATAATCACAATAAAAATATATAAGATTGTTATTATATGGATAAATTAATTAATGGGTTGAACCACTGGTTTATAAAATGATAACTTTTATAAGAGAGGGAACACCCATTTCATGCCTACAATTTATATATTCATTTGTGTAGGGGCCCATTTAAATTGCGAAAGAAATTTAGTTTTGGTATCTCCCTTAATCCCAGTGGGACACACCTGATTACTCGGTCGGATGACAGGTGGGCGTATCGACCTAGATGCCCCTCATTCTTCCATTTGGTGTGGCCCACATATCAAAATGATTTTGGGATCTTGGCCTAAAACTGGAGTTGCATCTAATCAATGGGTTGGATGACAGTTATAAATTATAAATGTGAGCCGACACAGCTCGAGTGTACTGTAATTTCCATGCATTTGAATGTATACGATCATCATCCCTCGTGGTTTGATAGCATATCCACAAATCTCGTTGTTTGGAATTCATTTTTACCACCACTTTAGGAGTTTCCAAATACACTTATCTTTTACTTTTACAATTTATTACCGCCGTTTCGATGGAAAGGAGACACCTCCTTCTGGCCTTCCAAGTTCTAACGCCTGACTTATTCTCTTCACACGTGGCACCTACACTCCGGGAGAAAGTTCAGATGATTACTATCATCTTATCAGTTAACTATTTAGTTATACTCATCCGTAATTCGGTCATTGATTGGACGGTCTGGTTTGCTCCATCAAAGTGCCATGTGTACTGTCTAAGAGTCATTAGCACTTTCTAAATCCGACCGTTCTCTATCGAGTCATACGGATCAAGAGTCATACTGATAATGATCTGAGTTGTTTATGTTATGATCCCACTTGCAATAGTCGGTGTACCAAAAATCAACGGTTTAGATGACATATAAAAATCATGATGGGCTCCGGCAAGGTTACAAAGTTGGGCATGGCTGCGAGGGACGCGGATTGGGTACCACCCCCACAGGACCTGGCTAGAGACGGACAGTCCTGGCAGGGCCTCTGTCATGGCCGTTGTGATGCATGCATTTTATCCACGCCGTTTATCCATTTTGATAAAATAATTTTTAGGTGATGAACTGAAGCCGACCACACCACAAGAAGCATATGGTACAATGACACCCATTGTTGAAACCTTCCTAGGCCCACCGTGATGTTTATTTGCCATCCAAACCTGAATGAAGGAAAAACATAAATATCAGCTTGATCTTCAAGAAAATATCAACGGTAGGTATTCAATCCCCACTGTTTCCTATGGTGTGGTCCCCTTGAACCTTCAATCAAAATCATTCTTGGGCTCGACTCTTAAAATGATCTGTAAAAATGGAAGGACGGTGTGGATAAAATACATAAATCACGGTGGGGCGCACAGTGTCCCTGCCAGAACCGTCTGGCTAGGTCCTTCTGGTAGGAGAACCCAACTGCCTCCGGCTGCGACCCAAAATGACCATAGGGTCACCTCGATGTATGCACTATATATCCACACTGCTCATCCGTTTTTTCATATTATTTTAGTGTGATAGTCCAAAGATGAAGCACATAAAAATTTCAAGTGGACCACACCTGAGGAAACAGTGGTGATTGACCATTAAAAGCCTTTTGCGGGCCACAGAAGTTTTTGGATCAAGCTGATATTTGTTTTTTTCTTTGCACCCATGTCTAGTGACTTTATCAACATGGTGGAAACATAGTGGTGGACCCTAGGAAGTTTTTAACGGTGGGCGTTCAATAACCACTTTAAAATCGGTTAGTAAACATTGCCTCGTGTACTGTGGAAGAGTCATTAGCACAAATCCAACCGTTCGAGTCATACCGTCTGATTCAGGTAATGATCCGAGCCATTTATATTATAACCCCACAATTGTAGGTGTACCAAAAATCAACGGTTATTACCCCACTGGCAAGGTTTCAAAGTCGGGCATTTTATTCTATCTGTTTCTTGTAGTCAGGGCTACCTATGTTTTGAAGCTTAGAAACGGACGAGAGTTGAATGGCCCATGTAAGCTTCGCGTACGACGTCACATGTACGTGGACCAATCAAAATTTGCCACGAAACCCTTTGAATTATAGCAAGTACCCACCATAGTTTGTATCTTTAACCAAAGCCGTTCATCTGTAATGAGTCACAGGACAAAAATCAGCTTGGTTCAAAACTCATGCAGGCCACACCACGATGAATTCAGAGGTGTTTGTCACAGTTTCATATCATTTCTATTGGTGTGGCTCATCGCAGGTCGGTCACATTTTGAACGTCCATCATTGAAAACTTCCCAGGGCCACCGAATGCTCACCATAGTGTTTGTTTGTCATCCAACCTGTTGATAAGGTCACACAGACCTTGATGAAGGGAAACAATAAATATCAGCTCCATCCAAAACTGTTGTGGCCCACAACAAGGTTTTCAATGGCCAATCACGACTGTTTCCTGTGGTGTGGTCCTACTGAGATATCGATCTGCTTCATTTAAAAAAAAAAAACATCCCCTAAAATGAGCTGGAAAAACCAATGGACGGCGTGAATACGCAATACATATATCAAGGTGGACCATAGTTAGGGCCGCACTGTATTAGGTGAGCCCATGTCCGCACCTAATCGGCTTCCACATACCATATGGTGACCCAAACGGAAGTTCTGAACTCCCAACAACTTTGGACGCGGATTTCCTGCGAAAGCCTTTCGCAGGAAGTTCCTGCGCAAGAATGCTGTGTGGGGCCCACCATCATGTTTTTGGGAAATGGACTCCGTTCATCCGTTTGGTGAGCCCATTTTAGGAAAATTGACCAAAAATGAAGTGGATCCAAAACTAAAGTGGGCCACACGAGAGGGAAAGAAATACCTACCGTTGAAAGCTTCCTGGGCTCCACCTTGATGTTTATATGCCATCCAAACCGTTTATAAGGTTATTAATACAAGGATGAAGTGAAAATACAAAAAATTTAGCCTGAAACAAAGCTTTTATGGTCATAAGAATGCTTCAACGGTTCTAACTGAATCACTACTGTTTCCTCTCGTGTGGCCCACTTGAGTCTTGGATCCACCTCGTTTTTTGTAGGTTGTCCTAAAATTATCTTGCAAAACGGATGAACGGAGTACATTTCCCAAAAACAATGGTGGTGGCCCCACCCAGCATCCTTGCGCAGGAACTTCCTGCGAAAGACTTTCGCAGGAAATCCGCCTCCAACAACTTTCCCCTCTCTGACCCTTTCAGGAGACGCGGATTACCCGCGGCACCCCTACTCTAGGGATTCCTTCATGGCTAAGTTTGTGTAGGTTTCTTGTGATGTGATGTGGAGCCCACCATAATTTATGTGTTATATCCACACCATTCATCCATATTTCCAATACATTTAAGGGCATGAGTGAAAAAATAAGGCAGATCCAAAGCTTGAATGGACCACACCATAGGAAATGATGGGCATAATGATACCACCATTGAAACCTTCTTAAGGTCACTCTGACATTGATGAAGGATGGGAAGGAAACCAACGGGCCTATGTATCATCTTATAAATGACATGGTGGTGCTTTTTGGAGGGATGGAATTACAGAAATACTCTCATTTAATTTTTCTTTAAAATAGTGAAAGTAGAAATTTATAGAAATCATGTAGTACGTGTATGACATCCAACTCATCAACTGTATGCACCCCACCATGGTAATAGCATAAACAAAAAAAGGGGTGGTCAAATCATTAGATGGGATATACTCGAATTTGGATATTTTGAACGGTGTATATTAATTTAATTTTTTTTTTTTTTAATGAATTGGCCCTCCTTATAATTGGATCTGCTATATTTTTAGTTCATTTAGTAATCATGTTAGTGTGCATTAGTTGGACGGGTTAGATGTCAATACACGCCACATGGGCTCCATAAATCTCAATTCTCCACTGTGTAAAGAAAAATAAAATAAAATGAGACAATAATATAGTTTCTCATATGAAAAAGCACTCGAGGCATTATTTTTGTAAAATTTAAAATTTAGAGAAATTTTGTAGTAAAAATCTCTTAATCTCGTGATATTTTCATGATAATGTGGATTAATGAATTTTCTATTGAAAGTATTGATGATATTTTAAAAATCTCAGAGATATTTGTAACACTGTTGTGCTTGTGTTAAATAAAATATTCTAAATGGATGGTCATCATCAAATAAAATATCTAAAAATAAACCCAATTAAATAAAATATAAAAAAGCACCTTCTTCAATTCAGTTACGAGGATTTCTAATTGCATATTGGCAATAGCTAAAAAATGATGGTGAATTATAATTGGGGTCTGCCTATAATCTAAAATAAAAAAATTTCTAAGTCATTAAACGATGATGATTATAAACAGCTGATAATGACATGTGAAATTACAATATTGCCTCATATTTCAACTCAAATTGGCATGTACACCATGACTAGTGGCCCACATGTACTTGCCTTGTATTTCAATGCAATCTATGTGTTACAACTTACAACAGGTTGCAAATGGACTAACTCGCCAACAAAATGGAAAGGACCTGGGACCATTCATCTAGTGGAACCCACAACGCAGGCCTATGATCAGTATTGTGAATATCTCACTCGTTCAAAATGTACCACGACTGTAGACTACCGATACCCATGGCCCAGCAATCGAGACCAATCTCTATTTTATACCATTGCCTCGGCAATCTTAATATTTAGATCATTACTCCATGGATGGTTAAAAAGAGAACATGGCAAACATTTGGTAATTGGAATATTTGCTCTGGTGTGCTATCACATGGATCAGTTGGACTTTAGTGCTCATGCAATAAATAATATACAAAAGATAGATTAGGGATCCACATCACCATTAAAATGTTCATGGTTCATTAATTCACATAGAGGGCTATCAGATCCATGGTCTGAACCAGCAAAACCTAGGCCCCACTCTTAAGAACTCATGACCTTAGATCTCACAATGTGACATCTTATATGATCCTTGACCCCATAATATGTAGCATCTAACAGGTTGTATTAGTACAGGTACTAATTAAGATTATTCTAGATTGGTAAATCCTTACCCTCTCTTGGGTCACTTGGTTGTTAGATGGTTGGGTCGGAATCACTCAACTAAGAAGACCCAAATCTTGGACAGCAGGGATTACTCATCTAGATGATCAAATGATCCACACATTAAATGGGCCACCTGTATACCAATGGTATGTCCAACTTGATCAACTACCAACCTCATTCTTTTATTAGGCTATATATGTCATGATGGAGTTTATAACCTTTGTATGATATGATTTGTATGTCGAACAATCTTTTGCACCACTTGTTTTATACAGCATGTAAAACACCCAACTTTGGAGCTAAAAAATCAACCAGAACTACAACTTTAAGTAGGTCTTACCTCAAGAAGATTAATGGGGATGAGATGCCAACCATAGATTTGCTTAAAGGCCACCATGGCATGTATTGTTCATGAAGCCTGTTCATCATGTATGAAAACTCTCGATGGCGACAAGGTGTGAAAACAAGGCCCTGTTGTTGACAACTAGTGGCATATTTAGATTAGGTAAATGCTTGGTCCATCTGTAACCAATATCTTTCCCTTCTAAAAGTAAAGGTAAGGGAAGCGGTTTCTCGTAAGATATTGAAAAATCATCAAGGGAGAAGAATTTTAACTTGAAATTATTCATAAAACTATCACAACATTATTATATAGAAACTTTTAGTGCAACGATTCTTTGAGATTCAGATTTTACCAAATAGTGCCTTAGGAATTGATATTTTCTGATGATGCTTTTTTAGAGGATAAATTACGTTGTTTCCATCTTTTATTTCTTTATTTACAAGGTGGAGAATCAAGATTTATATGACCTACATGGCATGTGTCTGACATCCAACCTATACAATAGATGCACTCCAACATGAATATTAGACAAAAAATATGATAGATTCAATCATAACCTTGGCCATTTATAAAAAGTTAATACACATCACTTGAAATATCTAAATTCAAGTGTAACCCATTTGGTGATTTGATTGGCCTGATTGTTTACCTTATACTACCACCATAGTGTATTTCATATGGTACTGGATGGATTGGATGTTATACACATATCACGTTGTTCCCGAAAACCTCAACTTTCACTACTTTCTAAAGAAAATATTAAATGAGGGCGTTTTTCTAATTTCATTCCCCTAAAAATATGCCGAGGAAATTTCTTTAGACACTATATGATAAAATCTAAATCCTAAAGGAACTTTGCTGTATATTTTAAATTCAAAATTATTAAATAATTTATAATAAATAGTTTTAAATATTTTATTTTCAGCCATTTTTCGATGCCATTCGAGAACAAAGCCTAATAATCTGAAAGTCTGTGAAGAAATTGGAGCAAAAGATAACAAGAACGGCTAATAATCATATATATTCGAATATGCATGGTAATTACAGCACGTTCGAGCTGTGTGCGGTCACATGTATGAATAACGGCCACCCAACCTTTCTATTATATAATTAGATGCATGCGGCCAATTTTAGGCTCTTGATATGTGGGTCACACCACATGAAAGAATGATGAGCATATGATAAAACTTAATGGAATTGTGGGGTCCACCCCATACTTTATATCTCATGGGACAAAATAATTAGGTGCGTCCCACCTGAATTAAGAGAGATATGAAACAATTTATTCCAAAATGTAGGGGGACCACCACATGTGAATACAGACATTTTAGCATGACATGACTAACCCCATGGTCCGTCTAGTCTCCTTGTCGGGGGCTTGTCGGCAAGAGATTTCTCAAGAGATTTTCAAATTCTAGGGTTTTGTCAAGAATATTTTGGTGAAAATTAAAATATTTAAAAATAATGCTTACAGATTGATAATAAATATTAATTTTAAAATAAATACTCATGTAACCACATATTTCACTGCAATCGATGTGTTACAAGTTACAACAGGTTGCAAAGGGACTAACTCGCCAACAACAATGAGAAAACGATATTGAAAATCCATCACCACTGTATATGTGGAAAGGGCTTGGGACCATTCATCAAGTGGACCCCACACGCAAGCCTATCCGTACCGTGAATATCTCACTCGTTGAAAATGTTTGCACGACTGTATACTCCTGATAGCCATGGCCCAGCAGCCGAGACCAA
The DNA here is from genome assembly GCF_029962835.1 of Magnolia sinica. Lineage (NCBI taxonomy): Eukaryota > Viridiplantae > Streptophyta > Magnoliopsida > Magnoliales > Magnoliaceae > Magnolia > Magnolia sinica. The sequence continues at coordinate 6,331,936 of NC_080584.1, read as the reverse complement.
GCTCTATTTTATCCCATGGCCTCAGCAATCTTAATATTTAGATCAGTACTTCATGGACGGTTAAGAAAATAACATGGCAAAAATGTGGTATTTGGAATATTTGCTCTGGTATGCTATCATATTTGAGCTATACATGAGCTGAATTGAACCAAGCTTGGCCCAGATAGGCTCGGCTCAGCTTGGGCAGCAAGGTACCTCAACTCAAACTCAGCTTGGATCAATCCTCGAGCTTGATTGGCCAACTTGGTTTGGCTCAGTTAGTAGCTCGGGCCAGCTCAGCCGAGCTTGATCTCGATCTTTCCAGCCAAGTTTGATTTGAGCCTGCGAGTTGAGTTTGTGTTTCGAACTGAGTTAAGTTCGAGTCAAGTTCTGAGTCGAGTCGAGTCAAGCTCAGACTCAGCTCAAATTTTTTTCAAGCTAAAACAATCAGCTTAACTAGACTCAAACCCAGTTTCGAGTTGAGTTGAAACGAGCTTTTCTAAGTCAAGTCGAGCAAGTTAACCAAGCTAACTCAGTTCGTGTACAACTCTAATAGCAGGATCAGCTAGACTTTAATGCTCATGTAATAAATAATATCCAAAAATTAGCTGAGGGGTTTTCATCACCATTAAAATGGTCAATGTTCAATAATTGCTCCTTTCATTGTCTATTTTGACCCAATGGCTCAAACCTATCGACGGCTATCAGACCCATGGTCTGAACCAACAAACCCTAGGCCCCACTCTTACGAACTTATGGCGTTAGATCTTACAATGTGACATCTTATATGATCCTTGACCCAATAATATGTGGCATAGCTTGTGTTTAGTACAAGTACTAAGATTCTTCTAAATTGGAAAATCCTTGCCATTTCTTGGGTCACTTGTAGTTAGATGGTTGAGAATCACTCAATTAAGAAGACCCAAATCTTGGAAAGCAAGGATCACTCATCTATCTAGATGATCAAATGATCCACACATTAAATGGGCCACCTGGATACCAGTGGTATATGTGTCCCACTTGATCAGCTACCAATCTCATTCTTTTATCAGAAATCTTTTGTAACACTTGTTTTATGCAGAAATGACATACACATTACATGGAGTTTAACCTTTGTATGATTTCTATGTTAAACACAAGTGGGAGATGGACCGAAATCTTTTGCAAAACTTGTTTTACGCAGCATGTAAAACACCCAAACTTCGAGCTTAAAATCAACCAGATCCACAACTTAAGTAGGTCTCACCTCAAGAAAATTAATGGGGATGAGATGCCAACCATAGATTTGCATGAATGGCCACCATAGCATGTATTCTTCAAGAAACCTCTTCATCACATGTGAAAACTCTCGATGACAACAAGGTGTGAAAACACTGCCCTGTCGTTGACTAGTGGCATAGTTTTTTGGGATCCATGTAGATTAGGTAATTGCTTGGCCCATCTGCACCAGTATCTTTCTCTTCTAAAATTAAAGGTAAGTAAAGTAAGGGAAGCGGTTTCTCCTAGAATATTGAAAAGGCCCGGTATATTTTGAAAAATCATTTAGGGAGAAGAATTTTCAGGTAAGTATTCATAAAACTATTAAAAATTATTATATAGAAACTTCTATTGTAATGTTTCTTTGAGATTCAGATTTTACTAAATAGTGCCTCGAAAAACTGATATTTCCTACCATTGCTTTTTTAGAGGAGAAATTACATTATTTCCATATGTTATTTCTCTCTATAAGGTGGAGAATCAAGATTTATAGGGCTCACGTGGCATGTGTCCAACATCCAACCCATTCAATAGATGCACTCCAACATGATTATTATAGGAACAAAAATACTATGGATTCACTCGCAGCCTTGGCCAATCCATAAAAATATAATACACTCGAAATATCCAAATTAAGTGTAACCCATTTGGTGATTTGATTGGCTGGATTGTTTTGTTCATGCTACCACCATAGTGGGTTCATGCCATGGATGGATTGGATGTTATGCACATATATACCATGGGGTTCGTAAAAGTCTTTATTTTTGTTACTTTTTTTTAGGGAAAATATTAAATGAGGGTGCTGTTTTAATTTCATACCCCAAAAAACATGTGAAGGAAATTTCTTTAGACACTATATGGTAAAATCTGAATCCTCAAGGAATTTTGCTGTATATTTAAAATTCAAAATTATTTAATAATTTATAATAAATAGTTTTAAACATTTTATTTTCAGCAATTTTTTAATTACATTCCATAACAAAACCTAATAATTTGAAAGTCTGTGAAGAAATTGGAGGAAACGATAACCAGAAGGGATAATAATCATGTATATTCAAATGCATGGAAATTACAGCACGTTGGAACTTTGTGGGGCCACATGTATGAATAACTGCCATCCAACCCTTCTTTTAAGCTCTTAATATATATGGGGGTCACACCAAATGGAAGAATGGGGAGTACGCCACCGTAGAAACTTAATGGAATTGTGGGGTCCACCGCATACTTTATATCTCATCCTTCAAAATAATTAGGTTCGTCCCACCTGGGTCAAGAGAGATATGAAACAATTTATTCCAGAAATGGGTGGGCCATTACTGGTGAATACAGACGTTGTACGCATGACATGACTAATCCCCGTACGTACGTGGTCCCTCTAATCTCCTCGTCAGTGGTTTGTCGGCATGCAGTAGATTTCTCAGGAGATTTTCAAAATTTAAAGTTCTGTCAGGAATATTTTGATGAAAATATTTAAAAATAAATATTTATTGCATACTGATAATAAATATTAATTTTAAAATATATGCTTACGTAACAAATTCCTTATAGGTTTTAATATTTTTCCAGTCAACATGGCAATAATATATAAAAATGTAATATTTTAAAATATCTAGAGATTTAAAAAATGTATGTCATGCACCGAAGAGGAGGCTGATGAACCCTACACGTAGATGGTGGAAAAGATCCGTGGGCCCACCACGATGTATGTGTTTCATTCACACTAGTCATCCCTTTGACAGCTCATTTTAGTGTATATGAGCTCCAAAATAAAACAGATCCAAAGCTCAAGTGAAAAACACCTAAGGGAAATAATGGGGATTGAACACTTACGTTGGAAAACTTCTTAGATCCTGCCAGAATGTTTATTTGCCATCTAATCCTCAGTTTCATGTAGCGTAGACTATTTGAGCTCTAGGTCTGTATATTTTTGGCCTCATGCCTTAAAATAAGCGGGCAAAACGAATGAAGAGGTGCATAAAACACATACCTCATGGTGAGGCCATAGAGATTTGACACCGGCTGGCTGGCTGGCTGGCTGGTGTTGGGTCACCAGCCAAACTGCGTCTGAATTCAGGACAGGTTATTTATATCAAGGGACCCACGTAAAATGGGCGGTCTAGATCTTTGTAGGCGGTCGCTGCCCTATGCATACCAGCCTCTTTTTGGGAGGGAGGAATCGGTGGATGACTAATAGACCCGTTTCAACCTTAGACTTCTCTATCATTACGTTGGGCTTCTCTACAGGGTTGTCAACGGGTCAGGCATGGGTTGCCTACGGCTCAGATTTTGAACTGTTTCGGACTGGACTGGCAGGCTGGCCTATTTAAAAATTTGATTTTCCAAGCCTGAGCCTGGCCCATTGACAGACCTACTTCTCTATCAATATTATGTGGTCCTGCTTAGAGCGGGCATTGAGTCGAGTGGGACTGAGTTAGGGCTGACCTAACTTGACTCGGTTTTGAAATAGACGTGACCCGATCTTGACCCGACTTGGTACAGAGTCCAGCATGCCTGAGCCAATCAGAGTCAGGGTTTGGCCTGAGCTAACCTGGACCGAGTCCGATCCGATTGCAAGTACCGAGTTTGGTCGAGTCAGCATCGACTCAGGTTGAGTGCGGTGGGTATATGCGGGCTGAAATCACAACTTAGAATCTAGGTGTACTGGACGGAATTGCAGCCTCTCCATCAGCTACACGGCATCTCAGATCGAAAACGTCAAATATATATAAAACGTCAAATATATATATATATATATATATATATATATATATATATATATATATATATATATATATACAGGGAAAAGGTACTATGCGCTCAACCTTACGATAAGCTTCCCGTGAGGTTGAGCTGTGTGGGCCCCACCGTGATGTGTGTCGACCATCAACACCGTGCATTTGATGGGTCCCCTCTAAATTATGGGATATGCCAAAAATCAGCCGTATACGGAACTCAGGTGGGCCCTACCATCTAAAACCATGTGAAGACATGCCAAAAACATATAAAAGTACTTGGTGGGGCCCACCTGAGTGTTGAATGCTGCTGAAACTTGGTTTGAACCCTCATCCAAGTGGGACACATAATGGATGGGCTGGATTTGCAAACCACATCTCGGTGGGCCCAAAAAATGATTATGAATGTTTTAATGGTGCACGCCCCCTCCCCACTTCTGTATGTGGTGTGGCCAACACAAGTCACGGATTGACTTGATTTTTGAAACCTAGGCCCACGATGTAATGGTGCATCTGACTGATGGGGTAGATGTTCGAAACGCATCATGGTGGGGCCCACACAGCTCGACCTCATGGGACGGTCCCATCAGCTGGAGCGCATAGTACCTTTATATATATATATATATATATATATATATACATGAGTCGGGTTTTGAATCAAGTTGAGTCCGTATTGAGTCGAATTGAGTTATTGGGTGACACGAACTTGACACAGTTTGAATTCAGATTGGATGAAGTCTACTCGGTTCGAATCAACTCACCTACTCGGTTTGGGTTGAATTGGGTCTAAATGAGTTAGATAAGTCAAGTATGCCAAGCCGAGTCGTCCCATGCCCAATTCTAGTCCTGCCGACCTTTTAAATTGTTTTATGAGATGGTGAACTCGGTTGGAAGGGGATTAGGTTCCGCCCATGACCAACATTGGTGGTGTGTTGATGTCACCAAATATGAGGGCCCACTATGATTTGTGTTATATCCACACTGTCCATTCATTTGGTGATCCTTTTAGATAATGAACCAAAGAATGAGGCAGATCCAAAGCTCAAGTGGACCACACCACATAAAGCACAGAAAGCAGTGGGACAATGATGCCTACCGTTAAAACCTTTTTAGGGCCATTATGATATGTATTTTCCATCCAACTTGTTTGTAAAGTCACGGACCTCAAATATATATATATATATATATATATATATATATATATATATATATATATATATATATATATATAAACAAATATCAGCTTAATCCAAAATTTTTGTGAGCTTGGGAAGTATCAACGCATTCTATTCCCACTGCCTTTTGTGATATGGTCGACTGGAGAATTGGTTCTGCCTCATTTTTTTATTTTATCATGCCTAAAATATCTTGCAAAATGGATGAACAATTTAGATATAACAAATAAATCATGGTGGGCCCACAGAACTTGGTGACATCAGCACACCACTAAAGTCGGTGGTATGTGGCCGACCTCGCAATCCGCTTTCAACATGGTCGGCAAAGATGTGCAGGCCCCACATTGACTTTGGGTGGTTTTGAGCCAGCACACGCATTAATGTCTATCCACCTCAGCCTTTTCTACAAATATAAGTCGGTTGAAGCAATCCCAAAACATAGGAATTGCTTATACATGCCTTGCACGCAGGCAGGAGTTTTCGTGGGTCTCTCTCTCTCATCTCGTGCGGGCAGGACTGCATGTGGTCTTTATTTTTTGGGAGTGGGCTCAGGTTGGTCTGCTATAATATGTTTACGTGGAATCCACATAGGTGCATCATTTCATGTTAGCACGGCTTAAAAATCAGCCCATTTCATTATTCATGTCGACCGCAAAAACAGTATACTGCTCCAATTACGCATTTGAGGTATACCTGATCTCTCTCACCTTTCCCTTATTTGCTTGGAGAGCTAAATTGCTCTGTTTTAGGATCTCTATTTTTGAGTTAATATATTTTTTAGATTTGTGTGCTTGAAATTTAGTAACCTATCTTAAACTTGCATTAAATTGCGTTTGTGTTTAGACTAAATGTTCGAAACACAGAAATATTGTTGTTTAGCCTGATACAGGTGATCTAAGGTGAACTGCGGTGGTGATACAAGTATAAGAGATCCATTTTAACATAGGTGTGAGGTGATTGGTGCTCCACTTGAAATAAATGAGCTGGCAAAATAGATGTATAACATAGATATAAATTAAATACATTATGAAAGCCCAGTTCTGTGCACCCTATTATGATGTATGTGTTTTATTCACTCCGTCCTTCCACTTTGCCTGCTCATTTTAGGACATGAGCCTAAACATAAGGTAGATCAAAAGCTCTAGTGGACAAATCAATAGGGAAAATGATATTGTCCCTGATGAAACCTTCCTAGGGCCACAGGATGTTTATTTGTTATCCAACATATTCATTAGGTCACACATACCTGAATGAAGGGAAAAAACAAATATAAGCTTGATTCAAAACTTTTGTGTGGTCCCATTAGAAGTTTTCAACCGTAAGCATTTAGTCCCTGCTGTTTCCTATACCGTGTTTTACTTGAGATTTAGATATGTTATTTTTAATGTCTTAAATCTAGTCAGAAACAGGGCTTGTTGATGACATCGACAGACTGTTCGATGTTACTTTCGATGGCATCGAACAATGATCGATCCCATCGAGATTTTCTGAATTTTCTCCAGTTGGTTGCTAGACTAACTGGGTGCTTTCTCGATGCCATCGATGAGTGTTCGATGACATCAAAGATTAGTTCGATGCAATTGAAGATGCCTCAATGCAATCAGAAAAAAATTGATTTTTCATGTTTTGTCTCTGGACAGTTTTAGTGTTTGTTCGATGCCATCGATGTAGATTTGATGCCATCGAAGGATAAGTTTCGATGACATTAAAGTGTTTTTGATGCCATCGAATGAATCAGCACGTATTTATGCAGAGTTGCGATTTTGCGTGATTTGTTTTCAATTTTGTTTGAGATTCTTCCATAGCTTATAAATATGGGTGTAAATGGGATTGGGAGTAAGATTTATGATTTCTAATTCATTTAATAGGATTTCAAGGGTGTAGCAAAGGTTTGATTCGTGGTTGTTTGAACCGGGTAAGCTCTCTTCCTTTGTAATTTCTGCTTTCATAGTGTTATCTGTCACTTTGTGCCATTGTTTTTTTCCGCAAGGATTTTTTCACGTTAAAATTGTTATGTTTTTTTCGTGCTTAATTAGTGTGATTGGATAACATCACTTGATTCACCTCTGTGTGCTTCCGTGGTCTCCAACAAGTGGTATCAGAGCTAACGTTGGGGCGTAAGCTTGGATCTGAAAGTGAGTATCAACGACAGCCAATCCTAAGTATGATGTAGAGAAATACTCGAGCAAAAATAATTTTGAATTATGGAAGGTTAAGATGATTATTCTATTAGTTTAGTAAGGTCAAGATGAGTCTCTTGAAAAGCGACGTGAGTCTATAGATGATGATGAATGGATGAAACTTGATAAGAAAGTAAAATCCTCAATCCAGTTGTGTTAAACGGATGAGGTTCTCTATATTGTGATGAGGGGAAAAACTGCGACGGAGATGTGGGGGAAATTAGAAGACATCTATATGAAGAAGTCCCTTGAAAATTGCCTATACTTGAAGCTGCAGTTGTTCAATTTCAAGATGACAAAGGGTGGAGATGTCGAGGTTTACATTAGTAACTTTAACAAGATGATTTGCAAATTGCTAAACATGAAAGAAGTGATCGAAGATGAATATCAGGTATGTATTTTGCTAAATTCTCTCCCGGGTTCATATGAGTCTTTTAAGGACTCATTGTGCACTGGTAATTTGTCCCTAAGTGTAGACACCGTTATCTCAGCCCTTCAGGGAAAAGCCATGAGAAAGAAAAACGGTAACATAAGGGCTTCTACTGATGCATTGTTTACGAGGGGTTAGAATACAGAGCAAGGCACAAGATATTCCCAATCGAGATCCAAATCCAAGGGTAAAGGCAATGATAAGTTAAAGTGCAGGAATTGTGGGTTGATAAGGACACATGAAAAATGATTGTAAAAATCATAAATCGAAGAAAGAAAACTCAAAGGCTTCTTCCAGGGAATCCAACACTGCCACGTCTGATGAAGAGATAAGTGGAGGTGATGTGTTGTCAGTGTATATGATCAGACACTTGTACAATGATTATAGAGACAAGCGAATCATTGACACAGGGACTTCATATCACATGACTCCTCATTGGAGTTGGTTCGCCAGTTACAAGGAGTGTGATGGTGGACAGGTGTTTATTGGCAATGATAATGCTTGTAACGTTGTGGTTGTTGGTATGGTACGTATCAAGATGTTTGATTAGATTGAGCATGCCTTAACTGAGGTGAGGCATGTTCCTGATATAAAGAAGAGTTTGATTTCTCTCAGTATACTCAAAGCAATATGGTGCAAGTTCACTAGTTTTATTGATGTCTTTAAAGTTTCAAAAGGTATACTCATGGTTACGAGAGCACAAAGGCACGATAATCTTTACAGGTTGATCGGGAGCACTTCAATAGGTAGAGCTACAACAATTGTAGCCGAATTCATGTTTGCATGTACGTAGCATGCTCGTATGGGCCACATGAGTGAGCAGGGCATGAAGGTACTTTCCGATCGTTGTTTAATTCTAACTTTTAAGAATTATGATTTAAATATATGCGAACATTGTGTATATGATAAACAATTTAAATTATCCTTTAAATATGGAAAATATGTATGTAAGAGAGTACTTGATTATGTGCACTCTGACGTATGGGGGCCGTCGCCCGTAGTTTTTGCTAGAGGGTCGTCATTGTCTATCACATTCATCGACGACTACTCTTGAAAAGTTTGGGTACATTTTATAAAACATAAATCTGATGTTTTCATAAATTTCAAACAATGGATGGCTGTTCACTCCCCAAGTATAGGGTTGTGATGTAGTAATAAACTCGGTGAGACCGAGGTCGAATCCCAAGGGACTGAAACCTGTACGTAATCTGAAAGTAAATAGAAATAGAACTAGAATGAGATGAAATCCAATTTGAGTTGTAATGTGAGGAATAATAGTGAAATACTAATCTAAAACTTAAGGAATTCAGAGGAAGAAAACTAGGGATTCAGAGGATCCACTTGTAGAGATCAGGGAGATTGTATGCCTGTATCAAGAACCATGGAAATTAAACTGAACTTACTTGATCTAGTTTCAAGAGATCAGACAGGTGTAAATTAGAGTGGATTCCATCACAAAACCATGCCCATGAGACAAAGCAAACAACAAAATCAAACCAATTCACAGCCAATCTGAGTGATGTATGAATGTCAGGAAGAGTTCCGTCATCCAACCATGTCCAAGGGGCAATGGTGAACAACAGGGTTTCCTAACTGCATAGTCATAATAAGGGAATGGACATACTCAAAGCCATCGCAAATATATTGTAATTTAAGTCACAATAAATCATTAAAAACTTGAAAGCATTCCATTCAATCAAACTAGAATCAACGTCAGTTCATCACATGCATCCAAGCCGTAGGATCAACCCCATCACGCCACAAGCTTCACCTCTTAGCCCTAGCTAAGAGGTTCAGCCCAACATGAATGGGCTGGATCCAAAACAAATAATAATAAAAAAAACACAAAAACTACTTCTAATCTCCCTGTCCGTTCCACCTTCCAGCCCGAGCCTTGCTCCCAACTTCACGTCCTAGTTTTTCCAGCTTCCAATCCGATCCCCCCTCTACAAGTTTCTTTCTCTTTCTTATAGGCTGATACAGCCGGCTCCCAGTTCTCACGCAGCAGAGGACGTGTTGGAGACGGTGCTGAACAGCTTTCGCAGCAACAGCCGCGTGATTCCTTTACGCAGCTAAACTCGGAGATTCAAAACTCCTGATTTCCTTGCACTTCGTCCATGAAATCAACGTCTCCTGCAACTTTTCTGGCTGACATTTACGATGGATGGTTCAGATCATCCGTCCGATGGCCTCCAAGGATGTACAACATGCCACAAAAGTCGGACAGCGTCCGGCTGCGAAACAGGGCGTGCTCCATTTGCGCGGTGCTGACGGTGGGGCCCACTACATCGTTTTATGAGAAATCCACTCCGATAATCTGATTATTCACGAGATTTTAGGTTGGGAAGGGTTGATTTTGGATCAGATTCGGTGTGACCCATAGGAGAAATCAGCTGCGGAACTTGTAGAACAGTCTGTTTGTGACCGTTGAGATCAGCACGTGTGCTTGCATGAGTGCACACGGTCAGCATGGATTCAACCATATCGAGCCCCTCTGCATGATGGACCGCTCGGATCGTTTGCATGGGCCATGATGAAGGCCTACTAATGACCAAACGGCGCCCCTGTTTCACGCCAGCAGAAACGGAAGTTTCTGTTTGCTTTTTTTTTCTTTTATTTGATTTGAGAGTCGGCGAGGTCCACACGCTTGGTGTCTTAGAAATCCACTACGTCCATTAGTTTCTCCTCAGAAAACTGTTTTGAGATGGTCGGTTTTGGAATGGGTTGAGTGTGGCCCATTGAATTTTGAACTGACCGTCCGTTAGATGTATTGGCTCTGGTTCCATTCATATCCGTGTATGGGTTTGAAAAACCACCATTTTGTACGGTCGGTTTAGTCTTTTAGAATGAATGGACGGTCCGGATCGAAATTATCTGTGATGATGGTGGCCCACTCGACTTCAACCGCAACTCCCTGTTGCGCTGGTAGAAAACGGAACTTCCGTGTTAGGAAGGGAGTCGGGTCAGCACCCCCGACCGTCTCGGTTCGTTTGGCGCACGGCGGGTGCTCATTTGCACCGTACGCATTCCACACCAGGCGGGGTCCACTGCAATGTTTCTGAAAAATCTGATCTGATCATCTATTTTATCTCCTCATGTAATGGGCTGACACCAAATTTGAGGCATATCCAAAGACCATGTGGGCCCCACTTAAGGAATTAATGGGCTGATCAGTCCGTTGAGCCACTTCCAGAGGTATCCAATGGATGAAATTTAATATGTACGGTTAATTTATGGCCCCCATCACATGTATGAAGTTTCGAGTCAATCGGATGACAGGAACCCCATGATCTTGCACTCTGGACCATTTTCGAGCCTCTTTAACATGAACGGTTTGATTTTATCGGATCTCTGGCATGTAAATCCGTTGATCTCAGTCCTCTAGAGTCCGTCCCTTGCCTTTAGTGTCATCAGAGCATTAAATCCATACTTTAAGCTCCCTTTTCAGTCCATGCTCGTAACTACACTCTGCATCACAAACATGATTAAAGCGGCCATTAAACGGTATCATGTTCGTAAATCCAAGCAATAACTGGGGTTTAATATGCAGTATTTGACCCTCAACAATGGCCATGGTGGAAAAATAGACAGGGCGAAAAGTAAAAGTTGTAAGGACTGATAATGGTGGTGAATTTACTTCCAATGAATTTAATAAATATTGTAAAGATAAATGGATCATTAGACACAACACGGTATGCCACACACTCGAGCAAAATGGTGTGGTTGAGTAGATGAATCAGATTCTCTTGTAGAGGGCTCGACGCATATTTAGTAATGCCGGGTTGGGCAATGACTTATGGATTAAGGCTGTTAACATCGTCTGCTATTTGGTGAATTGGTCTTCTTCTATGGAAATTGCTTGCAAGATTCCAGAGGAAGTTTAGAGTGGTCATAAGGTTGACTACTCGTATTTGCACATATTTGGTTGTGAGATTTACTCTCATGTACCATCCGTTGAGTGAGATAAGCTAGATCATAGAGTCAAAAAGTACATATTTACTGGTTATGGTGTTGGTGTGAAAGGTTACAGGTTATATGATAAAGTCACACATAAAATCATCACTAATCGTGACGTCAGGTTCGACGAAAGATCCCTATTTCACAAGAATGATCAGGATAAGCAAAAGGAACTAGAGAGGTTGATCGTTGACATTCAGATTGATACAGGTGATAATCAGGCAAAGACAGATGCACAAACAGAGGTACAAGAGCAGGTGGAGCAACCACCTGTAAGAAGAAACCCATTGCGGGATCGCAGGTTACTGACAAGATACAGGGAAGACTTTAATATCACATATGCCGTCATTATAGATGAGGTGGAACCGTTTACTATTTTGGAGGCTTTTGATGAACTTAATGCAGAATAGTGGAAGGTGGCAATGGACGATGAGATGGACTCTTTATACAAAAATAATATATAAGAGCTGATGGAGCTTCCAGTGGACCGAAAAGTGATCGGATATAAGTGGTTATTCAATAGGAAACATGATATATACAAATTAAGGTTGGTATCGAAAGGTTATGCTCAGAGAGAAGGCATCGACTTCACAGAGATATTTGTGCCGATTGTAAAGTAAATATTTATTATATTTGTGTTGGCGCTGGTTGCCTAATATGATCTTGAGCTGAAACAGATGGACGTGAAGACTGTGTTCCTAGACGTGAAATTGGAAGAGTAGATTTTCATGAATCAACCAGAGGACTACGAAGTATAAAGGTAGAGAACAAAGTTTGTAGGTTAATGAGGTTGTTGTACGGCCTAAAACAGTCGCCTAAGTAGTGGTATAAAAAATTTGATTATTTCATTTTGGTCAGAAATTTACTATGAATAAATATGATCATTGCGTCTATTATAAGACACTTAATGATGACAATTCATCATCCTTATATTGTATGTTGATAATATGTTAATCGCCAGCTATGACATATCTGAAATCGATGTACTAAAGACTCAGTTATCAGGAATATTCGAGATGAAAGATCTGATGGCTGCAAAGATGGTTCTCCGCATAAATATTCATAGAGACATGAATAAGAGTAGACTTTGATTATCTCAGGTAGAATACATTGGGAAGGTGTTGATCAAGTATGGGATGGGCAAAACAAGGTCTGTTAGCATTCCTTACACAGCTCACTTCAAGCTTTCCTCAAAACAATATCTTAAATCAAATGAGAAAAAATAGCTTAGATCTCATGTACTTTATTCGAATGTAGTAGGCAGCTTAATGTATGTTATGGTCTATAAGAGACTAGATATTTCACACGCAGTCAGTGTTTTGAGCAGATACATGTCAAACCTCAATAAGCAATATTAAGAAGTGGTGAAATGACTACTTCGATACGTTCAAGGTACAAAAGACTATGTTTTAACTTTTGAGAAAACAGTGGCAAAGTTGGTAGGATATGTGGATTCAGAATATGCAAGCAATGTGGATTGCAAAAAGTCAACTTCAAGTTACTTGTTTATATTAGTACGTGGATCAATTAGTTGGATGTTGAAGCTTCAGTCTATGGTGGCTCTTTCCACGACTGAAGTAGAATATATGGCAGTGACAGAAGCATTTAAGGAAAGTGTTTGGTTGAGAGGCATGATAAATTAGTTGGGGCTTCAGCAAGAGGCCATTTCGGTTAATTGTGATAGCGAGAGCGTTATCAATTTGGCTAAAAACTCTGTTTATCATTCACATACTAAACATATTGATGTTCGTCACCATTTTATCCGACAGGTGCTTAAGGAAGGAGGCATAACTCTGGAAAAGATTCACACCAGCACGAATCCGGAGGACATGCTCACCAAGGTGGTTCTTATAGAGAAGTTCAAGTTTTACGTGACTTCTTTGGGTTTGGCGATGACATAAAAGAAGGATGGAGTGTGCACGAGAAGCGATAATGGATCTACGATGCGAGGCAGAAATAAGAGAAGATGACAAAAAGCTACATGTTTGATAATCGAAGACATGATGGAGATTGTTGTTTTTGATGTCTTAATATAGTCAGAAACATGGCCTATTGATGACAGCGACAGACTGTTTGATGTCACCTTCGATTGCATCAAACAATGCTCGATCCCATCGAGATTTTTCAAATTTTCTCCAATTGGTCGCTGGACTAACTAGGTGTTTTCTTGATGCCATCGATCAGTGTTCGATGTCATCAAAGATAGCTCAATGCAATCAGAAAAATTGAATTTTCATGTTTTGTCTATTAATAATTTTAGTGTTTGTTCGATGCCATCGATGTGGCTTCCATGCCATTGAAGGATAAGTTTTGATGACATCGAAGTGTGCTTGATGCCATCAAATGAATCAGCGTAAATTTACACAGAGTTGCGATTTTGTGGGATTTGTTTCCAATTTTGTTTGGGATTCTTCCATAGCTTATAAATATGGGTGTAAATGAGATTAAGAGTAAGATCTAGGGTTTCTAATTCGTCTAATAGGGTTTCAAGGGTGTAGTAATGTGAGACCCGTATACTATCCCATACCATCCGGTAGGCTTCCGCGGTCCTCCTGGTCGAATTCCGATGACCTGTGATGCGTAGATAGCAGTTGCGCCTGATCTTGAGTTGTATCCTGTATTCCAGAGTCGGCTCGACCCGAGACTTGTACCTTAGCTATCGCGTCGTCGTCACGATTCCGACGCCGCGTATTACGCGCTGAGGCGATACCTAAGCTAGGACATGTGGGCCCGCGTTCAATTCAAGGAAACGCTGCACATTTACAAACCCAAGAGAAACATGTCAAATCAATCACATCACTAGTCAAAGTACAACACTCATCCCCAAGTACAACCACCCTCCCCAAAGTCAACTCTCTCTCACACAACCAAGTACACCCATCACTCACCCATCCTCTCTCTCTTACAACCTCTCTCTCTCTCTCTCATCTCTCTCTCCCTCATTCTCCAAGCAACCCACGCCCAAGCTTCCATGAGAGAAGTTAGTGTGGTTCACCTTCCTACCTCCCATCCCCACCATCCAGAGATCATCTCGACCGTTGAAATCGTTCCCTTGGAGCTCTTAAGGCTATAGGCGGAAGAATGAAGAGGAGAACGAATGGTGGGTGTTCATAACATTAGATTTTTTTTAATTTTGATGATTTGAGGGCCCACATATGGTGGGACCCACTTGATGTATGCATTGTATCTTGTATGGAGGAGCTCATAGTGGCGGAGCTCCTCCCACCTCATCTGATCTCCCTTTCTTTCTCTCTCTCTCTCTTGTGGTCGTTGTGGCCCACTTGATCCACGTCTTGCAGCCGCGTGGACCCACCTGATGAATGTGATTCATCCAGCCATCTAGTTGGGACAGTGGAGCCCACCGTTTTGAATGTATTTTATCTAAACCGTCCATTTGATGGTGGACCCTACCCACATGGGACCCACCTAGAAGTATTTGTTGTATATCCAAATCGTCTGTCCGTTTGGAAACGGCAGGGCCCACTGCTATCCAACGTCAGCATGTATGTGGCCCCACCATGATGAATGTGTTGTATCAAACCGTTCGTTCGTCCGTCTGGACGTGACCCACTGTGATGTGGATTTCATCCACGCCATGCATCTATTTTTGTTACAACAGCAGCAGCTATTGCTGATGTTAGCAGTTTGTGGGACCCACCTCTCATAGTGTGTGAGATCCACACCGTCCACTGCTGTGTGGGACCACCATGATGTATGGGTCTTACCTGCATCGTCCAGCAGGTTGGACGATGGGTACCCACCTTGTTTGGAAGCAGATTAGCTGGTGTGCGCTGATAGCAACTATATTGTTGCTGTCATGACGTCAGCAAGTTCTGTGGGTCCCACCTGTATTGACATCAACAGGTTCTGTGGGACCCCACCATGTTGTATGTATTTCATCCACATCGTCCACATATCTGGATAGTGTTGGACAATGTTTGGACGGTGCTGTCCAATGTTTGGACGGTGCAAATTTGCATGGAGAGTGTTTGGACGGTGCTGTCCAATTTTTGGACAGTGTTGATTATTGTAAGTGAGCCATGTGCCCCATAGAATGATAGTGTATAGTGATACACATGTTACACTTGCATCCATTGAAATAATTTTAGGTGTAATCCAAGCTCCTACTTGATGTGTATATATTTTGGGCCATTAGTGTGGCCCATTCACGTGGCCCACTTGATGTATATGAGGCCCATTGGTGCGGCCTATTGATGCGGCCCACTTGATGTATATGTGGCCCGTGTGATGCGGCCCATTGTGATGTATTTCTGACCCATTTGGTAAGGCCCATTGTGATGTATTTATGGCCCATGTGCCGAGGCCCATTGTGATGTATGTGCGGCCCATGAGTGAGGCCCGATGTGATGTATTTATGGCCCATGTGTCGAGGCCCATTGTGATGTATGTGCGGCCCATGAGTGAGGCCCGATGTGATATATCTATGACCCATGTGCCGAGGCCCATAGCAATATGTATTAGGCCCCTGAGTGAGGCCCATGGTGATATATATTAGGCCCTTGTGTGAGGCCATGGGCCTACAATACGTTTGGCTCTATGTGGGCCACTCCTTGGGAGCAATGTTAGTTAAATGTCCATATTGATGGGCAATGATGGTTAAATGTCATCATTGTGACCTTCCCTTAGGCCTTGCTAGGCCCATTCTCATCATTTTCTAAGTGGGTTGACCCTAATTATTGGGCCTCATACGAAGTCTAGTTTATTGCGCGATAGAGAGGGTAAGAAAGCTCACTATTGCACTTAGACTCGGATCTGCCCTCGGTTGGGGATATTGTGATGCTCCATTACTATGATCATATGTGAGTGGGCGCACGTGGGCAGACACTGAGTGGGCAGGGCATGAGGACCTGAGCGAGCTACCGGTGATTGGCAGGCTGCTGTGCACATAGTGAAGGTAGAACTTTATCCCACGTTGGGAGCATCGTCCGATGTTGTGGTGACTATAAGTTGAATTCTATCCTTAACTACCGTGACGCATTTTAAATCAATGAGCCTATCTTGATATTTGGACTAGATCCGCAGTCCTTCTGTGGACCCCCATCATTCTTATGCATGTTGTGAGGGATGATTGATTAAAGTATATGCCATTGGGCTGAGATGTTTATGAGACTCCTTGTGAGACGGAATTATCCCCATATGATCGCGTGATACGCGCAGGTTTAATGTATGGCCTAGATGAGGTTGATGGTATTCGTGGCTCTGCACGAATTGCATATTGCATTGCATCATCGGCATCGGATATTTGACTTTTTATGATTCCACATTTGCATAGCCGATCCGCATTGCGTATTTTAATATTGTATGACTTATGGACTTACCAGTATGTTTCCGCTTACTCTGATATCGTATGATTCATGTTTTTGCCAGTATTTTCAACATTGTATGATTATGGCGTTGTATTTGTGTGCTTGATACTTATCTTGCGCACACACTTTACCACCCTCTAAGCTTCTATAAACTTATGCACGATAGATGCGTACAGGTGGCGTGTTAGGTTGCAGCAGCGTTGAGCTTGGAGCATGTAGCGGACTTCTGGAGCTTTGATTCGTCATATGTATTTCCTTTTCAGCATTGTATTCAAATGTTTATATTAGTGGATATGTGATGATGATGTTGCCTTTGCGATTTGGGTAAACTTGTGGTTATGCTTATTACGAGTTAAATGTACATTGAAAAATTCTCCTTCTAGGATCCCAGGAATGGAATCTGGCATATGGACGTTGGGAGCCGAGAATGGGGTACTACGGAGGCTGTTGGCACCGGACTCAGCGATCGGAAATTATGTGAGCCTGGTTTCTGAATTTGGGGCGTAACAAGCAAGGGTTTGATTCGAGGTTGTTTGAATCGGGTAAGCTCTCTTTGTAACACCCTGAAAATTGGGAGTCGTGCATACATTCGACTCCTAAGTTTCTGGGTATCACTTATGCTAATTTTTACTAATTTGCATTTAATCAGGTTTAAATGTGTAGCATGAAATTTCTTAGAACACGAAACATAATCACAACTGGTCTACTGAAATGAAAGAGGTCAAATATATATATATATATACACAAGTCCAAAAGAATGTAAATGGGTCGTTCAAGGCGTTGCCCAATAAAATCACAAAAAATGCAAAGTCTAAAAAGAATGATGAGCTGAGTCCAACACCCAGCGATCCAAATTCGTCTACTAGGCCGACGGGGAACCATCCATCAGCTGGAAGTGGGATAGCTCGTCCTCCTCATTCAGGCTTGCGCCAAAAGGCTCCTCGTACTCAGTGCCACCTGCAACTACTGAAGAGTCTAGTTGGTGTTTTAAAACACCGTCCCAGAGTGGGAGTGAGTAATCAACTCAGAGGCTGTTATTAGTCCTAAGTTGTAAAAGGCATCAGTTATATTATGAATTTAATGAAAAGCAATCATTCATAAATACCTAACTAATCTTATTAATGCGCATGCATGACGGATGATATGATGCATGCCCTCGCCACAACACTCCCTCGAGCGACTTCATCTAACGATCACGTATGACCAACACTCCCTCAGAGCGACCTCGACTGCTAAGTCGCCACCCTAACTAGTACGATAAAATGTGATCATGTTAGCCGAGTTCTTAATTAAGTTCATTCATCCAATAGGTTAGGGAATCTGATACACCCCACGTATCAATGCCATGAACTGGTTGCGAGGCTAAGGCCCCCAACGCGTGAGGCCAAGACCCAACGATCCTTGATCCCGTTGGGTTCCCCATCCCCGACTTCGAGCACATGAGAGTGTTGAGAAAAAGAGATCGCTCGCGGTCACTATGGGGAGGTGCGTCACCCCAATGTAGGCCGACAGCTCGGACATAATGTCCCATTTCACCATGCCCGGCTTATGAGGCGGTGGATCGATTTCAATCTGATTATCAATAGGCTACAATGGTTGTAGGGTGTTCCAGGTTCCATACATATGTGAGCAAACAGGGGGTAACAATCAAGGTTGGTCAGTAAATAGGCTAGACCGCACGAGTTCAGGCAAGTACGTAATAGACGATATCGAGTACAAGCGACCTATGCAGTTTAACTACTATCGCCCACGTGGGTTAATAATATTTCTATTGAAAGTATTGATGATATTATCAAAATCTAAGACCACTGATACCATGGCCCAGCAAGCGAGACCAATCTCTATTTTATACCACTGCCTCGGCAATCTTAATATTTAGGTAGTTACTCCATGGATAGTTAAAAGGAGTACATGGCAAACATGTGGTAATTGGAATATTTGCTCCAGTGTGCTATCACATGGATCAGTTTGCTTTAGTTCTCATGCAATAAATAATATACAAAAGATAGATTAGGTGTCCACATCACCATTAAAATGGTCATGGTTCATTAATTCATATAGAGGGCTATCAGATTCATGGTCTGAACCAGCAAAACTTGGGCTCCACTCTTAAGACTTATGGCCTTAGATCTTACAATGTGACGTCTTATATGATCCTTGACCCCATAATATGTAGCATCTAACAGCTTGTATTAGTACAAGTACTAATTAAAATTCTTCTAGATTGGATACTCCTTACCCTCCCTTGGGTCACATGGTAGTTAGATGGTTGAGAATCACTCAAACAAGAAGACCCAAATCTTGGAAAGCAAGGATCACTCATTTATATTGGAAGCATGGTATGTATTATTCATAAACCTGTTCATCAAGTGTGAAAATTCTCGATGGCAACAAGGCATTCTATTACCACTACCTTTTGTGATATGGTCAACTTGAGCATTGGATCTACCTCTTTTTTTCTTTTTCTTTTTTTTTTTTTTTAAAAAAAATCATGCCTAAAATAATCTTGCAAAATGGATGAACAGGTTGGATATAACAAATAAATCATGATGGACCCACATAACTTGATGATGTCAGCACACTACCAAAGTAGGTGATGTGCGGCCGACCTCGCAATCCGCTTTCACACATGGTCAGCAAAGATGTGCAGGCCCCACATTGACTTTGGGTGGTTTTCAGGCTGCACACGCATTAGTGTCTATCCACCTTAGCCTTTTCTATAAATATAAGTGCAGAATCTAACTCAGATGAAGGAATCCCAAGACATAGGAATTGCTTTTACACGCCTCACACGCAGGCCGAGTTTTCGTGGGTATGCTCTCTTTTCTCCTGCAAGCAGGACTGCACGTGGTTTTTACTTTTTGGGAGTGGGCTCAGGTGGGTCTGCTACAATGTTTACATGAAATCCACGAAGGTAAATCATCTCATGTTAGGACGGCTTAAAAATCAGCCCATTTCATTACTCATGTGGACCACAAAATTGGAAACAGTGTACCGCTCCAATTAGGCATTTGAGGTTTACCTGATCTCTCTCACCTTTCTCTTATTTGCTTGGAGAGCTCAATTGCTCTATTTTAGGATCTCTATTTTTGAGTTAATATATTTTTTTCATTTAATAATTTTTTTAAAGATTTGTATGCTTAAAATTTTGTAACCATTTATCTTAAAATTGCATCAAGTTGCGTTTGTGTTTAGAATAAATGTTTGAAATAAAGAAAGATTGTTGTTTAGGCTGATACAAGTGATCTAAGGTGAACTGCAGTGGTGATACAAGTATAAGAGATCCATTTTAACTTGGGCGTGAGGTGATTGGTGGTCCACTTGAAATAAATGAATTGGCAAAATGGATGGATAACATAAATGTTATGGGAAAATATAGTCTGAGCACCTTCTGTTGTTGGCAAATGCCTTAAATTTGTCAAACAGGCTCGATGACATCGAAAAATTTGGCCAGTCCGAGAAAGTTTGGGTAAAAATCCAGGAACATTTTTTTTAATTTTTTTTTGGAACTTGCAGGGAATTCGGCCAACCTAAGGACAAGTTTAGCTAGCCGAAGCGTCGGTTGGCTAGTCCGAGCTCTGGTTTAGCTAGCCTAAGGTTACGCAAATTGTGCACGGACTGCGTAAATTTGAGGCGGGTTTCGTATTATTCTAACTCAGTGCAAAAGTTGGAGTTCCACAATTATAAATAAGAGTTCCTAGGATGCAACAAGAGAGATTCTAGGGAATTCTACGACTTCCTAAACTATTCCAAAGGGTTTTTAAATAATTTTAGGGTTTCAAAGGATGTAGCAAGGGTGAGATTTTGTGATTGCTAAAATCGGGTAAGTCTTTTTCTCTTTGTAATTTCTTCTTTCATAGTGGATTTCTGTCGCTTTGTGTCATTGTTTTTTCTCGAAAGGGTTTTCCACGTTAAATTGATGTGTTCTTTTCGTGTTTGCTTAGTACCTTTGGATTGCAATCCTAGATTCATCTCTGTGTGATTCTACTATTTTTCCCAACGAGTGGTATCAGAGCAATCATTGGGGCACAAGCTTGAATCTGCAAGATTAACATTAATGAGAAACACTAGGTATAACATCGTACTCAGATAAAAATAACTTTGAGTTATGGAAGATGAAGATGATTAATTCTTTAATCAAGCAAGGTGAAGATGGTGCTCTTGAAGAGCGAAAGTCGACTATGAGTGATGAAGACTGAAATACTCTTGATAAAAAGGCCTTATTCTCGATCCGTTTGTATCTCATGGATGAGGTTTTCTACAGTGTTTTGAGATAGAAAACTGCAGTTCGTTTGTTGGCGAAGTTAGAGGATATTTATGCAAAAAAATCCACTAAAAATCGCTTACACTTGAATCTACAGTTATTCACATTCAAGACAGAAGAAGGTAGAGATATGGAGGCCTACATCAGTTACTTTAATAAATTGATTTGCAAGTTGCTAGATATGAAGGAAGTGGTCAAAGATGAAGATCAGATATGCATGTTGTTGAATTCTCTTATGACATCGTATGAGTCATTTAGGGACTCATTGTGCTCAGCAAATAAGTCCCTACGTGGATATCGTTATCTCAGCCATTCAAGGGAAGGCAATGAGAAAGATAAATGTTAGCGTAGGGACATCTTCTGATACACTGTTTATGAGAGGCAGGAATACTGAGCGAGGTACAAGATTTTCAAGACCTATATTTAAATCAAAGGGCAAGGGCAAAGGCAAATTAAAGGCTGGAACCGTGGGATGACTAGAAATATGAAGAAGGATTATACAAATCCTAAATCGAAGAAAGAAAACTCTGAGGCTTCATCCAAGGAGGTCAACGTTGTCATATCTGAAGAATGTACGAGTGGATGCGAAGGTGATGTTCTGTCTGTGTCTATGATCGGACACTTATATAATGATCGTAGGAATGAGTGGATTTTAGACACATGACATATTTTCACATGACTCCTCATTGGAGTTACATCACCAGCTACAGAGATCGTGATGGTGGACAAGTCTTTATGGGCAATGATAATGCCTATAATATTGTGATTATTGGTACGGTGATTATCAAGATATTTAATGTGAAGAAGTGTATCTTGATTGATGTTAGGTACATTCCTGATATAAAGAAAAGTCTGATTTCTCTCGGTGCACTTGAGGCAATGGGCTAGAAGTTCACTGGACTTAATGGTGTCCTTAATGTATCTAAGGGGGCATAAGTAATCATGAAAGCGCAATGACTTGGTAACCTTTATAGGTTGATCAGGACCATTTCATCAAGTAGAGTTGTAGTGGTTGTAGCGAATTCCGCCTTTGCACGTGTGTGGCATACTAAGCATGATCACATGAATGGGCATGACATGAAGGCTGAGACATGTGGACAGAGATACGGATCAGGTGAAGCAGCCACATGTGAGAAGAATCACACCGCATAATCGCAGGTTACCGATAAGGTACATGTACGACTTCAATATCGCATATGCTCTCGTTACAGATGAAGGGGATCCATTTACTATTCAGATGACTATTGGTGAGCTTGGTGCTGAGAAGTGAAAGGTGACTATGGACGATGTGATGGAATCGTTGTATCAATTGACACATGGTAGACTGAGTGAAAGATACCTCATTTCAACACTAAGGTCTTGGTATTGATCCCTAGTGGGGGTGGCTAACAGTGGAGTGTGAACTGACAGTGGGGTGTACTAAGAAGCTAACAAAAAAAAGAAGATTGACACATGGGAGCTGGTAGAGTTTCAAGTGGGCCAAAAAGCGTTTGATGTGAGTGAAACTTTAAAAGAATACAGCATAAATACAGAGTGAGGCTGGTAACGAAGGGTTATGCTCAGAGAGAAGGGATCGACTTCTCAGAGATGTTCGCACTGGCTGTGTAATAGGTGTCTATCAGATTCGTATTGGCGTTAGTTGCCTAATGCTATCTCGAGCTGAAACTGATGGATGTGAAGACTGCACTTCTGCACGAGAAATTGTAATAGTTGTTCTTCGTGAAGTAATTAGAGCAGTTCAAAGTTAAATGGGTAGAGAACAAGGTTTACAGGAGGTCGTTGTACGACCTGTCGCTTAAGCAGTGGTATATAAATTTGATTCCTTCATATTGAGTCAGAAATTTTCTAGGAGTGAATATGTTCATTATGTCTATTGTAAGACACTGAGTGATGGTACGTTCATCATCTTGAAATTGTATGTTGATGACATGTAGATCGGCAATCATGACATGTCTCAAATCAATATACTGTATACTCGGTTAAGTGGGATCATACAGACTTGGATCTGAGGGCTGCAATATATATATATATATATATATATATATATATATATATATATATATATATATATATATATATAAATAGGAAGAGGAACAGACTTTGGTTATTTTAGGCAGAATGCCTTGAGAAGGTGTTGATCAAGTATGGGATGGACGAAGCAAAGCCGGTGAGCGTTCCCCACGCGGCTCACTTTAAGCTTTCTTCAAAACTATGTCCTAAAACGGTGAGAAAAAACAAAATATGTCTTATGTGCCTTATTCAAATGTGGTTGGCAATGCATGTCATAGTCTGTATTTGATCGGTTATTTCACAGGAAATCAGGGTTGTGAGCAAATACCTCGGTAAGTAACATTGGGAGGTGGTGAGATGGTTACTTCGATACATTTTAGGTACAAAAGGCTACGTCTTAACTTTTGAAAAGATAGGAGCAAAGTTGGTAGGGTATGTGGATTCATACTACACAGGCAGTGTAGATTCTAAAAAGTCGACTTTAAGTTACTCATTTATACTAGCGGGTAGAGCAATTAGTTGGATGTCGAAGCTTCAGTCCACAGTGGCTCTTTCCACGATCGAAGCAAAATATATGGCAGTGATAGAAGCATTTAAGAAAAATGTTTGGTTAAGATACATGATAAATCAGTTGGGTCTTTAATAGGAGGCCATGTTGGTTAATTGTGATAGTGAGAGCGCTATTAATTTGGCTAAAAATTTAGTTTATCACTCACGTACTAAACACACTGATTTTTATCTCCATTTTATCCAATAAGTGCTTGAGGAAGGAGGCTTAACACTGAAAAAGATTCACACCAACGTGAATTCGGCAAATATGCTCACCAAGGTCGTTTCTACAGAGAAGTTCAAGTTTTGTGCAACTTTTTTGGGCTTGGCGATGCCATAAAAGGAGGACGGATGCAAGCTAGAGATAAGAGAAGAGGTCAAGAAGCTACACGTTTGAAGATTGAAGACATGGTGAAGATTGTTGTTGGTAGATGTCTTAAATTTGTCAAACAGGCTCGGTGACATCGAAAAATTCAGCTAGCTCGAGAAAGTTCGAGTGAAAATTCAACAACACTTTCTTTTGGAACTTGTGGGAATTCGGCTAGCCTAAGGATAAGTTCGGATAGCTGAAGTGTCGGTCAGCTAGCCTAAGCTCTGATTTGGCTAGCCTAAGGTTACGCAGATTATGTATGGATTGCGTAAATTCGAGACGGTTTCTAGATTATTTCAAATCAGTGCGAAAGTTGGAGTTCCCTAACTATAAATAGGAGTTCCTAGGATGCACCAAGAGAGATTCTAAGGGGGATTCTAAGGCTTCCTAAACTATTCCAAAGGATTTCTAAATAGTTCTAGGTTTTCAAAGGGTATAGCAAGGGTAAGATTTGAAGATTGCTCAAATTGGGTAAGTCTTTTTCTCTTTGTAATTTTTGCATTCATAGTAGATTTCTGTCGCTTTATGCCCTGGGTTTTTCCCGAAAGGGTTTTCTATGTTAAATTAATGTGTTCTCTTTGTGTTTGCTTGGTGTTTTTGGATTGCAATCCTAGATTCATCTTTGTGTGATTCTGCCATTTTTTCCAACACTTTCGAGGTCAACTCGGCCCGACGAACACCTGATCCGTTCCCGTGTCACCTCACGAATGGAAACTGGCATCCGCTCCTGTGGGCACAGTCTTCGGCAGAGCATGATTCTAAGTTTCTACCCGCTTGTGCCCACCGAATACTGGATAATTCGGTACGGCTAAGGGACCATCGAGAATAGATGAATCCGGTGAAGGATCAGCTCTGAGCAATAGCTCGGATTGATTTAGTCCCAATTAGCTTAGCTCAATTCGTCTTCGGTCAACCAGTAGAGCTTGGCTCGGATTAGTTCAGCTTAGGATGTCTTCAGTTGACCGGCAGAGCTCGATTTGGATTAGCTCAGCTCGAATCATCTCCTATCGATTGGCAGAGCTTAGTTTAGATCAGTTTGTCTTAGGATCCCCCTTAGTAACGCATAATTTGAAAATAACTGCCAACGCCCACCTCTCGCATACCATTCTTCGCGCGATTCAAGAGTAACGACTCATATTCATCACTCGTGCACGTCTTGCCCAAAGGTTAAGATCGTGCCTAAATTGACGGACTGCCCTACCCTATAAACACTATAAATAAGCGGACCATTGGCAGAGTGAGGTAAGTAAAATCTCCTGCCCTTACAATGACGAGAATCCTGTTCGAATTTCTCCAAAACCCTAGCTTTTCCTCTCTATTACCCTTAGGAGCGTCTTAGAATACCATAATCCCGCATTACACCCATATATAGTGTTACAACTGAAATAAGAAAGAAAAACCACACAATTATGCAAAACTGTGTGCGCCGTTCATCTAAACATTGATAGATTAACACCAATCGATCGAGCTCCTATGTTTGATCAATCAAATATGGACAAAAATGTCCAGAGAGAAAACTATGGAAAAACAGGTATCCTTGATCAGTTGATCAAGCTGATCGAGCCCCTCTGCCATACACAAATAGAAGACATCTGACAACAACCAATGCATCGTAGATTGGTCTTTGTGACCATGGGTCCTTATGTGGAGTCCTTGCCAATAATATTGGATGTGTTTGAATGTAATGAAAAAGTATAAACAACTTTGATACTTTAGCTGCCATGGATGATACACAACCACTTAGAGAGCGCTTAAAAATTGTGCATGCATGGCATGCAAGTCAAATTAAGCTACCCATATTATGGTTCCTTGTTTAGATGTACCATGAACCGAAGTTTAAGCTTATCTCATTATCAGACTGCTAGACATTTATTGGACATTTTAAAATTAAAAATATCCATTGGTCCTGTTTCGACAAAGAAGCATTCATGAATCAAAGGTCACAATTGTTCAATAAATTTAAATTCTGTACCATATCTTAGCAACAGTTGATTCCACAATTTAGTCGGTGTAATTTAAGCTAATGCATGTGATGTTTACTGTCTCTAAGTGCATGTGTATCTAGCACCAAAGCTGCGTAAGTATCATATAACTTCCTCGATTTTTATTTTTATTTTTTATTTTATTATTTTTTTAATTATTATTATAAAAACGGGCATGACACACATTTCTAATTGACCAAGATGGTTGTTCAAATGAATCAATCAAGATTTCACTATCCCTGATTGTTCAAGTGAATCAATTAAGATTTCACTATCCCTTGATTGTATCATCCCAACAAGTTGAATGGATAATGTATCGTTTCATAAATGGCTGGTGTGGAAACATTGACAATATTAGCAAGTCCCTGTCAATGTCTACTTTAATTTCCACATAAATTAACAAAACAATATCTTTTGTAGAAGAATATGGACTCTGGTCCCCATACAAAGATACATGGATGTGGGTCTTAGCATCCACTTCTAGAACATGATCATAGGCCCCTTAATAACACATCATGATTAACCAGCTAAAGAAATTTCTATTAACAAATATCTGATTACTTAATCGATTGCTTGTATGCTTTTTTTCATTATAAGAATCATCAGTTCTAATACTCTATGTGATATTATGAAATTATAAAATTACTCTCTAGACCGAGGACATTGCCCTCCCACGACCTCCAGTGAGCTCAGCGAGGAGCCTAACCTGCCAAAGTACTGACTGGATGAACAGTACCCCCTTTAATGATCAAGGTACATAGATCCTAACAGGCTTCACATTTGTACAAAAGAGAGATAAAGAGTCCTTAGCATGTTAACTGCTTCAACTACTTCAATTGATGGAATAGCATGGGATAAAAGGAAAGATGTTTACTAACTAAAAGTGAGTTATTCCTTTTCAGAATACATCATAATCACAATAAAAATATATAAGATTGTTATTATATGGATAAATTAATTAATGGGTTGAACCCCTGGTTTATAAAATGAAAACTTTTATAAGAGAGGGGACACCCATTTCATGCCTACAATTTATATATTCATTTCTGTAGGGGCTCATTTAAATTGCGAAAGAAATTTAGTTTTGGTATCTCCCTTAATCCCAGTGGGACACACCTGATTACTCGGTCGGATGACAGGTGGGCGTATTCAATAACCACTTTAAAATCGGTCAATAAACATTGACACGTGTACTGTCGAAGAGGGAAACGGATTGTCTACTCCCCCTTACACCAGCTCGGTGGCTGGTGGTCGGTGCTCTGTGAGCCCCACCATGATGTATATGTTCCATCCATTCCGTTTATCCATTTTTACAGATCATTTTATTACTTAATCCCAAAAATGAGATGGATATAAACCTCAGGTGGACCACACCACATGAAAACAATAGTGATTGGATATCAACCATTAAAATCCTCCTAAGGCCCACTATACTGTTTATTTGACATCCAATCTGTTGATTAGGTCATACAGGCCCAGATGAAGAGAAAAAACAAATATAATCTTGATCCAAAACTTTTATGGCCCCCAAAATGTTTTCAATGGTTGACCCTCATTCAACACTGTTTCCTGTAATGTGTTCCACTTGAGATTTGGATATACCTCATTTTTGGACTTATGCTGTAAAATGAGCTGTAAAAACAGATGGATGGCATGGATGAAACACATACATCATGTTGGGGCCCACATAGCACCGACCATCAGCCATTGGATGGTGTCAGGAGTAGCCAATCCGTTCCCGTAGAAGAGTCATCAGCACTTTTAAAATCCAACCGTTGGAGTCATACTGTCTCATTCAGGTAATGATCCGAGCCATTTGCAATTGTTGGTGTACCAAAATCAACGGTTTTGAACTTGCAAGGTTACAAAGTTGGGCATTTTTCCTCTGTGGTTTCCTACAGTTTGGCCCACCTTAGAAATGGAAGGGAGTGGACTGGCCGACATAAGCTTCCGCGTATGACGTAACATGCATGTACGTGGACCAATCAAGATTGCCAGGAAACCCTTTGAATTATAGCAAGTAGCTACCATATTTTGTATCTTTAATCAAAGCCGTTCATCTGTAATAGCTCTCATGACAAAAATCAACCGGGTTCAAAACTCAAGCAGGCCACACCACGTGAATTCAGAGGCAATTTTATATAATTTCCATTGGTGTGGCCCATCTCAGGTCAGTCACAATTTAAACGTCCATCATTTAAAACTTCCTATGGCCCACCAAATGCTCACCGTAGTGTTTGTTTGTCATCCAATCTGTTGATAAGGTCGCACGACCTTGACGAAGGGAAACAAGAAATATGAGCTTCATCCAAAAAACTTTTGTGGCCCACAAGAAGGTTTTTAATGGACAATCACTACTGTTTCATGTAGTGTGGTCCACCTGAGATCTCGATCTGCTTCAATTTTTTTTCTCATTTCCTAAAATGAGCTGGAAAAATAGATGGACGGCGTGGATATGCAATAAATATATCAAGGTGGGCCATGGTCAGGGCCGCACTGTGTTAGGTGAGTCCATGCACCTAATCCGCTTCCACATACCATTATGGTGGGACCTACACGGAGGTTCGAAACTCCCAGGAACATTCCCCTGTTTGACCCTTTCAGACGACGCGGATTATCCGCGGCACTCCGGCTCCAGGGATTCCTTCGTGGCTAAGCTTGTGTAGATTCCGTGTGATGTGAGGCGGACCCAACATGATTTATGTGGTATATCCACACTGTCCATTCATATCTCCAACACATCTAAGGGCATGATCAAAAAAATGAGGCAGATCCAAAGATTAAGTGGACCACACCATAGGAAATAGTGGGGTTAATAACACCACCGTTGAAACCTTCCTTAGTTCACTCCGACTTGACATCGATGAAGGATGGGAATGAAACCAACCGACGCGTCCATGGATCATCTTTTAGAAATGACGTGGTGGTGTTTTTTGGGGGATGAAATTAAAAAAAAGTACTCTCATTTATTTTTTCTTTAAAATAGTGAAAGTAGAGATTTATGGGAACTATGTAGTACCAGTATAACATCCATCCATCCCATTCGATATATGCACCCCACCATATTAATAACAGGAACAAAAAATTGGGTGATCAAATCATCAGATGAGATATATTTGAATTTGGATATTTTGAGTGGTGTTTATTAATTTTTATGAATTGGTCCACAGTATGATTGGATCTGTTATATTTTTAGTTTATTTAGTAATCATGTTAGTGTGAATCAGATGGATGGGTTAGATATCAGACACATGCCACACGGACTCCATAAATATTGAGTCGAACCAACAAACCCTAGGCCCCACTCCGCTCGACTTGACTGGCCAACGCGGCTTGACTCAAAATATTTATGTTAAGTGAACTTAATCTGAATTGAATCGATTTGAACCGAGTCAAGTTTGACTTAAGTTCTGGGTCGAGTCAAGTCGAGCTTGGACTCGGCTCAAAAAATTTTTGAACTCAAAAAATCAGCTCAACTCGGCTCTAACCCAGTTTTGAGCCAAGTTGAACCATGCTTTTCCAAGTTGAGTTGAGTGAGTTAGCCGAGCTAACTCAGTTCGTGTACAACTCTAATCACATGGATCAGCTGGACTTAGTGCTCGTGTAATAAATACTATACAAAAGATATAATAGGGGTCCACATCACCATTAAAATGGTCATGGTTCAATTATTGCTCCCTCTTTCTTGTCTATTTTGACCCAATGGCTTGAACCTACCAAGGGCTATCAGGTCCATGGTCTGAACCAACAAACCCTAGGCTGCACTCTTATAAACTTATTGATGTAGGACAAGTGGCAGAAGACTTTATGGAACTATTGGAATGCCAATGGACCAATCAAAAGGCACAGAAGCACTAGTAGAAATCAAGAGCCCTGATTGTGTGGAGGCTCTATTCTGGGATGAGAACAACTGGGTGTCTATTTTTAGAAAGGTATTATTTGTTAATAACTCTAAATAAGTCAGAATCAATTTATACCTTGACTGTAGGCTTGATTACTGTCCGTTTCCATTCCCTTCTCAATTAATCCTATTTTTAGTCATTTTGTGTTACAGAAAGATGTAAGCAGATTAGCAGAAGTATCTTTCATTTAATAAAATACATCTCGTCTTTTTTGAGAATCTTCTCTCTAGTTTGTGGGATTTGGACGTTGATCTAATCCTTTTATGTTTTGTGCTGTGTTACTTATGGCATTAGATATTACAATGTGACACCTTATATGATCCTTGACCCTATGATATGTAGCATCTAACAGCTTGTGTTAGTACAAGTACTAAGATTCTTCTAGATTGGAAAATCCTTGCCCTCTCTTGGGTCAATTGTAGTTAGATGGTTGAGAATCACTCAATCAAGAAGACCCAAATCTTAGAAAGCAAGGATCACTCATCTATCTTGGAAACATGGCATGTATTATTCATGAAACCTGTTCATCAGGTGTGAAAACTCTCCATGGCAACAAGGTGTGAAAACACTGCCCTGTAGTTGATAACTAGTGGCATATTTTTTGGGGTCTATGTAGATTAGGTAATTAAATGCTTGACCCATCTGCAACCAGTATTTTCCCTTCTAAAAGTAAGGGTAAGGGAAGTGGTTTCTGGTAAAATATTGAAAAGTCCCAGTATATTTTGAAAAATCATCAAGGGAGAAGAATATTTTTCAGTTAAAAATTCATATAACCATTACAAAATTATTATATGGAAATTTTTAGTGCAAAGTTTCTTTGAGATTTAGATTTCACCAAATAGTGCCCGAGGAATTGATATTTTCTGATGATGATTTTTGATACTTTCTGATGATGATTTTTTAGAGGAGAAATTACACCGTTTATATCTTTTAATTCTTTCTTTATAAGTTGGAGAATTAAGATTTATAGGGCCCACATGACATGTGTCTGACATTCAACCCATTCAGTAGATGCAGTCCAACATGATTATTATAGGTTAAAATAACACGATAGATTCAATCATAATCTTGGCCAATTCATAAAAAAAATTAATTCACACAACTTGAAATATCTAAATTCAAGTGTAAACCATTTGGTGATTTGATTGGCCTGATTGTTTTGTTTATGCTACCACCATGGTGGGGTTCATATGTTGGATGAATTGGATGTTACAGGGATACCACCTGATTCCCAAAAGCCTCAACTTTCACTACTTTTTAAAGAAAATATTAAATGAGGGTGTTTTTCTAATTCCATCCCCCAACGAACATGCTGAGGAAATTCCTTTGGACACTATATGGTAAAATCTAAATCCTCAAGGAATTTTGTTGTATATTTAAAATTCAAAATTATTTAATAACTTATAATAAATAGTTTTTAAACATTTTATTTTCGGATATTTTTCGATGGCATCTCTGGAACAAAACCTAATAATTTGAAAGTCTGTGAGGAAATTGGAGCAAACGATAACCAGAAGGGATAATAATCATATATATTCGAATGCATGGTAATACCAGCCCGTTTGAGCTGTGTGGGGCCACATGTATGAATAACCGCCACCCAAACCTTCTATTAGATGCGGCCAATTTTAGGCCCTTGATATGTGGGTCTCACCGAATGGATGAGGACCATCTGGGAGGGGGACGCCACCGTAGAAACTTCGTAATGGAATTGTGGGGTCCACCGCATACTTTATATCTCATCTGCAAAATAATTAGGTGCGTCCCACCTGGATCAACAGAGATACGAAACAATTTATTCCAGAATGTAGGTGGACCACTACAAGTGAATACAGATGGTGTAGTCATGACATGATTATCCTCGTACGTACGTGGTCCCTCTAATCTCCTTGTCAGTGGTTTGTCGGCACGTGATTTCTCAGGAGATTTTCAAAATTTATGGTTGTCAGGAATATTTTACTGAAAATAAATATTTAAAAATATTTATTGCAGACTGATAGTAAATATTAATTTTAAAATAGATGCTTATGTAACAAATTCCTTATAAGTTTTAATATTTTTCCAGTCAACATAGCAATAATATATAAAAATGTAATATTTTAAAATATCAAGAGATTTAAAAAATGTATGTCATGCACGAGAGAGGAGGCTGATGAACGAACCCTACATGTAGATGGTGGAAAAGAGCATGAGCCCCACCATGATGTATGTATTTTTATCTGCGTCGTTCATCTTTTTGGCAGCTTATTTTAGGGTATATGAACTCCAAAATAAGGCAGATCCAAAGCTCAAGTGAAAAACATCATAGGTAATAATGAGGATTAAATACTTGCATTTGAAAACTTCTTATGGTCTGCCAGAATGTTTATTCGCCATCCAATCCTCACTTTCATGTAGTGCAGTCTATTTGAGCTGTAGGCCCCTATCAATTTTAGGCTCATGCCCTAAAATAAGCTGGCAAAACGAGTAAACATGTGGATAAAACACATGCGTCATGGCGGGGCCACAGAGAGTTGACACTGGCTAGCTGGCTGGTTTTGGGTCAGCCGCCAAACTGCGTCTGAATTCAGGACAGGTTATTTATATCAAGGGACCCGTGTAAAATGGTGGCCTAGATCTTTGTAGGCGGTCGCTGCCCTACGCATACCAGCCTCTTTTTGGGAGGGAGGAATCATTGGAGGAAGACTAGACCCGTTTCAACCTTAGACCTCTCCATCATAATGTCGGGCTTCTCTGTAGGGTTGTCAACAGGTCAGGCCTGGGTTGCCTACGGCTCAGATTTTGAACTGTTTTGGACTGGACTGGGCAGGCCGGCCTATTTAAAATTTTGATTTTCCAAGCGTGAGCCTGCCCGTTGACAGCACTACTTCTCCATCAATATTATGTGGTCTTGCCTGGAGCTGGGCATCGAGTCAAGTCAGACTGAGTTAGGGTTGACCTGACTTGACTTGGTTTTGAAATAGGCCTGACCCGAACTTGACCCGACTTGGTAATGAGTTGAGCACGCTTGGGCTGATCAGAGTCAGGGTTTGGCTTGAACTAACCCATAATGAGTCCGACTTGGTCACAGGTACTGAGTCGGGTCAAGTCAACATCGAGTTGGGTTGGGTGTTTTTTTTTAATTTTTTTTTATTTATTTATTTATTTTTAATGTACAAGTCAGGTTGCGTATTAAGTTGAGTCAATATTGAGTCGGATTTTGGGTTGAGTCGAATCGAGTTACTGGGTGACCTGAACTTGACTTGGTTTGAATTTAGATTGGATGAAGTCTACTGGGTTCGGGTTGAATTGGGTCTGAACGAGTTAGAGAAGTCAAGTATGCCTGAGTCGAGTTGTCCCGTGTCTAGCTCTAGTCCTGTAAATTGTTTTATGAGACAGTGAATTCAGTCTAAGGGGATTACAAGGTGTTCCGCCCACCGCCAACATTGTTGGTGTGTTGATGTCACCAAATTTGAGGGCCCACTAGGATTTGTGTTATATCCACACTGTCCATTCATTTGGTGAGATCCTTTTAGATAATGAACCAAAAAATGAGACAGGTCCAAAGCCTTTTAGATAATGAACCAAAAAATGAGACAGGTCCAAAGCTCAAGTGGACCACACCACACCACAGAAAGCACAGAAAGCAGTGGGACAATGAAACCCACCGTTGAAACCTTCCTAGGGCCACCATAATATGTATTTTTCATCCAACTTATCTCCCAAGGAAGACGGTCATCGACCTCATCATGTCCCTTCCTGTGCCACATGGAAAGGGCTTGGGGCCAGTCATCTAGTGGACCCCACCATGCAGGCCTATCAGTACTGTGAATATCTCCCTCGTTCAAAATGTTTGCACGACTGTAGACCACTGATACCCATGGCCCAGCAATCAAGACCAAGCTCTATTTTATCCCATTGCCTCGGCAATCTTAATACTTAGATCACTACTCCATGGATGGTTAAAAAGAGAATGGCAAACATGTGGTAATTGAAATATTTGCTCTGGTGTGCTATCACATGGATCGGTTGGACTTTAGTGCTCATGCAATAAATAATATACAAAAGATAGATTAGGGGTCCACATCACCATTAAAATTGTCATGATTCATTAATTCATAGCCGTCTGAACCAGCAAAACCTAGGCCCCACTCTTATGAACTTATGGCCTTAGATGTAACATCTTATATGATCCTTGAACCCATTCAATGTAGCATACAACAGCTTGTGTTAGTACAAGTACTAAGATTCTTTTAGATTGGAAAATCCTTGCCCTCTCTTGGGTCACTTGAAGTTAGATGGTTGAGAATCACTCAATCAAGAAGACCCAAATCTTGGAAAGCAAGGATCACTACTCATCTATCTTGGAACCATGGCATGTATTATTCATGAAACCTGTTCGTCAGGAGTGAAAACTCTCGGTGGCAACAAGGTGTGAAAACACTGCCCTATCGTTGACAACTAGTGGCATATTTTTTAGGGTCCATGCAGATTAGGTAAATGCTTTTGCCCATCTGCAACCAATATATTTCCGTTCTAAAAGTAAAGGTGAGGGAAGCAGTTTTTCGTAAAATATTGAAAAGGCCTAGGATATTTTAAAAAATCATCGAGGGAGAAGAATATTTTCAGGTAAAAATTCATAAAACTATTAGAAAATTATTATATAGAATCTTTTAGTGCAAAGTTTCTTTGAGATTCACTTTTTACCAAATAGTGCCTCAAGAAAATGATATTTTATGATGATGCATTTTTAGAGGAGAAATTACATTAGTCCCTCTTTTATTTCTTTCTTTACAAGGTGGATAATCAAGATTTATAGGGCCTATGTGTCATGTGTCTGACATCCAACCTGACCAATGCACTCTAACATGATCATTACAAGAATTAAAAAATATGATAAATTCAATCATAACCTTGGCCAATTCATATTATATATATATATACACCACTTGAAATATTATCTAAATTCAAGTGTAATCCATTTGGTGATTTAATAGGCTAGATTATTTTGTTCATTCGATCGTCATAGTGGGGTTCATATGATGGATGGATGGATTGAATGTTATACGTGTTGTAATAGATGTCTTAAATTAAGTCTGTTACTGGGCCTGTTGATGCAATCGACAAACTGTTTGATCTCACCTTCGATGACATCAAACAGTGCACAATTCATCGAGATTTATCAAATTTTCTTCAGTTAGTCGTTGACTTATCTGGGCACTTTTTTCGATGTCAGCGATGGATGTTGATTGAACCTTCGATGATATCGAACATGGATCGATGCAATCGAGATTTTATGGAAAATTGAGTTTTGTCTGGATAGTTTGGGTATTAGTTCGATGCCATTGAATGATAAATTTTATTGTCATCAAACATTTTACGCAGAATTTTACAGATCTGTGAAATATGCTTTCGATTTTGTTTGGGATTCTCTCATAGGCTATATATATGGGTGTAAACGGGATTGGGAGGGATAATACTAAGGGTTTCTAAAAAGTCATAGGGTTTCAAAGGGTGTAGTAAGGGAGAGATTCATGGTTGTTTGAATCAGGTAAGCACTTTCTCTTTGTAATTTCTTCTTTCATTGTGATCATTTGTTGCTTTGTACTGTGATTTTTTTTTTCAAAAGAGATTTTTCATGTTAAATTGCTGTGTTCTCTTTGTATTTACTTGGTGCAATTGGATTACTATCCTAGATTCATCTCTGTGTACTTCTGCGGTTCCCCCAACAATACGCATATTACATGTTTTCTAGAAATCTCAACTTTCACTACTTTTATAAGACAATATTAAATGAGGGTATTTTTCTAATTTCATTCCTAAAAAATGGAGAGGAAATTTCCTTAGACACTAGTTGATAAAATCTA
The DNA here is from genome assembly GCF_029962835.1 of Magnolia sinica. Classification (NCBI taxonomy): domain Eukaryota; kingdom Viridiplantae; phylum Streptophyta; class Magnoliopsida; order Magnoliales; family Magnoliaceae; genus Magnolia; species Magnolia sinica. The sequence continues at coordinate 6,295,976 of NC_080584.1, read as the reverse complement.
AATCCTCGTGGAATTTTGTGCTATACATTTAAAATTGAAAATTATTTAATAATTTATAATAAATAATTATAAACATTGTTTTCAACTATTTTTCGATGGCATTCCGGAACAAAAGCTAATAATTTGAAAGTCTGTGAAGAAATTAGAGCAAATGATAACCAGAAGGGATAATAATCATATATATTCGAATGCATTGTAATTACATCACGTTTGAGCTGTGTGGGGCCACCTGTATGAATAACTGCCACCCAACCTTTTTATTAGATGCAGCCAATTTTAGTCTCTTGATATGTGGATCACATCAAATGGAAGAACGATGAGCATCTAGGAGGGGAAGTACGCCACCGTAGAAAATTAATGGAATTGTGGGGTCCACCACATACTTTATGTCTCATCCGACAAAGTAATTAGGTGCGTCCTACCTGGATCAAGAGAAATACAAAACAATTTATTCCAGAATGTAGAATGTAGGTGGGCCATAACAGGTGATCAATACAGATATTGTAGGGGCATGAGCCTAGCATGGCCTGCGAGCGTGCTTAGCATTCAAGCTAAGTATTTTTGGAACGCACATTGGCGGCAACCCCCGCGTGTTACGATCCCGGGACAGGCTGGGGTGATGTATGGGCTTTATCCGCACCGTCCATCTTTTTTATGAATAATTTTAAGTCATGAGTCCAAAAATGAGGCGGATCCAAAGCTCAAGTGGACCGTTGAAACTTTCTTAGAGCCCACTGTGATGTTTATTTGCCATCTAATATGTTCAATAGGTGGTATAGAAGTGGATGAAGGGAAAACACAAATATATATCTGCATGCACCATGTTGTATATTTAAAATCCACACCGTTGATCAGGTGAAAGTGCTTCATATGGGAGACACCAATTGAAATAACGCGCGGATTTCGTGTGCCCTTGTGTTAGAAGCTTTGTGGACCCACAGAGATTCCTGTGACAAATCCACTCCGTCCATCAGTTTTTCAAGACCAAATGGTATAGGTTTCGAAAATCATGCAGATCGAAAACTCGGGTTTTTAAGTTTAAAAAAAAAAAAAAAAAACTCGGGTTTGCCAGCCAAAAGAGAGTGGGAAAATAAACATTCACCGTTGAAACCTTCCTGGGATTGACTATGATGTTTAAATACCATCCAAACCGTTTATAGATTCATAAACCGAAAGAACAAATATCATCCTGATAAATAAAAACTTCTGTGGCCCCCTCAGAGTTTCCGATGGTGGGCGCTCATTGTCCGTTTTTTCGAATGGTATGGAGCGCATGAGTTTTGGATCTGGTATCTTTTTTTAGATACCTGTCCTATTCTATCCCACAAAACTGATGGACGGAGTGGATTTGTCAGGGGCATCTCTGTAGGCCCACACAGTTTCTCACAACATGGACCACAGGAATATCTCCGTGCCCGGTGAACGCGCAAACCGCTTCTAGTGCCACCCGAAAACGCTTGCGTTGCCGTGTGTTGATGAAAATTGAGAAAAACGACCGTGCACCGCGGGACTACCAAATTACCTATATGGACAGGTGATCGATCATACACATTCTAACTAGGGTCGTTGAAAACATCACATAACGCGTGAGCCTATTTCTTATCTTTATGTATGATGGCCTTTGAATGGACGGTGAGATTTTTATTTATTTTTGTAGTTCTCAATCTTAAAGACTTGTATCCCTTATTGCTATTTTTAGTGACATTTTTCATAATTTGAATGAAATGCTACCCGATGGATGGACCGTGGATTAATTAGGTGAGTCCAGGGTATCAGCTCAGTGGGTGAGTCCCTGGCGGTGGGGCCCACCTAGATGCGTGTATATCCACAACATCCATCCATTTTGTTAACTCATTTCAGTGCATGACCAAAAAATAAGTAGATACAAATCTCAGGTGGATCAAAACGTAGGAAAAGTAGTGATTGACAGTTGAAAACTTTTTGTAGGCCACGAAAGTTTTGGATCAAGCTGATATTTGTATTTTCCCTTCAGCAAGGCCTCCACAACGCTATAAACAAGTTGGATGGAAAATCAACATTACAATGGACCCTAAAAAAATTTTAACGGTAGGTGTTCAATGACCACTGTTTCCAACGGTGTGGTGCAGCTGAGATTTGTATTTGTTTCTAGGTGTTCAGTGACCCTAAAAACAGATGCACAGAGTATATATACAACTCATACATTGAGGTGTACTCTACAGCCAAGGACTCATCTACCAAAACCCACTAACCACGCTTGGGAGTATGACCGAGTGGCTTAGTCAGGATATACTGTGAGCACTGTACCCTTTGTAATGTCATGCATTTGGAAGAGAGAAATTTACGACTGTACGACCCCTCTATGGCCCATTTAGGAGACTAAGCCCACTTCATTTTCCTTTGCGAGTATACGACCCAGCTGTACGGATGGCTTGCCAAAGGTCGAAAATGCCCCTGCTTGTTCCGTCAGGCGGATCGGTGGTGCTCGAAGACGAGCGCTGACACTCCTCGAACTCCAAGTTGTACGAACGGTTCAAAAGATATCAAAGTTACATGGGCCCCACAGTTACGTATTTATTATATCCACAACGTTCATCCATATTTCGAGATCATTTCGGAGCATTATCAAAAAAAAAAATCATATCCAAAGATCAACTGGACCACACCACAGAGAGCAACGGCAAAATTGATTTTCACCGTTAAAAATTTTATAGGGCCCACCATAACATTTATTTTCCATCCAATCTATTCATAAGGTCACAAAAGCCTAGATGAAGAGGGAAAAAAAATTCCATAATGATCCAAAACTTCTGTGACCCCTAAAAAGTTTTCAATGATAGACGTTCAATCCTCCACAGCCTTTTACAATGTGGTCCACTTGATAGCTAGATCTGTCTCATTTTTTGTCTCAAGCCTTAATAAAAGTTCGTCCAATATATGGATGGTTTGGATATAATACATACCTCATCATAGGACCCACAAAAAGCAGTGGGGATTACAAAAGTAAAAAATAAAATAATAATAAATAAATAGGCCAGGAACTTATGGCTACGGTGTTTTCTATAGCTACGGATTATAACCGTAGCCATAGCCGTAGCCCGTGCCGCTTCGATATGTCTTTTTATATGTATCGAAGGTCTTTCGATTAATCGAAAAGGGTCCAGAACTGTCCAGCGAGTTTGCCTCAAAAATCCTGCAATTTTCGATACATATCGAATACTAAAGAGTATTCGATATGTGTCGAAGATAATATGACCAATAGCTACGGATTATAACCGTAGCCATAACTGTAGTCTGTGCGAATTTTTTTTATTTTTTATTTTTTTACATAGATAAATTTATTCAACCTACAATTTTTTCTAATACATATTTATATAAATATGTATATATAAGCATATAAAAAAAATTTCTCTCTTTTTTTTATTTATTTCTTTATTTATTTAACAAGAATATCTTCTAAACCAAAATTAGTTACTTGACATATCCTATATGATTTTGGGCTAGGAGAAGCTACTTTAGCCAACCAACCTGGTTATTTTTCAAGATTCCAATAGATCTATGGTCGAAAATCCATTTCATTCACTTCGCGGTCAATTTCAATCAGTTCGTGGTCAATTTCATTCATTTCATTTACTTCGCGATCAATTCCATGCATTTCACGGTCAATCCCAACGATTCCGTTTTGATTCACGATCATTTCCATGCATTTCACAGTCAATTCCCTTCACTTCACGGTCATTCGCATGCATTTTACGGTCAAATCGCTTCAAACCATGATCATTCCCATGCATTTCACGGTCATCCCAAACTATTTCGTGTTGATTCACGGTCGTTTCGAGGCATTTCGCGGTCAATTCCCTTCACTTCACGGTCAGTTACATGCATTTCGCAGTCAATTCGCTTCAAACCATGATCATTCCCATGCATTTCACGGTCATCCCAAACAATTCCATGTTGATTCACGGTCATTTCGAGGCATTTCGCGATCAATTCCCTTCACTTCACGGTCATTTGCATGCATTTCACGGTCAAATCGCTTCAAACCATGATCATTCCCATGCATTTCGCGGTCATCCTAAACAATTCCGTGTTGATTCACGGTCGTTTCGAGGCATTTCGCGGTCAATTTCCTTCACTTCATGGTCATTTGCATGCATTTCGCAGTCAAATCGCTTCAAACCATGATCATTCTCATGCATTTCACGGTCATCCCAAACAATTCCGTGTTGATTCACGGTCGTTTCGAGGCATTTCGCGGTCAATTCCCTTCACGGTCATTTGCATGCATTTCGCGGTCAAATCGCTTCAAACCATGATCATTCCCATGCATTTCACGGTCATCCCAAACAATTTCGTGTTGATTCACGGTCGTTTCGAGGCATTTCGCGGTCAATTCCCTTCACTTCACGGTCATTTGCATGCATTTTGCGCTCAAATCGCTTCAAACCATGATCATTCTCATGCATTTCGCGGTCATCCCAAATAATTCCGTGTTGATTCACGGTCGTTTCGAGGCATTTTGCGGTCAATTCCCTTCACTTCACGGTCATTTGCATGCATTTCACGGTCAAATCGCTTCAAACCATGATCATTCCCATGCATTTCACGGTCATCCCAAACAATTCCGTGTTGATTCACGATCGTTTCAAGGCATTTCGCGGTCAATTCCCCTCACTTCACGGCATTTGCATGCATTTCGCGGTCAAATCGCTTCAAACCATGATCATTCCCATGCATTTCACGGTCATCCCAAACAATTCCGTGTTGATTCATGGTCGTTTTGAGGCATTTCGAGGTCAATTCCCCTCACTTCACAGTCATTTGCATGCATTTCGCGATCACTTCCCTTTATTTTTGGAGTACTGATCACCTGCAACCGAGATACATATGCACATACAAAATTTTGAAGGCAGAAACTAGGCTGTGGCGTATCACTGGTTGTAGGTGGTAATCATTCCCCCTATTCTCTTAAGATTATAGAATAATTATACAGATATCGATATTGGTTTCAACGGCATCACCCTAGCAAATGCTTAGTCTAACCTGAGAGAATATACACTTGGGTTGTTAAATGTGACCCAAGTTCTTCGATCTGCTGATGATGGCCCACCTTGTCAACTTCACTTCTTGTACTAAGCAACGGTTGGGATCCTTTCCCATTTGATGTATTGAATGATGTACTCTTTCGCCCATTGACATCTCTTGTACCCCCATCTGTATGTAAACTGGGTTCCTTGCTAGGCAGATGGTAGGGAACCTCCGCCACTTGGAATCCTTCACCAGAAGATGATGGCGGCCCTTTATCTATGAATCCATGGAGTAACATACCCTCCAGTGCATTACCATTTCCTTCTGCCCCTTCATGTAAATCAAGACCCTTGATTGGTGGATGATGGCTTCCCTCCACTTCAAATACTTTTTGAGATGATGATAGTGGTTCGTTCTCTATCGACCCATGGAATAACACACCCTCTAAATCACTACAATCTCCTTCTCTCCCTTCATGCAAATAGATATCCTCAATTTTAAGATGGTGGCCCACCTCCTTCACTTCAGATCCTCCACCAGATGATGAAACTGGCTCTCTCTCTATTGACTCATCAAATGATATATCCTCGCGTTTATCATCATCTCATACCCCTTGTTCATGCAAATTAATCCTTTCGATCGGTGGATGGTGATCCACTTCCACTTCAAATCCTTCACCTGATGATTTCTCTATTGACTGATACAATATCACATCCTCTAGTCCATTATCATATCCTTCTTTGAGCACTTCGGTCAATAGAGATTCTTTACCAGATGATGATGGACAATCATTCTCAATTGACCCATACAACAACATACCCTCGATTCCATCACCATCTCCTCCCCCTTCTTCATTTAAATCGAGCTTCTTGATCAGCGAATGGTGGCCCACCTCCTCCACTTGAAACCCTTCCCCAGTCAATAAGATTCTGGTTGCTGGACCATTGAGATACATTTTCGATATATCGATATTTGCTCGATATATACTTACTTCGATATATCGAAATATCGGAGATATAATCGATAATTGCACTAAAAAAGCAATTCGACGCTGGACATTTTCTGACAATTTTCGATATATCGAAATCTAGTCGATATATCAATACCCCGATATATCGACATTTACTCGATTATATCGATAATACAATTTAAAAAGCATTTTGTCGCTGGACAGTGTGTGACCATTTTCGATCAATCGAATAATAGTCGATATATCGGTCGGTTGTAAGGATGACTTACTACTATTATATCGACTAGATTTCGATATAATCGACAACTTACTCTACCACTAATCGATTAGGTTTTGATTATATCGAAGAGTTTCGATATATCGTGTTCTATTCGATATATCGAAATGTAATTTTTCCATTTTTTTTAATGTGTTTTTTTAATATTATTTTTATATATATTTTTTTGTTTTGCTTTTTTAGGTTAGCTTGTTAGTACACACCCATGTCGGTACACACTCCATGTTATCCAAGTTGTGTTCATAGTGTGCTTCTTCTAGTCTCTTAAGTTGCACGGTCATTTGCATGCATTTCGCGGTTAAATTGCTTCAAACCATGATCATTCTCATGCATTTCATGGTCATCCCAAACAATTCCGTGTTGATTCACGGTCGTTTCGAGGCATTTCGTGGTCAATTCCCTTCACTTCATGTTCATTTGCATGCATTTTGCGGTCAAATCGCTTCAAACCATGATCATTCCCATGCATTTCACGGTCGTCCCAAACAATTCCGTGTTGATTCACGGTCGTTTCGAGGCATTTCACGGTCAATTCCCTTCACTTCACGGTCATTTGCATGCATTTCGCGGCCAAATCGCTTCAAACCATGATCATTCCCATGCATTTCGCGGTCATCCTAAACAATTCCGTGTTGATTCATGGTCGTTTCGAAGCATTTCGTGATCAATTCACTTCACTTCACGGTCATTTACATGCATTTCGCGGTCAAATCGCTTCAAACCATGATCATTCTCATGCATTTCACGGTCATTCCAAACAATTCCGTGTTGATTCACGGTCGTTTCGAGGCATTTCGCGGTTAATTCCCTTCACTTCACGGTCATTTGCATGCATTTCGCGATCAAATCGCTTCAAACCATGATCATTCTCATGCATTTCGCGGTCATCCCAAATAATTCCGTGTTGATTCACGGTCGTTTCGAGGCATTTCGCGATCAAATCGCTTCAAACCATGATCATTCCCATGCATTTCACGGTCATCCCAAACAATTCCGTGTTGATTCACAGTCGTTTTGAGGCATTTCGCGGTCAATTCGCTTCACTTTACGGTCAGTTGCATGCATTTCGCGGTCAATTCGCTTCAAACCATGATCATTCTCATGCACTTCACGGTCGTCCCAAACAATTCCATATTGATTCACGGTCGTTTCGAGGCATTTCATGGTCAATTCGCTTCACTTCACGGTCATTTGCATGTATTTCGTGGTCAATTCACTTCAAACCATGATCATTCCCATGCATTTCACGGTTGTCCCAAACAATTCCGTGTTGATTCACGGTTGTTTCGAGGCATTTCGCGGTTAATTCCCTTCACTTCATAATCATTTGCATGCATTTCGTGGTCAAATCACTTCAAACCATGATCATTCCCATGCATTTCACAGTCATCCCAAACAATTCCGTGTTGATTCACGGTCGTTTCGAGGCATTTCGCGGTCAATTCCCTTCACTTCACGGTCATTTGCATGCATTTCGCGATCAAATCGCTTCAAACCATGATCATTCCCATGCATTTCACGGTCATCCCAAACAATTCCGTGTTGATTCACGGTCGTTTCGAGGCATTTCGCGGTCAATTCCCTTCCCTTCACGGTCAGTTGCATGCATTTCACGGTCAATTCACTTCAAACCATGATCATTCCCATGCATTTCATGGTCGTCCCAAACAATTCCGTGTTGATTCACGGTCATTTTGAGGCATTTCGCAGTCAATTCCCTTCACTCCACGGTCATTTGCATGCATTTCGCGATCAAATTGCTTCAAACCATGATCATTCCCATGCATTTCGCGGTCATCCCAAAGAATTCCGTGTTGATTCACGGTCGTTTCGAGGCATTTCGCGGTCAATTCCCTTCTCTTCATGGTCATTTACATGCATTTCACTGTCAAATCGCTTCAAACCATGATCATTCTCATGCATTTCGCGGTTATCCCAAACAATTCCGTGTTGATTCACGGTCGTTTCGAGGCATTTCGCGGTCAATTTCCTTCACTTCACGGTTATTTGCATGCATTTTGCGGTCAAATCGCTTCAAACCATGATCATTCCCATGCATTTCACGATCATCCCAAACAATTCCGTGTTGATTCACAGTCGTTTCGAGGCATTTCACGGTCAATTCGCTTCACTTCACGGTCAGTTGCATGCATTTTGCGGTCAATTCGCTTCAAACCATGATCATTCCCATGCACTTTACGGTCGTCCCAAACAATTCTATGTTGATTCACGGTCGTTTCGAGGCATTTCGCGGTCAATTCGCTTCACTTCACGTTCATTTGCATGCATTTCGTGGTCAATTTGCTTCAAACCATGATCATTCCTATGCATTTCACGGTCGTCCCAAACAATTCCGTGTTGATTCACGGTCGTTTCGAGGCATTTCGCGGTCAATTCCCTTCACTTCACGATCATTTGCATGCATTTCGCGGTCAAATCGCTTCAAACCATGATCATTCCCATGCATTTCACGGTCGTCCCAAACAATTCCATGTTGATTCACGGTCGTTTCGAGGCATTTCGCAGTCAATTCCCTTCACTTCACGGTCAGTTGCATGCATTTCGCGGTCAATTCGCTTCAAACCATGATCATTCCCATGCACTTCATGGTCGTCCCAAACAATTCCGTGTTGATTCACAGTCGTTTTGAGGCATTTCGCAGTCAATTCCCTTCACTTTACGGTCATTTGCATGCATTTCGCGGTCAATTCACTTTAAACCATGATCATTCCCATGCATTTCATGGTCAGCCCAAACTATTCCGTGTTGATTCATGGTCGTTTCGAGGCATTTCGCGGTCAATTTCCTTCACTTCACGGTCAGTTGCATGGAATGATCATGAATTGATGCGAATTGACCATGAAATGCATGCAAATGACCATGAAGTGAAGGGAATTGACCGTGAAATGCCTCGAAATAACCGTGAATCATCACGGAATAGTTTGGGATGACCGTGAAATGCATGGAATTGTCCGTGAAGTGGAGGGAAATGACGGTGAAATGCATGGAAATGACCACGAACTGATTGAAATTGACCGTAAAGTGAATGAAATGGATTTTCAACCATCGACCTGATGGAATGTTGGAAAATAACTAGGTTAGTTGGCTAAAGTATCTTCTTCTACCCCAAAATCATATAGGGTACATCAAGTAACTAATTTTGGTTTAGAAGATATTCTTGTTAAATGAATAGAGAATTAAATGAAAAAAAGAGAGAATTTTTTTTATATGCTTACATATACATATTTATATAAATATGTATTGGAGAAAATTGTAGGTAGAATAAAGTTCTCCATGTAAAAAATAAAAATTTGTATAGACTTTTACGGACTAAAGTTATGGCTACGGCTATAATATGTAGCTATATCTTCGATACATATCAAATACACTTCGATTAGTCGAAAATTACAGAATTTTTTATGCAAAGTTGTTGAATAATTTTAGACCTTTTTCAATTAATCGAAATACATTCGATATACGGAAGTACATAGATAAAGACCTTCGATGCATATTAGAGAACATATTGGAAAAGCATTGGCTGCGGTTTTTCCTGTTGTAATCCCCACCACTTTTGTAGGTCCTTTTATGAGGTATGTGTTATATCCAAACCATCCATCTATTCGGCGAACTCGTACTAACGCTTGGGAAGAAAAATAAGATAGATTTAGATATCAAGTGGACGACACTGTAAAAGGCAGTGAAAGATTGAACGTCTATCATTGAAACCCTTTTAGGGGTCCCAGAAGTTTTGAATCATTACAAAATTTGTTTTTCCTCTTCATCCAGGTCTTTGTGACCTTATGGATAGATTGGATGGAAAATAAATGTTATGGTGGGCCCTACAAAAGTTTCCACAGTGAAAATCAATTTTCTGCTGCTCTCTGTGGTGTCGTCCAGTTGCTCTCTGGATATGATTTTTTTTGCTTGGATAATGCTCCGAAATGATCTATATTTGTGGATATAATAAATACGTAACTGTGGGGCCCATTTAACTTTGATATCTTTTGAACCGTTCGTACAACCCAGACTTCGAGGAGTGTCAGCGCTCGTCTTCGAGCACCACCTGTCCGCTTGAACGAACAAGCAGGGGCATTTTCGACCTTTGGCAAGCCTTCCGTACAGCTGGGGCGTCTTCTCGCAAAGGAACATGAGGTGGGCGTAGTCTCCTAAATGGGCCATAAATGGGTCGTACAGTCGCAAATTACCCATTTGGAAGATGCCATTCCATCCCAGCATGTGTAGCCATTCCAAATCCCAATTGAGATCCTGGCATATTCCATGTGCATCCCCCCAAAATCCAAACAGCACGAGCACAACTCCCATGGAATATTGAATTGATAGGGTATCCAATTGCATCCAAACAATTATAAGATATATTCAATCGATCTGGACTGTCCATTACGTCCCAGGAACATTTCAAGGGTTACCATGCAAAATCCTCACCTATCAGGTAATCCTAACAATCTGATCAGTGGCATTAGATATGGACAAGCAAGATCATCTAGACAATAAAATGTCCAATCAACAATTTGATCCTTCGATTGCTCATGATTCTATAGATTGGATTTTATTAGGTAATCCTGACCATCTAATCCACGGCTTGGAAATTGGGTGGATAAAAAAGATAACACTAACATAAGGACGGATAAAAAATATCCGATTGAAGTCATTTTTTCCAGGCAGCCTATAGAGTGTGTTCTGTACTTAGTGGACGGTTCAGATTAATCAATTGGATTGTCCAAGCCCTGGCGCAACTAGTGCAATAACTATAGGATCATTTTTAGCGTTTGTTCTTGCAATATGGTCCGGCATCTATCTACAATGGAAATAATCAGAGGAACGGACGAGTGCATGGAGTGATGCGCAGGTACTTGAATGTTGCATAGTAATCATGACAGTAAGTGAATTTAAACCGTTCAATTTATGGGTCCAAGGTTAGATGTTTTATGAATAAAAAATTATTAATGTTATTTGATTATTTAGCTATGAGATTGGTGGACAGTTGCTGGACGGTTCAAAAATGAAAAATATCACATGGCCAATTTCAGCGATTTTTTTTAAAGCAAATTAGAGTATGATAAATTTGGGTTCCATAATTTAATGGGATGAGTTTGAGTTTATCTATGCGCCGGGTATACTCCATGAGTGCATGCGTATCAAGTATTGTACTCTGGCAGAGTATTAAATAACACGAACCCTTTCCTGGAAAAAAGTTAGTCACGAGCTTTCTTTCTTCCACAGAACGATTTCGTAGAGTAGAGAGGCAAAACCCTAATCTCTATATTACCGAAGTATCACACACAATCGATTTTTTCTATAACAAGAGCCGTTGGTTTTCTTCTCATCACCTGCCTCCTCTCCCTTCCTTGCGCGTTCTTCATCTTTCCAGGATCTCTTCTTCACATCGCAGGTTGGTTCGATCTCCTCTTCTTTTCTTTTTGAATTCTTTAATTTAATATTTTTTGAGATTTTTTTTAATATTCATACTAGAATTCTGATGAAATCTGAGGCTGAAGAAGGCGCGCAGGCGACTGCGGAGCACCGAGTAAGCGTTCCAGATGCCGATCTTGCGAACGGAGACCTTGAGCGGGCAGAAGGCGCGCCGGCGACTGGGGAGCACGATGTAGTTGCAGATCCCGATCTTACGAACGGGGACCTTGAGGGTGGAGATCGCGCGCGGGCAGCTGGGGAGAATCAGATCAACGGTACAGATGCCGTTCGTGGGAATAGAAACGTCGGCGGCCGAGCTGTGAGTAGAAACCTAATAAGGAGGATTTTATATCATGCGGGGCCTGTTATACTCGTCATCAGCGCAGTCTTGCTCATCAGTATTCCACTCGGGCTGCATTTTAGGCTTCAAATCTTTGTGGGTTTTTGCGGTATCTTCGTCGGAATTATGCTCGTCTTCCTAGCGGTGTATCTCTCATAATCGCCCGTCTTTCCTACCTCACGACCCTCAGTGGTGGTGTTGTGCTGTGGCGAGATTTGATAAATGGGTCAGATGCTCTTTGAGTTGAGATAATCCTGATCTTTTTTTTTTTTTTTTTTTTTTTTTTAGAGTGTTTGAGATATGCACAGTGAGGAGAAATCATCGTCAGAAGGAGCGTGGTGATGTGTTGTGATTTGATTGATGGAGTCCTATGCTGCCATGGATGGCTCATCTCAGGCGGCGATCAACATCGCCCATCAAATCTCACCGTCCTCCCCAGGGAAGCGGATGCCGTGCCTTCGCACCTGATCCATTCGGAGAGATCATTTTAGATCATGGACTCAAAATTGAGACAAATCCAAAGCTCAAAGTGTACAACACCGTCGAAAGAAATGGGGAGAATGATTTTCACCATTAAAATCTTCCCAGGGCTCACCTTAGATCTGCCTCATTTTTTGGCAATTTATTTCCCCTGAGTACCTAAGCTCTCCCCCTACCCATCTTGTTGATACTTTGTTTCTGTGAATCATATGAGTGAATTTTTTGTTTTTTGTTTTGTTTTTTAATTTAACATTGGGATTGAATTTTTGGTTCTTTTATTTTTAATTTTAACACTGGGATTAATCTGTTGAATGTGCTGAATGTAACACTCACAACATGTAATTCGATAGGGATTCAATTTACCACTTTTATTGAAAGGTTAGATACTTTCTCGTAGTTATTTACTTTATCATAGAATGCATTTACAGCTCATCCATTCGCATTGGAGGCTCATCCGAAAAACATCTGCATGTGTTTCTGACATCTACTTTGACCATAATTTTGTTTGTGACCTGATTTTAGGCGACTTAGAAACAAGCTCTATCTATGATTCAAGTAGACCACATGATTGAAAATATTGCACAGGATGACTACGCCCACCTTATATATTTGTTTCTCTTGATGGGGTAATCATGTTTATCTTGAGATTTTGACCCTCGCTGCAGATCTAATGATTCAAGTGAATTTCACGAAATCATAATTGTTTATTATGTATAAAATCACCAGTTTCCTTTTGTGTGGCCATTTGAATCACAGGTTAACTTTATTATTTGCCCTTGGGAATAATGTGAATTACACATCTAATGGCTTGGGTGGATTTTACATACACATCTTGGTGGGCTTGGATTAATATTCATTATTTTTTTTTATTTTTTTTAATATAGATAAATTGTTGGTTGATTTTTTTTTTTTTCCCAAGCCCATCATGATAATTATGCAAAGCCTACTTAAACAATTAGATGCCACACGAAGATTCAGACCTGGGCCTAAAAGTCAGGACAATCAATGATTCAAGTGGGCCATAATAAGTTAAAGAGTTCGGAGGGTGGGTGGTATCTTGTAAGTTGTTTCTAATGGTGTGGTCCACTTGAATCACCCATGCAGCTAGCTTTTTAGCCCCACGGCTAATATTGAGTCATGCAATTGGTGATTGGAATGGGCCATGATGGCCACATAGGTTGTTGAGCTGAAGCTTTGGTGGGTATAGGAGGCAGTTGAGTCTGCATAAAAAATATTCTTTTTATGATATGAGGAAAGGACGTTGGTGACTTTAATTATCTTTCAGTTCCATTTAAAAAGAAAACTGGCTTTTAAAATCTTTCTTAATGCGGGTCACAACCGAGGGAGGCCCGATTGCGTCCGACCTCAGCTGGACCTTTAAGTATCCAACCAGGTCTTTGTGGGCCCACTGAAATGTATCTGTTTATCTATATCATTCATCATTTTTCTAAAATCATGTTAAGATATGAGTATTAGATCATTAGAGTATTAGATCTGCCTCATTTTTATGCTCATAACTTAAAGTGACACGAGAAAAGGGACGGATGACGTGGATAAACAGACACATCATGGTGGGCCTTCACACACATCTGGTCAGACGGTTAAAAGTCTGACCGAGGGTCAGACAAATTGGTAGGAAGTGGATTATTTGAGACCTGCCTCTCTCAATTTGGTGTGGCCCTTAATGTCGTTCCTGTGGTATGTGTCACATGAGTTTTGAATCCGCCTATTTTTAGAGAACCTGTCTTACCGTGTCTCTTCCGACAACATGGGTCACATGAATATCTCTGTACCGGGAATGGGCAATCAGTGGGTTCCACCTGGCAATTGCCATCCCAAAATGGGAGAAAGCCTTTTGGAGAAATCTACCCGTTCATGTTCTTTTAGATCCTATTTTAGGCTATTCGACCAAGAATGAGGTGGATCAAAAAATCAAATGGGCCACACAAGAGGAAACAGTTGGGATTCAGTGAGAACTGTTGAAACATTCCTGTAGCCATAAAAGCTCTGTACGAGGATAAATTTTTTGTATTTTCACTTCATCCCAGTGGCAATGTATATAAACAGTTAGGATGGCATATAAACATTAAGGTGGAGCCTGGGAAGATTTCAATGGTGAGTATTTCTTTCCCTAATTTTCCCTCTCATGTGGCCCATTTGAGTTTTGATCCACCTTATATTTTGTTAGCTTGTCTTAAAATGAGCTAGATTAGCGGAAACTTCTAGTGAGAGGCTTTCCCAGGAAATCCGCGTCCCCTGAAATGCATGCGTTGCCGTGTGGCAGAGAAGTCGAGAATAGCTACTTTTTTGAACATGTGATTATACGCGTTGCTATTGGGGTCATTCAAAAAACCACGTAAATGCGTGATCCTATTTCTTATCTTTATGTATGATGCCATTTGAATGGACGGTGAGATTAAAAGCAAAGTTCTCAATAATGAAGACTGGAATCCTATATTGCTATTTTTAGGAGCCGCTTGGATACTACCAAGATGGGCTTTGCATGATGGACGGCTCACATCAGAGGTGGGACCCACATGATGGGTGGTTTACGTCAAAGGTGAGCTCCATATGATGGTTAGGAGGATATTGAAGGTGAGCCCTGCATGATGTATAATAACATTGATGGTGGCCCCACAGGATGGATTACCAATATCAAAGATGAGCCTTACATAACTAATGATGCACATAAAAGATCGGTTCCTAATGATGAATGGCCCACATCTAAGGTGGGCCCACATAATAAATAATTCACATCAAAGGTTAGCCCCAAATGATGGATGGTGGATATGAGGGGGACCAAATAGACTTGATAAATAATTACTTACGATGTTTGAAGTTAAAAATGCTTTTCTACTTTTTGGCTTATAAGTATAATACTTACCCAACATACTTATCTTCTTAATAAGTTAAAATTAAGAAGCTACTTTTGGCATAAGTATTGTATCTTAAGTAACTTACCATCCAAGTGGACCCTTAGTGATATTGTGTCAAAATTTGAATGAAGTGTTGCTCGAGGGATCCGGTGTAAATTAGGTGAGTCCAGGGTAACTGCACACATTGGTTTATGCATGTTAGGCCTATGTTACAAGTTTTCTTGGGCAACGTAGTCATGATGTAGAGTGATTCGCAAACACTTTCCTGTCCAACATGGATCAGAGAAGGCCTGATTGGAGGCAGAAGAGACCATGACTATCAGAACCTTAAAACAGGCCTATCTTGCAAACTGGAATGAGTTATTCGATGTACCATATATGATTTTGGGGTAGGAGAAGCTACTTTAGCCACTCAACCTAGCACCATGCCGGATTTGCGAGAATCCATTAGATCAATAGTCGAAAGTCCTTTTTAATTTCATTTTTACTATTTATAGTAAATTATAGTTCGATCATAACTCTTGATCCTTTGAGCTTTAGGAGTTGCGCCCGACATGAAAAGTGCTTAATTAGAAAAATTAGGAGAATAATGTGGTTAAGCCAAATAGAATAGTTATTATTTTTGGCCGAAAACGATAAAGTCTAGTAGGAATCACGACTGTCTATAAATAGTAAGTTTACTATTTATAGTAAGTAATGAATTTTAAAGAGTTTGATTCTAAAACCTCTTCCAAGGTTTGGTATCACTATTTAAAGGGTTATAAATTAATTTTTATCATCTATCAATCAAGTTATTTGAATTTCTTAGAATTTATTTCTATTTTCTTTCGTGGATTTGAGAAATCTATGTGATAAGTCGATGGAAAACTTCATGGATTCGGAGTAGTTATCCTTGAGGAAGACGATGATAACCTCATTACGTTCATCTTTGTGTCAAGCAGGCATTGTGGCAAAGCCCAAATTAAGCACAATAGTGGAGCCACTTCAAAGCCCAAATTTACCATACCAATATGCTATTGTGTAGTCCACATGGGAAGCCTAAACTATGGCAAATTCTAATTGCCACAAAGCCCAACTACTTGAAGGGATATGCCCACCTAATATGTGATGCAACTCATGAGGCAATGCATGTATGTATGTCTGTTGAATATGATTGACTGAAACGCGTGGATGTGATCGTATATGAAGGCCAATTTTTTATATTTGATTCATCCCATTAGCAATAATGTAATAAGCCCAATAACAACATGTAATATATGCATGGTGTAGATGGCATGCGATGTATTTTATTTTATTTTTAATTTTTTTCAAAATGTAGATTTCATATAAGAAAGATGATGTACAATTGATTACGGGTGGGCTCCACAGAAAAAGATACAGGCCTAACCTATCTTATCCTAACAAGGGAAATGAGAAAGGACTAACTGGAATCTGAGAATATGCTTGGTGAAGATGGCATGCGATGTACGCATTGTGTAGATGGCATATATGTGATGTATGCATGATGTTGGGATACTTTGGTTAGGCTCGTGATTAGGCCCATTGCTTATGGGTAATTCGGCTATCATCTAGCACATGTTTAAATAAGTTAAAGGGCTAGATGAACTTTCCATAAATAATGTCCTATGAGATATGGGTCTAAGAGCCCATGGCATACATGGTAGGAAGTATAAAATGGTATAATATTCTAATCCAGAATCCATACATTGGTATATAAAATCCAAGCCATCTGACATATGCACCTTACTATTGTACAAATAAAAATTAAAAAGGAGAGAGAGAGAGAAAAGAGAGAGAGAGAGAGAGAGAGAGAGAGAGAGGAATAATGCTTTAGATTATCTCGTAGACTATCAAATAATTTCGTCATCATTTTTATTATAAACAATAGAAATCCTAATCTCTACTTCAATAAATTATCTACTTTACCAAATCATCTCCCACAACCATTTCGTATAGATCTATTGTTGGTTTTCTGCCCAACAACCCAATTTTTCCAATACCACCACCAATCACCCGGACCGTCTCCCTTCCCTATTGATTCTTCATTTTCCAGGCTCTCATCTTCATATCTCAGGTGAGTTCGACCCTTTTTTTTCTTTTTTTTTTTAAATTCTTTAATTTAATTCTTTTTGAGAATTCTATATTTTCTTAATGTTCATCCTCAGAAGTCTTTATGGAGTCTTGGGAGCACCGGGTCAACGTTCCAGATCCCGTCGATGTGAACGGGAATCTAGAAAGTGAAAATAGCTTGCATCTTCATATCTCAGGTGAGTTCGACCCTTTTTTTTTTTTTTTTTTATTTAATTCTTTAATTTAATTCTTTTTGAGAATTCTATATTTTCTTAATGTTCATCCTCAGAAGTCTTTATGGAGTCTTGGGAGCACCGGGTCAACGTTCCAGATCCCGTCGATGTGAACGGGAATCTAGAAAGTGAAAATAGCTTGCAGGCATCTTTGGAGCACTGGATCGACGTTCCAGAGCCTGTCGATGTGAACGGAAACCTCTACAGTGAATATCGCGTGCAGGCTTTTCGCCAAGCTATGAACGGAAACCTAATAAGAACGGTTTTATTCCAAATGGGTTTTTTAACAGTCGCCGCCAGCGGGGCTTTGATCTTCACTCTCCCATTTGGGCTCTTCTCTGGGTTCCAGATCTTTATATTCAATTGCAGTTCCTTCGTTGGAATGATGCTCATCTTCCTGGCGGTCGTCTTCCTATAGCCCCCCGTCTTTTCCATTTCAGTTGTGTGGACAGATTAGCTGTTACCCGGGCAACACCTTAGTGGGTGTTACTCCAACCGTGTGGGGCCCACCTTGATGTATATTTTGTATATCTACGCCGTTCATCTGTTTTTTCATCTCATCTTAGGATTGGATCTCAAACTGTAAGAAGATTCAAATCTCAGGTGAACCATATCATTAGAAAGAGTGATGAATGGCCATTAGAAACATTTTATGGGCCACGCAATTTTTGAATGAAGTTGATAATTGTATTTTTCCTTCATGTATCCATGTCTTTTTGAAACTATGAACAGGTTGGATGGGAATAAACATCACGAAAACCTTACTATGGGCAATTTGGAATTTTTAAAATGATGAGTTAATCACCACTGTCTCCTGTGGCGTGGTCTACCTAAGATTTGGGTCTACGTAATTTTTGAGACCACTTGCTAAAATGGTATGGAAAAACAGATGGACGGCGTGGATATACAACACATCATCAAGGTGGGCCCCACAGTACGGGTTACACCCACTAAGGTGTATTCGAGATAAGCTCAGGTCTCTTCTTTCTAAAGCTTTTTCTCATCTCCTGCAGAGATGCAGTTTAGGCAGTGAGGAGCTCAACACTTTTCTTTTTGATGTGGTGATACGGAGCCATTTGATTGGGAGCCAAAATGGCCTCGAAGTTTGTCCGTACTCGATCCATCTTTAACAACGGACAACATCATCAATCAAATCGAGTGTTTTTCGCTAGCTAATCAACATCCCTGTGACAGTATATGGCTCCACCAATTGAATTTTGCCTAATCATCACCACCTTTAAGCACCTGATCCATGTCCTATTATCTTGGTTTTTGCTTTGCCCAAGTAAAGCTTTTTTTAAATATATATATATATTCTTTTTAATTTAACATTGGGGTTCACATGGTGAACGTGGTCGAAGTAACATTCACAACATAAAGCTGTGGTTCAATTTATTACTTTTATGAAAAAAAAAAAAACGAGAGAGAGAGAATTATACTAGAAAGTTACTCATAATTATTAACAATATTATAGCATGCCTTTTAAGTTTTATATGTACAAAATGATGCTTTCGTCCATTCTCTCACTTGGAGGCCCGTGTTACATATTCAGTCTACATAAAATCCTGTCATGAATATGTAGAAAGTACTGTGACTAAAAACGGATAATTATGATAAAGAATCTTCTAATTATATATCTTTGTCATCTTTCCCTTGTATATCCATTAGGATAGCTTTAGTATTTATGGTATGTTCATATATATAATAGTAATGACTTTTCATGTATAATGTAATTCTTTTCATGTGTAGGGTGATTCACCTCTATAAAAATCCTCTTGGAGTTAAAGCAATATACGAGAAAATCTTTGGAGAATTCTCCTATTTCTTCTCGTGTTTTACTGGTATCAGGAACAAGATTCTGAAGCGGGGTTGACACCCAGTTAAAAGGATCTTGCAACTAAGGTTAACTAAAGATGTGGTTCAAAATAGGGTGGAATGGAAAAACATGATTCGTGTAGCTCAATCCATTTTGTTGGGATAGGGGCTTAGATGATGATGGTGGTAAGGATGCAAGACAGGGATATGAGTGTTACAGTGCTGCAGCTGTTGAGATGGATGTGGAAAAACTGAGAAAATAGAACCAAGAATGTGGTCATTTAATATATATAACAATGGAGAGACAATTAGGATGATTTGGCCATGGTTAAGGAGGGAACTTCCTTTACGGTTAGTCTTGAAAGGGGGATGAGGGGAAGATCTAAAAGGACTTATATCAAGATGGTTAGAAGGGATATAAAGATGGTTCACTTGCCAAAGATCTAAATGGACTTGTATCAAGGTGGTTAGAAGGGTGGACATATATGGATGTTTCACTTGCCAAGAATAGAGCTTTAGGAATTATTGGCCAAATAGGATTGGTTTGTTTTAAATCTTAATTTCCTTTTGTGATTTTGTGTTGCTTTCATGAAAAGATATAGTAGGGTGTTTTTTCACAATAACTAGGTATCAATCTAACATGTAACTAGGTATCAATGTAACATGCACACCGACAACTGTCAATGTTGCCCATTTATTTTTGTTTTAGTAATACTCATAAAAATAAAATAAAAAATTATATGCATACTTCACTTTATTACCATGTGTGGGGATTAGATTTGAACCATTGACATCAGGATTTTCAGTCCTCTGATCTGTTTTAGCCACCTCATGTGTCACAAATAGGCTTGAACCAGCATGTGTATGTTGAATCCAAACTATGTATATGGTGAGCCACCTCATGTTCACCTTGCATCCCACTAGATTTTTTTAATAACCTAAAATTTGGGGTGTCACTTCATCATGGTGGTTTTCACGTGATTAATGGTTTTGATGGCATGTAAAGCTAGGTAGGGGATGACTTGACTTGGCAAACTCGACTCATCCGACTTGTTCACACTTGACTTAATCTGAATTGAGTGGTTGAGTTAATCTAAGCTCAGTAAACTTCGTCCAATCTGAATTTAAACCGAGTCGAGTTCAGGTTACCCAGTAACTTGACTCGACTGGAAATCCACCTTGGTACTGACTCAACTTGATCCGAAAGACTCGTGTGTGTGGGTGTGTATCTCCAAATTTGATGTTTTAGATATGAGATACCGAAAAAAGGGCTAAAAGATACAGACCACGTTACTTTTTTGCTACGGATGTAAACCGTACTTATCGTTACTACGGTTTTAACCCATAGCTAAAAAGTTGACACACCATTAACAATTAATGGTGTTGTAAGGGGCTCTATGGGGCCTAATATATATATGTGTGTGTGTGTGTGTGTGTGTGTGTGTGTGTGTGTGTGTGTTCTATCTAATCCTTCCATCTATTTGGAAATATTACTTTAGAGCATGAAATAAAAAATCAGCTAGATCGAAGGCTCAAGTGGACCACATAGTAGGAAACATGGAGATTAAATCACATTTGCTTCCTATGGTGTGGTCCACTTGGGCCTTCAATCTACCTTAAGTTTGGGATCGTTAACTAAAATAATTTAATAAAATTAATGGTTAGAATGGATAGACAAAATACATCATGGTGGGCCCCACGGAGCCAATATCAGGACCATCCACGGTCCGTCTCACGAACCGACGCCCAAATTTGGGCGCACGCTCAAAACAAAGCTGCGCCCAAAATGGGGTTATTTCTCTCTCTCTCTCTCTCTCTCTCTCTCTCTCCGTTCCCTAATCCCCACCCCCCTCCCCCCCCCCCCCGATCTCTCTGCTCCATCTCTCTCATTCTCCTCCTTCTCTCTCCAATGCATCTTTGTCGTCTCTTCTATCTCTCTCCATTACAGCAGCCGTAAAGCTCGTACCCGAAGAAACACACGCCATGAAGCTCCTCTCCATAGCTCTGTGGTCCTTTCTACAAGTAGCTGCGAGGCGTCAACCTCTCTTTCTCTCACTCCATCTCTCCCTCCAAACATGTCTCTGATCGCAAATGAAGATTTCCAGCACATTCTTCGTGTTTTGAACACGAATGTGGACGGGAATCGAGATCTGATCTTGTGATGTTCGGTTAGGGTTCACTGATTTTGATAATTAATCTTGATACTGGTAATAGATTTTGGATTTTGTAGATCTGTTCATTTGTATCGGATTCTCTTTTATCTTTACAATTTCGTAAGTCTATATTGATTTTTTCTTTTGTGAATTGGGTTTTACAAGTTAGTGATTTGGGGAATCTGATCGGATTGTATGCTCAATGGCACTTGCGTTTGCTCCCTTACTATTCGTTTGATCAGTTCATACACAAGGTGGAACAAGTAGGTGCCACCAAGCGTGTACAGGTAAGCCACTTCGAATGCTAGGTTTGGCACATCTTTGCTCTGCACACATGTGTTGTAAGCTGTGTTAGTTAGGATTTTACTCAGATCAGCTTTCCTCTGTTTGGACATTGTAAAGGAAGCTAGTATAGGGAAAGATGCAATGGGCAAGCCATGTATCTTGGTCCAGAGGTCTAGGTTCTGTATTGAGCTAAAAAGGACAAACATGTCTTTCTCTCACTCCATCTCTCCCTCCAAACATGTCTCTAATCGTAAACGAAGATTTCCAGCACATTCTTCGTGTTTTGAACGCAAATGTGGACGGGAATCGAGATCTAATCTTGTGATATTGTTCGATTAGGGTTCACTGATTTTGATAATTAATCTTGATACTGGTAATAGATTTTGGATTTTGTAGATCTATTCATTTGTATCGGATTCTCTTTTATCTTTGCAATTTCGTAAGTCTATGTTGATTTTTTCTTTTGTGAATTGGGTTTTACAAGTTAGTGATTTGGGGAATTTGATGGGATTGTATGCTTAATGGCACTTGTGTTTGCTCCTTTACTATTTGTTTAATCAGTTCATACACAAGGTGGAACAAGTAGGTGCCACCAAACGTGTACAGGTAAGCCACTTCGAATGCTAGGTCTTGCACATCTTTGCTCTGCACACATGTGTTGTAAGCTGTGTTAGTTAGGATTTTACTCAGATCAGCTTTCCTCTGTTTGGACATTGTAAAGGAAGCTAGTACAAGGAAAGATGCAATGGGCAAGCCATGTATCTTGGTCCAGAGGTCTAGGTTTTGTATTGAGCTAAATAGGACAAAATCTTGGCTTATCTCTCTTCACTGAAATTGGGCCAGTCCACTCTTCGGCTCCTGTTTATTTGACTGGCCATATTTTTCAAATGATCAGTCACAGTTATACAGGCACGATTGACTTCCTGTGTTTTTTCTTAAGATATCAAGATTTATAGATCCTTAACCTAGGCATTATGACCATGAAAGCCTATTAGTTGATGATTTTGATAGAGGTCAGCTGTTACAAATGATGTTATTTTGATAGAGTATGGTAGGTGTTTGGTTTTTGGCCAATGAAAATGTTCTTGTATTGATATTCCTGTTTCTACTCATTTGAAATGTTTCTGCTCATTTGAAAGATTATATGCATGGTAGCAAAGATCATATGCATGGTAGTAGTTTGTTTTTTGGCCAATGAAAATATTCTTGTATTGATGTTTTAGTATATGCATATGGTGGAGCAGGACCAATTTCTGCTCATTTGAAATTTCTTGCAAGAGATGGCATGCAACTATATTAAGTTTCAGCTTCTTTGATATTTCCTGCAAGAGAAAGCTAACAACTATTGAGTGTGAAATGTTCTAGTAAGCCAGGGGTTCTGGATGGTCAAATTTTCTACGAGTAGGGCCTTAATCTTCTAAGCTTTTGGTTCGTTTGCTGTTTAGTTAGTTTGCTAGCTGGGCCAGTTTTTGTCGTTCCTGGTGAAATATGCAAGTTGTCTCCATCCTTGTTGGAGCCTTTCATGTGGTCTATTTGCTTATTTGCCCAAGCTTCTTCAAGTTTTGTCTCTCTCAAATTTCTGTCGTTCAAGTTGGATTGGAGCTTGTCTTCAAGATGGATTGGAGCATCAGTTTTAAGGTGTTCTTTTCTCGAAATATGGGATGGTAATTTTGGATTGGTAAAAATATTGACCAGGATTGCAATGGTCCATATTTCAGATTGCATGACTCGGAATGGAAAATGTAGTGGGATTGGCAAAATTTGGTAAACATCATTAACAATAACAAAATGATGCCTTGCCTATTAATGCAACGCCTAAATTGAAACAACTCAATAATTTTTGTGGCAAATAACATCTTGGTCCTATTGTTGTTCTAAATGTTATTTCATCAACTCTTAAAGAATCTTCTAATCTGGTTAAGTGAGTTCTGGTTTTATGGGGTTCTGTTGAGTTGTTAAATGAGGTTGGGGATTAGCTACAACCTTTTGGAGGCCTATTACTGTTCTAAATGTTATTTCAACGACTCTTAAAGGCAGTTCGTTGGTTTTGATGGAGACCTGTTTATGTCGTTTGCAGGCTATTTGAAGAGGAACATTTAATTTGACAAACATTGAGCTATTTTGTAGGATGTGCAAGCATGTAGGAAAATTTGAATTGACTTTTCTGTCTGACCTTGAGGGAGGCCAATAGCCAATAAAAGACTCCCATGATGGTTTGGAAGGTAAAGTTGGAGGACAGCAATTTGAAAACTCTTCTTGGGACATTCAGTCGTTTTTAGAGGTTGACCATATCGATACTGTTAGCATACAAGATACCCCATATTAGTTATAGTTTGAAACACAACTAATCTTTGTGTTAAGTGTCAGGTGAATTATGGATGAATTTGGATGGTGACCTCTCTCCCAAATGTCTGAATATCTTGCCATTACTTTCTTCTTCCTCACAATTGTAATGTTTTCATGTCTTTATTGCTTAACTACATTATATCATTTGTCTGAAATTTATATTCTCATGGCAAGCAGTTCCTGACATAGCATGTGTTGATATAGGTCTTCATCCTCTTTACAAATTCTTCCTACTAACTTTCTATTACTCTCTGTTGTGAGTCATTGATCTCATTGAACTCTTTCACAGTACTTACAATCAGAATTATGATTGGCAGATCATGGTTGGCAGCTATTTGTTTCAAGATCCTTAGTAGATCGATCCAGGCTACTTATCATGGTTGGCAGCTATTTGGTAGCTATTCTTTTTCATGTTTATGAAAGGGTTGTTATGACTTGTGAACTATGTTCGAAGATTTCATGCTGAATTGAGAAAACCACTCTTTTATATTAGATAAATGGCATTGATTCAATCATCCACTCAGCCAACACTTTATCCAATCCTTTTTATCTTCTCATTATAGTGCTAGGTTCCCTACTTTGGCAGGCTAGGAATGTGATGTTGGGTTTGTTCTTAGGAGCGGCATTTTGTTTCCCTCTTGGTAATAGTCCTATTCTCATCTATTTATATGAATGAATCAAAAGCTTACCGTTCGTTGCTTCCAAATATAAATTGGCGCTGCTATATTAATTTACACAAATACGACTTTTGTATTTTTCATGGAAGATATCGTGTGCACATTGTATACTAGGAGACTGCACGTCTCTTGCCATCTAATAGCAGATAGCAGGAATCTTAACATGCATTTCCAAATAGGCGTTTAAAATTTCACATTTTGTGAACCGCGTGAGATTCCCGTGAATTGTCTTTTATCAATCGAAGTTGCGTTCTTTATATAAAAACTAAAAAAAAAAACAGAGAATACGGAGAAAGCTAATCCTGTCATTTTTATTTTATTTTTTTCTCCTTAGAAAATGAATTGTTGCTGAAACAGATATGTGATCGAGTGATTGTGATGTGGTTTTCATCATCTTTAAATGATTTGTTGTCCAATTATCAATAGCTATCAGCTGAGTTTTTTTTGCTCTTTCATTGGGAGAGTTTGGAAAGCAAGAAGAGGACCCCATCATCATCTAGCATGGGGCTTTTTGGATTGACCTAAGCAGGCAACCATCAGAAACCATCTTCCTAGCAGATTGGCGGTTCATTCTATATCAGATTGAATGCTTCTTCTTGAAAGGTATGTAGAGCGTTCTCTTGCATAAAATTTTAAATTTTGGTTTCTCTATATTTTCAGTGATGATTTTGAACTCTTTTCTACTATGAAATCTATTTATATGCTTTCTGAATTCCTTGATTTAGTATTTTACTCTGTGTATTGTAATATGACCTTAGTTCTCTAGTTAAAGTCATGCCTTGTCTCCATATTCTTCCTTTAATTTAAAGGACATTTTGGTCAATGCCCTTTACAAGGGCAATGAGGAGACCGGCATTGTGCCATACTCCAATGCCCAAGTTTCTTAACTTCTACCTTGGGTTTGATTTGGGCTTAAATGCTTTCTCTGTTGATAGATCCTGTCAACATTATCATATCAGACTTATCATTGGGCTCTTAAAAAATAAAAAATCATGGGTGGGCTGACAATTATAACCAGTTATTTGATTTCTCCTTTCCAGTGTTGAATCATGCCTTTGTTTCTAGCAGATTCCCCTAATGCAGGGGTATTTTTACACCGGGCTCGAGTGGGATCACTTGTGGGATGGCACACTCGAGGTGGGGGCGGCCCACGGAGGAGGTCTCGTGTTCGAGACTCCTCACCGGGGGTGATTAATGCGCATTTCACACTAGGCTCAAGTGGGGTAGTCCGTGGGATGTAGGGACACACTCGGGGTGGGCGGCCCATGTGATTTGGGGCCCACGAAGGGGGTTCGACCGAGGTCCTAACCCATGCGATGTGGGGCCTGGGCTATGAGATAAAGGGATTGATTCGTCATACTCTAACTATTCGAGCTTTTAGAGCAAGTGGTTAATTGTCTTGCATCATTCCCCAGTTCTCTGCTTGGCATTTGTGACATGTGTAACATTTGAAGTACTGCATTATATGGCCTTCCATTGCAGGTTCTAGTTCATGGTTAGACAGAGGTGACAGAGTATTTGAAACAGTACTACTCAAAAAAATGTTTGCCCTCATGTATATGTTTCCCAGATCGAAGAGACAATCAACGTCAAATCAGATCTGTGTGCTTATAAGGTATTAGTAGGGATGTCCTTAAGTTTTTTGTGGACAAGCAATGGTTGAATATGCATTCATTTTTATTTTATTTTTTGCCATGAAAGTCCTTTTCCTTAAACTTAAGAAAGAATTGAACTTATTTTTATTCTTGGAAACTGGATGTAGCGTTCTTTTACTGCAATATAGATGGGAGTTCCCTTTGATTGCACTGTGACATGACCGTACATGTTGAAGGTAAAAGAACCCATGGAAGATATCTACTATTGAGGCAAAGGGTTGAGGTTAGTTTCTGTTCTAGAGGGCATTGGGTTGGATCCTTGCCTGTAGGAGACCTCACAAAACTAATACCCGTTTGGTTTCAATATAGTTTCCAGTGGAGAAACCCATTCCTTTGGAAGAACAGGCCTTGTAACCTATAGAACCAGTTGAATTTAGTAGGCAACAACTCAGCTGCCTAAATTGACAACGAATGAGAAATTGCAAAACCACAGGGTCTCTCCTGTTCCAATGCTAGACGCTAACACAGAAGATTTGGGCAAGATCGCCTCTACAATGATTAATCACAACTCAAGGCCAAACTGGATTCATGGGCAGCCTTCAAATACACAGGTATGTATGTTATTGGCTTTCAATATGATATGTATATTTTGGTTTTGTTTTTTAGAGGTTGCGAAGCTAAAGTTAACCTATCTGCTATATTCTCTCTATGCTGTCATAAACGCTATTTTAAACTAGAAATTTGAGTCAAGCTGATTGATCTTTCAGTAGTTTAAGATGTTTGAAACTTTGTTGTTTAATGTAAGTTTCATTTATTGTTAGTGAATAGAGCTTAATAAATCAACTTTAACTTAAATATGTTGTATAATGCATTAAAGTGTGTTAGAAGAAATGTAGGATGGTTCTCATTTTGAAATCATATCCAGTGTTATGTAGCTTGGTATGCCCACGTTCCTGGGTTGAAAGTTTGGACTCCATACTCATCAGACGACGCTCAGGGCCTTTTAAAAGCTACTATTAGAGATCTTGATCCTGTAGTTTTTCTTGAATATGAGTTGCTATAAGTAGCTTTTCGAACGTGGAACTATTTTTGTCATGTAAAACTTATCTGATTAGCATTGATTTTGGGATGATCCAGATTTGGAGAGTCTTTCCCTGTTTCAGTGGAAGTTCTTGATTCCAGTTTCTGCCTTCCAATAGGAAAAGCTAAGGTATGATTTTTTGGAGTGCATCACACGTTATCTAGAGTGCATCACACGTTATCTGCAAATTTAATATTTTACTTCAAGTTCCTCATCTCATGCCCTCCATTAATAGATAGAACGAGAAGGAAAAGATGTGACCATTACAACTTTCTCAAAGATGGTGGGTTATGCCCTTCAGGTGTGTGAGCTCTTTCTTTTAAGCTGTGGTGCCAATGACCAGTATGTGATCAATAGGTTTATTCACAATTTGCTTGTGTATGTTGCACTATTTTTGGAATTTGGTTGGCGCTTATCCTCGTTGAACTATAATAAGCTTTAGGCAGGGCAAAACTCGGTTATTTGGTAAGGGTTACAAGCCCAGCCTGACACAATTAAGACCAAAGGCCTGACCCAAGCTTGGCATGGGCATAGCACAAGCCGGCCAAAGCATTTTCTCTTCAGATCTAGGAGCTAGATGATGAAGTTTTAATGGAGAATCGGAGTTAGAATGTGTTTAGTGTCACCATGTCAGAGTAAGGCTGTAGTGGTTATTCTCAGAGTTGTGTTCCGACGAACCTGCTAGCAATTCTTGATGGTTTTGGGTCTGATCCTATAACTTGCTTTGTTTGATCATCGTCCTCCATTCCTATTATATTTACAACCGGCGATCTGTTGTATTCTAAAATTTGTTTATTTAGAAATGTTAATGTAGGATGTATTGTATGATTTAATTGTTATTTGTAATATGAATGCATCATTTTCTTTCCTAATTGCATTTTATGTACTATTCTTAGTAGCATTAATTGCTTAGATGAGTTGATCAATCACAGCAGGTTCTTGCAATGGTATAGATACCATTGTTATAATTTTAATTAGCTACGGATATTAGCCGTAGCTCTTGTTGTGAAACCGTAGCTGTTGTGACTTCAGTATATTGCTATGGATTTCAATCTAATTTTAGCTACAAATATTATCCGTAGCTGCATGTACATTTCGCTACAGAAATTTAGCTATGGATTATATCCGTAGCTGTATGTACATTTCGCTACAGAAGTTTAGCTATGGATTATATTCGTAGCTATATCTACTACGGGTCTAATCCATAGCTATATTTTTTGACCTTTAGCTACACGACTAATTACTACGGTCGTAGTACGGATTATAACCGTAGCAATAGGAATTAAGTTACGGCTTTTATCAGTAGCCTTTGTCCCTTTTGGTTGTGCCAGTGTAACTGTGGAGAGTTGCAATTCTGAAAGGTGCACCTAAGTTTTGAGTTATAATTTCAGCCTGTGGATACCCAATGCACCCAATCAAACTCAGTGCCGACTCAACTCAGCTCAGTACTTGTGACTGAGTCAGACTCAATCCAGATTATTCCAAGCCAGACCCAAACTCCGGTTGGGTCAGGCATGCTGGACTTTATACCAAGTCAGGTCAAGTTCGGGTAAGGTCTATTTCAGAGCCGGATCTAGTTGGGTGAGCCCTAACTTGGTCCTATTGAATTCTATGCTTAGTTCTAACTATATGTATCTCATGTATAAAATATGCCAGACACCATCTTCCATCGGAAAAAATTAGGCCTCAGCTTCTACGGCGTTCTTCATTGCTTCTTTTGGTGTGGCCCATATTTGGATACTGTCTATCTGTTGGGATATGGGCACAGTGATATATAATAAACACATTATTGTGTGGGGCCGTGTAACTTTGATGTCGTTTGAAACATTCCTATTCTAAAATGATATGGAAAAATGGATGAACGGTGTGGAAATAAGTCATTAATCAAGGGAGCCTCGGAACAGGCGGCAGTAGTACCTGATCCGCGCCCATGAAACTCGCTGCTGTCGGATTCAGTAGCTAACCCGTGTCGGACGCGGATTAGGTCCTACCCCTGCCCGGATGGTAATCCGTCTGGGCTGGGCTCTGTGGGGCCCACCGTGATGTAAGTGTTTTATCCACGCCGTTCAACACTTTTTTCAGATAATTTTAATATGCGAACCAAAAAGTGAGGCAGGTCCAAGGCTTAAGTGGACCACAAAGTGGGGATTGAACATCCACCATTAAAAACTTCTTGGGAGTCGGAGAAGTTTTGGATGAAGCTGAGATTTGTGTTTTCACTTCATCCACGTCTACATGACCCTATGAATAGGTTGTATCGTAAAAAAACATCACATTGGTCCTGAGAAAGGTTTCAACGGTGAATGTCATTATCAGTGTAAGTTCCTTTGGTGTGGTCCACTTAAGCCTTGGACCTAACTCATTTTTTGTTTCGCATATTCAAATTATCTGAAAAAAACGTTGAACGGCGTGGATAAAACACTTACATCATGGTGGGCCCCACAGAGCCCTGCCTGGACGGATTACTGTCCGGGCGGGGGTAGGACGCAATCCTAGTCCCCCGCGTCCGTCTACTATGCGACACGTATCCACACCAGATTGGTGGGCTGGCCAAGCCGGACGGTAATCCGTTCGGGCAGGGCTCTGTGGGGTCCAACGTGATGTAATTGTTTTATCCACGCCATTCATCTATTTTCTCAGATCATTTATAGTTATTCTTCTAAAAAAGAAGTAGGTTCACACCTCCAGTGGACCACACTAAAGGAAGCTGCAGTGATAATGACACCCACCGTTGAAACTTTTCTAAGGGACACCGTGATTTTTTTTTACCATCCAACCTATTAATAAGGTCATGTATACTTGGATGAATTGAAAAAACAAATATCAGCTTGATCTGAAACTTATCCAGCTCCCAAGAAGTTTTTAATAGTCTACGTTAAATCCCTATTTTGTGGTCCACTTAAGCCATTTACCTGCATAATTTTTTTAATCATACCTTAAAATGATATGGTAAAAACTATTAACGGCGTGGATAAAATACCTACATCACGCTGGGACCCACAGAGCCCTGCCCGGACGGATTGCTGTCCGGGCGGGGGTAGGACGCAATCCGCGTCCCGCCAAGCCCTGCTTCCATTGAAAATGGCTCTGTTCCGAAGGTAGCAACTAAGTGAGTATTACCCTTATTATGTGAGGCTCATCTTGATGAATTTTTTTCATATCCATGCCTTCCATCCGTTTCTTCAGATCATTTATTTAAATTATAAAAAAATTTAAGCAGATTATAATCTCAAGTTTACCACACCACTGGATAAAATGGTGAATAACCATTAAAAACTTTTTGTAGGCCACAAAAGTTTTGGATCAAGCTAATAATTATATTTTTCCTTCATCCATTTCTATTTTATCTTACTAACAGGTTGGATGTAAAATAATCATTAAGTATCTTCTTAGTGGGCCTTGGGAATGTTTTAATGGTGATCTCCCAATCATCATTATTTCTTGTGGTGTGGTTCACCTGAGAGTTGGATATTCTTAATTTTTGGGGTCATATTCTAAACTTGGATTTAAAAATGGATGGACTGATTGGATATATAAAATATGATCAAGGTGGCCCTACGGTAAGGGTAACACTGACTAAACTGTTACCTACACCTAATCCGCGGTCTACAGAGAAAAGGAAAGACATTTTTTCTCGAAAAGAGTCCTTGGTTTTCTTCTCATAACCCGGCTGCTATCCCTTCCCCTCTGGCTTCTTCATTTTAACAGGCTTTCTTCTTCACATCTCAGGTCGGTTCGCTTTTCTTTTTTTAATTCTTTAATTTAATATTTTTTTAGATTTTTTTTTTTTTTTTGTTTTTAAATATTCATACTAGAATCCTGATGGCAACTGAGACTGAAGAGAACCAGATCAACCCTACGGATGCCGTTCGTAGGAACGGAAACGTCTGCGGCCGAGCTGTGAGTATAAGTAGGATTTTATATACAGTGGGGTTTGTCATAGCAGCCATCAGTGGAAGCATGCTCATCAGTAGCCTAATCGGGCCGCAGTTTAGGCACCAAATCTTTTTGTGTTTTTCCGGTTTCATCGTGGGATTGGTGCTCATTTTCGTGGGGGTGAATCTCTGATAAGCACCCGTTTTTCCTACCTCACCACCCTCAGTGGTGAGATTTGATTGGTGGGTCATATGGTGTTTGAGAGAATTTGACATTGGGATTGAATTCTCTGTTCTTTTATTTTAATTTAATATTGGGATTGATCTGTTGAATATGCTGAATGTAACACTCACCACATGTAATTCCACATGGATTCAATTTATTTTTATTAGCTATTTTCTCTTAACTATTTACTTTATCATAAAATGCTTTTATAGCTCATCCATTCTCATTGGAGGCTCCTCTGAAAAATATCTGCCATGAAGGAGGTCTATCATGAGATGTTTCTGACATCCATTTTGATCATTGTTTTTATGACCTAATTTTAGACGTAGGACTTAAAAAACTAGTTCTATCCGTGATTCAAGCGGACCACATGATTGAAGATA
This sequence comes from Magnolia sinica, assembly GCF_029962835.1. Lineage (NCBI taxonomy): Eukaryota > Viridiplantae > Streptophyta > Magnoliopsida > Magnoliales > Magnoliaceae > Magnolia > Magnolia sinica. The sequence goes on along the minus strand of NC_080584.1, from coordinate 6,263,857 downwards.
TTGTAAAGGATGATGGCTACCTTTTAAATTGTTTCTCTCAGTGGAGTCTAAAAAATCATGGTTTATCCTGAGTTTTTTATCCTAGCTTAAATTTTTGTGTAGATCTAATGATTCAACTGAATTTCACAAAATCATCGTTATGGACTTGTATATAATCAGTGGTGAACATCTCTCTCACCAGTTTCCTTTGGTGTGGCCTTCTAAATCACAGGTTAGCCTGATTATTTGGCCTTGGGCCTAATGTGGATTACACATCTGATAGTCAGAGTGGATTTTCATACACATCTTGGTGCCTTTCTTTTCTTTCTTTAAGGTAAATATATTGTTGGTTGATTATTTTTTTACAAAGCCCATCATGATAATTATGTAAAGTATATTTGAACTATTAGATGCCACACAAATATTTAGGCTTCACATCCAAAAGTCAAGATAATCAATGATTCAGGTGGGCCATAATAAGGAAAAGAGTTTGGAGGGTGGGCTGTATCTTATAAGTTGTTTCTAATCGTGTGGTCCACTTGAATCACCAATGCAGGAAGCTTTTTAGCACCATGGCTAATATTGAGTGACGCAATTGGTGATTGGAATGGGCAGTGATGGGCCACATATCTTTCAGTTTTTGTGGGTAGGAGGCAGTTGAGTGGAAGCTTTGGTGGGCAGGAGGCAGTTGAGTGGAAGCTTTGGTGGGCAGGAGGCAGTTCAGTCTGCATCGAAAGCCAAAAGATACTTTTTATGATGAGGAAAGGACTTATCTTTCAGGTGTGACAATTGAGGGAAGCTGATTGCCTGATTGCGTCTGACCTTGGCTGGACCTTTAAGCATCCGACCAAATCTTTATGGGGACCGACTGTGATGTATCTGTTTATCTGCACCATTCATCCTTTTTTTTTAAATCATGTAAAGATAGGGACGCTGAACCACTGGAGCATTGGATCTGCCTCATTTTGAGGCTTATATCTTAACATGATATGAGAAAAGGGATGATGGGCTTTTTGGAATTTTTAACGGTGAGTTAATCACCACTGTCTCCCGTGGCGTGGGCTACCTGAGATTTGGGTCTGCTTAACTTTTGAAACCACATCTTAAAATGGTCTGGAGAAACAGATGAATGGCATGGATATACAAGAAATCATCAAGGTGGGCCCCACAGTATGGGTAACACCCACTAAGGTGTATTCGAGATAAGCCCAGGCCTTTTCTTTCTAAAGCTTCTTTTTTTTTTTTTTTTTCTGGCCTCGGCTCATCTCCTGCAGAGATGCATATTAGGCAGTGAGGAGCTCACCACTCTTAGCAATGATGTGGTGATACAGAGCCATTTGATTGGTGGAGCCATGATGGCCTATACCTTTTTCAAAGTTTGTCTGTACTTGATCTATCTTTAACAACGGACAACATCACCAATCAAATCTAGTGTTTTTCCATAGCTAATCCACATCCCTGTGACAGCATATGGCTCCACCAATTGAATTTTACCTGATCACCACTGCCTTTAAGCACCCGATGTCCTATTTTCTTGATTTTTTTGCTTTGCCCGAGTAAGAAAGGCAAGTTCTTTTTCTTTTCTTTTGTAAATTCTTTTTAATTTAACATTGGGGTTCGCATTCACAACATAGAGCTCCTTATTGGTTCAATTTATTACTTTTATGAAAAAATAAAAAGAGAATTATACTGGAAAGTTACTCATAATTATTCACCTTATCATAACATGCCTTTTAAGTTTTATATTTACAAAATGATGCATCTTTTCGTCCAGTCTCTCACTTGCATGCCCATGTTACATATTCAGCCCACATAAAATCCCCATCATAAATGGACCTACTATGATGTTTTTCCGAAATCTTGTTTGGTGCATGGTATTAGATGGAATTAGGTGGTTTGAAATTGCATTTGATCCCATGTAAATTTCGGCCGGGATTAGATTAATCCCAATATCATGTATTCCAAAGCCAATAATGGATATTGTAGGTAAATTTCAAAATTCACTACATTTTTAGGCCGCACGTTGATGCTTGTGTTTTATCCATATTGTCTATCTATATATGCCCTTTTACGCGTGGCATTCAAGTTGCATATGCATATGGGTGACCAGCATTGTGAAATGTAGTTGGTTGACTACAATTCCATGGTCCACCGAGCGTAGGCATCACTAAATACAGTGTATTTCCTAAGGGAAGAATTTGATCCCAAATGTGGAATTGGACGGTGGAAATACTATGGTATTTCCAGACAAAGTACCTATAAGTACTCATCTTGCCATTCACTTGTTCTATTGGTCTTTTCATGGCTTCAGTGCCTTAGCCGCTAGGTATAGCATGAGCGATCTCCTTGTGTAAAGGCATTTGGATCATGCATATTCAATATTCATTTATTCTCAAGAAGGCAGAGATTGCAGCTTGTTTTCTATGCTCTTTAGTTTCTTGTTTTTTTTACCATTTTGTATGACGCTCCTTTATGTAGATAGCTTCTATTAATTTGTTCCTGTCCACTAATAGATTTTATTTTATACATTGAATGCATAGAGCATTGGGCAATTAGGAGCATAGATTGAAGTAGCAGTTTCGAAGTGCAACTTCCTTGGGAAATGAACTTGTACGACTTGCTGTGACTCAGCCCCTTGCTAGTTCTGTATAGGTATGGGTACTCATTTTGTTTCAAACTAAGACAAAGATACCAAGTTGCAGGGGATGATTTTGCAAACCATAGTAGTTGAATTTTCAAATTGACGTAAGATAGATGAGTGCCAAGACAAGGAAGGATAAAATTAGAAATGGATGCATGTGCATGAAGTGGCAACAAATTCAGGTGCGAGAGTGGGGAAGCGTCACTTTTGAAATGAAAATAAGTATAAATATATAGAAAGTGTGACTCAAAACTGATAATTATGATAAAGAATCTTCTGATTATCCTTATCATCTTTCCCTTGTATATCCATTAGGATAGCTTTAGTATTCATGGTATGTTCGCATATGTAATAGTAATGACTTGTCATGTATAATGCAATTCTTTTCATGTGTAGGGTGATTCACCTTTATAAAAATCATCTTGGAGTTAATGCAATATACCAGAAAATCTTTGGAGAATTCTCCAATTTCTTCTTGTGTTCCACAGTTATCAGAAACAAAATTCCGAATCGGGATTGACACCTAGTTAAAAGGATCTTGCAACTAAGGTTAACTAGAGATTTGGTTTGAAATAGGGTGGAATGGTAAAACATGATTCATGTAGCTAAATCCAATTTGTTGGGATAAGGCTTAGATGAGTGGTAAGGATGCAAGGCAGGAATATGATGAGTGTTACGGAGCTGCAATTGTTGAGATGGATATGTGGGAAAATTGGGAAAATAGAACCAAGAATGTGGTCATTTAATATAGAGATAAAACAATGGAGAGACAATTAGGATGATTTAGCCATGGTTAAGGAGGGAACTTCCTTTAGGGTTGAAGGTCTTGAAAGGAGGATGATGAGAAGATCTGAAAGGACTTATATCAAGGTGGTTAGAAGGGATATAAAATAGGTCAATTGCCAAAGATCTAAAAGGACTTGTATCAATGTGGTTAGAAGGGACATATGGATGTTTCACTTGCAAAGTACAGAGCTTTGGGAATTATTGTATCAATGTGGTTAGAAGGGACATATGGATGCTCTTTAGTTTCTTGTTTTTTTTACTATTTTGTATGACGCTCCTTTAGATAGTTTCTATCAATTTGTTCCTGTCCACTAATAGATTTTATTTTATACATTGAACGCATAGAGCATTGGGCAATTAGGAGCATAGATTGAAGTAGCAGTTTCGAAGTGCAACTTCCTTGGGAAATGAACTTGTACAACTTGCTGTGACTCAGCCCCATGCTAGTTCTGTAATAGATATGGGTACTCATTTTGTTTCAAACTAATACAAAGATACCAAGTTGCAGGGGATGTTTTTTCAAACCATACTAGTTGAATTTGCAAATTGACGTCAGATAGATGAGTGCCAAGACAAGGAAGGATAAAATTAGAAATGGATGCATGTGCATGAAGTGGCAACAAATTCAGGTGCGGGAGTGGGGAAGCGTCACTTTTGAAATGAAAATAAGTATAAATATATAGAAAGTGTGACTCAAAACTGATAATTATGACAAAGAATCTTCTGATTATCCTTATCATCTTTCCCTTGTATATCCATTAGGATAGCTTTAGTATTCATGGTATGTTTGCATATGTAATAGTAATGACTTGTCATGTATAATGCAATTCTTTTCATGTGTAGGGTGATTAACCTTTATAAAAATCATCTTGTAGTTAATGCAATATACCAGAAAATCTTTGGAGAATTCTCCAATTTCTTCTTGTGTTCCACTGTTATCAGAAACAAAATTCCAAATCGGGATTGACACCTAGTTAAAAGGATCTTGCAAGGTTAACTAGAGATGTGGTTTGAAATAGAGTGGAATGGTAAAACATGATTCATGTAGCTAAATCCAATTTGTTGGGATAGGGCTTAGATGAGTGGTAAGGATGCAAGACAGGAATATGATGAGTGTTACGGAGCTGCAATTGTTGAGATGGATATGTGGGAAATTTGGGAAAATAGAACCAAGAATGTGGTCATTTAATATAGAGATAAAACAATGGAGAGACAATTAGGATGATTTAGCCATGGTTAAGGAGGGAACTTCCTTTAGGGTTGAAGGTCTTGAAAGGAGGATGATGGGAAGATCTAAAAGGACTTATATCAAGGTGGTTAGAAGGGATATAAAATAGGTCAATTGCCAAAGATCTAAAAGGACTCGTATCAATGTGGTTAGAAGGGACATATGGATGTTTCACTTGCAAAGTACAGAGCTTTGGGAATTATTGGCCAAATAGGATTGGTTTATTTTGAATCTTTCCTTTTGTGATTTTATGTTGCTTTCGTGAGAAGACTTCATATTGCATTCATGAAAAGATTTCGTAGGGTCTTTTTCCACAATAACTAGTATCAATGTAACATGCACAACGATTGGTGTCACTGGCAACGTCAACGTTGGGCATTTATTTTTGTTTTAGTAATACTCATATATATATATATATATATATAGACACACACACTTCACTTTATTACCATGTGTAGGGATAGATTTGAACCACTGACATGAGGATTTTCAGCCCTTTGATTTGTTTTAGCCACCTCATGTGTCATGAATAGGCGTGAAATAGCATGTGTATGTTGAATCCAAACTATGTATTTGGTGAGCCACCTCATGTTAACCGGACATCCCACCAGAATTTTTTAGTAACTTAAATTTTGGGGAGTCCCTTCATCATGGTTTTCACCTGATTAATGGTTTTGATGGTATGAATCTCGTACATGTACAAAACATGTCAGACACTATATTCCATCAGAAAATTTTAGGCCTGGCTCATATTTGGATGCTGTCTATCAATTGGAGTGTGGACACGGTGGTCTTTCCATCCTTCATCGAAAAGCTATCGTTTGATATGTATTGCATTATCTGTATTTATTGAGCTCTTTTTACCAACTTGATAAATTCATGGATTTGGAAAATCATTTTTAGACAATTAAACATTCTTAAGCCATTTTCTTTTTATAACTAAAAGGATTTATGCCAAAATAGCAATATATAGGAAGAAGAACAAAAAGCCTTTGACACATAACGGGTCTTAAAAGTATTACCGAGTCCACCACATTGAGATTACCCATTAATAATTTATCAAGCTTGAGTCTCTCGCAACTTAGGAGTTAGTATGGGTCCAAACGCTAAGATGATTAGATCCCGCAATAAGTTATTTTATTTTAATTACTAGGATAAGGGTTGTGCAAGGAGAGAATAATTGGTATTAAACCGAGGAAGGAGAGTGTACACAAGCGGAAAGCTAGAACTTCATATAGACTGTGAAACTCAGTTCATCCGAGAGACATACTGAAGTGGTAAACAAAGCAATGGGCCTCTTTTAGAGAGTCCCTTCTCTCCACTAGTTGATAGCACCAAGGGAATTCCCAAGATGTGTTCCTTTATTCATCATTCTTAAAAAAGGAAGAATTCTGAATGTGGAAATAGAGACCAGGAGAGATAGGAAGAGAGAAAGAATAGGAAAGAAACACCTAGAGTTCTATAAAAGGTCGACATTGTTAGCCCCACCATGATGCATGTGCATTGGACATTGATGCTTTTTCGAGCCCAATTCATAATTTAGGTGGCCCCACCAAAGAAAACAGTTGCTTGTAAAACACCCACCATTGGTTTACGTGTGGGGCCATAAAGATGTGATTCAGACGTCCAACAGGTCTATTGTCTGTGTCCCATTTAGATGAAGGAAACTCCAGTAGGCGTTATAAAGTAATTTTAGATGTATTTTTATGGTTCATCTGCTTCCAAATGGCGTGGTCCACTCAGCATTACTGACTTCACGCACATTAGCTAATTTAATTGGTGGAGAGGACCACATAGATTGATAGAAAAGTCCAAGGTTGAAACCTGTGTAAACGGCCGGCAGTGAACACTGCACACGTAGCACAACATGGAATACTTGTGCAAGATCTCGGCCGCCCATTTATGTGGGTCTCCCCATATAAATGACCTGTCCTAAATTCAAGCCATCTGAATTACTCAACACAATTGGCAAGGGTTTTCTAAGCCGTCCACCTGCTTTGAACAGTGGGGCATCTCATAAGCAGTGTGTCCTGATTTTAGGGACATGATTAAAAATTCAGACCCACTTGATGAACGGATTAGATCATGTGCACGAATGCCTGTGCGCTGAGCAAACCTCTCAAAGATTTTCAAAAGCTCTGGTGGGACAAATATATGATAATATCACGAAAATTATCATAATTTTCATGAAACTTTTACATAATACTGCCTCTCGTATTTACATCCCGTTGCCTATTTAAATTAACTTTTCATAAATACCATATTATTGAGGTAGCTAGTATCATGTAAAAATTACTAATGAATATAGTAGTGGGTGGTGGGGCCTACTTTTTGGAAGGTGAAGATTGGCAGCCGACCTTAATTAGGATAACCCACCTTTAGATTTTCAAAATACATGTGGGTGAGACTTTTTGGGTTATTCTAAATTCATTATAGGATACAACAGGTGGAGGGTCTGGATTGGAGACACGCGTACAAATACATCAAATACGTGTCATATGATTCCTCATCTAAAAGCATCTGCGTAAACAAGTCGTGGGCCCCACTTAACGCCTGAAGTGCATGGAGAATCCATCAGGGTTGAGCAGGAAAGAGAGAAGGCAACGGACTTCAAGCCCTAGCCACTTTGGACGCAAAGGATGGGGTGTTTGGACCCCTGGTCCACTGTACACGTGGCAAACTTCTTAACCATTTGGTTCGTTTTGTTGAATTTGGACCGTTTAACTTTTTATTTCAACTGTACATTTGATGGCCACCAGTTAAATGGTTAGGACGGTTTGTTCAGTGTTAGTTTGGTCAATGTTCAATCTGCCGTCGTCCGTAGTGGCACATGCATGGTTTGGACGGTCTAGATTGGCTTGAATATATGCCATGCGCGGTACGGGGGCAATGGATCGCGGTGGTCTATGGTTTGTTGGAGAGACGTCTATATTTAGAGAGCTGATGCAGTGGAATCGGAAGAACCGGAATATTGTGGGGGCTATCTTTAAATCAGGTCTGTCCCTTCGCATGGCTCTAGCATGGACGGCTTATGTCTCAAAAATCACAGTTATTAGATGATCATTCCCGTGTTTCTCAGAGAGAGAGAGAGAGAGAGAGGTGGGTGGGTGCCGATTGCTACTATTCCGGCGAAAGCCCCACCGAGACAATAACCGAACGAAGTTAGGAAGAGGTAGAGGTTGGAATATGTGAGAGAGACAGGAAGATATTTTTAAGATGAGAGAGAGAGAATGGGAGTGTAGGTTGCAGCTTGGAAGAAGAGAGAAATGTTGGAGATCTGGCCATACGAAGCATCTTAATTTATATTAAATCAAACAAGAGAACGAAAATTCAAACAAATACACGCAAAACACATGATTTTTACGCGAAAAACTCTTGTAAAAAAAAAAACTATGACACAAAGCAACAATCAATCTAATATTAAGAGTAGATTACAGGGATAGAGAGAACTTTCAGCAGAAGAGTTTCTTTGGTCCTTGGAGGGTGAGATCCCAGGGAGGGTTTTGCAGTAGCAGTTTGTGTTCCAATTGGCTGGGACGACTGGGCAGACAAGGTCTAGGTCGCAGGCTGCTGTTGAGGAGCTGCTGCAACCCTTCGGCCTCTACTTCAGTCTATATTTCTCTGCTTCATCTAGTGGCTGCTGCCTATGTGTTGCTGTGGTGAGTCTTCACTGGGAGGTGCTGATGCCAAGGTTGGCTTTGGGATTTGTTGTTTGGGATCATAGCAGCAGAATGTGTTCTAATGTCATAAATTTGGGAGGGATGGCTGGGAAGTTATGGCCCACTTGGTTCAGTGGAATAGGCAGCTGGATGGTTTGTATAGGTGGAAAATTGTTGGTAGGGAGGGTAGCCGCAACAGCCTGTGGGAACTAAAGAAGGTCGAGGAGTGGAGGAGTTGGAATTGTCTCCTTGCTAATGGTTAGTGAGATGGCGTCATCCGGGTAGTTATTTATGCCCATTGAAGGGTTGTTTGGCTTGCTTTTCTCATTTTCTGTTTCTGATTAGCAGATATGATAGGTGAGGCCTGATGTTTTGTGTGGAGCCCACTCGAAAGTGTACCTTGTACATAGTCTGTTCTTTTAACAAAGATACAGGGGCATTGCCCTCTTTTCAAGAAGAACAAAAAAAACGGACAGAGAGAACTTGTAACTAAAACCCTAACTCACACTCACTCTCTCTCTCTCTCTCTCTCTCTCTCTCTCTCTCTCTCTCTTTTGGAGGGTCTTAAAAAACACAAAAAACAATCAAAATTTATAACTCTCTCTTAACTCCAACATAACTAACCCGAAAAGCCACTTGTTGTAGATCCAACCTTATGGAAGCACCTTAATCTCGATTGAAACAAATAAGAGAAAACAAAAACTCAAGAAGATACGTATAAAAGACATGATTTTTACATGGAAAACCCTTAAGGGAAAAAACCATGGTACAATAGATCTAATATTTAGAGAACATTAGAGGGATAGAGAGAACTTATAACCAAACCTCTCTCTCTCTCTCTCTCTCTCTGGGTCTCAAAAATTCTCTCTTAACCCGAACACAACTAATCCTAAAAGTCATGCTTTCACTAGGGAAGTATCAAAAATACTCATCTTATGGTCCACTAATACTTAGGCTTTATTAGCATGTAAAACATGAGTCATATGAGCTCAGAAAAGTGAATAACTCAATATTGATTTAGGTCTCACAATTTTAACAAAAGGAGTCATGGCTTGGGTGAGCTCCACGGTAACGTTTATGCAGTTTCGGGTGGACCACGGGATTAGAAATAGTGTCAAGGCAACACTTATCCTTAAAATTATTTCCCTTGGTGTGGCCCCTTTGAATTTTGGGCCCTACCTCTAAATTTTAATTTGGTATCTAATGATTGGAGTGTATTTCATATAATCATTATGGTGGGCCCTGTAGAAATTAAAGGTGGACATCCTTCTCCTTACTATTGCCTTTGATGTGGCCTGCGTGAATCGTAAGTTAACCTTATTTTTTACTCTAAGCTTAACGTATGATTACACATATAATGGCCAGAGTGGATTTCACATGATATACATATCACGGTGGGTCCCTAAAAAATGAAGGGCCTCCATGAAACTAAGGTTTTTAATGTATGAGTGGAAATCTAAATGTGTGTTTGGGAGAGGAGCACCCTTTTGATTTTTCACGACCCACTGAATTGTGTATTTGAAATCTACTCCATCCACTTAGATGTGTAATCTCACAATGGGCACAGGTCCCAAAATAGGCTGACCTTTGATTCATATGGGCTACAAAGGAACAAATGGGAGAGACACATCCACCCTTAACTTTTCCGGGGCCTACGATAATAATAATATAAAATTCAATCCAACCATTAGATGCCACAACCAAATTTAGACATGGCCCAAACGTGATCAAATGTGCTATACTAAGTAAAATAGATTGAAGGGTGAACGTTGCATTGTACATTATTTTCAATCATGTGGTTAACATGAACTATGGATGGGGCTGGTACTTGAGCCATGGGCCTAAAATGGAGTGATGCACCTAGTAGTTGGTTGAATTTCATATAAATATTATGATAGAGTCCATCTGAGTTTTTCTTAAATTCTCTTGCTAACCTAACGAGCCACGGTCTGTTGTACACTGTATAAGCCCGACATGATTGATAAGTGGGCTTGAATTTTAAGCCCGTGCAAAACTTTGGGCCTGAAACTCCAGCCCATGTTCGACCCCCAATGGGCTACTTGGCCCATTGAGAGCCCAATAGGTTTGGTACATCGCACCTCACACGTGGTAAACTGTACACGTGGGAGACATTCGAGCTGTGAATACTGACAAGGTAGGTTACACCGTCCAGATGATCAGAGGCACTATCAGATGGCTCTAAATTAGACGTGTGGCCTGAGCCTCATGCGGTGGGTCCCACTTCATGCACGGCTTCGATGTCCTACACGAACGTGGCACGTGTGACTAAGGGTACAACGTCTGTTGCTGCCCACTGGGCCCACATGCTGCGTAGTTCAATGATAGGAACCGTCCATTTTGTAAGTGTTCCAATGATCCGAACCGTCTATTTGGTGGGCTGCATGCTATACGGTCCATCCTAAGGAAGCTACAATTGATAGATGCTTGAGACAATCACTATCTGTTGAAGAATTAGACAAATGGAAACAACAATTTTCAATGGCTCTTAATCAACTCTAAAAATCAAAAGTTAGGGTAATCAGAAACATCCAATTATTGAATAATAAAATAATTAGGTTTGTAATGAGAACATGAACGGTTAACTTGATTAATGAGGTACCTTAGTGAAAAGTTAAATAAATAGGTATGTATATGTAAATATCATCTAAATGGGGTAGTATTTTTTTTAAAAAAATCCTGAAATATATCAGCAGATTTTAAAATATTGTATTTTTTATTACTATATTAACTAAAGAAATATTAAAACCTTCAAGGAATTTGTTCCATAAATATCTATTTTAAAATAAAATTTTATTAATGTGCAATAAATAGTTTTAAATATTTTATATTTGGTGAGATTTTGCTAATAATTTCTCAAGAAAAACCTCATAATTTTGAAAATATCAAAATCTCATGAGAAATTGCAGAGAACGTCATTTTTTCAATAGGGGATAGTCATGTCATGCCTAAGATCCATATATTCACCCGTAGTGGCTCATCTAAATTTTGGAATAAATTGGGTTTCAATATATCCCTCAATCTTAGTGGGACGCACCCAATTACTGTGGTGAACCACACACATTAATGTTTGAGGTGGACCACACATTCTATTGATAAGTTTCTATGATGGGAATTCTCAGGAGGTCACCTCTAACAGGCAGGTCAGAACTTTCTCCAAAGATTTTTTAATTATTAGGTTTTTCTCCTGATGTTATTTGGAAAATCTCATTGAACGAATTGTTTGAAACATATCTATTAATGTTATATATATATATGTGTGTGTGTGTGTGTGTGTAATTATTGCAATGAAAACATAATATTCAAATTTTGGCTAGTTTTGATAATCTTATAATAACATCATAATAGTATAGTTTAGTATATTTACCACGATATTACTGAGAGATTTTTAAAATTTATACCTGTGAGGTGGAGCACCCCATTTATTATAATAATTATTATTATATAAAATAGAAGGAGGAGGCCATCATAGGGTTGTAAAGGCATTATGTGAAGGTAAAGTTGGTATATGTTGATGGGCCGTAACCATCGTAATAGCCATTACAGAAAGGATATAAAAAAATTAAAAAAATAAAAAAAGACCAAAAAAGGCCATTAAAACCCCTCGATGGCCCATTATGCCTCTCATATAAGCCAGCCTTGTAATGGTCCATGATAAAGCCGATACAAGGTTTTTTGTTGTTGTTGTATATATATATATATATATATATATATATAAGAGAGATCATAACAACTATTGCAGCTGCTATTATGGCTACCGTTGCCATTATGGAATATTTTGGCCAACATTGCATTCACTGACTTTTAAGGTAGGTTATTTATTTATTTATTTTAATGATGCTAATGTCTCAAGCTTGTTTTGAGATCTGAAACTCAAATTAGCTAACTGTACTTTCATAGTTTTTTCCTCCCTTTCTTTCCTCCTTTTTTATTTTTTTATTTTTTTTATTTTTTTATTTTAAAGTTCACTTGCCACATATCTAATGTTTATTAAGCAGTTGAGATGGTTTTAGGGATATAGTTAGCACAAGCCTTAGATTGTTTATCTAATGGGCCGGGAATGCATGGGTGTAATGCCCGATATATATATATATATATATATATATATATATATATATATATATATATATATATATATATATATTTTAAGTGAGGTTCTCCGAATAATATCCCTGGAAAACCCTAAAATATTTCCTCTTATCTCTCATTATCTAAACTCTCCCTCGTATTTCATAGTCTATCAACAAACCATCTATCTTAAAGAGGGAGTGTGTGAGAACGAGAATTCTACATCTCATTTTATATTTCCTCTTATCTCTCATTATCCAAACTCTTCCTCGTATTTCATAGTCTATCAACAAACCATCTATCTTAAAGAGGGAGTGTGTGAGAGGGAGAATTCTACTATGACTCAAAGAACCAAAGAAAGAAAATCGTAAGAAAAAAAATGAGAGAGAAAGTGAGAAAGAAGCTTTTAGAATTCGCTTATTCATTTTAGTACAATGATCCTTTCTTTGTTTTCTTTCTGCAGTTATTTAATTCATTATTGATCTACACATTAAACGGATTAAATTAATCAAGTATCCATTGGTACGTCTAACTCATTCATGTAGAAAGGTACACAGATGCACCTGGCTTTAGGGTTGATGTGCAAAAGGTGAGATTTTTTCATGATAGCAGTGATAGACATGATCTATATATTTCACGGGTTTTCTAAGAGTCAGTCATGTAATGATTTCAAAAATCAGACCTATTCGACACCTCAATGGACCGTATTGATTATAGATTTACAACGGTTCTTACTTAAATTAAGGAAATTGAATTAATACTTGAATAATAATTCTTTGCGCAAGCTACAATTTGGCATAGAGAATTACATGACCTAATCTGAAATATGTGATTAAATCCTCACCCTTCATCATATTTTTAAGAACAAAATTAATTAAGATTCTAAATTTCAGACCGATAGAACCATTGGATGAGCTGCATCAATCCAATAGTAGGTAATGAATTATGTGTTAATTTATTGTGTGGAACCACTAGATGGTTAAGATCTGGACCGATTATCAAAATCTAGATATCAGATGATGATAACATGTATATTTGATGATCGATCTGACCATTTAATAAGATGCATTGACTAATTAATGTGATCATTGTGAATTGTAATAAATTAATGTATAGATGATTGGATCAAGATGATCATTTGTTGTCCCTTGAAATTGATCAAGTGATGATCAATGGTTGGCATTGATCCATCCATCAAAATGTGATTTGAACTTTAAATTATCAAAATAAATAAATCTCTAAAATTTTGTGTAAATTATCACAAAGCATATAAAAATTCAGAATTTTAGGGCTAAAATATAATTTTTTGTGAAGTAATGGAGTTCTGGTATAAAATTTCAGAATGTTACATAATGCCGCTCAAACCTTCAGAAAAATCAACTTTCAAGACTATTTATAACAATACCTTAATTTTGTAATATTATTTCTTAATTTATGAATCCATTAAATGAGATATCTTATTATTTAAATGGATTTAGATTGATCAAAGGTAGGCTCCATCATGTGAATTAGTGAGATTAGAAAATAATTTTCATTTATGTGATTTTAGAAAATTCTAATTCAAGTCAAATCATTGGTTTATGAAATCATCTCTGCAACATTGATGTGAGTAATCCCAACGTATTTCACCTTCATTAAGTTATGAAGTATATGCCAGGTACCCGAAAACTGGGTCAAGGCAATTTGTATCAAATAAAGTTCCTAATTAAATGACATGTGGGTTATGGTTGGAGAATAATTGGTAGGTTCTTAAAAATTAGAAACCCAAATTTAAGCTTCCATTGCTTGGTTAAAAAATAGGGAATTAAATCTCAAACTCACTATGACTTTTTTTAGGTCTAGAACAACATCTTCCTCAAATTTCAGGTAGTAAGGAGGTTTGGAGAAGGTGTTTCTAATTTTCTGACAAATTTCTATGTAGGCTAAAAATCTAGATCAGTTTAGTGTGCTTAATCAAATCTAATCAAATTGTTATTCAAATCGTGTCATAATCTTGTCTTGTGTATCTTTCCTCGAACCTCAATTACCTTGGCGATATCTTGGTATTCTAGCTGATAGTTTAAGATTTGACACTCAACTAAAGTGAAGATGTAGTTTGATCTCAAAATGACATGTCGCTGGCTGTCTCAAATTAAAAGCTTTGGTATGGGCTGCCTCTCTCCAGGTGTCATGTGTCAATGACTGAGATGTTAGGGTCCCCTAGATGGCTTGTTTCGATAGGAAAGAGTTGCTCAAGGACATACTCGATTCTTTAGTGGCACGTCGAAGGAATGGCCCTGACCTTATGTAGACAGGGCAGCTTGAGGAGGAGATGAATGATAAAGGGATATCCAGCACCTGAAATGTGATTGTAGACGTGTTTGGACCAACTTGTAGTTTAATGCAATCTCCCTTTGGGCATGTCTTCGGGAATTGTTAAATGCTTTAGCATTCATGATGCTCGGTCTAAACATGTATGGTTTCAGTCCTAAATACGTGATAGTCCGAATAGAGCATACATTCAAACTTAAACCACTGTTAATATGCATGAGTGAGATATTGCAATCTTTATGACAAATGGTTTTATTCAACAGTTACTATGGTCGCAACCTTCTGGTGGCAACTCATCATATGAGAAAGTGATGGCTCGTGGGGCGATGAGTTGTCTTATCATACGGTCGACCATTTTTGATAGTGCTTCTTGGGAGATGTGCATGTCATTCAATGTTTTGATGAACATTTTTTGATAGGTTTCGAATGTACGAAGGAGTTCCCAAACGAATATCTAGGCTGGAATAGTTTTGAGTTGAGTGGCCATGTCATAGGCCTTTTTGGCCTTGATGGTTATCTCTGCCAATGGTCTTTAGGATCTCATCGGATCACGCCTCTCTAAAACCATTGCCCATTTGGATTCATGTTGCCCACTTCAAGCACTTTGGATGGTATCGCGCGATTGTTTTGTTGTCGAAGATGTCACCCGTCCTTGAAGAACCAAAATAGGCTACGATGGTGGAGGCGATGACTTGTGGGAGATTGGGCCTAGATGATTCGATCGGGATGACGAGTTTGCCTGTAGGAGCACGAGAGGTGGTGCGGGTGGATTTTCTTGGAGAGAAATCGCCTAGACGATTTGGCCGATTCATGTAGCATGTCACATGGGGAGAGATATCCTCATTGCAAGGTGTTTGGCAGAGGGCTAGCAATGGGTGGTGGCTCTAGGGCTCTCCCTATGAGAACCACTGGGTGATGGGGTCTAAGATTGGCTATGATTGGTGACTGGATTGGTTGCACGGGGTGCGCCCTTATAAAACTAGTGGTTGGTCCTACGATTGATGTGCATTGTAGACTGGATGGCGGGTTGGCTCGTGGGTTTTTTCTTAGATAATCAATGAAGGAGGGAGTGGTGCCCCTTGTAGAACGAGATGAGAAAGTTCTTGGTCGTAACTCACGGTCGAATTTGCCTGAAGAAAACGAGGTGGATAATCTCAAATGCATCAAGCATTTGATAATTGATCCATGAGCAATACATTGTCTTCATTGAAATCCAATAAATAATTAAAGTGTGTTGATTTGAAGCTCTTCCAGTATATCATATTTCTCAAAATAATCATTTAACAGAGTTAAAAATTCTCCCAAACACTTCGATGACACATTTGCAAGAACATAATCGAAGCAAGGACCTTCTTTTCTCTCATACATCGGACTTGTCATGCATGATGAATAAACTAGTAGCATAACATAAAGTGTGAATTCTCAAAAGCCAGATGCAATCAATAAATGCCAGTTGTGATCCACAGAGGCCATGTGTGGTCCATAGTATTTAGGTGTGATTGACACTAGCCAGGTGCGATCCACAGTGGCCAACTACGATCCATACTGCCTAAGTGTGATTCACACTGGTTAGGTGTAATCCACGATGGCTACCCAAAAAAAAAAAAAACTTAAAAAACTCCTTCATTGTGTAATTTTCCCTTTATACTTTGTAAAAAATAAATAAAAAATAAAAAAATAAAAAATCATATTCCTTACACAATCTTACCTCTTCTTTTTTTTCTTTTTTTTTTTTAAAAGGAAAAAATAAATAAATCATATTCCTTACACAATCTTACCACTAGCCACCATATTAAGGACTATGGTTGTTGGCGAGTTCAAACAACATCTAGAGGGGTGAAAGAAGTCATTTTGCAATCGATAACTTGATGTGGGTCTCACAACGCAGTGAATAGTTCACTAAAGGCTCGTCAGAGAGTAACCGAAGAGTATAGTGACCTTGCATATCTACTTTTCAACTGTCGGAACTTTCATAATGGTTGGTAGTCCTCTTTTTAGTAAAAAAGCTCTAGAAAGTATACAGAAGAGTTACGAATCCCACAATGAAGAGAATGTTGTTGGATGCACGATGGAAACTCGCTTGAGTGGGTGCCATGGAGGTGGCAACAACAGTTAGAACAACTTTTGTGGTGGCGGTCTCTTTCTAAAAAAAAATTCTAAAAAAAGCCAAATGGGGTTCGAGGTTCGATTTTAACCCCACATATACGTTTTTCAGATAGGTTTTGTGGAGCCCACTCTAAATTCCTTTTGAAATTCACTTTGACAGTTTGATTGGAGATTAAATTTCATAGCATAACCTTATGAATGAGGAAAAATGACATCAAAGGTAGACTACATAAAAAATAATTTAAAAAAAAGTTTGAAAAGAATAACTCCTATTATCTCTATATAAAGGGCTTAAA
Source organism: Magnolia sinica (assembly GCF_029962835.1). Classification (NCBI taxonomy): domain Eukaryota; kingdom Viridiplantae; phylum Streptophyta; class Magnoliopsida; order Magnoliales; family Magnoliaceae; genus Magnolia; species Magnolia sinica. The sequence continues at coordinate 6,246,766 of NC_080584.1, read as the reverse complement.
TTAAAATGAAATCAACATCCCATGAGGTCTTAGGATACTCCGAGTAAAATGAACCAATTGGATCTCTAATGAAGTGGGCCCAATCCTAATCTAGCGGGACACAGTCTCTCTCTCTCTCTCTCTCTAAATGACCTTTTAGGGCTTGTTTGGCTGGCTGTGTTAGGTGGTTATTATCCCTGGATTGGGTTTATCCCATGTTTTCTAATACTACATTTAGAATTTATATATTAAAAAATAAATCATAGAACTTACTTTCAAATTGTATTTGGATTGAACATGGATGCAACAAAAATCCATCATAAGTGGAATTAGTAATCACATCTTACATTTTCCAACACAAGGCTCATTTTCCAAAGCCTACAAAGTTAATTTTAATCGCATCTCATACTCCCTCCAAACATGCCATCTAGAATTTCAAAGTGGTATTACTAATGCAATCACATTTAATACAACTTAATATCATTGTCCAAACAGACCCTTCAGCTCCTAAACAATTGACCGTAGTTAATTGATAGAAAGGCATTTTGGTTTCAAAAAAATTCAAAAGCTAACCTATATAAAAAAAAGAAAAATAAAAATAAGAGTCCGAAAGTTAGGGTCTAAAGTTAAGAATGGTTAAACTTTCAAGGGTGATTGTAATAAAAAGAAAAACCTAAGTACTAAATAAATAGTTCTTCGCATTGAAGCCCTAATCATCCTGTTATCAAAACCCTACGCCGCCGCCTGCAACCCTCAATCTCCTCCAGCCCAGCCACTGCCTCTGATCCCGGTACCGTCTATCTCTGTTTGAAACCCTAACCCCATCGCCACACTATTTTCCGCTGTCTTCTTCAAGATCCGTATCATCTCCCCTGCAACATCACCACCGGTAGCCCTCTGCAGCAACCCTCATCTTCTCCACCCACCGCCTCTGATCCCAGTGCCGTACATCTCTGCCACCGGCCGTGACTCCGGCCCCGCCTTTCGTCTCCGCGCCACACCGTATACCAGCGCGGGTCACCCGTCGTCGACGTCGATTCCTGCATCGTCGTTCAGCTCCACTGTGCTGCGCCCGCGCCCCTTACAGCCGGGTGTAAGTTCTTCTAACAGCTCTTCAATTTTCAAGGCTGTATTCATAACCAAGGTCAGTCAAGAAATTTTTTATTTTTTTGAGAATTTTCATTTTTAATAGAACTCAGAATCCAATGGAGTCCCAGACTCGCGACAACGAGCTGATCTCCAATGAAGGTGGCGTGCAGGCATCTACGGTGCACCGGAACGAAATTTCAGATCCTGTCGATGCGAATGGGAACCTCAACGGTGAAAGAGGCGTGCAGGCATCTGGGGACCATCCGGTCGTCGTTCCAGTTCCCCCTGACCGTGAAAATAGAGTGCAGGGATCTAGGGAGTGCCCGGTCGATGTTCGAGATCCCGTCGCGGACATTGAAAATGGCATGCTGGCGACTGATCAAGCTAGGAACAGAACCTCAAGAAGAACGGTGTTATTACTTGCAGGGGGTTCCATTGTCCTCATCAGCGGAGCCTTGCTCTTCCCTGCCATATTTAACCTGCTCCCGACGCTCGTAGTCTTTGTGGTCTTTTGCATTTTGTTCATTGGGCTGATGATCATCTACCTGGGGGTGATCAGCGCATAGGCGCCTGTTTTGTCTATATCTGTTTGTAGTTAAAGAATAATCATAGATGGTGGATTAGATTGTTAAAACCTCACATCCTCAGTGATGGTGTCGTGCCGTGGAGAGATTCAATTGGTGGGGCCGGGGCCATAGATAAGTTCATGCCAGATCGAAAGCACAGGCGCCCCTCACCAGTTGAATCTTGCCCCTTCACTACACCACCTCTAATCACCTAATCTGCTTCTCAAATATAAATACGAGTTTTTTTGTTTTTTGTATTTTTTTGTATTTTTTTTTTCATTTTTTAATTTCAAAAACGACATTGGGGTTGGAACACTCACAACATGTGGCTTCACACTGGTTGAATTTACCACTTGTATGAAAATAGATTTTTTGAAAGTTCCTCGTCATTATATATGATGAAATGCCTTTTAAGTTTTATATTTACAAAATGATGCATCTTACTATACAGATGTTTTACCTTGTACACTCTCTTGCTTTGCGGCCTGCGATACATACTCGGCGTATATATAATCCTAGCTATGGATGGGATCCACCATGATGTGTTTCTGATATCCACTCTGACCACCAGGTGCGTGACCTAATTTTAAGTGTAGAGACTACTGTTATGTATGTGTTTTATGCACGCTGTCCATCCATTTTAACAGATCATTTTAAGGCATGAGCTCAAAAAGGGGGCAGTTCCCTGGCTCAAGTACACCACATGCCTATGTTGAAAACTTGGATCCTAGGAAGGTTTCAGCGGTGGCATCATTATCACCACTAGTTTGTATGTTGTGGCCCGCTTGAGCCTTGGATTTGCCTTTTTTTGGGCTCATGCCTTAAAATGACCTATTAAAATGGCAGGACAGTGTGGATAGAACACATACACCACGGTGGGCTCCATAGAGCCCATGCCAGGACTGATTCCGTCTTGGAAGGGGTAGGACGCAATCTGCATCCAAGGGTGGACATGGATTGCTTCCTACTCTTGTGAGGCCGGACTGTGTCCTAGCAGGAGCATTGTGGGGCGTACCGTGATGTATGTGTTTTAGCCATGCTGTCCATTCATTTTAGCTGATCATTTGAAGGCATGAGCCCAAAAAAGAGGCAAATCCAAGGATCAAGTGTGCCACACCACAGGAACAAGTGAGGATTGAATTCTTATGTTGTTGAAAACTTCTTGCGGGCCACAGAAGATTTTGATCAAGTTGATACTTGTGTTTTCCCTTCATCTAGGCCTACATAACCTTATGAATAGGTTGGATGGCAAATAAACATCATGGTGGGCCTTAGAAGAAGGTTTAAATGGTGGCAATAAACATTGGCTTTTTGCTTTTTTCTTACTTGATTGGAGCGTGTCAATGACAAAAAGGAAAAAGGAGAAGATGCTAATTAAGTTGAAAATAAATTCAACGTCTGATTTCCAATAATTAGAGAAGTTACATTAAGCAATTTGTCATTATGTTAATTAATATATTTCTCTTTGATGTCTCACACACAGGCACTAGTGCTGATATTCATGGATTAGATCATGAACTTTCCATCTGGTTGGAGAATTAACACTTAGATCTTCCACCTTAAAAATTAGGAAGTTTCACTCCTCCAGTGGGCCCTGTTGTACAAAGTAAACCGACAGCCAAAAACCTTTTCTTTTCACCCATTGCACCAGACTATTAGACCTAAAGATTGAAATGGTCCCACAACTCCAGTCTTCTTTGGTCCCATTGCTTAGGTTTAGGAAGTTTTGGGTGAAGACTAGGTTTAGGTTTTGGATAATTGGCTACTAATATGATTACAACAAAATTCAAGGTGTCATGAAAAGGACCTTCCATGGAGGATGTTTGGAATAAATGGCCAGGATTTCTTACAGAAGCTGAGGTGTCCACCAGAGTAAAATTCATTTACTTTGACAGTTTGTTTTAAAGATTCAACCCATGTCTGCTGGTTGGATAAGGGGCAAGGGTGTTGTGTTCTCGAATCTTCATTTCTTCTATCATAGTGGGTGGGAAAGAGAAGAGCAAATCAGATGGTTGATATTGTTTCTCAGTTGAATTTTTCTGGCTAGGCTCCATTCACACTAGGTTGGAGATAAGATACAGATAACTTAGGTTGATGTCTATGCTAGTGAACGTTCGAAGAGTGATCACCACCATGTTTTAAATGGACAAAAGGACATCATTTGTGGAAACCAGATTTTGTGCGATCGCAAAAGGTCAGAGGATGTGGATTCCGTCCATTTTCACTGATCATTTTAAAGCATGAGCCGAAAAAGGAGGCAGATCCAAGGCTAAAGTGCGCCATACCATAGAAACAAGTGGGGATTGAATGCCTACATTGAAAACTTTTTGGGGGCCACAAGTTTTTGATCAAGCTGATATTTGTGCTTTCCCTTCATCCAGGTCTTGCATGACCTTGTGAACAGGTTGAATGGAAAATAAACATCACAGTGGCACTAGGAAGATTTTAACGGTGGCATCATTATTGAGCCTCGGATCTGGATAAAACATCCCATTACTGTCTCTCTTCTTCTTCTTCTTCTTCTTCTTCTTGGCACTAGGAAGATTTTAACGGTGGCATCATTATTGAGCCTTGGATCTGGATAAAACATATACAGCCATTACTGTCTCTTCTTCTTCTTCTTCTTCTTCTTCTTAAATTAAAAAAAAAAATCTAAAAACCCTTTATCGGCACTGTAATGGACTGTTACGAGGTCGTTACAGTCTTTATGGGAGTGTGAGTGTAACCCATAACGGGCGTCATGGCACTGTAATGGACTGTTATGAGGCCGTTACAGCCTTTACGGGAGTGTAACCCATAATGGGCGTCATGGTCATTATGACCCCATAATGTGTGACGGTAGCCACCTTTACCTTTATGGCTCTGTAGCAGCCGTTATGGCACACCATGCTTCTTTGGGTCCATTGCCTAGGTTTAGGTAGGCTCGGGTGAAGACTAGGCTTAAGTTATAGGTACTAGGCTCTACTAATATGATTTTTGTAAAATTCAAGGTCATGCACAAGACGATCCACTGATGATATTTGGAATAAATGGGTAGGATTTACCAAAGTGAAATTCATTTACTGGCTCTTTGACAGTTTGCTTCAGTAGGAAATCCGATTTCTTGATTGGTCCTTATCAATTTAAAAATAAATTAGACATTGAATTCCAATAATTAGATAATAAAGTTACCTTAAACAATTCATCATTGTGTTAATTGACATGTTTCACTTTGATGTCTCACACAGAGGCACATGTGCTGGTATAAAACACTTGTACTAGATCTGTAGCTTTCCATTTGGTTAGAGAATTAACACTTGGATCTTCTGCCCCTAAAATTAGGCGGCTTCACTGTTGTAGTGGGCCACGTTGTACAAAGCGAACAGACGGCCAAAAAACAATTTCTTTTCACCCATTGTGTGAAATGACCAGAGTTATAGACCTAAAGATTGAAATGGTCCCACAATTTTCAGTCTTTCTTTAGGTTCGTTGCTTAGGTTTAGGAAGGTTTGGGTGAAAACTAGGTTTTGGTCACTGATACTAGGCTACTAGTATATGATTACAGCTCCACTGGGGATATTTGGAATAAATGGCCAGGATTTCTTACACAATGTGGGGTGTCTACCAAAGTAAAATTCATTTATTTGATCATCATTGGTTTGTTTCAGAGATTCAGTGGTGATGCTGTAAAAATTTTGGGAGGTATTTGATCAACATATGGATGCATGGCCATGGTGACGGGGTGGCCAGCAGGGGGCAAAAGGTGTTGTGTTGTAGAATCCTTTCTTTCTTCCTGTGTGTTTGTTTTGTGTTGTGGAATCTGTTATCTTATTATTATTTTTTTCCTGGACTCGGATTTGGTACTGGCGTTGGAAATGGTTGTGATTAAACACTCACCATTAAAAACTTCTAAGGGCCCACTTTAATGTTTATTTGCCATCCAGACACAGATTGTGTGTCCTACCCTGTCCGTCTCTAGCCACAAATGGCCAGTTCTACGGGCGGGCCCACTGTGATGTATCTGTTTATCCATCACAGCAGGCCTGCCCACAGAACTGGCCTTCCGTGGCTACGGGCAGGGTTAGGACACAGTCAGCGTCCTCGCCATCCAACCTGTTTATGAGGTCACGCAGATGTAGATGAAGGGAAAACACAAATATCAGCTTGATCCAAAACCTTTGTGGCCCCGAGAAGTTTTTATTGGTGGGCATTCAATCACCACCCTTTCCTATGGTGTGGTCCACTTGGAATTTGGATGTCTCATTTTTGGGGCCATGTCTTAAAATGATCTGGATAAATGGATAAATGACATTGATAAGACACATACATCATGGTGAGGCCCATATAGCTTTGCACGGCACCCACAGAGCGGCCACTGCCAAATTTGAATCTTTTTTTTTTCCTTCTTGTTCTTGTGATCATCCCACTGTTTCCTGTTGTGTGGTCCACTTGAGCTTTGGATCCTCTACATTTTTTGGGTTCATGTGCTAAGATGAGCTAGCGAAATGGATGGACAATGTGGATATAAAACACATACATCATGGTAGGCCCCACAACATGTACCACCAGGGATATCCTATTGTCTCAGGGTCACTGTGTTACATGTGCATTTAGTGCTTTCGAGGTCGGCCATTTTTATTTTTATTTGTGATGTTGTCGTCTCGAGCTTGTTTGGAGATGATCTGGACCTGACACTCAAATTTGTGGCCCTTGGTGATTGTGTCAAAGGCATTTATTTATTTATTAAAGGTCCCTCTTGAGGGTTGATTGCCATAGATGGAATGTCTGTCGAGCGATTGAGATTTTGCTTGGGTATAAGGTCAGCACAATCCTTGGCTAGTTCATTTAATGGGCGAGGTATGCATGGGTGCCTGGAATTTTCAACCTTGACCGTAGCCTATGATGGTTGGACAGCCATGAACATGTGGTTGAGCTGAGCCTCAATGAAGTTAAAGAGAATGTGATGCTGGAAGTAGAGCTGGGCATCGGGTCGGACTGAGTTATGGCTGACCTGGCTCAATCTGGTTTTGAAATAGACCTGACCTGAACTCGATCCGACTCGGTTTTGAGTCACACATAGCTGACCCAATTGAAGTCTGGCCTGGACTAATCTGGACAAAGAGTCAGGTTGGGTGCTGCAGGTATCCACGGGTTGAAATCACAACTCAAAAATGGAATTGCAGCCTCACCATCAGCTATATAACATCTCAGATCTGAAAAATCAAATTTGGGTTTACACGCATGAGTTGGATTTTGAGTCAGATTGGATGAAGTCTACTCAGTTTGGATTGACTCACCCACTCGGCTCAGGTTGAGTTGAGTCTGAACAAGTCGGACGAGTCGAGTCTGCCGAGTCAAGTTGTCCCGTACCTAGCTCTAGTTGGAAGTGCAAACATTAGAAGATTGCATAACTTGCATATATGAAAATTAAATCAAACCATTCAGTTTGCAGGTTTTAAAAGGCTTATAAGCTGATAATGCACTGATTTGATTTTCCAAGTGGTTAATTGACTTATGCTTCGTTGGTCTTTAGGTATGAAAAATGGTTAGTGGTCCAAATTTAACATGAAAAAGGCAATGAAATAAGAAGTCAAGATCTTTCCATCTTAATATTGGATGATGATAGATCCACATCGCCTGCATATCAGCCATTGTGTTCCGCCAGAATATCAGATTATGCCCCATTTTTGGAACTTGAATGAAGATTTAGATGTGGTTTAACGGATGCAGCAGAGACATGAGCAGCTGAGATTTGCTAATTCCACTTGTGCATATACGGGCCGTAAATGGGCTGGGCTGAACCATTTGACTCTTGGGGTTGACCCTGACCCACTTCAGGCTGGAGAAACATGTGAACTCGACCCTAAAATTGAAATCCATTTATTAATTGGGCTGGGCTGTATATAATGACCTGTCAGCCCGGCTCGAAACTTCCACCTATTTAATGATTCATCTAGATTAGCCAACCTATTGATAGACTTATTGAAGCTTGGGCTAGGGTTGGGCTCAGTCTAGGCCAGTTCTTAACATACAGGGCCAGGCTCAGGCCTATCCATTTTGGCCCATCACTGTCCTAGGCTGCCTAGCGAGAACTCTGTGGGGCCCACCATGATGTATGTGTCTTATCCACACCGTAATTTTATCAGTTCACTCTAGGTCATGAGCCCAGAATTGAAGTGTATCCAAATCTCAAGTGGGACTACACCATAGGAAGCGGTGGAAATTGAACATCTACCGTTGAAAACTTCTTGGGTTCAAGATGATATGTGTCTTCCCTTCATCCATATCTGTGTGGCCTTATTAGGGCTGTCAACGGGCCGGGCCTGGGGTAGGTCTCGGCCAGGATTTTTAAACAGTTTTGGGCCAGGCCGCTGCTCTGTTCTATTCAAAATTCTGAATTTTCAGGCCCGAACCTGGCCCATTGACACCCCTAAGGCCTGCCTTATGAAGGGGATGGATGACAAATAAACATCAGTGTGGGCCTTAGAAAGGTTTCAACATTTGAAGTGATTTTCCCCACTCTTTCCTGCCGTGTGGTCCACTCGAACTTTGGATATGCTTCGATTTTGGGCTCATTCTCTAAAATGAGATGACAAAACGGATGGATGGCATGGATAAGAAATACAACGCGGTGGACCCCACAGAGTTTACTCTGTACGCAATCTGCGCTTGGGTTGAACTCCTACTAGGCTAGGCGGGTCAAGCTTGGACTGACCTTGGCTCGGTCAGAATCCAGCTCGTTGTGCAGCAGCCCCGCCCACAATATGGAACACATGCAATATCACGGCTTTCCATCAGGTGGGCCACACTGGATAGATCTTATTGCCAGCCCATTCCATTTCTCAGGTCGGCCACAATGCAAAGTAAACCAACGGTTCAAACACTTTTCCTGGCAGTCCGTTTTGTTTGGGATGGTGTGGCCCACCTGAGGTGAAAAATAGCTTTTCCCTGGGTTAAAAGAGCGAAACATGTAACCAACCTGATGGAAAGCTAAGATCTTGCAAACGTGTTTCATGTTGGTACGTGTATTCCAGACCGTAGTCTCGTATTTAGGACTGTCAACAGGCCAGTCTCTGTCCAAGCCCGGCCCGTAATTTTCAAAGTCTGTGCAAACCTAGCCCTAGCCGATGAGGAACCAATATAACTCAGCCCAAGCTTGACCTAATCAATATACAAGGCCCGGCCAAAGCCCAAACTTAGCATTCCCACGTAGAAAAGCATCCCAAACCCAAAGGAATATTTCTGCGTGTCATAACGAGGGCTTTAAGTTGATAGAAATGATCAAGGAATACTTCCGGATCAAGTGCAAAGTGTGCTAGGACTCACTACCGAAGCGTTGTAGGTCCTATAACTATGTTTGTATTTTATCTATTCATTTAAGGTAATGAGTCCAAAAATAAGACAAACCCAAATCTTGAGTGGACCACACCATAGAAAATAGTGTTGATTGAACCCACCATTAAAAACTTCTTGAGAGCCACAAAAGTTTTGGATTGAACCGATTTTTGTGTTTTTTCTATTCATCCAAGTTCATGTGGCCTAATCAATAAGTTAGATTGCAAATAAACATTACAGTGTGCCATAAGAAGTTTTTTTAATGGTGGGTATTCAATCGCCATTGTTTCTAGTGGTGTGGTTCCCCTGAGAAAATCCCTCATTTTTACGCTCATGGCCTAAAATAATGATCCAAAAGGGATGGGCTGCATGGATAAAACACATACATCATGGTGCGCCTACAAAGCAACACTAGTATGCCATACACGTTCCTTGAGTCTCCCATCGTGCCGTAAAAATGAGGTCGTCCATCGTGATTTGTAGGTAAAATCTACTTGGACCACCACGTGCATATTATGCTCGGGGCTCAAATTTCTAGCCCATCACTAATTCTAGCGGACCACGCTATCGGTTCCATGTGCACCCTTAATCGTACTTTTAGATAGCGTGGCCAGGAATGCATGGGTGCTCGGAATTTCCATCCTTCAACGTAGCCCATATATGACAGCTGGACGGGCATGAACATGTGGCTAGGCTGAGCCTCGGTGAAATAGATAGTGGAACCTGGTCAAACTTTGCTCCAGCCTACGTGCCTATGTGCAATGTTACTTACAACCCCATAATACGTTATAGAAGCACAGTTGTATGGTAGAAAATGCAATGACGGTCACTTCCAAAGTGGACACTCCGTGCCCATAGTCATCAAAATGTCATATGGAAAAAAAAAAAATCAAGAAAAAAATTTGCTTCCATTACTAAAAGGAAGGTATAAAACTCAGGCTGAGAAATCGGAAGTCACAACATGGACAACTAAAACCCTCTTGAGTAAAAAGATAGATTGATTTTTTTATTTTTATTTTTTAAATGAAGTGGAAAACAAACCACTATATATCTATAGTGTGTGTAATACATATAAGTACAGTTGACTTAGAAAATTTTAATCAAAATTATTAGAATATTTACAAGTAATAAAGTGTGTAGGTACGTAATTGATGATTCATGAGTTATTATCATCTTTGAGTCTCTCAAATCCTGCGCTTTCAACTGCTCTCCATACAAATCAATTTATCTCTATTAAAAGTTTTCACCTATATATATATATATATGCCAAATGCTCAGCTGTGTGCTTTTTGAGAACTCATCATACGTGATGTGAGTCTCAAATTTGAACAGTTCATGTGGTGCAGCACCCCATGAAACCCCTAGGGCTCAACTTATACTTTGATCCAAAACTTGGTGGGCCATGAAAAAAGAAAATAGTTTCCTCCCAGTTCATGTGATGCAGCACCCCATGAAACCCCTAGGGCTCAACTTATACTTTGATCCAAAACTTGGTGGGCCATGGAAAAAGAAAATAGTTTCCTCCCGGATTTGCATCTCTCTTTGCCATGGCTCACCAGAATTTTAGATCATAGTGAAAAATTGTCTTTTGGGGTTTCATGGGATGCTGCATCACATGGACCGTTCGGATTAGATGCCTATGACATGTGTGCAAAGGTGCACGGGTGGGTAGGTGAGCATGCATCTCTCTCTCTCTCTCTCTCTCTCTCTCTCTCTCTCTCTCTCTCTCTCTCTCTCTCTATATATATATATATATATATATATATAAAGAAAATGCGAGGTTCATCAGGCAAACATTAAAAGATTGGTTAATTAGCACACATGTAAATTAAATTAAACCATTCATATTGCGGTTTATAAGGGCCCTTTTGCATACCACCAAATAAGTTACTTTTTCTACTTACACTAGTAGATAAGTGAATTATTTTAGATAAGTTTGGTTTATGAATAATTATAAGTAATTTTTGTACTTAAAAGTATATAATCACTTTAGGTAATATTTTTAGCTTTTCTACTTTTCAGAAGTTGCTGAAGATGCGCATCAAGAGAAATGAAAAAAAGGAGAGGATAATAAGTATGTTGTTTGCCAAACATACTTATCTTTTCAATGAATAGAGACTAATATAGGCTACTTGTGGAATAAGTAGTTTATCTTAAGCAACTTATGATCCAAATGCCTCCATGCCCTCTAAGTGGCTCATAAACTGAAATACACTGATTTGTTTTTCTAAGTGATTGATTGACTTACATGCAGGCCGATAGGCATGAAAAATAGCTAGTGGTTCAAATTCAACAAAATTAAAAAATGGCAATGAAATATAGGGATCCTTCAATCTTAATATCAGATGATAATCAGATCCACAACACATGTCGAAATATAAATAGATTAATTTGACTTATCTAACCCACTGGTATGATTTCTGAGGCCTGCATATCAACAATTGAGTTCGTTCAGAGTATCAAATAATGCCCCATTTTTAAAACTTGAATGAACATTTAAACATGGTTTAATCGATACAGCAGAGACATGAGCAGCTATGATTTGCTAATTCCACAGCTGGCTGTTAGGCTCGCGGATCAGACTCTTGGGCTTAACCCACTTCATGATAAAGAGAAATGTGGCCTGAAGGCTAGGCTTAGGCCTAAAACTAAAGCCCATTTATTAATTAGACTGGGTTGACCATGATAAAGGCCTGTTGGCCTAGCCCAAGTCTATCTCAGCCTACTTGTTTACTTTTTTTCAAGGTATATTAAAAACCTTTACCTTGTTTATTTTTATATTAAAATATTTAATGATTAATCTAGATTACTAATGATGTATACAATACCTAAATTATTGATGTAGATTCCTTAGAGACTACGGCAACTATTCTATACTGTTCGAGTCTTTAGCAGGTATATTGATAGAGATCAATCGTTTATTACCAAAATGTGTTGGCATTCCCCCTTTTTTTTTTTTTTCATAATAGTTAATAAAATGGAAAGGGATATATGAAGAAGATTAAAGATACACTAAATTATCCTCCCCCTTAATAGAATCACTTATTGGAGCTTTGGACTAGAGTAGAGCTCATCTAGGCCCATTTAGGTGGACGTGCCGCTATAGTAGCCTATCTCATAGCTGAAGTGACATCACCAAGTTATGTGAGCCCCACCGTGATATATGTGTTGTATCCACACTATCCATTTAGGCATGAGCTAAAGAATGAGGTAGATCAAAGCCCTAGTGGACTCCACCAGATACAACAATGGGGATAGTGACACCCAACATTGAAACCTTCTCAGGGCCACCATGATGTTTATTTGTAGGTGTAAACTCCCTTTATGCATGCGTACACGCGGCGGAATGAAGCCCTTACTTTCTTGGTGCTTTTCGTCTGTCGATTTTGGCTTTGATTTGATTTAAATGCAGGATTGACTCAGATATAAGAGTATGCTTGACTTAGAGTCACCACTAGTTAAAAGAAACTAGCTTGAAATCTACGATTAGCTAGAAACCATATAATCCCTTAAGAGTAGGAGAATCATAAGATTTCTCAACTCAAGTGACTTTTGTAGTTGGTTTACAACTAAATATTTCAAGTAAGCGCATCGGTTACAAGAGAGGAATTGATTGTGCACCATCTCCTACCTGCAGTAAGCGTGGTCTCTACTTTAAGAGATGTGTGACTATCAAAAGAATTATGGTACCTGCAAGTATGTTAATCATGTAGCCATGCTAGCCCCATGAGAGGGCCAAGTAGGCAAAAAGAAAAATAAAAGAGATCCTAGCCTTGCTTCGTAAAGTCAAAAGACAATGAGTATTCAAATAAAATAAAATAAAATATGCAAGAAAAATAAAAGATCCTAGCCTTGTTTTCACAAAGATGAGACCTAGGGCAGACAAGCATAATAAGAAAGAAATAAGTAATGCAACAAAAAAAATAAAATTTATTTGTCGAAAAGGAAATGCACTGAATGAACCACTTACTAAGTTTAATTAAGATGTGAAAAAGAGAAAAGAGAAATCAAACACCTTTTTCTTGAATAAAAAAGGGGATCATTGGAGGGGACTAATTTTGACTATATTATTGACGTAACAAGATTGGCTTTGCTGAGTCAGATTGTTATAGCTGATTGAGACAGAACCTATGTGCAAGTATGGTTGTTGCAGAGCATCCTAGGTGACAAAACCTCTGCATTGTTGGAGAACGAAAGCCAAGAAAAATTGAAAAAACTTATATAGTATTCATTTTGCCATTTCTACCTTTCTTGGACAAGGGGTGGGTGTCTTTTAAATAGACTAGGAAAATGTCGGCTCACCAGGGGCCGACAGATGTCAAGAATTTTTCGTGTAGGATTGAAACTCGTCAAGAATGAGCCATGCATGGCGACATATGATAGTTGGCTGATAAACAACCAATAGTCTGCCCTTTTGCAAATATTGCACAAGTGGGGGTGCCTATAGATGTCTCCCTTTTGCATGGCTCTAGGGCTCTTCCCATGAGAACTATTGGCTGATGTGTCCAAGATTGGCTATGAATAGTGATTGGATTGGTCGCATGAGGCGTGCCCTTGTAGAATTAGTGGTTGGTCTCACGATTGATGTGCATTGTAAACTGGCGCGGTGGCTCATTGGTTTATCCTTAGAGGGTCAACAGAGGAGGAAGTGGAGCCCCTTGTAGGATGATAAGAGGAAGCTCTTGGTCATAACCCACAATTGAATTTACTTGAAAGACATGGGGTGGACAATCTCAAATGCATCAAGCAATTGATAATTGTTCTATGGGCAATAAATTTGTCTTCATTGAAATCCAATAAATAACCAAAGCATGTTGATTTGAAAAGCTCTCTCCATATATCATACTTCTCAAAATCATCCTTCAATGGAGTTAAAAATTCTACCAAACATCTTGAGGACACCTTTATAAGAATATAATCGAAGCAATGACCTGATTTTCTCTCATACATCGAACCTGTCGTGCATTACGAATAAACTATTAGCGTAGATAAATTAACAAAACATAATTTGTGAATTCTCAAAGGCCGGATGTAATGATAGAGGCCAAGTGTGATCCATAGAGGCCATGTGCGATCCATAGTATTTAGCTACGATCAACACTGCCCAGGTGCTCTCTACACAGTGGCCGGATGCGATCCACAATGCATTAAGTGTGATCAACAGTGGTCAGTTGTGATCCACACTGGCCAGGTGTGCTCCATACTAGTTAGGTGTGATCCACAATGGCCAACTTTAAAAAAAAAAATTAAAAAAAAAATAAATCATATTCCTTCTATAATCTTACCTCTAGCCATCATATTACGGACTGTGATCATTGGCGAGTTTAAACAACAGTTGGAGGGTGAAAGAAGTCATTTTTCAGCCTGAAAGTTGATGTGGGTCCACAACGAAGTAAATAGTTCACCGAAGGCTAGTCAAAGAGTGACTAGAGAGTGTAGTAGCCGTCGCATATCTACTTTCCAACTATCGGAACTTTTTGGTTGGTGGTTCTCCCTTTTAGGGAAAAAAAAAAAAAACTCAAAAAAGTAGCCAGAAGAGTTCTGGGTCCCATAATGAAGAGAATGTCGTTGGACGCATGACGGAAACTTGCCTTAGTGGGTGCCATGGAAGTGGCAAGAACGGTTAGAACAATTTCTATGGTGGTGGTCTCCTCTTTCTTTTATATATATATATATATATATATATATATATATATATATATATATATATATATATATATATATATATATATATATATATATATATATATATATATAAATGAAAAAGGCCAAATGAGGTCTGAAGTTTGATTTTGACCCCACATATACATTTTTTGAATAGGTTTTGTGGAGCCCACTAGAAGTTCTTGTTGAAATTCACCTTGGCAATTCAATTAGAGATTTAATTTCAGAGCATTGCCCCGAGAATAACGGAAAAAGACATCAAAAATATACTACACTAGAAAAAAATAGATTGGAAAGAATGACTCCTATTATCTCCACATAGAGGACTTAAGGGCATGTTTAATTTTTTTTGAGGAAATGTAAATGCTTTAAAAATGGACAATAATTATTTCCTTGGTATTTACCTTCCTCGTCACCTATGTAGATTTGACTCTTGCTTTTTTCAACTCAAATATTGAGGAGGCTGCCAAATATTAGGGGGGAGTTCACCCTGATGTATGTGGATTATCCACACTGTACATCCATCATGCCAACTGAATTTAGGACAGAAGCCAAAAAATGAGGCAGATTCAAAGTTCAAGTGAACTACACCACAGGAAAAATGTAATCAAACACTTACCATTAAAAACCTTCTTGGGGCCACTGTTTACTTTAGTGTGGCGCACTTGAATGTTAGATTTTTCTCATTTTTTGGCTCATGCCTCAAAATGTTAGGGTAAAATAGATGGGCGATGCAGATATGTTATATACGCAACGATGGGGCCCACAAATTTATGTAGTCATTTTGGACCGTTTTTCAAAGTACGAATACCCCGGCATTTTCAAACAGGTGAAATTGTAATAATAGGGTATTTACCTTCCAGCTGGAAAATCAAACAGGCCCTAAATTAAAATGAAATCAAAGCATTATGAGGTATTAGAATACTCCAAATAAAATGAGCAAATTGGATCTCTCATGAAGTGTGAGCAATTCTAATTTAGTGCTTTTTTAATGACTTTTTAGAAACAATCAAAAAGATTAAAAAAAAATTAAAAAAAAAAAAGAAAAAGAAAAAAGAGTTTGGAAGTTGGGTCCATTAGCTTGGTCAATGCAATTAAAAAAAACCCATGGTACTCAATAAATGAAATCGGATTGTGTACTGGGTTACTCAGTACGCTCTTATCGTACCGAGTAAACTCAGTTGGGCCCACCACGAATGCATGTGGTTTATCCACGCCGGCCATTCATTTTTTCAGATCATTTTATGGGTTCAAACCAAAATTGGTGCCTATATAAACCACAAGTTGACCATACCACCGGAAAAAGTGAAAATATTAATTTCAACCGTTGAAAACTTTCTAAGGCCCTCAGTGATTTTTATTTGTCATCCAACCTGTTCATGATATCAGAAAGACATGGATGAAGGGAAAACACAAATATCAGCTTGATCTAAAACTACTGTTGTCCCCAAAAATATTTCAACGGAAGATGTTCAATTCACACTGTTTCCTGTGGTGTGGTCCATTGAGGTTTGGATATACTCCATTTCTGGGAAAAAGCCCTAAAATTATTTGTTAAAAGAGATGGACGGAGCGGATATAATGCATGAATGACACTGGGGCCCACGGAGTTTACTCAGTACGCTTACCGTACTGAGTTACTCAGTACGCAATCCGCTTCCTCAATAAATAGTTCTTGCCCTATCATTCTGGTATCAAGACCCTAAATCGCCGCCGCCGCCCGGACACTCCTGCCGCGTTCTCCAAGATCCGTACAATCTGCCCTGCAACATCACCACCGGGATCCCTCTGCCGCGTGTAAGTTCTTCTAACAGTTCTTCAATTTTCAAGGCTCTAGTCATAACCGAGTTCAGTCAAGAAATTTTTTATTATTTTGAGAATTTTCTTTTTTAATAGAACTCAGATTCTGATGGACTCCCAGACTCGCGGCATCGAGCTGATCTCCAATGAAGGTGGCGTGCAGGCATCTACGGTGCACCAGGACGAAATTTCAGATCCTGTCGATGCGAATCGGAACCTCAACGGTGAAAGAGTCGTTCCAGTTCCCCCTGACAGTGAAAATAGAGTGCAGGCATCTAGGGAGTGTCCGGTCGAGGTTCGAGATCCCGTCGCGGACATTGAAAATGGCTTGCTGGCGACTGATCAAGCTGGGAACAGAATCTCAAGAAGAACGGTGTTATTACTTGCAGGGGGTTCCATTGTCCTCATCAGCGGAGCCTTGCTCTTCCCTGCCCTGTTTCACCTTCTCTCGACGCTCGTAGTCTTTGTGGTCTTTTGCATTTTCTTCATTGGGCTGATGATCATCTACCTGGGGGTGATCAGCGCATAGGCGTCTGTTGTGTCTATATCGGTTTGTAATTAAAGAATAATCATAGATGTTGGATTAGGTTGTTAAAACATCACATCCTCAGTGATGGTGTCGTGCCGTGGAGAGATTCAATTGGTGGGGCCGGGGCCGGGGCCGTAGATAGGCTCATGCCGGATCGAAAGCACAGGCCCCTCACCAGTTGAATCTTGCCCCTTCACCACACCACCTCTAATCACCTAATCCGCTTCTCAAACATAAATACGAGTTTTTTTATTCTTTATTTTTTTCATTTTTTAATTTAAAATACGACATTGGGGTTGGAACACTCACAACATGTAGCTTCACACTGGTTGAATTTACCACTTAAATGAAAATAGATTTTTTGAAAGTTCCTCTTCATTATATGATTAAATGCCTTCTAAGTTTTATACTTACAAAATGATGCATCTTACTATACAGATGTTTTACCTTGTACATTCTCTTGCTTTGCGGCCTGCGATACATACTCGGCGTATGTATATAATCCTAGCTATGGATGGGATCCGCCATGATGTGCTTCTGATATTCGCTCTGACCACCTGGTGCGCGACCTAATTTTAAATGTAGAGACTACTATTATGTATGTGTTTTATGCATGCTGTCCATCCATTTTAACAGATCATTTTAAGGCATGAGCTCAAAAAGGAGGCAGATCCCAGGCTCAAGTACACCACATGCCATTGTTGAAAACTTGGATCCTAGGAAGGTTTCAGTGGTGGCATCATTATCACCACTAGTTCCTATGTTGTGGCCCACTTGAGCCTTGGATTTGCCTTTTTTTGGGCTCATGCCTTAAAATGTCCGGACAACGTGGATAGAACACATACACCACGGTGGGCTCCATAGAGCCCATGCCAGGACCGATTCCATCTTGGAAGGGGTAGGACGCAATCTGCGTCCAAGGGTGGACATGGATTGCTTCCTACTCCTGTGAAGCCGGACTCTGTCATAGCAGGAGCATTGTGGGGCCTACCGTGATGTATGTGATTTAGCCATGCTGTCCATCCATTTTAGCTGATCATTTGAAGTCATGAGACCGGAAAAGAGGCAAATCCACAGATCAAGTACGCCACACTACAGGAACAAGTTGGGATTGAATTCTTATGTTGTTGAAAATTTCTTGTGGGCCACAGAAGATTTTGATCAAGTTGATACTTGTGTTTTCCCTTCATCCAGGCCTACATAACCTTATGAATGGGTTGGATGGCAAATAAACATCATGGTGGGCCTTAGAAGAAGGTTTAAATGGTGGCAATAAACATCGGCTTTTTGCTTTTTTCTTACTTGATTGGAGCTTGTCAATGACAAAAAGGAAAAAGGAGAAGATGCCAATTAAGTTGAAAATAAATTAGACGTCTGATTTCCAATAATTAGAGAAGTTACATTAAGCAATTTGTCATTATGTTAATTAATATATTTCTCTTTGATGTCTCACACACAGGAACTAGTGCTGATATTCATGGATTAGATCATGAACTTTCCATCTGGTTGGAGAATTAACACTTAGATCTTCCACCTTAAAAATTAGGAAGTTTCACTCCTCCAGTGGGCCCTGTTGTACAAAGTAAACCGACAGCCAAAAACCTTTTCTTTTCACCCATTGCACCAGACTATTAGACCTAACGATTGAAATGGTCCCACAACTCCATTCTTCTTTGGTCCCATTGCTTAAGTTTAGGAAGGTTTGGGTGAAGACTAGGTTTAGGTTATGGATAATTGGCTATTAATATGATTACAACAAAATTCAAGGTGTCATGAAAAGGACCTTCCATGGAGGATGTTTGGAATAAATGGCCAGGATTTCTTACAGAAGCTGAGGTGTCCACCAGAGTAAAATTCATTTACTTTGACAGTTCGTTTTAAAGATTCAACCCATGTCTGCTGGTTGGATAAGGGGCGAGGGTGTTGTGTTCTCGAATCTCTTCTTCTTCGTTTCTTCTATCATAGTGGGTGGGAAAGAGAAAAGCAAATCAGATGGTTGATATTGTTTCTCAGTTGAATTTTTCCGGCTAGGCTCCACTCACACTAGGTTGGAGATAAGATACGGATAATTTAGGTTGATGTCTATGCTAGTGAAAGTTCGAAGAGTGATCACCACCATGTTTTAAATGGACAAAAGGACATCATTTGTGGAAACCAGATTTTGTGCGATTGGGAAAGGTCAGAGGATGTGGATTCCGTCCATTTTCACTGATCATTTTAAAGCATGAGCCGAAAAAGGAGGCAGATCCAAGGCTGAAGTGCGCCATACCATAGAAACAAGTGGGGATTGAATGCCTACTTTGAAAACTTTTTGGGGGCCACAAATTTTTGATCAAGCTGATATTTGTGCTTTCCCTTCATCCAGGTCTTGCATGACCTTGTGAACAGGTTGAATATAAAATAAACATCACAGTGGCACTAGGTAGATTTTAACGGTGGCATCATTATCACCACTGCTTTCTGTGTTGTGGCCTGCATGAGCCTTTGATCTGCCTCCTTTTTGGGCTCATGCCTTTAAATGATCTGTTAAAATAGATGGACAGCGTGGATAAAACATATACAGCCATTACTGTCTCTCTCTTTTTCCTTTTTTTTTTTTTTTTTCTATTAAGAAAAAACATAATCCAAAAACCCTTTATCGGCACTGTAATGGACTGTTATGAGGTTGTTACAGTCTTTATGGGAGTGTGAGTGTAACCCGTAACGGGCGTCATGGCACTGTAATGGACTGTTACAAGGCCATTACAGCCTTTACGGGAGTGTAACCCGTAATGGGCGTCATGTTCATTATGACCCCATAACGTGTGACGGTAGCCACCTTTACCTTTATGGCTCTATAACAGCCGTTATGGCACATCATGCTTCTTTAGGTCCATTGCCTAGGTTTAGGTAGGCTCGGGTGAAGAGTAGGCTTAAGTTACAGGTACTAGGCTCTACTAATATGATTTTTGTAAAATTCAAGGTCATGCACAAGACGGTCCACTGATGATATTTGGAACAAATGGGCAGGATTTACCAAAGTAGGCAATCCGATTTCTTGATTGGACCTTATCAATTTAAAAATAAATTAGACATTGAATTCCGATAATTAGATAATAAAGTTACATTAAGAAATTCATCATTGTGTTAATTAACATGTTTCACTTTGATGTCTCACACAGAGGCACATGTGCTAGTATAAAACACTTGTACTAGATCTGTAGCTTTCCATTTGGTTAGAGAATTAACACTTAGATCTTCTGCCTCTAAAATTAGGCGGCCTCACTTTTGTAGTGGGCCACGTTGTACAAAGCGAACAGATGGCCAAAAAACAATTTCTTTTCACCCATGGTGTGAAATGACCAGAGTTATAGACCTAAAGATTGAAATGGTCCCACAATTTTCTGTCTTTCTTTGGGTTCGTTTCTTAGGTTTAGGAAGGTTTGGGTGAAAACTAGGTTTAGGTCACTGATACTAGGCTACTAGTATATGATTACTGCTCCACTGGGGATATTTGGAATAAATGGCCAGGATTTCTTACACAATGTGGGGTGTCTACCAAAGTAAAATTCATTTATTTGATCATCATTGGTTTGTTTCAGAGATTCAGTGGTGGTGCTGTAAAAATTTTGGGAGGTGTTTGATCAACATATGGATGCATGGCCATGGTGATGGGGTGGCCAGCTGGGGGCAAAAGGTGTTGTGTTGTAGAATTCTTTCTTTCTAGGTGTTTGTTGTGTTGTGGAATAGGGTTTTTTTTTTTTTTTTTTTTCTTTTCTGGACTCAGATTTGGTAGTGGCCCCTCCAGTGCCGAGCTTTGGAAACGGCGGTGATTAACACTCACCATTAAAAACTACCAAGGGCCCACTTTAATGTTTACTTTCCATCTGGATGCAGATTGCGTTCTACCCTGCCCGTCTCTAGCCACGAAAGGCCAGTCCTGTGAGCGGGTCCAGTGGGCCCGCTCACAGAACTGGCCTTTCGTGGCTAGAGACGGGCAAGGGAAGGACACAATCGGCGTCGTCGCCATCCAACCTGTTTATGAGGTCACACAGATGTAGATGAAGGGAAAACGTAAATATCAGCTTGATCCAAAACGTTTGTGGCCCCCCAGAAATTTTTATTGGCGGGCATTCAATCAGCACTATTTCCTATGGTATGGTCTACTTGGGACATGGATGTCTAATTTTTGGAGGCCATGTCTTAAAATGATCTGAAAAAATGGATAAATGACATTGATAAAACATATACATCATGGTGAGGCCTATATTGCTTTTTCACGGCACCCGCAGAGCGGCCACTGTGGAATTTGAATCCTTTTTTTTTTTAATCCTTGTTCTTGTGATCATCCCACTGTTTTCTGTCGTGTGGTCCACTTGAGCTTTGGACCCTCTTCAATTTTTGAGCTCATGTCCTAAAATGAGCTAGTGAAATGGATGGACAATGTGGATATAAAACACATATATCATAGTAGGCCCCACAACATGTGCCACTAGGGATATCCTATTGTGTCAGGGTCACCGTGTTATATGTGCATTCAGTGCTTTTGAAGTGGGCCATTTTTTATTTTTATTTTTGTGATGGTGTTGTCTCCAGCTTGTTTGGAGATGATCTGGACCTGACACTCAAATTTGTGGCCCTTGGTGATTATGTCAAAGGCTTTTATTTATTTATTTATTAAAGTTCCTTCTTGAGGGTTGATTGCCATAGATGGAATGTCTGTCGAGCGATTGAGATTGTGCTTGGGTATAAGGTCAGCACAATCCTTGGCTCGTTCATTTAATGGGCCAGGAATGCATGGGCGACTGGAATTTTCAATCTTGACCGTAGCCAATGATGGCTGGACAGCCATGAACATGTGGTTGAGCTGAGCCTCAATGGAGTTGAAGAGAATGTGATGTTGGAAGTAGAGCTGGGCGTCGGGTCAGACCGAGTTATGGCTGACCCGGCTCAATCCGGTTTTGAAATAGACCTGACCTGAACTCGATCCGACTCGGTATCGAGTCCAACATGCCTGACGTGATCCGAGTCGAAGTCTGGCCCAGACTAATCTGGACCGAGAGTTGGGTTGGGTGCAGCAAGTATCCACAGGTTGAAATCACAACTCAAAAACCTAGGTGTACCTGCCGGAATTGCAGCCTCTCCATCAGCTACATGGCATCTCAGATCCGAAACATCAAATTTGGGTTTACACTACGCACGCAGGAGTTGGATTGGATGAAGTCTACTCGGTTGGATTGACTCACCCATTCGGTTCAGGTTGAGTTGGGTCTGAACAAGTCAGACGAGTCGAGTCTGCCGAGTCAAGTTGTCCCATGCCTAGCTCTAGTTGGAAGTGCAAAAATTAGAAGATTGCATAATTTGCATATATGAAAATTAAATCAAACCATTCAGATTGCAGGTTTTAAAAGGCTTATAAGCTGATAATGCACTGATTTGATTTTCCAAGTGGTTGATTGACTTATGCTTAGTTGGTCTTTAGGTATGAAAAATAGTTAGTGGTCCAAATTCAACAAAAAAAAGGCAATGAAATAGAGGTCAGGATCTTTCCATCTTAATATTGGATGATGATCGATCCACATCGTATATCAAAATATAAATATTTAATTCTAGTTATGTAAACCAGTGGTATAATTTGGGAAGCCTGTATATCAACCATTGTGTTCTGCGTATCAGATTATCCCCCAATTTTGGAACTTAATGAAGATTTAGATGTGGTGTAACGGATTAGGTTTAGGCTTACAGCAGGAACTCGAATAAGATCTCCCCATCTGGACGAAAAGGCCTGACAAGGGAAGGAGTGATAGGGGCAGTGGGAAGCCCGAAGTCCCGTCAGTTGAGGGCCCCTTTACTTGATAGGGGCAGTGGGAAATACTTCCTGAACCTTTCGATCAGTTGGTTTACGTGTTTTACGGTCTTACACCACCTTGCAAGGCTAAATACACCTAGGTGACTGATAGCGAAATAGTACCGTGAGGCAAAGGTGAAAAGAACCCCCATTAGGGAGTGTAATAGAACGTGAAACCATGAGCTCCCAAGCAGTGGGAGCTGCATTCCTTTTGAAGAATGAGCCGGCGACTCATAAGCAGTGGCTTGGTTAAGGGAACCCATTGGAGCTGAAGTGAAAGCAAGTCTTCAAAGGACAATTGTCACTGCTTATAGACTCAAACCCGCTGGCCGGGAATGAGTACCTATCCCTGAAGGAAATTGAACCCGTGTCTTTGATATGAAAAGACGATGTCCTAACCACAGGATGAAAGGGACCAAAAAGACCTCGGCTCCGAGAATAGAAGTGGTTCATTTCTATACACAATTTGACGATTTCGTTTGTGTTCATGTTGGTGATTTCTGATGTTAATTCGGCGGGTCGTCCCCCCTTCCTACGGGTTACCCCACTGACCTAGTGACACACCAACCACGCCCCTTCCCTTTCTCCGATCATAAAGCCCCTGATCCCTTTCTTTGTCTTTCATCCCCCCGTCCCGTATACAGCAGGGACATGAGCAGCTGAGATTTGCTAACTCCACGTGCATATACGGTCTGTCAATGAGCTGGGCTGGCCCATCGGACACTTCAGCTGAGATATGGGCTTGAATCCATTTATTAATTGGGCTGGGCTTGGACCGTATATAATGATCTGTCAGCCCGGCTCAAAACTTCCACCTATTTAATGATTAATCTACATTAGCCAACCTATCGATAGACTTATTTATTGAAGATTGGGCTCTCGGTCTAGGCCAGTTCTTAACATACAGGGCCAGGATCAGGCCTATCCATTTTGGCCCATCACTGTCCCAGGCTGGGCTTGGTTTTAACGGGCGCAAACTGCATAGTGAGAACTCTGTGGGGCCCACCATGATGTATGTGTTCCAGGCTGGGCTTGGTTTTAAGTGGCGCGAACTGCGTAGTGAGAACTCTGTGGGGCCCACCATGATGTATGTGTCTTATCCATGCCGTCCATTGTACCAGTTCATTTTAGGTCATGAGCCCAGAATTGAAGCGTATCCAAAGCTCAAGTGGGACTAAACCATAGGAAGTGGGAATTGAATATCTACCGTTGAAAACTTCTTGGGGGTCAAGCTGATATTTGTGTCTTCCCTTCATCCATGTCTGTGGCCTTATTAGGGCTGTCAACGGGTCGGGCCTGGGGTAGGTCTCGGCCTGGATTTTGAACTGTTTTGGTCTGGGCAAACGGGCCGGATCTATTCAAAATCTGAATTTTCAGGCCTGAGCCCGGCCCATTGACACCTCTATGCCTTATGAAGGGGTTGGATGACAAATAAATATCAGTGAGGGCCTCAGAAAGGTTTTAACAGTGGAAGTCATTTTCCCCACTGTTTCCTGCTGTGTGGTCCACTTGAGCTTTGGATATGCTTCAATTTTCGGCTCATCCCCTAAAATGAGCTGATAAAATGGACGGACGGCATGGATAAGACATAGAACACGGTGCACCCCACAGAGTTTACTCTGTACGCAATCTGCGCTTGGGTTGAACTCCTACTAGACTAGGTGGGTCAAGCTTGGACTGACCTCGGCTCGGTCAGAATCCAGCCCGTTGTGCAGCAGCCCCGCCCACCTAGACGTAGGCACATGTGACAATATGGAACACATGCAATATCACGGCTTTCCATCAGGTGGGCCACACTGGATGGATCTTATTTCCAGGCCATTCCATTCTTCAAGTCGGCCACAATGCAAAGTAAACCAACGGTTCAAACAATATTGCTGGCAGTCCATTTTGTTTGGGATGGTGTGGCCCACCTGAGGTGAAAAATAGGTTTTCCCAGTGTTAGAAGAGCGAAGCATGTAACCAACCTGATGGAAAGCTAAGATCTTGCACACGTGTTTCATGTTGGTACGTGTATTCCAGACCGTAGTCTCGTATTAGGAGTGTCAATAGGCCAGTTTAGGGCAGGCCAAGCTCTGTCCAAGCCCGGCCCGTAATTTTCAAAGTCTGCGCAAACCTAGCCCTAGCCCATGGGGAACCAATATAATTCAGCCCAAGCTTGACCTAATAAATATACAAGGCCCAGCCAAAGCCCAAACTAAGCATTCTCACTTAGAAAAGCATCCCAAAGGGATATTTCTGGGTAAACGAAATCATAATAAGGGCTTTAAGTTGATAGAAATGATCAAGGAATACTTCCCCATCAAGTGCAAAGCGTGCTAGGACTCACTACCGGAGCGTTGTGGGTCCCATAACTATGTTTGTATTTTATCTATTTATGTAAGGTAATGAGCCCAAAAATAAGACAGACCCAAATCTCGAGTGGACCACACCATAGAAAATAGTGTTGATTGAACCCACCATTAAAAACTTCTTAAGAGCCACAAAAGTTTTGAATCAAACCGATTTTTGTGTTTTTTATGTTCATCCAAGTCCATGTGACCTAATCAATAAGTTGGATTGCAAATAAACATTACAGTGTGCCATAAGAAGTTTTTTTAATGGTGGGTATTCAATCGCCATTGTTTCTAGTGGTGTGGTTCCCCTGAGATTTGGATATGCCTCATTTTTGGGCTCATGGCCTAAAATAATGATCCAAAAGGGATGGGCTGCATGGATAAAACACTTACATCATGGCGGGCCTACAAAGCAACACTAGTATGCCATACACGTTCCTTGAGTCTCCCATCGTGCCGTTAAAAATGAGGTCGTCCATCGTGATTTGTACGAAAAATCTACTTGGACCACCACAGGCATTTTATGCTCAGGGCTCAAATTTCTAGCCCATCCGTAATTCTAGTGGACCACAAGATTGAAAACAAAATAATTCAATGCTCAGCCTCAAAATTGTTTTCATTCATGTGGCCCACCTAAATCACAATTGCATCAAAATTAATTAATTTTTTTCGATATCCTCCGATGGATTGACCAGACGATCGATCAATCAAAGGCTCCTATTTCAGCATAGATTTGAGACATCTGATTTTCAACACTCTTAGCACTCCAGCCACAGTTTTCCCCATTGCTTGTGAGGATAGGGAACATCTTTTTTCCTAGGCAAGCTAGCTCATACGGTATGTAAGCACTACTGTCAGATGTTAGAGATCCATTTTGTTGGAAACGAGCCTACCGATGTCCAACTAATGCAATGGCTTATGATGGCCGGAAATTCTTCTCTTTTTTATTCTCTCCAAGGACTTCTACCCTTTCTCATCCTATGAGAATTATGGGTGGAAAGAAATAAAACACATTATGAGAATGGTTCATGGATGGTATGTAGGGGTGCACACGGGTCGGTTCAGTCTGGTCCAGTTCTGGGGTGAAACCAGAACCGAACCATTCCTAATGGTTCCAGGAAAATTGGAACCAGAACCGGACCGTTTGCACCCTAAAACCAGAACGAAATCGGACCGTAAAAACCAGTTCGGTTCCAGTTCCGGTTCGGTTCTACAGTTCTAGGTATAGACGAGAGAGAGACGGAGAGAGATGCTAGCGGCAATGGGTAAACACGAGAGAGAGAAAGGCGCGCGCGCGCGCGAGAGAGAGAGAGAGAGAGGGAGAGAGAGAGAGAGAGACCGTGGCTAGGTGAGGTGGAGCCATGACCATTGTGGGTTAGTGGGCGTTGGGCGGTGGCGGTCAGTGGTTGTCTTGAGAGAGAGAGAGAGAGAGAGAGAGAGAGAGAGAGAGAGAGAGAGAGAGAGAGTGGAATGGGGGCTGGGGCGGCATGAAGAGATAACGTATTTTTTTTTTTGTAAATATTTATTGATCGGGGATGGTCCGGTTCTAGGTTCGGTTCCAAGTTCAGTTCTACGGTCCAGTTCCAAGTTCGGTTCACGGTTCATTTTGGTTCGGTTCTACAGGACCGCAAATCAAG
The DNA here is from genome assembly GCF_029962835.1 of Magnolia sinica. NCBI lineage: Eukaryota > Viridiplantae > Streptophyta > Magnoliopsida > Magnoliales > Magnoliaceae > Magnolia > Magnolia sinica. The sequence goes on along the minus strand of NC_080584.1, from coordinate 6,220,025 downwards.
AATCGAACCGAATTAATCGATTCTTTGATTTTTCGAATCAGAACCGAACCAAAACATGCAATTTTGTTGGTTTCGATCTGGTTTACTGGTTCTATCGGTTCCATGTGCACCCTTAATCGTACGTCTAGATAGCGTGGCTAGGAATGCATGGGTGCTCGGAATTTCCATCCTTGAACGTAGCCTATATATGACAACTAGACGGGCATGAACATGTGGCTGGGCTAAGCCTCAGTGAAATAGATAGTGGAACCTGGTTAAACTTTGTTCCAGCCCATAGGCTTATAATTGAGGCCAGGGTTCAGCCTCCCACGAGCCTATGTGCAATGTGACTTACAACTCCATAATAAGCTACGAAGCTCACAATTGTATGGTAGAAAATGCAATGACGGTCGCTTCCAAAGTGAACACTCCGTGCCCATAGTCATCAAAATGTCATATGGAAAAAAAATAATAATAAAGAAAAAATTTGCTTCCATTACCAAAAGGAAGGTATAAAAATCAGACAGAGAAATCGAAAATCACAAAATGGACAACTAAAACCCTCTTGAGTAAAAAGATAGATAGATTGATTTTTTTTTTTTTTGTTAATGAAGTGGAAAACAAACCACTATATATCTATAGTGTGTGTAATATATATAAGTACAGTTGACTTAGAAAATTTTAATCAAAATTATTAGAATTTTTACAAGTAATAAAGTGTGTAGGTATGTAATTGATGATTAATGAGTTATTATCATCTTTGAGTCTCTCAAATCCTTTCTTTTCAACTGCTCTCCATATAAATCAATTTATCTCTATTAAAAGTTTTCACCTAAACTATACATATATATATATATATATATATATATATGTCAAATGCTCAGTTGCGCGCTTTTTGAGAACTCATCATATGTGATGTGAGTCTCAAATCTGAACAATCCACGTGATGCAACACCCCATGAAACCCCTAGGGCCCAACTTATACTTTGATCCAAAACTTGGTGGGCCATGGAAAAAGAAAATAGTGAAAATTTGTCTTTTGGGGTTTCATGGGATGCTGCATCACATGGACCATTCAGATTAAATGCCCTATATATATATATATCTTTTTTTTTTTTTTTTTTTGGGTTAGCTTGTTAGTATACACCCATGTCAATACACACACTCCATCTTAGTCAAGAGGTATCTCCACTCAGTCTGCCAGTTGAGCTATGGATCTGGGTGTGTGTGTTTGTGAGAGAGAGAGAGAGAGAGAGAGAGAGAGAGAGAGAGAGAGAGAGAGAGAGAATGCGAGGTTCATTAGGTAAACATTAAATGATTGCTTAATTAGCATATATATATATATATATATATAAAAGAAACTGCGAGGTTCATCAGGCAAACATTAAAAGATTGCTTAATTAGCATACATGTAAATTAAATTAAACCATTCATATTGCGGTTTTTAAGGGCCCTTTTGGATACCACCAAATGAGTTACTTTTTCTACTTACACCAATAGATAAGTGACTTATTTTAGATAAGTTTGGTTTATGAATAGTTTTAAGTAATTGTTGTACTTAAAAGTACATACTCACTTAGTATTTTTAGCTTTTCTACTTTTCATAAGTTGCCGAAGATAGGCATCACGAGAGATGAAAGAGAGGAGAAGATAATAAGTATGTTGTTTGCCAAACATACTCATCTTTTTAATGAATAGAAACTAAGATAGGCTACTTGTGGAATAAGTAGTTTATCTTAAGCAACTTACGATCCAAATGCCTCCATGCCCACTAAGTGGCTCATAAACTGAAATACACTGATTTGTTTTTGTAAGTGGTTGATTGACTTACATGCAGGCCAGCAGGCATGAAAAATAGCTAGTTGTCCAAATTCAACAAAATTAAAAAATGGCAATGAAATATAGGGATCCTTCAATCTTAATATTGGATGATAATCAGATCCACAACACATGTTGAAATATGAATAGGTTAATTTGACTTATCTAACCCACTGATATGATTTCTGAGGTCTGCATATGAACCATTGAGTTCCTTCAAAGTATCAGATAATGCCCCATTTTTAAAATTTGAATGAACATTTAAACATGGTTTAATCGATACAGCAGAGACATGAGTAGCTGTGATTTGCTAATTCCACAGCTGGTTGTTAATGGGCTAGGCTCGCGGATCAGACTCCTGGGCTTGACCCACTTCACGATAAAGAGAAATGTGGCCTGAAGGCTAGGCTTAGGCCTAAAACTAAAGCCCATTTATTAATTAGACTGGGTTGACTGTGATAAAGGCCTGTTGGCCCAGCCCAAGTCTTTCTCAGCCTGCTTGCTTTCTTTTTTTCAAGGTATATTAAAAACCTTTACCTCTTTTATTTTTACATTAAAATATTTAATGATTAATCTAGATTACTAATGATGTATGCAATACTTAAATTATCGATGTAGATGCTACATAGTTGATTCTTGTCCTTAGAGACTGCGGTAACTATTCTATACTGTTCGAGTCTTTAGCAGGTCTATTGATAGAGATCAATCGTTTATTACCAAAATGTGTTGGCATTCCCTTTGTTTTTTTTTTCATAATAGTTAATAAAATGGGAAGGGATACATGAAGAAGATTAAAGATACAATAAATTATCCTCCCCTCTTCATAGAATCACTTATTGGAGCTTTAGACTAGAGTTGAGCTCATCTAGGCTCATCTAGGTGGACGTGCCGCTTTAGCAGCCTATCTCACAGCTGAAGTGACATCACCAAGTTATGTGAGCCCACCATGATATATGTGTTGTATCCACACTAACCATATTTAGGCATGAGCTAAAGAATGAGGTAGATCAGAGCCCAAGTGGACTCCCCCAGATACAACAATGGGGACAGTGACACCCAACATTGAAACCTTCTCAGGGCCACCATGATGTTTATTCGTAGGTGTGAACTCCCTTTGTGCATGCGTACATGCGGCGGAATGAAGCCCTTACTTTCTTGGTGCTTTTCGTCTGTCGATTTTAGCTTTGATTTGATTTAAATACAGGATTGACTCAAATATAAGAGTATGCTTGACTTAGAGTCACCACTAGTTAAAAGAAACTAGCTTAAAAGATACGATTGGATAGAAACCATTAATTCGCTTAAGAGTAGGAAAATCATAAGATTTCTCAACTCAAGCGAGTTTTGTGGTTGGTCTACAACTAGATATTTCGAGTAAGGGCATCGGTTACAAGAAATGAATTGATTAAGCACCATCTCCTACTTGTGCTAAGTGCGGTCTCTACTTTAAGAGATGTGTGACCATCAAGAGAATTACGGTACTTGCAAGTATGTTAATCATGTAGCCATGCTAACCCCATGAGAGGGCCAAGTAGGCAAAAATAAAAATTAAAGAGATCCTAGACTTGCTTCGTAAAGTCAAAAGACAATGAGCATGCAAATAAAACAAAATAAAATATGCAAGAAAAATAAAAGATCCTAGCCTTGTTTTCACAAAGCTGAGACCTAGGGCAGAAGAGCATAATAAGAAATAAATAAGTAATGTAGCAAAAAAAAAACATAAAATATTATTTGTCGAAAAGGAAATGTACTAAATAAACCACTTACTAAGCTTAATTAAGATGTGAAAAAGAGAAAAGAGAAATCGGACACCTTTTTCTTGAATAAAAAAAGGGATCATTGGAGGGGACTAGTTTTGACTATATTATTGACGTGACAAGATTGGCTTTGTTGAGTTAGATTGTTATAGCTATCTGAGACAGAACCTATGTGCAAGTATGGTTGTTGCAGAGCATCCTAGGTGACAAAACCTCCACGTTGTAGGTGAATGAAAGCCAAGAAAATTTGAAAAAACTTCTTGGTATTATTCCTTTTGTCGTTTCTACCTCTCTTGGACAAGTGATGAGTGTCGTTTAAATAGGCTAGGAAACCGTCGGCTCACCAGGGGCCGACAGACACATGTCAAGAATTTTTCTTGCAGGATGGACACTCATCAAGAACGAGCCATACAGGGCATCATATGATGGTCGGCTGATAAATAACCAATACTCTGTCCTTTTACAAATGTTGCATAAGTGGGGTGTCTATGGATGCTTCCCTTTTGCATGGCTCTAGGGCTCTTCCCATGAGAACCACTGGCTGATGTGTCTAAGATTAGCTATGACTAGTGACTGAATTGGTCGCGTGAGGCGTGCCCCTGTAGAACTAGTGGTTGGTCCCATGATTGATGTGCATTGTAGATTAGCGGGCTGGCTCGTGGATTTTTCCTTAGAGGATCAGTGGAAGAGGAAGTGGTGCCCTTGTAGGATGAGAGGAGAAAGCTCTTGGTCGTAACTCACGATTAAGTTTGCCTAAAAGACATGAGGTGGATAATCTCAAATGCATCAAGCAATTGATAATAGATCCATGAGCAATAAATTGGTCTTCATTGAAATCTAATAAATAACTGAAGCATGTTGATCTAAAAAGCTCTTTCCATATATTATAATTCTCAAAATCATCCTTCAATGGAGTTAAAAATTCTACTGAACACTTCGAGGACACCTTTGCAGGAATATAATTGAAGCAATAACATGATTTTCTCTCATACATCAAAAATGTCGTGCATGACAAATAAACTATTAGCGTCGATAAATTAATAGAACATAATTTGTGAATTCTCAAAGGCTAGGTGCAATGATAGATGCAAAGTGTGATCCATAGAGCCATGTGTGATCCATGGTGTTTAGGTGCGATCGACACTAGCCAGGTGCTATCCACACAGTGGCCAAATGTGATCTACAATGCATTAAGTGTGATCGACGGTGGTCAGTTGCGATCTACACTGGCCAGGTGTGCTCCACACTAGTTAGGTACGATCCACGATGGCCACCCTTATATATATATATATATATATATATATATATATATATATACAAATAACTCCTTTATGTAATCTCCTCTTCATACCCTATAAATAAAAAATAAAAAAATAAATAAAAATAAATAAATAAAATCATATTCCTTCTGCCATCTTACCTCTAGTCGCCATATTACAGACTATATATGGTCGTTGGTGATATATGTGGGCACAGGATGACCCGATTCTGCTAACTCGACTCGTCCGACTCGACCCGAATTGAATGGGTGAGTCGGTCCAAACCGAGTAAGCTTCGCCCAATCCGAACTCAAACTGCCCAACTTGACCTGAAAGTCGATATGGTTAAACTCGACTCGATCCGAAACCCGACTCGACCCGACTCTCTAACCCTACCCTGATCCGATCTCAACCTCTCTCTCTCCCTTCCTCATCCTCCTCCTCTTCCAAGCCCGACAACCACCCACCACCATCACCCTCCTTCTCCTCCTACTCCTCTCTCTCCTCTCCACTCCCTCCCTCCCTCCCTTCCTCCCTCCCTCTTCCAAGCCCGGCAACCACCCACCATCACCCTCCTCCTCCTCCTCTCTCTCCTCTCCACTCCCTCCCTCCCTCATCTCTCAATCTGACTAGGTGCCAACTCAACCTGACTCGGTACTTTTGACCGGATCGAACTCGGTCTGGATCAGTCCAGGGCAGACCGAACTTGGATCGAGTTAGGCATGCTAGACTTAGTATCGAGTTGGATGGAGTTCGGGTCAGGCCTATTTCAAAACTGAATTAAGTCGAGTTAGCCCTAACTCGGTCCGACTCGACTGGATGCCCAGCTCTAGTTAGTGAGTTCAAACAATAGCCGGAGGGTGAAAGAAATCATTTTACAGCCTGAAAAGTTGATGTAGGTCCCACATCAAAGTGAATAGTTCACCAAAGGCTTGCTAGAGAGTGATCAGAGAGTGTAGTAGACCTTCCAACCGTCGGAACTTTTAGAATGATTTGTGGTCTCCCATTTTAGGAAAAACAAAAAACTCAAAAAAAAAAAGTAGCTAGAAAGAGTTATGGGTCTCACAATACACGATGGAAACTCACCTAAGTGGGTCCCACAAAGGTGGCAACAATGGTTGGAGCAACTTCTGTGGTGGTGATCCCCTCTTTTTAAAAAAACAAATTCTGAGAAAAAACCAAATGGAATGGGGTCGTGATTCAATCTTGGCCAAACATATACATTTTTTAGATAGGTTTTGCAGGGCCAGTGTGAGTTCCTATTGAAATCCACTCCGACAATTCAAATGCTAATTTAATTTCAGAGCATGACTTCAAGAATGATGAAAGAAGACATCAAGGGTAGACCACATAAGAAGAAATAGTTTGGAAAGAACAACCACTGTTATCTCTACACACGTAAATAGCTTAGATCAAAATGAAATCAATGCCTAGTAAGGTTCCGAATGCTCCGAATAAAATGACCAATTTTTTAATAGAGAATAACCTTTTAACTTTCTAAATAAGCAACCGTTATATACCGCTGTTATTAATAGAAATGCATTTTGGTCCAAAAAGAATTCAAAAGCCAACCAGGGCAAGCAAATAAGAGTTAGAAAATTAGGGTCAAAAGTTTACAATGGTCAAACTTCAGGGACATTGTAATAAAAAACAGAAGCGGATTGGCTGGTGTACCACGCACGCTACGTGTCGTGCGAAGACGAGCGCCGACGCTCCTTGGAACCGCATTGTGTACTAAGCGTACTGTACTGAGTAAATTATGTGGGGTCCACTATGATTTACATATTTCATCCACTCCGTTCATCCATTTTAACCGATAATTTTAGGGCTTGAGCCCAAAAATGAAGTATATCCAAATGTCAAGTGGACCTCACCACGTGAAAGAGTGTGAATTGAAATTCTACAGTTGAAAATTTATTGGGTGTTACAGAAGTTATGGATTAAGCTGTTATTTGCGTTTTCCCTTCATCCATGTCTGTGTGATCTCATTAACGGGGTTGATAATAAATAAACATTACTGTGGGCCCTAGAAAAGTTTCAATGGTGGAAGTCATTTTTCTCCCTGATTCATGTGGTGTGGTTAACTTGAGCTCTAGCCATATTTAGATTTTGAACTCAACCATTAAAATGAATTGGAAAAATAGATGGACGGCGTGGATAACCCACCTACATTCACAATAAGCCTAACTGAGTTTACTCATTAGGATAAAAGGTACTGAGCAATCCGATTTCACCCTCTGGCTCAGAGGAAGCGGACTGCGTACCGACTACTGAGTAACTCAGAGCTTACGGAGTAAACCATGTGGGACACATCATGATGTATTTATTTTATCCACTCCTTTCATATATTTTATAATTTTATTTTATTTTCAAGTACTGAAAATAAATCATATAAAAAACTCAAATGGGCCGTGCCACAGTGTGAATTGAACATCTACTGTTGGAAAATGCTTTGGGGCCACATAAGTTTTGGATCAAGTTAATATTTGTGTTTTTCCTTCGTCCATTTCCTTTTGATATTATGAACAGGTCGGGTGGCAAATAAACTTCGCTGTGGGCCCTAGGAAGGTTTCAACAGTGGAAATCATTATTCCCAAAGTTTCCTGTGACATGGCCCACTTGATCTTTAGATATATTTCAATTTTGGGCTCAATCGCTAAAATGAGATAGAAAAGAGGATGGACGGCGTGGATAAATAACATGAATTCATGTTGGCCAAACATAATTTACTCATTACCATAAAAACATACCGAGTAACTCAGTACGCAATCCGATTTCTAGCCAGGAGTTACTAAAACGGTTCAAATGAGATCAAAGTTACGTGGACCCTAAAATAATGTATTTATTATATCCATACTGTTCATCCATTTTTCTAGATCAGTTTAGAGCATTAGACAAAAAATGAATCATTTACAAAGCTCAAATGGACCACACCAAAAATAGCAGCGAGGATAATGATTTTCACCATTAAAAAATAAGTAGGGCCTATAATATTTATTTTCTATCCAATCTGTTAATAAGGTAAAAAATACATGGATGAAGAGGAAAAACCAATTTCATATTGATCCGAAACTTCTGTCACCCCTAAAAGGTTTCAATGGTAGACCATCAATTTCCCACTATTTTTTATTTTTACATTGTGGTCCACTTGATCTTTATATTTGTCTGATTTTTTTTTTCAAGACTTAAGATGAGCTAGCCAAATTATTGGACAGTTCGGATATAACACATACCTCATAATAAGATCCACAAAACTTACTGACATCAATACACCACTTATATAGCTAGTGTGCTGTACACCAGGTATAACACATATTATGTCACGCCCCAAACTCAGAAACCGGGCTCACAAAATTCCCGATCGCCGAATCTGGCGCCGACAGCCTCCGTAAAACCCCATTCTCGGCTCCCAGCGCCCATTCGCCAGGTTCCGATCCTGGGATGCTACAAGGAGGATTTTCAACATCAGTTCAATTAGTAATAAGCATAACCAAAGGCATAACCCACAAACAACAACCAAAAACTCCATCACATTTCCACTATAATAAAAAACTTTACAAGTACAATGAGCATAAGGGAAATACAATGAAGATAGACCAAAAGCTCCAAAAGAAGATCAGCTACGCGCCCAAGCCTCAGCGCTGCTGCGAACCAACGTCACCTGCACGCAACGGTCGTGCATAAGCTTATAGAAAGCTTAGAGGGTGGTGAGAGTGTATGCTCGAGGTGGTAATGTAGCTATGCAGTATCAGAGTAATGTGGATCATGCTGATGAATGCTAAGAACCCCACTAGCCGTACCAAGGTCATGCGGTGCAAAGAATGATGTCGGCCATACCAAGGCCATGCAATGCGAAATGCAAGTCAAGCATACAAATCCTCATCTAAGTCCACATGTCAATACGGCTCAAATCTGGAATATCACCGGGGTCTAGTACACTCCAAGCCAGATTGCCGCCCCATCGCGCGCAATAAGGTGAGTGGAAAAAGACCTCACTATCCGCCTGCCAATATCGGCCTCGGCTCGTCAATAGCGGACCCATTCCTCGAGCTGGTCAGACTCAGCCTAACATTGCCCCCTACTCTCGGGCGGGTAAGGCCGCACCCCCTTCCAACCGACCACGACACAGTGGAAAGCGCAACCGTCTGGTAATCGGCACCCAGCGCTCATGCACCCACTCGGTCTAGACGTTGGAGCAACCTCCTGGTACCATAAGGGTTTAGGGACTTTCACCCAGGGATATCTATCGCACCCCATGTAGAACAGTATTTTCGGTATCCAATCCTGCCAACCACGATACGTCTGTAGAGGCTACGGCCCCGATGTCGCTAGGGCGTACAGTAACCATATCACACAATGCAAATGCGTAAATCACACTACTCAGTCATGCAGCAATCCTGCGCATATCATGCACTCATGTAGGGCAACACCCCCTGTATTGGAGCCCCTAAACAATCTGCCCGAAGGCATATGCTATGATCAGTCATTCCTCATATCAAGCATGCATATGATGCATATGGTCATGAATCATGGAACTAAACATGTTATATAGGATGGATGATGTGCATAACGAAGGTGGGCCTAGACGGCCTACATATAACACGTACGAGCCTAACAATGGGCCCTAGGGAAAGTCATAATGCGGACATTTAACCACACTATACTTGCAATGTGGACGTCAAACCACCATTGCTCCCAAGGCATAGCCCTGACGTAAACATCATCATGTTGGGATCGTACATTGCAATGGACCTTAGGCACGTCCCATTGGGCCTTAAATACGTCAAATGGGCCATATCATATGGGCCATGTATTCATCAAGTGGGTCACATCATTGGGCCGCACCAATGGGCCTTATGTGCATTGCAATGGACTATAAACTGTGGGCTTTAGAACGTATCAAATGGGCCTAATCTTATGGGCCTTACATGTGTCAAATGGGCCTCGACAGTTGGGCCCCATATATGCATCAAATGGGCCTACTCACATGGGCCTTATATGTATCAAATGGGCCTCGCCAGTTGGGCCCCATACGTGCATCAAATGGGCATACTCACATGGGCCTTATATGTATCAAATGGGCCTCGCCAGTTGGGCCCCATACGTGCATCAAATGGGCCTCAACCCATTAGCCACATTACATCTTAATGGGCCTCGACCCATGGGCCCCTAATACATTAAATGGGCCTCGACCCATGGGCCCTATATATACATCAAAGTGGGCCTCGACCATGGGCCACAAGTACTGAGGTGGGCCTCCCACCATCAATAAACTATATATAATATAATATATATACATATATATATAACATATAATATTATATATAATATAATATTATATATATACATATATCATATAATATTATATAATATAATATTATATATAAATATATACACACACACCAGCACACACACGCACCCACACATACACGCACACGGCACACACGCACACAGCACACATGCACACAGCACAGTGGGCTCCACCGTCCGGGCGGACGGTGGACGTTAAACACATACATCACTGTGGGCTCCATGTGGGGCCCACCATAATGTCTATATTCCATCCAAACCATTGATGAGGTCAAGCAGACCTCGATGAAGGGTGACAAAATTTTTCACCCTGATCCAAAACTTCTGTGGACCCAAAAAGAGTTTCAAAGGTAAATATTTAATCCCACTATTTCACACGGTGTGGGCCACCTGAGTCTTGGATCAGGCTGATTTTTGGGGTGGGCCCATGTCAGGTAGTGGCCCACCCTATGAACGGTTTAGATAACATATAAACATCAAGGTGGGGCCCATAGCTACAGCCGTGGGAGGCTGTACGTTCGCCCAGCAGCGGCTGCTGTTATCTTTTTTTTTTTTTCCCTTTTCTTGAGGATTTTACCAGTGGGGTCCACATCCAAGCAATCCACCCCATCCAATGGCCCTCCATGGCTCTAAACAAACAAAACAAGCCCAATATTGGGCCTGTTTCGGCGTATAAAAGCAATAGGGGAGGTTTTAATGGTGAAGACCACCATTTGCTACGGTATGGCCCGCCCGAAGGTCTGATTGGTCCCATATTTCAGCTCAACGCCTAAAAGATGGTTGGGAAGGGAATGGATGGCATGGATTGAAAACATGCATCAAGGTGGGGCCTACATGAGTGGACCATTCCAAGCTTAGGGGAAAAAGCTTGTATTTGTGTTTCTCCCAACAGACGTCCAGCGTCCCTGGACGCTGGACTTGGCATATAGGTTGGAGGTGGGCCTTGCTTAGGTGGGCCACCAAGTGATGGGTGGCATGGAACCACACATATAAGGTGGGCCCCACTTATAAATGGTTTGGAATAAATACCTACCTCATGGTGGGTCCATTCAAGTGGGCCACATAACCTCATCATCATAACAACAAAGAAAAAAAAATAATAAAAATAAAAAAAAGAAGAAAAAAGGAAAAAGGGAGAGAGATAGAGAGTGAGGAGGGACCCCGGCACTATGGGCCCTCCCTTGCACTAAATCATACATCAAGTGGGTCCCGTTACATGTGGATCCATGAAATCGAAATTCAACGGTGAAGATCCCTTCTCCACTAAAATAAATGGTCTAGATGACCCTAAGCATGTAAAGAAATAAACATCATGATGGGGTCCATGGAGAATGGCCCCATCATGGAATGATCATGATGATCCAAATGGGCCATCGGCCATATCTTAGGGTCCAAAGTGAGATCCGAACCATTGATCGGTTGTCCTCACTTGGCCCATCTTAAAAACATCAAAAACTATCCTATCCAAACACCCACCGCTTGATCTTCTTGCTCCCTTGGCTTCCTTAGTTCCTTGTGCTCCTCTTTGATGGAGGAAGATGAGAAATGGATGGTTGAGATGAGAGATGAAGGGGTGAGAAAGGTGGGCCTCACAAATGAAATTTTCTCACCATGGGAGGACCATACGTATGAATTTTCCTATGGGAGAGTATGGAATGAAAGAGAGACTTGTAAGGGAGAGAGAGAGAGAGAGAAAGAGATGGGTGATGGAGTGATGGGGGATGGTTTGGGTTGAAAATTGTAAAATGAGGTATGGTTGATGTTGAAAATGGGGAAAAGAGGAGTGGTGAGGTGAAAAGAGGGTAGACTTTTGTAAAAGGTGGAGATGGGTTGTTGTACTTGAGGTATGGGATGCTTTAATGGTTGATTGATGGGACTAATTGTAGAGATTCCCTCGAAATCCGCAACGCGCGGTGTTTCTTCGGAATAAACGCTGATCGGCATCTTCTAGCCTGGGTATCGGTTCGGTGCGCAAGTCACGGCGTTGGAACCGCGGCGACGACGCGGTCGCTATGATATAACTTTCGGACCAAGCCGACGTCGGTGCGCGGGACCTGGCTTAGGATCGTGCGCAAACACCGAATACGGTGCGAAGGTTGCCGAAATTTGACCGGAAGGACCGCAGAAGCTAACGGAACAATACGGATTAGGACACGGGGCTTACAGCTCTCCCCTCCTAATAGAAATTTGGTCCTCAAAATTTACACAATCATTGCAACTAGGCAGAACTCAAGAGGGAGAAGAAACATAACATCACTATATAAAATCAGAGATAACATACATCATACAACACCATCAATCATCAAAAAGATGGGGATAACGCTCTCGAATCTCAGCCTCACGCTCCCAAGAAGCCTCCTCAATGGAATGGTGACCCCACTGAACCTTCACCAACGGAATGACCTTGGTCCGGAGGACCTGCTCCTTCCGATCAAGGATACGGACTGGCTGCTCAATATAGGAAGCGTCCTCACGAACCTCTAACGGCTGCCAATCGATAACAGGAACGATGTCTGACCCACACTTCCTCAACATGGAGACATGAAAAACGTTGTGGACGCCAGACAACTGAGATGGCAAGGCAAGCCGATAGGCCACGGCGCCAACGCGCCCAGTGATCTCAAAAGGTCCTATGAATCTCGGGGTAAGCTTGCCCTTCGCTCCAAATCGAACTATGCCCTTCATGGGCGAGACCTTGAGATACACATGGTCCCCTACATCAAACTCCAAGGGATGACGCCGACGATCAGCAAAACTCTTCTGCCGGCTCTGAGCTGTGCGCATCCTCTGCCTGATGATATCAATAGCTTCTGATGTCTCCTGCACAAGCTCGGGACCTAGGAGACGACGCTCTCCAACCTCGGTCCAACAACTCGGTGATCTGCATGGTCTGCCATATAGTGCCTCAAAAGGAGCCATGCCGATGGTCGCCTGATAGCTGTTATTGTATGAAAACTTAGCCAATCGCAGATGCTCATCCCAGCTACCCCCGAAATCAATCGCGCAGGCCCGAAGCATATCCTCAAGGATCTGGTTGACCCTCTCGGTCTGGCCATCGGTCTGCGGATGGTACGCGGTGCTGAGCTGCAAATCAGAACCCATCGCTCTCTGGAAGCTCCCCCAAAACTGAGACGTGAACCTCGGGTCTCGGTCGAAATGATCAGACTGGAACGCCATGCGGTCTCACAATATCCTCAATGAATAATCTCGCAAGCCGGTCCAAAGGCCAAGTCGCACGTATCGCAATAAAATGTGCCGACTTCGGCAGATCCACGACAACCCGGATGGCGTCATGACCGCCGAGTCCTCGGCAAGCCCATAATGAAATCGGCCGACACGTGCTCCCACTTCCACATCGGGACACCCAACGGCTGCAGGGGGTCTCCGATGATCGGCCTTGACACGCGGCACGTGTCACACTCGGCCACAAAGTCGGCGATCTAGCGCTTCATCCCCGGCCAAAAATACTGTCGCCTCATGTCGTGGTACATCTTCGTCGAGCCAGGATGGATAGAAAACCGCGATCGATGTGCCTCGGCCATAAGATCTCTACGTAACTCGAATATCCGGACACATAATCGGCCTCTGAAGCCACCATCTATACCAATTTGCTAATCTACCCGACTCTCGGATGCCGCCTTGCTCGGTAATCTTGTAACGACTCGTCTCTGCTGAGCCTCGATCACTCTTGCGACAAGAGAGGGTTGAATCGATAGGCTCGATAATCGAACTATGAAGACTGCAACCCAAACTCAAAGTCGTACTGCTATATCCTCGAGGATCCGCCACTCCTAAATCATCATGTGCGCCACTAGGCCTCGTGGCTGACGGCCGAGGGCATCCGCCACCACGTTCGCCTTACCCGGTGGTACCGGAGATCGAAATCATAGTCCTTCGGGAGCTCCATCCAATGCCTCCGCCTCATGTTAACTCGAACTGTGAGAAGAGGTACTTCAAGCTCTTATGATCGAAAAGAGCTCGAACCTAACCCCATAGAGATAGTGTCTCCACACCTTCGGTGTGAAGACAACGCACCAACTCTAAATCATGCGTGGGGTAGTTCGGCTCATGGACCTTGAGTTGGCGAGACGCAGCTACAGGTCCGCCGTGCTGCATCAGGACAGACCCAAACCAATATGCGAGGCATCGGTAAATACAATAAATCCGTCACTCCCGGAGGGAAGAGTGAGGACAGGGAGATGACGTCCGACGGTCCTTTAACTCCATAAATGCTCGCTCACAGCGTCACTCCAAATAAACTCGGCGCCCTTCCGAGTAACGGGGCTGCAATACAAGAGAAGCCCTCAATAAAACGCTGATAGTAGCCCGCCAAATTAAGGAAACTACGGATCTCGGACGCATTCGTGGGCTGGCCACTGACGCACTGCTCAACCTTCGAGGGGTCCACTGCGACACCCTCCTCGTTACCACGTGACCGAGGAACTTCACCTCCTCCCGCCAAAACTCGCACTTCTAGCTTCGCATACAATTGGTGTGCGCGGAGGGTCTGCAATGTAACCTCCGATGCCGCTCATGCTCCTCACGAGTCCTCGAATAAATCGAATGTCGCCGATGAAGACTACAACAAACCGATCGAGATACGGATGGAAGACCTCGTTCATCAATCGCATGAACATCGCCGGCGCATTGGTCATCAAGGACATGACCAAACTCGAAATGACCATAACGCGTCTGAAAACCGCTTCTGAATGTCCTCCTCTCGGACCGAATCTGATGATAACCGTAACGCAAGTCAATCTTCGAAAAGAAGCGCCCAGCAGCTGATCGAACAAATCATCAATCCTCGGGAGCGGGTACTTGTTCTTGATCGTGACCTTGTTGAGCTCGCGGTAATCTACGCGAGCCTCAACGAGCCATCCTTCTTCTTCACGAAGAGTACCGGCGCTCCCACGGTCGCTCGGACGGATAAAGCCTAACTCGCGCAACTCGTCCAACTGCTGCTGCATCAACTCCAATGGTGCCATACGATATGGGGCCTTTGAAATAGGCGCGATACCGGGATCTGAAACTCGGTGAGTCGACGAGGCGGTAATCCCAAAATCCCGAAACACATCGGGAAAATCGCAAACCACAGGCAATTGGTCGACGCCACCGCTAAGGGCTCCTCTATGGTACAAGACATCAAACAAGACAACGGCTCTCCTCGGGCTCGGAATGAATGGAACTGCAGCAAGCCGTATACAAAACGTGGATGCCCTCGCGGAACAATCCAATATGGCGTGATACTCGGCAAGCCAATCCATGCCCAGGATGACATCAAACTCGGACATAGGCAAAGCAAACAGTCGGCAAGCAAAAACATATCCCCAACCAAAACGGGCAAGACAAGCAAAATCGGCCCAACATAGAGTCTTCCCCAAGGGAGTCGACATTAAGCCCTCACGAGCGGACTCCAATGGCAAACCAGTCGGAAATCCTCTGACATGAATGAATGCGATGCACCGTAATCAAACAACACACGTGCAATGCATGCAGATTGGAAGTATACCCTCAACAACTCCTCCGTATGATCGAGGATCTGCTGGCCGCATAGAATCGAGCTCGAGCCCTGGGAGGTGCATGTCCTCTCGAGCATGCCGCTGCCGCCGAGGTCGCCGAGGCGGCGAAATCGCCGCTGCTGGCCGCGCCTCGTAGGCCGGTGCCGATGCCGCCGAGGTGGTCTTCGTGAGGCCGCCGCGCCGCGTGGGGCCTCTCGCCGTGGTGGGGTCTCGCGCGCGGTGGTGGAGGCCCGTGGACCTCTCTCCGCCGCTGGGATGAGGACACTCCCACATACGGTGTCTGCCGCACCGCACCTAAAACAAGTGCCTGAACTGCCTCGGAGGTGGTGCCGGAGGTGCTGGGGTGCCGCTGGTGCTCGAAAGGCTGGGCGACTGTGCGCCTCTGCTGTGGTCGACCCTGCTGCGTATCACCGGAAGGAGCCTGCCTCTTCCGGCCTCTCCTCTGACCCGATCAGACTGAGAGCCGTCCCACTCAGCCTCAAAAATCCGGGCCTTCCGCACCACTTCCTCGAAGGTAGGGAGCTCATGCCCAATAACACGGCCTCGAAGACCGTAACGCAAGCCGCCCTCAAATCGACGGGCTCTCCGCTCCTCATCATCCACTAAATAAGGTGCAAATCGGGACAGTGCTACAAAACGAGCGGCATTGAGCCACTGTCATATCGCCCCGCACCAAGGCCTCAAACTCCAACGCCCACTGTCGTCGGATGTGTGGAAAATACTGTCGGTCAAACCGATCCACGAAATCCTCCCAAGTCCAAACAAAATCGGGCTGAGCCATCGCCCACCAGTGCTCACCCTCACCATGAAGGAGAAATACGGCTAATCGGACTCGCTCGGTCGCGCATCCCATCGTCTCAAATATCTTCTCTACGTCGGCGCGCATCTCTCAACCACGGTCGGGTCTGGCTCACCATGAAATGCCGGGGATCGAGGCGTCGGAACTCTCGAAGGAGGGCACTCGAGCGCTCTGCTCGCTGCGGAGAAAGGGGGTCGCCCGTCGAAGTGCGGCGCCAACTGCGATCTCGAATCGGGAAGCACTCACAGGATACGGTAGGCTCCCACGGCCTCGGTGGAGGAGCCGCGCCCATAGGCCGGGCAGATGAATCCCCGGTAGATGGGTGGCATCCTCGTGGGCGGAGGGATCTCGGGTGGTGGAGCAGGGATCGTAGGTGGTAGTGCGGGAGCCGCAGGTGGTGGAGCCGGAGTCGATCGGGTCACTCTCCTGCGCGCCATGTCCTACAGGAAAGAGCGAAGGTGCCTATCAACTTTGAAACTCTCGAAGGCACACTCGTTAAAGGTTGGTAATAAAAGATCGCTAGGCTTCCCGAACTTATGACTTAAATCATTCATAGCAGACATGTAATGTTGTTTTTTGGTTATTCCCGAGTTATGCTCTGATACCAACTTCTGTCACGCCCCAAACTCGGAAACCGGGCTCACAAAATTTCCGATCGCCGAATCTGGCGCCGACAGCCTCCGTAAAACCCCATTCTCGGCTCCCAGCGCCCATTCGCCAGGTTCCGATCCTGGGATGCTACAAGGAGGATTTTCAACATCAGTTCAATTAGTAATAAGCATAACCAAAGGCATAACCCACAAACAACAACCAAAAACTCCATCACATTTCCACTATAATCAAAAACTTTATAAGTACAATGAGCATAAGGGAAATACAATGAAGATAGACCAAAAGCTCCAAAAGAAGATCAGCTACGCGCCCAAGCCTCAGCGCTGCTGCGAACCAACGTCACCTGCACGCAACGGTCGTGCATAAGCTTATAGAAAGCTTAGAGGGTGGTGAGAGTGTATGCTCGAGGTGGTAATGTAGCTATGCAGTATCAGAGTAACGTGGATCATGCTGATGAATGCTAAGAACCCCACTAGCCGTACCAAGGCCATGCGGTGCAAAGAATGATGTCGGCCATACCAAGGCCATGCAATGCGAAATGCAAGTCAAGCATACAAATCCTCATCTAAGTCCACATGTCAATACGGCTCAAATCTGGAATATCACCGGGGTCTAGTACACTCCAAGCCAGATTGCCGCCCCATCGCGCGCAATAAGGTGAGTGGAAAAAGACCTCACTATCCGCCTGCCAATATCGGCCTCGGCTCGTCAATAGCGGACCCATTCCTCGAGCTGGTCAGACTCAGCCTAACATTGCCCCCTACTCTCGGGCGGGTAAGGCCGCACCCCCTTCCAACCGACCACGACACAGTGGAAAGCGCAACCGTCTGGTAATCGGCACCCAGCGCTCATGCACCCACTCGGTCTAGACGTTGGAGCAACCTCCTGGTACCATAAGGGTTTAGGGACTTTCACCCAGGGATATCTATCGCACCCCATGTAAAACAGTATTTCCGGTATCCAATCCTGCCAACCACGATACGTCTGTGGAGGCTACGGCCCCGATGTCGCTAGGGCGTACAGTAACCATATCACACAATGCAAATGCGTGAATCACACTACTCAGTCATGCAGCAATCCTGCGCATATCGTGCACTCATGTAGGGCAACACCCCCTGTATTGGAGCCCCTAAACAATCTGCCCGAAGGCATATGCTATGATGAGTCATTCGCATATGATGCATATGGTCATGAATCATGGAACTAAACATGTTATATAGGATGGATGATGTGCATAACGAAGGTGGGCCTAGACGGCCTACACATAACACGTACGAGCCTAACAATGGGCCCTAGGAAAAGTCATAATGCGGACATTTAACCACACTATACTTGCAATGTGGACGTCAAACCACCATTGCTCCCAAGGCATAGCCCTGACGTAAACATCATCATGTTGGGATCGTACATTGCAATGGACCTTAGGCACGTCCCATTGGGCCTTAAATACGTCAAATGGGCCATATCATATGGGCCATGTATTCATCAAGTGGGTCACATCATTGGGCCGCACCAATGGGCCTTATGTGCATTGCAATGGACTATAAACTGTGGGCTTTAGAACGTATCAAATGGGCCTAATCTTATGGGCCTTACATGTGTCAAATGGGCCTCGACAGTTGGGCCCCATATATGCATCAAATGGGCCTACTCACATGGGCCTTATATGTATCAAATGGGCCTCGCCAGTTGGGCCCCATACGTGCATCAAATGGGCCTACTCACATGGGCCTTATATGTATCAAATGGGCCTCGCCAGTTGGGCCCCATACGTGCATCAAATGGGCCTCAACCCATTAGCCACATTACATCTTAATGGGCCTCGACCCATGGGCCCCTAATACATTAAATGGGCCTCGACCCATGGGCCCTATATATACATCAAAGTGGGCCTCGACCATGGGCCACAAGTACTGAGGTGGGCCTCCCACCATCAATAAACTATATATAATATAATATATATACATATATATATATATAACATATAATATTATATATAATATAATATTATATATATACATATATCATATAATATTATATAATATAATATTATATATAAATATATACACACACACCAGCACACACACGCACCCACACATACACGCACACGGCACACACGCACACAGCACACATGCACACAGCACAGTGGGCTCCACCGTCCGGGCGGACGGTGGACGTTAAACACATACATCACTGTGGGCTCCATGTGGAGCCCACCATAATGTCTATATTCCATCCAAACCATTGATGAGGTCAAGCAGACCTCGATGAAGGGTGACAAAATTTTTCACCCTGATCCAAAACTTCTGTGGACCCAAAAAGAGTTTCAAAGGTAAATGTTCAATCCCACTATTTCACACGGTGTGGGCCACCTGAGTCTTGGATCAGGCTGATTTTTGGGGTGGGCCCATGTCAGGTAGTGGCCCACCCTATGAACGGTTTAGATAACATATAAACATCAAGGTGGGGCCCATAGCTACAGCCGTGGGAGGCTGTACGTCCGCGGCTGCTGTTATCTTTTTTTTTTTTTTTTTTTTTCCCTTTTCTTGAGGATTTTACCAGTGGGGTCCACATCCAAGCAATCCACCCCATCCAATGGCCCTCCATGGCTCTAAACAAACAAAACAATCCCAATATTGGGCCTGTTTCAGCGTATAAAAGCAATAGGGGAGGTTTTAATGGTGAAGACCACCATTTGCTACGGTATGGCCCGCCCGAAGGTCTGATTGGTCCCATATTTCAGCTCAACGCCTAAAAGATGGTTGGGAAGGGAATGGATGGCATGGATTGAAAACATGCGTCAAGGTGGGGCCTACATGAGTGGACCATTCCAAGCTTAGGGGAAAAAGCTTGTATTTGTGTTTCTCCCAACAGACGTCCAGCGTCCCTGGACGCTGGACTTGGCATATAGGTTGGAGGTGGGCCTTGCTTAGGTGGGCCACCAAGTGATGGGTGGCATGGAACCACACATATAAGGTGGGCCCCACTTATAAATGGTTTGGAATAAATACCTACCTCATGGTGGGTCCATTCAAGTGGGCCACATAACCTCATCATCATAACAACAAAGAAAAAAAAAATAAAAAAAAGAAGAAAAAAGGGAAAAGGGAGAGAGATAGAGAGTGAGACCGTGTGATGGAGGGACCCCGGCACTATGGGCCCTCCCTTGCACTAAATCATACATCAAGTGGGTCCCGTTACATGTGGATCCATGAAATCGAAATTCAACGGTGAAGATCCCTTCTCCACTAAAATAAATGGTCTAGATGACCCTAAGCATGTAAAGAAATAAACATCATGATGGGGTCCATGGAGAATGGCCCCATCATGGAATGATCATGATGATCCAAATGGGCCATCGGCCATATCTTAGGGTCTAAAGTGAGATCCGAACCATTGATCGGTTGTCCTCACTTGGCCCATCTTAAAAACATCAAAAACTATCTTATCCAAACACCCACCGCTTGATCTTCTTGCTCCCTTGGCTTCCTTAGTTCCTTGTGCTCCTCTTTGATGGAGGAAGATGAGAAATAGATGGTTGAGATGAGAGATGAAGGGGTGAGAAAGGTGGGCCTCACAAATAAAATTTTCTCACCATGGGAGGACCATACGTATGAATTTTGCTATGGGAGAGTATGGAATGAAAGAGAGACTTGTAAGGGAGAGAGAGAGAGAGAGAGAAAGAGATGGGTGATGGAGTGATGGGGGATGGTTTGGGTTGAAAATTGTAAAAGGAGGTATGGTTGATGTTGAAAATGGGGAAAAGAGGAGTGGTGAGGTGGAAAGAGGGTAGACTTTTGTAAAAGGTGGAGATGAGTTGTTGTACTTGAGGTATGGGATGCTTTAATGGTTGATTGATGGGACTAATTGTAGAGATTCCCTTGAAATCCGCAACGCGCGGTGTTTCTTCGGAATAAACGCTGATCGGCATCTTCTAGCCTGGGTATCGGTTCGGTGCGCAAGTCACGGCGTTGGAACCACGGCGACGACGCGGTCGCTATGATATAACTTTCGGACCAAGCCGACGTCGGTGCGCGGGACCTGGCTTAGGATCGTGTGCAAACACCGAATACGGTGCGAAGGTTGCCGGAATTTGACCGGAAGGACCGCGGAAGCTAACGGAACAATACGGATTAGGACACGGGGCTTACATATTACGGCTTGATCGCAAATATGAGAGGGATATAAATCTATCCACACCACATAAAAACAGTAGCGATTGGATATCCACCATTAAAATCTTCCTACGGCCCACTATACTATACTGTTTATTTGACATCTGTTCATTAGGTCATACAGGCCAGATGAAGAGAAAAAACAAAGATAAGCTTGATCCAAAGCTTTTATAGCTCCCAAAATATTTTTAATGGTCAACCCTCATTCAACACTGTTTCCTGTAACGTGTTCCACTTGAGACTTGGATATACTTATTTTTGGACTCATCCAGTAAAATGATCTGTAAAAATAGATGGACGGAATGGATGAAATACGAAACACATACATCGTAGTGGGGCCCACATAGCACCGACCACCAGCCATTGGCTGGTGTCAGTGGGAGTCAGCGCTCGGCTCTGAAAGGAAGGCAGCAGGGGTATTTTGGTCCACAATTGCTCATCCGTACATCCAACGTCTAAGTTGGAAAGGTAAGTTTTATCCTCTTCAAAGGGAAACTGGCGTGGTCAATTTCCCTATAAAATCAGGTACTACGGAAGCGGATTGTGTAGTAAGTAGCTGAGTGTTTAGTACTCTGTGGCCCCACCGTCATTCATGCGTTGTATCCACTCCGTACATCTCTTTTACCACATAATTTTGAGTCTTATCCCAAAAATAGAGGATATCCAAACCTTAAGTGGACCACACCATCTGAAACAATGTGAATTGAATATCTACAGTTGAAAAATTATTAGGGGCAACTGAAGTTTTAGATTAAGCTAATATTTGTGTTTTACCTTCATCTATGTCTGTCTGATCTCATGAACAGGTTGGATGAGAAAGAAACATCACTGGGGGCCTTAGAAAGTTTTCAACGGTGGAAATCAATACTTAAATTTTTTCCTGTGGTATGGTCCATTTGAGCATTGCATATGCATCAATTTTGGGTCGAACCCCTAAAATGATCTGGAAAAACGAATGGACCGCGTGGATAAACGACACGCATTCACGGTGGGCCCAACAGAGTTCACTCAGTACGATAAGAGCGTTCTGAGTCTCAGTACGCAATCGGATTTCAGGTAATATAGAGATGATTATTCGCATTAAAACCCTAAACCGCTATCAAAACCGTAAACCGTCGCCGCCGCACGGACTGTCTTCTGCTGTGTCATCTCCCCGGCCACATCACGACCGGGATCCCTCTGCAACAACCCTCAATCTCTTCCAGCCCAGCTACTGCCTCTGATTCCGGTGCCGTCCATCTCTATTTCGAAACCCTAACCCCATCGCCGCACTATTTTCCGCTGTCTTCTTCGAGATCCGTATCATCTCCCCTGTAACATCGCCACCGGTAGCCCTCTGCAACAACCCTCATCTTCTCCAGCCACCGCCTCTGATCCCGATGCCGTCCATCTCTGTGCGAAAACCCTAACCCAATCGCCGCATTATCTTCCGCTGCGTTCTCCAAGACCCTTATCAACTCCCCTGCAACATCACCACCGCGAGCCCTCTGCAACAACCCTCGTCTCCTCCAACCAACGCCTCTGATCCCAGTGCCGTCCATCTCCGCCATCGGTCGTGACTCCGTCTCCGCCTTTCCTCTTCCGCGTCACCCCGTCTACCAGAGCGGGTCACCCGTCGTCGATTCCTGCATCATCGTTCAGCACTACCGTGCTGCGCCCGCGCCCCTTACAGCCGGGTGTAAGTTCTTCTTATAGTTCTTCATTTTCCAAGGCTCTATTGATGACCGAGGTCAGTCAAGAAAATTTTTAATTTTTTGAGAATTTTCTTTTTTAATAGAACTCAGAATCCAATGGACTCCCAGACTCTGGTCGAGGTTCGAGATCCCATCGCGGACATTGAAAATGGAATGCTGGCGACTGATCAAGCTAGGAACAGAACCTCAAGAAGAACGGTGTTATTACTTGCAGGGGGTTCCATAGTCCTCATCAGCGGAGCCTTGCTCTTCATTGCCATATTCAACCTTCTCTCGTCGCATGTATTCTTTGTGGTCTTTTGCATTTTCTTCATTGGGCTGATGATCATCTACCTGGGGGTGGTCTGCGGATAGGCGCCTGTTGTGTCTATATCAGTTTGTGATTAAAGAATAATCATCCCTTGTGGATTAGGTGGTGAAAACCTCGCATTCTCAGCGATATGTGGTGCTGTGGAGAGATTCAATTGGTGGGGCTGGGCCGTAGATGAGCTCAGGCGGGATCGATATTTATTCTTTTTTTTTTTTTTTTTTTTTAAATAAAATAAAATTTAAAATACGACATCAGGGTTGGAACACTCACAACATGTAGCTTCACATTGTTTGAATTTACCACTTGTATGAAAATAGATTTTTTGAAAGTTCCTCTTCATTATCAACTTTATGACGAAATGCCTTTAAATTTTATATTTACAAAGTGATGCAGCTTTCTATACAGATGTTTACCTTGTACATTCTCTTGAGGCCCGCGATACACACTCGGCGTATAATTCTAGCTATGGATGGGATCCGCCATGATGTGCTTCTGATATCCACTCTGATCACCAGGTGCGTGACCTAATTTTAAGTGTAGAGACTACTATTATGTATGTATTTTATGCATGCTGTCCATCCATTTTAACATATCATTTTTAAGTCATGAGCTAAAAAAGGAGACAGATCTCAGGCTCAAGTACGCCACACCATAGGAACGATTGGGGATTAAATGCCTATGTTGAAAACTTGGACCCTAGGAAGGTTTCAGCAGTGGCATCATTATCACCACTAGTTCCTATGTTGTGGCCTACTCGAGCCTTGGATTTGCCTTTTTTTGGGCTCCTGCCTTAAAATGGCTGAACAGCGTGGATAGAACACATACACCACGGTGGGCTCTCATGCTGGGGCCGACTCCATCTTGGAAGAGGTAGGATGCAATCTGCGTCCAAGGGCGGACATGGATCGCTTCCTACTCCTGTGAAGCCAGACTCTGTCGTAGCAGGAGTTATGTGGGGCCTACCATGATGTATGTGTTTTATCCACGCTGTCCATCCATTTTAGCTGATCATTTGAAGTCATGAGCCCGAAAAAGAGGCAAATCCAAGGATTAAGTACGCCACACCAAGGAACAAGTTGGGATTGAATGCTTATGTTGTTGAAAACTTCTTGTGGGCCACAGAAGATTATGATCAAGCTGATACTTGTGTTTTCCCTTCATCTAGGCCTACATAACCTTATGAATAGGTTGGATGGCAAGTAAACATCATGGTGTGCCTTAGAGGAAGGTTTCAATAGTGGCAGTAAACATTGGCTTTTTGCTTTTTCTTACTTGATTGGAGCTTGTCAATGACAAAAGGAAAAAGGAGATGCTTATTAAGTTGAAAATAAATTAGACGTCTGATTTCCAATAATTAGAGAAGTTGCATTAAGCAACTTGTCATTATGTTAATTAATATATTTCTCTTTTATGTCTCACACACTGTCACGAGTGCTGATATACATGGATTAGATCATGAGCTTTCTATCTGGTTGGAGAATTAACACTTAGATCTTCCACCTAATTTTAACACTTAGATCTTCCACCTTAAAAATTAGGCAGTTTCACTCTTCCAGTGGGCCCTTTTGTACAAAGTAAACTGACGGCCAAAAACCTTTTCTTTCACCCTTTACACCAGATGATTAGACCTGAAGATTGAAATGGTGCCACAACTCCAGTCTTCTTTGGTTCCATTACTTAGGTTTAGGAAGGTTTTTGGTGAAGACTAGGTTTAGGTTACAGATAATTGGCTACTAATATGATTAGAACAGAATTCAAGGTGTCATGAAAAGGACATTCCATGGGGGATGTTTGGAATAAATGGCCAGGATTTCTTACAGAATCTGGGGTGTGTACCAGAGTAAAATTCATTTACTTGTTCATTGACAGTTTCTTTAAAAGATTCAACCCATGTCGGCTGGTTGGAAAAGGGACAAGGCTGTTGTGTTCTGGAATCTCTTCTTCTTCTTCTTTTCTTCTATTGTAATGGGTGGGAAAGAGAAGCAAATCAAATGGTTGGTTTGTTTTCTCAGTTGATTTTTTCTGGCTAGGCTACATTCACACTAGGTTGGGGATAAGATATGGATAATTTGGGTTGATGTACAACTATGCTAGTGAACGTTCGAAGAGTGATCATCACCATGTTTTAAATGGACAAAAGGACATCATTTGTGGAAACGAGATTTTGTGCGATCGGAAAGGTCAGAGGACGCGGGTTGCGCCCTACCTTTGTTAGGACGGAATCAGTCTTGGTAGGAGCTCTGTGGAGCCTACTGGGATGTTTGTGTTTTATCCAGGTTGTCCATCCATTTTCTCCGATTTTTTCAAGGCATGAGCCCAAAAAGTAGCAGATCAAAGGCCAATATTGTGTGCCACACCATAGGAACAAGTGGGAATTGAATGCTTACATTGAAAATTTTTGAGGGCCATAGAAGTTTTTGATCAAGCTGATATTTGTGCTTTCCCTTCGTCCAGGTCTGCGTGACTTTGTGAACAGGTTGAATGGAAAATCAACATCACAGTGGCACTAGGAAGATTTTAACGGTGGCATCATTATCACCGCTGTGCTTTGGCCCGCTTGTGCCTTGGATATGCCTCCTTTTTGGGCTCATGCCTTAAAATGATCTGTTAAAATAGATGGATAGCATGGATGAAACATATACAACCATTAGTGTCTCTTTTTTTCTATTAAAAAAATATTAAAGAAAAAACCTGTATCATCTCTGTAATGGACTGTTATGAGGCTGTTACAGCCATTACAGGAGCGTAACCCGTAACGGGCATCATGGTCATTACGACCTTGTAACATTTAACGGTAGCCACCATTACATATATGTAAAGGTCTTTACGGCTCCATAACAGCCGGTATGGCACACCATGCTTCTTTGGGTCCATTGCCTAGGTTTAGGAAGGCTCGGGTGAAGACTAGGCTTGGGTTACAGGTACCAGGCTACTGGTATGATTTTTGTAAAATTCAAGGTCATGCACAAGACAGTCCACTGACGATATTTAGAATAAATGGGCAGGATTTACCAAAGTGAAATTCATTTACTGGCTTCTAGATGGTTTGCTTCAGTATGCAATCCGATTTCTTGATTGAAGCTTGTCAATTTAAAAATAAATTAGACATTGAATTCCAATAATTACAAAATTAAGTTACATTAATCAATTCATCATTGTATTAATTAACATGTTTCCCTTTGATGTCTCACACACAGGCACGTATGCTAGTATAAAACACTTGTACTAGATCTGTAGCTTTCCATTTGGTTAGAGAATTAACACTTAGATCTTCTGCCTCAAAAATTAGGCGGCCTCACTATTCTAGTGGACCACTTTGTATAAAGTGAACAGATGGCCCAAAAACAATTACTTTTCACCCATGGTGTGAAATGACCAGAGTTTTAGACCTAAATATTGAAATGGTCCCACAACTTTCAGTCTTCTTTGGGTCCGTTGCTTGGGTTTAGGAAGGTTTGGGTGAAAACTAGGTTTAGGTCACGGATACTAGGCTACTAGTATATGATGACTGCTCCACTGGGGATATTTGGAATGAATGGCCAGGATGTCTTACACAATGTGGGGGTGTCTACCAAAGTAAAATTCATTTTTTTGATCATCATTGGTTTGTTTCAGAGATTCAGTGGTGGTGCTGTAAAAAATTTGGGAGGTGTTTGATCAACATATGGATGTATGGACATGGTGATGGGGTGGCTAGCAGGGGGCAAAAGGTGTTGTATTGTTGAATTCTTTCTTTCTTTCTCTCTGTGTGTTCGTTTTGTGTTGTGGAATCTGTTCTCTTATTATTATTATTTTTTTTTTTTCTGGACTAGGATTTGGTGGTGACCCCTCCCGTTCTGAGTGCGGGCCATTAAAAACTACAAAGGGCTCACTTTAATGTTTATTTGCCATCCGGACGCAGATTGCGTCCTACCCTGCCCGTTCTGTGTGCGGGCCCTGTTGGGGACATCATGCGCACACGCGCACTCACGCCGCCCCCCTACGCACGTACGTACGTAGAAGGAGGACCTCACCATCAATCTGGCTCGATGACGACGTTTAGGGAGGGCCTCCTAGTTAGAAGTCAAGTTTTGGTTTAGAAAAGTGGTCCGATAGTCAAGAAAAGCCCACCATGGGATCTCATGATCGTGGCCTACTCGTCAGATTGGTTTTATATTTTATATTTTGCTTATTGTTATTATTTAGAACATCGTGAACGTTTTAGATTTCTTTATTTGGTTTTTATTTTAGTTTACTTCATCGCCAAGTAATAGGTGTCGCACATAGTGCGAGTTTTTGGGTATAGGGATCTCCCTATAAATAGGCACTTTTTGTAGTTCTTTTGAGTCATTGAAGTTAATAAAAAATTCCTACTTTATTTTTCTGCTCTCTTTCGTGAGTTGTGAAAGAATTCAAAAGTGGGTGTGAAGCCATCCCTTTTCGAAGGGCTAACTATCGTAGTGCGAAGCCACATCGATCCCAATTCACTCCCATCTTCCATCATTTTTTTTTTCATCTTCTCTCACCATCTGTACTTCAAATTTGTCCTTTTGTTGTATCAGATTTCTTCATTGAAGCAGGTTTCCAGATTTCGGCCCGCAGGCGAGCTGAAACTTCGGCGGAGCACTACGTACAAACCGTACATCGGATCGAGCTGAGATTTGGCTGTTTTGGAGTCCATCCCTGGCTAACCAGGGCCAAGGTAGCCTTTTTCTGAATAGTGTTGTGATTTTTTTTTTAGAATAAAAAATAAATTCAAAAATAAAAGTTATTTTTAGAAAGTAAATAAATATATTAATTATTTAAACTTTCCATAAATAGTGTGTATAGCCAGTCGGTAAGAGAAGGAGTTTTTGCTTATGCAACCAGAGTTCAAATCTCCTCGAGGACAGTGCGAAGCACCGTCCGCGCACACGTGTGCATGGCGTGAGCTGTAGGGTTGCTTGGACGCTTTTTGGCATTTTATTAGGCGCACTTAGCACTTCGCATCGTCGCAAGGAGCAATAAGAGCCTTAGTCTTTTTCGCACACAGTTCAATTTTTTGGGCCATGGTACCCTGATGTTTTATTACCTTTTTTGCTAATTGAGAGTAATTGTGACATGATTGTACATGTGGCACCTATGCCATGTGTCGCTTATGTGGATATAGTTTTTCCTGTTGGAATAACTGCTCCTATCTGAATGGGTACAGAAATAACTGCCATATGACATAGAGTCATATCCTTTCATGGAAAGACAATAATTTGCTGTGAATAGGTATGGATTTCTTGAAGAGGCTCTTAAGCACCTCTTCAGGAAGAAATCCATGACCCTTCAGTTGATATAAATCGTGGATACTAGAATCCAGAAGAATAGACACTCTTAATCCTTGATATTATATCATCTTCTGTGCAATTACTCTCGATCTAATCTCTTGCTGAATATTTTCTGAACGTCTTAAGGCATATCAGTGTCAAAACTAGAGATCTGTTCAACACTTAAATGTGCAAATTTTCGTGTTGAAAAACGGATTGAGAGTTCATTG
Source organism: Magnolia sinica (assembly GCF_029962835.1). Lineage (NCBI taxonomy): Eukaryota > Viridiplantae > Streptophyta > Magnoliopsida > Magnoliales > Magnoliaceae > Magnolia > Magnolia sinica. Next base: position 6,191,290 of record NC_080584.1, on the reverse strand, counting down.
TATCTTGAAGACAATTTGCAGATTTCCTTCGTTTGCACTTGTTGGAATTTTCAGAAAAAGGGCAGTAAATCTGTCTTGAGAAATCGACTATTCAAGTCGAGCCTTGAACCCGATAGATTTGATCATTTTCTTCTATCCTCCGTTGTGTATTGAATTTTCTAACAAATAGTGGGCCCCACATAGGTGCGGCCGGGATCACACGCACATCCGTCTGGGCCATTGTTGTTGTCCACACGCGAGATCATCTTTTGGCTCAGGTTTTTATCCTCTTTTATCCTCTCATAGCCGTTTTTCATGAATCCTAACCCTATATTACATGATCCCTAATTGATTTGCCCCTTTTTATCACCTTAGGGTTCCTTGAATTGAAATTAGGGAATCCCTTAGATTAGGGACTGATTTTTATGCATAAGTAGTTGATTTTATTTTCCTTTGACATCGTTTGGCTTATAATTTTATTGGTCCAGTCCTAGCCTGTGTTGGCTTGAACCCGCATAGATTCCCCTTTAATTGAATGTTTGGATTTTCATGTGGGATGTGGAATTTGTGTGATTGTTTCTGAATTGGTATGATCTAAGCCTGCAATCTTGCATATCATATTTAAATTCACGTCCTGCGTCAAATTTGGTATCAAAGCCTAGGGTTCTTGTAGGGGAATTCATTACATGTTTAGGGTTTGGTTGTTTATATCCATTATGCATCAATTCTCATCATATATGGCTGTTTAGGTCCATAAATCCTGAAATAAGCTGCTGAAATTTTCTGTTATCCCCTTATTTGAATTATTTTAGAAATTAACTTAGTTTTCTATTTCTAGGTTTAGAAACTTTCCTTTTCTATTTTTTTTTATAAACTAATTTTTTAGAAACTTTCTTAATCTGTTTTTAGAAACTAATTTCCTTTCCTTTTTTCTTTTTTAGAAACTAATTTACTTTCCTTTTTTCTTTTTTAGAAACTAACTTACTTTCTATTTTTAGCAACTTTCCTTTTTTCTTTTTCTTTAGAAACTAGGTTGTTTTTTTTTTAGAAACTTTTCTAATTTGTTTTTTTTTTTTTAGAAGCTTTCCTAATTTGTTTCTTTAGAAACTTTCCTTTTTCGTTTTTTAGAAACTAGGTCGATTCTTTAAAAAATAAAAAATAATTAAAAAAAATCTCTCTTATATTTTGACAGCTATATTGCTGAATTTTGGTTGGCACCCTACACTAAACCTGGAACAATTGCAAGAGTTACTAAACAAGTTGTCCCAAAAGTTGGAGTTTATGATTAAGCGCTTGGAAATGGACCAATGCTTTGAGCAACTTGATGAACGCATTGCCCGACTAAAGACCATTGCTAGGACAAACCCCACCATTGAGGTAGATGTCCAATCTCAGGCAGGTAGCCTTAAGGATAGACCAATGAATAGAGTTGGCCAAGGAATCAGTTACGGGCGTGCACCCGTGTACCCACCCCATGAGGGACATCAAGACCACTATTTTGAGGGGTACAACATGTGCAGCCTTGTGACTGGAGAAAGTGCACTAGATGTTAGTGTAGAGTTACCCACTGAGGTCATTCCGGTAGTGGATGAGTTTCGTGATGTTTGTCCTGATGATCTACTGGATGAGTCCCCTAGGAGGGATATAGAGTACACCAGAACTTGGGACACCGTAATACCTACAACCGAGTTTACGTTGAATAATTTTGTCAATAGGTCTACAGGTCTAAGTTCTCGTGAAGTCGTTACTGATTATAAACCTAGGAAACTTATTGATCTTGTCCCTATGTCACTGTCCCAAAGGCCGTCAGAGTCTACAGAGTCTTTTGCGCATCACATTCATTCATGGCATCAAGAAATCAGAAAGAAGATCATGACTAATAATGAACATTGCACATTTTCTACAGACCAGTATAAATGTTTCAATGGATTCAATATTGGGGACTCTGTGATGGTCTGCATCAGGCCCGAGCGGTATCCTTCGAGTGTTGTTCGTAAGTTACACGCGTGTAGCGCTGGATTCATCAAAATTATAAAACGAAACGATCTCAATGTGTATGAGGTAGATCTTCCACCTTCCATGGAAATTAGTTTTACATCCGATGTGGAGGATTTAGTTACTTTTCAGGGGACCACTGATACTTTGTCCGGCCCTTCGCTTACCTATCCGGATTCTCCATATTTATCCCTTGAACCATGCCCCTTCCCAACCCATTTTTCCAGCCTCTACCTCCCATATCTACTTTTCCTATCATTTCTTCCCAGCCTCTACCTCCCATACTTACCCTTCCCGACCCATTTTTCTAGCCTCTACGTCCCATACCTACCCGTTCTAACCCATTTTTTCAGCCTCTACCTCTCATATCTACCCTTCCCAACCCATTTTTTCAGCATCTATGTCCCATACCTACTCGTCCCAACCCATGTTCCCAGCCTCTACCTCCCATACCTACCCGTCCCGACCCATCTTCCCAGCCTCTACCTCCCATACTTATCATTCCCGACTCATTTTTTCAGCCTCTATCTCCCATACCTAACCTTCATACACCCAAAAAAGGAAATAGAGGATATCCTGGACCATCAGATAGTTTCAACGTCGGATGGTGGGTTTCAGAAGTATGTGGTTAAGTGGAAGTCACGCCCAGCTTCAGACAGCACGTGGTTCACTGAGGAGGAGCTTCAAAGACTTGATCCTGATATCATAGAGCGGTTCAGGAGTTTTATTTGGCTAGTGGCGAAATCTTTGCAACTGGAGAGAATTGATGGGGACATCACGCGCACACGCACACTCATGCCGCCCCCCCTACGCACGTACGTACGTAGAAAGAGGACTTCACCATCGATCTGGCTTGATGACGATGTTCAGGGAGGGCCTCCTAGCTAGAAGTCAAGTTTTGGTTTAGAAAAGTGGCCCGATAGTCAAGAAAAGCCCACCATGGGATTTCATGATCGTGGCCCACTCATTGGATTGGTTTTATATTTTAGGTTTTGCTTATTGTTATTATTTAACATCGTGAACGCTTTAGATTTCCTTATTTGATTTTTATTTTAGTTTACTTCATCGCCAAGTAATAGGTGTCGCACATGATGCGAGTTTTTGGGTATAGGGTTCTCCCTATAAATAGGCACCCCTTGTAGTTCTTTTGAGTCATTGAAGTTAATAAAAAATTTCTACTTTATTTTTCTGCTCTCTTCGTGAGTTGTGGAAGAATTCAAAAGTGGGTGCGAAGCCATCCCTTTTCGAAGGGCTAACTATCGTGGTGCGAAGCCACATCGATCCTAATTCACCCCCATCTTCCATCATCTTTTTTTTCATCTTCCCCCACCATTCGTACTTCGAATTTGTCCTTTTGTTGCATCAGATTTCTTCATTGAAGCAGGTTTCCAGATTTCGGCCCGCAGGCAAGTTGAAACTTTGGCGGAGCACCACGCACAAACTGTACATTGGATCGAGTTGAGATTTGATGGTTTTGGAGTCCATCCCTGGCCGATTAGGGCCAAGGTGGCCTTTTTCTGAATAGTGGGCCCCACACAGGTGCGGCCGGGATCACACGCACATCCGTCTGGGCCATTGTTGCTGTCCACACGCGGGATCATCTTTTGGCTCAGGTTTTTATCATCTTTTATCCTCTCATAGCCATTTTTCATGAATCCTAACCCTATATTACATGATCCCTAATTGATTTGCCCTTTTTTATCACCTTAGGATTCCTTGAATTGAAATTAGGGAATCCCTTGGATTAGGGACTGATTTTTATGCATGAGTAGTTGATTTTATTTCCTTTTGACATCGTTTGGCTTATAATTTTATTGGTCCAGTCCTAGCCTATGTCGGCTTGGACCCACATAGATTCCCCTTTAATTGAATGTTTGGATTTTCATGTGGGATGTAGAATTTGTGTGATTATTTCTGAAATGGTGTGATCTAAGCCTGCAATCTTGCATATCATATTTAAATTCACGTCCTGTGTCAGGCCCACTATGATGTATCTTTTTATCCATCGCGGTGGGCCTGCCAACAGAACTGACCTTTTGTGGCTAGAGATGGACAGGGGTAGGACACAATCGGCGTCCTCGCCATCCAACGTATTTACGAGGTCACACAGATGTAGATGAAGGGAAAACACAAATATCAGCTTGATCCAAAACCTTTGTGCCACCAAGAAATTTTTATTGGTGGGCATTCAATCACCACTATTTCCTATGGTGTGGTCCACTTGGGATATGGATGTCTCACTTTTGGGGGCCATGTCTTAAAATGATATGCAAAAAAGGATAAATGACATTGATAAAAACACATACATCATGGTGAGGCCTATATTGCTTTTCACGGCACCCACAGAGCAGCCACTGCGGAATTTGAATCCTTTCTTTTTTTTTTTCTTTTTTTTTTTTCTTGTTCTTGTGATCATCCCACTGTTTCCTGTCATGTGGTCCACTTGAGCTTTGGATCCTCTTCATTTTTTGAGTTCATGTCCTAAAATGAGCTAGTGAAATGGATGGACAACGTGGATATAAAACACATATATCATAGTAGGCCCCACAACATGTGCCACCAGGGATATCCTATTGTGTCAGGGTCACCGTGTTACATGTGCCTTCAGTGCTTTTGAGGTAGGCCATTATTTTATTTTAATTTATTTTTTTATGATGCTGTCTCCAGCTTGTTTGGAGATGATCTGGACCTGATACTCAAATTTGTGGCCCTGGCTGATTGTGTCAAAGGCTTTTATTTATTTATTTATTTATTAAAGTTCCCTCTTGAAGGTTGATTGCCATAGAGCGATTGAGATTGTGCTTGGGTATAAGGTCAGCACAATCCTTGGCTTGTTCATTTAATGGGCCAGGAATGCATGGATGCCTGTGATTTTCAACCTTGACCTTAGCCTATGATGGTTGGACAGGCATGAACATGTTGTTGAGCTGAGCCTCAATGAAGTTTTATTTATTTATTATTATTTTTTTAACACACGCACACACACCGCCACCCACTCACGCCGTAGTGGGATTTCACCACCCATGGGCACTCAACCCTTGATCAGGTGTTGAAACTCCTAAGAGTCTACCACCCGAGCAAGAGCAAGGACCAGCCTCAATGAAGTTAAAGAGAATGCGATGTGGGAAGTAGATTTGGGCATCTGAATTGGGTTAGACCAAGTTATGCTTGACCCCACTTGATCCAGTTTACAAACAGGCCTGACCTGACCTCAACCTGACTTGGTACGGAGTCCAGCATGCCTGACCTGATCCAAGTTGAAGTCTGGCCTGGACTAATCCGGACTGAGTCCGACCCAGTCAGAGGTAGAGTTGGGTCAGGTGCCGTGGGTATCCAATGGTTGAAATGACAACTCAAAACATAGGTGCACCTGTCAGAATTGCAGCCTGTCCATCAGCTATATGGCATCTTAGATCTGAATAATTGAATCTGGGTTCACACACACACACACATACACACACACACACACAGGTTTTGAGCCGAGTTTGGTTTTGAGTCGAATTGAGTTACAGGGTGACCTGAACTCGACTTGGTTTGAGTTCAGATTGGATGAAGTCTACTCGGTTTGGATTGACTCACCCACTTGGTTCAAGTCAAGTCGGTCTGAAGGAGTCCGCCGGAGTCTAGTCATCCTAGTTTGAAGTGCAAACATTAGAATGCATAACTTGCATATATGAAAATTAAATCAAACCATTTAGATTGAGGTTTTAAAAGGCTCATAAGCTGATAATGCACTGATTTGATTTTCTAAGTGGTTGATTGAATTAGGCTTGGTTGGTCTTTAGGTATGAAAAACAGTTAGTGGTCCAAATTCAACATGAAAAAGGCAATGAAATAGAGGTCAGGATCTTTCGATCTTAATATTTGATGATGATCGATCCGCATCGCATATCAAAAGAAAAAAAAAAGAAAAAAGTTTAATTTTAGTTACGTAAACCAGTGGTATAATTTCTGAGGCCTGCATGTCAACCATTGTGTTCCGCCAGAGTATCAGATTACGCCCCATTTTTACAGCTTGAATTAAGATTTAGACGTGGTGTAACGGATGCAGCAGAGACATGAGCATCTGAGATTTGCTAATTCCACATATACATATACGGGCTGTGAACGGGCTGGGCTGGCCCATTGGACTCTTGGGCTTGACCCATTTCAGGCTTGAGAAACATGTCGACTCAAGCCTGAAATTGAATTCCATTTATTAATTGGGCTGGTCTTGGGCTGGGTTTGGGCTGTATATAATGACCTGTCGGCCCGCTCAAATCTTCCACCTATTTAATGATTAATCTAGATTAGCCAACCTATTGATAGACTTTACTTATGGGCTAGGGTTGGCTCGGTCTAGGCCAGTTCTTAACGTACAGTGCCAGGATGAGGCCTATCCATTTTGGCCCATCACTGTCCCAGGCTGGGCTTGGTTTTTAACGGGCGCAAACTGCATAGTAAGAACTCTGTGGGGCCAACCATGATGTATATGTCTCATCCATGCCGTCGATGTTACCAGTTCATTAGCCCAGAATTGAAGCGTATCCAAAGCTCAAGTGGGACTACACCATAGGAAGTAGTGGGAATTGAACATCTACCATTGAAAACTTCTTGGGTCAAGCTGATATTTGTGTCTTCCCTTCATCCATGTCTGTGGCCTTACTAGGGCTGTCAACGACCCAGGCCTGGGGTAGTCTCGGCCTAGATTTTGAACTGTTTTGGGCTGGGCTGATGGGCCGGATCTATTCAAAATTCTGAATTTTCAGGCCTGAGACCAGCCCATTGACACCCCTAGGCCTTATGAAGGGGTTGGATGACAAATAAACATCAACGTCGGCCTTAGAAAGGTTTCAACAGTGGAAGTCATCTTCCCCATTGTTTCCTGCCGTGTGGTCCACTTGAGCTTTGAATATGCTTCGATTTTGGGCTCATTTTCTAAAATGAGCTGATAAAACAGATGGACGGCATGGATAAGACGTACAACACGGTGGACCCACACAGAGATTACTCTGCACGCAACCTGCGCTTGGGTTGAACTCCTGCTAGGCTAGGCGGGTCAAGCTTGGACTGACCTTGGCTCGGTCAGAATCCAGCTCGTCGTGCAGCAGCCCCGCCCACCTAGACGCAGGCACATGTGCCAATATGGAACACATGCAATATCAGGGCTTTTCATCAGGTGGGCCACGCTTGATAGATCTTACTGCCAGGCCATTCCATTCCTCAGGTCGGCCACAAAGCAAAGTAAACCAACGGTTCAAACAATTTTGCTGGCAGTCCGTTTTGTTTGGGTGGGGTGCCGCCACCTGAGGTGAAAAATAGCTTTTAATATAGAAGGCTCGGCCAAAGCTCAAATCCAGCATTCCCACATAGAAAAACATTCGAATCAATTTCAATGCGATTGAGAGCGTTGTGGTCCCATATGTATGTATTTTATCTATTCATTTAATGTATTGAGCCCATAAATAAGACAGACCCAAATCTCTATAGTGGACCACACCATAGAAAACAGTGTTTTTTCCGTTCATCCAAGTCCATGTGACCTAATCAACAAGTTGGATTGCAAATAAACATTATAGTGTGCCTTAGGAAGTTTTTAATGATGGGTGTTCAATCGCCATTGTTTCTAGTGGTGTGGTCCACCTTAGACTTAGATATGCCTCATTTTTGGGCGAATGCCTTAAAATAATAATCCAAAAGGGATGGATGACGTGGATAAAACACATACAGCATGGTGGGCCTACAAAGCACCACTAGTACGCCATCCATGTTCCTTGAGTCTTAAAAATGAGGTCGCCCATCGTAATTTGTATTTAAAATCTGCTTGGACCACCACGTGCGTCGTCCATATTATGCTCAGGGCTCAAATTTCTAGCCCATCCGTGATTCTAGTAGACCATAAGATTGAAAACAAAATAATTCAATGCTCAGATTCGAAACTTTTTTTTATTCATGTGGCCCACCTAAATCACAATTGCATCCGAGTTTTTCTCACTAAGCTTAATTTTTATAGACCCGTGTAATGGTCGGATTAGATTTTGTATGGTCATCATGGAGGGTGGCATAAAATTTAAGGATAGGTGTCTCTATTCCAACTGTTCCCATTTGTTTGGACCATTGGAATCAAGAATGACTTCGATTTTTATGTCATATGGTTAATTTGGGACAACGCTTTCAGTAATCAAGGTGGATTTCACATGTATATCAAGGTATAGCCCACTTGAGCACATCCTACGTCTCCAATATATATATATATATATATATATATATATATATATATATATATATATATATATATATATATATAGGTTCATGATGCTGGGATAAACTAGATGAGGTCAAGCACCATTTTCCTCAAAGATAACTACTACGTGTCCATGGAGCTTCTCCCCGCAGAAACTTCTTGAATACATGATAAAAAGAAGAAGAAGGAAAACAGAAATAATTTATAAGAAATTCGTAAATTGATTGATAAATTCAATATATGAGTTTACAGCCCTTTAAATAGTGATACTAAGTGACGCAGGGGAGGACGTGAGGTCGAGCACCGTCTTCCTCAAGAGGATAACTATTCCGAATCCACGGAACTTCTCTGGACTCCTCACAGAGACTTCTCGAATCCACGAGGAAAGAAAGCAGAAAATAGGAATAAATTCTAATAAATTCAAAATTGATTGATCAATGATTAAAATCGAGTTCACAACCCTTTAAATAAGGGTATCAAGCAATGAGAAAGAAATCATAATCAAACTACAACTCAAACTCCTAGAATCCGCGACTTACTATAAATAGTAAACTTACTATTTATAGACGGTCGTGATGTCTACTAGTGCGCAAGGTTTTCGGCCAAAAATAGTAAGTGTCCTATTTGGCTTCACCAAACCGTTCCCCTAATTATTCTAAGCTCTTTTCATGTTGGGCGCAACTCCTAAAGCCCAACGGATGAAGAGTTATAATCAAACTAAAACTTACTATTTATAGTAAAAACGAAATTAAAACAGGGAAACGACCGTCAATCAAGGGGTTTCTCGCAATTCCGGGCGGCGCAACCTAGCATAGCTGGGTTGGTTAGCTAAAGTAGCTCGTTCTACCCCAAAATCATATATTTTACGTCAGCTAACTCATTCCGGATTGCGAGATACGCCCGATCTAAGGTCCGATGGTCCGGATCACTTCTGTCGTCGACCGGGCTTTTTCTGATCCATCTTGGCCATGAAACTGTCCGCGACCCGCTCTACATCAGTCCCCTCCACTTCAAAAAAACTCGTCCTCGAGTTCTCATCATGCGCTGGTTCATGATACTCAAACAAGTCCGCGACGTTGAAAGTCCGTGAGATCGCCATGTCATCTGGAAGATCAACAACATAAGCGTTGTCATTGATCTTTCGGATGATTGGTACCGGTCCAATCTTTTTATTCTTCAACTTGTTGTACGTTCCGGTCGGAAATCGTTCTTTGTGCAGATGGACCATTACTTAGTCACCCACCTCGAACATTTTTTGTCGCCGATGCTTGTCGGCTTGCTCCTTGTATTTTTCGTTCGAGGCATGTAACTTGGTTTGTACTTCCGCATGAATGCCCATGATCTTGTCAGCCATATGTTCCGCTGCAATGCTCATGCCTGGGAGCTTGGGCAGAGGGACCAAGTCTAGTGTGTGGCGAGGGACTCGTCCATAAATAACTTGGAACGGAGATTTTCCTGTCGAGCGGTTCACCATGTTGTTGAATGCAAACTGCTCTTGAGACAAAACCAAATCCCACTGCTTCATTTTTTTCTCCTGAAATACATCGAAGGAGGTTTCCCAACGTGCGATTCACAACCTCAGTTTGACCGTCAGTCTGTGGGTGGTAGGCGCTGCTGAACTGAAGTCGTGTATCGAATCGAGTCCACAAAGTCCGCTAAAAGTGGCTTATGAACTTCGTGTCACGGTCAGAAGTAATAGTCTTAGGAACCCCATGTAGCCGCATAATTTCTCTGAAGAATAGATTCGCCACGTGTGTTGCATCGAGAGTCTTCTTGCATGGAATAAAGTGCGCCATCTTGGAGAAACGATCTACTACCACGAACACCGAATCCATGCCACGTTGTGTTCGTGGGAGACCAAGCACGAAGTCCATAGATAAATCCTCCCAAGGGCCGTCAGGCACGGGTAACGGGGTGTAGAGGCCCGTATTATGAGATTGCCCCTTGGAGGTCTGACAAATATAACAACGTTGGACTGCCTTTCCCACATCACGTACCAATTGCGGCCAGTAATACCGTTCTTCCACAAGAGCTCGCGTCTTGTCTCGCCCAAGGTGTCCACTGAGGCCACCTCCATGTAGCTCTTGGATTATCTGTTCCCTTAGCGAACTGTTTGGGATGCACAATCGATTTCCCTTGAAAAGGAACCCGTCTTGCATATGTAAGTCGCCGGGGTGACCTTCTTGGCATCTAACCCATGCGTCCTTGAAGTCGTCGTCATCGGCATATATGTCTTTGAGGCGTTCGAACCCGACAACCTCATTACTCATGGTGACTAACAAAGTTGCGCGGCGACTCAGTGCATCAGCTACCTTGTTCTGTTGCCCTGACTTATGTTTTAGTACGAACGTGAATTCCTGCAAAAACGAGATCCATCTATCATGCACACGGTTAATGTTAGCTTGACTATTAATGAATTTGAGAGCTTGATGGTCCATGTAAAGTATGAATTCCCTTTGAATCAAATAATGTCGCCAGTGCCGCAGTGCTTGGACCACCGCGTATAACTCGATCTCATATGTAGACCACTTCTTACGTGCATCGCTAAGTTTCTCGCTGTAGAAGGCTACCGGCCTACCTTCTTGAGACAAAACTCCCCCAATTCCGACATATGAGGCATCACATTCGACTTCAAACAGTTTGTCAAAACTGGGAAGTACAAGAACTGGAGTCGTGGATAGTCTGCACTTGATTTCGGCAAAGCTCCTGTCGGCTTCGTCAGTCCACTGAAACTGCCCTTTCTTCATGCAATCTGTGATTGGTGACATATGGTATTGAAAATTTTCACGAACCAACGATAGAATGTCGCCAGTCCATGAAAACTTCGCACTTCGTGAATATTTGTAGGAACCGGCCATTCTCTGATTGCCTTCACCTTTTCCTCATCCACCCGAATGCCCGTGGATGTGACGACAAAACCCAGAAACAATAGGCTATCAGTCATGAAGCTGCACTTTTTAAAATTGAGGTACAGTTTATTTTTAGTGAGCACTTGAAGGACCTTCTTGAGGTGTTCCATATAGGTGGTTTCGTCTTGACTATATATCAAAATATCATCGAAGTAAACCACAACGAACCGCCCAATGAAAGGTTTCAGAACTTGGTTCATCAATCTCATAAATGTGCTAGGCGCATTCGAAAGCCCGAAGGGCATGACCATCCATTCGTATAATCCTTCCTTGGTTTTAAAGGCTGTTTTCCACTCATCACCCGATCGTATTCGAATCTGATGGTAGCCGCTCCTTAGGTCCAATTTAGAGAATATTTTTGCACCCTCTAGCATGTCCAGCATATCGTCCAACCGTGGTATAGAAAACCTGTATTTTATGGTGATTTTGTTGATGGCTCGGCTGTCAACACACATGCGCCAACTCCCATCTTTTTTTGGAGTTAATAGAGCTGGTACAGCACATGGACTCATGCTCTCCCGAATAAGACCCTTACGGATCAACTCCTCTACTTGTCCCTGCAGAATCTCGCACTCATTCGGACTCATTCGATAATGGGGACGATTCAGTAAACTGGACCCAGGGACAAAGTCGATATGGTGTTGGATATCCCGCATGGGGGGTAACCCATCGGGAAGGTCATCGGGCCAGATTTCTTTGAATTCATGTAGCAGGGGCCTTAGTATTTCAGGGATGTTGGTAGGCTCGAGTTCTTCCCCTTTTACAATTAATGCATAAGTCTGTCCTGTTTCCTTTGATTCTTCCACGAAGTCCCGTATGGTTAAGAGAAAACGGCCCTCCACTTTAGAAGTTTCAGGTGGTCCCTCTGGATCCATAGGGGCCAATATGGTCTTTTGGCCGTCCTTGACGAAAATATATATATTATCTCGCCCTTTATGAGTGGCATCACGGTCAGATTGCCAGGGCCGACCGAGTAGTGTGTGACATGCTTCCATGTCGACCACATCGCATACTACTTCATGCTTATAATGTTTGCCAATTGAAAAGGATATGGTGCACCGTTCAGTTACCTTTGTTTCGCTGACCTTCTTGATCCAACCGATTGTATATGGAGAGGGATGACGCTCCGTTTTCAATTGTAATTTTTCCACCATGACCTTGGAGACGATGTTCTCGCTACTCCCACTATCAATGATCACATTGCAAACCTTTCGATTCACCGTACACCTAGTGCGGAAGATGTTATGCCGCTGTGGATGCACTTCTTTTCTTGGCGCATATAATAGTCGCCTCACGACAAGCGACTCGCCGTGATCTTGCTGAATCCAACCTGAATCATCTGCCTCGTCCTCGGTGGTATGCTCCTGTTCTTCAATATCTGGATCTTCATAAACGTTATCAGCACTACCATCATTGATGGCGAGGTTTGCCACTTTTCGCTGGGGACAAGTATTTGATAGGTGGCCCGGTTGGCCACAACGATAGCAGTTATCGGGCCTTGGCCGAGCATAGGGGTTCGGGATTCTACTTGGACCAGCAGCAGTCGATACGCCCCTTTGGGGTCTAGCTTGCCCACTTCCCTGATCTCGGTTCTCAAACGTAGGAGGTTGAGTGCGTGCTCCTATGGGCTCCTTCCCCTTAGGCTGTGCAGTTCCCTGAGGCAGACCTGCCGCAGGAATCCTTGCAGTAGGATAGGTCCGTGTGTTAGGACGTTCAAGTTGCACTTCTGCACGAGTAGCCAACTTGATCGCATCATTCATCGTCCAGACGGACTGCATCTGGACCCGATCCTGGATAGCCATACGCAATCCACCGTTAAATCGGGTGACTTGCTGCGATTCAGTCTCGACCAAATCGTTACGCATTGCCAGGCGATAAAATTCTTCTGCGTATTCTCTCACCCACCGATTACCCTGTCGACAATTTTGATATTGTTAGAATAATACTTGATCGTAATCGCTAGGGAGAAATCAAGCACGGAGTAACTGCTTCATCCGCTGTCAAGTGCGGATTGGTGTTTTCGTCTGCCTGGTTCGCGCGAGTTGCAGTTGTTCCTATCAAGCTGAAGCTCCTCCTTTCAACTTGTAGGCCACAAGCTTGACCTTCTTTGCTTCAGGGATGTCCATATAGTCAAAAAATCGTTCAACTTCAGAAAGCTAATCGAGGAAATCCTCAATGTGTAGTTGGTCATTGAAGCTAGGAATATCAACCCTCATCTTGAATTCTCGATCCGTTCGATCTACTCGATCGCCACCATGTCTGGGGTGTTGGAAGAGTATGTCGTCGATTTCCTCCTCACTGGAGCCCCCTTCCTCAGGAATGACCCTTGGATGCACTGTTGGTACTAACCTGCGATCAGGGCGATTAATTGGGGGTGGAGGATTGCCACCAGGAACACGAAGTTGCCTTAGGTTTTCCGCCAAGAGATCCGCTATGCGGTCGATGGAAGCCTGCAGCCCTTGCATGGCTTGCTGATTCTCTCGTTGCGCTACTTCGAAAGCTGCCGCCGTTAAAGGTAAATTCCCTGGAGCACCGCCCATGGGATTGTTGCTCGACCCGTCGTTAGAAGCCATCAATCCGAGGAGAAACCTCGCTTTGATACCAAACTGACGCAGGGGAGGACGTGAGGTCGAGCACCGTCTTCCTCAAGAGGATAACTATTCCGAATCCACGGAACTTCTCTTGACTCCTCACAGAGACTTCTCGAATCCACGAGGAAAGAAAGCAGAAAATATAAATAAATTCTAATAAATTCGAAATTGATTGATCAATGATTAAAATCGAGTTCACAACCCTTTAAATAAGGGTATCAAGCAATGGGAAAGAAATCATAATCAAACTACAACTCAAACTCCTAGAATCTGCGACTTACTATAAATAGTAAACTTACTATTTATAGACGGTCGTGATGTCTACTAGTGCGCAAGGTTTTCGGCCAAAAATAGTAAGTGTCCTATTTGGCTTCACCAAACCGTTCCCCTAATTATTCTAAGCTCTTTTCACATTGGGCGCAACTCCTAAAACCCAACGGATGAAGAGTTATAATCAAACTAAAACTTACCATTTATAGTAAAAACGAAATTAAAACAGGGAAACGACCGTCAATCAAGGGGTTTCTCGCAATTCCGTGGGGCGCAACCCGGCATAGCAGGGTTGGTTGGCTAAAGTAGCTCGTTCTACCCCAAAATCATATATTTTACGTCAGCTAACTCATTCCGGATTGCGAGATACGCCCGATCTAAGGTCCGATGGTCCGGATCACTTCTGTCGTCGACCGGGCCTTTTCTGATCCATCTTGGCCATGAAATTGTCCGCGACCCGCTCTACATCACTAAGCCATGGAAGAAGTTTCGGAATTAAACTACAACTAAAACTCCTAGAATTCACAACTTACTATAAATAGTAAACTTATTATTTATAGACAGTCGTGATTTCTACTAGTGCACATGGTTTTTAGCAAAAAACAGTAAGCATCCTATTTGGTCTAACCATGACGTTTCCCTTACTTTTCTACACACTTTTCGTGTTGGACACAACTCCTAAAGCCCAACATACGAAGAGTTACAATCAAACTAATATAAATAGTAAAAACAAAACTAAATTAGGAATTCGACTATTGATATAATGGTATTATACAAATTCGAAGAACGCAACCCAACGTAGCAGGTTGAGTGGTTAAAGTAGCTCGTCCTACCCTAAAATCATATATGACATGTCGAATAAATCATTTCGGTTTGCGAGATATGGCTGTTTTAAGGTCCTGATGGTTCGAATCACTTTCGCCTCCAATCGGGCTTTTTCTGGTTAATCTTGGCTATGAAACTATCTGGGACCTGCCCTACATCAGTTCCCTCCACTTTAAAAGAATTTATCCTTGAGTTCTCGTCCTTCTTTGGTTCATGATACTCGATCAGGTTCGCGATATTGAAAGTACGCAAGATCGTCATTTCATATAGAAGATCAATAGCATGAGCGTTGTCATTGATCGTTTGGAGGATTGGTACTAGTTTAAACTTTTTATTCTTCAATTTGTTGTACATCTCGATTGGAAACCTCTCCTTATGTAGATGGACCATAATGTGGTCGCCCACATTAAACACCTTTTGTCATTAATGCCTGTTGGCTTACTCCTTGTACTTTTCATTTGAGGCATGTAACTTAATTTGTACCTCTGCATGAATGTCCATGATCCTGTCTGCCATTTGTTCTGCTGTAATGCTCATGCCCGAGAGCTTGGGCAGAGGAATTAAGCCAAGTATGTGGTGAGGCACTCGACTGTAAATAATTTGGAACGGGGACTTCCCTATTGAGTGGTTCATCATGTTCTTGAATGTAAACTCTGCTTGAGACAAAGCCAAATCTCATTGCTTTAGTTTTTCACTTGAAATATTTTGAATGAGGTTTTTCAGCGTGCGATTCACAACTTTAGTCTGCCCATCAGTTTTTGGGTGGTAGGTGCTGCTAAACTAAAGTTGTGCATCAAGTAGCTAATGAACTTCATGTCACGGTCAAAAGTGATGGTCTTAGGAACTCCGTGTAGCCGCACGATCTCTCTGAAGAATAGATTCGCCACATGTGTTGCATCAAGGGTATTCTTTCATGGAATAAAGTACACTATCTTTAAGAAACAATTTACCACCACGAACACCAAATTCATGATACATTGTGTTCATCGAAGACCAAATATGAAGTCTATAGATAAATCCTCCCAAGGGTCGTCAGGCATAGGTAATGGGGTGTAGAGGATCGTATTCTGAGACTATCCCTTAGAGTTCTGACAAACATGATAACGTTGCACTATTTTTTTCACATTACGTACCAATTACGCTTAGTAATACCGCTCTTCTACAAGAGCTCATGACTTGTCTCACCCAAAGTGTCCACTAAAGTCACCTTCATGTAGCTCCTAAATAATCTGCTCCCTCAAAGAACTTTGGAGGATGCATAATCGATTCTCTTCAAAGAGAAAACCGTCTTTCATGTACAGGTTATTGGGATGATCTTCTTGGCACTTCAACCAAGCATCATTGAAGTCCTCATCCTTGACATATAACTCCTTAAGACAATCGAAGCCGACCACCTCATTGCTCATTATAACAAGTAGTGATGTACAACGGCTAAGTACATCAACCATCTTGTTCTACCGCCCTGACTTGTGCTTCAAAGTGAATGTGAATTCCTATAAAAATGAAACCCATCTAGCATACACACGATTCATGTTAGCCTGACTATTAATAAATTTTAATGCTTGATGGTTAGTGTACAGAATAAACTCTCTTTGAATCAGATAATGCCACTAATGTCGCAGTGCCTGAACAATTAAGTTCAGATCAAGCTCATATGTCGATCACTTCTTTCGGGCTTCGTTGAGTTTCTCGCTGTAGAAGGCTATCGGTATAACTTCCTGTGATAATACTCTTCCAATTTCGACATACAAGGCATCACACTCAACTTCAAATAGCTTGTCAAAACTAGGATGAACCAAGACTGGTGTCATGGACAACCGATGCTTTTTTAGCAAAGCTCTTGTCAGCCTCATCGATCTATTGAAATGACCTCTTTTTCATGTAATCTGTGATTGGTGACATGATGATGCTAAAATTCTTCACGAACCGATGATAGAATGTCGCTAATCTGTGAAAACTCTGTATCTCGTGCATGTTTGTTGGAATCAACCATTCCCTGATGGCTTTCACTTTTTTTTCATCCACCTACATGGACGTCACCAAAAAGCCCAAAAACAAAAGGCTATCAGTAAAAAATCTATACTTTTTAAAATTAAGATACAACTTGCTTTCAATGAGCACTTGAAGGACCTGCCTAAGGTGTTCCATATGGCTTGCTTTGTCATGACTGTATATCAGGATGTTATCAAAGTAGACCACAATGAACCGCCTAATGAATGGCTTTAGAACTTGATTCATCAACCTCATGAATGTACTAGGCATGTTTGAAAGACTGAAGGGCGTGCCCATCCATTTATACAACCCTTCCACAGTCTTAAAGGTTATCTTCCACTCATCACCCGGTCGTATCCAAATCTGATGGTAGCCACTCTTTAAATTTAATTTAGAAACTAATTTCTCACCCTCAAGCATATCTAACATATTGTCCAACTATGATATGAGAAACATGTATTTTATAGTAATCTTATTGATTGCTCGGTTGTCGACACAAATACGCTAACTCCCATCTTTTTTTGGAGTTAATAGGGCTAATATGGCGCATGGGCTCATGCTTTATCGGATAAGACCCTTACGGATCAGTTCCTCTACTTGTCCTTATAGAACATCACACTCCTTTGGACTCATCCGATAGTGAGGATAGTTGGGTAAACTAGACCCAGGGACAAGGTCGATATGATGTTGAATATCTTGCATGGGAGGCAACCCATCGGGAAGGTCATCAGGCCAAATTTATTTGAATTCATGCAACATGGGCTTTAGTCTCTCAGGAATGATGGTAAGCGCGAGTTTCTCCCCTTTTATGATTAATGCACAGGCCCACCCTATTTCTTTAGATTCCTCCACGAAATCTCGTATGGTTAAGGGAGAGCGACCCTCCACTTTATAAGTTTCGGGTGACTCCTCTAGATTCATCGAGGCTAATATAGTTTTCTGATCATCTTTGATGAAAATATACACATTATCTAGCCCTTTATGAGTGACATCACGATTGGATTGCCATGGTCGACAAAGTAGTATGTGATGGGCCTCCATGTCAACCACATCGCATATTACTTCGTCTTTATAATATTTACCAATCGAAAAATATAAAGTGCACTATTTAGTTACATTTGTTTCGCTGACCTATTTAATCCAACCAATCGTATATGGGGAGGGATGACGTTTCATTTTTAATTGCAACTTTTCCAACATGACCTTAAAGATGATGTTCTTGTTGCTCCCACTCTCGATGATCATATTACAGAATTTTCGATTTACCGTACACCTAGTTTGGAAGATGTTATGTTGTTATGAGTGTACCTCTCTCATAGGCGTATACAACTGTCGCCTCATGACGAGCGACTCGCCATGATCCTGTGAAACCCAACCTGTCTCATTTGCCTCGTCCTCTGTGGTATGCTCCAGTTCCTCAACATATAGGTATTCATTAGCATATTTAGCACTACCATTATTGATTGTGAGATTTGCCACTTGTCGTTGGGGATAAGTATTTAATAGGTGACCCGATTGCCCACAATGATAACAATTGTTCGGCCTTAGCGGATTGTAAGGATTTGGAATTCTACTCAAGCCTGCTATTGTGGGTGTTACACGTTGATACTTAGATGGACCGCTACCTGTGTCATGGTTTGCGGTTGAAGGAGGTTGAGGACATTCTCCTACTGGTTCTTTTTCTCGTGTCAGCACTAAATCCTGTGTGGGACCTCTTATAGGGGCTCTAGTTGAAGGATAAGGTCGATTAGGGACTTTTGCAAGCTGCGTTTCTTCCCTACCTGCCAACTTAATCACTTCATTGACGGTCTTGACTAGGTGCATCTGAACTCGATCATGAATCATCACTTGTAATCCACTTATGTAAGGCCTGTATCTTATCCCGTATTGTTCCGTTGGTTTTTGCGGTCCTCTCCGTCGAATTCCGGTGACTCGCGATTTGTAATCGGCAGTTACGCGTGACCCTGAGTCATATCCTATTTTCCAGAGTCGGCTCGACCCGAGACCTATACCCTTACGACCGCGTCGTCGCCGTGATTCCGACGCCGCATCTCGCTCGCTGAGGCGATACCCGTGCCAGGAAGTGTAGGCGCGCATTCAGTTCGAGGAAAATACCGCACGTTGCAAATTCGAAGAGAATCTATGAAATCCATCACATCAATCACATCACTTGTCAAAAGTACACCCATCACTCAACCCATTACTCTCCCCATGCCCAAGTACAAAAGTAACCCCAAAAAGTCAACAAGCACCTCACCTCACCCATCACTCACACCCATCCCTCTCTCTCTCTCTCCACATCTCATCCTCTCTCTCTCTCTCATTTCTCCATTTTCAAGCAAGCTCCCAAGAGCAACCGTCCATGGTTTTCTAAGGTGAGGAAAAAGTCATGTGTGGCCCACCTCCCTACCACCCAATCCATCCGTCCAATCTTCATCATTTTCTGTCAAAGTTGAAGCCGAGGAGCTTAGCTTGCCATTGATCCAAGAAGAAGCGGAAGAGGTGGGTGATTTTCTTAATTGATTTGTGATTTGAGGGCCCACATATGTGGGACCCATCTTGATGTATGTGTTGAGTCAAAGAGGGACCCATAGTGGCGAGGTCCCTCCACCATCCGATTTCTCCCTCTTTCTCTCTCCTTCTCTCTCTTTCCTTTTCATATGATGGCCCACCTTGATGTTTGATCTACACCGTCCACAGAGGGACATTGGGGCCCTGATGTGGTGGCTGCTCACGTGGGACATGATCATTGACCCCCACCTTGATGTATACGTAATACACCCTCATCGTCCATCTGCTGGACCACCAGCTGCATAGTTGTATGGGCGTCAGTAGGAGGTACGTGTTATATCCTGTCCTTCCATTTAGAGAGATCATTGTGGGGCTAGCCAACTGGACAGATCCATCGTCCAGCAGGTGTGGGACCGCCCAGATGTATTTGTTTTACATCTCCACCGTCCATCTATGTATAGGTGGAAGTCCTCTTGATGAGTGTTGTCCACGTGGACACCACAGGATGCATGTACCTTATATTCTCACCGTCCAGCTCTCTGGACGGTAAAATCCACCGTAATGTTGTATTTTATCCTCATCGTGGGATCCTCCATGATGCGTGTACGTCATCCACGTCGTACCTTCATGAACCCACTTGATATGTATAGATCCTAGCCGTTCATTTGCTGGGTCCCGTGTAGTGGGCAGCTGCTGCTGCCCTGCACGTCACCAAGTTTTGGGGCCGCTAATGTATGAGTTTATATCAACGCCGTCCATCCCAACATCCAGTGTCTGGACCCTGGACATGGTGGATGGTTTTAGATATTGTATATAGTAATATAAGATAATATTATATATATAATATACCTTTTATATCATGTGGTGGTGGTCCCACGTGTGACCCACCTTGATATGGGCAACGGATTGGTTGGTATACACCACACCAGTAAATTGCTGGTGGAATTGACGTCAACAGGTTTTGTAGGTCCCATGGGATGTACATGTTACATCCAAGCCGTCCAGATGGTGGGACACGCCGCTGGACTGATGTCAGCAGATTCTGTGGGTCCCACGTGATGTATTTGTTTCATCCACACCATCCAAATCATCAAGACGGTGCTGGACTTAATGGACAGTGATACGTGGGCCACACCGTGATGTATTTGTTAGCCACGCCGTTCATCTATATTCTGGACGAGCAGGGCCCGCTTTGAAGACATGTTGTATATTCGCACGTCCATCTGTTTTTCCTTGTCAGCGGGTGGAACCCACCCCGATGTATTTATTTCATCCACACCGTCCAGATTTGTACTGGACGGCGCTGGACACGGTTTGGATGGTGCTGATACACATGGACAATGTTTAGATGGTGCTGATGCACCTGGACATAGTTTGGGATGGTGCCGATTTATATGGGCAATGTTTGGGCAGTGCTGGTCCTCGTTGATGGGCCATGAGCCCCATGGATTGATAGTGTAAAGTAATACACATGATACACCTATAACTATTGAAATGAATTTTGATGTAATCCAAGCCCACTTGAGGCCCATTATGCGGCCAATCTATGAGGCCCATCATGATGTATTTTTTGGCCCATGTGCGGGGCCCACCTGTTTGTATTTGGCTCATGTGACAGGTCCCACTTGCCTTATATTTTGAGGCCCATGTGATAGGGCCCACCTACCTTGTATTTAAGGCCCATACGATGGGGTCCTCCTGCTTGAATCTGAGGCCTCTGGGCAAGGCCCATTGTGATGTATTCAAGGCCTATGGGTAAGGCCCATTGGAGTTTATTCGTGGCCTAAGGGCAAGGCCCATTGTGATATGTATTAGGCCCATGATGTGTGGCCCACTTGATGTATTCGAGGCCTAGGTGCATGGCTCATTTGATGTATATGAGACCCATGTGTAGGGCCCGCATGCTGTGTGTTTGAGGCCCATGTGTAAGGCTCACTTTTTGTATATATGAGACCCATTAATGCGATCCACTTGATATATATTGAGGCCCATGGGTCATAGTCCATTATGATGTATTTGAGGACTATGGGTCATGGCCCATGGTGATGTATATTAGGCCCATGTATTCGACCCATTGTGATGTGTATTAGACCCTTGTATAAGGCCGAGGGTCCACTGTATGTTCAGCCCTATGTGGGCCACTCTTTGGGAGCAATGTTAGTTGAATGTCCACGTTGATGGACAATGATGGTTAAATGTCTACATTGTGATCTTCCCTTAGGCCTTGCTCGGCTGATTGATGTGACCGATTTGCCAATTCTGATTATCAATTGATTTCAATTGTCGTGACCGATTTACCGATTCTGATTATCAATTGATTTCGATTGTCGTGACCGATTGCCAATTTCGATTGACGTGACCAATTTACCGATTCTGATTATCGATTGATTCCGATTGTCGATCCCAATTGACGTGATTGATTTACCGATTTTGATTATCGATTGATTCAAATTGTTGTGACCGATTGCCGATTTCGATTGACGTGACCAATTTGCCGATTCTGATTATCGATCGATTCCAATTATCATGACCGATTGTCGATTCCGATTGACGTGACCGATTTACCGATTCTGATTATCGATCGATTCTGATTGTCCTGACTGATTGCCGATTCTGATTGATGCGACCGATTTACCGATTCTGATTATCGATTGATTCTTATTGTCGTAACCGATTGCCGATTCCGATTTAGCGAGGCCGATTGTATAGGCCGATTTCGATTGTCGAGACCGAGTGTCGAGGCCGATTTCGAGTATTGATTCCGATTGTTGAGGCCGATTTCATTTGTCGAGGCTGATTTTGACTGTCGAGGCCGATTGTCGAGGCCTATGTGATGAGGCCCATTGTGATGCATTTGAGGGCTAAGCAATGAAGCCCATTTTAATGTATGTTAGGCCCATGTGAAAGGCCCATCGTGATGTGTATTAAGCTCTTGAGTGAGGCCAATGGTGTTGTATATCAGGCCCTTTGTGAGACCATGGGTCCACTATATGTTAGGCTCTATGTGGGTCACTCCTTGGGGGTAATGTTAGTTAAATGTCCACATTGATGAGGCCGATAGTCGATGTCGATTGTCGATGCCAGTTATTGATACTGATTATGAGTATGTGACAGCATAGCATCACGATACATGCCCATACGCATCATCTGCATGTTTGTTATGAGATATGGTTGACCATTGCACATAGCATTGGACATGTTGTTATGAGACTCCCTGATATGCAGAGATTTTCTCACATGAGTACACGGTATGCGCAGGATTGATGCATGACTGGATTGTATAACTCATGTATCTTGCATTGTGTGTTGTGATTACTATACGCCCTAGCGACATCAGGGTCGTAGCCTCCACAGGTATTTCGTGGATGGTTAGATGGGACATCGAAAATCTGTTCTACATGGGGTGCTATAGATATCCCTAGGTGAAAGTCTCTAAATCCTCTTAGTTCCAGAGATTGCTCCAACGTTTAGACCGAGTGGATGTATGAGCGCATGAGGGCCATATACCGTTAGGCCGCATCTCCTACTGTGTTGTGGTCGGTTGGAAGGGATACGGCCTTACCTGCCCGAGAGGAGGGGGCAATGCTAGGCTGAGTCTGACCAGCTCGAGGAATGGGTCCGCTATCGACGAGTCGGACACGATATTGACAGGCGGATAGTGAGGTCTCTTCCACTCACCTGGTTGCGCGCGATGGGGCGGCAATTTGGTTTGTAGTGTAATAAATCCCGATGATTTTTCAGAGAGTAACCGTACTGATATGTGGACTTATTGAGCAGGAATTGCATATTCATTCATTCATTCCTTTACTATCCGCTCGGGCTGGTGGTGCGTAACTATTTGTTACGTGTACCTTTGCATGACCAGGATTTCGGTTGGGCACGCGACTAACCTGAGAGTAGGAGTTTACCACATTGAGTCTAACTATCCAAATTTAGGTATGAGACTAGTTTGGATAGAAGTCCCTTGTGGTGGACCCCGTAGTCTGCAATACTACGTACTATCATCCCGACTTCACACTCCAGCATGGTCATCACATTCGCACCGTATATTACATTGCATTCGCAGTACTTAGCATTTTGGGTTACTATGTTTCTGCATTTGTATGGCCCAGACGGACTTAGCAAGATTTACATATTGCATTATACCCTCGGTATCTGATATTTGGCTCTCTTTGACTCCCCATTTATATGGCTGATCTGAATTGCGTACTCTGATATTGTATAACTCATGGGCATACCAGTATAATTCCACTTACTCTGATATCGTATCTTGTCAATATTTCTATTTATTTCATTATTTGATTACTTTGATATTGCATACTTGGCACTTACCTTGTGTACACACTTTCACCACTCTCTAAGTTTTCTATAAGCTTATGCACGATAGATGCGTGTAGGTGGCATTAGGTTGCAGCAGCGTTGAGCTTGGAGCGTGTAGTTGTCTTCTGGAGCTTTGATTTTGATATATGTATTTCTATTCAGCATTGTATTCAAATGATTATATTAGTGGATATGTGATGATGATGTTGCCTTTATGATTTGGGTATACTTGTGGTTATGCTTCTTATGAGATAAATGTACGTTGAAAAATCCTCCTTGTAGAATCTCAGGATCGGAACCTGGCGTACAGATGCTGGGAGCCAAGAATGGGGTACTAAGGAGGCTGTCAGCACCAAGTTCGCGATCGTGATTCATGTGAATCTGATTTCTGGGTTTGGGGCGTGACAACCTACAAATCGTGCTACCTTCTGCGATTCAATTTCTGATAAGTCGTTTCGCGTTGTCAACCGCTGGAATTCTTTAATGTAATTTATGATGGTTCGATTCCCCTGTCGGCAATTTTGGTATTATTGGAACAATATTTGCTTGTAATCATTAGGGAGGAAATCATGATCGAAGAAGGCATCTCATTCATGACCATGATGAGATGTGCGTCTTGTTCTGTAGGGCATGTGAGAGTTGTAATTGCTCCCATTATATACAAGCACCGAATTTTAACTTAAATGCTACCAATTTTATGTTTTTATGCTCTAGCACATCCATGTAATTAAGATATCTTTCTACTTCGGCTAGCCAGTCGAGAAAATCTTTTATGCGTAATAAGACATTAAAACTAGGAAGTTCAGCCTTACCTCGACAGTCTCTTTTAGCATGATTTAGACGGTCGCCCCGATGGATTGGTCGTCAGACAAACCCTTCATCAAGGTCCTCGTGCTAGTGCTCGAATTATCTGGTGTAGCCCTACGATTCACCACTGATAGTGTTCTATGAAATCGGGCACAACTGGTCGTGCTTTATGAAAATCGGGATTATGCCGTACAACAACCAAAGGCAGTTGAGCATCACCTCGGGCTTGGGGTGGAATCAGTGCATTCGCAAGATGGTCGAGGGTTTCCTTCAACCCTTAATGGTCAACTGACTCTCTCGATGGAAAACTTTCGTCCTTTCTAAAAGATAATGTACTCCTGGATCACAGTCCACGAGATTTTGATCCATACCTTCGTTATTTACCATTAGTCTAAGGGGAGTCCTCATTCTGATACTAATTGACATAGGGATGAACATGATGATGTTGATCACCATCTTCCTCAAGGATAAATACTTTAAATCCATGAAGCTTCTCTGGACTCCTCGCAAAGACTTCTCGAATCCACAAGGAAAAAAGCAAGAAAAATAGAAATAATTTCTAAGAAATTCATAATATGATTAATGGTTCAAATAAACGAGCTTACAACCCTTTAAATAGGGATACTAAACCTTTGAAGAATTTTTTGGAATTAAACTACAACTAAAACTCCTAGAATTCGTGACTTATTTATAGTAAACTTACTATTTATAGTCAGCTGTGATTCTACTAGTGCGCATGATTTCGGCCAAAAATAGTAAGTGTCATATTTGGCCGAACCATGACGTTCCCCTCAATTTTCTAAGAACTTTTCATGTTGGATACAACTCCTAAAGCCTAATGTACGAGGAGTTATAATCAAACTAAGACTTACCATAAATAGTAAAAATGAAATTAAAACAAGAATTCGACCGTCAATTTGATGATATTTCACAAATTCAGCATGCATAACCAGGCATAGCGGGGTTGGGTGGCTAAGGCATCTCGTCCTACCCCAAAAATCATATATGATACGTCCAATAGCTCATTCCAGTTTGCGAGATACATCCGTTTTAAGTTCTAACGATTGGATCACCTCCGTCAATCGAGCTTTTTTTTGTCCATCTTGGCCATGAAACTGTCCGCAACCCGCTCTACATTAGAATCGAACCAAACAACTATAACCCCAAGCACCAAGATAGACATATACACAACATATAACCAAGATCCGATGATATCGGCCACCTATTCAACCACTTGCTCGGTGTTTAAAATAGGATCAGGAGATACTTAAAGGGTATGGTTCGTCCTCTAATGACACTTTTGCCTTCTGTACGAAAGGACCTTTTGATATGGATAAAGAAAAAACATGAAAGAAAATCTTACAATTGGTTGTGAAGAGCAGCTGCAAAACACCTTCCTAGATGTAGACTTGAATTTAACGTAGGAGTGTAGACTTAAATTATAGCTAAGATTACCAGCTATTTGATTGATGTTATGGATTACACTATGGAATATAAACAGCAGGCAAAAAGTAAAAGATTACACTTAGAAATTCACTTTACTTGGCAAAAAAGTAAAGTGATTACACTAAGGATTGTAATTGACTGGTAATTGAAAGATAATGTTTGGGTTCGATTGGGTTGGTATGAGACACCTTTCTTTCTGAATTCCTTTACTATTAATAAATCTACCATGGTCAATAAGATCATTCCCACGTTCTGACGGTTGTTATAACCATTTAGCACTACCTGGCCTTCTTTGCTTCTTCTTTTTCCATCTGTCAACTGCTTCTATATGATCTATCTTCCATCGGTCACTTAAACAATGACGTAGTACTATTTGATGCGCTCCAACGGCATTACCATAAAATCCTCTTTGTGTATCTGTGCAGATCATCAAATACACCACGAGGATCAAATCACAAGTAACTCATTTTGATTGGTTCCCACAAGAAATGACAACAATGGGTATGGACATTGCCCCCCATATCGCTTCACCTTTGGAAAAATGTGAAAGCGATGTTCAACCCCTCATTAATGCGACAATACCCTTATACACGTGGCAATATTACAGTAATTGTCCCTGGCCATTCACCCTAACATGTCAATCACAACCACCCTGTTCGAGATAAGGGTTAAACCCCACTATGACACTTGTTCCCACATTGATTCTTTGAAAATCATAATGATGCTATAATAAATGCTCCATCACCTCAACCGATATAAATGCCATTTCCAATATTATTATTTCATTCCATGCTTCTTTTCTCTTCAGAACACTCAAAATTTCTACTCATTCTCATACTCTAGTAATGGTTGCCTTATCGCGTTTTCTGCTCCATCATTTCACCAAGACAATTTACTCATAATAATGGATACCCTTTCTGAAAAATATTCTAATAAAATAGTCTTATAATCACCTATTGTATGGGACTAGCCTTTTCTCTTGCAATTGATGCTGACGAAGTTAGAATGATGGATCCTTTGTTTTTCATTTATCCTAGCGCGACTTTGTTGATTTAACCTGAATAGATCCTTGGACCTGCTAATTCCCTAAACAATCCTCGATCTTGGCCGAAACCATTGCCAGAATGGGACATTTGATTCGCTCATGTTTCATCTTAGTATGATTCAACATCGAAGAATTTGGGCATTTATAAATGCATCAACTATCCATCCATGATTATTCATCATATCATGCCATTCTCATAGAAACTTTGATGTTTTAGAGCTCATCTACCCGTAACATCTCAAATGTTATTATTTTAGTCTAAGTTCATCCTGTTGTTTGATATATGTATAATCTTTCCTTAATTAATGAAAACTTTGACTTACTTAGTAAATAACTATTTATATGTAATAATTTAGATATGAGTTTTTTTTTTATAAGAATTGCCTAAAAACATACCTATAATCATGTAAAATCATTAGATTTTCAAAAGCTCTCATATCAGAAATAATTATGAAAATGCCACTAACCTAGACCCTTGATTTCTAGATCATATGATTTTCATGATCCGTTTAATGTGAAATTTTATCTCATGCTAAGTATCATAAATTAACCATACATGCAGAATTTCAGCCCCTAGATCATAGTAGAAGTGGTCCAATTGACAAATCAACCCCTTAACCCTTGATTTTTGTGTCCATCAAGCGAGAAAAGTTCGTATGTAGTTATAGTATGATATTTTCCTTCATATAAACGATTTGGATTGTCTATCATATCAATCAAGTATGAAATGTGAGAATCCCACCTTGGTAGGCTTTTTTTTAAAGCGTGAAGTTAGCCGTTTTAGGCTTACTAAATCTTTCTAAATCTAGACCTTCTGATTTATCCACTTTTTGTCGTCCATCGCAACTCAAATTTGGATTATAATTTTCTCTCATATGACTAGGAGATCATATAAAATTAAAACCCTGATCTATAATCCTACATCGTTGAATGATCCTACATCGAGCAACCACCAAAAATTTCCCCATTATTTTACATATCTTGACTACACATTTTCTCCAAAATTGGGCCCTGATTATCAAGCGTGGACCATTATAACACCCTGTACTTTTTAGTACTCGGTGTTATTTTATAACATAGCTTAGTATAAGTGGAAGCCTAACCTATCAGAATAGTTACATTCAAACTAGTTTAAATTGACCATTAAAAATAGTCCCCACCATATATCGAGCTATCCAACCGTTGATGTTGAAGATAGGCCATCACATCATCTAGAAAATCCATTCTTTTAGGATCTCGATCTCCTCGATAAGTAGAATAAACCATCTATAATTTATATTAAGACCCGATTTGTTAGATTCGTCATTCATCAAGCCAACACAGTAGATTGAAGCTATCCATTGTTAAAATACACCAAATAAAGCAGGAGAAGGTAAAATTGATCCTTATATTCCCTCATGTAGTGGTGAAAAATCTTTAGGATCGGGATTGATCACATTCGAAAACAATCCAACTGATCTATTGCTTAATATCATCATCGGAACCATTAATGATCGGTTCCAGAATAATTTAGTTGTTCAAACTCTTGATTGTTCGTTCGATTCAGTTGTCAAGTTACTAAATCTGCTCTAAATTAAACTACAAACTCTGATGACCGTTGACGATCTTACTAAATGCAATTTGACCGTCGGATCGATCAAAATCTTCAATTAGATGGCCAAAACCCAAACTTATGGCCCGCCTGAACTATGAATCTACCTTATCATGGGACGGGACTTATAAAAGGATCGGTAGAATCCAATGAACGGTGTTAATTAGCTCCGAGCATCACGTGGGCCCCACGTCCGATCAGTGCTAGTGTACAGATGTTGTGCACACGCCACACACGAGACTAAAGCATCGGGTCAAAGGGACGTTGACCCAATGCAAAATCGAAATTTCAGGGTCTTCTGCCAAAATTCCCACCCGACGAGAATTCAAACAGATGCAAACCGTCTATGAACTTGATGACCCACCATCACAGGTCATAATCGAGATCCAAACCGTCCATCGGTCGCGGCATCCAGGTTAGACCAAATCCTAGTTGATTTCCCATGCTAGAACACGTGTGTATGCACACAACCTTTGCCGCAAGTCAACTATTTTCGGCCACTTCCAAAATTGGAAATCCATTTTTATTGCCAGTCTGGCAATCCGATTGAGGAAAAGTCCTTCGATCCTAGCCAACCACCTGGACGAATCTGAGCCGCACAATCTCGCCATTTTAGGGCTTGTAAAGCTGTGTAGAACGGTGGGAGAAATCCTTCCCTTTTGAGGTAGAATCATCCTGGCCATTCGTGGGCTTTTAGAAGCTCTTCCAAACCATCCATGGCGTCCGTTCTAGGGCGAGTAGTAGCCTATCTCACAGAAATATGAAACTCCGCGAGATATCCTCCTTCGAGCGAGATTTTATGCACGGCCGAAAATACCGTAACTTGTAGTGTGTGCGGGAATGTCGTGATGAAAGGTGGGTCCCACAATGATAGATGGACTTATCCAAACCATCCAAACGATGTGGATCATCAGTTGGGGCCCTAGGATGAAAATCACCATGGTCAACTGCTCCTCCTCCAACCGACCGAAAAAACCCATCTTCGTTGGGTGGACCCCATCGGTTGATCTAGGACATTCATCACGTGTCCCAGGGATCCAGACATCCATCTAGATGGTTGGATTTCATCCATGCGACCGTGATTGATGAGATCATCTCAAAAATGAATAAATAACGCAACTAAAACCTGTAACTAATCTTAAAGATTAGTTAGGCTGCGAAGGCTCTAGAAAGAGATTAATAGGCCTTATAAAAGGTTGCCATTTAGGGCAACCTTTGCTAGAAAAGGAAAGTCGTAAAGAGAGGTCGGGTGTGCCGCTTCTTTCGTCCGCATTTGTTGACTTGGACCGAGTCATGAGTTGTGTCGAGTTGCTGCAAGTCGAGTCCAACACCGTTTCCGGCCTTCCTATCAGAACAAAGGAAAGAAAGAAGAAGTTGGAGAGGAAGAAGATCGAGAGTGAGAGAGAGAGAGAGAATATGAAGTAGAGGAAGAAGAAAAGAAGGAGAGAAAGGATGAGAAGAAAACGTGAAAGAGAGAGGAGAAGCGTGGTCCTGGTTGCTGCCGAGTCAAGTAAACCTGACTCACAGTAATCGAGTCCATCGTTGCTTCTGGTCTCCCTATCAGAACAAGAGAAAGAAGGGAAGCAGAGGGAAGAAAAAGGAAGGAAAGAAAGTGGAAGGAAGAGAGGAATGGTGGGCGTTTCATTGCCGCATTTGGTTGGGCCGACTCAGTAATTGAGTTCGGGCCGAGTCTAAGTTCTCCCTTGGTTTCCTACCCCAGAGAGAGAGAGAGAGAGAGAGAGAGAGAGAGAGAGAGAGAGAGAGAGAGAGAGAGAGAGAGAGAGAGAGAGAGAGAAGAAACCGGAAGAAGCGAGGGAATGAGAGAGAGGGAGATCTGATTGGGGGCTTTCGTATTGAATCAGGCTGAGTTACGGTCGAGCTGAGTCATCGGGTTGCCCTAACTTGCTGAGTCAAGCAAGTTTTGGGAGCTGTTTTAGTTCAAATCCATGGCTAGACACTTTAGCAGAGAAGGAAGGAAAAAAGTGAAGAACCAAGAAGAAGAAGAAGAAGAAGAAGAAGAAGAAGGAGAAGAAGAATAAGGCAATGTACATAGAGTGCTACCGAGTCAGATTGGAGTTTAGCCATGTTGACTTAGTGACCGCCTAGTTCGATTCAGTTGGAATAAGCTTGGTCCCGAACTAGGCACTGGGCGAGAACTCCAGCTGTGGAGTTTAGGCTCAGGCCCAAGTGTAGTGGGTGTGATGTTTTGGCTTGATTAATCGAGTTGAGGTTGGGTAGAAACTGAGTCGAGTTAACTCAGCGGAGCAAGGTAAGCTTAGTTGCAAGAATTTGGAGATTTTAACCTACTTTGAATTAATAAAATTTGATGTTAGTCTTCATTTGTTATATAAGAAGTATAAGTTTTCAAATGTCATCTTTGGATTGCCTGATTAGATCGAGTTGATTAAGTTGGATCCGAGTTGACTCGGATTTGGGGTAAGCTAGAATCTACATGTCGATTTAGACTGTTAATTAGTATAAAGTTCGTGACTAATCAAGGGTCATTAAGTACACATTTGATTAGTGTAGTAGGGATAGATTTTTCCTAATTAGGCTTTATCCAATTTCATGTTTTTCGCCCTAATTAATGCCAGGTGCATTTTAATCAAGTTGTACGCGTTTCGAGGAGTTCATTTCTTCCTATATTTCCCCTTCTAGAGCTCATTCGGTTCAAGTGAACCTCTCTTGAGAGGTGAGGATTGATGTTTTATTTAAACCAACCTGATTTAAATTAATTTTAAACTCACAAGTATACGAATCAAGAGTAGACAGGGTACGTATTACGAGATCATTCCCACAAAGACTGGTTGTCACAATTTGAATTTTATGATTCTTCTTAACTAATCTAAAAAATAGTTTAGCTAGTTATTAAGTAAACTAACAAAAATCAAGGAAAAATAACTGAGAGCAAGAATGAAAATTCACTCAAGGAACACTAGGACTTTTGAATCCACCCCTAATTATCCTAACTCTTGTTTTACTTGTTGATTCACCTTAATTGCGTTTGACATACATTCAATAAATAAAGCACAATCTGTGTCCTTATTTAGGCACATAAGATGTATAACTCCTTTGAAGCATAAGGATCACATCTTTCCATCCATGGTCAGGCATGAATAGATGTGAATTCCTATTTCTTTCTCTATAGGAAAACATGTTCATGGTCAAACACAAGCACACCTTGAATAAGATTCCAAACAACATCCACTTCTAGACTTTGGTTAAGCTTATAGATTGGAGAGGTATGGAGTTTTCATTAAAGCATAATAGAGAAAAATAAATCAATTAATTTCAGATGAAATCAACAATCAACAAGAATCATTCAAATTAGGGGCTTCATCTCAGCCCTAGTTAAGAAATTAAAAACTCATGGGAAGTAGCATAGATTCAAATGGAAAGGAGAATAACATAATCGATAAGAAGCACATCCCTTTCCAATCTCTCTCTTTCTCGTTCTGTGCTTCATGTCCCCTACCTCCTTGAATCTCCCAGCCTCTCCCTCTCTGCTCTGCTCCACGTCCACCAGCCATAAGCCGAGATCCCCTCTTCTCTCTTCTCTCTCACGTTTTATAGGCAACAAGGATGGTTGGAGTCTTTACGCATAAGAGGCAGTTTCTGTGCATAAGTGTTGTTGTTTACGTAGCAAAGCGTTTTTAGAAATTCTTTACGCATGCTAAACCGCGCACTCTATTTTGCAGCCGCATTTGGACCGAGATTGAGAGGAGAGATCGCCTCATCTAAGTAATCTGACTTCATGGTGGAGTTGAAAGCCCATTTCTCAAGAGGTTGAACAGTCTGGATCATCGATCCAAGCGTCCTTGAGATCACATAAGGGCTCGCTGGAGGACAGGGATTGCATCCTACCCCCGCCCGGACGGTAATCTGTCCGGGCAGGGCTCTGTGGGCCTCACCGTGATCTAAGTGTTTTATCCACACCGTTCAATGCTTTTTTCAGATAATTTTAATATATGGACCAAAAAATGAGGCAGGTCCAAGGCTCAAGTGGACCACAAAGTGGGGATTGAGCGTCCACCATTAAAAACTTCTTGGGAGCCGAAGAAGTTTCGGATCAAGTTGATATTTGTGTTTTCACTTCATCCACGTCTACATGACCTTATGAATAGGTTGTGTGGTAAAAAAAACATCATGTTGGCCCTTAGAAAGGTTTCAACGGTGGGTGTCATTATCACTGCAGGTTCCTTTGGTGTGGTTCACTTAAGCCTTAGACCTGCCTCATTTTTTAATTCATATAATAAAGTTATTTGAAAAAAGCATTTAACAGTGTGGATGAAACACTTAGATCACAGTGGGGCTCACAGAGCCCTGCCTGGATGGATTATCGTTCGGGCGGGGGTAGGACGCAATTCTCGTCCCTCGTTGGAGTCGGCAGCGGCCGGGTCTTTCCGGACTCTGTTACGCATGTAACAAATGCGGAAACTCTGATTCTGCGTTAACTGTGGGGCCCACATGCAATGGTGTTCAAAGAATCAGCGCCACCCATTGAAATACCATCGAAAAACCAGTTGAAAATGGACGGTTTTGGATTGGATTCAGTGTGGCCTGCGGATTTTCCTTTTTGCCGTCCATTCCGTGTTTAAACTCAAGTTTTTGTGTTTTCACGTGCAAGGCAGTACTTTGACATCATAGCTAGGGTCAACCCCACTGTCTAGACACATTAGACGGTTCAGATTACCCACTTGGATGGCAGTTTCAACGCACGTTAGAGCCTGTTGAGGTAACATAAGGTTGGCAGATATTGGTGGTAGCATCAGGTGAGGTCCACTGTGATGTTTTGTAAGCAATCCACTCTGTTCACCGTCTTTGTCCCACTATGTTATGACACGGGGTAAAAGATGAGGACGTTTCATAAGTCAGGTGGGCCGCACCATCTAAATAAATAGGAATTTGCACTCACTGTTAAATCTATTGGTTGAATAGTGGCATGCATGGTTCTAGCCTTATTTACAAACTTGTCATCAATTCTTCAATCACCTTCCAGCGTCAATTATGTTAGATTACACTGTCCAAACATCTTGAAATTTGGCAGATATCCATCATTTTTCATGCTCTTTTCATCAGTTCAGTTTGGGTCCCGATCTCTAAAGGATGTCCAGGATGCTTTCTTAATGGTTATGATCTGATCTTGCCCATCGAGTCACTTATACACTTATACACTGATCCACAGGCTGAATTTTGATATGTACGGCTAATTTGTGGTCATCAGACCATATATGAAGTTTCGAACTAGGAACCCCGTGATCTTGCATTCTGAATGATTTTTGAGCTCGTTTAACTTTAGTTTCTCGATTTTCTCGAATCTCTAATGTATAAATTCATTGATCTTGTTCCCCTAAAGTCCGTCCCTTGCCTTGGTTACTTCAGAGTGTCAAATTCTTACTTTTAGTACCCTTTTTCAGTTCATGCTCGTAAATACACCTTGCATCATAAACACGATTAAAATATGACATTAAATAGTATCATGTTCGTAAAAGCAGGTAATAACTGGGGTCTAATATGCAATATTTGACCCTAAAAAAGGATCACCCTTCAAGCTTTGCTACATCATGATAGTTAGCATTGTTCATTTACATTTATTGATTACGTAATATAGTATTAAGAGGAAATGATGATAAATGTTAGTCTCTACATGTTTAATTATTTATAAATAATTGATGATTGGGCTTTAATTAAATTATGTGAACCTACTATGAATTGTAATTACCTCTGTTTAGGTTAAGATGAACATTTTAAATGTACAAGTGCTATTCAGATTGTACGTGGCATGTTTTACCACTTGCGATTACCTTATATTGTTTTTAGGAGGTCCTCGAACTAGTGGCCATTTATTCTTATAAAGATTAAATAGAATGCTTGTTGTGGAATTACCATCAGGTGGATCATTGGTGCCTTTATGGTTTTTTGAGACAACCTCTCTTATCGTATCTTGGAATGGATTTTTTTTTGCCTCATATGGCTTTGATTGACTATTTGCCCTTTCGTGGCTTTTGTGGATTATTTTTGTATAACCCCACGATTGTATGTTCCACTTGTCAAACTATGATTGGCCACTAGTTGGAAACGTTACCTTTAAACATCTTGTTTGTTAGTCTTATGAGCCAGGGATGGTGGAATGTGACACTATGCCCGAGTTGTCGGCCTATGCTGGGTGATAAACCCCTTATAGTGACCTTTGAACTTTCTTAAAATGATTGTTTGAAGTTGGAATAATAGTGGTTGGGCTAATCATGCATTTTCATGACATATATTACTGTCTTTTCCGGGTGGTTAGTGATCCCTGGGTATACCTTTGTGTACTTTTTCGGGTGACTAATTCTCCTTGGGCGATGTATATTATTTGGTCTTTTCCGGGTGGTTAGTTCTCCTTGGGCGTACCTTTGCGTATTTTTCCGGGTGACTAATTCTCCTTTGGCGATCTATATTATATGATCTTTTCCGGGTAGCTAGTTCTCCTTGGGCGTACTTTGAGTATTTTTCTGGGTGGCTAGTTCTCCTTGGGTGACCTCGTTACAAAGTCTTTTTCGGGTGGCTAGTTCTCCTTGGGCGTACATTTGAGTATTTTTTCGGGTGGCGAGTTCTCCTTGGGCAACTTTTTACCAGCTAGATGTGCATCCCCAGGTCTGTGAGCATGTGCATACATCCATGCATCTAAACAATATTATTTTATGTGCTTTATTTAATGAATGTGTATTTATTGAACCTCATCTGATTTCCATGATAATCATTGTGTAATAATTGTTATACATTGTCTATGATAACTATGCTTAATTATCTTGATGATACGATAAATCTTGCAGGTTATACCTCACTGGATAGCCATTGACGCTATCAAACCATAATCAGTGTGCAGGAGACGTAGAGGATGTGCATGTCGATGTTCATGCGGAACAGGAGGAGCCAGATGATCTTGCAACTCTCCATTCCTGATTTTATTTGTATTTAATTTATACTATTATGTTGTAAAGATTAGAACATTGGTTTGTATAAGTTTTTGGGTAACCACTTAAAACCTTAGTTATGTATATTTGGACTCCCTCTTATACTTGATTTGCTTATACTCTGCTAGTTTATTAGCTTTGATAATTAAAAAAAAATGTACGTAAAATTTGGGATATTTAAAGGTTAGCACTCGGGTTCTTGGAAAATGAGCAGTGTACTCGGGTTCCAAGAACCCGGGGTGTTACAACCATTATATCAAGATTAAGTTCGTTTTAACACCTAACAGGCTATTTTTCAAGATCGTCCAATCTAAGTTTCGAATCACCAAGAGAATTGTAAATTCTAAATATATTCGACAACTTAAATACTAAGGACAAATTAGATTTTAAGAAAGATTGCTAAAAACAAGAGATTTGAGAAACCCAATTCAAGTGAGATGTCACACATCCCCTCTCGCGCCTACTCCTTTATAAAAGGGGGCATGTCTAACACTACCTCATATTTACATAACACCTCGAGATGGAACAATACATAGATTGAATGAATTATGAACATGATTTGTTCATGGAGCGACTAATTGCGACATTCAATCTCAGAAAGGTGATGTAACATGCGTTGTGGATTACTTACATCGATGTATGCACTACTACCCAAATCCAATGATTTACACATTAACCAAGAGAGTCACTATCCAAATTGCATTGCGTCCACGATATATATATATATATATATATATATATATATATATATATATATATATATATATATATATATATATATATATATAAGTCACTAGTTGTGAGACCTTTAACACATAACTTGTATCGGTAGAGAAAATAGGTCGAACCATGTTTTGCAATTCCAAGACACATGGACAAGCTATAAAATAAGGGATGTAGCACAAGGCTAACCTAATAAAGGAAAAAAGTAGCTATAAGCTAACTTGATAATAGAGAAGGGTGTCATTAGGCTAACTCAACAAACATAAGAAAAGATTAGTAAAAGTCATCTCATACAGAGTGGAAACATACGTCACTCTCAAAATTAGCGAAGGGCAAGGCTTATATCCATCACTCCTTATGAATTCATAAAAAGTCCAGCGGTGTTTTCATGAACTAATTATTATAGAATTACAATAAAATAAACCCTAATAGGGCAGAAAATGATCCATACACTTCAAAGTGAATCGATAAGCATAATAGTGTGATTTCGGGGCAGACGGGTCACCCGATAAGTCCAAATTACTCCAAAAGTGAGACCTACTGACCTAAGGTTTAAAATATAAATTTTAGGTCAGATTAATTTTAGTAAAATGATAAGATTTACTAACTTAACTATCCTGTCCATTGGATTCACAAACTATGCATCATGAGGGACCTGAACGCGTGTAGTTTCATGATTTAAGGCATAGTTTTGTGATCCGACCCATAAAATATGTCTAACATGGTTAAAATCATATCTCAAATATAATTTCAACATAAATAAATAATTCATAATTATCAAGCAACTTATTAACATGGAAATCACATTAAAAATCAAATTATACACAACTTTAATGAAAAAAAAAGAGAACTACGTATAAATTTAACTTAAATTGGTGTAAACTTAATGGAATATCTCACCTTAACCTTAGATATAAACCTAGGTAGATATCAATGCAGGAGGACTTTTACATGAACCACGACAGTGCTCAAGCAAGAGTGAGACACCACATGTGTGGAGAAGGAAGAGAATGGATGAGGGTTTAGGCTCGGATGTCTTTCTCTCTCTCTCTCTCTCTCTCTCTCTCTCTCTCTCTCTCTCTCTTTCTCTCTTTCTCCTTCTCTACCTTGGATGTGGGAAGATGGGTGTGCATGGGTTTTTCAATGGACAAGGGGTGCACGCCCCCTTTTTGTAATGGAGTAGGCGTGAGAGGGGGCGTGTCACATCCCACTTGAATTGGGTTTATCAAATTTATCTTTTTAGCGATCTTTCTTTAAATTTAATTCATTAACTGTATCGACGTCGTCGAATATGGGCATGATACATAATTTTTCTTGTGATATGAAATTTAGATTAGCATATCTTGAAAATTCTCTTACTGGGTGTTAAAACGGAGCTAAAAGGACTTGATCTCAATTAATGGTCTAGGTTAAATGATCAGGGCCCAATTTTAGAAAAAATGTATAGTTAAGATAGATAAACGATTGGACAAAATTTGATGATTAATCGATGGTAGAAAATGTATAAATCTAAAATTTCACTTGTTGTGACAAAATGAAGGAATTGGCTTTAAGGCGATCATCATTCAACGGTGTGAGATCATATATCAAAGTCTAAATTTTATATAATCTCGTAGTTGTATAAGGCCAAAGTGTGATCTAAATTTGAGTTATGATTGATGGTATAAAGTGGGTTAATTGGAAAGTCCATATTTAGAAAGAGTTGATAAGCCAAAAACGACTAACTTCGCACATAAGGAAAAGACTACCAAGGTGAGGTTCTCATATTTCACACTCACTTTATATGATGAAAATTTTAAGTCATTCATATGAAGAAAAATATCCTATTATGACTACCAACGAGCTTTCCTCACTCAATAGACACCAAAATCAATGGTTCAAGGGCTGATTTGTCAATTTGACCACTTTTACAATGATATAAGGGTTAAAATTTGACGTGTATGATTAATTTATGATATATAATCATGGTATTAAATTTATGGTATAATCATGGTATTTTCGTAATTATTATTGGTATGAAAGTTTTGAGAAATCTAATGATTCTACATAGTTATAGGCATGTTTATAAGAAATTTTTACAAAAGAACTCGTATCTAAATCATTATAGATAAAGAGTTATTCACCAAATAAGTTAAAATTTTTATTAATTAAGGAGAAAATACATATATCAAACAACATGATTAACCTAAGCTAAAACGATGACATCTGGGAACGTTATAATTGATTAAATTTAGGTTAGAGAAAAAATGTAAGTTTAAGATAGGATAAATTGGTGAAATACACATGTATATACTAAATTAAATTTCATGATAACACTCGAGAACTTTCAATACTCGAGTATTGAAAGGTTCAAGGTGTTACAAATGGCTTAGTCGCAAAAGCGCTAAGGGATGAAGAGGCTTTGAAATGAAAGTGGATTGAAATGAGAGCGAGTGCTTGAAATGGGAAGGGGAGGGGGCTATTTATAGCCTTCAACGATTTTCTTATAATTGCAGGTGATCCTATGGGCAAAAGGTGGTTGAAGGGTTATAATTAGATATTGTCACATGGTATCATCTCATGAGTTGGATGAGGTAGTAAAAGTATAATTTTGGGTAAGGAGATGGGTATTGGAGTAAATACACTTCGACCGTACATTTATGGTTTGAGAAATGAGAATTCCACATGCTTGAGGGACACCACACCAAAGAGGGGGAATGCTATGTGACCTACGGCAACCTGTTAGTCATCGGTGCCCACTTGGACTCCCTACTTTGGCAGGCTGCCGCCTCCAAGCATGTGGAGACTATGTTATGTGAGTTGTTATTTCGAGGTTTTGCATTTTTCTCCGATTGTGCTTATTTTTTGGCTTGGGTTCAGGCTTGGTTTCAGGCTTGGTTTTAGGTTTTGGGTAGGCTGATCGGATGAGTTGACCAGGTGAGTTGACTTTCCAAGCTGACTCAAGGATATAGGGTTTTAGGTTCATCGGGTTTAAGGTTAGGCTAACTAGGTTGACTAAGTTACTGGATCAAATGGGCTGAGTTTAGGGTTTAGGATTGGGATTCCTAAAATTTGGACTTTTAAGCTTAGGATTTAGAATTGGGGTTTGGTTGTCCCTCCATTAGTTCAAACTCAATCAACTTATCAATATGGAGTGGGGTGTCTATAGGTGGGCCCCAACAAGAGAACTAGTTTGGAGTATGAGTACATTGTACACTATTTCCAATCATAGGATCCATATGAATGGGAATGGGGCTGAGTTTTGTGCCCTAGGATTAACATAGGGTGAGAGACCTGTTAATCGGGATGGATTTCACATGAGCATTGTAATGGGGCCCACTCGAGCCACCACCCATTTGGTCAAATAACCCACACATTCTGCCCTAAAATATGTTAAGAGAAGGTAGCGGAATAATAATTCTTAGATCAATAAGGGAGCTTTTATTTATTTATTTATTTATTTATTTATTTATTTTAAATGTTACAAAAAAGTATGAAAATGTAAATTCAATATCAATTAGCTATTGAGCTTTTTCCTACTATACGCCTCACCTTTAAGCTAGCAACCTTATCACGCCTGTCCAAACTTACTATAACAAACTAAGCCCCTAGTGTATGGGCGACTTTCCATTGGACCAAAATACCCCGCCCTTCCTTCCGGAAGCGGATTGGCTAGTGTGCGAAGACGAGCGCTGACACTCCTCAAACTCCGAGTTGTACGAATGGTTCAAAAGAGATCAAAGTTACATGGACCCCATAATTATGTATTTATTATATCCACAACGTTCATCCATATTTCAATGGTAGACGTTCAATCCCCCACTGCCTTTTACAGTGTGGTCCACTTGATAGTTAGATCCGTCTTATTTTTCATCTCAAGATTTAATACGAGCTTGCCAAATAGATGGATGGTTTGGATGTAACACACCTAGGGGATTACACCTGGAAAAAAAATTGGCAGTTTGCCGCGGCAGTACCGCCATACCGGCAGTAGTGCCACGGCAGGCTGTGCAATTTTATTTTTATTTTTTTTTCCTTTTTTACATGGAGAACTTTCCCCCCTACATTTTTCTCTAATACATATTTATATAAATATGTATATATAAGCATATAAAAATTCTCTCTCTCTTTTTATTCATTTATTTCTTTATTTATTTAACAAGCATATCTCCTAAACCAAAATGAGTTACTTGACATACTATATATGATTTTAGGGTAGGAGAAGCTACTTTAGCCAACCAACCCACTTATTTTCCAAGATTCCATCAGGTCGATGGTTGAAAATCCATTTCATTCACTTCGTGGTCAATTTCAATCAATTCGTGGTCAATTTCATTCACTTTGTAGTCAATTTCAATCAGTTCGCGGTCAATTTCATGCACTTCATGGTCAATTTCAATCAGTTCGCTGTGAATTTCATTAACTTCGCAGTCAATTTCATGCACTTCGCGGTCAATTTCAATTAGTTCGTGGTGAAGTTCTTTCACTTCATTTACTTCGCAGTCAATTTCACTCATTTTGCGGTCAATTTTATTCACTTCGCAGTCAATTTCCTTTATGGAATTAGCCGTAGAATGAAGGAAATTGACCACGAAATGAATGGAATTGATCGCGAAGTGAAGGGAATTGATCGTGAAATGCATGGAATTGACCGTGAAGTGAATGGAATTCATTGCGAAATGCATGGAATTGACCACGAAATGAAGGCAATTCACCGTGAAGTAAATTGAATTGGCCGCGAAGTGAATGGAGTGAATGGAATTAATTACGTAATGCATGGAATTGATCGTGAAGTGAATGGAATTGACCACGAAATGCATGGAATTGACCGTGAAGTGAATGGAATTGACCACGAAATGCGTGGAATTGACCATGAAATGAAGGAATTTGTCCATGAAGTGAAGGAGATTCACTGCGAAATGCATGTAATTCAATGCCAAATGCATGTGAAATGCATGGAATTGACCGTGAAGTGAATGGAATTGACCTAGATTTGAAGGAATTTGACCATGAAGTGAAGGAAGTGAATGGAATTAATCGCGAAATGAATGGAATTAACCGTGAAATGAATGGAATTGATCACGAAGTGAATGAAATTCACTACGAAATGCATGGAATTGACCAAGAAGTAAATGGAATTCACCGCGAAATGCATGGAATTGACCGTGAAGTAAATGGAATTGACAGCGAAGTGAAGGAATTTGACCATGAAGTGAAGTAAGTGAATGGAATTCACCGCGAAGTGAATGGAATTGACCGCGAAATGCATGGAATTGACTGCCAAATGAAGGCAATTTACCGCGAAGTAAATCGAATTGATCGCAAAGTGAATAGAATTGACCCGAAATGCATGGAATTGACCATGAAGTGAATGGAATTAACCGTGAAATGAAGGAATTTGACCGTGAAGTAAAGCAAGTAAATGGAATTCACCGCAAAGTGAAGGGAATTCACTGTAAAGTGAAGGGAATTCACCGTGAAATGCATGGAAATGACCATGAAGTGAATGAAATTGACCACGAGGTGAAGGAATTTGACCTTGAAGTGAAGGAAGTGAATGGAATTGACCACAAAGAGCATGGAATTGACCGTGAAGTGAATGGAATTGACCATAAAATGCATGGAATTAACCGCAAAGTGAATGGAATTCACCACAAAATGCATAGAATTGACCGTGAAGTGAATAGAATTGAACACGAAGTGAAGGAATTTAACCGTGAAGTGAAGGAATAGAATTGATTGTGAAATGAATGAAATTGACCGCGAAGTGAATGAAATTCACTACCAAATGCATGGAATTAACCGCGAAATGCATGGAATTGAGCATGAAGTGAATGGAATTGACCGCGAAATGAAGGAATTTGACCGTGAAGTAAAGGAAGTGAATGAAATTCACTGCGAAATGCATGGAATTGACCGTGAAGTGACTGAAATTGACCGCGAAGTGAAGGAATTTGACAGTGAAGTGAAGGAAGTGAATGAAATTCACCACGAAATGAATGGAATTGACCGTGAAGTGCATAGAATTGACCGTGAAGTGAATGGAATTGACCGCGAAATGCATGGAATTGATCGCGAAGTGAATGAAATTCACTACGAAATGCATGGAATTGACTGTGAAGTGAATGGAATTGACCGCGAAGTGAAGGAATATGACCGTGAAGTGAAGGAAGTGAATGGAATTGACGCGAAGTGAATGGAATTCCCCGCAAAATGCATGGAATTGACCACAAAATGAAGGCAATTCACCACGAAGTAAATCGAATTGACCGTGAAGTGAATGCAATTGACCGCGAAGTGCATGGAATTGACCGTGAAGTGAATGGAATTGACTGCAAAATGTATGGAATTGACTGTGAAGTGAATGGAATTGACTGCAAAGTGAAGGAATTTGACCGTGAAGTGAAGGAAGTGAATGGAATTCACCATGAAATGAATGGAATTCACCACGAAGTGAATGGAATTGACCACGAAATGCATGGAATTGACCGCGAAATGAAGGCAATTCACCTTGAAGTAAATCGAATTGACCACAAAGTGAATGAAATTGACCGCGAAATGCATGGAATTGAACGTGAAGTGAATGGAATTGACTGCAAAATGCATGGAATTGACCGAGAAGTGAATGGAATTCATTGCAAAATGCATGAAATTGACTGTGAAGTGAATGGAATTGACCGTGAAGTGAAGGAATTTGACCGTGAAGT
Organism: Magnolia sinica; assembly: GCF_029962835.1. Classification (NCBI taxonomy): domain Eukaryota; kingdom Viridiplantae; phylum Streptophyta; class Magnoliopsida; order Magnoliales; family Magnoliaceae; genus Magnolia; species Magnolia sinica. Next base: position 6,148,421 of record NC_080584.1, on the reverse strand, counting down.
AAAGGAAGTGAATGGAATTGACCACGAAATGAATGGAATTAACTACAAAATAAATGGAATTGACCATGAAGCGAATGGAATTGACCACGAAATGCATGAAATTGACCGCGAAGTGAATGGAATTCACTACGAAATGCATGGAATTGACCGTGAAGTGAATGGAATTGATAACAAAGTGAAGGAATTTGACCGTGAAGTGAAGTGAATGGAATTCACTATGAAATGAATGGAATTGACCGCGAAGTGAATGAAATTCACCATAAAATGCATGGAATTGACCGCGAAGTGAATGGAATTCACCACGAAATGCATGGAATTGACCGGGAAGTGAAGGCAATTCACTATGAATTGAATGGAATTGACCGCGAAATGAATGGAAGTGAATGGAATTGATTGCGAAATGCATGAAATTGACCCCAAAGTGAATGGAATTGACTGAAAAATGCATGGAATTGACCGCGAATGGAATTTCCTTCACTTCGCGGTGAATTCCCTTCACTTCGCGGTCAATTACATTCAATTCATGGTGAATTTCCTTCACTTCGCAGTCAATTCCATTTAATTTATCTACTTCGCGGTGAAGTTCATTCACTTCATCGTCAATTCTATTCACTTCACGAAGAATTTTCTTCACTTCACGGTCAATTACATTCACTTCATTCAATTCGCTGTGAATTTCCTTCACTTTGCTATAGGGCTGTACATCGAGCTGAGTCGAGTCGAGGCGGGTCAAGCTTGGCTTGGCTCGTCCGTGCTCTCCTTGAGTTTGAGCTCGAGCTTACCAATGGAGATTGGCTTATTTACGAAACCTTTCGAGTTACGCTCGAGGTGAGCTAGTGGATCGAGTCAAGGCGAGCTTACCTTGAGTAGAGTCGAGTCTACTCCTAACTCGACCCAACCCGCACTCGACTCGAAGTGAGTGAAATTGACCATGAAGTGAACAAAATTGATCACAAAGTGAGTGAAATTGATTGCGAATTGATTGAAATTGACCGCGAGTTGATTGAAATCGACCGTGAAAAGAGTAAAGTTCATTGCAAAGTGAATAAAATTGACCGCGAAGTGAATGAAGGGAATGAAATTCACCATGAACTGATTGAAATTAACCATGAAGTGAATGAAATTGACCGCGAATTGAATGAAATTCACCGCGAACTGATTGTAATTAACCATGAAATAAATGACATTATCCACGAAGTGAGTGTAATTGACCACGAAGTGAATGAAATTCACCACGAACTGATTAAAATTGACCACGAAGTTTATGAAATTGACCACGAAGTTAATGAAATTCACAACGAACTGATTGTAATTGACCACAAAATAAATGAAATAAACCTCGAAATGAGTGAAATTGACCATGAAGTGAATGAAATTCACCACGAACTGATTGAAATTGGCCGCGAAGTTTATAAAATTGACCGTGAAGGTAATGAAATTCACCATAAACTAATTGAAATTGATCGCGAGGTGAATGAAATTCACTATGAAGTTAATGAAATTGACCACAAAGTGAATGAAATTGACTGCGAACTGATTGAAATCGACCGCGAAGTGAATGAAATGGATTTTTGACCATCCACCTGATGGAATCTTGGAAAATAACCAAGTTGGTTGGCTAAAGTAGCTTCTCCTAACCCAAAATCATATATGGTACATCAAGTAACTCAATCTGATTTAGGCGATATGCTTGTTAAATAAAAAAAAATAAAGAAATGAATAAAAAAAGAGAAATTTTTTTTATATGCTTATATATATGTATTTATATAAATATGAAATGGAGAAAATGTAGGTAGAATAAACTTCTCTATGTAAAATAATAATTTTAAAAAAAAAAAAAGGGAGAAAAAAAAAAGGCGGTTTTGTTGTGGTAGTTTGTTTACAGATCAATGGCTACGGTTATAATCCGTAGCCAAACCCCAACTTTTAGTTTCACAGTAGGCAATTTAATGGCTACAGTTATAATCTGTAGCTATAGTTGACCCAGCATTCTAGATTTTTAAAAAGCAGGGGCATTTTTGTTCCATAAATGTGCGTCCGTAAAGTAGGCTGAGTACTCCTGGAAACTAAGTATGGAGGACTTAGTACGGTGCCCGGCTCATAAGTGATTTGTACAGTAGGATAAATCTCTTAGCTATTTGTGACAGAATGTCTTGGCCTTGACCTATTTTAGACGAAAAGTAAGCAGTGCAGCTGGTTGCAGCTGGTATGACCACAACTTATAGTACACCCAGGCTATAACTTTCAACCCTCTGTGTTATTGTACCGTCCAATCTATCCAATAAGTTGTTCCAGATCATGAGAATTTCTTCGTACAAAATTCAGCAATAAGATAATAAGATAATTGAACCGGTAATTTTATATTTATTAATGGATAGAAATAGTTTTATAGTTATCCTGCTTGATGGCTATATGGGCTAATATTTGTTAATCTCATGGTGGGCCCAACCTATTGGAAGGGATGGATTTTGCATTCACTTCATACATTGCGTGTTATCTGTTAGGTGGACTATAACTTGTGGTACAGCTGGTTGTACTTGAAACTTCTTTAGTGACTAGCAACTTCCTCGAAACTTTCAGGAGAAATTTACGACTGTGAACGCTACATTTTATCCACTGTCTTTTCTAAGCACTCTCAAACTTTACATTTTCAAACTAGACTGTTTAATACGGACACACTATTCTTGCATCCAGCAGGTTGCATCAGCCATTCTGTAGACATATAGCTACGGATTATAACCGTAGCAATTGTGAGAGAAAATAATGTATCCGTCCAGAATGGTCTAGTTTGGGGAAGTATAGTTTGAAAGTGTTTGGAGAAGACGGTGGTGGGTAAAAGGTCAGATAACAGTCGGAAATTTCTCTAGAAATTTCCGCCAGCAGGGATTTGCGTCCTGTACAACATGGTACAGTACGATTTGCGTCTTATAAATGAGGAGTGTGGGTCTAACAAGGCGATTATCTTTAATCAAAGCCGTTCATCAGGTGTGACTCACAACGCTAAAGTAAAAAACCAAAAATCAGCATGGTCTAAGATTCATGTACGTCGTTTTATTTTAAGTTGCTATTTTACATTATTCCTAGTAGTCTGCTATCCAAAAAATTTAGTAACTGAACATTTATATGTACGATGAATTAAAGGGTTCTAACCAGATGGAAGGAGTGGATTTTATATATACCATATGATGGAACGAAAGATCGTGAGTGTTTCACCCGCTGTATCGCAGTGGATAAGTGTTTTGATTCGGTTAAAAAAGCAAAATATCATGCTCCGGAGAAAAGCGACGAACAGTGGGCGTACAGATTGTATATTGAGGCGCTCACCACCATTAACCATAGCGAGAAGACTTTGTGGGGCCCACCGTGATGTACTTGTTTTATCCACGCCGTCCATCTGCTTTTTCAGCTTATTTTAGTTCATGATCCCTCTAGCGATGCATATCCAAAGCTCAATTAGACCGTACCACAGAAAAAATATAGTGTGGTCCCTTGGAAGGCTTCAAGCTCAATTGGATCAAGCTGATATAAGTTTTTTTTTTTTCTTTTCTATTCTTTCATACAGGTCTATGTGATCTTATTAACAGGTTGGATGACAAATCAACATCATTGTGGGCCCTAGGAAGGTTTCAACGGTGGACGTCATTATCCCACTTTTTTCTCTGGTGTGGTCCACTTGAGCTCTAAATATGATTCGATTTTGGTATCACGCCATAAAATGAGCTAGAAAAATGTATGAACGGATTGGATAAAACACATACATCACGGTGGGCCTCAAAGAGTCTTCACGCAACCGTAAAAAGTGATGAGAGCCTCGATACAAAATCCGCGTCCGCGAATTTCATGCTTTGCGTGGACCCTAACCAACACGCGTTGCCGTGGGCGCGGCTTTGGTGGATCCCCGCTATGGGCCCGCCTAGATTTATTTTACATACATCCAAACCGTCCATACGTTTTCATAGATCGCTTTATGGTACGATCTAAAAAATTAAATAGACCATTCTTTAAGTGGATCCCACCACAGGAAACAGTTTTGATTGAATACCCACCATTAAAAAATTCTTGGAGGCCACCGGAATGTTTATTCTCCATCCAATCTGTTGATAATGTCACAAAGATCTTGATGAAGCTAAAACACAGATATCAACTTGATCCAAAACTTTCGTAGCCCCCAAGAAATTTCTAATGGTCAATCACCACCGTTTCCTGTGTTATGGTCCACCTGAGATATGTATCTGCTTCATTTTTAGATCATGCCTTAAAATGATCTGTCAAAACAGATGGACGTCGTGGATGTAAGAAACATACGTCATTGTGGGTCCCTGTCATGGATCAACGGAACTCACCGTGCACGCGCGCATCGGTATAAATACAAACATGTCCTTCCTTCCCCTTCGTTAAGATTTCTTTCATTTACGAGGCTCTCATCCTCATCTATCAGGTCAGTTCAACCATTTTTAAAAAAATTCTTTAAGAAATCTTTTGGGATTTTTGTGTGTGTGTGTGTGTGTTTTATTTTGGTTTTGTTTTTTGTTTTTTGTTTTTAAATGTTCATACACAGAATTCATGACGGAGCCCGTGATTGTCGATGTTGAGTTCTTTATCTATAGTGAAGATGGCATGGAGGAGCCTGAGGAGTTCCAGGTTGGCTTTGAGGATTGCGTGGAGGCGCCTGTACAAGCTATGAACGGAAACCTTCAAGAACAGGTATGTTATAAGCGGGGTTCCCACCTTGATGTATTTTATTTTATTTTATTTATTATTATTATTTTTTGTATATCCACGCCGTCCATCTGTTTTTTCATCTCATTTTAGTACTAGATACCAAACCTTAATTAAGATCCATATCTCAGGTAGACCATACCACTAGAAACAGTGATGAAATACCATTACAAACTTTTTGTGGGCCAAAAACGTTTTGGATCAATCTGATCTTCTTATGAGATTTATCTAGATATTATTGACATTATCAACAGGTTGGATTGTAAATAAAAATTACGAAAACCTTAAGATGGGCCCTTTGGAATTTTTAATGGTAAGGCACTCAATCACCACTGTTTCCTGTGGTGTGGTCCACCTGAGATTTGGATATGTATAATTTTTGGGACTCAGTCCTAAAATGGGCTGAGAAACGGATGGACGGCATGCATATGCAACACATCATCAAAGTGGGCCCCACGGCAAGGGTAAAACCTAATCCGCTCCCCCCGAGAACTCGTCTTACGTGATATGTTCACGAAATCCAGTCCGTTCACTGGATGCATCACCTCATGAAACCCTTTGGTGCTCAGAATCAGCCGGATCCATAAATCAGGTGGGTCACTGCAGAGTAGGACACCCACCGTTAAGTTAGCTTCGAGGTCTTCATGAAGTGAGTCATGTAGCAAACCGTTTGAATTTTATGCCCACACCGCATGTCAAAAGTTCTCGTAAAGGTCTCTTGAGAACGGTTCTCGTGAGAGGATCTCTCTATATGTATATCAAGGTGGAAGCTTTCCATGAGGTTGAGCTCTATGAGCCCCATCGTGATTATAGCTAGGTATTGGACCGAGTCGGATCGGATTGGGTCCAACTCGATTCGGTCCGAAACCTACATGGGTTGACCCGAATTTGATTCGATTTGGGACCGAGTCCGGGACATCTGGCTTGAACCGATCCAATGCACGATTGGCTTGACCTGAACAAAGTCGGATCAGGTTGGGTTTGTGGGTCAAACTATGTGGTATGTGTTATATCCAAACCATCCATCCATTTGAAGAGTTCTTCTTAAGGCTTGAGCCGAAAAATAAGACAGATCTAAAGATCAGTTGGACCACGCTGCAAAAAACAATGGGGGATTGAACGTTTACCAGTGAAACCCTTTTGGAGATCACGAAAGTTTCGGATTAATATGAAATTTGTTTTTCCTCTTCATCCATGTATTTTTAACCCTATTAACAGATTAGATAGAAAATAAACATTATGGTGGGCCTCGCAAATATTTTAATGGTGAAAATCATTATCCTCGCTGCTATTTTCGATGTGGTCCATTTGAGCTTTAGATATGATTCATTTTTTTTTTAAAATGCTATAAAATGATTATGAAAAATGGATAAACGGTATGAATATAATGAATACATCATTGTGAGGCTCATGTAATTTTGATCTCATTTGAACCGTTCGTACAACTCAGAGCTCGAGGCGCGTCTTTACTCATCTTTGCACGACATGTATCTACACAGCTAGCCTGTAACCTGCTGTGTTGATGGGCGCGGATTAGCTATCGAAAGGTTGACAGGTTGAGTCGCGACTAGCTAGACTAGCTACTGAAGTTACGTAAGCAAGTTTCGTGGGCCCCACCATGATGTATGTTTTGTATCCACACCTTCCATCCATTTGGAGAGATCATTTTAGGGCAATATCCAAAGAACAAGTTAAATCCAAAACTTCAGTGGACCCCAACACACAAAACAGTGGGACAGTGACGCCCACCGTTAAAAACTTCTAAAGGTCACAAAAGTTTTAGATCAAGTTGATATTTGTGTTTTCCCTTATTTCATGTCTTTTTTAACTTTTGAACGGGTTGGATTTCAAATAAACATTATGATGGGCCTTGGGATAGTTTCAATGGTGGGAATCATCTCCCTATTGTTTTCTTTGGTGGGGTCCGCTACAGATTTTTATTTGCGTCATTCTTTGGTTCTTACCCTAAAATGATATCTAAAAGTGGATGGACGGTGTGGATATAACACATACATCATAGTGGGGCCCACAGAACTTGGTGACGTCACTTCAGTAGCCGACTCGCTACTCAACCTGTCAGTATCTAATCCGCGTCTTGTGTTGACTTGCACAACACGAATTTGCCTTGTGTCATGTGGTTTATCCATCATACCGACTAAACTCTGTTGGGGCCCACCGTGAATGCATATGGTTTATCACGTCATCCATTGGTTTTTCCAGATCATTTTAGTGGTTGAACCCAAAATTGATGCATATCCAAAGCTCAAGTGGACTATACCACAGGAAAAAGTAGAAGTATTGATTTTCACCGTTGAAAAATTTATAAGGCCCTACCGAGGTGTGGTTCACAAATCCAGACCATTCATTATGTGTGTCCAACTTGGATAAGGGGTTAGACTAAGTATCAGATGCATCCAAATTTTAGGTGGGCCCCACCAAGTGCTTTTATATGTTTTAGGAATGTCTTCACATGATTTCGATGGTATGGCCCACCTGAGTTCCGTATACGACTGATTTTTGGGATATCCCATAATTTAAAGGGGATCCATCAAATGCACGGTGTTGATGTTCGATACGCATCACGGTGGGGCCCACACAGCTCGACCTCATGGGAAGTTCCCACGAGCTCAACTGCATAGAACTATTTCCCTCTCTCTCTCTCTCTCTCTCTCTCTCTCTCTCTCTCACAGCTTGGTGCTCGATGTGTACCTCGAGCCATGAGCTGAGAGAGGATTGGCTACTCCTTTGCCACTGCCCCTGGCTGATGGTTGGTGCTCCGTGGACCCACATGATGTATTTATTTCATCCATGCCGTCCATCTATTTTTCTAGATCATTTTATGGTACTAAACAAAAAATGAGGTATATCCCGATCTCAAGTGGACAACACTACAGGAAGTAGTGTTAATGAACATTGTGCGGATCAGATCGGATCGGATCAGTCCGTATTAGCCACTGATCCGAATTCAATCCGATGAACGATCGGATCTGACTGGCCCTACTCGATCCACACCGATCCAGGCCGTCAGTTCGGTTCAAATCGGGTCAGAAATGCCTAGCTCTAACCGTGATGTGTGATAGACATCCATCACATAAATTAAACGTATTATTTCATGGTGAACTATGGACCTAAAAATCAGGCCAATCCATAAATTAAGTGGGCCACACCACTACCAACAGTTGAGAGTGATTGTCAACCCATTAAAACCATCCTGATTATATATAGGCCCATCGAAATGTGGTTCAAACATCCAGATAATCCATATTGTGTGTCCCACTTGGATGAGGGGTCACACCAAATTTTATGACATTCCAAAACTCAGGTGGGCCCCACCATTGTTTTTAGTTGTTTTAGGCATGATTTCCTATGATTTTAGATGTTGCGGCGCATTTAAGTTCCGGATATGGTTGACTTTTGACATATCCCATAACTTAGAGGGGACCTACCAAATGCATGGTGTGGATGTCTACACACATCACATTGTGCCCCACATAACTCGACCTCATGGGAGACTTCATAGTACCATTTCGCATTGGACCACAAGTTAGGGTCCACCCTGTGGATAACTTCCAACCTTGCAACATCTCAATCCAATAAGTTGGGACCACAATAAAATTTCCTTTGGCAAAAATCAGCCCCATCCGCTTATTTAGCACACCACACTTGCATTTTGTTATTTATCAATGGAGAGATATTATTTTTCTTTGGTGTAGTCCATCTGATGAATAAATGTTGCTGATTTTTGTACTACATTATTCTGATGGTGGGCCCAACTAATTAGAAGGGTTGGATTTTGTATTCACTCAATAGTTTGAATGTATATCACCAGGTGTACCACAACTTATGATCCAAAGTGGCTGGTATTATTTATTTATTTTTTTATAAATCACATTCACTCACACACGCTCGGCACTCACACCACGATTGGTGCTCGAACCCATGTTGAAACTCGAGAACTTATATATATATATATAGAGAGAGAGAGAGAGAGAGAGAGAGAGAGAGAGAGAGAGAGAGAGAGAGAGAGAGAGAGAGAGGCATGCTCACCTACGCACCTACTCACGTGCACACCTTTGCACACGTGTCATGGGTGAATCCGAACGGTCCATAAGATGCGGAATCCCATGAAACCTTAAGGGGTGAATTTTTACCCTGATCTAAGATTTTGGTGGGCCATAGCAAAGAGAAATTCAAATCAAGGGAAGAAACTGTTTGCATTTTTCATAGCCCACTGAAGTTCTGAATCAAAGTAAAAATTTGTACTAAAAGGTTTGATGAGGTTCTGCTTCATATGGACCATTCAGATTTTCGAGACTCATCAGATATGATGAGTTCTCAAAAAAGTTCGTATATAATAGGCACGAACTGGTTTGCTGGTGAGCGTTTCCGTGTATATATATAGACACACTCACATATGTGTGTGTCTATGCACGTCCGTCTACAAACATAGATATGTGTATGCTATCCACTAGATGAATCGCCTCACGAAACTCACAGGACCTTCAAAAATCTGAGTGTGCCGTAACAAAGCGAGATGGAATGCCCACTAGATGAGCCATGCACCTATCCAAACCTTCTGCTAGATGAGTCACCTCATGAATCGACTAGGGCCAAAAAATCAGCAGATCCAAAAATCAGGTGGGCCGTAAGGAGAAGGTTCTATCCGGTCAAACGCTATAGGCCCCCACTATAATGTGTGTCAAACATCCATGCCACCAATTAGATGCACCCTTCCATGCTGGCCCATGACCTAAAAATGAAGCTAATCCATGACTTGGGTGGGCTACACCATGGACGTAGACAAGTTGAGAGAAGATGCCCACCCATTCCATTGAAACCTTCCTAATTGTTTGCAGGGCCCACGGAGATGTAGTATAGACATCTAATCCATCCATTGTATGTATTCCATTTGGATGAGGGGCCACACCAAATTTCCAGCCATTTTGAAACTTAGGTCGGCTCCACCAAGTGCTTTTAAATGTTTTAGGTATGATTTTACATGGTTTCAAATTGTGACCTACCTAAGTTTGGTATACGGCTAGACATCTAACCCATCCATTGCATGTGTTCCATTTGGATGAGGGGCCACACCAAATTTCAGGCTATTTCAATACTTAGGTGGGCTCCACCAAGTGCTTTTAGATGTTTTAGGTATAATCTTACATGGATTCAGATTGTTTGACCCACCTAAGTTTTGAATACCGTTGATTTTTTGGACCTAGAGGAGACCACCAAATGGACTGTGTGGATGTCTAATGTACATCATAATAGAAGTTTTTCCCTACACAAACACTATAGTGAGTCATATGATCACCGGGTGCTTCACTCTATTTTAACCATAGGGTCTAAAAATCAGCTCGATGCATGATTAAGGTGGGCCATATGAAGGGAAACAATTGGGGGAGGGATGCCCACCCTTGACTTTTACATGGTCGCTGAGCTATTTACGCGAAATTCACTCCAAATATTAGATGGGTCATCTCAAACTAATTCTATGGCTAAAAGAATCAGGTTGAAATATGACTAGTTAAAATGTGACTTGAGTGGGCCACACCAAAGGAAACAGTTGGAGGAGAGATGTCTACCTTTGATTTTTTTTCAGGGGCCTCTTTATCTAATCATTACATTGCAAACTAAAATTATGCATATGGTCCAAAAATCAACTCTATCTATGCTTAAGGTGGGCCATAGGTAGGGAATCAATTTGTAGGGTCGACATCCTCCTTCACATTGTTTTCACTCATGTCGGCCACTAAAATCACAGACATGGCTGAATTTTAGGCCTTAGCTCTACCGTGGCTGATGTGTCTAATATACAAAGTGGATTTCACATACACATCATGATGAGGCGCACTGTGCCAGTCAACACAAATTTCTTATTTACATGAGACTTGTGGGTTAAACACACATGGAAAAAGGTTACAGGAGGTTGACACGCATGGAAAGAGGTTCTACCAGGTCGACCTCATGAGAAGCTCCCCTTAGGTCAAGCTATGTGGGTCCCACCATAATGCCTATCAAACATCCACACCATCTATTAGATACACCCTCTCATGATGGCATAAGGATCTGAAAATCAGGTCAAAACATAGCTTAGGTTGGCCACACCATAAAAAATAGTTGAGAGTGGTGCCCACTCATTGAAACCTTCCTAATTGTTTATTAGGCACACTGAGATGTTGTTCAGACATCCAACCCATCCATTATGTGTGTCCCATTTGGATGATGGTTACACCAAATTTCAAACCATTTCAAAACTCAGGTCAGCCCCACTAAGTGATTTTAGATATTTTAAGCACGATTTCACATAGTTTCAAATTACGTGGCCAAGAAGACAATTGTTTTTTTGTACATATGGGACCCACCAAATCTATGGTGCAGATGTCTAGCACACATCATGGTAGGGCCCTTAGAGCACGACCTCATGGGAAGCACTTTCTATGAAGTCAACCTATTAGAACCCTTTCCTTGGGCACAAAAAGACACACACACACACATATATATATATATATATATATATATATATATATATATATATATATATATATATATATATATACTTATTGTAGATTTGGACCATTTTCTGGTTGTTGCAATGTGATTGGGCTACCTCATCATATATTGCATTTAATAAAGCAATCTTGAATGACGTGGACCAATCATAATACAAGGAAATAGGAAATCCCTCTTTGTGGTAAGCAGAGGATCCTGATTCTCAAAAAATTATTTGCACATCCAACTGGTTTGCCTAACTTATAGATTAATTAATGTCTAGAAATATTACACCATCTTAGAAAAAAAGGGTTAATGGCTTGGATGGGCCCCATCATAGTGTTAATGTTAAATCTACTCCGACCATCGAGTGTCACCCCATGTTAGACTGTGGCCCGAAAATCAGACTTATCTGTAATTTATATAGACCACATGATTATAAACAATGTAAACTCACCCTCCAAATTGTTTCCCTTGGTGTGACCCACTAGAATACTAGAATCACATACAGGTCTACCTTTTGGGCCCTAAGCCTAAGTTTTAGTGAGGCATCTAATGGTTGGAGTGGGTTTTGTATAATCATTGTGGTGGGCCCTGTAAAAATCAAGTGTGGACGTCTCTCTTCCCATGATTTCTATTGGAGTGGCCCACCTGAACCACTCAATTTGATTTTTTTGGCTTGGGCTTAAAATGCAAGCTTGTTTTTTATCCGGGTCAGGCTTGGACTGACTACAATAGCCCATCTGGGCACATTAGAGTTTGCATGGGCAATTTTGTAATATAAAAAGAGAAAATTTCAAGTCTAACCACTTTATAAATTAGTGATTAATTAATAGTTAATTAATGTTAATAAATATGAGAGAGAGGAGGAAAAAGGGGTCACCAGCTTGGGTAGGCCCCACCATGTTGTTTACCACTAGGTGTGTCACCGCATATTATGCAAGGGACCAAAAGTCAGTCCCATTTGTTATTCAGGTGGTCCTCATGTTCAGAAACCAAAAAGAGGACAACAATCACCCTACAAACTGTTACCTCTGATTTGGATCTCATTCCTAAGCTTTGTTGTGGCATCTAATGGTGGGAGTGGATTCATATAAACATCACGATAGACCCTGTAAAACTCAAAGGTGGACGTCTCTTTCCTAATTGTTTCCTTTTTTGTTTCCCACCTTAATCACACATCATCCTGAATTTATGGCCCAGGGCTTAACTTGCAATTACACATGTAATCGGTACCTGGTTAGAGTGGATCTCACATACACATTACAGCTGGGGCTTAAAAAATCAAGGGCTCCTTTTTATTTGTTTTTTTAATATATCATTGGGAGAGGGAGGGTGACCCTTAATTCTTTATGGCTCTCTCCATAGTGTAGTGTGTATGTGAAATCCATCCCAACCATTTATGTGTAATAGTAGGTTAAGCTCAGGGCTTAAAAAATTTAGGTTGATATATGATTAAGGTGGGCTGAACCAAAGGAAACAAATGAAAGGAGACGTTTACTTTTAATTTTTACAGGGCCTACTATGATGATCACATGAAATCCACTCCAAACATTACAAACCACACCAAAACTTAGGCCCAAGACCCAAAAATCAGGCTCATATATGATTCAGGTGCACCATACTAAGGGAAATAATTTGGAGGATGAGCAATACTCTGTACACTGATTCTAATTGTGTGGTCCACCTAAATCACGAATGAGTCTGATTTTTGAATCTCGGGCCTAACATGATTGACACACATAGTGGTTGGGGTTAGATTTCAAATAAACACAATGGTGAGCCCTTCCCTCTCTCCCTCCCTTGCACAGAGCTTGTCTGGCCCACCTATATCCCTATTTCTCACGAAATGTATTCATTGATTTCACATATACTACGGGACACACACAGAGCCTCTCTATCTTTGAAGAGGAAACTGGCTCGAAACATCTTGGAACCTTACCCTCTTTATTGAAAGAATAGGCAACGCGGATTACCAGCTGTGCCCTGGGCGATTCCTTCGGCACTAAGTTTGTAGATCTCACCGTAATGAACGGATTAGATTTCACATATACAACATGTTGTTTCACAGACGTGGCTTCGGTGGGACCACAGCCTGGTGTTTTACCGAGGCCGTTTCGATGGATCCCTGGACTGTGGGACGCACCGTGATTTATATAACTTACATCCACGCCGTCCATCCGTTTTGAAAGATCATTTTAGAGCATGGTACAAAATTTTTGGTCAGAACCAAATTTAGGTGGACCACACAACAGGAAAAAGTGGTGACTGAATACCCATCATTAAAAAATTCTTGGGAACCACTGGATCTTTTTATTTTCCATCCAAACTGTTAATAAGGTCAAAAATACCTGGATGAAGGGACAACACAAATATTAGCTTGATCCAAAACTTTTGTGGCCCACAAAAAGTTTTTAATGGTCAATCACTACTACTGTTTCCTGTAGTGTAGTCCACCGGAGATTTTGATCTGCTTCGTTCTTTGGATCAGTCAATAAAATGAGCCATCAAAAACGGATAAACGGCATGGATGTAAGGAAAATAATCAAGGTGGGCCCCACAGTCATGGATCCACCCGCATCCAGTGGATCCGGGGATCTCCACCGAAGCCGTGCCCGTGCTTTGTTAGGTTTGTAGAGGATACACAAAAGTGAACATCTTGGAACCTTCCCTTTCCACTGCGATAGCTGTGGCATCAGCACTTTTAAAATCCAACCGTTCCCTCACCGACTCATACCGTCCCATTCACGTAATGATCCGAGCTGTTCATATTATGGAGCCCACTTGCAATGGTCGGTATGCCAAAAAAAATCAACGGTTCGGATGACATATAAACATCATGATGGGCTCTGGAAATGTTTCAAAGTTGGACGTTTTATCCTCACCGATTACTCTAATTTGGGCGACGCGGTTCGGGTTTAGGTTGGATCACCAGCCAAACCGCGTTCGACAATCAGACGGCTGTGGTTCCGCGTAACTTCCCGTTGTACGAAGGACGGACCATTTTTGCGTCTTGTACAACGGGGGCACAGGACGATTTGCGTCTAGTAAATGAGGTGTGTGGGTCCAACATGGTGTGTATCTTTAATCAAAGCCGTTCATCAAGTGCGTCTCATAAGGATGAAGGAAACCAACAAAAATCATCGTGGTCCAAAACTCATGCAGACCACACCACTTGAACTTAGATATTTAAGTCGTTATTTTGCATCACAACCATTGTTCTGGTCCATATCAGACTTATCTGGCTGACTTTTTTATTTTTTATTTTTATTTTTACGTAGGGTGAATTAAAGGGATCTTACAAGATGGAAGGAGTGGATTTCACATATACAATATGGTGGGACACACAGCCTGGATGTTTAGGCACTTTGATGTAGAGTGTAAGTGTTTTGAGTGAATTCACGAAAGATCTAAGAATCAACGGCTACGTTTCCCCGTACCTTCCTACAGTTGCATGCTTCTTTTTTTTGTTATTATTATAAATTTTTATAAATAGAAACAACCGTCGTTATTGGTCCTTCATTTTCAGGTGCATGCCATTCTCATCTCTCAGGTGACTTCAATCATTTATTTATTTATTTATTAATTCTTTAGTTCTTTAATTTATTGCTTGAGAATAATTTTTCTTTTTTAAAATAATCATACTCAGAAGTCATGCCGGCATCTAAGATAGGTGATGTTGGGCTCAACCCCTACAGTGAAGATCGTGTGGAGGCGCCTGACGAGGTCGTGATCAACATTCAGGATCACGTGCAGGCGCATGTCCCAGCGGAGAACAGGAATCCATCAAGAAGGCACTTATTACAATGGGGGTTTACGACAATGGCCATCAACGGGACCTTGATCTATGATTTCTCAACTAATCCGCTCTCCGGGTTCTACATCTTCTCTGTCTATTGTGGTTTGTTCCTGGGTCTGCTGCTGCTACTCCTTGCAGCGACACTCCCACGGCTGCCCATCTCGGCTACTGTGGTTAAGAACATGGTCCAGGCCACTGTAGTTCTGCTCTATATTGAACTAGGACTCGAAGTGGCCATCTTAATTCTTTATAAGAAATAATCAGGTGGGCCACATACTTGCATCATTTCACACTCCTAACAGGGAGCTCCTATCTTGATGCATGTATATCTTTACTTTCCATCATCTACTACCTTTAAGGAGAAAGTAAATAAATAATGGTTTGTTTGATTTTTCAATTCATTGGTCAATATTTTATAAATGGGTAATAATTATTTCATTTGGTATTTACATCACTCCCATGTTTGATTTCACCTGCTGCCCTTTGGACACAGAAACCGAGAATGTTGCAAAAATTTTATGGTCCCACTGTGATGCATGTTGCTTATCCACACCGTTCATCCATTATGCCAGTTGCATGTATGATGTGAGCCAAAAAATGAGGCATATCCAAAGCTCAAGTGGATCACGCTACGATAAAAATGAAATCGAATGCTTACCATTAAAAACCTCTTGGGGCTACCGTTTCTTTCCGTGTGAGCCACTTGAGTGTTGGATCTGGCTCAGTTTTCAACTCATGCCTCAAAATATTGTGATAAATCAGATGGACGGAATGGATATATAATATACATCACCTTAGGGTCTATAAATTTAAATTAACTATTTTGAATCCGTTTCCAAGGCAGAAATTCCGGTGTATTTTCCAACGGGTGAAATAGTAATAATTACCCATTTACAGGTATTTACACAAGCTTTGAAAAATTAAACAAACCTTAAGAGAAAAGGGATGTTTCAAGGTGCGACTTTCGTTAATAAGAGAAATAGATTTATAATAGAATCTCTTCTACTTTTTTATATTTATTTCTTTCCTTAAAAGTAAGGGATTATTTTGCTTTTGATGTTGTATGCCACTTGTGTAATCTCAAACTAGTTTCTATCTAAATGTGTATATCTATTACAATTAACTGAGTATTAAAGTTTTCTTTTTCCGTATGAATATGAATATTCCTTTTTTTTATATTTGATTTTATTATAACTTGATTTGATAATGCATACAAATGCATCTAAGGGCTGTTTGATTTTCTAATTGCACCTTAATTAATTCAAAGTAAATAGGTTATAATCATTTATTTTTATATTTCTGGTTGGCTTCCCATTGTAATTGCCGCACTCCGTCACCTCATTTGAGGAGAAAAATGTTAAAATAGTGGGACCCACTATGATTTATATGAGCCCAAAAATGAGGCAGATCCAAAACTCAAGTGTACTGCACCATAAGAAATAATGTAAATTGAACTCTTAGGGTTGAGTGTGTAGGCTCAGAGCTAGTTAGACCATTTGATTTTATTATAAAATTGAATTTGATAATGAATGGTGTGAAATACACCTTGATCATTAGATCATACTGAATGGTGTAAAATCAAATACACTTTGATCATCAGATCATTCTGAATGGTGTAAAATCATGCCTAAGAGTTCTAATGGCCCACATGAGTTTTGGACTGTACTGATTTTTGGGATCCATCGATCATGGTGTGGCACGTCAGATTGGATGGCATATATACACCATGGTGGATCGGGTGCATAATTTGGACAATTTTAATGGTGGGACTTTGCATCTCAACCGTTCCATGTGTTTTAGACCATTTGAGTTTTGAATTGTCCTGATTTTAGGGGACTGGCCCAAACACAGGGTGACACACCTAACGGGACAGGGTGGATTTCATCCACGTCCACATGAAGTCATGTGAAGCGGATTGGCTGGTGTACCACACACACCAGCGATATAGCTGGTGTGGGTACATATCGTGCCAATACAAGCGCTGACACTCCAGGAGCTATGATTTGTACCAACGGTTCAAAGGAGATCAAAGTTAAATGAGCCCCAAATGTATTTATTATATCCACACCATTCATCCATTTTTTAATATAAATTTAGAGCATGAGCCAAAAAATAAATTATACCAAAATCTCAACTGGACCATGTCACAAATAGCAGCGGGGATTATGATTTTCAACGTTAAAACATTTGTAGGGGCCCACGTAATGTTTATTTTCTATCTAATCTCTTCAAAAGGTTGCAAAGACATGGACGATGATGAAAAACAAATATCATATTGATCCAAAACTACTGTGACCCTAAAAGGGTTTCAATGGTACACGCAATCCCCCACTTCTTTTTGCAGTGTGTTCCACTTGACTTTAGATCTGTTTTATTTTTTGGCTCAAGCATTATGATGGACATGATGGGACCACTAACAGGTTTAGTATCGATTCGTGATGTCACCGAGTTCTGTGGGTCCCACCATGATGTATGTGTTGTATTCACACCATCCATCCATTTGAATAGATTATTTTTGGGCACGAACCAAAGAATGAGCCAGATCCAAGTCTCTAGTGGCCATCACCATAGAAAATGGTAGAGTGAGTGATGCTCACCATTGAATCCTTCACAAGATCCACCGTGATGTTTATTTGAGATCAACTTGTACCTTAATAAGGTAACACAGGCATTAAAGAAGGGAAACACAAATATCAACTTGATCCAAAACTTTTGTGGCCCTTGGAAGTTTTGAATGGTGTGCCTCACTCTCTCCACTGTATTTTGTGTTTCCTGCATTGAGGTGTACTTGAGCTTTGGATATAACTCATTCATTGATCTCGTCCTAAAATAGTCTCTCACCCCATTCTTTGGACTCACATATAACTTGGTGATGTGACTCTAGTGTTGAGTCCCACTACGAAATTTGTTTTTCCTCTTCATCCAAGTCTTCATGACCTTATGAACAAATTGGATGGAAAATAAATATTATGGTGAGCCCTAAGAATCTTTTAACAGTGAAAATCATTATCTCTTCTGCTATTTGTGTAGTCTAGATGATCTTTAGACATGATTCATTTTTTGGATAATGTTCTAAAATGATCTCTAAAAATGGATGAACGGTTTAGATCTAATAAATACATAATTGTGGAGCCCATGTAACTTTGATCACCTTTGAACCATTCGAAAAACTTGGAAGCTCAAGGAGCACAGTGCTCGTCTTCGCAGCTATATAACTGCTGTGCGGTACACTAGCGAACCGGCTTCCACAAATTTCATATTGATGCAAAACTTTGGGACCCCAAAAAGGGTTTCACTGGTACACGCTTCAATCTGGCACTGCCTTTTGAAGTCTCAAGCCTTAAGTCAAGCATGCAAAATGGATGGGCCGTTTGAAAATAACACTAATCTCATGACCAGACGCACGTAACTTGCTGTCCTCAATGCAGGCTATACAGGTGGTGTGAGGTACACCAGCCGATCCTTCTCAACCTGTCCACATCCAATCTACGTCGTATGCACGAATATCAACACATCCCCCACTAAAGTCAGTTATGCACGAACATCAACACGTCCCCATTAAAGTCAGTCATGCACGGAAGTGGATTGGTTGATGTACCACACATCAGGTAGGTACGTGTCGTGCAAAGAAGAGCACTGGCGGTCCTCCATCGAATGGTTGGAAGGAGATCAAAGTTACATGGACCCATAGTGATGTATTTATTATATCTAAGCTGTTCATACATTTTTAGAGATCACTTTAGAGTATCATTCAAAAAATGAATCATATCCGAGGATCATCTGGACCACACCACAAATAGCAGCGGAAATAATTATTTTCACTATTAAAAAATTTGTAGGGCCCACCATAACGTTTATTTTCCATCCAATCTATTCATAAGGTCACAAAGGCTTGGATACTTTTTGCAATGTAGTCCACTTGATAATTAGATCTTACTTATTTTTCCTCTCAAGCTTTAATATGAGCTGGCTAAATGATGAGCAGTTTGAATATAACACGTACCGATAGACCCAATGAACTTCCTAACGTCACCACAAGCTATATACGTAGTGTGAGGTACACCAGCCAATCCTTCCCAACCCGTCCACATGTAATCCACGTCCCCACTAAAGTCAGTCATCCACCAACATCAACACGTCATATTAAAGTCAGTTATGCACGAACGAATTCTGTTCTAATCATATTAGTCCTTGTTTTGTCTTTCCGTGGAAGAACATCAGCAGGTCCAAACTTGATATGACTGCTTCCTCTGTAATTTAGCACACGCGGACAGCCAAACGTGACTCTAACCTTTTCTTCTTTCGAGGCAAAGTCATGCGACGCGCTGGCCACTGCACGCGCATAGCGTACATTCAACGACACCCTGGACGGACGCGGATTAGATACTGACAAGGTCAGTAGCCGAATAGCTTCTGAAGTGACGTCACCAAGCTCCGTGGACCTACCATGAGGCATGTGTTGTATCCATACCGTCCAATCATTTGTAGAGATTGTTCTATGGCATTTGAAAACGAATAAGATAGATCTAAAGTTCAAGTGGACCCACAATAGAAAACCATGGGATCGGTCACACCCAAAGTTGAAAATTTTATAGGACCCACCAAGATGAAAGAAATATCAGCTTGACCGGAAACTACCGTGGGCGCTCAGAAGTTTTGAACAATGGATGTCACTGTCTCCATTGTTTTTTTATGGCGGGTCTACTTGAACTTTAGATCTATCTCATTCTTTTTCTCTTGCTATAAAACGTTCTCTCCGAATGGATAGACAGTGTGGATACAACACATGCATCATAGAGGGGTCCACATAGCTTGGTGACGTCAATTCAATAGCAATTTGGCTATTGACCTTGTTTGTCATTATCTAATCGGAAGGAAGCGGATTTCCTGGAAACGGATTGGCTGCTTCCCTACCACTAGCCATTCAGTGCTCCGTGGGCTCAACATGATGAATGTATCTCTCCATTCCGTACACTCAGTTTTAAAAATAATTTTATGATATGAACCAAAATTGAGGTAGATCAAAATTCATTTTTTAACTTCATCTAGGTCTGTATCACGTAATCTATATGTTGGATATCAAATAAACATTACATTGGGCTTAGGAGGTGTGATCCACCTGAGATTTTGATCTGCCTCATTTAACGGATACAATTTTAAAATTATGTTTAAAAATGGATATACAGTGTGAATAAAACACAGATCATGGTGGGACCCACATATCACCGACTACTAGACACCTGGCCAGGGGCATCCTCAGCCAAACCGCGTCCGGATTTCATGGGAAAGCCTTTCGCATTGCGAAAAGGGGAAGTGGATTGCGTAGTAACCACGCTTAGTGCGTACTGAGTGACCTTTGTGAGGTCCACCATAATTTATGTATTCTATCCGCTCCGTCTATCCATTTTATTAGATAATTTTAGAGCTTAAGCCTAAAAAATAAGCATAAAAAAATGTTCAAATGGACCACATCACAGGAAATGGTTGAATTGAACCTCTACCGTTGAAAATTTCTTATGGGCTATAAAAGTTTTGGATCAAGCTTATATTTATGTTTTGTATTCATCCATGTCTGTATGATCTTATGAACAGGTTGGATGACAAATAAACATCACTTTGGAGCCTAGCAAGGTTTCAACGGTGGAAATCATTATCCGAAATCATTATCCCTCCGAAATCATTATCCCCACTGTTTCTTGTGCCATGATATCTTTAGATATGCTTCAATTTTGGGTTACACCTCTTAAATTAGATGGAAAATTGGATGGACGGATTAGATAGATCACATACATTCAAGGTGGGCCCAACTGAATTTAGGAGCATAGTGAGTAACTAAGTAGGCAATACGATTTGCGCCAAAAGGATGCTTTGTGCGGCCCATTAAGATGTTTGTTAGAAGTTTACCAGTCCGTACGTTTTGCAAACTCATTTTAGTGTATCCGACCAAAACTAAGGTATATCCAAAACTCAAGTGGTTCAGATGAGAGGAAACAGTGGGGACTCCGTGAGGACCGTTGAAAAATCTTGTGGCCATAAAAAGGTTTTATTCAGACTACGTTTTCGGGAAGGGACTCGTTGGTGTACCACACACCTTCTATCTATCACCGTCCATTCATTTGGCGACCTAGTCACCGAAAAATAAGAAAGATCTAAAGATCAAGTGGACCACGCTGCAAAAAGTAGTAGGGGATTGAATGTCTACCATTGAAAACCTTCCGGAAGTCACATAAGTTTTGGATCAATATGATAATTGTTTTTCCTCTTCATCCAGGTCTTTGTAACCTTACCAACAGATTGGATGGAAAATAAATGCTATGGTGGGCCCTACGAATGTTTTAACGTTGAAAATCATTATCCCTGCTGCTATTTGTGGTGGGGCCCAGTTGACCTTTGGATATGATTCATCTTTTTTTGGTTCATGCTCTAAAATATATTCAGAAATGGATGAACGGTGTGGATATAATAAATATATCATTTTGGGGCCATTTAACTTTGATCTCCTTTGAACCGTTAGTACAACTAGGAGCTCTAGAAGCCTAGCCAATCCGCTTCCATGTTTTTAGGTTTTCAGTTCATCCCATTGGAAATAACCTTATAAACGGTTTGGATGGCATATAAACATCAAGGTGGAGCTTAGGAAGGTTTCAACGGTAGAAATTTCTTTCCCCAATTTTTCATCTCACATGACCCACTTGAGTTTTAGACCCACCTCATTTTTAATTGCATGTCTTAAAATGAGCTTGCAAAATGGATGCACGGGGTTGATTTTTCACAAACATGCTCCACCCAACAGCGGCTGCCCACTGTCACGGAGCAAATCAGGTGCTAGGCCTCACTCAAGATCGCGTGGCCCTTGCCGTGGGGCCTACCTTGATGTATGTATTCTACATCCAAGCTGTCCATCCGCTTTTGCTAGATCATTTTAGGGCATGATCCCCAGAATGAAGCAGATTCAAAGATCAGGTGGACCATACCATAGGAAACAGAAACAGTGGTGATTGAATGCCTTACCACTGAAAACTTTTCAAGGGCCATGATAATGTTTCTGTATTGTTTATCTGCCATCTAACCTATTGATAAGGTCACGTGAACCTGAACAAAGTAGGAAAAAAGAAAAAGAAAAAAAGAAGGAAGAATAAACTTGTTCCAACACTATCATGGCTCCTACCTTAATGGTTAATCATCACTATTTCCTATTGTATGGTCCACCTGAAAACTAGATTGCTTCATTTTTTGAGTCATGCCCTGAAATAATCTGAAAAAATGGATGGACCAAAAATGTGGGCCCCATGGTAAGGGCCACAACATCTTGGGTTAGGCCAGGCTGAACCTAATATGCTCCCCATGTGGGGACGGCTTCGATGGATCCCGGGATCTATGAAGGTGGATGGATCCCTTACAGTGAGGCTCATTGTGATGCATTTGCCTTACATTCATGCTGTCCATGTATTTTGAGAGCTCATTTTAGGACATAGTCCAAAGAATGAAGCAGATCCAAATCTCAAGCTGATATTTGTGTGGTCCTTCCACCCAAGTCTTTGTGACCTTATCATCAGGTTGGATGGAAAATAAACATTCCATGGCTCCTAAGAAGTTTTAAGTAGTGGGTATTCAATTACCATTGTTGTTTATGGTGTGGTCTGCCTGATATTTGGATTTGCTTCATTTTTGGGATCATTTCCTAAAACAAGTTATCAAAACAGAAGGACAACATGGATATAAGGAGATCATTTCCTAAAACAAGCTATCAAAACAGAAGGACAGCATGGATATAAGGAACGTACATCACAGTGTGCCCCATGGTCAAGGATCTATCTACTTCAATGGATATGGAGATCCACCCAAACAATGCCCGCCCTTGCCTCACCTGAGAAGGTGCAGCCCTTACATTGGGGTCAACATTGATCATTTTAGGATATGAGTCAAAAAATGAAGAAGATCCAAATCTCAGGTAGACCATACTATGGAAACATCAGTGATTGAATGCCATACCATTAAAAACTTCCCAAGGCCCATGTAATGTTTCCGTAAGTTTATTTTCCATCCAACCTATTGATAAGGTCAGACAAACCTATATTAAGGGGAAAAACATATCAGCTTGATCCAAAACTTTTGTGGCCCATTAATGGTTAATCACCCATATTTCCTATGGTATGGTCCACCTGAGAACTGGATCTTCTTCATTTTTGGCTCATGCACTAAGGGGCTACTTGATTCACTTTTCCAACCGATGAATGCTAACAAATGAGTCATCATCATTATTTACCTTCTACATCTAACTATATATACTTGTCAGTTGAAATTGTACTGGAATGGGAGTGTTTGGTAGCATGTTTTGACTATTGTAAATAGTCATCATTATTTCAACATACTGGTTTGGTTTTTATGTGAAATGTTTCATCATAAGACAATGGCCCCATCTACCCTGGTTGAGCATGTGGACACCTTAGCTGAGCATGCAGACGTAAGAGCACGTGTGAAGTGCGGCCTGGGTACTACCCCCGCCAGGACCTAGCTAGGGATAGACGGGTTTGTACAGGGCTCTGTGGGCTCACGGTGATTTGTTAATCTAATTCAAGTCGTTCATCTATTTTCATAGATCACTTTATAGCCTAATCCCATTAAGGAGGAAGATCCAAGGCTCAAGTAGACCACACCACATGTAGCAATGGCGATTGAATTCTTACCCTTCAAAACTTCCAATGGCCCACTGTGATGTTTATTTCTATCCAACCTCTTAATAAGGTCCCATAGACATGTATGACCTTGTTGATTCTCTAAATATCAGTTTCAAACAAAACTTCCGTGGCCCAAGAAGTTTTCAACAGTAAGCTTCAATTCCCCACTTCTTCATGTGGTGTGGTTGATTTCAACCTTCCATCTGCCTCCTTCTTTGGCTCAAACCCTAAAATGATATGTCAAAATAGATGAATAGTGTGAATAAAATAAATAGATCATTATGGGCCCCACACCTTATTTGACATGGCTATTATTCTTTATGTAGGTCCTAGTGGGGGTGCTACCCAATCCATGCTAGCTTGTGACAAGATATGCATATGAGCTTTTATAAATTTAGGAGTAAACAATTATGTCATACACCACAACGTTGTTTAAACCATGGCAGGCATAATGACGAGCAATATGCCTCATAGGAATAGCACCATAATATTGTCAGCTTCATTTCCAGTGGTCTCCGCCATGATACATGGGGTTGATGAAGTTGACGCCTCATATCCTATTGGAATCTGGTGACTAGTATGGTGTATATGGACTTCGTGGCCATGAAGCGCCTGATATACATTTGGAGGATTATTATCATTATGTCCATTTGGAAGTTCATCCATTGGCATGTTCAGATGTGGGGGTATTGCAGTGAATGCCTTCCAGGCATGGATTGCTTTGTCTTATGACTTGTATGACTTAAAGAGCGCCCTACGGAACCCATCTACCTTGGCAATACATTCCTCTCATGTAAAACAAATACCAGAATGTCTTCCCTTGAATACAACGTATGTCAAGATCGTGTCCTAGTGTCTATCTCGTTCCGTAGGATCCCGCGGTCCTTTCGGTCAAATTCCGGTGACTTGCGACCCTTAAATTTCATTTGCGCGCGACCTTGAGTTCCATCCTGTAAACCCGAAATGATTCAGCCCGAGACATGCGCCATTGCGACCACGTCGATGCCGTGTCTCGTGCGCCAATCCGACGTCTAGATCATAAGTTGTGGCCCGTGCACTATAAAGGTTATGGACCACATGTTGCAGGACCCACTTATCATATGGCACCATTCCCGACTGGGGTGACATCACCCAAAGTCATCATTGCTTTTTAGTCAAAGTAATGATTGTCTTACATCTCATTATGGCATGCTTCCTTACAATTAATGATGGCCTTACAAAGCCATCATTACATATCTCTTTCTCTTACCCCTCTCTCTCTCCTTCTCCATTTATATTCCTTGCAATCTCCAACCGTCCATGGAAGCTCTCAAATCCAGCAACTTCAAGCTTTAGCTCCTCCTAATCCAACCCTCCAAACCCCATCTCCACCGTTAAAATCCCTCCCTTGAAGCTGAGAAGACTAAAGATGGAAGAAGAATGAGATCTAGAGCCTTGAGGTGGGTGCTTCTCTCTTTTTTTCCTTTCTTTTATGATGAGTGGCCAACCTGATAATGCATGTAATATCCTTACCGTCCATCCAGTGGGATTGACCCACTTTGTTGCCCACCATCCAGTAGCCACACTGCCTGATTTTGGGCCGGTTTGGCTATGGGAAAACACAAATATTAGATTGATACAAATCAAGTGGGCCACATCCATGTGGGATCCACTAGCTGTAGTCTCCACACGTGGGACCCATCTTGATGAAATGTATACCCACGCCGTCCGTCCAGCGTCCAGGGACGCTGGATGTTGTGAAGAGTAAACAGACGGTGAGGTGTGCTCACTACAAAAAGACAGTTTGGTTTTA
Organism: Magnolia sinica; assembly: GCF_029962835.1. Lineage (NCBI taxonomy): Eukaryota > Viridiplantae > Streptophyta > Magnoliopsida > Magnoliales > Magnoliaceae > Magnolia > Magnolia sinica. Next base: position 6,122,941 of record NC_080584.1, on the reverse strand, counting down.
AGGCTTTTGGTTGGGCTGCTCATACAAGCCCCACCTTGATGTATGAACCTTATCCACGCCATTCATTCCTTTCCTCAGCTCATTTTAGGAGTTAAACCAAAAAATGAGGCCAATTCGACTATCTGGCGGGCCATAGCATAACAAACAGTATTTTCTACCGTTGAAATCCACCTAATATTTCTACACGCCAAAATACCTCGAATATTAGGCTTGATGGGTTTGTCCTGAGCCATGGAAACCAATAGCTAGGTCGGATTCCCCTGATGCGGGCCCCACCTATGAAAAACCTCAAGAAAATATTTTAAAAAAATAAAAATAAATAAACAACACGTATATGCATCAGGACACAACTGTTGCCTGAGGACGTGCAAGCAGCGTCCTGCTCTGCTGTGGACGGACGGACAGGGACCCACGGTCCCAGCTGTGGGCCCCACCATGATGTGTGTTGATCATCAACACCGTGCATTTGATGGGTCCCCTTTGCATATGGGGTGCCCCCAAATATCAGCCATGTACACAGCTCAGGTAACCCACGCCACAGGAAATAGTGGGATTGAACACCTACCATTGAAACCCTTTTGGGTTGTTACAGAAGTTTTGGATCATTATGAAGTTTGTTTTTCCTCTTTATCCCACGTGACCTTATCAAAGGTTGGATGACATATAAACATTATGGTGGGCCCCACTTGGGACCCACCTAGATTGGAAAAGGATTGACTGTTGTACGCCACACACCAACTATGTTGCTGCTGTAAAAGACGTCAGCAAGTTCTGTGGGTCCCCACTGGCGTATGTGTTTCACCATGCTAACCATCCGTTTTGTTGGTGGGACCCACCTGCCAACTGACGTAGTAGGTCCTGTGGGGTCCCACGTGATGTGTATGTATATCCAAGCCATCTATTGAAGTGGGCCCTACCATTTTCTGGTGCTGTATACGCATCGTCCAGCAGCCGTCACTGTTGGACATTGAAAACCACAAATATCAGCTTCCTCCAAAGCTGTGGGTCCACACGTGTGGACCCACCTCATATGTATGTGTTCTATGCACATGGGACCCATTTTACATCCATACCGTCCAGCCACTTGAAGAGATTGTTTTATGGCATTTTAGGGACCTACCCTGCACGTGTGGGGTGGGCCCACCTTGCTGGATGTATTCTAATCCAACCGTCCGTCTGGACGCTGTCACTCTCACCCTCCCTTACACACACGTGTATGAATATACATATATGATATATATATTACTTTATAATATAATATTTTATATTATAAATGAATAGTGGGCCACTCTTACGTGGGACCCACCTTTAATATATATATTATCTATACCGTCCAAATGAATCTGGACGGTGAGTTTGGGCAGCCTTCTGCAATTATGTAGTATATAATATATAATATTATATTATCTAATATTTATTGTATTAATAATACTATATGGTGGGCCACGTACGTGGGACCCACCTGATGAACGGTTTGGTTGGCGAACTTCACACAGCTCGCTGCTGTGAAGTTAACGTCAGCAAGTTCTGGTGAGACCCACCGCAGTGTATGTATTTCATCTGCACCTTCCATTTAGAGGGTGCCATTTACGGCCCCACCTGATGGTTGTGTTCCATCCAAACTGTCCATCTTTTGGGTGATCCACACTATCCATCCTATTGGCAAGCCCGTCTTAGGCTTAAGACTAAAAATGAGGCAAATTTATCGGGTGGACCACACCACAGAAAATAGTGGAGAGATGAATGCCTACCATTGAAGTACTTTTGGACCATGACAGCCTTGGACTAAATTGATATTTATTTATTTTTCCCTCCCAACCAGATCTTTGTGACCTTACTAGCAGACTGGATGGGAAATGAATTGATGGTGGGCCTTGGAATTTTATAACGGTGAAAATCATTATCTCCACTGCTATTTGTGTTTTAGTCCAGATGATCTTTCGATACGATTCATTCATTTGGAAATGCGCTAGATTGACCTCTAAATGGGTTAAGGGCCCATTGGTGCTGCCCATTGATACAGCCCACTTGATGTATATGATGGTCCATTGGTGCGGCCCATTGATGCGGCCCATCATGATGTATTTTTTATGGCCCATTAGCGAGGCCCATTGTAACGTAATTCCGGCTCATATGTCGTGGCCCATTGTGATATGTTTCTGGCCCATACGATTAGGCCCATTGTGATGTACTGAGGCCCATGGGTCATGGCCCATTGAGAAGTATTAATGGCCCATATGCAAGGCCCACCTGTTATGTATTTAAAGCCCGTGCGACAAGGCCCATTGTGATGTATTCCTGGCCCGTAAGATGCAACTCATTGTGATATATATAGGCCCAGGTATGTGGCCTGTTGTAATGAATTTGTGGCCCATTTGGCGAGGCCCGATGTGGTGTATATGTGGCACTTGAGTGAGGCCCATTGTGATGTATATTAGGCCTTTGTGTGAGGCCATGGGCCCACTATATGTTTAGCTCTATGTGGGCCACTCCTTAAGAACAATGTGGGTTAAATATCCACATTGATGGGCAATGGTGGTTTAATGTCCACATTGTGACCTTCTCTTAGGCCTTGTTCATCCAATTATCGAGGCCAATTATTGATCGATTCCGATTGTCGTGGCCGATTACCGATTAGCGATCAAGGCTAATTATCGTGACCGATGGCCAATTCCGATCTATCGAGGCCGATTATATAAACCAATCCTGATTGTCAAGGCTGAGTATTGTGGCCGATTCTGATTTTCTCGAGGTTGATTGTATAAGCCGATTTTGATTGTCAAGGCTGAGTATCTTGGTCAAGTCAGATTATTGAGGCCGATTATCGAGATCGATTCCAATTGTTGAGGCCGATCATCGAGGTCGATCTCGATTGTCGAGGCCTAATGTAATGTATATAAGGTTGTGGAGCCCTTTGTGGTGTATATTAAGCCCGTGTTAGAAGCTCATTATGATGTATATGTGGCCCATGTGATAAGACCCACTTGATGTATATGAGGCCCAATGTGACGTATTTATGGCCATTCATTGAGGCCCATCTCGATGTGATGCATAATAGACCCGTGTGAGAGACCCATTGCGATGTGCTTGGGACCCATGGGTTGTGGCCCATTGTGATGTATTCGGGGCCCATGGGACGTGGCCCATCCGATGTATATATGCCCATGTGATGCAGCCCATGTGATGTGTATTAGGCCCATGTGACGCGGCCCATTATGCTTGTATGAGGCCCATTGTGGTGTATTTGAGGGCTAGGCTATGGAGCCTATTGTGATGTATGTTAGGCCCATGTGAAAGGTCTATTGTGATGTGTATTAAGCTCTTGAATGAGGTCCATGGTGTTGTATTTTTGGCCCTCTTGTGAGGCAATGGGTCCACTATATGTCAGGCTCTATGTGGGCCATTCATTGGGGGCAATGTTGGTTAAATGTCCACGTTTTCGAGGTTGATTATTGATGCCGATTATTGATACCAATTATGAGTATGTGACAGCATAGCATCATGATACATGCCTATACGCATCATCTGCATGTTTGTTATGAAATGTGGTTGACCATTGCATATGACATTGGGCAGGTTATTATGAGACTCCCAGATAGGCAGAGGTTATCTTACATGAGCGCACGGTATGCGTTAGATTGATGTATGACTGGATTGTATGACTCATGCATCTTCCAGTGTGATTACTGTATGCCCTAGTGATATCAGGGTCGTAGCCTCCATAGACATATTGTGGATGGCCAGATGGGACACCAGAAATCTGTTACTAGCATCGGGCTACCATAAATGGCCCTGTGTGAAAATCTTTAAACCCTCTTGGTACTAGAGGACGCCTCAACATCGAGACCAAATGGATACATGAGCGCCCGAGTGCCGAATACTAGGAGGTCGCGTCTCCCACTGTGTTGTGGTCGGTTAGGAGGGGGTGTGGCCTTACCCACCTGAGGGTAGGGGTATAGCTAGGCTGAATTTGACCAGCTCGTAAATGGGTCCGCTATCGACGTGCCTGGTAGATATTGGCTAACTACTTGACAGGCGGATGGTTAGGTCTCTTCCACTCACATGGTCGCTGGTCAGTGGGCGGCGGTTGCATGCAAAGTGTACTAGACCTCGGTGATGATCCCAGAGATGAACTGTACTGATATGTGGACTTATTAAGCATAAGTTACATATTCATTCATTCATTCACTATCCGCTTGGGCTAGTGATGCGCAACTATTTGTTACATGTACCTTCGCAATGGCCAGGATTTCGGTTGGGGTGTGAGACTAACCTGAGATCAGGAGTTTACCATATTGAGTCTAACTATCCAAATTTAGGTATGAGACTGGTTCAGATAAAAGTCCCTTGTGATGGACCCCATAGCCTGCGATACTACGTACTATCATACCGACTTCACACTTCAGCATGGTCATTCCATTCGCACCGCATATTGCATTACATCCGCGGCATATGACATTTTGGATTACTGTGTTTCTGCATTTATGTGGTCTAGGTATGACTGACCTATCTGTGAACTCATCAGGAATTGTATATGCATTGCATCATCAGCATCTGATATTTGACTCTTTATGATTCTACATTTGCATAGCTGATCTGTATTGCGTATTTTGATATCGATTGACTCATGGACTGGTCAGTATTTCTGCTTACTCTGATATCGTACGATTCATGATCTTACCAGTATTTTCGATATTGTATGATTATGGTATTGTATTGAATACTTTGCACTTACCTTGTGCACACACTTACACCACCCTCTAAGCTTTCTATAAGCTTATGTACGATAGATGCATATAGGTAATGCTAGGTTACAGCAGCTTGGAGCATGTAGTCGTCTTCTAAAGCTTTGATTTTTGATATATGTATTTCCCTTTCAGCACTGTATTCAAATGTTTATATTAGTGGATATATGATGATGATGTTGCCTTTGTGATTTGGGTATACTTGTGTTTGTGCTTCTTACGAGTAAAATGTACATTGAAAAATCCTCCTAGTAGGATCCCAGGATCGGAACCTAGCATATAGGCGTTGAGAGCCGAGAATGGGGTACTACAGAGGCTGTCGGCACCGGATTCAGCGATCGGGATTTCTGTGAATCCGATTTTCGGGTTTGGGGCGTGACAATATAGACCTTCCCCATCTTCAATAAAAAAATTTTAATCTTTAGAGAAAAATAAACATAATTATAAAATGTGAGAATGCCATATGTAGAGATTACCTATAAGTAAATCTAAGAAGGATATATGTATTGTCTGTTCACGATATTAATCAATCATGACATTAAACAGATACATAATAATACCACTATCAAGTTACAAAAAGTTAAAATTAAACTATAATATAAAAGTACTTATCAGTATTTAAATTATCAATGAATAGCATCATAGGACATAAGTAATAAAGAGGAAAGTTATTAGACCAAGTATTGAAGGTATGGATATATAAAGTACCACAAAAAGTCTAGTGTACTTCATAAACAAATAGTCATCTTCCAACCAAATTTGTCCAAAAAGTTACGCATAATAACATAACATATAGTTGTCTAATAAAAAAGTAACCATCAAATGAGTGTATCCTTCGGAAAACATAAAAGCAATCATATGCATAAAATAATTTTAGTGAACCTGATCACATGCTACTATCCTGAGCCAAGTGTTTCACTGATTGTCTTTCATTAACATCTTAAAAAATTCTAGCATCAATTGGTTCAGAAGGTTAAGGAAAGCGACGTTATATTTTTCCTCATTAGAAAGTATTTGGTCGCGCAAAGTACTTCGTGCCCATTAAGTCCCTCCAACCACTTCAATTCTGGAATAATAATATACATTTGTGCAAAAAATTTTCCCTGTGACATATTCGTCGCAATCGATTGCAAAGCCTCAATCATGTCAGTCAAACTGTAACTAATTACATCTGTCGAACGACTACCCATCGATCTCTTTATGGAGTTTGCAGTGTTGTTTGTGATGTTGGAGTTGTTTTTCCTTACTTGTGTGGTCGAATGTGGTATATTAGCGCCTTCACAGCTATCCCATGACCATTGGATGTTTGGGTTACTGTCACAAAAAATTATTAGAAGAAAGATCTACGAATATGAAATTAAGGTCCATTGTTTATGTCATCGGTTCATTTATATCCCTTGAGCCACCAATACCTATGTGAAAAGTGAAATTTTCGGTTGTGCATAATTTACAGTAGCACCATCGTCTCCAAATATATACTCTAGATCATTGTACATTGGACATGACTTACCATGAACATGTTGCGCTATGGATGTGACTATTAAGAAAACAATACTGTCAAAATGGTTGATATATACTAACTATAAATTATGAATAAAAGTTGTTAAATGAGATAATAAATTATTGCTTCTCACCCCTATACAATCCATCCAAACATTATTAGGTGCGACCACTACCTTCAAATCATCATCTCACCTGAAATCGCTAGCATTGCGCAAATCTCAAATTGTAAAGTAGTTTTTTTTCACAATGCGTAAGTGATTTATGATGTTTTTGGAAGTGAGTATTATCCCTAATCTATATCTAATGTTATCAATGATGAGTTTGTGCATCTATTTCTTAAAATCATGCCCACTCTTCTTGCCATTTGCAACCTGGTCCATAAGGCTATCGACAAGACAGTTGTCCATGTCATCTATCTAGCGAAGTATACTGCCTGGGGAGGGTACTTCATCTATTGATTTTCCCGTATTCTTCTTTGCAGTCCTTTTTGGTGTTGTTACATGACTATTTCCAGTACGCTTTGTGGGGGTTGACAGTTGGGACCTCATGTTCATTGATCCCGTTAAGGATATATCTTCAACAATCTATAAAATGAGAATTTGCAAAATCGTCAAAGCATAAAAGGTCAATAATTTAAAGTTGGGTTAATCATACTAATTTATATAATATGCAAAACATAACTAAAATATTGATTTATATGCAATCCTTATAACAATCCAATGAGTAATAAAAGTTCAACAGATCCACCTTACAGTTGCACATTGTGTATGGTAAAAAAAACACCATGGTTTTTTTAACTAAATACGTATTACAAGAGGGAAAAATAAATTAAACATCGTGAATCACTGAATGCGAATCATTTCACATCCTTTGTACAATGTCTTCATAAAATGACAACTATGCATCTCTCTCGGCCTGAGTGGCGTTGAGCATAATGTTATCCTCATTGATACCAGAAATCTCTACCAGTGAAGGAGTCACTCCATCAATAACATCTCTTGATGTGCCTTCGTCGTCCATAATTTTTTCATCTCCTAACATACGAATAAAATTATGAAGGACACAACAAGCAAGCACAATTTTCATTTATGTGAATACAGGGTAATATGGATCCATCTTTATTATGAAAAATCTAGCCTTCAGTACACAAAAGTAATGCTCAATAATGTTTCTGAGTTAAGCTGGCGATAATTGAAAAGCTCTTTCACATTTGCGGGATTATGTCATGTACGATATTCATTGAGATGGAAACCTACAACTCGATATGTAGCCATAAATCCAAAAGAATGAGCGTACCCAACATCAACTGCATAATATTTACCTACGGTGTATGGGGACTGATAGTCAATCAGTAATGACTTTCTATAATTTAATAGGTAAGGAATATATATCATTAGATGATGTTACCTTGTCGTATCGTAAAACGATAATGTGCATTAGTCAAAGCACTTTGTAGGATGTGTGCGTCTGAAGCGGATCCCTCTTAATCCACAAGCACGTAGACAAACTTCATACCAAAATCACATACGACCATTACATTATGAGAAATGACCCATTTTCGATTATGATAGACACTAATCTCAATCGCTGGAACAAATGTAGGTATATGCGTCCCATCTATTGCGCCAATGCAATCCTATTTTAAATATTATGTATCAAAGTGAAATTTATATTCTGCTATTCAAAATCTAAATGTGTAATATCATAGATAATATAATATACTCACCTAAAAGTAGTTATTCTAATTTGGATTACTGATAATCTCGGTTGGCTTTTTTGGACTGGGTAGTTTTACATACTCCGAGTATAAAGACACTATTGCGTTCAAAATCTAGTTAAAATAACGACTAACGGTTTCGCCAAACCTTATGAAGCGATGTCCAATGACTCGATTATAAACATTATATCCTAAAGTATGAAGGAACATTACAAGTTGTTTTTCCATATTTACATGCTTCACATTAGTTAATAATTTCTTGTCCCGTAGAATAGAGCATAGGTTGAAAAAAGTTGTCTTACTCATTCTCAATTAGGAGATGTAATCATTTTCAAATGCCTTAATTATCTCGTCGATGATCTGAGCTCGTTCATAATCGACACGCTTTGCTGGATTTTGAAACAGATAGTTACAACAATATTCTCCCACTGCAATTGCTACTGTGGTAGATGCAAATATAATGGCAAACAATTTCATCTCCTCTTTTGTTCATTCGCTAGGATCCATTATTACTCCATATTATATACTAGTCATCCAAATATTCTCTACCTGCAGATCTATATTTTAAATATAATTGTTATTGTTGTTAGAATGAAGACCATTAAAAATGTCTACATTCTAAGAGCTTATTAAATTAATAAACAGTTGTTAAAGGCAAACAATGATTTCACATAACATCTGATTTCAATCTCATCCCTTGCATTGCTTCTGATTGTGACATCAAATGAAAATGTGTAAGATGATCATCGTGCATGTCACAATTTATCAAGATGCTTGTACCATGTCACAAAAACTCTAAGACTTGATCAAGTCTTCACTCAATTTGACTTAACATATAAATTCATACATTATAAGTGGATCAATTTTTTTTGCTATAAAATGGATGGACAGTGTGGATGTCTGAAATGTAGGAGAGTGGGGCCCATGTAACTTTCACATGTCAAGAAATTTTGTTGCCCAATCACGACGTCTATGTAAGATCCACACATGATATCACTAATTGTCCATACCCTTTTAATCAAGGGGACAAAAAACGTGGCAGATCCCCAAACGTGCAAATAATGAGTTATAGAATGCTTTGATCAAGATGATATTTTTGTAATTCCCTTCGTCCAGGTATGTGTGGAGGAAAACTTGGGGTGAGACCCTGCAATATGGGTGGGACCTTGACCGTAGGGGCCCCATCATTAATATGACAAATCCACACTTGTTTATTATTATTATTATCATTATTATTATTATTATTATTTATAGTCAAGGCTCAATTGGGCCACACAATAGGAAACACAGTGAATATGATATCCGTTTAATTCTTGATGCTTTCATCTGTATGATCTACCTAAAGTTTTGGTTAGAGTTTGTAGTGTGGATAGTGCCATAAAAATGAGCTTTCACAACAAATGGACGGCGTGGATACCTTGCATGCCATGTCCGCAGGAATGTTTTCAGGGTAGATGCTCAATACCCAATTATTACCTTCCATGTGGCTCACTTGAGTATTGGAGGTAGGTTATTTTTGGTTGCATGTCTAGTAATGAGCTTTTTGAAAATGGGCGAGCGGACAAGATTTCACAACAAAAATCATGGTGGGCCCTAATGTCATTCCCATTGCAGGGACTCTCTGCAAAATTAATGGCTTTCATAGAAAAAGCCTGTCCAAGATCCGGGAGCAGATCAAATGAGAAGATGGATCAGTGGGGCTCACGGTGATGTATGTGCTTTCAATCCAAGCCGTTCAACCATTTCCAAAACTCATCTTAAGTCATGATCCCAAAAGATAAAGTTAACTCAAATCTTTATGGGGACCACATCACATGAAATTGTTGTGTTTCAATCCACATTAATAAAAACCTCATGGATTCTAGCCGTGTGTTTATAATTTGCAATCCAACCAGTTGATAAGATCACATACGCAGATGAAGAAACCACGTACCCAAATATCATCTTCATCTAACGAAGTATGCCGCCCACGTGAAGTTATTATTTGTTAATCACCATTGATTCATTTACAATTGCTCTACGTGGGACTTCAGATCTGCTTTATTTTTTTATAGAACCATGCCCTTAAATGGAGATTCAACACGGATGGAGTGTTTGGATGTAGTCACATACATCACAGCGGGCCCTACAGTCACGAGTCCCACTACCTCAGCGGATTCGTGGTCTCACCTCATCTGCCACATATATCACAGTGGACCCCACAATCACGGGTCCCACCACCTCGGCAGATCCGTGGTCTCACCTCATCCACTCACATATATCACAGTGGGTCCCATAGTCACGGGTCCCACTCATCTCGGCGGATCCGGGGTGTGACCCATATTGATAGCATGGAAATAACAAATAATGGTAGATTGTTGTAATTGTAGATCCAAAGGAAGATTTCCCTTACCCGAGTAATTGCCTGAAGAACCTCAGTAGAGCTTGTTTGCTTCCCCTTGCTGAAATGAAATACTCATTTGAAGTATAGAATTCAATTGAAATATACAAAAAGGTTAAAACAGAAAATTTACAGAAATTGCATCTGACATGAGACTGACTTTGATGCTGAGGAAGAGAGCTTGCAAGAGAGGAGTTTTCTTTTAATTCAGCATTAGTTTTCATAGAAATTTAGAGTATTTGGTGTACCAATTACAGTAGTCATGTGGATCACAGGAAGTATGTCTGCAGTCACTTCATGGCAGATGTGCAATATTGTCTCATTACATCTATGAATATTTTTCTTCAATCGACGGATTTCATTACTCAGGAAATACTTCCCTTTGTCATTTCACAGATCTCCCCTTCAGCAAATCCTCTCTGAAAAGGGAAAAAAAAAAAACAAATGTCCATACATTACATTGAGTAGGTATTTACGGTTAATTACATTCGGTAATTGAAAATCAAACAGGCCTTAAAATGGTATGCAAAAAAATGAACGGACGACGCGGATATAGAATACATACTTCAAGGTGGTCCCCATAGTAAGGACCACACCTAATCTGCTCCCATTGGCATGGACACAGATATACCATGATAATAAGCTAGTTAGGCCTGCCATGATGTTCGTGCGAAATCCACCATGTCCATTTATTTTTCCAGATCATGTTACAACTTGGGCCTAAAAATTGAGGCAGATCTAAAACAAAGGAGATTAATTTTGTGATCGATCATGTACACAAAATGGTCGTGTTACTGAAGAATTAGCGGCTCTTGAGAATCTCAACTTAGAAAAAATGTAAGTTTTTACTGTTTTACATATTACACGGTATTCCAATTCACGAAAACCTATATATATTGGTGGTTAAAAATATATTAGGCATGATAGTCACTATATAGGAACTACTGATCTTAATGTTGGTTGCAAAGCACAACGTTCAAAAAGAAAGGAGCTTCATCCCACCGTCTGAATCTCTGGAGATAGTATTACTGAAGACAGTGTTAGCCATCTAACTATTTCCAATGTGAATGTAACTAATGTAACTTCTTTTTCTGAAAAATCACTTGTATCCGGTCCTATCAAAACAAACTTCAAATCAAATTATAACAAGAATTGTCATTTTAATAAGAAAAGAAAGTAGCAAATATTATAATTATGAAAAATCGGTACATTACAGAGTTGAATTTAGTTGAAAAATAATAATAATTCTCAAAATAATGGTCTAGAATACTTAATATGTGTTCTCTCGGAATCCCTGCTCGCCGACTATAATTCAGATGCTTAGCAGATGGATTTAGCACTCCGTTCATTTAACTTCTCGGATCTTGTTAACTTATAGGACTAAAAATGGAGTTTATCTGGTAATCATGAGTGCCACACTATTTGGAAATCAGCTTAAACCTACTTACCATTGGTACCTTCCCTGTGGCCAGACCTGATGATCAGTTTGGATCCTCTCAGCGGGTCCCACTGTGATGAAATGGGTGATGTGTTCGGCGGGTTAGGATCCACTTCCGTTTTGTAACTGAAGGAGGAGGTTGAGAGGAGATAATGACAACGTGTGACAATGCAGCACGTTTCTGTTAACTTTCCTTCTTATATATATAAATTAATTAGGATAAGGAAAATTTTCAAATGCACATAACTCTCATTCATCCTGTCAGTTTTGAACAAAATTTTAACATGGCCCGTCATTTTACCGCTCTATCAACAGATTAAGTTTGAGCCTTGATCTCACCAAGATGGCCAAAATGCCTTTTTAGTGGGTCACATTTACCTATAATTCAAATCAATGTGTATTAACGTCTCATATGAAAACTAACTGATAATTGTAATGTATATTTTATGATATTTCAAATAAATAGTTTATTTTGATATTTTGATGGCCTATTTAGCGGATACAAATATGATAGATAGGCAGATGAATGGCTAAAATTTAAATAATTTGATAGTTAGGATATTAATTGTCTTTACATGTTATTATGGACAATTTTGTAAATGGATACATATAAAATAGTTTTTAGATGTAATCTACATCAGGAATGTACATTATTTGATTCTAGGGACTTGTTCATGTCTACAAATTATCTAGGTGATAATTTTGACGGTAGGTTAAGCATAACCATAAGTGACAAATAAGATGAACAAATCCAAATTTTAATTTGATGTATGTACAAGCGGATATGAAGATTAGATAGTTACTTTAGTATGATTGGGTGTTTCAAATTCAAAGTGGTTGGTCAGATATTTTCATCAAGTGGTGAATAGTTGATTTAACAGTTGTTTTAATGAACGGGTGAGAATACTAAAATATTTGAGGGTTCATCTTATTAATCAATAGTCGACTAACTTAATATATGAACGAAAAGTGCTCCTTATGGTTTAGATTTAAACTAAACTACAGATGGATGATTAAAATTATTGAATCTATAAGTATACAATTGAAAAAGTGTAACCGAACCTTCTTACATATGGGTAAACTCACATTCAAAATTTCAGGTTGTTACACTGTGATTGACGACGCACGTATAATTACATAAGTGCACAATTTGTTTCCTATTCCGGCTGTGAAAGTATATATATCGGGTGTAATTGGGATTAGGGCATGTTGATGATTTTCTAAGACGTTCCTAAGGGTTTCAAGGTGATAGATAGAGTAAAAAGAAGATTCGAGATGTTGTTCGAATCGATAAAATTGCCTATTTCTTATAATATTGTTTTCATGATGCATTACTCATCGCTTTGTGCCATGATTTTTTTTCGTAAGGATTTTTCCACGTAAAATTTGGTTGTTCTTGATTGGGTTTATTTGTGCGATTGTGATTACTTTGTTTGATTCCACTCTACATGCTTACGTGAGTCTCAATAGTTTTTACTCCAAGGATCCTTTAATGACAGCACCTTCAACTCCTTATTGTCCTAAGAGATTGTATCCTATATATATTCATTAGGGTGGTTTTTGAATTTCAAGATCGCCTGACAAGTGCATCTATTGTTTATCTTTTTCACAACTTTCTTGTACTCTTGGTGTGGGACTCAATTAAAGCTCAGTAGAAAAGAAGGCAACGGCAAAACTTCCTTCAAAGACCTCAATATTTGGCTAAATAGTCCTCCTAGGTCCAGTTCCTTTAGATGCTTCAGTTCAACGACCATGCATAAATCTCACATCCAAGTATGGTTATTGCAACTTTTTGTTAAGACTTGTTGAAGCACACATAGATGAATCAAACAAAGTAATTACAATCGCACAAGCAAATCCAATGGAGAACACTTTGAATTTATGTGGAAATTCCTTACGGGGAAAAACCCCATCCTAATTCAAAGTCCCAAGAGAAAAATCCCATCTTTTTTTATTCTCTCCAAAACCCTCTCAGCCTCTTAAGCACATCTTACATTTAACCCTAATCCCAATTACACCCATATATTTAAGGTAAAATAAAAATAGAAATAAATCACGCAGAAATGTACAAAACTACGAAACACATCAACCTGTCAATCCGACTAGTGGATACGGTTCGATCAGTTGGGTCGACTTGTCGACCAAAGTTTTCGAACGGTCAAAAACTTCAAAAACTGTCCAAAGATTTTTGCCAAAAAATCAAAATTTTTCGATATTCTTCGATCGGTTGACCAAATTGTCAATCGATATTCAAAGGTCTTTATTTCAGCGTGGATTTGAAGCATCTGATTTTCAACACTATTAGCACTCCAGCCACAGTTTTTCCGTTACATGTGAGGCTCGGAATATCTTTTTTCCCATGCGAGGTAGCTCATATAGTATGGAAGCACTACAGTCAGATGTTAGAGCTCCATTTTGTTGGAAAGCAGCCTCTACTAATGTGCAACTGCAATGGCTTATGATGGCTAGAAATTCTTCTCTTTTTTTATTCTCTCAAGGACTTCTAACCCTTCTCATCCTATGGGAATTATGGGTGAAAAGAAATAAAATACATTATGAGAATGGTTCCGGGATAGTAAGTCGAGATAGCTAGCGTGTCCCTACTATTCTATATTTTCAAAATCAACTCTAACCACCAGGTGTGCCTGACCCAATATTAGACACATTGGACAAAAACATCTGCTCGATTCATGATTCAAGTGAGCCACATCATTTGAGATAATGTACCTGATGATGCATATCCTCTAAACTTTTTTCCGTGATGTTGCTCACCTAAATGAAAGGGCCTAATTTTTGGGCCTTAATTAGGCCTAAATTTTTATATGAAATCTTATGATTCATGTGGATTTTATATAATCATTATGGTGGGCCTTGTAAAAAATCAATGGCACATGTCTCTTTTGGCTATTTCCTTCACTTGGGCCCACCTAAATCAAGAGTCGGCCTAATTTTTTAGCCTTATGCCTGACATGAAATGGAATATGTAATGGTTAGTGTGGATTTCATGTACAGACAACACGGTGGCCGGGCTTATAAAACATCTAGGGTGGGTTCCAAAATTTTTATCCTGTAGTCTTATACGTCTAGGCAGATGGTCATGAATTATAGTTACTGCCTCCACCACGACCTATCTTGGGACAGACGGTACTGTAGGGCCATCATGAATTATGTGTTTTATTCAAGCCGTCCATCTATTTTTACTGATCATTTCACAGCATGAGCTAAAAAGGAGGTGTATAGAAGGCTCAAGTGGACCACACCACAGGAAGTTGCTTCGGTGACAATTAGGTGGGGCCCACCGTGATGTTTACTTGCCATACAATCTATTCATAAGGTCACATATACCTTTATCTTCTTCTGTAGTCCCTAAGAAGTTATCAATGGCTGGGATCAATCGACCGTGATGTTTATTTACCATCCAACCTATTTATAAGGTCACATAAGCCTATATTAAGGGAAAACAAAAATATTAGTTTGATCCAAAATTTCTATAGCCCAAAAAAGTTTTCAACAGTAGGAGTTTAATACCTTCTGCTTCCTGTAAGTGGTGTGGTCCACTTGATACTTATATCTGACTTCTTTTTAGGTTCATGTTGTGAAATGATCTGTAAAAATAGATGGACGGCGTGGATAAAACACATACATCACAGTAGGCCCTGCAGAGTCTCTGTTATGACCGCACGTCTCCAGCTAGGTCCCTGTGGGAGTAACCAATCCGCGTCCTACCGGATTGCCTGCAAACCTTTCGCTGGAACTTCCTGTCCGGAGAAGTTAGGTAGGGGCTACCAAGGTGTTTGTGAGAAATTTACACCATCCATCCGTTGATGCTGGGACATGTCCCAAAAATGAGGCAGATCCAAAACTAAAGTGGGCCACATGACAAGGAAAAAGTGGGTAGGAAAGTGGGGCCACCTTAATGATGTGTTGTATATCCATGCAGTCCATCTGGTTTAGGATGTTTTCCCATAAATTAAGCACTTTCAAATCTCAGGTGGACCACATTAATGCCCACCGTAATATTTCTTTTCCATCCAAATCCTTAACGTCAAACAGACTAGATGAAGGGAAAATAAAATGATGAGCTTGATCCAAAACTTTTGTGGCTCATAAAAAGCTTTTAATAGTCGTTTACTACTGTTTTCAGTGGTGTGGTCCACTTGAGATTTGGATCTACTTAAATATGTAAATAACGTCCTAACATTATATGGGAAAATAGATGGACGGCGTGGATATACAAAAAATTCATCAATGTCTCGCCACCAAACTCGGTGATGTATTGATGTCACCGAGTTCTTTGTCACGCGACATACTGCATGTGTTCTATCCATGCCATACATTGACATGTCCCTATGTTTTAGGACATAGGGCCCAAAATTGAGATAGATCCAAAGGTCAAGTGACCCACAACACTGTGGGTACAATTATTCTTGTTGAAACCTTCATAGGGCACAACATTTTTATCTGCCATGCAACCTGTTCATGAGGTCATAGGCTTTGATGAAGGTACGCCGATTACTTGTGAAAGCCTTTGGAAAGAAGTTACTTGAGTTGGAAACCTAGGTGGGGCTACCGTGGTATTTGTGAGAAATCCACCCCGTCTATCCATTTTGTGAGCTCAGTTTGGACTTATGATAAAAGATAGCCACGTCTAATGCTCAAGTGGGTAAAAAACGTGAAGACTAAATGTCCACGGTTAAAATATTTGTGGGGCCACAGAAGTTTTGAATCAAGATAATATTTCTGTTTTCAGTTCATCCCAGTAGGAATGACGTTATGAATGGTATGGATGGCATGTAAACATCACTGTTGACCCAGGGAGGCTTCAACGATGGGAATTTCCCTACCCAACTTTTCCTTTAGTGAGGCCCACTTGATTCTTGGATCATGTTTACTTTTGGTCTCAAGTCCTAAAATTAGCTCACAAAATGGATGGACGAGGTGGATGTCTCACAAACATCACGGTGGGTCCCACCTAACTCCCATAGGTGTGGAACGGGTTGAATGACAAATAAACATCACCGTGGGGCCTAGCAAGGTTTCAATGGTTATTTCCACGGTTTCCTATGGTATGATCCACTTGAGCTCTGGATTTGCTTCAATTTTGGTCTTAACCCCTTAGATTAGTTGAAAAAAATGATTGGACGGCGTGGATAAATCATATACATTCATCGTGCGCCCAATTGCATTTACTTAGTACAACAAGAGATCAGATTTCCTACTGGCAGACTGAGTGGAGATACCTCGTTTCACTTGAGGTCTTTGTATCAATCTATAGCGGGGGTGGCTAACAGGGAGTGTGTGCACTGACATGGGTGTGTACTAACAAGCTAACGCCCATGACAAAAAAAAAAAAGAAAAAAAAAAAAAAGAGAGAGACCGGATTTCCTGGAGAGTTACTTAGTACGCTCTTATCCTATTGAGTAAACTCAATGTATGTGGTCTATTCAGGCCGGCCATCCATTTTTCCGTATAATTTAAGGGGTTAAGCCTAAATTAAAGCATATACAAAAATGAAGTGGATCATACCACAAAAACAGTTGGGATAATGATTTCCACCGATGAAACCTTTCTAGGCCCCACAGTAATGCTTATTTGTAATGGATGAATGGAAAACAAAAAAATCATAGTGGACCTCACAGAGTTTACTCGGTACGCTGAGCTAGTGAATTAGTAGGCAAACCGCTTCCCTTGGATGGAAAATAAATATTTCAGTGGAGGGTTTTAGTAGTAGGAATTTAGTTAAGATTCTTTCTGGTGGTGTGGCCTACTTGAGATTTGGATCAGCTTCATTTTTTGAATCATATACTAAAATGAGCTTTCAATACGGATGGACGGTGTGGATGGAAGGAAAGTACATCACTGTGGGCCCCGCAGTTAGGCATCCGAAACCGCCCCTGCCAAACAGCCCCGTTCCGCACTTTAAAAAAAAAGAATAATGGTTAGGGCTTACTTGCCAGAGCAGACAGAGGGAAGGAGACGCAGAGAGAGAGAGAGAGAGAGAGAGAGAGAGAAAGAGATGGAGACGCTGAGAGAGGGAGAGAGAGAGAGAGATGGAGACGCTGAGAGAGGGAGAAGGAGACGTTAGGTCAGAGCAGGTAGGTGCACTTTCAATGCAGCTGCGTTTCCACCACCCTCTCCCAAATTCGAAATGGATAGCCGTTGCCTGTAACAAAGTAACCTGTGACTTGAAAAACACCTAATTCCTCTGTTACATTTCTTGCAATCTTACCTGATAGAAAGTTACAGGTTGAGACTTTGTTACCTTTAACATTTCTCCCCCAAACACAAACCGTAAGAAAGTCACCTGTAACTTTCTTACATTTTACACAAGTTACAGGCATCCAAACGGCCCCTAAATTGATGTCTCCAAATGGATGGACGGTGTAAATACAACACATACGTCATGGTGGGTCCCACGGAACTTGGTGACGTCACTTCAGTTGTGAGTCTAGCTACTCTGTCAGTAGCTAATCCGCGTCCTGAAAAAAGGTTACAAAGACACGTGTGTAGCAAGGAATGGTCGCAGCAGTCCGGATCCTCTGCTTGCCACAAACGGGAGCCTCGTTCAATCAAAATTGCTTGACCGTTACCTGCCCGTTTCAAATATTTGAATATTGACATAAATACCCTCCCTTATTCTGCTTTCATATACAGACTCTCCACACCTGCATCCAATGGGATCAAAATTCAAGTCCCTTGTTTACAATCAAAATCTGAAGATAACCCAATTCGCCAAATCTGGCAGAATCGAAGAATCCATCAGAATTTTTGAAAACACGAAGAACCGCAACACAGTCACTTACAATTCGATGATCTCAGCCTACTCAAAGAATAGCAAAGTTGGTGATGCAAGGCGCCTATTCGATCAAATGCCGTTCAAGAACTTGGTTTCCTAGAATTCCATGATCGCTGGGTACTCTCACAACGACCATGTTTGTGAAGCTGCCCAGCTCTTCGATGAAATGCCTAATAGAGACATCTTTTCGTGGACTCTAATGATAACTTGCTACACCTGCAATGGGGAGCTTGAGAAGGCGAGGCATCTCTTCGATTGGATGCCGGATAAGAAAGATCCAGCCTGTTGGAATGCGATGATCGCGGGGTACGCAAAGAACCGGCAGTTCGATGCCACACATAGACTATTGGATGAGATGTTGGCCAAGGACTTGGTTTCACGGAATTCAATGTTAGCAGGGTACACCCAGAATGAAGAGATGAATTTGGGTTCAAAATTTTTTGATAAGATGCCAGTCAAAGATGTGGTTTCTTGGAATTTGATGATCGATGGGTTTGTCCAGATTGGTGATTTGGATTCAGCTTTCCAGTTTTTTCAGAGAATTCTTTGTGCTAATGTTGTTTCATGGGTGACATTGTTAAGTGCATACACAAGGAATGGTCAGATTACCAAAGCAAGAGGACTCTTCGATCAGATGCCAGAGAGAAATGTGGTCGCTTGGAATGCCACGATAACGGGTTATGTGTAGATCGAAGAAGTAGAAGAGGGTTATTGGCTTTTCTCCGAAATCCCGAAACGGAATTCTGTCACATGGACGACAATGATTAATGGGTATGTTCGTGTTGGGAAGCTTGATGAGGCGAGCGAATTGCTTGAGAGGATGCCTTTCAAAAACGTGGCAGGGTATGTTCAAAGCATGAGGATAGATGATGCTCGACAGATTTTTGAGAAAATTGGGTGCCGGGACTGTGTGTCTTGGAATACTATGATTGCGGGTTACGCCCAGTGTGGAAGAATGGATGAGGCAATGAGATTATTTGAGCGGATGCCAAAGAAGGACATTATTTCATGGAACACTTTGATTGCCGGTTTTGCGCAAGAAGGAAACATGGATAGACCACTTAGAATTTGCGAGGAGATGGGCGCGCGGAACACAGTTTCTTGGAATTCTCTTGTTTCAGGATACACCCAAAATGGGGTTTATGCTGATGCACTTAGGTACTTTCTATTGATGAGGAGAGAAGGTCTGAAACCAGATTGGTCGACATATGCCCGTGGTGTCAGTGCTTGTGCCAACCTTGCTGCTCTACAGATTGGGAAGCAGCTGCACTATCTCATTTTAAAAAGTGGCTACACAAATGATTTATTCATTGGGAATGTGTTGATCACCATGTATGCGAAATGCGGAAGGATCTTGTTATCAAAGCAAACGTTTGATGAAATGGATGGTGTTGATATTGTTTCTTGGAATTCCTTGATTGCAGGGTATGCATTGAATGGTTGTGGAAGCGAGGCCATTGGTCTCTTTCAAGAGATGGAGCGTGCTAGGGTGGGCCCAGATGAGATCACCTTCATCAGTGTTTTAGCTGCCTGCAGTCATGCTGGAATGGTTGATGGTGGATTGAAATTATTTGATTCCATGACGAAGAATTACTTCATTGAACCAAATGCAGAACACTATGCTTGTATGGTTGATTTGCTTGGCCAGGCGGGTCGACTGGGGGTAGCCTATAAGCTAGTGATGGGAATGCCAATTGAAGCAAATGCCGGCATATGGGGTGCACTTCTCGGAGCATGCCACGTACACCAGAACCTAGAGCTGGCGAAGTTTGCCGCTGAGAAGCTTTTTGAATTCGAACCACATAAGACTTCGAATTATGTGCTTCTGTCAAACATGCTTGCGGAAGCCGGCCGATGGGATAAGGTAGAGAGAGTGAGGATGTTGATGAAAGGCAGAGGAGTGCAGAAGCAACCTGGGTGCAGCTGGATTGAG
The DNA here is from genome assembly GCF_029962835.1 of Magnolia sinica. Taxonomy (NCBI): domain Eukaryota; kingdom Viridiplantae; phylum Streptophyta; class Magnoliopsida; order Magnoliales; family Magnoliaceae; genus Magnolia; species Magnolia sinica. The sequence continues at coordinate 6,102,429 of NC_080584.1, read as the reverse complement.
GTTAAGAACCAGCTGCGCGCATTCTTTGCTGATGATTGGACGCAGCCACGGACGGCTGAGATCTGCAAAATGTTGAAGGCATTGACTGCGCAGATGAGAAATATGGGGTGCATGCCGGATGTTGATACGTCTCTGTTCAACTATGGGTGATTAGAGATGAATCTCTAACTATGCAGGAGAGGAATTGCTTCAGTTTGCAATAGAGGAATGGCACCATGAAGCAGCTGCTAGATGGCGATCAGGACCGTTGATTCTGTTGGGCGATCATGTGGATAGACCATATCACAGTAAGCAACACGATCAGATTGGGTATCTCTCTATTTGACTGTGGATGATTAGTGACGAATCTGTGGTGAAACAAAGAGAGGGAAACTCAACCCACATAGGCATCAACCGAGGAACAAAACAAATTTATTTCGTTCCATTTTTAGTCAAATTGTAAGGATATTAAATTAGTAATGCCAAATCAAAAGGGGTGGAGGGGATCCAGATTTGTGTCTCGTTTTTCAGCTGCCTCGAAACCCTCTCTCTACAGTGCCAGCGCCAACTACTTCTCGATGCAACTTTTGACTGCTCTTCATTCAAATCAGTGGTACTTCCTTCCTCAGCTGCTTCTGCAAGCTCTATTTGTTCATCAATCAGGTAATCAGGCAATATATCATGGGCAAGGCAAAAGGCCAGGTAGAACCATCTCTGTGCTATAAATATAGATTATTCATAAGCACAATGTGGTAAGCCCAACCTCAGAAAGCAATTGATAACCATTAAAAAAAAACCCTCCAAATTCATTATGTGGCTCACACATGGTTGGATAGGCCTGCCTTTTGTGTATCTAACTAGCATGGAGGACAAACCTGATGGACATGTTCGATGGCATGCACATGCCCAAGTGCGCCCTACATCTATATATGGTTCACATTGATTCTTAAGGGACCATGGTTTTTTCGGTTGGGTAGACTAATGGATTTGAGGCCTAAAGCATTTTTAGGATTGAACAACATTATTCGAGTCTTGACCTACTGAGTCATTCTGAGTCTTCATTGGGTTTTGAGTTGTTCAGTGGTATTCCGATTCAATTATGAGTATCGAGTTTTTGAACTGTGGATGGGATGGTTAGAATTGGCTAACCTAAGTGCTTGTAGAGAATCATTAGCAATAAAAATTGATTGTTTAACTTGTATCTGCTGATGATCTGTGCAACATATTGTGGCTTGCCTGTGAGTGATCTGGTCTAATTTTTATACCAGGTGATCTTCTTAGCACACCTATTTCTCAATGTTTAAACTAGATTGGGGGCTGAGAGCGGGATGATGTAGCTTGAATACATTTATATGCAAACCATCAACCAACCATCAACCACAACAATAAATCAGATTCATTCTTAATGGTTTGTTTTCCAAATAGGTTAAGGATCTTCTAGGGTTATATGCAAAGGAGCATCATATTCTAGTCACGAACAAACCTCAACAACTGAGAGAGGTGGAAATCTTTGTTTCATTCAAGGTACAATTTGTGTTCTAATTACAGATTTGTATTAATTATAAAATCACTAACTTGTAAACACTTTACACCATGTGCTTGGATAGAAAAATGGTGTAAAGTGTTTGCAAGTTGTAAAGTTTGCACCAAAAGGTTCAGAATTGTTTAAAATCTATACACCCCAACACCTTTTTTCTTTCAAATTTATAACAGTAATTTCTAGTTCACAAGAGCCTGTTACCAGTACCCAAACACAGAAAACTGTTTACTAATTAAACACTTTACCAGTTAGTCAAACATTATAGAATGAAACAGTTCACCTTAGAAACTCAAATAGTTTATATGTGGGATTCAAGAAACATCCTAACAACTCCAAAGCTTTTCATTCTGCCACTAATGTTTAGTAACCTGGATTTTCAATCTATGAAATCTAGAAACTATCTTGGCAAACTGGATTTGGAGGTGTGGAGAAGGCATGTACTGCTCTCCATAAGTAAAAATTTTGAAAAATACAGCTGTATTAAAGAAGATTTCAAATCCTCGCAAGCTAAGCTTTTAGAGAAGATTTGAGAAGTGGGCAAACACAATATCTTGGCCTGCATCTGGATTTCAATTCAAAATGCCCCAAAATCCAAGCTGCCAAATGACCCCTAAATTTATACTAGGGCAATAATGACCCCTAAATTTATACTAGGGCAATCAAAGCGACCCACCACAAGATAGACCTAGATTTCATTTCTTTCAACAAGTCAACATATGGCCTAATCACTATGACAGAGAACTGAGACTCAAAATCTAGAGGCCAAATTGGTGTTCAATAGGCAATTTCAACTAAGATATGGACCAAGTTTTCAAACCAATGTTTTCAAATTTCACAGGAAAAAAAAGAAAAAGTTTCAGCAATATTAAAAGAAATGGCCATAATAAAGTGCAATAAAAATTATTGAAAAGTTGGGAAAAATCAATAGAACCAACCAAGAGAAAATCAAGCATGATTTTAGGGAAAAAATGCACTCAATGGAAATTTTGGTTTACTTTATGGTAATCATCCATTTTTCTTTTCTGAAAATTCCTCCAATAGAATGGTTAGGATTGCCACCTCTGTGATTTTTGGCATATGGTTCTTCCAGAGTATTGTGTACATGATTATTGTTTTGAAGCTCGTACACGTTTGCCATATATACTAAGAGCCGGTCACTGATATATCAAGTGAAAGGAAGTGACAAGAGCCATAGTCTAGGCAGATCTGTTTTTGTCTCTCTTATGCATTCATGGAAATTTGATTAATTTACAGTTTATAGCTAATCCAACAGTTCCTTCCATGTTAAGTGAAAGGAAGTGACAAACCATAGTCTATGCAAATTTTCTTTTCTTCACTCGTGTATTCGTCCGAATTTTGTTTGACTTCTAAAGTTTATAGCTAATCTGCACCATTGGACGTTGAGTGCTTTATGCTAGTTCCCTATGAGTTATGCTCAATCGTTGTTATTAGGTTTCTTGATTAAAATCAAAGAGTTTTATTTCCCTATGAATGTAAGTACATGTGTAGCTATAATCTTGGGCCTTGGATTAAATGTTGTGTTTTATCTTTTGAACAGGTTTCATTTGAATTGACAGAGTATTTGGAACAGCATCCAGAAGTATCTAGCTGGGGGATTGGGATCTCTAGTTTTAGAAAAAAAATGCCTTGTTTCAAGATTACCATGGACTCAAAACTTTCAGACAGGTGTTTTTTTTTAAAAAAAAATAAATAAATTTGTTCCACACTTTGAATTTATTTCTATAAAGGCACCCATCTCTGATGTCCATTGTTTCTTTTGATGTTCATTCTTTTTAAATAAGCCACAGTTATATATATATATATATATATATATATATCATATGGCTTTTTCATTGTTGAAATTTAATGTCTCAAGTAGTTTAGTCTAGGAGCTTATTTACATTGATTACAATCTTATGTAGCTTATATTCTTGTATTTTCATGTTAGCAGATGTTGTTTACTTGTTTCACGTGACTCATGCATATGGGATGCAAAGAATATTCCCTACAAAAATCTGCATGATTCTGCTCTTGGATGTGTTGCTAGAGGTAGCTGTGGTGCAGCCCTGCAGATGGCACTATCAGGCTATGGGATCTAGCTTTGCAGTCAGATTTAGAGATGAAGAATGCTGGACCTGAAATCCCCATGAACCAACAACCCAATTCTCTGAACACTGACCAAGCAGGCACCATAGGTATAGGCCAGTTCTATATATTCAAGGCTTTAGACTTTAGACGCTTGGTGGATCCTGTTTAGATGTATTTACTAGATGGGTGCTTTCAAGGTAAAGCATTTAGATAGAAGTATATTCAGGAGTCAGGACATAGCATAAGTAACTTAAAAAAAAAAAAAAAAAAAAAAAAAAAAAGAAAATAAAAGAAGAAAAAAACATTATATAATTCTTATTTGTTTACTTTGTTTTCATGGCGAAATCCCCTGATTTTCATTGAAGTATGAATCTAGTGACTATCATGTAATACAATATCTTTATTTTTCTACAAGCAGTTTGATTATTTTAAAATCGGTAGAACATTATATATCCTTTCCTAGTCATAATGTAATGTTTTTTTTTTTTTTTTGTTATGTTGATATGTTTAATTCTTGTTTCATTTTTCAGTGACTACAAAACTACATTGTCATCATGCAAATCAATGGTAATTCCCAACTGTCCTTGTTTATCCCAATTGAATTAAAATTCAGTAATTCTTTAATTGTATTACATCGGGACCTTATAATTCCTGTTGTTGTTAATAAGAAGACTCATTTCTCAGACTGTTAGTAGGTGTTTGTACAATTCAGGAGCTGACTCTCATATGAATAGTTAGTGCATTCCCAACCAACATCAAGGAGCTCAATGCTCATAAGCAATCCCACGGGGTATTTTCGTGTTTCATCTAGCAATAGGTTAAGAAGCTCTTGCCTCTGGTGTTGGTTGTTGTTGGTGGGATAGCAACCCTTTCAGGGAAATAGATATTCCCAGTAATATTCCAAGAAACATTAAAATCTGAAAATCTCCTCAGAAATTTCTGAGAATGAGATTTGTCACTATAGAAATAAGAGGATACTGGTTCCTAGGCCATAGCTATTCAGTCGTACTTTGTTCATGATACCAGATTCTTAGCTGTCCATGCAATGGCTGTTATGTAATTGGACTGCTTCTATTCGGTTTGGATGAGTACAATATACGAGTGAACCTTCTCATTGTATGTACATTTTATTACCATGGTGGATCCTCTTTAGAAATTGTAGATGCTAATCTAACTCTAGTTGCTGGAACCTTCTATTTAAGGTGCCTTGCCCTCTCTTGCTCCCTCCTGCACTTCCCAGGCTCTTAAACTTGCTTCTGTTTTGCAACTAACACTTCCCTTCTCCTGCCCCCACGCCCAAATCTACACTTTGTGCTAACTTGGCTCTCTCACAGATTAGGTAAACCAATTTTTTGATGTGAATATTTGGATGTGTTGTCGAAACAAATTGCAATTATTTGTACTTATAAACTGAAATGACCAAATTGTAATTTCCTTGCTTCTAAATGTACACGTCAAGTCATGGTATATTGTTTGGGTGTTGATTATGTCAGAAAAATGAATTTAAAACATTCACTTGTGTTTTCTCAAATTGCAAATTTAGTTGCATAAGCAGGCAATATACGTACCTTTTCTGGAAAGAAAATCTGGATATATGGTAATCATAGGACTCAAGAAAATGGCTGGTAATAAAAACTCTAGGAGGAAAATGGAAATCAAAGAAATGATGCTCATAACAGAGCTCCAAATTGTTCAATAAGAAATGATTAGGCAAGTGGGCAGCTAAAGAGTTTGGTAGCTAATGGGAACTGTTCTAAGGATAGGGTCATTCATGTGACAATTATTTGTGATGATTTAAAGAACAAACTCATGTGAACTACAAAACAGTTTTATGTGTTGACTAAATGGACAGGTTACAAATCCTTTCTTAAAAAGCTAGGCAGTTCATATGAACTTAGAATCTTTATTTTCTTGAAACAATTTTTTTTTTTTTTAGTTGAAGTCATCAACGTAATATTTTTAATTGGTTTGATTATCAGAATCCCCTCAAATGGAGTTCAAAATAGCAACATATTAAGGTATGTCCCTTTCTTAGTTTTTCTCATGTCATAGTTTAAGTACATGAACTGTAATTTTTAATGAATTCTTGCCTGTTTGAGTTTTCTCTTTGACAGGGTGAAGAAGAAGAGTGTTAATGTTCATTTTCCATTCTTCTTTATACTTGGAAGTTGGGTTTAATATTGCTCAAGTCATTAGGGTATAACCCATGTATGGAGAATTTCATGTTTCCATGCTCGGGCCGCCAACCAAAAACAGAGTTCTCAACCTGTGGCTGGTCATGATGTGAGCTTTTGTGTTATTTGGATGGCAAAGAACCATCAATTCCACAAAACAATTGTTAACATTTTTTTTTTTTTTTTATAGTTGTTGTTGTTCTTGTTGTTATTGGGGTATGTTGATGAATAGTTTTGATTGCTTTTTCATTTTTGATGGTTAAATTCTTTATCACATACCATTGATATCATAATGTCAAGTCAGGAAAATGACTAGAAGTTCTTTCCTTTTTTTTTTTTTTTTTTTTTTTTTTTTCTTTCTTTCTTTGCTAAAATTTTATCTGAAATGTTTTTAATTGTTGTGTTTCAAATGGTTGTAGGGGAAAAGAAGTGCGTTCTGTACTGGTGGTGATGTTCTAAATATGGCCCATTTTGTAATCGCCAGTAGATGTCTGTTTTCTAGCTTGCGACAAATCCTTTAATGACAAGATATAATACATTGTAATAGACTTTTGTAGGTGATGTTAAGTCAATGTACCAAACGTTTTATGAAACTCAGTTTTGGATCTTTGTCTGATGTTTTTTTACTCAATTGCTATGGACTACTTCCATTTTTTGGAGAATTGAGCATTGTTAATGACAATCGTAATGCTTGGTTTTTTAATTAATCAAATTGTGGGTGCTAATGATCCAGGATGTTTGTCAAGCAGGTACACAGTGAAAGAAACAATGTCGTATTTTGTTCTCTCTCTCTCTCTCTCTCCCCCTTTTTGACAGTTTTCTGATTCATTTTGGCTATTGGATTGGAATCTTAGATTTGGTTGGTCATGTATTGGTTGTTTATATTGTGGATCAAATTCGTGCCTTAGAGAATGAGATGCTTTTGAGAACACGGAAGTAACATTTTTTAGGTCTTAAATATATATATTTTAAAAAATACAGGGTGCAATTGAATTGAAAAAATAAAGTAAAATTATTGCCTAAAAATAATGCACACCTTCCCTAGTTATTACCGGCGGCCAGCAGAATACATCGGCAAAAAAATAGAATGGGCGCCAGCAAAAAACCGTTAAGGTACGCCGGTCAAAAATGCAGTGAAAGGGTGATTACGCCGGCAAAAGACTTGCCAACACATCCCTTTACCGGCGCTTTTTTAGCCTTTGCCAACGCTTTTGACCGCCGGAAAATGTCTTTTTTAAATTGTCACTATCATCACCTGGCACAAAAAATGAGCCGGTCTGCTCATCAGCTTGATGACGCTGTTAGAATCAATAGATAACCAACAGTCTGACTCGATGGGTAGTTTTGAGTTATTGAAACTTTGGCGAGTTGGGTCGAGAATCGACCCCATGCCCGGCGCTTGATCCAACTCGGGCTAGAGGCATGTTTGTGTCCTACCAGCTAAGGTATACTGGTTGCTATATCTCTTCTCAGCCGCCTCATTCTTCAACAAGCACACAGTTAGAGATCTCTCCTCCCACTACTTTGGAGCTCACGGTTTCACGTTCTATTTCACTCTCCAATGGAGTTCTTTTCACGTTTCCCTCACGGTAGTATTTAGCCTTGCAAGTTGGTCTTTGCTGGTTCACACTGGGTGTAAGCTAGTGATGTGTTCCACTACAAAACACTAGTGACGTGTTCAGCTACAAAACACTAGTTTTCTCGGAGCCTCTTGCTCACATCTCTCATCAAAGGGTGTTATTCTATAATGTCTGTCCAGCCGGTCCCCTGCTAACCTGAGCAAGCATTCAAATATGTCCCACATTCATTTGCAAAGGTGGTACTTACGGAGTTTGCAAGCATTCAAACATATTTGAGCAGGCATTCAAATATGCCCCGCATTCATTTGCATAGGTTGAAGATCACATCAACTGATGTTCCTTGCAAATAGGGCATATCTCATCAATGGAGTTTGCATGGTCCAACTGACCAATGTTCTGGATTAGTTATTTAACCATGGGCCCCACTTGTCAAATCCTGTCTGAACAGACTCAGCTCAGTCTACTCAATTGGGTCAGTTATTATTGTGAAAAGGGAAACAACTTCACACCAGACTTGGATGTATCAAGGGCTGTACAATACCTAAAATTTTAGATACAAACATTACTACGTTTTGTTGTTAAAGACTCGAAAAAAGGCTTGACCAAGCTACACGACTAGACAGATCATGCTACTGTGCGCCTTGCATATACAGGCCAACATGTCATATACAAGACATCTGGGCCATTAATATGGTTGGCCCCCACATTGAATTACAAAACTGCTGCTTGAGATAGATGTGGATGTGTATAAACTCCAATGTCGAATATTTAAAACCACCATTAGTTTTAGCATGCCAGCCTGTTTAAGACCATGATTCTGCCACTGCAATAGGAGTAGAATTTCCAAAATCCATTAAAGAAAAAACCGGTTTATGCAGAGGCAAAGCGGAAGACAGGATAATGTGTGTCATGGAGTGCACCTGCTGTCATTTCTAGATGAAATGGAGCTGCTGGAGCACTCTCCCATAGAGAGACATTCAGCTGGAGTTTAAACATAACTCAATGCTGAGATCGCTAGCTGCACCATTTGTTTTCAATGACTAATTCCCACACCCAACCAAATGGCAAAGAAAAGTTTGCGAAACATAAAAGAGGAAGATTAAATAGAGATCTGTAACTGATCATAACAATATTCAGCACAATTAGTGTACAAGAATGGGAAGAAACCCTAATCCCTGTTAGGATGATTTGTATATTAGATGATCGCTGAATGCAGGTGGGTCACCCCTTAATGATGTGGGGATGATCAACTACATTTAACATGTTCAAAGGACACATCTCAAGGCTCATATGAACCACTGCTGCCTATCAAAACTGTGGGCCACAGAAGCTACGCTACCTGCATATAACCGCTAATGACAAAAACAGAGAATAATCATCCTAGGGTTCTGAAAGTGTAGTGTATCTTATCAAAAGGTGCCACCGTGACGGTTAGGCGGCCATCGGCTATCTGGTCATGCAGCCACAAGCTTTGTAAGTCACCGAGGGTCAGATTACAATTCATCATGGGACTCTGACTCTGCACTGGCGTCCGTGTCAGATGAAGCGGAAGGATCTCCTGTAGGTTGTTCAGTTTGGGAAGAGCTGTCCTCAGTAGTAGAGTTGGTGGTGCTTGTGTTCTCCTCTCCACTCTCAGTTTCTTCTTTTGGAGGTTTCTCGATCTTCGGCTTTGGCTTGGGGATTCTGTTGATGCTTGCAACCTATACGAATATGTTTCTCGTTTCCATAAGCAAAATTGATAGAATTTGATGAAATACAGCTTGTTCATGATGAAATATATGAAATTCAATGGAGTATTTGCAGGTCCCTATAAACTGAATTTCATATGGTTGGTCATTGGGAGATTATACCACGTCTTCCCCAATGGATGGATTCTAACCATTCCACTGGGACCCTGGTTAAGTGTGAGGCATTGGTTTCTCATTCTACGATTTGCATTTTTATGGCTAGGGTCATCCGATGGGGGAGTTTGGGGCATGGCTCATCAAATGATATTACTCACGAGATCAACAGCTTGGGGCACACCAGTAACACCGTTTCTTTTTGTCAAGCATTACATGATACCCCTCCTCTATTATGGGTTAGTTGTGGGTAGAGGCGAATTTGCATTTACCTTGTCTTGGAGGTTGAATGCCTTGTCATACACTTCATCTGATGTGAATATCGGTGTGCTTGATGCAGCAGCCCTGTCAAAGAACCACAATACTGAAATTAGCAGAGCTGGTTGTAAACGAGAAAACAAGGTATAATTTTGTCTTGATTTAATATTAAAGCTTCACACACACATACAAAGCCTGGAATAGAAAATATAATGAACTTGCAAGTCATGATTCTATTTGAGTGAAAAATAGCTCTATTTGCAAATGCAAACGTAAGAGCTATATATGGTATTCAGCCATTACTTGCATGTTAAAATAGATCTGGTGCTGGATGCTTGGGTAGCATGAAATGATCAGGAACTGGCTAAATATTTGTCGATGTAATCTAAATGCCTAAAAGCATAAGCTAAACTACATAACAGTACAAGAGATCCTAAGCATCCCAAGCTTATTTAACAATGTATATACTCATTATGATAGAAAATGAAAAATAAAAAAATGAAGGAGATCCATAACATTCTGATATCTGCTGCCGATAACAAAGCAGATACAAAGAACTGCTACACTCAAAATGACTGTTTGGTCTTGGGAATATCAATTTCAGAGATCTTCCGTGTTGTCCAATAGTGTTTTCTATCAACTTATATGAATGAATACAGGGATCCATATCAGCACAATAATATGTGAAAATGTACCATTTAGATGCGCTTGATATCTGGGCATTGATAATCCCAAAAAGGAAAAAGCGATGCATATCATATTTAAAAATAATCCATCTAAGAAGGCACTTTTATTAAAGGAAAGAAAATCCACAGTGCATTATCGCTTATAGAGGCTGAGAACATAGCCATATAATGCTGAGTGTCATCGACACCACTAGATGCACAGTGGACTAACAATCACTCTGTTTTAGCAATAATCAGGTTACTACCATCCACCAAAATACTTCCATGCAAAGTCAAAGTGAATTGATACCAGATCTCTCTCTACAGAAGGGGTTTAATGATTTGATACTACCCAAGTAAGAGATTTTTGCAACCCCTTTACTAGAGTACCCGGAGCTCATTCAAAAGTCATCACTGAAAACAGAACAATTTGAGAAACTGGGGATTTTATGATCTCGAGGAATGTTCTATGGGCTCAAAAGCCAGAAGCACCAGATCCTGATATTCTAATGTTTTCCTAGATTGTTCCCTAGCAGTTGCTAGTGTTCTTTGCATGAATCAAGTAGAGTTGTTTGCATTTTCCCTACTGGCTCAACTTTTAACTGACTTTAGAACAATCGTCTACACAAGAAAGATCCATCGATGAACAGAAAACTTGTTTGCTTCTTTCTTTCTTTCTTTCCCCAATTTTTAAAAAGAAAATAGCAACATATTCATGATAAGGATGATTAACAACTCTTGCCTAAAATGACTACTCAACACAGCAGATTCTTTCAAACAAAGAGTGGCACATACATCTTTTGTTGGGCTTCCTTCTCTTCTAACCATGTCTTGAACTTGTCAGCCTCAGTCACAACCTGAAAGCAAATATCATTTATATGTTATCAGTATAAACTTCCTTTATCCAAGAGGTAAAGCTCTAACTCATGATTAATCCTTAGATTAAACATAATAATAATAAATAAAGGGGGAAAAAAAAGAGAGGGAAACTTCACAGTTTAGAGCTCATACCTCATCTATTCTGGCTTTAGGTACCCAGGGTTTGTCCTTCTCCCAGCCACTTACAATCTGCAGGAGATGAAACAAGTAGAAGTCAAGGCAACAGGCATCTGCAACATCGGAATCTAGGTGTTTCCGGCTAAAACAACCAACTGATTAGGTGCTGGTTGTAGGACATATGATGGAGAGGAGAAATCAGACTGCAAAAGAGAGTGGGCTGGACTGACTCAGCCTGCAATAGCTCAACCCACTTTGGGCTGAAGCCTAGAAGACCATGGGCTGGACCTAGACCCAAAAAGACAGCAGGCTCTGACCAACTTATTCAACACTATTGGGCTGGGCTTGAGCCTGGAATGGATCCTCAGCTATAGGATTGGTCTTGGCCTATGCCCAGGCATTTAGCTCATGGTCTGGAATGACAATCCTTAACCCAGCTTGGCCCATCTATACCCCAACACTAAGAATCATGATTCAGCTTATGGAATAGAGGTGATGAATCAATGGGGATATGGAAAAAGACAATGTGGATTCTGGGTTAAAAGAAGCTTTTTTTTTTTCACTTTCCTAGGTGTTTCCAATTGCTCCTCGTTGTTGCTAGTTGCATGAAATGAGCAACAAAGAAGCATGGTAAAATAAAATTCTAGTCTCAATTTGAAAAGAAAAAAAAAAAAAAAATGTTGAATGAAAATTTATCTCCAATTCTAAAAATAAGCTGTTAAAATGGAATAACTTCCTATAGGTTGCCCCTCTTGGATGTTCCATGCGGTAAAGAAGATTGGCAAGAAAGTAAAGAAAGATGTGAAAAAATAAAATAAAATTAAAGAACATATTTATCAACTAAATCTGAGTTGCAGTTTCCTACAGAAATAATCATGAATAGTAGGTTATTCATGCATAAACAGAGACAAGTCCCAGTTAAATGGATCTCTCAGTGTACTTGTGCTGTTTTAAGTTGCTGATAAATAAACAAAACTTTAGAGCATTTTTGCAATTTCTGAATTACATTGAAAAGTCTTTATTCCTTTCGTTTTTTGTTTTTTTTGTTTTTGTTTTTTTCTGTATGCATTTGTAAAAGGATAAAGTATCTCCCTTTCTTGATTTCTATAACTCAGTCCATGGAATGGGTCTGAATTTGGGAATTTCAATCCCCTTTTGGATTTATCAGTGATGACAAAGAAGCCAAAACGTATCAGCCCATCCATATGCTCCATAAAGCAGTGTTGTATATCATTCAAGATAACTCCATACTATCACAGCACGCTACTAGTCACTATCTTAAGTACCTTTTGCAGCCCAGCCAGAAATTTTTGAGCATGTTCAGATGCCGCAGGGCGTGCACTTAACTCATTCAATCTGCATAAAATAGTCAAACATTGGGATATATTCCCTTCCTCGAAAACGAAGCCTTTTTAGAACTAATTGCAAAGGAACAGACCTGAAGAATATTGGATCACCAATAGCTTTTAGCGTGTCTAGTCGTTCTTGGAACTCGGTTGCAGAAGCATCCTCACCATCAGTATATAGCCATTCTTGCACCTGAAACCATAACATGTGGAAGAATTAAAAAGGAGTTAAGAATCTATCCATAATGGCAAAGATAGGTCATTTACAAAGAGATCTGAGAAGAGAAATCGAAAAACAAGGAAAAGGCACAGATTACAAGAGAGCGAGTCTCTAATCGATAGCAATGGTCTAAGCCCTGAGGAGCACCAAGCAAAGCTTTACCTCCTCAAGTTTCTTTATGAAGGACTGACGCTCCTGTTCAGTTGATATTTTCTGAATGTCCAAAGAATCTTCTAACTGGCAAAAGAAACAGTGGCAACATCGAAAGAAACATCATGTAAGTGAAAAAGTCAACTTCAAAGGATCTTGCTACAATCAAAAGAAAGAAAGACAAAACAGGTTACTTGGTCCTAATGAATGGAAACTGTAATGAGTTACAAAATGAGATCTTGTGAAACAAGAAATATCATTTCTAACCCTAGACAGAAGACTCAGTGCATGTTGTTTGCAGATGACAGTTTAGATTGACAAGACGTGGAAAGGCATAAACACAAAGCTAGATTGATGGAGGGGTGCGCTAGAATCAAAGGATTTAAAATTAGTTGGAATAAAACAATATATAGATTGTAATTTTAGTAACAATAGGAGTGAAAACAAGGAATTAGTTAAAGAGTGCTGACCAAGAAATTTCCCAAAATGACCACTTTTGATACTTTAGGTGAATAGTTCATGAGTTGAAAGATTGAGAAGGATGTTGCCCACAAGATTCAAGCCATGGTATGCCAAATCGGTTACGTATTGGCCGTATCGGCCGATACGTAACGGTAACGGTGCGAACCGTTACCCGTTTCGGGGCCGAAACGGCCGATTCGATTTTTTGTACCCGTATCGGCCGATACGGGACCGATACGGGCGTAACGGGCCGTAACGGGCCGTAACGGGCCCGTAACGGGCCCGAAACGGTAACTTTTTTTTTAGCTCTGTTTTTGTTGTTTTTTTAAAACATCTTGCTTCCAAACTGTTTCTAAGTCCTTCTACTACTAATTTCGACCAACCTTAGCTAGGTATTTGATAGAAAAATACATTATAGTATAGATTTTTTTGAATCAAAGCTCAGTGGGCCATTTTTCAGAAATTCGTCAAAAATAGGTATTTATACTTTTTTTAATATATTTTGCTGTTTTAATCATGTCATATGATGTGTTAATCATAGTAGAACATGTTAATGTGCATTTTACAGATTTGGGGTGCCATTTAATAATTTTTTAATATTTTTTTCTATTTACGCATGAATTTTGGCCCCTTTTTTTAAAATTCGAAAAATCAGTTTTTAATGGTTGTTTTGCTGTTTTAATCATACCATTTGATGTATTAATCATAGTAGAACATGTTAATGTGCATTTTACAGATTTGGGGTGCCATTTTATATTTTTTTAATATTTTTTTCTATTTACGCATTTATTTTGGCCCTTTTTTTGAAAATTCGAAAAACCATTTTTAAATGATTCTTTTGCTGTTTTAATGATGTCATATGATGTGTTAATCATAGTAGAACATGTTAATGTACATTTTACAGATTTGGGGTTCCATTTTATATATTTTTTATATTTTTTTCTATTTACGCATTTATTTTGGCCCTTTTTTTGAACATTCGAAAAATCATTTTTTAATGATTCTTTTGCTGTTTTAATGATGCCATATGATGTGTTAATCATAGTAGAACATGTTAATATGCATTTTACAGATTTGGGGTGCCATTTTATATTTTTTTTATATTTTTTTCTATTTACGCATTTATTTCGGCCCTTTTTTTGAAAATTCGAAAAATCATTTTTTAACGATTCTTTTGCTGTTTTAATGATGCCATATGATGTGTTAATCATAGTAGAACATGTTAATGTGCATTTTACATATTTGGGGTGCTATTTTATATATATTTTTTATTTTTTTCTATTTACGCATTTTTTTCGGCCCTTTTTTGAAAATTCAAAAAATCATTTTTTAATGATTCTTTTGCTGTTTTAATGATGCCATATGATGTGTTAATCATAGTAGAACATGTTAATGTGCATTTTACATATTTGGGGTGCCATTTTATATTTTTTTTTCTATTTACGCATGAATTTTGGCCCTCAAAAATAATTGCAAACACCTAAATGTAAGATATTTTCATATTACATTTATTCTAATATATCTATCATTGATAGTAGATAGTTAGAAAATTAAATATATGAATTTTGTAGTCAAATTCAGGTTATCTGGTTCATAAATTCATCAGACAGTCCGATACAACTTCTCACTAAAGAGTGGACCGTTACACCACCATAAACATGTTCCAATTTATAAATGAATGCATATTTGGAATGCTTAGAATATTCTGGATTTAATCCATATTTTTTCATATTTTTTTGGCAAAAAAAAAATTTTGCACCGTTTTGGGCCGTTACGCCCCCGTATCACCGTTACGCCCCCGTATCCGTATCGGTTTTGGAGGTCACCGTTACACCAACCGATACCGATACGGGATACCTTGATTCAAGCTAGCGGGAAGAAATGGAGATGTGCCCTCTGGAGCTTTATGTGAGTGTCATGTACCACTCAAACTGAAAGGAAAATTTTATAGGCTAGCTATAAGACAGCCATGCTTTATGGGACAAAATGTAGGGCAATTAAGGAACAGCATGTTCATGGGAAGTGCTGAAATGAGGATGTTGAGATGGATGAGTGGCAAGACAGGAAGGACCAAATTAGAAATGAATGTGTTCGAGGAAACTTTGGAGTAACACAACTAGGTAATAAGATGAGGGAAAGTAGATTTAGATGGTTTGGTCATGTGCAATGGAGACTAAGAACTTTGCCAGTTAGGACTGAGTTGGTACAAGTTAAAAGTCTCTAAAAGGGCAAGGGGAAGGCCCAAAAGGACATGGATGGAGGTAGTAAGAAAAGACTTGATGACCCATGGTCTAACTGAAGGGATGGCCCTTGACAAGTGGCATGTCAGAACAGGATTCATGTAGCTGACTCCAAGTAATTTGGATAAGGCTTGGATGATGATGATGACCTGCACAAAGGAAACAATACAATGGAGATTTTAATAAGGCTGGCAAAGGGCAGGGCCTGAGCCTAGCAAAATCAAAATTTTGAACAGGCCTGACCTGAAAACCTGCCCTGGGTCCAGCCCATTGCCAGGCCTAGATTTTAAGAACCCTTAACATGGGAGCAACCAAGATGGCAGAGTGAATTTTCTCTCTCAACCATACTTTCCTACCCAAAAAGTCATAACAATTATGGGTGGAAAAGAATGAAATAATGATTCCAGGGTCTCCAAGGATGGTCAGGCTTTTTTTTCCCTTCTTTTTTGAACAGTCTTAAAGGATGCTCAGACAAGCAACAAGAATTTCACAAACTTGAAAACGAGAACAATTCTAAAGATGGAAATATAAATTCTCAGTTCTATACCTCAAATACGATCACAATAACGACATAAATGAGAGGAATAGCAAACTTAACACAATCCAGAACCATCAACTATTGAAATCTGAAAGTAAGATGAGATACCCAAAAATGTTGACTAAAAAACCACACAACATGGCAATTGTCATCTCTTCAAAAAGCATACAATTTTATAACTTCGAACCTTTTCTTTTGTGGCATATATGTATTCCTCCAGGTTGTTTTTGAGTTCTGCAGTTCTCCTTCGCTCTGCATCTTTCTTATCCAGTGCCTCCAATCTGATCTTAGCTTCATCAAGAGCTTCTTTTGAAAGAGGCATTCCGGGGCCCACCGTTTTCTCCACTACCTATGTATGGAAGATGAAAATGTTAATGATGCGATATGATGGAAAAACGGTCAAATCAAAATGAGCCCAACTCACTGCACTCCTATGTCACACAACAGTACTTGATGGTGGGGGTGAACCCATTTTTGGGTAAGGAACCTCCCCACCAACAGTGGACCTTAACAAGAGGCATGAGGGAAGTGGGAAAGTGTTTGTTTCAGATAGTATATATGTATAGGAAGCAGGAGAAAGGGCAGCATAAGTTTGAAGCAGGAGGTTCCTGCAGCAGTGGGAGATCTTGGTACACTATACATTAGGAACACAATTTCCATTAGAAATTGCCTCCAGTCAAACTACAGTTATTTTCTATTACTGAATGATAGTGGTAGAATTCAGCTTCAAAGTAGCCTATCAGCTTTCACCTTCAGTTGGACCCTAAAGGTTCGCTTCTTCAACTTCTTTTCTGTAGCAACCTCTGTAGTACGTTGCTCCTCTACATTGGGGTTTGCTGTGTTATTAGTCTCCCCCTCAATATTCAAGTTGTCTTTGCTCCCATCTGAACTGTTCTCAGGGCTTGCCTCAGCTGACGCGTTAAGAGTGGCAGTAGTTGAATTCTCTGCAGTTAAATTTTTTACGGGAACTTCCACCCATTCTGAAATCTCAATGACAGCTTCTGCTCGATCGAGAGAAAGTATCCCACTTCTGCTCAGAGTGAAATGTAGATTTGCCTTGATGGGAGAAGACAGGTTGCGAGATGCATACCTGAAAAGGAACATAAAAGATAACACCATATTAAATGTTACCTAACAATGAGTGCCAATGTCTAAACATATCAAGGCAGGATTCAGCTCAGGATTTGTGTAAGTTAATTGCTCACCTTTCACTGGCATCTGTCAAACCAGACACTGCATACTGGGCAAACTTATCAGAAGAAATCCCAGGTGGCAATGCATCCAAACTCTCATAGCTAAGTGAAACTTCAAAATCTTTGTTATGCTTAATAGACCTGAACATCTGAATATGAAGTATATCCATACATGATTAGAAAGAAGCTGAGACTATTTTCTGAGTGTAATTTTAACATTTTTATTGTGGAGGAAGACATTCAAATTATGTTGCGCTTACCTTGCTGTTGAGCTTCTTCATTCGTGGTACAAGTAACTGTTTAGTGCTCTCATCTTTCAAAAGATCAGGACCATCTAATTCCATTATGAAACCATATGAAGAACCATCAATCATCCCTAGCTTACGATTTAGCTTGATTCCATCACTTAAATTAGCAGCATGAAGAGCTGCACCAAGCACTATAGCTTCATCAGCATCAAGGTGCTTGTCCAGATCCTGTCTCCCAAGAAATTCCTGAAGCTTTGCCTGTATGGAGAGAACAAAATTAAAACTGGGCCACATTGTCATCATGGATGAATTGTCAAAAGCTGAAATCCAGGCCCAAGTCAAGCATAAGCATGAGATGAAAATTTTGTGTCGGGTATCAGTTTTAAATTGTAAGGCATGCAAGGAATCACAAATATTCACGTACCCACAGAATGGTTTCAACTGGATCAAGCGGGCCATAAATCCTTGGAAATGAAGTGTTATATATACTAGTGGGTATTGCACGTGTGACGCGCGCGCGCACACAAAGAGATAGAGAGAGAGAGAGTTGCAGACTACACTTAGGGGAGCGTGGGTTTGGATTACACAGAGCAGGGGGGAGAAAGGGTTGTGCACTATTCACATGAAAAACTACAATGTAATGAATGCAAGAGAGGGTAAAATCTGAGCCTTTGATTGACTTGCAGGCTTGCAGCAGGAAAAGTCCAAGCCATCCATTGATAAGCACACAAACTTTCAAAATTCCCTAGATACACTAGAATATTATTGGGAATCCCTTTTAATGTCATGTTAAATGTCAAAGGTTACAACTCTCTTAAAACTAATTGTGTGGGCAAATATGTCTGTTTGCTCCTGTGTTACATGTAGAGATATATCAGCTTGGAAAAAGATAGAAAAGATTTCTTTAAAACAATAATTCTGGTAAATAAACTAGTTAAAATCACAATATAGCAATATTTACAGTAACAAATATAATATTATATATCAGAAATAATATTAAAGCATGAAAAAAAGTACTTTTCCACTTTTAAAACCTTTTTCTCTTTTTTAACACATTACATAGAAGACAAATTCTGTGTTAAATTAGCAGGCTGTCTCTACTTTTCCATCTCAAATCCCACAAACCACATAAATATTTTTTTTTCAATTGAGATAAAAACTCAATAATAGGAAGAAAAAGCAACATAAAAGGATAAAAAATTTAAAATATTCAATCCAGTTTGCTTGTGTCTGCGCGTGCACGGGCGCATATTCAGTCCGGTGACTCACGATTCAGTGTCATAGACTCATATTTTTATGAGCAAGGCTTTTAATGTGCAAAGCTGAATCTATAACACACATGTATAGGATGCATAAGCAAATATATGCCTGGATGTGCAAATGTATGTAAGCATGCATGTGTATAGACTGTGTGAATATACATGCATGCATACATCCGAATATCTTTATACATGTGTCTATATGCTTAATCACATGCTTTTTGCTGATAAAGAAGGCCAAAATTAGTTTCAGCAACCTAAAGAAACTATTGAAAGGGAAACCACTGTGTTTCCCGTTTGGTGTGCTGTTAAAGTTGAATCATATTCCATATCTTCATAAGGGAGAGATTTTTTTTTTTTTTTTAAATGTAAATCTAATAGTATGCCCTTGCCAAGTTCATTGAAGACATTGGAAAATCTCTTTTAGAATTTACAAGGAGCAGCTGTATAAATGCAAAACAATTTTGATCTCTATGGTGTTAAAAAAAAATTTTAAAAAATTAAAAAAAAATTAAAAAAAAAAAAAAGGAAAAAAAGCACTATCGATGCAGGCCACGGCCCATCCAAGATCATTGTATGGCTCAACAAGACATAGACCCATAGCCCACCATAGGCCCAACATGTTCTGATTTTTGGGTTGTTTATTTACAGATTTAAGTGTCTAAATCATGGATTTTAATTTACTATTTTTGAGTGATATGGGGGGCTGATTTAAAAATGTGATTGAAGATGTGATTTATGTGATTAAAGATCAATGTTTTAAATAGCGAATCGCGTGTAGAGTAGCGTTCACCCCTCTGAAGCATGAAGCATAAGCTACATAGCCTGTAGTATATGCTACATGCTACTTCTAGATTTTTAATCAAGGTCGTGCTTAGTTGCACCAATTTCATGATATTTTGGACCAAATTAGACTGATTAATAATAAAATTTAACAATATTTCATGATATTTGGTGCAACTAAACTCAACCTAAAATAATATAAGGTAATGATTAAGAGTAAATGTAAAGAAAGCAATGAAAATGATTTAATACTGTTACTTATATTATTTTTACTAAAAGTACTGAAAAATTAACTAATTTTATTGAAAAAAAAATGTAACAAATCATTGAAAGCATTAATTGATTTTAATGTTGTAGCGAAAAATTAATTGTAATGTGAGCAATATAGCGTGTAGGGTAGTCCATGTAGCATGTAGCGTAGGCTACACGTGACCTAAGCTATTTTTATGAGCTATGTAGCGTTAAGGCTAAGCTACGCAATGTAGCATAAGCTACACACTACATAGTGTAGTTATTTAAAACACTGTTTAATATATAAAGGGGATGTGATCGATATGATGGCAAATATGGGACTGATTTAAAGATATAATTACTTTCTATGTTTGCTTTTTATTATTAGGCTTCTACTATATTAAGGAAGATTAGATTGGTTTGAAATAAATTGTTATTGATTTAAAATCAATCTCTTAGTTGGGGATTTTAATTAAAGATTTATTTAGGATCTATAAAAGAGGGTAGTGGTGTAAAAGTTAATCATTCGATTTTTTGGTAAGTGTGAGTTTTCATGGAGTTTTTTTTAGGAGAAGAAAGTTGATGCCAATAAAGTTCTTTCCAGGAAATACTTCTTTATTTATTTTTTTACAATTTGGGCATCGAGATCTCATTGACTTGATAATTGGGTTGCACCAACTATTATATATTTTTGGCCCATACAGATTCATCTATAAGACATGCACATAACCAATGAAGACAGTGACCTGCAATTTCGGCACACGAGTTGAACCACCTATCAGCTCCACTGCATATATCTCATCAAGCTTCAACCCGGAATGCTTTAGCACTTCTTTCAAGGGGATAAGAGATTTCTCCCAGAGGTCCCCACATAGTTCTTCAAATTTCTCACGGGTTATAGTACTCCTGGATGATAACAAATAAAGGGGATCTATGAGAACATGGCTATTTCCGTCAGTGCATTACAAAACAAGAACAGAAAAGCATTTCAAGGTTTTTTCAGATGAAGAAAAAAGAAAAAACAGCAAACAACATCCTCTTACATCCCCTCTGTTAACTATTACCAATTTGTTAACTGTAAAAGTGATTATTACTTACGTTTAACAAGACAGGAAGTTGCATAGAGAAATCATGAAAATCAAATAATCAATGCTACACAAAAACAGGCTGCAGGAATGATAGTATTTACATGCATAGGAGAAATCAAAATTAAAACTCAACCTAATGAACAAAATGTAAGCATGAGTAACTAATCCACGGCATAATCACCACAGTTCGATTCATCATTCATCAGTATCAGCATAGCCTTTCTCCCAAGCAATTACAGGCAGCTTTTAATGTTAGATTGGCAGAAGTTTTTCTACTGGCTTCCACCAGATATCAAACTACCTCTTCTACCCAGGCTCTGGAACCATTCATGGCAGAAGCTTGCAAAAGATCTTTTCCAAATGTTGGCTGAAAATACATTACAATTTGCATAGCTCGTGTGGTAAGAAATCTTAATTACAGAGAGCTGCAGCTTAAGCTGACATAGCAACAACCCAAAAATCTCTTCCAGTTCCATTGAGCTTCTGACATCAGTGCGATGAAAAAAAAAAAAAATCCTTGGTAGTACGATATCATCAAAATGTCAATACACACTGTAAGCCATGTGTTACTATCCGTGTTTAACAGGATAGCAAGGTTTCGTTAAAGAATAAGTTTAAAGAGTATCAAAGTCAGATAACCGTAACAGAACACGGAAAGAACAATATATTTTGCCAAACAGAGGGAGTTCATGCAGGGGGAATCAGAATGGTGGATACTCAAAATGGTTATGAAAAAAAAGGCATACGCGTATGTAACTCCTGAGTCTCGCAATGACCATTACAATGCCTAAAAGAATGATTGATTATTTCAATCTAGGAATTTAGAGAAGGCGGTCAAAATTCTGCCCACCTAAAATCACGATCATCATAGAGAGAATCACCAACATCGGAGCCACAGTGTTTGCACCTACAATATCTCTGGGCATTTAACCTTAAGGTGCATCAAAGTGACATTACCATAGTTAAGCACAGAAAGGACAATATATATTGTCAAACAGAGGGAAATCATGCAGGGGTAAACAGAATGGTTACAGAAGCACTACCAAGACTCACAAGGATCACTACATGCTTACAAGAATAATTTTTTCATTCTAGGATGTAGAGAAGGGGGTCAAACTATGCCCACCTAAAATCACGATCCTCATAGAGAGATTCAACTGATATTGGTGCCACAGAGTTTGCACTTAAAATTTCTTTTGTGCGTTTAACCTGCTTCTTCAACTTAGCCATTGCCTTGGGGGACTTTCTCACATCTACTCCATTTCCAACTTGATTATTGAATTCATCTGCAAAATACTCCACCAAACGTAATTCCATATTCAGGCCGCCAAGTTCTGTGTTCCATCTAACATCTTTCACCTGCAAAAAGTTCAAGAGTAAAAAATAATAATAAATAAATAATAAAATAAAAATAGCAACAATGCTAACAAATTCAATGTGGGAACCAAGCAGAAAGAAAAAGATCGATAATACAGAACGAAGTACATGTAGAGATAATATCGCAACCACACTGAGGAATACATAGCATGACCGTCATAGAGTGCATAAAAATATACAAAAGAACCCAACAAATACCAGACATGCAAAGAGTGAGGAAACTGAAGGATAGAGCAACACATAGAGATGAAAAGCCATTACTTTAATATACTTATTAAACTAAAATTATCTTTCAGATTTACAGCTTAGAAGAAAAGGTTTGTACAAATGGAATTGCTAGTAAACATCTTCAATCTAATGTCGATGAGAAAAGCTCTTTAAAGAAACCATCTGCTCATTGTATCACCCTTTGCCTATATTTTCTAATGGCCACGACCATCAGGCATCATGCTAAGTTTCTATCAAACTAGCAATGCTAAATGATATACAAGATTAGGAAGAGGATCGAAGTACTTGGAAATCATCCAAAATCACGAATATGTTCACTTGTCACATACTGTTACGTAACACCCTCCGTTCTTCACTATCTTGCAAAAAAAATAAGAATGCATTGGCTGCCTTACAACTTATCCGAAATGAAGCAATACATAAATTGTGATATTAAAAATATTCAAAATCATCATTTCAAGGGTTCACGCAGATCAGTACTTGCCCATGTGAGATGGACATGGGTTTCAAGGAACAAGTGCCAACATAGATGATGGAAATGAACACGTCTAAGATACTCGCAATTCATTAGTTATGGCACGAGGATAACATAACTAAAAATTAGTCCAATCCACCCATCAAGAAAGCTACGTGAGTACATTAATTTGGATAGATATCCAGTCTTTTCTCTAACAATTGGTTTTTCTCATGCAAGACTGCCTGATGAATGGAGCAGTATGATATTTGGGCCACAACATCCAAACAACAGGCCCTTTCTAATGATGTCCTGGATCTCACAAAAAATTGCCACTTTGGCACATGTGATAGGAAGCCCCACAAAAGAGAGTACACTCAGCACTCCTCGTTCCTAAAAAGAAGAGTACAAATTTTACTCTCATCCTACCCCGTGAATTTCAAGCAAACCTAAGACATAATTCAAAATCTTCAATGGAAAGACCATCCAACTAATCCTACTTGTTCCTATTCTGACTTGACTGCTGTATATTATGAGAATGGAGTGCCTCAAACAACCTCTAAACCAAGAAACTATGAACTATAACCCTCTAAGCATCGATAATTTTCAGAAGTAATGACTTGTGTGTATCAATACAACAGGATATACAATAGGCAACCATTAAATTTAACACCACAGTTTCAATAAGAAACTGAGACCAATCAAAACTCGGTAATAAAATACAGAACCTGAACAGCCCCATCATCATAAGCATCTTCACATTTCTCACAGCAATTTGGGGTCAGCCCTTTAGATGGTACATTGGCAAAAGTTCTCAAGGTATTCCATAACAGTAACAGTGGCCGTAATGGCCACTGACATTAGCATTATGATACGGGCATTACACACACACACACACACACACACACACATTGGAAAAAAACCTATTACAGCCCAATTACAGCTGTTACCGGCCATTACAGGGCGATTTTTCGTAACGGCTGTTACAACCCTGTAACACATAATGGTTACCACCGTCACCATTACATAACAGCCGTTTTGGAATACCTTGGAAGTTCTACGGTCAGCTACACTGGGGATCTCATTGCAGCACTCACATGCCAACACGGTCCCACCAAGCATTGAGCCCCAAGACAACTGTGTTACATGCACCCCTCAAAGGGTTGGCTAGGCAAAGTAGGGTCATGGAAGGCAGTTGCCAGGCAAGCCAGTGAGCACAAAGTATCTGCAAACATGGAAATCATGCTTGAGTAGTTGGCTGCACCAAATACCCGGTAATTACTACAGGGGAAAGTGTCCAGTAGCAAGATACATTTCATTAGAATCTAGAAGAACACAGTCCGCCCTTTTCCAACAAGTTAATTTCAAACATTCCCATATCAGTTACAAGAACTTAAGGCTATTTGGACCCCGGGAATTACGAAACAGGGACTTTTTTGAAGGCTGCATTTTGGATTTCTGGAGGAAATAATCAATATCAAGAATGCTTCAGATACGACCTTTTAGGTAATCAGTTTGGGTAGGTAAAGTCAAAAAACTATATCCCACACAATGTAGTTCCATTTTTTCTACCACCCCAAATGCACAGCAGAACAGATAACCAACCTTTCTGCCAAACAATACATTCCACTTAGATGATTTTTCAGTACCAATAAAACATGCCCTAAATCATCTAAGTCGTGAATTGTGTCAAAGAGCGGACTATTCAATCCAGGAAATCACAAGCCCAATCATCATTTCATTCACAATTCCACCCCAATTACCCAATTTGGATTTCCACCCCAGTTTGAGGAATGAGAAATTTTTTGACGGAAATCTGTTCCCATTTCCAACCCTAATTACGTAATTTCCCAACTATGCTGTTAAAAATAAATAATAATAATAATAAACAAATTATTAGTTTGATTCAAGTCAAGATTCACCTGGAACTGATTGACTGAGACTGTCTTCCCATACTCCTTCGTATTATACGCCGAGAAATACACAAGTGCCGCGTATGTAGTCCTTGACCCCATATCATAGATCACGACATGGCGGGACCCGTTCGAGAAATCCTTATCAATGCCATACTGAAGGGCCGCACCCGAATGCTCATTGATCAGCGAAAGCACGTTAATGCCTGCCAGCTGGGCCGCCTGAACCATACCCCTACGCTCTGCCTGCCCAAAGTACGGTGGGACTGCGATCACGGCATCTTTGATCACCACCTTCGAATGGAACTCCGCCAAATTCATCCCATACTTAAGAATCATTGCAGTCAATTCCTCGACGGTGTAGACCGTGACTCCATCATCGATCCTGATGCTTGCACCGCCCCTGGGATCCTCCACCAGATCGAACGGCAAGTACAGTGAATCAATCATGGATTTGACATAGGCAAAGGGCTTGCCGATCATGTCACGGACCTGGGAATAGACCTTCTCCGGGTACCGGGCCACGATTCCGGCGGCCTCCTCGCCGACTAGGCGAGCACCGGCATGGAATGCGATCAACGGCGGGGATTTGCGTTTGGACATCTCGTTGATCGCGATGGAAATCGGAGCTTGGCCCGGCTTGAGGTTAACGACGGCAACCTTCATCCATTCCGAGCCGAGATCGATGCTGGAGACCGCCGATTCGGATGGTACCGCGGACAGGGAGATGACTGAGATGAGCAGGAAAAGTCGGGACCACCATATGGACGGTCGAGATTGCATCCTGGGGCCAGATCTGAAGCTCTGTCTCCCTCTCTCACAGAGTCGCTGTGATTGACGAAGGGTTAAAAATGGAACGAAAAGGGCGTTTTTTATTTATACGGTGGTCTTGAAATGTCCAGTTGAAAAAAGGAGGGAAGAAGAAAACCAATCATATTGAGACACGTGGCGATTGTGACACGTGTAAGTTCTGGAGAAGTCTGGTGCGTTGTGCTCTCGACGGACGTTAGATGGGCTGCGATGTAGGACGTGGATTTCCTGCGAAAGGCTTTCGCAGGAAGTTCCTGCACTGGGATGCTAGGTGGTCCCAGCGTGATGTTTATGAGAAATCCACACCGTCCATCCATTGTGGGAGATTATTTTAGTTATTACTACAAAAAATGAGATGGATCCCAAACTCAAGTGGGCCGGACGAGAGGGAAAACCGGGGAAAGAGTTTTCTACCGTTGAAACCTTCCTAGGATCCACGTTGATATTTATATGCCATCCAAACTGTTTATAAGATCATTCCTACTCGGATTAAGTGAAAACATGAAAAACTTCGCCTGATCTGAAACCTTGTGGCCATATGAATGTTTCAAACGGTGGTAACTGAATCTACGCTGTTTCCTCTAGTACAACCCACTTGAGTTCTGGATACACTTCATTTTTGGCCACATGTCCCACAATGAGCTCCCAAAACGGATGTAGGGTGTGGATTTATAACAAACATCACGGTGGGATCCACCGAGCATCCGCAGGTACTTCATGAGAAAGGCTTTCGAAGGAAATCCGCGTCCTGCGTAGCCTTTTGCAGGAAGTTCCCGCGTTGTAAACCTATGTGGGGCCTATTGTGATGTTTGTGAGAAATCCAATACGT
The DNA here is from genome assembly GCF_029962835.1 of Magnolia sinica. Taxonomy (NCBI): domain Eukaryota; kingdom Viridiplantae; phylum Streptophyta; class Magnoliopsida; order Magnoliales; family Magnoliaceae; genus Magnolia; species Magnolia sinica. Next base: position 6,075,939 of record NC_080584.1, on the reverse strand, counting down.
TCATCTGTTTTTTGATATCATTTTAGAACTTGAGGCCAAATTTGAGAAGGATCCAAGAGTCAAATGGGCCGCACTAAAAGAAAATATGCGTAGAGAAATTTCCACCGTTGAAACCTACTTAGGGTTGACACTGATGTTTAACTGCCATCCATACCGTTCACAACGTCATTACTACTGGGATGTTCTGAAAAAAAATATATTATCCTGATTCAAAATTTCCTTGGCACTACAAATATTTCAACTGTGTACGTTCAATACTCATGTTTTCGGCCCGCATGAGTATTCGATCCCGCTTATTTTTGGCCTTAGGTCTTACAATGAGCTCCAAAAACGCATGCACGGAGTGGATTTCTCACAAATATCACGTTAGGGATACATAGGTTACAAGGCGAGAACCTTCCTACGAAAGGCTTTTGCAGAAATCCGCGTCCGAGATGGAAACGGATTGGCTACTCCCCAACACCATCCAATGACTGGTGGTCGGTGCTCCATGGGCCCCATCATGATGTATATGTTTCATCCATTCTGTCCATATATTTTTACAGATCATTTTACAATTTGAGACGAAAGATGAGATATATACCAATCTTAGGTGGGCCACAGTACAGGAAACAGTGTTGACTAAGCATCGATCATTAAAAAGCATTTTGGGGCCAAAAAAGTTTTGGATCAAGCTGATTTTTGTTTTTTCCTTCATCTGGGACTGTATGACCTAATCAACCCATTGGATGTCTAATAAACAGTACATTGGGCCTTAGAAGGATTTTAATGATGGATATCCAATCACTATTGTTTTCATGTGGTGTAGTCTACCTGAGATTTATATACCTCTATTTTTGGGACTAAACTATAAAATGATCTTTAAAAATGGATGAACGGAAAGGATGAAACACACGCATCATGGTGGGGTCCACAGAGCACCGACCACCAGCCACGGGGCCGGTCTCAGGGGAGTAGCCAATCCGTTTCCTGTCCGGAACGTTCGGGTTCGACCCGTCCTGGACGCAAGGAACGAGATATGGAGTTTTGGTGATTGTACTCGCAGATTAGTACACACGGGCAAAGACCACACGTGCCACTGGTGAGATAGAGATCCGAGCCGTTCACTGGGTTTTCCATGTTTACATGATATAGAAGAAAAAAGGTGGGAACATTCTATTGTGCGGAATATGTTTAAAATGTGGATGTCAACATTGGATGGACACGTGTCCCGCTTGATGAGTTCCCCGGCCTGTGTTTTTAGATGACAACATGCGACACTGGAGCTGGCCGATGAATTACTTGGATTTAAATGCCAGTGGTAAAGGGCTTGGCCCGGACGCCAAGTACCTACTCACTCTGCCGGTAGCCAGTAGCTACTCGACATTGCAATGTGGACCCAATGTGATCTATGTGTTTTATCACACCATTCGTCCATTTTTCGCTGTCATTCCATGGCATGAAACAAAAAAAATAAATAAAAAATGAAACATATCCGAATCTCATCTTAAGTGAGACAATAATAAATGAAATGGCTGCCATTAGAAACCACAGTAGATTTGATAGGATTTGAGGGGATTTGAGAGGATTCTATACTCCCTCCGGAAAAAGCATGCAATCGATATTGACATCTTTCAAGATAATTATTTCTTGATATAGAGTGTTAAGATGTGGAGCCACATCTGGACAGCCGCTCGACCAATTGAGTGCCCTGCTCGACTGGTCGAGTGGCCCACTCGACCAGTCGTGAACTGGCTCGATTCAAAGTCCAGCGAGCATTAGTTTTTTGGTTCTGGGGTACTCGACCGGTCAAGGCCCATGCTCAACCAGTCGAGGGTCCGCTCGATCAGTCGAGCACCCTGTTCAACCAGTCGAGGTTACGCAGATTTGCTTCCAGATTTGATGCAGACTGCGGATTTTTTAGTCGGTTTTCGCAAATGTACAAAATAGGAGTTGCCTAAACTATAAATAGGGATCTCTAGGGCTTTTCTAAGTATTATGAAAGTTATTCTAAGGTGTGGGCAAAGAGTTTTCTCTGTACTTTAAAGAGAGAGGTTAGTATATTGTCTTGTAATCTTCGTTTTTCATCATAGTGGAAGTTTGCATCCGTGTTTTTTTACCATTGTTGGAGTTTTTCTAAGTATATCTTGTCTTGTGGTTTGTTTGAAATACTTTGATTCTTTTCTACTTTATATTTCTTCTTGTTTATCGTTTGTGGGTGAGACCGGAGATCGGATCTCTGATCACTGCGTTGTTGGCGTGCTGCGTAACAACTGGTATCAGAGCTATTGGTTTAGTTCTATTAGGAGCGATGACGGAAGAATGGAAGACTAGAATTGAGAAGTTTGATGGTTCAAACTTTTCCTTCTGGAAGATGGAGATGGAGGATTATCTGTATCAGAAGGACCTCCATATTCCTTTAAGAGTAAAAGAGAAGAAACCAGAAAAGATAACAGATGATGAATGGTTTTTATTGGATCGGAAGGCTTTAGGAACGATCCGACTCTCTTTGTCTAAGAGCGTCGCCTTTAATATATCCAAGATGAAAACTACAAAAGAATTAATGGAAGCCCAAGCCACTATGTATGAAAAAGCCTCAGCATCCAACAAGGCTCATCTTATAAAACAGCTTTTAACATGAAGATATCTGATGGTGAGAGTGTGGCTGAACATCTAAATGAGTTCAATACAGTCACAAGCCAGTTGGAATCCGTTGACATTATTTTTGAGGATAAGGTCGGGGCGTTATTGATCTTGTCCAGTTTACTAGACAGTTGGGATGGTTTGGTGATTGCTGTGAGCAATTCTTCAAGGTTGACAAAACTGAAATTTGATGATGTGGCCAGTCTAATTCTCAGTGAAGAATCTAGAAGAAAGGCATCAGGAGTTTCAGGGGATTCAAGGAATGCTCTAAACATTAAAGGAAGAGGAAGATCGTTGAACAAATGAGGTAAGAAACATGAATGTTTTAAGTCGAGGAAGAAGATCCAAGGGACTGAAAGACAAAGACGGGTGTTGGCATTGCGATAAAAAGGGGCACATGAAATGTGATTGCAGGGCACTTAAGAAACAAGAAGAAAGCTCTCAAGGTGGAAAAGATTCAGTGAATCTATCTAAGGAGAGTGACATAGAGGCATTGATTTTATCTCTTGATGCGAGGAATGAGTCTTGGGTTATAGACTCGGGTGCTTCGTTTTACACCACTTCATGTAAGAAAGTTCTTCGTGATTATGTATCAGGTGACTTTGGGAGAGTCTACCTGGGTGATAATGAGTCGTGCAGTATTGTTTGAAAATGACATGTTCATATAAATCAGAAAGACGAAATGACTTTAAAATTGAAGGATGTCAGACATGTACCAAGTTTGAAATGGAACTTGATCTCAATGGGGCAGTTGGCCGATACTGGTTATGTGACGACATTCACCCGTGATTCCTGAAAGATCACAAAAGGTGTCTTGGTGATATCTCGAGGCAAGAAGGAAGGTACTTTGTACATGACTTCAGGATCGTATAGTTCACTCGCAGTCGTATCAACTGGAGTGAATGGGCAGTTATGGCATCAGAGGTTGGGACATATGAGTGAGAAGGGGATGAAAGTGCTATTGTCAAAAAGGAAGCTACCAGGGCTGAAGTTTATTAACTTGAAATTCTACGAGGACTGCATGTATGACAAGTAGAAGAGGGTAAGTTTTAAGAAGACAGGACGTGCTCTAAAGACGCATCTATTGGAACTAGTACACACTGATGTGTGAGGACCGGCACAGGTATCATCTCTTGGTGGCTCATGTTATTTTGTTTCTTTTATTGATGATGCTAGTAGAAAACTGTGGGTCTACTTCGTAAAACATGAATCTGATGTATTTGATGTATTTAAGAAGTGGAAAGTAATGGTAGAAAATGAGACAAGTAAAATAGTAAAATGTCTCAGATCAGATAATGGGAGAGAGTACTGTGATAAGAGATTTGAGGAGTATTGTGTAGCAAACAGAATTAAACATCAGAAAATGATTTCAGAGATATCGCAGCAGAACGGTGTGGCTGAGCGCATTAACAAGACCACCCTTGAGCGTGCCAGGAGCATGAGGTTACATGCAGGGTTGCCTAAGACGTTTTGGGCAGATGCTGTGAATACTGCCGCATATCTCATTAATAGAAGTCTCTCAGCATCATTGGATGGTGGGATACCAGAAGAAACATGGACTAGGAAAGAAGTGAACCCTGCACATCTTAGAGTATTCGATCGGTTGCACTTTATATGTTTACATTGATGCAGAGTACAGAAATAGGCTGGATGCGAAGTACAGGAGGTGTACGTTTATAGGCTACGGGCAGTATAATTTTGGTTACAGGTTTTGGAATATAGAAAACAAAAAAATTATCAAAAGCAAAAATGTAGTCTTCAATGAAAAAGTGATGCATAAGGACAATGTGCAAGAAAATAAGACTGAAGAGAAAGAATTCGTAGAGTTGGAAGAGTTACCGGACACGGGTGTTGCAGCGCCATAGGATGATCATGCACAGGAGCATTATAAGGTAAAGCCACAGACACCGGTTGTGAGGAAGTCTACTCGGGAGAGGAGACCCACGGTCCGATACTCACCCTCCTTATATTATCTACTGCTGACAGATAATGGTGAACTAGAATGTTTTGAAGAGGCATTACAGTCAGATACACAGGTTAAGTGGGAGCAGGCCATGGATGATGAGATGGACTCTCTTGAGTCTAACGTACATGGGAGCTAGTCACTCTACCTAAGGGTAAGAAAGCTCTTCATAATAAGTGGGGTTTACAGACTGAAGGAGGAGCATGATGGTTCGAAACGGTACAAGGTTATATTGGTTGTGAAAGGGTTTCAACAAAAAACAAGTATCGATTTCACTGAAATATTTTCACCTGTAGTGAAAATGTTTACGATTCGCATGGTCTTGAGTATAGTGGCTATAGAGGACTTACATCTAGAGCAGCTAGATGTTAAGACAGCCTTTCTTCATGGGGACCTTGAAGAAGAGATATATATGCATCAGCCGACAGGATACGTGGCACCAGGAAAGGAGAACAAGGTGTGCAGACTGAAGAAGAGCTTATATGTCCTGAAGCAAGCCTCGAGACTGGTACAAGAAGTTTGATAGTTTCATATTGGAAAACGATTTTAGGAGATGTCATGCAGACCACTATTGCTATTTGAAGAAGTTTGATACGTCTTACATCATCCTTCTTCTATATGTTGATGATATGCTTGTGACCACTTCAAGCATGAAGGACATCTCAGATTTCAAAAGATAACTGTCTAGAGAATTTGCCATGAAGGATTTAGGAGCTGCAAAACAAATCCTAGGCATGAGAATAAAGCTTGACAGGGAAAACAAGAAACTAGTTTTGTCACGGGCAGAGTACATAGCCAAGTTACTTGATCGATTCAATATAGGTGGTGCTAAGCCGGTTAGTACTCCATTAGCTAACTACTTCAAGCTTTATAAGGAACAAGGTGCAAAGATGCAGGAGGAATGAGACTACATGGCTAAAGTCCCATACGCGTTAGCTATTGGAAATCTCATGTATGCTGTGGTGAGCACGAGGCCAGACATTCCTCAAGCAGTGAGAGTTGTTAGCAAGTTCATGAACAACTCCGGGAAGGAACATTGGGAAGCTGTGAAGTGGATCCTCAGATACTTGGTAGGTACTGTGGATGTAGGGCTATGCTATGGTGGATTGAAAATCAAGGTACAAGGCTACGTAGATTTAGATTTGGTAGGAGATACCAACAGCAGAAGAAGCACTACATGTTATGCCTTTACTCTGGGTAGTGCTGCAGTCAGTTGGGTCTCTCAGTTACAGAAGATATTATCTATCAGTACGATAAAAATGAAATATATTGCGGGTACAGAAGCGTGTAAGGAGATGGTGTGGATGCAAAGTTTCATGGAAGAGTTGGGTAAGAAGCAAGTAAATTGCAAGCTGTACAGTGATAGTCAGAGTACAATACACTTGGCTAAGAATTCAGCCTTTCATTCAAGGACCAAGCATATTTCCATAAGATATCACTTCATACATTCGTTACTAGAAGATGGATCGATTGCTCTGGAGAAGATTCATACAAGTGAGAATACTACGGATATGCTGACCAAGGCGGTCACACGGGAAAAGTTGAAGCTCTGTTTAGCTTTGATTGGTTTTCAGGCCTGAAGACGGGGAGGTGATGCACTCCAGATGTAAAAGACGAAGGTTTATGGCAATGTGTCTCCAAGTGGGAGATTATTGAGATGTGGAGCCACATCTGGACAGCCGCTCGACCAGTCGAGTGCCCTGCTAAACCGGTCGAGTGGCCCACTCGACCAGTCGTGGACTGACTCGACTCAAAGTCCAGCAAGCATCATTTTTTTAGTTTCGCGATACTCGACCGGTCGAGGCCCATGCTCGACCAGTCGAGGGTCCGCTCGACCAGTCGAGCTTAGCAGATTCGTTTCCAGATTTGATGCGGACTGCGGATTTTTGAGTCGGTTTTCACAAATGTGCGAAAAAAGAGTTGCCTAAACTATAAATAGGGGTCCCTAAGGCTTTTCTAGGTATTATGAAAGTTATTCCAAGGTGTGAGCAAAGGGTTTTCTCTATATCTTTAAGGGAGAGGTTAGTATATTGTCTTGTAATATTCATTTTTCATCATAGTACAAGTTTGCATCCATGGTTTTTTACCCTTGTTGGGGTTTTTCCACGTATATCTTGTCTTGTGGTTTGTTTGGAATGTTTTGATTCTTTTCTAGTTTATATTTTTTCTTGTTTATCGTTTGTGGGTGAGATCGGAGATTGGATCTCGATTCACTACGTTGTTGGCATGCTGCACAACAACGGGTCTACTCGATCTTTGGATCTGCCCCATTGTTTTGAGTTCATGCCCTAAAATGTGCTATTAAAATGGATGAATGAGGTGAATAAGTCACATATATCACAGTGGGCCCAGAAATTATTTTCAGTATTAATAAGGCTTTTTCTAGACCCATTTTTTTATACAATTCCTCACCGATTTTCATCTCAGTGTCTAATGGACAAAGGCCATCATCATGTAATTTCTACATGTAATTGCCATGGTAATTTGAAAATCAAATAGCCCCTAAAATAATTGGGGGTTTCGAATCCACAGTGAGAGCTTGGATTACATTTAAAATCCTTACCAGAGTTGCATATGTAATATGTGTGTCACTACACTATTAGACTATTGGGACATGGCCCACTAATGATATCCCAAAACAATTAGATTATCAATTGCATCATTATAATTACTTTGATATGATTATTTGCATCGTGCAAACATTGTCCATTTAAATCAACGATTAGTCACTCGGACATGATCTTGTGCTTGTGGCCCATTCGAGACTCGAAATTTTATCATTTTCAGGCAAAGTATATGTTTCAGTGGGTTTATTACAACCATTTGTGTCAAACATTATGTATGTTCACTAATTAGAGATATTAATTTGATTTACTAATTAAATTCAAACACTTGTAAATACATCGCGCATAGATACTTTTCGATTAAAGTGGATTCCCAATCCAGGGTGCCAAACACAATAGGAGGATTTCAAATCCAGGGGATTCTAAATCCACGCTCCCAAACCGGCTAAGGTTACAAAAGTTTTGGATGAAGCCGATATTTGTGTTTTCATTCATCCAGCCCTATGTGACCTAATCAATAGGTTGGATGCCAAATAAACATTACAATGAACCATAGGAAGTTTTTAATGATGTTCAACTTCCATTGTTTTCTTGCAACATGGTCCACTTTTGATCTGGATCTACCTCAATTTTGGACTTATGGCTTTAAATGAGGGGAAATATATGGATAGAGTATATAAAATACATACATTATGGTAGGGCTCACAGGCTCACCTGATAGCATCAATAGGTAATTTGTAGGCAATCTGTGTTGGCTTAGCTTGGCCTCTGGCACTAAGCCTGGCCTTATCCTACCTCCCCCTTGACAAGCCACAGAGGCCCTATAAATTAAGGATGAGTATATATTAGCTGCCTCATTCAAATCAGTGCAACCCTTACTTTGAAGGCTACCTTGATGCATGTATTTTACATTCACATCATCCGTTTATGTTTTGAGGTCATCTTAAAGCATAAGCCCAAAAATGAAACAAATCCAAATCTTAAGTGGTCCATACCATGGGAAATATTAGTGATTGAATACCCATGTTAAAAACCTCATACCCCATTGTAATATTCATGTAATGTTTATTGACCATCTAACCTATAAGGTCACACAAATATAGATGAAGGGCAAAAAGTAAATACAATTTTATGCTCGAGGGCCTATATTGATAGGGTACTTGAAAGGTATGACGTGCAAAACTATGCTCTTAGACAATTGCCCATTGTAAAGGGTATACATTCAGTGATCAGTTCCAGTGTCCTAAGAATAATTTGGAAAAGAATCGAATGAAGGATTTTTTGTATGCCTTAGTAATAAGGATCATCATGTATGCTTAAGTCTACACGCGACCGAATATTGCCTTTGCAGTTGAAATGTTAGGCAGGTATCTATCTAATCTAGGAATGTAACATTAGATTGCTGCAAAAAAAGTGTTATGTTACCTACAAAGAATAAAGAATTTTAGACTCACATGTAGAAGATCTAATCATTTAGAGTTGGTTGAATACTCAAATGCAAATTATGTTGGCTACATTAATGCAAAAAAAGTCCACATCAAGCTACATCTTCATGATGTTTAGCGGAATTGTGCCTTAAAAAACTGTGAAACAGTTGACCACGACTTTATCTACCATGGAAGTTGAGTTCATTGCTCATCATAAGGCGTTTAATTAGGCATTATGGTAACAATATTTCTTCTTAGGTTTACAGATATTAGAGCATTTCCCGAAACCATTGAGAATTTTTTGTGATAATTTAGCTATGATTTCCTTTTATAGTAACAACAAGCATTTATTAAGGTCGAGGTATATCGATATCAAATATCTTGTTGTAAATGAAAGAGTCCAGAATCGTCAAGAGTATGTGGACTTCATCAGCACTAAGTAGATGATTGTGGATCCATGCTCACTGAAGGGCTCCTTATCACACCATTTCAGCAACATGTAACATCCATATGAGTCATTGATCCATGAATATTTTTAGTTAGTGGGAGTTGAGCATGTTTTACTTTTATAAAAAAATGAAGAGATCTCATTTGATAAAGTTTTGATGATTCTGATGTTAAGTTTATTTCTGCTTCTCTCTAAGTATGAGCAATCTATTTTGAGTAAGTAAAACTCAAGTCGTGTCTCGTAGGAGATATTTGAAAGTTCGAGGACCTCTTAAGGATATGCACATATCATCACACTACATGTGTAATCCTTATACTAAAATTCCTAGATCCTTATCTATGTCGTTAAGACTAATAGTATTTGTGATTGTGCCTAGTCTTATTTTGCTTAGATTAAATGTTGTGATGGCTATCGTGATCCGATACTAGCGATCTTGATGGACCAGATTTTAATAACATTGCCTATATTATCCAACAATTGCTTAACCATTTGGATGTTTCTTCAATTTAAAACATGTTTTCAAAATGTTTTTTCAAAGTTTAACATTGACATTAATCAATGTGGCCTAAGTAGGAGAATGTAAGAATTTTATGAGGTGGGTTGGATGGTGTATGATCAGGAATACTAGTGGACCCCACTCAGTTGTGATACATTTAAAATCATGTAAGGGGTGGTGTGCTACAACTATGATACACACACAGTGTTTTAGTTGAACTGAGATTATCAAATTCATGTGGAGCCCTAGGAAGAGAAGTTTTGATGGGTTTCAAACTCCTCAATCCTCTAAAACTATATAAACAAGGTTGTGTCCCCAATTCTACATACAACAGAAGCTAGAATTCCCATCCTAAGGCTTCTCTAAGGGTGTAAGGAGAGGAAGACTACGACATCAAGCATACAGTGATGGCGTCTCAACAAGGTATGCTATCTAGTTCATCTGATCTTCATACTCAATGCACTCACAATCCCTTTGCAATTTTGCATACTACTACATTCTATATCAGCAAAAAAAAAAAAAAGAAAAAAAGAAAAAAAGAAGAAGAAGCTCTTCAACCTGAGCCCCTACTAGTCAAATGCTTTTATTAGAAGAAATATTAAAAGACAAAATTTTCCTTCCAAACTTAATTACATATGCAAATTAAAACTATCTCTTTATGTGCGTATGAACAAAAATGACATCTACTCTCTGTCTAAACCCTAATCCGGCACAATGTGCACATGTTACTTTTCTTCAACCACCAAGTAATGCAAGCTCCATGAAAAACATGAAAATATGGCATGTGCTTAACATCCATACCCATCAGTGAACTCGTCAAGACAAATTATACAATTCTCCCTCGAATCTCTTCCTTCGTCCACCTTTGTCCTTAAATATCTCCTTGATCAATGATCTCGAAGCAGACATTGTGCCAAATCATCCACTCCAACCATCCAAATCTCTCGAGTATGTGCTTTCCTGAGAGACCACTTTATCTTCATTGCACAACTCCTCCGTCGAATCTTTAATATCCAAGAAAACCTCTAGCAAGTTATATCTTGATGCATACAAGTGTTTGATGCATTCGATAGACCGAAGGGCATGATCAGCCACTCATACAACTCTTCCTTGGTTTAAAATATTGTTTTTCACTAATTACAAGGACATACGAATTTGATGGCACCTGCTTCCCGGCCCCGCTCGGTTACCAGCTGCACTCAGCCCGAACTCAGCCCGGCCCGGTCACCAGGCCAACATGTCCAGCCCGAACCCGGCTCGACAGCAATTGGGCGAGTTCGGGCCAGTTTCGAACCTTCGAGTTCGGGCCAGTTTAGGTGTCCAGATTCTAGCATTTAATGTCATGAACTTTGTTGAGATAACCTACACCTTAACAACCCCTCAGCCATGGCATTTCCTCCCCAGTGAAAATGTGAAATACGATAGAACTTCATAGGTTCAAGTAATTGATCCATCTCTAGAAAATGGGGCCAGAAATACCATAGTACAAAAAATATTTCTTCAACCAATAGATGCGGATGAGAAAAAAGTAGGGATTCTTGATCCAGATCCTTGAGAGGGATGAACTGTGGAAGAGCATGTTCCATTTCACAAGTACTACTTTGATGAGCAGTCCTGCCAAGCCTGCAAAAGCTACGATGACCAATCCTTCACTATCTGGATAAAACATGTTATGATGCTCTTGAGGGTCAAATCATACATATCAGACCCTAATTATTACCGAGATTTACGAACATGGTACTGTTTAACGGCCCGATTTAATCGTGTTTGTGATGCAGGGCGTATTTATGAGCCTAGACTGGAAAAGGGTACTAAAAGCATAGATTTAACGCTCTGAAGTCACCAAGGCAAGTGACGGACCCCAGGAGACCAAGATTAATAGATTTGCATGCTAGGGATCCAAGAAAATCGAGAAACTGAAGCTCAAGTGGCCCGAAAGACATCCAGAATGCAAGATCACAGGGTTCCCACCATCCGTTCAGCTCAAAAATTCATACGTCGCCTGAGGACCATAAATTAACCGTACACGTCAAATTTCATCTGTTCAATCCCTGTGAAAGTGTCCCAACGGACAGATCAGCCTATTAACCCTTGATTTGGGGCCCACCTGATCTTTGGATACGCTTCAATTTAGGACTCAACATCTTAAATCAGATGAGGAAAATGATGGATGGTACAGATTTCTTGAGAATATCATAGTGGACCGCACCTGCACTTGAGTGTGCACAGTGCGTAGGTGCGCTGGACGCGCACCGGACGGTCAGCCCGGTCAAAGACGGGCTGACCCGTCTTCTTCTTGTGAAGTAACAGCAGATGGATGCTGTCCGTCCATTTTTCAGTAGTAGGGCCCACTCATCATCCAAATGGATGATCCAGACCGTCCATTGAATCTCTTAGGTAGACGTAACCCTCACCTAGGTGTCCTTCTCAACCCATGAACGTACGGATAGGCAGATTACCGTTTAAACACAAGATGGACGGTGGAGTAAATAATCTCATGGGCCACACCGAATTCAATCCAAAAACGACCATATCCAAATGGTTTTTCGAGTAGACCTCAATGGACGACGTGGATTTTCCACCTGACATCGATCGTGAGCTCCACCAAACACAACAGCGACTTACGGCGGCTCTATTTCACAATCAGACGCTGGTTTCGTGTGGTGGGCCCAGCCCTCACCCATCAGGGCCCATAGGTCTAATCTAGACCGTCCATCAGGAGCCATGGGTTCTCTCTCCTTAACCTAGGTAACTCATTTTAGGAAACCACAGAGATCAGTCCCCATTCGTCCAAACAGAGACTGATGGTACAACGAACAAGGCGGGTGGGGCACACCAAATTCGGTCTAGAAATCATCCGGTTCTACTAAATTTTCAAGGGCAATCCAATGAATGGACTGGATTTCTTGATGATTGTCAGGAATGGGGTCCACCAAACAACCAGAGTAAGCTCTGATTACACGTTTTGTTACAGTGCGTGAAACTTTCGCACCTATGTCTGCTATGCATAAGGGGTACGCACGCAAGCTACCACGGAGTCCTTGCTCTATAAAAGGAAAAGAAAAAGAGAGAGAAAGGCATCGAATTTTGTGCTAAGCGTGGAGCAAAGAAACCTGGACGGGAAGCAGTTTCTACAGAGTTTTGTTTTCTTAGTTTTCTGTTTAATTTCTTTATGATATTTGAGGATAGCCTAATCATGTTGGGCTAAACCTCTTAACTAGGGCTAAGAGGTGAAGCTTGTAGTGAGATGGGAGACTCTACTTTATGTCTTTAATTTAGTTTTAATTTACGAACTGAATTTGATAATGGTTTGATTATCAGGAATGTTTTTAGTTTTTAATGGTCTGTTGTGACTGAAATTATAATGGGTCTGTGATAGCTTTGAGCATGTCCCTTTCCTTTTATATTTATGATGTCAGGAAGCCCTGTTGTTCACCATCGTCTCCTGGGCATGGTAGGATGACGGTACCCTTCCTAACCTTCATAGCATGTTGATTGGTTGGTAATTAGTTTAATTTTGTTGTTTGCTTTGTCTCCTGGGCATGGTTCGGTGATGGAATCCATTCTAATTCATATACCTTTCATCTCTTTAAAATTATATCAGAAAAAGTTCAGTTTAATTTCCATGATTCTTGAAGCAGGCATAAGATCTCCCTGATCTCTACAAGTGGATCCTCTGAATCCCTAGTTTCTTACCTTTAAATTCTACTTATTTTAGTTTACTATTTCATCATTATTCCTCAAATCCACCTGATTTAGATTTCATCTTTTTCTAGTTCTAGTTCTAGTTATTTTTAGATTACGTACAGGTTTCAGTCCCTTGGGATTCGACCTCGGTCTTACCGAGTTTATTACTACATCACAACCCTATACTTAGGGAGTGAACAAGTTTTTGGCGCCGTTGCCGGAGATTAACAGTTACGATTCTTTGAAATTAATTAGTTTGAGATTAGGATTTTACTAACTTTAGTTTTAAAATTTTATTTTTATTTGATTTGTAGAACTAACTTGTTTCCGGTTTTGTAAGATTCTGACATAAACTTCTAAATTGGTAATCATTTTCTAATTCCTCTACTTTTTCTATTTTTAGAATTAGGGTTTGAATTTTAAAAAATTTCTAATTCTAGTATTTTCCTATTTTTAGGAAATAGTTTATTTTTAGAAACTTTCCTCTTTTGTTTTTAGAAACTTTCTAATTCTGGAACTTTTCTTTTTAGAAACTAACTTTCTATTTTTATTTTTAGTAACTTTCTAATTCTAACACTTTTAGAATCTAATTTTGTTCCCTAATTTATTTTTAGAAATTTTCTACTTGTAGATTTAGAAACTAACTTTCCCATTTTGTAGGCTTTTAAGATAGAAATTTCTAATTCGGGAAGCTTTTTCTCTACTTTCAATTTTTCAGATATCTTTTAGCAACTTACTTTCTAGTTTAGGACTTTCCTAATTTATTTTAGAAATTTCCACTTTCCTTTAGGAATTTCTTCTTTTAGAAACTAGTTTACTTCTATCCTTCTTTTTAAGGATTTTCTAATTCTAGACCTTCTCTTTAAAAATTGACTTGTTTATTTTCTTTTGCAGGTCTTTAACTTAGGGACTCCAATTTGGTAACTTCTTTCCAACCCTCTCTTTCTTTCTAGATTTTTTTTTCCTTTCTTAGGATTAAGTTTCGAATTTGATTGAGGGCTACGAGTGTTTCATGCCCAAGTGGGCCTGTGACAACACTCGACGTCTCTTGACTGAAGGAGGATTGGTTGAGGGGTTAACTATCCATCGCAGGACTAATCACCATTCGAAATCTCCTGAGTTAATTGAAGTGATGGCCGAGAACCAACCTCTTCTACTTCAACCCAAGGTGGAGGACATTCAGGATGAGAATGAGGTGCATCAAGCACCCCCCGCCTCGTACTTTACGGGTTTATTTACAACCAGCGGGGCTGAGTACGCTCTCATGCATGATTTTTCCTGAAAATACAGGACATATGGACATCAAGCCAGGGGTTATCCAACTCCTTAAGTTCCATGGGCTTGAATCTGAAGAACCATATCTACATTTGAAAGAGTTTGATGAGATCATAGCCACTTTATATTTTCAAAATATGTCTAAGGACACAGTCAGGCTGAAACTCTTTCCTTTTTCCTTAAAGGAGAAGGCTAAGACGTGGTTACATTCACTGCGTCCTAGATCCATCGGCACATGGAATGATATGCAAAAGGAATTTATAAAGAAATTTTTTCCACATCATAAAACAGTTACTCTTAGAAAAGCAATCATGAATTTCACCCAAAAGGAGGATGAAACATTTTACCAATGTTGGGAAAGGTTCAAGGATTTGGTCAGTTCATGCCCACAACACGGCTTTGAAACGTGGCGCATTACAAATTTTTTCTACGATGGACTGACATCTTCTATGCGCCAAATGGTCGAGACAATGTGTAATGGAGAATTCATTAATAAAAATGTCGACAAGGTATAGGATTACCTCGATAGTCTTGCTGAAAAAACACAATCATGGGATTATTACCCAAAATCGAACACCACATCTAGGCCGACTCAATTAAAGGAGAAAGGTGGATTGTATCTCTTGAAAGAAGAGGATGATCTCAAATGTAAAGTAACTACGCTCATAAGGAAAGTTGAGGCCATGGACGGAAAGAAGGATAAGGTTAATGAAAGTGTTTGCGGCATCTGTGATTGCAACATTCATACAATTGAAAATTGTCCTACAATACCCGCCTTTCGAGAAGTGTTGAATGAACAATCTAATGCCGTAAATAATGATCAAAGACCTTTCAATGGACCAACCTCTAATACGTACAATCCTGGTTGAAAAAATCATCTAAACTTTAGTTGGAGAAATGGACAAACTGCTACCCCTCAAAGTTTCTTCAATCAAAATCCAAATCAGGGGAAACCTCAAGAAGAACCGGTTCAAAATTCCATGCAAGAGCTGACCCAGGCAATGTGAGACTTTATGCAAAAGATGGATTCACGTATGACGGTTATAGAAAAGGGGATGCTTCCTGCACAACTGCTCTCCAATCCTAAACCGCAATACGAGATAAGTAATCCCAGCTTTTCAAATTAAATGGAGTACGCTAAATCCATCACCACTCTTAGGAGTGGGAAGATCATTGATAAAACCCTTCCGGTTAGGCCCGAAAAGCCTCAAGAACCAGAAGAGAATAACAATGATGGATCTAGTGAGGCTCCACAAAAATTAGAATTGGAACTTCTAGAAAAGCCAGTTGCTCCATTTTTCCAATGGTTGGTCTCACCGAAACCTCTCTCTAACTCTCAGGATATCCTAGAGGTGTTGAAACAAGTGAAAGTTAACATTCTTCTACTTGATGTCGTAAAACAGATACCTTCATATGCCAAATTCCTTAAAGACTTATGCACGACCAAACGACGACAGAATATTCAAAAGAAGATCTTCTTGACCGAGAAAGTGAGTGCCATCCTAAAGCAAGACGTGCCATATAAATTCAAAGATCCCGGTAGCCCAACCATATCATGTATAATCGGAGACCATCGAATTGATCATACACTTCTTGACTTAGGAGTGAGCGTCAATCTGATTCCCTACTCGGTATACAAACAGTTAGGTTTGAGTGAATTAAAACCCACCCTAACCACACTACAACTTGCTGATCGCTCTGTTCGTGTACCAAGAGGGATAATTGAGGATGTGTTGGTCCAAGTTGATAGATTTTACTACCCTGTAGATTTTATCATCCTGGACACCGAACCCATCAATAACATGAGCACTCAGATTCCCGTCATTCTTGGTCGCCCATTCCTTGCCACTTCAAATGCAATTATCAATTGCAGGAATGGTGTCATGACTATATCTTTTGGGAATATGACATTGGAGTCAAACAACTTTTTCAATAACGGCAGAAACTTAGAGGATGATGATGATTTTCAAGACATTAACATGATTGACTTTTTAGTGGAAGATACGACACCTCTGACCTTATCCTCTGACCCTCTAGAGACGTGCCTAACCCACTCCCATGATTTTGATGATGACATGATTAGGGAGATGTGTGCCTTGCTTGATACTGCACCGGCACTTGAAGTTAACCAGTGGAGGCCACAATTTGAAGAGTTGCCCCAAACTGATGTAGTGCCTCTACCGTCTAACCTCAAGCCGCCGAAGATTGACCTAAAACCTTTGCCCTTTGATTTAAAATATATCTATTTAGGTCAAGATGAGACATACCCGGTGGTGATCTCTGCCCACTTGGAGAAAGAACAGGAGAGTATGCTCATATCTACTCTCATTGAGCATAAGGGAGCCCTTGGATGGACGATAGCGGACCTCAAGGGAATCGACCCCTCGATTTGTACTCACCGCATTTATCTCGAGGATAATGCGAAGACCACTCGACAATCATAACGTAGACTAAATCTAAACATGAGGAAAGTGATTAAGGCCGAGGTTCTTAAACTATTAGATGTGGGTATCATATACCCCATATCCGATAGTCAATGGGTGAGTCCAACTCAGGTGGTTCCTAAGAAGTCCAGGATCACCATCATAGCCAATGCCAATAATGAACTCATGCCAACTAGAGTTACTACTGGTTGGAGAATGTGCATTGACTATAGGAAGCTGAATACCGTCACGAGGAAAGACCACTTTCCTTTTACCCTTCATTGATCAAATCTTGGAAAGGCTAGCTGGTCATTCCTATTACTGTTTCCTTGACGGGTATTCGGGCTACAATCAGATTGAAATCGCCCCTGAGGATCAGGAAAAGACCACATTTACATGTCCTTACGGCACATTTGCCTACAGAAGGATGTCATTCGGATTATGTAATGCCCCTGCCATCTTTCAGCGTTGTATGATAAATATCTTTTCTGACATGGTGGGGAAATATCTAGAGGTCTTCATGGACGATTTCTCTGTTTTCGGTTCATCTTTCAGCAAGTGTTTAGAAAGTCTTAAATGTGTGCTGAAAAGATGTGAAGAGAAGAACTTAGTACTTAATTGGGAGAAGTGACATTTCATGGTTCATAAGGGAATTGTTGTAAGCCTCGTATCCTAGACCGTACCGTTCCATAGGCTTCCGCGGTCTTCCCGGTCGAATTCTGGCAACCTTCGACCCTTAATCGGTATTTGCACGCGACCTGAATTCTCGTACCGTCAACCTGAGTCGACTCAACCCAGGGCTTGTACCTTAGCGACCGCGTCGTCGCCGCGGTTTCGATGCCATGACTCGCGTGCTGATGCGATGCTATGGTCAGGAGTTATAGGCCAGCGTTCGGTGAGGAAACGCCGCGCATGGGAATTCCGAGGGAATCTCTATAAGGTGTCACATCAATCAATCAAACCCATCAATCCCATCATGTCAAGTACACATCAACTTTTACCATTTCCCAAGCAACCCCCAAAGTCAAAAAGCTCTTACACAAACCCATACCTCTCTTACACCTTTTGCCAAAAAAGTCAAAAAAGGCTTCTTACACCCATCCCTCTCTCCCATCCATCACTCCATCACCCATCACTCTCTCTCTCTCTCTCTCTCTCCCTTACAAGTCTCTCTCATTCAAACTCTCCCATAGCAAAAATTCATACGTATGGTCCTCCCATGGTGAGAAATTTCACTTGTGAGGCCCACCTTTCCTACCCCTAGATCTCTCATCTCAACCATCCATTTTTCATCTTCCTCCATCAAAGAGAAGCACAAGAAGCTAAGGAAGCCAAGGGAGCAAGAAGATCAAGTGGTGGGTGCCTTGATAGGGTAGATTTTGATATTTTTAAGATGGGCCAAGTGAGGCCAACCGATTTATGGTTTGGATCTCACTTTGGACCCTAAGATGTGGCCGATGGCCCACTTGGATCATCATGATCATTCTATGATGGGGCCATCCTCCATGGACCCCTTCATGATGTTTATTTTCTTACATATTTAGGGTCATCTAGACCGTTTAATTTGGTGGAGAAGGGATCTCCACCGTTGGATTTAATTTTAATGGGCCCACATGAAATAGGACCCACTTGATGTATGGTTTAGTGCAAGGGAGGGCCCATAGTGCCGGCGTCCCTCCATCACGCGGGTCTCACTCTCTATCCTTCTCTCTTTTATTTTATTTTATTTTTTTTGATGATAATGAGGTTATGTGGCTCACTTGAATGGACCCACCATGAGGTAGGTATTTTATCCAAACCATTTATAAGTGGGGCCCACCTTATATGTGTAGTTCCATGCCATCCATCACTTGGTGGCCCACCTAAGCAGGGCCCACCTCCAAGGAATATGGAACGTCCAGCGTCCCTGGACGTTCGCTGGAAAGAAACACAAGTATCAACTTTTTCCCAAACTTTGGGGTGGTCCATTCATGTAGGCCCCACTTTGATGTATGTATTAAATCCACACCATCCATTCCTTTCCCAAGCCCTTTTTAGGCGTTGACCGGAAAGATGGGATCAATCAGACCTTCGGGCAGGCCATACCATAGCAAATGGTAGTTTTTACCATTGAATCATTCCCTGTTGTTTCTATACGCCGAAACAGGCCCAATATTGGGCTTGTTTTGCTTGTTAGGAGTTATGAAAGGCCGTTGGACAGAGTAGATCATCTAGATGTGGACCCCACTGGTAAAAACCTCAGATATATAAAAAATAAATAAATAAATAAACTAAGCAGCCGCAGCTGCTGCTGCTGTGTCAGCAACGCAGCAACGCTGGCTGCGCACTCCAGCGGGCGGGCGGCTTGGCCGACGTACAGCCCAGCACGACTGTAGCCGTGGGCCCCACATTGATATTTATTTATCATCTGATCCATTCATACGGTGGGCCCTAATGCCAGTGGATCACCCTCCAAAAATCAGCCAGATCCAAGACTTAGGTGGCCCACACCGTAAGAAACAGTGGGATTAGACCTCTACCTTTGAAATCTTTTTGGGGTCCACAGAAGTTTTGTATCAGGGTGAAATTTATTTTCACCCTTCATCTAGGCCCATGGGACCTTATCAGCGGGTTGGATGGCATAGAAACAATATGGTGGGCCCCACATGGAGCCCACAGTGATGTAAGTGTTTTATCTTCACCGTCCGCCTGGACGGTGGAGCCCTGTGATGAATTTCGTGGAGCCCACTGTGATGATTGTGTGGGCCCACTGTGATGATTGCGTGGAGCCCACTGTGATGCGTGCGTGTGTGTGTGTGTATATATATATAATATTATATTTCATATAATATTATATGTATTATGTATATATATATATTATATACTATATTATATATATATATTTTTACTAATGTTGAGGCCCGTGATTGAGGCCCACCTTGATATATAGGTAAGGCCCACCTCAGTTTGCTTGTGGCCTATGATTGAGGCCCACTTTGATGTCTATGTAAGGTCCATGGGTCGAGGCCCATTTAATGTAATAGGAATCTATGGGTCGAGGCCCATTTAATGTATTAGGAGTCTATGGGTCGAGGCCCATTAAGTTGTAATGGGGCTAATGGGTTGAGGCCCATTTGATGCACGTATGGGGCCCAACTGGCGAGGCCCATTTGATACATATAAGGCCCATAAGATTAGGCCCATTTGATGCACTCTAAGGCCCACGGGTTATAGCCCATTGTAATGAACATAAGGCCCATTGGTGCGGCCTATTGATGTGGCCCACTTAATGAATATAAGGCCCATATGATTTGGCCCATTTGATGTATTTAAAGCCCAATGGGATGTACCTAAGGTTCATTGCAATGTGCAGTCCCAACATGATTTATGTAATGATGTTTATGTCAGGGCTATGCCTTGGGAGCAATGGTGGTTGGACGTCCACATTGCAGGTGTAGTGTGGTTAAATGTCCGCATTATGACTTTCCCTAAGGCCCATTGTTAGGCTCGTGCGTGTAATGTGTAGGCCGTCTATGCCCATCTTTGTTATGATTATCATCCATCCTATTTAGCATGTTTAGTTCCATGATTCAAGACCATATGCATCATACGTATGCTTGATATGAGGAATGACTGATCATCGCATATGCCTTCGGGCAGATTGTTTAGGGGCTCCCGTACAGGGGGTGTTGCCCTACATGAGCGCACGATACGCGCAGGATTGCTGCATGACTGAATAGTGTGATTCATGCATTCGCATTGTGTGACATGGTTACTGTACGCCCTGGCGACATCAGGGCCGTAGCCTCCACAGACGTATCGTGGTTGGCAGGATTGGATACCGAAAATACTATTCTACATGAGGTGCGATAGATATCCCTGGGTGAAAGTCCCTAAACCCTTATGGTACCAGGAGGTTGCTCCAACGTCTAGACCGAGTGGATGCATGAGCGCTGAGTGCCGATTACCAAACAGTTGCGCTTTCCACTGTGTCGTGGTCGGTTGGAAGGGGGTGCGGCCTTACCCGCCCGAGAGTAGGGGGCAATGCTAGGCTGAGTCTGACCAGCTCGAGGAATGGGTCCGCTATTGACGAGCCGAGCCCGATATTGGCAGGCGGATAGTGAGGTCTTTTCCCCTCACCTTATTGCGCGCGATGGGCGGCAATCTGGCTTGGAGGGTACTACACCCCGGTGATATCCCAGATTTTTGAGCCGTATTGACATGTGGACTTAGATGAGGATTTGTATGCTTGGGTTGCATTTCGCATTGCATGGCCTTGGTATGGCCGACATCATTCCTTGCACCGCATGGCCTTGGTACGGCTAATGGTATTCTTGGCATTTATCAGTATGTTCCGCATTACTCTGATACTACATAGTTACATTATCACCTTGAGCATACACTTTCACCACCCTCTAAGCTTTCTATAAGCTTATGTACGACCGTTGCGTGCAGGTGACGTTGGATCGCAGCAGTGCTGAGGCTTGGGCGCGTAGCTGATCTTTTTGGAGCTTTTGGTCTATCATCATTGTATTTCCCTTATGCTCATTGTACTTATAAAGTTTTTTATTATAGCGGAAATGTGATGGAGTTTTTGGTTGTTGTTTGTGGGTTATGCATTTAGTTATGCTTATTACGAATCAAACTGATGTATAAAATCCTCCTTGTAGCATCCCAGGATCGGACCCTGGCGAATGGGCGCTGGGAGTCGAGAATGGGGTTCTACGGAGGCTGTCGGCGCCAGATTCAGCGATCGAAAATTTTGTGAGCCCGGTTTCCGAGTTTGGGGCATGACAGAAGTTGGTATCAGAGCATAACTCGGGAATAACCAAGAACAACATTACATATCTGCTATGAATGATTTAAGTCCTAAGTTTGGATAGCCTAGCAATCTTTTATTACCGATCCTTAACGAGTGTGCCTTCGAGAGTTTTCAAAGTTGATAGGCACCTTCGCTCTTTCCTGTAGGACATGGCGCGCAGGAGAGTGACCCGATCGACTCCCGCACCACCACCTGAGACTCCAACTCCACCACCTGCGGCTCCCGTGCTACCACCTACGATTCTTGCTCCACCACCCGAGATTCCTTCTGCCCAGCTTGAGGATGCCACTCCTCTACCAGGGATTCATGCTGCCCAGCCTATGGGTGCAGCTCCTCCACCAGAGACCGGTGCGGAGCCGACCGTTTCCGTGAGTGCTTCCCAGTTACAACAGATGCTGCAGGCTGTGACGGCCGCACTTCAGGGGCAGGGCAGACCCCCAGTCATTTCTCCAGCACAGGCAGAGCAGGAGCGCTCGAGTGCCCTCCTTCGAGAGTTCCGACGCCTCGATCCCCCGCACTTCCAGGGTGAACCAGACCCGACCGTGGCTGAGAGATGGCGCGCCGACGTAGAGAAGATATTTGAGACGATGGGATGCGCGACTGAGCGGCGAGTCCGATTAGCCGTATTTCTTCTCCATGGTGAGGCTGAGTGGGACGGTTCTCAGTCTGATCGCGGTCAGAGGAGAGACCGGAAGAGGCAGGCTTCTTCTAGTGATACGCAGCAGGGTCGACCACAGCAGAGGCGCACAGGTCGCCCAGCCTTTCGAGCGCCAGCAGCACCTCCAGCACCTCCAGCACCACCTCCGAGGCAGTTCATCGGCACTTGTTTTAGGTGCGGTGCGGCAGGACACCGTATGTGGGAGTGTCCTCGCCCCCAGCAGCAGCAGCAGAGAGGTCCACAGCAGCCTCCACCACCGCAGCAGCAGCAGAGACCCCCACAGCAGCAGCGACAGCAGCCCCCACCACCGAGGCCACCTCAGCAGCAGCATCAGCACCAGCCTCCGAGGCCGCAGCAGCAGAGGCAGCAGTTTCGACCGCCTCAGCGACAACAGCAGCAGTAGCAGGCTCAGAGGGGACAAGCACCTCCCCAGCCGGCTTAGGCTCGATTCTATGCGGCCCAGCAGGATCCTCAGTCATCTGGAGGAGTCGTTGAGGGTATACTTTCAGTATCTGCATGCATTGCACGTGTGTTGTTTGATTCTGGTGCATCGCATTCTTTTGTGGCCGAGAGTTTTTGCCGATCGACTGATTTGCCATTGGAGTCTGCTCGTGAGGGGTTGACTGTATCAACTCCCTTGGGGAAGACTGCAGTGTTGGGCCGATTTTGCTTGTCTTGCCCCTTTCTGGTTGGGGATATGTTTTTGCCTGCCGACCTGTTTGCTTTGCCGATATCTGAGTTCGATGTCATCCTGGGCATGGATTGGCTTGCCGAGTATCACGCCATATTGGATTGCTCCGCGAGGACAATCACGTTTTGTATACCTGGCTTGTCGCAGTTCCAGTTCATTGCTGAGCCCAGAGGAGAGCCGCTGTCTTGTTTGATGTCTTGTGCCATAGAGGAGCCCATAGCGGTGAGCGTCGACCAGTTGCCTGTGGTTTGTGATTTTCCCGATGTGTTTCAGGAGATTCCGGGATTACCGCCTCGTCGACTCACTGAGTTTCAGATTGATCTCGTGCCCAGTACTGCACCTATTTCAAAGGCCCCATATCGTATGGCACCGTTGGAGTTGCGGGAACTGCAGAAGCAGTTGGACGAGTTGCGTGAGTTAGGCTTTATCCGTCCGAGAGTTCGCCGTGGGGGGCGCCGGTACTCTTCGTGAAGAAGAAGGATGGCTCGTTGAGGCTCTGCGTAGATTACCGTGAGTTTAACAAGGTCATGATCAAGAACAAGTACCCGCTCCCGAGGATTGATGATTTGTTTGATCAGCTGCAGGGTGCACAGTTCTTTTCGAAGATTGACTTGCGTTCCGGTTATCATCAGATTCCGGTCCAAGAGGAGGACATTCCGAAGACAGCATTCAGGACGCGTTATGGTCATTTCGAGTTTCAGGTCATGTCCTTTGGACTGACCAATGCGCCAGCAGTGTTCATGCAGTTGATGAATGAGGTTTTCTGTCCGTATCTCGATCAGTTTGTTGTAGTCTTCATCGACGACATTCTGATCTATTCAAGGACTCGTGAGGAGCATGAGCAGCATTTGGAGGTTACGTTGCAGACCCTCCGCGCACACCAGCTGTATGCGAAGCTGGAGAAGTGCGAGTTTTGGCAGGAGGAGGTGAAGTTCCTCGGTCACGTGGTGACGAGGGAGGGTGTCGCAGTGGACCCCTCGAAGGTTGAGGCAGTGCGTCAGTGGGGCCAGCCCACGACTGCGTCCGAGATCCGCAGTTTCCTTGGTTTAGCGGGCTACTACCGGCGTTTTATTGAGGGCTTCTCTCGTATCGCAGCCCCGTTGACCAGGTTGACCCGGAAGGGCGCAGAGTTTATTTGGAGTGACGCCTACGAGCGAGCATTTATGGAGTTAAAGGACCGTCTGACGTCCGCTCCTGTCCTCACTCTTCCCTCTAGGAGTGACGGATTTATTGTATTCACCGATGCCTCGCATATTGGTTTGGGTGCTGTCCTGATGCAGCACGGGAGACCAGTGGCCTTTGCGTCTCGCCAGCTCAAGGTCCATGAGCTGAACTACCCCACGCATGATTTAGAGTTGGCTGCAGTTGTCTCTGCACTGAAAGTGTGGAGACACTATCTCTATGGGGTTAGGTTCAAGCTCTTTTCTGACCACAAGAGCTTGAAGTACCTCTTCTCGCAGTCTGAGTTGAATATGAAGCAGAGGCGCTGGATGGAACTCCTGAAGGACTATGATTTTGATATCCAGTACCACCCGGGTAAGGCGAACGTGGTGGCGGATGCCCTCAGCCGTCAGCCACGAGGCCTGGTGGCGCATATGATGATTCAGGAGTGGCAGATGCTCGAGGATATAGCAGAATACGACTTTGAGTTTGGCTTGCAGTCTTCTATTGTGCAGTTATCGAGCCTGTTGATTCAACCCTCTCTTGTCGCAAGGGTGATCGAGGCTCAGCAGGCAGATGAGTCGTTACAGGATTACCGAGCAGAGGCAGCATCTGAGAGTCAGACAGATTGGCAGATTGGTACAGATGGTGGACTTCGCTTCAGAGGCCGATTATGTGTCCCGGATATTCCTGAGCTACGTAGAGATCTTATGACCGAGGCACATCGATCGCGGTTTTCTATCTATCCTGGCTCGACGAAGATGTACCACGATATGAGGCGATAGTATTTTTGGGCGGGGATGAAGCGCCAGATCGCCAGTTTTGTGGCCTAGTGTGACACATGCCAGTGTGTCAAGGCCGATCATTAGAGACCCCCTGGTCTATTGCAGCCGTTGAGTGTCTCGATGTGAAAGTGGGAGCACGTGTCGACAGATTTCATTATGGGCTTACCGAGGACTCAGCGCGGTCATGACGCCATTTGGGTTGTTGTGGATCGTCTGACGAAGTCGGCACATTTTATTGCGATACGTGCTACTTGGCCTTTGGACCGTCTTGCGAGATTATTTATTGAGGATATTGTGAGACTGCATGGCGTTCCAGTCTCGATCGTTTCTGACCGAGACCCGAGGTTCACGTCTCAGTTTTGGAGGAGCTTCCAGAGAGCGATGGGTTCTGATTTGCAGCTCAGCACCGCGTACCATCCGCAGACCGATGGCCAGACCGAGAGGGTCAACCAGATCCTTGAGGATATGCTTCGGGCCTACGCGATTAATTTCGGGGGTAGCTGGGATGAGCATCTGCGATTGGCTGAGCTCGCATACAATAACAGCTATCAGGCGACCATCGGCATGACTCCTTTTGAGGCACTATATGGCAGACCATGCAGATCACCGAGTTGTTAGACTGAGGTGGGAGAGCGTCGTCTCTTAGGTCACGAGCTTGTGCAGGAGACGTCAGAGGCTATTGATATCATCAGGCAGAGGATGCGCACAGCTCAGAGCCGACAGAAGAGTTTTGCTGATCGTCGGCGTCGTCCCTTGGAGTTTGATGTAGGGGACCATGTGTATCTCAAGGTCTCGCCCATGAAGGGCGTAGTTCGATTTGGAGCGAAGGGCAAGCTTGCCCCGAGATTCATAGGACCTTTTGAGATCACTGGGCGCGTTGGCGCCTTGGCCTATCGGCTTGCCTTGCCATCTCAGCTGTCTGGCGTCCACAATGTTTTTCATGTCTCTATGTTGAGGAAGTGTGGGTCAGACATCGTTCCTATTATCGATTGGCAGCCGTTAGAGGTTCGTGAGGACGCTTCCTATATTGAGCAGCCAGTCCGTATCCTTGATCGGAAGGAGCAGGTCCTCCGGACCAAGGTCATTCTGTTGGTGAAGGTTCAATGGGGTCACCATTCTGTTGAGGAGGCTTCTTGGGAGTGCGAGGCTGAGATTCGAGAGCGTTATCCCCATCTTTTTGATGATTGATTATGTGTTGTATGTTATATGTTATCTCTGATTTTATATAGTGATGTTATGTTTCTTCTCCCTCTTGAGTTCTGCCTAGTTGCGATGATTGTGTAAATTTCGAGGACGAAATTTCTATTAGGAAGGGAGAGCTATAAGCCCCGTATCCTAGACCGTACCGTTCCATAGGCTTCCGCGGTCTTCCCGGTCGAATTTCGGCAACCTTCGACCTTTAATCGGTATTTGCGCGCGACCTAGATTCTCGTACCGTCAACCTGAGTCGACTCAACCCAGGGCTTGTACCTTAGCGACCGCGTCGTCGCCGCGGTTCTGATGCCGCGACTCGCGCGCTGATGCGATGCTCTGGTCAAGAGTTGTGGGCCAGCGTTCGGTGCGAGGAAACGCCGCGCGTGCGAATTCCGAGGGAATCTCTACAAGGTGTCACATCAATCAATCAAACCTATCAATCCCATCATGTCAAGTACACATCAACTTTCACCATTTCCCAAGTAACCCCCAAAGTCAAAAGGCTCTTACACAAACCCATACCTCTCTTACACCTTTTACCAAAAAAGTCAAAAAAGGCTTCTTACACCCATCCCTCTCTCCCATCCATCACTTCATCACCCATCACTCTCACTCACTCACTCTCTCTCTCTCTCTCTCTCTCTCCCCTTTACAAGTCTCTCTCATTCAAACTCTCCCATAGCAAAAATTCATATGTATGGTCCTCCCATGGTGAGAAATTTCACTTGTGAGGCCCACCTTTCCTACCCCTAGATCTCTCATCTCAACCATCCATTTTTCATCTTCCTCCATCAAAGAGAAGCACAAGGAGCTAAGGAAGCCAAGGGAGCAAGAAGATCAAGTGGTGGGTGCCTTGATAGGGTAGATTTTGATATTTTTAAGATGGGCCAAGTGAGGCTAACCGATTTATGGTTTGGATCTCACTTTGGACCCTAAGATGTGGCCGATGGCCCACTTGGATCATCATGATCATTCCATGATGGGGCCATCCTCCATGGACCCCATCATGATGTTTATTTTCTTGCATATTTAGGGTCATCTAGACCATTTTATTTGGTGGAGAAGAGATCTCCACCGTTGGATTTAATTTTAATGGGCCCACATGAAATAGGACCCACTTGATGTATGGTTTAGTGCAAGGGAGGGCCCATAGTGCCAGGGTCCCTCCATCACGCGGGTCTCACTCTCTATCCCTCTTTCACTTGTGAGGCCCACCTTTCCTACCCCTAGATCTCTCATCTCAACCATCCATTTTTCATCTTCCTCCATCAAAGAGAAGCACAAGGAGCTAAGGAAGCCAAGGGAGCAAGAAGATCAAGTGGTGGGTGCCTTGATAGGGTAGATTTTGATATTTTTAAGATGGGCCAAGTGAGGCCAATCGATTTATGGTTTGGATCTCACTTTGGACCCTAAGATGTGGCCGATGGCCCACTTGGATCATCATGATCATTCCATGATGGGGCCATCCTCCATGGACCCCTTCATGATGTTTATTTTCTTGCATATTTAGGGTCATCTAGACCATTTTATTTAGTGGAGAAGAGATCTCCACCGTTGGATTTAATTTTAATGGGCCCACATGAAATAGGACCCACTTGATGTATGGTTTAGTGCAAGGGAGGGCCCATAGTGCCAGGGTCCCTCCATCACGCGGGTCTCACTCTCTATCCCTCTTTCTTTTATTTTATTTTATTTTATTTTTTTGATGATAATGAGGTTATGTGGCCCACTTGAATGGACCCACCATGAGGTAGGTATTTTATCCAAACCATTTATAAGTGGGGCCCACCTTATATGTGTAGTTCCATGCCATCCATCACTTGGTGGCCCACCTAAGCAGGGCCCACCTCCAAGGAATATGGAACGTCCAGCGTCCCTGGACGTTCGCTGGAAAGAAACACAAGTATCAACTTTTTCCCAAACTTTGGGGTGGTCCATTCATGTAGGCCCCACTTTAATGTATGTATTAAATCCACACCATCCATTCCTTTCCCAAGCCCTTTTTAGGCGTTGACCCGAAAGATGGGATCAATCAGACCTTCGGGCAGGCCATACCATAGCAAATGGTAGTTTTCACCATTGAATCATTCCCTGTTGTTTCTATACGCCGAAATAGGCCCAATATTGGGCTTGTTTTGCTTGTCAGGAGCTATGAAAGGCCGTTGGACGGAGTAGATCATCTAGATGTGGACCCCACTGGTAAAAATCTCAGATATATAAAAAAAAAATAATAATAAAATAAACTAAGCAGCCGCAGCTGCTGCTGCTGTGTCAGCAACGCAGCAGCGCTGGCTGCGCACTCCAGCGGGCGGGCGGCTTGGCCGACATTGATATTTATTTGTCATCTGATCCATTCATACGGTGGGCCCTAATGCCAGTGGATCACCCTCCAAAAATCAGCCAGTTCCAAGACTCAGGTGGCCCACACCGTAAGAAACAGTGGGATTAGACCTCTACCTTTGAAATCTTTTTGGGGTCCACAGAAGTTTTGGATCAGGGTGAAATTTGTTTTCACCCTTCATCTAGGCCCATGGGACCTTATCAGCGGGTTGGATGGCATAGAAACAATATGGTGGGCCCCACATGGAGCCCACAGTAATGTAAGTGTTTTATCTTCACCGTCCGCCTGGACGGTGAAGCCCTGTGATGAATTTCGTGGAGCCCACTGTGATGATTGTGTGGGCCCACTGTGATGATTGTGTGGAGCCCACTGTGATGCGTGCGTGTGTGTGTGTGTATATATATATAATATTATATTTCATATAATATTATATGTATTATGTATATATATATATATTATATACTATATTATATATATATATATTTTTACTAATGTTGAGGCCCGTGATTGAGGCCCACCTTGATATATAGGTAAGGCCCACCTCAGTTTGCTTGTGGCCTATGATTGAGGCCCACTTTGATGTTGCTTGTGGCCCATGAATGAGGCCCACTTTGATGTATATGTAAGGTCCATGGGTCGAGGCTCATTTAATGTATTAGGAGCTCATGGGTCGAGGCCCATTAAGTTGTAATGGGGCTAATGGGTTGAGGCCCATTTGATGCACGTATGGGGCCCAACTGGCGAGGCCCATTTGATACATATAAGGCCCATAAGATTAGGCCCATTTGATGCACTCTAAGGCCCACGGGTTATAGCCCATTGTAATGAACATAAGGCCCATTGGTGCGGCCCATTGATGTGGCCCACTTAATGAATATAAGGCCCATATGATTTGGCCCATTTGATGTATTTAAAGCCCAATGGGATGTACCTAAGGTTCATTGCAATGTGCAGTCCCAACATGATTTATGTAATGATGTTTATGTCAGGGCTATGCCTTGGGAGCAATGGTGGTTGGACGTCCACATTGCAGGTGTAGTGTGGTTAAATGTCCGCATTATGACTTTCCCTAAGGCCCATTGTTAGGCTCGTGCGTGTAATGTGTAGGCCGTCTAGGCCCATCTTTGTTATGATTATCATCCATCCTATTTAGCATGTTTAGTTCCATGATTCAAGACCATATGCATCATACGTATGCTTGATATGAGGAATGACTGATCATCGCATATGCCTTCGGGCAGATTGTTTAGGGGCTCCCGTACAGGGGGTGTTGCCCTACATGAGCGCACGATACGCGCAGGATTGCTGCATGACTGAATAGTGTGATTCATGCATTCGCATTGTGTGATATGGTTACTGTACGCCCTAGCGACATCAGGGCCGTAGCCTCCACAGACGTATCGTGGTTGGCAGGATTGAATACCGGAAATACTGTTCTACATGGGGTGCGATAGATATCCCTGGGTGAAAGTCTCTAAACCCTTATGGTACCAGGAGGTTGCTCCAACGTCTAGACCGAGTGGATGCATGAGTGCTGAGTGCCGATTACCAGACGGTTGCGCTTTCCACTATGTCGTGGTTGGTTGGAAGGGGGTGCGGCCTTACCCGCCCGAGAGTAGGGGGCAATGCTAGGCTGAGTCTGACCAGCTCGAGGAATGGGTTCGCTATTGACGAGCCGAGCCCGATATTGGCAGGTGGATAGTGAGGTCTTTTCCCCTCACCTTATTGCGCGCGATGGGGCGGCAATCTGGCTTGGAGGGTACTAGACCCCGGTGATATCCCAGATTTTTGAGCTGTATTGACATGTGGACTTAGATGAGGATTTGTATGCTTGAGTTGCATTTCGCATTGCATGGCCTTGGTATGGCCGACATCATTCTTTGCACCGCATGGCCTTGGTACGGCTAATGGTATTCTTGGCATTCATCAGCATGTTTCGCATTACTCTGATACTGCATAGCTATATTATCACCTTGAGCATACACTTTCACCACCGTCTAAGCTTTCTATAAGCTTATGCACGACCGTTGCGTGCAGGTGACGTTGGATCGTAGCAGCGCTAAGGCTTGGGCGCGTAGCTGATCTTTTTGGAGCTTTTGGTCTATCATCATTGTATTTCCCTTATGCTCATTGTACTTATAAAGTTTTTGATTATAGTGGAAATGTGATGGAGTTTTTGGTTGTTGTTTGTGGGTTATGCCTTTGGTTATGCTTATTACGAATCAAACTGATGTACAAAATCCTCCTTGTAGCATCCCATGATCGGAACCTGGCGAATGGGCGCTGAGAGTCGAGAATGGGGTTCTGCGGAGGCTGTCGGCGCCAGATTCGGCGATCGGAAATTTTGTAAGCCCGGTTTCTGAGTTTGGGGCGTGACAATTGTCCTTGGACATATTATCTCATCCAAAGGAATTGAGGTGGATAAGGCAAAAATCGATCTTATCTCTAACCTACCTCCACCCAAGAACATCAGAGATGTGCGATCCTTCTTAGGACACGCAGGGTTTTACAGACGATTCATAAAGGACTTTAGTCTCCTCTCTCGTCTCTTATATAATCTTTTACAAAAGGATGCACCATACGAGTGGACTGAGCAATGCCAGGAAGCTTTCACCAAGCTTAAAGGCATGTTAACCACTGCACCTATCACGCAGCCACCCGATTGGAGCCTTCCTTTTGAGCTTATGTGCGATGCTTCTGATCATGCTCTTGGAGCAGTTCTAGGCTAGAGAAAAGATAAGAGGCCCTACGTCATTCATTACACAAGTAGAACTTTAAATTCTGCCCAAGTGAACTGCTCGACTACGGAAAAGGAACTCCTAGCCTTAGTGTTTGCTTTAGATAAATTTAGGTCCTACCGGATTGTATCCAAGATCATTATTTACACAGATCATGCGGCACTTAAGTATCTTCTTTCTAAGAATGATTCTAAGCCCCGTTTGAAATGATGGATCCTTCTACTCCAAGAATTTGATTTAGAAATTAAAGATAAAAATGGAGTAAAGAACGTAGTGGCCGATCATCTGTCTCCCCTTAATACCTCTGATTCCCCTGAGGCGACCCATATCAATGACATGTTCCCTGATGAACAGCTGTTCAGAGTCTCCCATTCACCTTGGTTCGCTAATATTGCCAATTATCTTGACACAGGTTCCATACCGACGCATTGGACTGCATAAGATAAGAAGAAATTCTTTACCAAGGTGCGGAACTTTTTCTGGGACAATCCATATTTATTCAAATATTGCCCAGACCAAATTCTAAGGAGATGTGTGCCAGATGATGAGTATCAGAGTGTCATCTCCTTCTGTCATTCACAGGCCTATAGTGGTCACTTTTCTGCTAAAAAGACCACGGCCAAGATTTTACAGTATGACTTTTATTGGCCCACTATGTTCAGGGACACTCATGAGTTTTGCAAGGCTTGTGAGCGTTGTCAAAAATTGGGAGCATTGTCCCGTCGAAATATGATGCCTTTGAATCCCATCCTTATCATAAAAGCATTTGACTGCTGGGGCATCGATTTCATGGGACCATTCCCCCAATCATTTGAAAATTTGTATATTTTGCTATCCGTAGATTATGTTACTAAATGGGTCGAAGCAATTCCGTGCCGAAATAATGACCATCGCACGGTCATTAAATTCTTAAAAGAGAACATTCTTTTGCGGTTTGGGATGCCTCGAGCCATCATTAGTGATGAGGGCTCACACTTTTGTAATAGATCATTCGAGAGCTTAATGAGAAATACGATATCTCTCATAAGGTGAGTACCCCATACCATCCACAGACAAGTGGACAAGCTGAGATTTCCAATAGGGAGATCAAACATATCCTAGAGAAAACGGTTAACCCTGATCGTAAGGATTGGTCAATCCGATTGACCGATGCCTTATAGGCATACTGTACTGCTTTTAAAACCCCTATTGGAACGTCTCCCTTTAGACTTGTCTATGGGAAAGCTTGTCACTCGCCTATGGAGTTTCAACATAAAACATACTGGGCGATCAAAAATCTGAATTTCAATCTGGACAACGTTGGCTCGCTACGTAAACTTCGATTAAATGAACTTGAAGAAATCCGAAACAATGCGTACGAGAACTCGAGAATTTACAAAGACAGAATGAAGGCGTTTCATAACCAACGTATTCTACGAAAATCATTCACACCTGGTCAGAAAGTCCTTTTGTATAATTCTCGATTACATCTCTTTCCAGGTAAGCTTCGATCTCGTTGGACCGGCCCTTACATTGTGGTCACTGCGTATCCTCATGGGGCCGTTGAGATAAGAGATCCTGACAATGACAAGGAGTTTAAAGTAAATGGACATCGCTTAAAGCCATTTGTTGAGAAATTTGATTCAGAGGACATGTCCATACCTCTGATTGATCCTGTTTACCAGGATTGATCTCCTAGTCTGATGGAGGTATAGGTAGGTTTCCTGTTTTCATAGGACTAGGATAGTTTCCTTTATGCTGTTTTAGGATGGACGGTAAACTTAGTACTCCTGGGAGCCAACCCAACTTTTCATTCCGTTTCATTTTCCTAGTTAGTTAGTTCAATATTTGTGGGTAACATTGCTACAAACCCTCACGAGACTACAGCCCGTCCACAAGGGGCAACCTAGGGGTTTAAAGGCTTGTTGCATACGCTAAATGCAATCGAGAGCACCTACAAAAGTTGTGTAGGTAGGATTTTATTTTTGTTATTTTTATTTTACTTCTGTTAGTTTCTCTCTTGTGCTGACTCGCCCTTACGTAGATATCTTTGGAAAGCCTCTTGATTCTTTCGTCCAGGTACTATCTTTCCATCACTCCTCTTATATTTTCGTTGTCCCATGTGCATTGCATGCTTATTTCTTTTACACTGAGGACAATGTAGATTTTAGGTTGGGGGTGGGAGATTAAGTTTCCTAACCAATGTTTTCTTGGTCTTAAGCAAAAATTGTGAAATTTTTTTAAAAATTCTTGTGAATTGATGCGAATTTGACATCCATTTATGACTTAGAATTTTAAGATACGTAATGTTGGTAATTTATGACTCTTGGATTTAGTTGTCTGTTAGATTTCACAGTTACGTTTGAACTATTAATCCATATTTAGAGGTTTTAAACATTGATTGAGTCATGATTTCACAAGACACATCTTGCTTGCACATTACGGTTTCAGTTCAATATTGAAGTGTAACTTGGTGATCATTAAGCATGGAAGGAACCAACCTGGGAATTTGTCCATCATGTTCAATAAGAAAAAGAAGAAAATACCCAGCTACAAGATAGCTGCCTATGGAAAGGGTTGGGCGAACGAACTTCACCATAGGTTTGCTCCCTATAGGTGTAGATTCGATTCCCCATGGTTGACATTTGGGAAAAGTTGGGCAACTAGTCTTCACCATGGGTCTGCTCCCTATAGGTGAGGATTCGTTTCCCCTCTTTGGCTTTACTCTTAAAAAGTTGACATAGTGTGAAAATCATCAAAAGCTGGCAGAATGAATCAAGTTTTGGTTTAAGTTTTGGTTATCATGAATTCTCTTGTGGTTACCAATGATATCCTAAAATAGAGAAGTGAATTTTAATAGTGTTAAGCCGAGATTACACTATACACTCATGGAACTCAATGTTTAGAATTGTTCTAATTAATGGATTAATATTTGAACTTGATTATAAAGTTTACTGTGAGCTTGATTTCAGGAGAAAGTAATGCCAACATTCATGAATCTTAGAATTCTAATATCTGAATTGTTTTTCATAAATCACTTGAGTTTATAAAAATTGTCCTGTAATTCTCAATTTATTTTTCGCATACCTTGCTCGAGACTAGCAAGATGCTGGTTGGGGGTTGTGTTGAGGGTCAAATATTACATATCAGACCCTAGTTATTTCCTAGATCTACGAACATGGTACTGTTTAACGGCCCGATTTAATCGTGTTTGTGATGCAGGGCGTATTTACGAGCCTAGACTGGAAAAGGGTACTAAATGCATGGATTTAACGCTCTGAAGTCACCAAGGCAAGTGACGGACCCCAGGAGACCAAGATCGATAAATTTGCACGCCAGGGATCTAAAAAAATCAAGAAACTGAAGCTCAAGTGGCCCGAAAGACATCTAGAATGCAAGATCACAGGGTTCCCACCATCCGTTCAGCTCAAAAATTCATACATCGCATGAGGACCATAAATTAACCGTACACGTCGAATTTCATCTGTTCAATCCCTGTGAAAGTGTCCCAACGGACAGATCAGCCTATCAACCCTTGATTTGGGGCCCACCTGATCTCTAGATATGCTTCAATTTTGGACTCAACATCTTAAATCAGATGGAGAAAAGGATGGACGGTACGGATTTCTTGAGAATATCATAGTGGACCGCACCTGCACTTGAGTGTGCACAGTGCGTAGGTGCGCTGGACGCGCACCGGACGGTCAGCCCGGTCAAAGACGGGCTGACCCGTCTTCTTCTTGCAAAGTAACAGCGGATGGACGCTGTCCGTCCGTTTTTCAGTAGTAGGGCCCACTCATCATCCAAATGGATGATCCAGACCGTCCATTGAATCTCTTGGGTAGACATAACCCTCACCTAAGTGTCTTTTTCGACCCATGAACGTACGGACAAGCAGATTACCGTTCAAACACAAGATGGACGGCGG
Organism: Magnolia sinica; assembly: GCF_029962835.1. Taxonomy (NCBI): domain Eukaryota; kingdom Viridiplantae; phylum Streptophyta; class Magnoliopsida; order Magnoliales; family Magnoliaceae; genus Magnolia; species Magnolia sinica. Next base: position 6,040,758 of record NC_080584.1, on the reverse strand, counting down.
AGTAGATAATCTCATGGGCCACACCAAATTCAATCAAAAAATGACCATATCCAAATGGTTTTTCGAGTAGACCTCAATGGACGACGTGGATTTTCCACTTGACATCGATCGTGAGCTCCACCAAACACGACAGTGACTTGCGGCGGCTCTATTTGGCAATCAGACACTGGTTTCGTGCGGTGGGCCCACCCCTCACCCATCAGGGCCCATAGGTCTAATCTAGACCGTCCATCAGGAACCCACGGGTTCTCTCTCCCTAATCTAGGTAACTCATTTTAGGAAACCACAGAGATCAGTCCCCATTCGTCCAAACAGAGACCGACGATACAACGAACAAGGCGGGTGGGGCACACCAAATTCGGTCTAGAAATCATCCGGTTCTACTGAATTTTCAAGGGCAATCTAATGAATGGACTGAATTTCTTGATGATTGTCAAGAATGGGGTCCACCAAACAACCAGAGTAAGCTCTGATTACACGTTTTGTTACAGTGCGTGAAACTTTCGCACCTTTGTCTGCTATGTGTAAGGGGTATGCACGCAAGCTGCCACGGAGTCCTTGCTCTATAAAAGGAAAAGAAAAAGAGAGAGAAAGGCATCGAATTTTGTGCTGAGCGTGGAGCAGAGAAACCTGGACGGGAAGCAGTTTCTACAGAGTTTTGTTTTCTTAGTTTTTCGTTTAATTTCTTTATGATATTTGAGGATAGCCTAATCATGTTGGGCTAAACCTCTTAACTAGGGCTAAGAGGTGAAGCTTGTAGTGAGATGGGAGATTCTATTTTATGTCTTTAATTTAGTTTTAATTTACGAACTGAATTTGATAATGGTTTGATTATCGGGAATGTTTTTAGTTTTTAATGGTCTGTTGTGACTGAAATTACAATGGGTCTGTGATAGCTTTGAGCATGTCCATTTCCTTTTATGTTTATGATGTCAGGAAGCCCTGTTGTTCACCATCGTCTCCTAAGCATGGTAGGATGACGGTACCCTTCCTAACCTTCATAGCATGTTGATTGGTTGGTAATTAGTTTAATTTTATTGTTTGCTTTGTCTCCTGGGTATGGATCGGTGATAGAATCTATTCTAATTCATATATCTTTCATCTCTTTAAAATTATATCAAAGGAAGTTCAGTTTAATTTCCATGATTCTTGAAGCAGGCATAAGATCTCCCTGATCTCTACAAGTGGATCCTCTATATCCCTAGTTTCCTACCTTTGAATTCTACATATTTTAGTTTACTATTTCATCATTATTCCTCAAATCCACCTGATTTAGATTTCATCTTTTTCTAGTTCTAGTTCTAGTTATTTTCAGATTACGTACAGGTTTCAGTCCCTTGGGATTCGACCTCGGTCTTACCGAGTTTATTACTACATCACAACCCTATACTTGGGGAGTGAACAGATGCTTCTTCTTACTACTTAATACCAGCTGTCTGGTCTCTGCCATGCAAAATCTCATAAATCCACATGCAAATGGTAACTGGATTTCCACTGGATAGTAAGCCAAACACTACTGCATGATGTGACAGTTGTCACATGGAACTCATTAGGTGCAATCACTACGACCTCAATAATATGTTTCAAACTAGCATGGATGCATGTGTAAAAACCGAGATTTGGAACTTTCATACGACAGTCAAGGATTGAATATTAAAAATGAAAGAATTTGTTAGATGCATAAAAAAGATATGAATACTGAACTCTCTGCATTAAATGGAAAATAGACATGCCTGACCTTCCTGAGAATTAAGGTTCACTGACTCAAGAAAGGAATATATATATATATCAGAAGATGCCTTTTAACGGATGCATGAAAAGTCACGTTGACATTAAGTGAAAGAAGTAGAAAGCCATATTGCAAATAAAGAGAAGTTTTCTGTACAAGAAAACTACTTTTCAAGAAACACAAAAAAAATATACAATACAACCAACCAGTAGTTTCCAAACAGCTGCAATTGCAAAGCTCATATATCATTTTTCTTATATGTATTTAGCCACTACCAATCAACAACCTGGAATTTTAGACAGATGCTACACATGCAAACAAAAAGAATTAGTTTAATAATTGAATTGTGGGTCGGGCCGAGTCGGGTCAGGTTTCGGACCGAGTCGGGCCGAACGAGGGCTTATTTAAACCCAGCCCGAACTCAGTTTCGAGCTGAGGAAATTGGCCCGTCCCGACCCGAACTCAATTCCGGGTCGGGCCGAGTCAAGCTTTTTCGGGCCGAGTCGAGCGAGCTAATCGGGCTAGCCCGGTTCGTGTACAGTCCTGGTTTAGGGCCTATTTGGGCAGTGGCATTAAGGTGTATTAGATGGGATTTCATAGCATTCACATTCAATCCAAACTCAATTTGAAAGTAAATCCTAGGATTTACTTTTATATGGCTATATTCCAAGTATGGCATTAGAAAACATGGGATAAACCCAATCCACAAACAATATCTTACACGTGCATTTATTGTAACTTTACAATTTCATTCACCTTAATCCCACCTAATACAGCTGCCCAAACAGGTCCTTAGAGAACACGTTGGCACACTCTAGCATATCAAGCATCTTGTCCAACTACGGTATCAAGAATCGATATTTAATGGAAATATTATTAATTGCTTGGCTGTTGACACACATGCGTCAGCTCCCATATTTCTTTAGTGTCAATAAGGCTAGATTGACATATGGGCTCATGATCTCTCTTAAAAGACCCTTATGGGTCAATTCCTCCACTTGCCACTAAAGTATCTCACACTTTTTCGGACTCATTCAATCGTGAGAGTGGTTGGGCAAGCTAGCCCCATAGATGAGGTCTATGAGATGTTGGATATCCCGTATGGGAGGCAATCCATCAGGTAACTTTTCGGGCCATATTTCTTTGAATTCGTTTAATAACGGTCTTTAACTTGGAGGAATGTTTAAGGGCTCATATTCCTCTCCCTTTACCACTATGATGAATACCTCACCGGTTTCCTTGGATTCCTCTACGAAATCTCGAATGGTCAAGAGGGAGATCTCCTCTACTTTAAAAGTTTCTAGGTAGTTCTCTAGTGTCATAGAGGCAAAGACCATCTTCGGGGTGGTTCCTTGGAAATTTATGTACTTATAGTGGAATAACAAAGTGTGAGAAATGATGCACAACTAATGGAAATTTATGTACTTTCCAATGCAAGCTATTCAAAATAAACTATTTAAATTATGGGTCTTCATGGATGTACCATGCACTTAGACATTAGTATTATTTACTTAGCTGACTATTGGATATGTGGACATTTACTAGATGGTTAAAAATTAAAAAAATAAAAAATCAATGGCCCTGTTTCAACATAAAAGTGTTCTTGATTTGATAAGCCTAAGTTTGGGTCATCTAACAGTGATCATGGAGGGGATCATCTAATGCATGAATTAATTGGATGGCACACTTATAATAGGATTGACTTCATATAGACAATTAAGCAAGCATAATAACAGATGAATAACCAAAAAGATAACTCTTACATGTAGGTGAATACCCTTACAAACACAGATGCATAACTTGTAGAACAAGGGTGACTTACAAAGACTTGTAGAAGAACCTCTATTCTTTGACTGAGAGTCTAGCATCTCAACTAATTTTCCTAACTGAGGAGGAGAGAGAAAAGAGACACTGGAGAGGAAGAAGAAGGGTGGAGTGTGAACCTGGTTCGAGTCAGTGGGTCTGGTCGTGAGTAGAGTCGTGCATGGCCACACCAGCTCGAATCGAGCTAAGTCTAGACTAAGTCAAGCCAGTTTGGAGGCTGTTACCGGAAGTTCTCTAGAAAGAGGAGAAGATAGAGAGAGAAGCAGAAGGTAGAGAGAAGCAAAAAGGAGAGAGAGACTGCTGTCCCTTTGCTACCGTGTCGAGTCGGATGGACTCGACTCACCAAGTCTAGACCGAGTTCGGTTTAAGCTGAACGAGTTGGGGTCGGGTCCAGACCCTTTCAGGAGAAAGAAGATGAATAAAAAAGAAGAAGAAGATGATGGAGAGAAAGAAATGAGAGAGGAAGAAAGAAGAGAGGGGCGAGCGGCCGCCGAGTCAGGCTGTCTTGACTCAGTTCGAGTCATGTTCTAGTGGGAGTCTGTACCGAGTTAGGCTTGGGCTTGGTCGAGCAGTTGTTGGGATTCTAAAGAGAGAGAGAGAGAGAGAGAGAGAGAGAGAGAGAGAGAGAGAGAGAGAGAGAGAAGGGAGAAGAGAAAAGAAGAAAGAGAGGGTGAGAGAGTTGTGGGCTGTTAAGGTGAGTTGACTCAGTTGGGCCTAAGGAGTCAAACGTCTTGTGCTATCTACGTGGGGTTGATTCACTTCAACATCTCACCATCCGATTCTCCAGACTTGAGCCTCCAAGTCTAGACCGAAGTAGGAATCGACAAGGTGAGTGAGCTCCTTATAACTGCATATTAAACTTTCTTGAATAAAATTATTAACTCTTAAATTCGTGCTTAGAATTGAGAGGTTAAACTTTGCCCATTTTAGTTTCTTTGTGTGCGTTGATTCTAGCTCATGTGGAGTTAGGTTGAAAATTGAGTCGTTTCCAAGGTTGAGTTTGGGTGAATCGATCTCTTAACATTATATTTTATATTTAAATTAAAATTAAATAATGTTTAATTGAATTAGTATGTTAATGTATTTATATGGACTCGTGTTTTCCCCAAATCCCTCATTTAGGATACTTTCAAATCAAGTGAGAAGAGTAGCCAAATCCTAAGGTGAGGACCACCCTTCAAGCTTTTTTACATCATGATAGTTAGCTTTGTTTATTTTTTTGCATTCATTTATCTTTGTGATTGCTCAATTTAATATTTAGTAGAAATAATGATAGATGATTCTTCTAAAATAATTGATCGTTGGATTTACATTCAAATATTTGAACATGCGATGGGTCTCGAATATCCCATCTTATATGTGTAAATGCTATTGATATTGTACGTGATTGATTTTACCACTTGCGATTACTTGATGTTGTTATTGGAAGTCCTCGAACTCATGGTCATTCTGCTTAATAGATTAACTGAAATTTCTTTGTTGTGGACTTACTATTTTGTTGGCCATTTGTGCCTATGTGGCTTTTGGGAAGAATCCCTTCCGATCGCATCCTTGAATTGAATATTTTCTATAATGACTCTCAATTTTGACAATTAGTTGTATACATTTGTGCGCCCAAACATATTTCAAAGGGAAAGTAGTAAATGAGTAGAAATATTGTAAAATGGATATTGTCATTCCTATTAATAGTATGAGTGTGGAATGGGACACTATCCTTGGGCGATCTTTATAGTCTTTTCTGGGAGACTAGTTATCCTTGGGCGTACCTTTGTGTACTTTTCCGGGTAACTAATTCTCCTTGGGTGACTTCGTTATTTAGTCTTTTCCGGGAGACTAGTTATCCTTGGGTGTACCTTTGTGTACTTTTCTGGATGACTAATTTTCCTTGGGCGACTTCATTAATAGTCTTTTCCGGGAGACTAATTCTCCTTGGGTGACTTCGTTGCATAGTCTTTTCCGAGCGACTAGTTATCCTTGGGCGTACCTTGTGTACTTTTCCGGGTGGCTAGTTCTCCTTGGGCAATTTTTTTACCAACTGGATGTGCATCCCCAGGTCTGTGAGCATGTGTATGCATCCATGCATTTAAACAAGATCATCTTTGAGAAATTCATTTAATGAATATGTATCTGATGAACCTTATCTGATTTCCATAATAATCATTATGTAATATTTGTTATACACCGCATTTGTTAACTATGCTTAATTATCTTGATGATACGATAAATCTTGAGGGGTATACCTCACTATGATAGCCATTGACGTTATCAAACCGTAGTCAGTGTGTAGGAAATGCAGATAATGCGCAAGATGGAGTTCATGTGGAATAGGTGGAGCTTGGTTTTCTTGCATCTCCCTGTTATTGATTTCATTTTCATTTAAGTTGCACTGTCATGTATTATTAGACTTAAGACATTAATTTGTATAAGTTTTTGGGTAACTACTTGAAATCTTGGTTGTGTATTTGGACTCCCTCTTATACTTGAATTGTTTTTATTCCGCCTAAATGGTTAACTCTGATAAAGGAAAAAAATGTACATGGAATTTGGGATATTTAGAGGTTAACGCTTGAGTTTTTTGAAAACAAGTAGTGTACTCAGGTTCCGGGAATCGGGTTGTTAAAAGATGGTATAAGAGAGAGTCTAGACAAACTTACCTATGGGAAACAAACTTATACAAACCTTAAATGTCTTAAGTTATGAGGTTGGAATTAGAGGTTGGAACTTAGGTGAATCTCTCCTAGACTTAGAGAAATGTTGAGAACGTAGAGACCAAACTTAAGTTCCCTTAAAATCATTAGGATAGCCATTCAAACTTGGTTGGAATTGCTTAGGAATTAGGAAAATTTTGAACATAGTGACGCAAAATTTTTGGCTCCTTTGAAACCTCTAGACTTAGTTGTTTGAACTTAGAAACTAAACTTAGGTACCGCATGAGAACAAATGCCACCATGATACAATTGATATTAACAAGGAGTTTTCTTGAACATTACACTCAATGAATAATTTTTTTTTGAAATATAGGGCTTCCTTAAAATTTTCTTAGTAAAAAATAACGTTGCCACGATAAGTGAACTTAGGCATTATAGAAAATTCCTCATCCACTGCATGGTACATTAGACTAAAAATTAACACTCCCTAAATGTAGGGAACCATAATAGAAATTGTAATTTGAATTCCTTAAACATCTCTTTGGTTAGAAATAATATTTCACATAAATTTTAGCAATTAGAACTAATTAGAGATGAAGTTGGAATTTGGGGTTAAAAAAAATAAAAAATAAAAAATCCTATGTGTGATATAGTTTCTGTTTGAACTAGTGAATATTTGATTCAAGTGTCATTTAATGTTTATTAAGCCACTAAAATTCAATTGTTGAATGTTGTCGTATTGCTTTGTGGTTATTGATATTGTTCAAGGCTCTAATTTCTAGCACTAGGGTGTGTGCACATTTGGATGATCTATCCAATTGAATTGATTACTAGTCTAATAAAGATGGAATGACCCAATTGCAATTAGTTTCTTTTATGATACTGAGGAATTGGAGGAACACCACCTGCAATTTGACATCATCAGGCCATTTACTTCCCGACTTCTTACAGTCTTACTGTTTAAATGGAACGTTCACAATTTATCTCACATGCGCATCCAAACATGCATTCTTGATTTTGGTTCCTTGAGTATCCCATTAAAAAAAAAAAACACTTTCCATGCTTTTGCAGCATTTTCTGAGTTAGCTATTGGGTGAGATTGTGATCTGTGCAACCATTTTAGTGCATATTTGTCCTTTTCTTTTCCAGCTGGTAAGCTTAGATTGAGCTCTCAAACTCCCATGTGGCAAGAGCCAAACCTGATGGATATGGGATAAAAGTGTCACTACGTGAAAAATGGACAAAAAATGACGGATTTAGAGATGGTTCTGGACCGTCTCTAAAATTACTTGGTTTAAAGACACTTTAGAAATAGCCATAAACCGTTTCTAAATTTTTAGACGGCCCTTGACCGTCCTTATTATTGTCTTAAAAATTTCAACGTTGACAAATCATTTAAGATGGTCAAAAACCGTCGTTAACTGCAGATAAAAGACGGCTATTGACCGTCGGGAATAAGAGACGGTCCCTGACCGTCTTATATGGCAGAATTTGAGACGGTCAAAGACCGTCCCTATTAGAGACGGTCATTGACCGTCTCTTGCTAGTAATTTGAGACTGTCAAGGACCGTCTCAATTAGAGACAGTCGTTGGCCGTCTTTTCCTGTAATCTGGGACTGCCAAAGAGAGTCTGTATTAGGGACGGTTCTTAGCTGTCTCTGTTTGAGACTGTCAAGGACTGTCTCGTATAGGTAATCTAAGACTGTCATTGACCGTCTCAATTATAGACGGTCATCGACCATCTTTTACTAGTTGTAGAAGGCAGTCAAAAATAGCCTGTATTAGGGACGGTCCTTAGCAGTCTCTATTTAAGACTGTCAATGACCATCTATTAAAGACGGTCCTTAGCCGTTTTATTATGGTTATTTGAAACTGTCAAGGACCGTCTGCATTAGAGACGGTCTAAACCGTCTCTAATGCTCAAGTCAAACATTAAAAATAGAAGAAATTATGAATTTTGAAAAAAAAAAAAGGATAAAAAACTTAGAAAAATAACTAACAATGTTTAAGAAAAAAAATTAGATTTTGAAAAAAAATGTAATTTTATAAAAATCTAGATTTTGAAATAAAAATTAAGAACTTTTAATAATGTTGATAATTTTGAAAAAAAAAATTCGATAAGAAAATGATATTTTGAAAAAGAAAATTTTAAAAATTAAAGAAAATTGTAAAAAAATTATAAAATTCCAAAAAAATATATATTTAAAAAAAGAAAACTAGATTTTGTATTTTGAAAAGAAAAATTAAAAAGTTGTACAACAAAAGTGATATTTAAAAAATGATATTTTGAAAAAGAAAATTTAAAAAATGAAACAAAATTGTAAAAAAATATATATTTTCAAAAATAAAACTAGATTTTGTATTTTGAAAAGAAAAATTAAAAAGTTGTATAACAAAAGTGATATTTAAAAAATGATATTTTGAAAAAGAAAATTTTAAAAATTAAACAAAATTGTGAAAAAATTGACAAATTGTAAAAAAAATATATATTTTAAAAAAGAAAACTAAATTTTGTATTTTGAAAAGAAAAATTAAAAAGTTATATAACAAAAATGATATTTAAAAAATGATATTTTGAAAAAGAAAATTTAAAAAATTAAACAAAATTGTGAAAAAATTTACAAATTGTAAAAAAATATATTTTTTAAAAAAGAAAACTAGATTTTGTATTTTGACAAGAAAAATTCAAAAGTTATATAACAAAAGTGATATTTAAAAAATGATATTTTGAAAAAGAAATTTTAAAAAATTAAACAAAATTGTGAAAAAATTGACAAATTGTAAAATATATATATATATATATATATATATATATGGAAACGCTCCCCTGCGAACCAGTTCGTACGTACTACGTATGAACTTTTTTTGAGAACCCATCATTGTTGATGGTCAAATATTGCATATCAGACCCAGTTGTTACCTAGATTTACGAACATGATACTGTCTAAACGCCCTATTTTAATCGTGTTTGTGTTGCAAGGTAGATTTATGAGCGTGGACTGGAAAAGATGCTAAAAGCATGGATTTAAAGCTCAGTCATCACCAAGACATTGGACGGGGCCCCAGGGGACCACGATCGAGGATTTACATGTCAGAGATCAGAGAAAGTCCAGCCACTCATCTAAAACAGGCCTAAAAGACGTCCAGAATACAAGATCATAGGGTTCCCACCATCTGATCAGTTCGAAACTTCATATGTGGCCTGAGGACCATGAATTAACCGTACACATCAAATTTCAACCCTCGGATCCCAATAAAAGTGGTTCAACATATAGATCAGCCATTAAACTCCAATTTGGGGCCCACTTGATAACAGGATATGCTTCAATTTTGGTATCAACCCCTTAAATAGGGAGGCAAAACAAATGGATGGAGTGGATTGGGAAAAATCATCGTAGTGGACCCTGTACGTGATGCATGTACATCATGCACATCAGCGCCCGCGCCACATCAAAATCAGGAGACGGGTCAGTAGACGCTGACCCGATTTCCTGCTTAAACACGGAGTCTGTTTTCTGCTTCGCAACAGGGAAGTCGCGGTCGACGTCAGTGGGCCACCACCGTGCATAAAAGGTCCAATCCGGACCGTCCATGACATTCATAAGGCCCATTCCACTCAGGCTTAGGTGGAGAAATTTCACAACATAATCGGAGATTGTTTTTGATCGTCCAAACAGAAAACGGACGGTAACTTGAAAGATAACGTGGGCCACACTGAAACAGACCCAAAACCGATTCTGATCTACCGGTTTTTCACGAAAAACTCGATGGACGGAGTGGATTTCTGAAAATAGAATCAAAGTGGGCCCCACCAACTTCGACAGCGAGCCCGCGTGCGCAGGCCCTGTTTCAGCATCCAGTCGAGGCCGGGATTTGCGGGAGATAGTGGGCCACGATCATCAATGCTTTGAGTGATCCATACCGTCCAATGTGTCCACAAGGAGGCCAATATTCTAGCCAAGAAGTTGGTTTTGAGGTTATTGGACGGCAAGCCTCCCAAACTGAGGCCAAACGCGACTCGTCTTTGCGTTTCGCTACGCACGCTGCTGCATCGCTGGCTGCGTAAGCTTTTGCTTCCGGGAGTTTTCCGGACGAAATCCAAGAGCCACAGCAAGCGCCTAAGGCATATATAGGATAGAGGAGCATTGAAGAAAGGGGGGAGGGTGTGAAGGTTGGCGGCTGCTGCACGTCAGGGAGAGAAAAAGAGAAACAGGGAAGAAAAGGAGCTTGGCTTGGTTTTTCAGGGCGTGAGCTGAGCTTGGTGAGAGGGAGCTCAGTTGAGGTACGGTTGGAACGTGAGCAAAATGGGCAGGGCTTGGCTTTGAAGGAACGGAAGAGAAGAAGAAGCAAGGGAGAAAAAGAAACGGGAAGCAGCAGGAGGGATTTGGCTAGACGATCCGGTTTTTTTTGTTTCTTGTTTTCTTTTCCTTTTATTCCTTTGATTGTTTTTCTGTGGTTCTAGCATAATCATGCTAGGCTAAACCTCTTAGCTAGGGCTAAGAGGTGAAGCCTGTAGCGAGATGGGAGATCCTACTTTGTGCCTTTAATTTAAATTTCTGAACTGAATTTGATTTTAAGTTGATTATCAAAGGAATATTTTCTTAGTCTTTAATGGTCTGTTGTGACTGAAATTACAATGGGTTTGCAATGACTTTGAATATTTCTTTTCCTCTTTGATGTTTATGACGTCAGGAGGCCCTGTTGTCCACCATCGTCTCCTGGGCATGGTTGGATGATGGTACCCTTCTTGACCTTCATGGCATGTTGATTGGTTGGTAATTAGTTTAATTCTTTTGTTAACTTTGTCCCCTGGGCATGGTGTGGTGATGGAATCCATTCTAATTCATATACCTTTCATCTCTTTAAAATTATATCAGAAGAAGTTCAGTTTAATTTCCATGATTTTTGAAGCAGGCATAAGATCTCCCTGATTTCTACAAGTGGATCCTCTGAATCCCTAGTTTCCTTCCTCTGAATTCCTTAAAGTTTTAGATAATTATTCCACAATTATTCCTTAAATTCTATTTGGTTTAGATCACATCTTAGTCTAGTTCTAGTTCTACTTGGTTTCAGATAACGTACAGGTATCAGTCCCTGTGGATTCAACCTCGGTCTTACTAAGTTTATTACTACATCACAACCCTATACTTGGGGAGTGAACAATCATATGTGATATGGATCCAAAATCTAAACCGTTCATGTGAAGCAGCACCTCCTGAAACCCCCCAGGCCTAAGTTTTACTTTGATCTAAAACTTTTATGGGCCATGAAAAATGAAAACAGTTTCCTCCCTTGATTTGCATTTCTCTTTGCTATGGCCCACTAGAATATTAGATCAGGGTGAAAATTTGTCACGTGAGGTTTTATGTGATTCCGCATCACATGGACCGCTCAGATTAGACACCCATGGCACGTGTGCAAAGGTGCGCACGTGCGTAGGTGCGCAGGGGAGCATGACTATATATATATATATATATATATATATAAGAAAACTAGATTTTGTATTTTGAAAAGAAAAATTAAAAAGTTATATAACAAGATTTCGATAAAAAAATGATATTTTGAAAAAGAAAATTTAAAAAATTAAATGAAATTGTGAAAAAATTGACAAATTGTAAAAAAATATATATTTTTTTAAAAAAAGAAAACTAGATTTTGTATTTTGACAACAAAAATTAAAAAGTTATATAACAAAAGTGAGATTAAAAATTGATATTTTGAAAAAAAAAAAAGAAATTAAACAAAATTGTGAAAAAATTGAAAAAATGTAAAAAAAAAATATTTTTTAAAAAAGAAAACTAGATTTTGTATTTTGACAAGAAAAATAATAATTAAAAAAAAGGATCTATACCAAATTGAATGGATGTGGCCTACAATACACAAGGTGGGATTAAAAACATGTAAACGTGAAAAGAAAAAAGAAAAGGAAAAGGAAAAAGAAGAGTGTTAACTCGAGGTTAAAAAAAAATATACACGTTTAAGAAAGAGGAGTGCAAATCAAAGTTCCTCAATACCTTGGTAAAAAAGAAAATGGTTTAAATTCAACGGTAATATCAGATGGTTGAGATTATCCAATCACTGTGATATTAAAATAAGTGTTCTACTCAACAGAATAGATGTGCCCTTCAACCCAAGTGCAGACCAAAGAAGATTGAAGCATATAGATGTTTAAAAAGAATAGTACAAGTCAATGTTCCTCAGGATAGTCAAAAAGAAAATGGTCCAAATTAATCCAACGGCAATTTCAGACAGTTAAAATCATCCAATCAGTGTGACCTTTGGAGAGGGTACAGGTATGCCAGGTGTTGCCAACATTAAGAATTAGTACCAAATGCATACATTAGTATATGTCATTCTCATGTTATCATTTTTCGGCTATTAACTTGTCTCCAAAGCAATGAGATATAAACTTACACCGCTTAGATATAGTTTAAGCTGCTTGTTAATTAAAAAGGAACTGGAATATAGTTAACTAAGCCAAATGGAATCTCAAAAAAAGAAAAAAGAAAAAAGACAACCGACATCCATCCAATCGTACCAAGTCCACCAATCAAGTGGCAGAGATTGTTCCATGAAAGGCATTCCCAGCTCTCCACCCATCCATAGTCGGCCCCCACATATTAGCTCGAAGGACTCCAAAACAGTAAAACACAACACATAAGTCTCACTAGAAACCCTAGAACTTGCAGAAACATAAGACATTGACACAAACAAAATTTTTTCTAAATGGAATCAAATTAATATCAGAGGTTAGTTTCCAAACACCACTAGTAGAATCGAACAATATTTAACAAGAAAACAAAATCAAACCCTACAACCCCTGGAATTCAACATACAGCCTCATCAAAACAACAAAAATCCAAAGGTGAAAAAATCATCATAAGAGCGATTTCATAACCCACCTGAGATTATTGAGTTTTTATGATTCGAAATCACATCCTAAATATATGATGGAAAAATATATGGACGATGTCGATATACATAAAATATATCAAGGTGGGCCATACACGGTTAGAGTAACACCCATGAAGGAGTTATCTAAAGAGTGAAATGGTACTATAAGGTCACCTCTTGGGAACTTCCCATGAGGTTAATCTGTGTGCGCCCCACCATGATGTATGTAGAACATCAACACCATGCATTTGATATGTCCCATTTAAGTCCAAAAATCAGTCGTATACAAAACTCAGGTGAGCCATAACATCTAAAACTATGTGAAGACATCCCTAAAACATATAAAAGCATTCAATTGGTGGGGCCCACATGAGTTTTGGATGTGTGTGAAACTTGAGCTGATTCCTCATCCAAGTGGGACACACGTATATAATGAATGGGCTGGATCTATGAACCACATCTAGGTGGGCCCAATAAATGATTATGAATGTTTTAATGGGAGGGTAACCCTCTCAACTATAGTATGTGGTGTGGCCCACCCAAGTCATGGATTGACTTTATTTTTAAGGTCGTGGCTACCATGGAATGGTGCATTTGACTGACGGGGTGAAAAGGCCAAGCTATGAGTCCTAGAGGGGGGGTGAATAGGACAATGCCAAATAAAAACTTATAACAGCGGAAATAAACAGAAAATGATAGCCAAAGTAAATCACAATGCAGTAAATTAAAATAACCTCAAAATTCAGATCTTGAGAGGTTGATACAAACGTTGTTCTAAGGACAACCTTACACCAAAAGCAGAGTTTATGGTAGGACAACCTTATTTCTAGAAAGGTCTTTGTATCAAATCTCAAATTGAAGAGGAATACAGAATTAAATACAAACTGAAATGAAATAACTTGTAATTAAAAATGTATTGTTCTAGGGACAACCATACACCATAAAAATGGCAGGGCAACCTTGCTGGAACAACTTTCAAATGAAATTGAAAATCAACCTTATAAAGGAATAGCAGAAAATAAATTCTAAGCTATTACAACATTCTCACAAAGCTTGAATTAAATAATTACAACATTCACCACCATACATACATCTCACAAAAATTAATTAAAGATTAGAAATATAAATCATTCAACCACAACACAAGGGTTTATAGTGGTTCGCCTGTGTGTTCACCAACTGTTATACAACAGCCACACAAAATGCTACTCCACTCCTAATATCCTCACACAGGGGATATTAGCGTTCACTAAAAATAGGTTTTCCCAGGTTCACCCAAAACCCTTACAATTGTGTCTTTGTATGTGGGCTTACACAATTAAAAAAAAAACCACTTCTGAGTTTTCCTGGCTCTCCTCAGAAAACCAATACAAAAAGATTTTTCTGGCAAATCTTGAAAGAAACCAAAATAGAAAGGGATTTGCAATTAAATGTAAAATACCTGAATATCTCCTTCGATGTAGCAGCCCGGTAGAACCAAATCAGAGTAGATGATTGAATGTCCAAGTTCAATGTCCAGTACTCGATTACAATGGTTCTAATTCTAATAGATTTTAAATTAAACCAAATAGGGCTTGCCTTAATTGATTTTGATTCCAAAGAAAGGGAATAATAATTCCTCTTATCAAATCAGATTGGAATATAAGAAACAAAATCAATTAAAATAAAGCTAAGGAAAGAGAATATTAAATAAGCACACTTAGCTTAGATGGAGCACAGAATTATCTCTCAGAAGTTCGACGAAGATTGGCTTGAATACTTTAATTAATTCGATGATTTCTTCTGAGATTCGTACACTATTTATAGGTGAGAAGATCAGGTCTTCGACTGGTCTAGAGTGCTCTTCGACTAGTCGAAGCACTAACTGATATTTGAAAAATTCGGCGGGATATGCTCTGACCGTTTTACGACTGGTCAAAGCTCTCCTACGACTGGTCGTAGGTCGTAGGTCCTGAAAATCTTCGCTGGACTTCGAGTCGAAGATTGTACGACTGGTCGAAGAGCAGTCGACACTATTCCTACGACTGGTCGAACAGATTCCTGGACTAGTCGAAGGCTAACAGATTTTATCCGGAATTTGTAACAAACTCACGACTGGTCGAGGAATTTCTTAGACTGGTCGAAGCAAGTCTAGGACTAGTCGAAGAAGGCCTAGGACTAGTCAAAGAACAGACTAATCACATGTAAAATAAACATTCAGTTTATGTATCCGAAATGACCTACTTCTAAGGTCAACCTATGGTCAATTAAACCTCAATAATGAAGTATGGACATTGAAACATTAGGAACAAGAGACCTTGAAGTATGAGCCTTGAAGTCTTGATGTAGATCAAACCTTGATGTAGCTCAATCTTGAAAGTGTAAAAACTGCCTTGAACTCTTCTTGAAGTCTTGCAGCTTGAGTCTTGTCTTGTGAGCAGTTCTTTCATTCAAGATCTTGAGTCTTGTCTTGTGAGCTTTGCTTGTTGTGAGCTTAGCTTGTTCATGAATGTTGATCCTTGAAAGAGCAAGTTATATATAACATAACAGTGATTTTTTCATCACAAATTTGACAACAGACAGGAATATAAACTATAGCACTTACACGGGGCAAATCCAAAGTTCAAGTGGACCCACCATAGAAAAGAGTGGGATAGTGACACCCACTATTGAAACCTTCTTAGGGCCCGCCGCGATGTTTATTTGAGATCCAACCTGTTTATAAGTTAATACAGACATGGATGCAGTTGAAAATTGGTCTGACCCCTCATCCAAGTGGGACACACATAATGAGTGGGTTGGATATGTGAATCACATTTAGGCAGGCCCAATATATGATTATGAATGTTCTAAGGAAACCCCTCCATTATATTATGTGGTCTGGCCCACATTTAAGCTGATGTTTGTGTTTTTACTTCATTCATATTTTTTTTTGATATTATGAACATGTTGGATGACAAATAAACATTACTGTGGGCCCAAGGAAGGTATCAACGGTGGAAATCATTATTCCACACCGTTTTGTGTGGCATGGTCCACTTGAATTATGGATTTACCGAAAATTTGGGATCAACCCACACCGTTCATCTATTTTTCGCGATCATTGTATAGAATTATCCAAAAAATGAATCATATCCAAAGATTAAATGGACCACACCACAAATAAAGGGAACGAATTGGCTCCTCCCCTACACCATCCAATGGCTTGTGGTTGGTGCTGTGTGGGCCCAACCATGATGTATTTTTACAAATACATGGATGAAGGGAAAAACTAAATTATCAACTTGATCCAAAACTTCAGTGGCCTCTCAAAATTTTTCAATGGTAGACGTTTAGTTTATATTATTTCCTATGATGTGGTCCACTTCAGATTTTTATAGGCTTCATTTTTGAGCTTATGTAATAAAATTATATGTTAAAATGGATGGATGGAGTGGATAAAATGAAAAAATCATGGTGGGCCCCAAAGGATTTACTTAGTACGCTTGCAAATGGATTGACTACTCCCCCGTACACTAGCCGATGGCTGGTAGTGGGTGCTTTGTGGCCCCCACCATGATGTATGTGTTTCATCCATGCCGTCCATATAATTTTACAATATGAGACCAAAAATGAGATATATGTAAATCTCAAGTGGACCACATTATAGGAAACAATGTTGAATGAGCATCGACCATTAAAAACATTTTGGCAGCTATAAAAGTTTTTGCTACTAAAAAAAGGGCAAAGGATACGAACCACGTTAGTTTTTTGCTATGGATATAAACCTTCGCTATAGTTACTACAGTTTTAATCCGTAGATCTGTAGCTAAAACCTACATCCTCATCAAGACCTTATTAGATATTGATTGTGCTTAAGGGGCTCCATGAGGGCTAGTAGAATATATGTGTTTGATCTAAGCCATCCATAAATTTTGATATATAATTTCAGTGGATTAATCCAAAAATTATATAGATTAAAAATATAAGTGAACCACACCATAAGAAATAATAAAAATTAAATTTCTATTGTTAATATGTTGTGTAGTCTTCTTAAAACTTAGATCTGATTATTTTCTACATCAACCTATAAAATAATATTTTAAAATTAATGGACGGAGTGGATAAATAACATACATCACGGTGGCCCCACGTTCAAAAACGCACGGTCCTAATGGTCCGTCCGTCATGCGCCCTCCCCAAAATTTCATTCCACTTTTATCTCCCGCTCGCGTCCGCCCTTTTCTCCCTCTCTTCATCTCCCAGGCTCCCTCCCTCTCTCTCTCTCTCTCTCATGGCTCTCGCCACATCGAAGCAACGACGCCCTCCCACCTCATCTTCACCTTCTACGGAGAGCTACACCAAGGAGGACAAACCAGAGAAGAAATTGGACGGTGGAGAGAAGACGGATGACGGATCCATGAGCTGGAAGCTCCCATTCTTCGCACTGGTAACCCTCCGATACATGAGCGCGACATCCAACATCATACACAACTGCGACGAGGTCTTCAATTACTGGGAGCCACTACATTTTCTCCTCTTCAAATCCGGATTCCAGACCTGGGAATACAGGTAAACCCTCATTCTATCTGTTTCAATTCTATTTTGAAGTGTCCAAGGTCATTTTCTTGAGTCCAAGATCATTTTCGTGTTCCTCATTCCAAGAAACTAGGTTAGGGTTTTGTCCAATCCCATGATCAGAATACCGCATTCCGTGTTATAGAACCTGGGCAAGATTCAAACATCGTGACAGTCCTGGTTCTGCAAAACACGCATCGGCAACCACTTGATTCGGCTGGTTAGGGGTTGTTTGAGTAGGGTGATGATGAAATGTTGATACGGAAATCCCCATGGAAATCAGTCAACACAGAAAATAGTGTAAATGTTGCAAGGACTCGTGTCAATGTACCTTATTTGTTGTTCGGCTTGATTTCCGTGGAAATGAACCTAAGGAGCTGTTTGATTTTCCTAATTACGCTGTAAATACCTACAAATGGCCCATCATTATTTCTTACCATTGTTTAGTCGAGGGAGAATTGCTGCCTCAAAACTGTGTGAATCATCTCTCCTAAAAAAGGGAAGCCTGTGCATTTCTATACTGATAAAAATCGTGAGGCTCACCATGATGAATATGTCATATCCATGCTGTCCATTGGTTCCGCCAGCTCATTTTAGGGCATGAGCAAAAAAATGAGGCAGATCCAAAGCTCAAATGGACCACACCACATGAAAGAGTGGTCTAAACGGATCCAGCCAACCACTAGGGTCCACATGAACGGTTCAGATTGATGCTCCATACATCCACACATGTAAATGCCCTTGACTCACCTTCCCGCTAGTTCTCCCTGAACTACGTGCCTAGAAATGGGTAGGCCCACACGTTTTGAGCTTAGATGGAAAGGGTTAAGAGTCTCTCATGCTACTATATTCATGTGAAGTTTCCTTAAGTGGTTAGGCTTTGAAGCGAGAGCCCAAGTTTCCTTCATGGAAGACGCATGTGTGCATTTGTGACACCTCACATGTGGGCTGATGCTAGTAGTTAGAATTTTCAACCATGTTTTGATGCATCAGGACTAATTCTCAGTTCCTTGTTGATTTCATACAGGGCTGGATTCTACCAGTGGGAAAACCACAGCTCTCTGTCTGGAGTTAATAAAGGTACGAGTGGTGGCTTGGCCATTTCTTTCAGTGGTTGTGATGGCAATCAAACTTCTGCAGATACATCAGTAAGTGGTTGTTTCTTCTGACTCCCCTCTTAATGAATTCAGCAAATGCATGCATTTGTTCATAAGAGATAAATGTGTATACAAAACCAGCAAATGTCTAGAGATGACTGGATGATTCTGGTTTAAACAACTGCATTGCTCTCCTAGAGGTGAATTTAGGATGCTTTGGAATTGTGATTGCCGATTGCTTTGGTTATTTTACAAGAGCCCCACTTCCGCTGTTTAGATGGCCATGCCATCTATGAATCGGGACTTGTCTGTCTGCTAGGCCAGGGCATGGATGGCTCATGGATCAAAAACAATATTTGACCAGTGCATATTGGAATCTGTCTGGTCTTCCTTTGAATTGACAGTGGGAAAGAAAAAAAAACAGTTAGTGCTAACACTTAATGAGGAGAAGTGTGGAGATTGTGATCACTGTGACCATCCAATTATGTGGTTCTTGCACCATAGGCCATCCATGATGGGACCCAATAGGTGGATGGTCCCAATTCATATGATATCCTTATTTTTCTCTTTCTAATTTTGTCAATATAGCTTGATTCCATTCTCTATGCTTTGTCAAAAGATTCTCTGCACTTGATGGTGCTTCTTGTGGGAACCAGGGTATTTCTGGAGGAGGTCTTATTACTCATGTTTGGGCAGGTCCCCTGATTTCGCCTTTCTTCGATTCCTCCCACTACTGGTCATTGCTATACATTGAGTGAAGAGTTAAGAATACTAGTTGATAGGATTAGAAATTTCAAACTTTTTAATGTTCTTAGGAATTCCCTTTTGCTTTGGAATGAATTTCAAAATATCTGATATAGCTTGACAATAATTTTCATGCAAACTTTCAAGGAAGGGAATAAGGTGGTTGATGCCTTGATGGTGTTGTGATTGTCAATCTAATGAAATTTTCGATAATAGGTTTTCTCTGCCTGCTAAGGCTAAATTTGCTTTTGTTTTGGATAAGGTTGAACTATATGATGTTCATTATTAGCTTTCCTGGTGTAATGTTTCTTTGTTCCCCCATTTTAATTTTCCTTTTTAATCAATAAATTCGGTGGTACTGTCCACCTTTCCAAAAAATGGGGCATAAAATATTGTGGAGACTGATATAGGAATTTGATGTTCGGCATGCACAATGCATTTTAATAATGTTTGTGTAGTTAGACTATTTATTTTTGCTGTAGCTGATGTGATGTATGTTCTTTTTGCTTGTTTGGTCATTTTAGTCTTTCTAGAGGGAATTAATGATGTAACCTTATGTTTGATGACATTCAATAGATCCATGATTTTTTTTCTCTCCAATGTTACTGATAGTATGGAACCATGTTCGTCTTTTTTATATCTTGTAAGTTACATTGCCATTGCCATTGCCATTGCCATTGCCACACTTGTTCAGGTGTTTCTGGCAACTGATGATGATGGGGGGCCTATTATTTGTTTGCTCCTTCAAGAACAAAAAGTGCTACTCTATGTAAGGCTTAGGACTGATGAGAGTAATAATGAGCTTCTTGTTGATGTTAAACTTCATATGAGCCAGAGCATCCCTGCAATTGTTGCTACTTCTGTTATTGTGACACGTCCAAGGTAGTGAGGCTTGATCAACTACAAATTTAGCCACATACCAATTATATGAATCTTACTTCTTGCCATCTTTTTTGTAGAGTGAAAGTTGGACTGCTACCGTTTGTTGACATAGTTGTCTTGGCTTCAAAAAACAACCTTCTTTATGTAAGCTCTTCTTGCGATGGGTTCTTATATTTGCTGGTCTTATAGAACTATGTTGTATTGCTAAGGTCGTGTTCCCTGTTACTCCATAGCATGGGCATGTTTTCAGGCTCTTTCAATTCCCCATGACATTAATGTGACATTTTTCACTATCTAGTTTTTTAATATAATTTGTCACTATGAAATACAGTTTCTTCAATCTTTGTTTGTTTTTCTTTGAAATTTTGGTCTTTTTTTTTCTTTGGGAATTTTCAAATCCAGGTTTAATTTAGGCTTATACGACTTTGAAATTTACAGTTTATTTCTGTTTCGAGGTGTTTAATGTATGCATTAGTTGTCTTGCTTAAATGATTTGTTTTTTTGGGGAAACCTTTGTAAATGGATTACATGCTTCTTTCATACTTTTGCTGTTGACTTTGTAACTGGTCAACTTTTCACTTTTTTCACTTTCTCAGGATTATTGATAAGATATTATGGTTTTGTTGTTTGCAAAACTGCAGTCAGGTAAACGAAGCTTATGCAGGTATTATTTGCCATATAGTCTGGGAAAAGGCTTGGTTTCAGATAATGCAGAATCTTCAAATTTGACAACCAATTTCCATGACCTGAAGATTATTGGATTAGCAGATGCTGTTGACAGCAAAATTAATATAATAGTCAATAATGGCCAGGTATTCCCACATCATCATTTCACATTTGAGATTATAGGAAAATAGAATATGACATTGTCCTGGTGTCCTACTCTATCAAAATTTCATTATTTTTTTTTAAATTATTATTTCACTGTATATTGGATTCTTTGAGTCTGAGAGTCTGTGTGTGAGTATAGGTATCTCCTTATGAGATTGACTTTTTCCATTAGTCATTAGAGTTGGAACTCAATTTGATTTTAGTAGATGTGTAGTTGTTTTTTTTTTTTTTTTCTTTTCTTTTTGGAAAATCAGTGAAATTTGGGATGTTTTGAAGCAATTTTTTGCATATTTTTCGATTTCGATGTTCATCAAATTTGGATTAAAAAAGGAGTATTATGTGGTTTTTTTCAATTATATGTAACAGAATCTCATTTGAGTGCTTTTGCATTTATCAGTTCTTCAAGTCTGTGTAGTCATTTGATGTGAATCCATTTGGATTCTACTATAATAATTTTTCTATTGTCAAGAAGGAAATCTCATATGGGTATCTCTCCTTTTGAACTTTTTTTGATTTGGTGAAAATCAATGTGACTTTAGGATGATGTATGGGCTGTTTTCAATTGTTTTGGGATGAAAAACCAATGAAATTTGGGATGTTCTTAAGCAGTTTGATGCATATTGGTTGAAAAATGAAGTGTTATGCAGATTTATTATAATTTTTTGTGGTTTAGATGATGGAATCTTGTATGGGTGCTTTTGTATTATCAATTCTTAAAATTTGGGGGATTACTTGATGTGAATCAATGGGAGTTTTTGATGATTAGTAGTTGCTTTTGGGTGTTCTTAGACTGAAACCAATGGAATTTGGGGGCACTTTCAAGTTATTTGGACTTGCATAATTAATGGAGTGTTGTACACATCATTTATGTTACATGTAAGCGAAGCTCATGTGGGTACTTTTGCATTTGGCAATTTTTGAAGTTTATGTGATCATGTTATATTAATTGATGGGAATTTAGGATGATGGGTACTTGTTTTCGGAATTTTTTTTTTTTTTTTTTTTGGGACCAAAATAAAGGGAACTTGGGATGTTCTCAAGCAATTTGATGCATATGTATTGACCCAGATGTTCTTCATACTTGGATTATCTAAAAAATGGAGTGGTCATGTAGATACTTTTCTGTTTATTAGTTTTTGAAGTTTGTGTTTATTTGATGAAAATCAATGGGAGTTGAGGATGCTGGGTACTTGTTTTCAGGTGTTTTGATTAGAACTAAGGTAATTAGGGGCTTTTTCTAGTTATCTGATGCACATTGATTGATTTTAATGTTTTTTAGATTTTAATGATTGTATTTATATGCATGTGGTGTCCTCAGGTCCTACATGAACTAATTTATATGCATGTGGTGTCCGCAGATCTTACATGAACTAATATGACGCCCCAACTAGATTATGTGGAGCAAGAAAGAAGTTAGTTTTCTTCCCTTTACCATTGTTGTTTGATTGTTAATCCATGCAACGATTATTTTTTTATGCCATAGGTCTTGGCACTTGCTATTTTTCTTAGAATTTATTAGTTTAATAATCTAGCTATGTAAACTATTAGACTTTGTTTCATAAGCATAAATATGAATCACCTTCTTTCTTCTTTTTGCTAGGTAGCATCAAATCTAGATGTCATAACAGATGTATGATTTCCTCCATTTGGTAAGCACCATTTCTAGTGAAAAAGAAGTAAGTAATGAAGTAGCCCATTCAATCTGATCAATCTACTCCCTGGGGAGGTTGGAAATCAAATGATGTGTACAACAATTCAGGTATGGTTTACACCAATTCAAGAGACTGTACATTAGGCATTCAATATATAAGACTGGAGTGAGACTGATTAGGCATTTAAATGTGTTGCAGGATGTTGTTTGAATTACTTGTCCTAACTGGTGCACAAGTTGGGATGGATTGGACTTCTATCTTGAGAAAACGCCATGATTTCAGGTAGTTATTATTGTAATAGAAAGTTAAAAAATTAAAAGAGAGAGATAATGAATTCCTGGAAAGAAATGTTCTTTATCATTAGGGCTGCTTTCACCGGGTTTGATGCAGAAATCGTTGCCAACTTCACAAAAAGACAAATAGCATCAATGGCCACAGATTACAACTTGGATTTAAACACGGTTCGAGGTGCCGTCAACAATACTAACAGAATCCTCCGGGTTAGATTGTTGATTGGACTTGATTTTATTTAAATGATCTTAATAATCCATTTTATTTAAATGAGTAGACCCGGATGTGCGTCGGAGCTATCCGGATGTTGAACGGGGGTCCCTGGAAGGTGGGAACCGCTGTTATGACCATGATGAAGCTGTTCATTTCTTATGGACAGTGGAGTGGCCTGGCCATTTGGACAGGCCATGTTTATGTATTTACTCGAAATTGATGGAGCAGACCCGGATGTGCGTCGGAGCTATCCGAATGTTGAGTGGGGGTCCCTGGAAGATGGGAACCGCTGTTATAACCATGATGAAGTTGTCCATTTCTTATGGACAGCATTGGAAGGGCCTGGCCAATTGGAGCAGGCCGTGTTTATATCTGTGTTTGCAGGGACCACATCCTTAACCTATAACCTAAACCTATTATCAAATCCCAAAACCTATAACTACAACCTAAACCTATAACCTAAACTCAATTCTCTAAACTTTAACCTACAACCTAACCTAAACCTATACTTGTAACCTAAACCTATTCTTAAATCCCAAAACCTATAACTTAAACCTTAACTTAAACCTATAACCTATAACCTATAATCTGAACCTGTAACCTATTCTCAAGTCCCAAAACCTATAACTATAACCTAAACCTTAACCAAAAACCTATAACCTAAACCCGATCGCGAACCCGAACCCAATTTCTTAAACCTCAACCTTAACCTATTCTCAATTCCTGAAACCTATAGCGTATAACCTAAATCGAAACCTAAACCTATACCTTAACCTAAACCTAAACCTAAACCTAAACTTAAACTTATATAACATATAACCTAAACCGAAACCTAAACCTATACCTTAACCTAAACCTAAACCTAAACTTAAAACCTATAACCTAAACCTAAACCTAAAACCTAAATGTATTCTCAAATCCCTAAACCTAAACCTACACCTAATCCTAATCTCAACTCCCTAACCTAAACCTAAACTTAAACTTGAAAACCAAAACCTAAACCCGAACCCGATTTCCTAAACCTAAACCTTAACCTATTCTCAATTCCCTAAACCTATAGCTTATAACCTAAAGCTAAGCCTAAACCTAAACCTTAACCTAAACCTAAACCTAAACCTGTAACCTGTAACATAAACCTAAACCTAAAACCTAAATGTATTCTCAAATCCCTAAACCTAAACCTGTAACCTGTAACATAAACCTAAACCTAAAACCTAAATGTATTCTCAAATCCCTAAACCTAAACCTACACCTAATTCTACTCTCAACGCCCTAACCTAAACCTAAACCTAAACTTGAAAACCAAAACCTAAACCCAATCCCGAACCCGAACCCGAACCCGATTTCCTAAACCTAAACTTTAACCTATTCTCAATTCCCTAAACCTATTGCTTATAACCTAAACCAAAACATAAACCTATACCTTAACCTAAACCTATAACCTATAACCTAAACATAAACCTAAAACCTAAATGTATTCTCAAATCCCTAACCCTAAACCTACACCTAATCCTAATCTCAACTCCCTAACCTAAACCTAAACTTGAAAACTCAAACCTAAACCCAATCCCGAACCCGAACCCGATTTCTTAAACCTAAACCTTAATGTATTCTCAATTCCCTAAACCTAAACCTACACCTAATCCTAATCTCAACTCCCTAACCTAAACCTAAACCCGATCTCGAACCAGAACCCGATTTCCTAAACCTAAACCTTAACCTATTCTCAATTCCCTAAACCTATAGCTTATAACCTAAACCTAAACCTATATAACATATAACCTAAACCTAAACCTAAACCTATATAACATATAACCTAAACTGAAACCTAAACCTGTACCTTAACCTAAACCTAAACCCTAAATGTATTCTCAAATCCCTAAACCTAAAACTACACCTAATCCTAATCTCAACTCCCTAACCTAAACCTAAACCTAAACTTGAAAACCAAAAACTAAACCCGATCCCGAACCCGAATCCGATTTCCTAAATCTAAACCTTAACCTATTCTCAATTCCCTAAACCTATAGCTTATAACCTAAAGCTAAGCCTAAACCTAAACCTTAACCTAAGCCTATAACTTGTAACATAAACCTAAACCTAAAACCTAAATGTATTCTCAAATTCCTAAACCTGAACCTATACCTAATCCTAATCTCAATTCCCTAACCTAAACCTAAACCTAAACTTAAAAGCTCAAACCTAAACCCGATCCCGAACCCGAACCCGATTTCCTAAACCTAAACCTTAATGTATTCTCAATTTCCTAAACCTAAACCTAAACTTAACTTGAAAACCCAAACCTAAACCCGATCTCGAACTCGAACCCGATTTCCTAAACCTAAACCTTAACCTATTCTCAATTCCCTAAACCTATAGCTTATAACCTAAACCTAAACCTAAACCTAAACCTATATAACATATAACCTAAACCTAAAACCTAAAACCTAATGTATTCTCAAATCCCTAAACCTAAACCTACACCTAATCTTAATCTTAACTCCCTAACCTAAACCTAAACATAAACTTGAAAACCCAAACCTAAATCCGATCCCGAACCCGATTTCCTAAACCTAAACCTTAACCTATTCTCAATTCCCTAAACCTACAGCTTATAACCTAAAACTAAACCTAAACCTAAACCTTAACCTAAACCAATAACCTATAACCTAAACCTAAACCTAAAACCTAAATGTATTCTCGAATCCCTAAACCTAAACATAAACTTACACCTAATCCTAGCCTCAACTCCCTAACTTAAACCTAAACCTTAATCTATTCTCAATTCCCTAAACCTTAACTTATAACCTAACCTAAACCTAAAACTATTACCTGCACTTATAATCTAAACTTATAACCTAAACCTAAGCCTAAAACTTAAACCTAAACCTAAAATCAAAATGTATTCTCAAATCCTTAAACCTAAACCTACACCTAATCCTAATCTCAACTCCATAACCTAAACTTAAACCTAAACTTGAAAGCCCAAACCTAAACCCGATTCCGAACTCGGACCCGATTTCCTAAACCTAAACCTTAACCTTAACCTATTCTCAATTCCCTAAAGCTATAACCTATATACTATAACCGATAACTAAAACCTAAACCTTAACCTAAACCTAAACCAAAATCTATAACCTTAACCTTAACCTCTAACCTATAACCTAAACTTATAACTTAAAACCTAATCCTAAACCTAAACCTAAAACCTATAACCCAAAACCTAAACCTAAACCTTTAACCTAAATGTATTATCAAATCCTTAAACCTAGACCTACACCTAATCCTAATCTCAACTCCCTAACCTAAACCTAAACTTGAAAATCCAAACCTAAACCCAATCCCGAACTCAAACCCAACTGCTGTAATAATATAGCCCAATCACATCATGGCAAGAAACAAGAATGTATCCCTTTTAACATATGCCCCTTTTTACAAAGTTTTAATTTTTGTTGTTGTTTCTATTAACTTGAATTAAAACACTTTTTTGCATTATTTGCTTGCATTAGTTTTATTTTAATGATCAATTTTATTTTAAAAAAGTGCCCACTTTTTTGGAAGAAGTTTATGCAATTCTTTATGATTCTGAATTATAATGTTTTGTTGGTTTATTTTTTTTTTTTCAGATGAAAGACAAAAAGAAAATTGTTGCTGATTTTTTTCCTTTTTTTATTTATGAAGTTAAACTTATATGTATTTATGTGTGGATGAATGTAATGTGGATAAGATTATTTGTGTTTGGATGGATGTAGTTTATGTTGGATTTACGTAGTTTGGGTTTAGATGGATATGAATGTGAATATGATGAAATATATTATATAACAGGTGTATATCAGGAAGAATATGATGAAATATATTGTAACAAGTGATCCTCTCAAATTCTCAAAAGGGACGGTCCATGACAGTCCTTTTTAAGGACGGTTTGGGGCCGTCCTTTGAAGGCTCATAAGAGACGGTCCATGATAGTCCTTTTTAAGGACGGTCCATGACTGTCCTTTTAAAGGACAGTCCATAGCTGTCCTTTGAATGGCGATAAGATACGGTTCATGACAGTCCTTTTAAAGGACGGTCCATAGTCGTCCTTTGAAGGCTCATCAAAGACAGTCTATGACAGTTCTTTTTAAGGACGGTCCATGATTGTCTTTAAAAAGGACTGTCGATGGCCGTCCTTTAAAAGGCTCATAAGAGATGGTCATGACGGTCCTTTTTAAATTTTTCCGTCAATAAGAATGACGGTTTTGGACCGTCCTTTAAGTAATACGACACGTCAAAATTTGACGGCCCTTGTGACGGTCCATGACCGTCCTTTTTGGTCATTTGAGACGGTTTTGGACCGTCCTTTTTTTGCAGTTTTGGCGTAGTGTGTGGGCACGCCCAAGGCTTTCTTGTTGGTCAAGTATATGGATAGAGTAACTTGATGATTGTGCCAAATGGGTGTCCATTAGACAGAGGAATCATAGTCTCTTTTGATGGAGGGCCACTAGGTCAACTAGGTCCAGCTGTGGAACCCACTTCATCTTAGACTGTGGGACCCCCAAGCAACCCACATATGTATGGTCTAATTCGTCTATGAGATCCAGAGAACCTGTTGGGAGTTGCAAAGGACTTTTTGTATCATTTAGATGCATGATTTTGGCGTCTACACCCAAACGGTAAGACTGTATTTATAGAGATCCATACATCAATATTTGGACTCTATGCATACACTCGTGCCACTACTTTATTCATGAAAATCTGGGAAAACCTTAGAAGAGTCTAAAATCCTGTTTTAATTCCCCAGGTTTTCCACTCCCCACTTAGAAGTTGGGGTAAGATTTATGACTGAAGGGAATTCATGGGAAATGTAAAAACCAACCAATAACTGATTATTTATTTATTTATTTATTAAGAAACCAAGGAATTACTAAGCCGAGAAATGTAAAACTCAGCAACCAAACACCCACTCAAAAAGGTTGAGAGTAGAATGCTTATGACCCCGTGTATGACGCATTCAAACTTCATAATGCATGAATAGTGGTATGGGTCTTGTTTGACACCTTAGATTGTTGAAATCCAAGCAAAAAAAAAAAAAAAACTGAACTCTTTCTTGGCTAACCCTAATTAGACTGTCTAAACTATGGAAACATTGTCATAGGCTTGTAGTAAAAAAAAAAAAAAAAAAAAAAGATTTGCTGAATAATCTTAGATTCTTATTATGGACACTTAGTTTGTTGAATTAGGGCTATTGCCCACCACCGAATCATCAGTTTAGACCATCAAATCATTGTTTGTTTGATTATTTGAGTTACTTAGAATGCCATATGTATGATTCTTGGTGAATTTATATTAGAAGCGTTGAATCTCGAGGACGAGATTTCCTTTGAGGGGGGTAGATTGTAACGACTCTCAATTTTAACAATCAGTTGTATACATTTGTGCACCCAAATATATTTCAAAGGGAAAGTAGTAAATGAGTAGAAATACTGTAAAATGGATACTCTCATTCCCAGTAATAGTATGAGTGTGGAATGGGACACTATCCTTGGGCGATCTTTATAGTCTTTTTTGGGAGACTAGTTATCATTGGGCGTGCCTTTGTGTACTTTTTCGGATGACTAATTCTCCTTGGACGACTTTGTTATATAGTCTTTTTCGGGAGACTAGTTATCCTTCGGCGTACCTTTGTGTACTTTTCCAAGTGACTAATTCTCCTTGGGCGACTTCGTTATATAGTCTTTTTCGGGAGACTAATTCTCCTTGGGCGACTTCGTTACATAGATCTTTTTCGGGAGACTAGTTTTCCTTGGGCGTACCTTATGTACTTTTCCGGGTGGCTAGTTCTCCTTAGGCATTTTTTTACCAACTGGATGTGCATCCCCAGGTCCGTGAGTATGTGCATGCATCTATGCATTTAAACAAGATCATCTTTGAGAAATTTATTTAATGAATGTGTATCTGATGAACCTTATCTGATTTTCATGATAATCATTATATAATATTTGTTATACACCATATTTGTTAACTATGCTTAATTATCTTGATGATATGATAAATCTTGAGGGGTATACCTTACTGCGATAACCATTGACGCTATCAAACCGTACTCAGTGTGTAGGAAATACATATAATGTGTAAGATGGGGGTCACGTGGAATAGGTGGAGCCTGACGATCTTGCGTCTCTCTGTTATTGATTTCATTTTCGTTTAAGTTATACTGTCATGTATTATTAGACTTAAGACATTGATTTGTATAAGTTTTTGAGTAACCACTTGAAATCTTAGTTGTGTATTTGAACTCCCTCTTATACTTGAATTGTTTTTATTCTGCTTAAATGGTTAACTCTGATAAAGAAAAAATATGTACGTGGAATTTGGGATATTTAGAGGTTAATGCTCGAGTTTTTGGAAAATGAGTAGTGTACTCGGGTTCCGAGAACTGGGGTGTTACATTTACCCATTGTAATTTTGATGGAATAATTGCCCTATATGGCTTTAATGAATTATTTTATACAACTTTGTGATGGTAAGTTCCACTTGTTGGATTACGATTGACCACTAGTTGAAGAGGTGACCTTTAAAAATCTATTTTTTGCCGAGTTGTTGAAACACGCTGGGTAATGAATCTCATAGTGACTTTTAAGCTTTCGTAAATTGGCTAGTTACAATTGGACTAATAATGGTTGGGCTAATCATATATTTCATGGCATGCGGGCTTTACCGGGTGGTCAATATAAGACGCGATGTTTTCTTGGGTCACTATGGGATGTACTGTAAAGTACTTTACGTAGTGATCCTAAGTCATCATCGAGTGCATTCGACTACCATGGGTTATCCTTTTCACATAGACTTTTCCGGGTGTCTAGTTTATCTTGGGCGTATCGTAGAGTACTCTTCTAGGAAGCTAGGTCACCTTGGGTATTCTTGTTGTATGGTCTTTTCCGGGTAACTAGTATCCTTTGGACGAATCTTGAGTACTTTTTGGGTGGTTACTTCTCCTTGGGTGACCTTTTGCCAGCTGGATGATCATCCCCAGGTCTGCAAGCATGTGCATGCATCTATGCATTTAAATAAGATTATCTTTGTGGAATTTATTTAATGAATGCGTATCTGATGAACCTTATCTACTTACTATGATGGTCATTATGAAATATTTGTAAACACTGTTTTTAATAAACTATACTTAATTATCTTAATGCATCGATAAATCTTGGGGGTTATATCTCACTGCGATAGCCATTAACGCTATCAAACTATATTCAGTGTGCAGGAAACCTAGCTGGTGTATATATTGGCGCTCACATAGAGTATGAGGAGCTAGATGATGTTGCGGCTTGAAATTATAGATTTTAATATTATAAATTTGTATTTTAATGTAATTGTAAAGACTTAAGACATTGGTTTGTATAAACTCTCAAGTAGCCACTCGAACATTTGGTTATGTATATTTGGACTCCCTCTTATACTTGATTTATTTCTATTATGCTAAATTGCAAACTGTGATAAAGAAAAAAAAAGTATGTGAAAATTGGGCTATATTTAAAGGTTAACACTTGGGTTTTTGAAAAATGAGTACTATACGCGGGTTTTGAGAACCAAGGTGTTACATGTTCAGTGGTGCACCTGATCACATTATCCAACCCTTAGGACAATCCAGACCGTTTGATCAATAAGGCCCACTTTATTGAATTCTTACATTCTCCCACTTGGGCCATATTGATCAATGTCAGTAATTAATATTTTAAAAACATGTTTTAATTTGAAGAAACATCCAAATGGTTAACCAATGTAATTGTTGGATAATACGGGCAATGTTATGACAATCTGGTCCATCAAGATCGCTAGTATTGGATCGAGGTAGTCATCATAACATTTAATCTAAGCAAAGTGAGACTAAGGACAATCACAAATATTATTAGTCTTAACGATATAGATCAGGAACTAGAAAGTGTGGTATAAGGATTACACACGTAGTGTGATGATGTGTGTCCATCCTTAATAGGTCCTGAAGCTTTCAAATGTCTCCAAAGAGACACGACTTTAGATCTACTTACTTAAAACAGATTGTGCATACCTAGAGAGAAGAATAAATAAAATTTATATCAAAATCACTAAAACTTTATCAAATGAGATTCCTTCAATGTCTATGAAAAAAAAACATGCTCAACTCCCAGTAAATGAAAACATTTGTCGGATCAATTACTCTCATGGATGTTACATGCTCCTGAAATGACGTTATAAGTAGTCCTTTAGTGAGCAGATTTGCAATCATCTGGTTAGTACTAATGAACTCCATAGACACTTGACGATTACGAATTTTTTCCTTTATAACAAGATACTTGATGTCAATATGCCTTGACTTTGATGAATGCTTATTATTAGTAGAGAAGTAAATCATGGTTGAATTATTGCAAAATATTCTCAATGGTTTTGGGATATGTTCTAGTACCCATAAACCTGAGAAAAAACGTTGTAACCACAATGCTTGATTAGATGCTTCATGACAAGCAATGAATTTAACTTCTATGGTGGATGAGGCTGTGGTTGACCGTTTCATACTTTTCAAGACAACTCCACCAACCATCATGAAGATGCATTTTTTTTTTGAGAGAACTGAAATTTCATTGATATCAACAAGCAAGATATAATAAGGATCAGGGATTCGGGCGCGCACGGGCAAACAAAAGGGAGCCCGGACCACCTATCATGTGGCTATACAATGAAAGGGAAATAACATGGAAAGGATTATGATTTCCTAAGTGCGCCTATACCCACTTTGTCAAGAAAACAGAGGCCCCTAATCAGCCTAGGGAGGGCAACCTTCATGTTCGTCCAAAAGGGGGCCTGATTGGCCGCCCCTAATCGAGCGAGGCCATCCACCGGCCCATTGATTTCACGGGGAATAACCGAAATGAGAAAGTTTCCTTTTTCTTTAAGAATTTTGATTCTCGATATCTAGTAATCCCATTTCCAATGGAGGTGGGACAACCCCTTGAATGCTTCCACAACAAAAGAGATGAGCGGCCCAGAGCTCCGCCTTGTTATTTGAGGCGTGACCGTAGCCTTGGTAGAAAGCAAAAATTAGATCCCCATCAACATTTTTACAAATGCCACCACCCCCAGACGGACCGGGATTGCCAGAGGTAGCCCCGTCAATATTTACTTTTACCTTGCCCATCGGAGGTCTAGTCCATTTTACAAACTAGCATGAAGGGGACAGAAGAAAATTGTGCGAGCACTCGAGGCAGAGTGCCAGCGGGTACAGAGCCTGAGAGCCATGTAACAGCTTCCCTAGAAGCCATTTAACCTTTCTAATGATCCTGCTGGTAGTTGGTCTTATCCCATCATATTTGGCTGCGTTCCTCCCTTTCTAGATCTCCCAAATGATGAGGCACGGAGTTATGCGTCGAAGGAGAGAGGGTTCTCTATGTGAGCGATCGGAATGCCACCAAGTAGAAAAAGTGCTGGTAGTAGAGGATGTAGAGGAGGGGTGAATACCACACATATTGCTAAGCTCGTTCCAAACAGTTGACGCTAGCATCCCCCTACAAAAAAGATGTTCCATCGTTTCAGCATGTGGAGAGGAAATCTACCCACTATTGCAGCAAAACACCTGGATGCAATGGAGATCCCTCTAGATTGAACCCTGTCATCCGTAGGGACAGCACGATGGAAGAGTCGCCAGAGGAAGATGGAGACTTTGTTGGGAATTTTTCGATGCCAAATGCGCTTGGCCCAGTCCATTACTTGCCCTGTAGACCTGCAAACCGCCCATCCAGTTTTGACCAAAAACAGCCTGACCAATCAAGGGGCCAGATGCGACGGTCTAGCTGGTCCAACGTGCAGAACCCCGAGTGAATAATGTGCTCTTTCTCCCCCGCAGGGTGCAGAATAGCAGCAGGAGACCGAGGATTGAAGCCATCCGGGGAGATGAGATCACTTACAGACATGAAGATGCATCTTGAGGTGAACTTCTTAGTATCAACATAGCCAACATAATCCACATCTGAGTATTCAACCAACTCTAAATAATCAAATATTCTATATGTGAGTTTGAAGTTCTTTGTCCTTTTTAGGTAGCGTAACACTTTCTTAATTTGTACTTATCCAATGCTGCATTTCTGGATTAGATAGATAGCTGCCCAACATTCCAACTATAAAGGCAATATTTGGTTGCATGAAGACTTGAGCATACGTGATGATCCATAATACTGATGCGTACGGAAAATCCTTCAGTTGATTCTTTTCAAAATTATTCTTAAGACACTAGAATTGGCCGAATTTATCACCCTTTACAATGGGTGACTATCTAGAAGCACAATTTTGCATGTCATACCTTTGGAGTACCCTAGTAATATAGGCCCTTTGTGACAAGCTGAGTAGTTTATGTGATCTGTCACGACGAATCTTAATGCCGATGACATAAGAGGCCACCAAGGTCCTTCATTTCAAATACTCGAGAAAAAAAATTCTTGGTGCCACTCAACATCCTAATGTCACTGCTAACCAAAAGAATGTCATCAACATACAAAATCATCGTAACAAACTTTACTGTAAAAGAATGAGAAGAAAGGGCCTACATATTTTTTTGTATGTATTTCCTTTTCACTAATATACGAAGCCAACCTCTCCTCCGCAAAATGCGCACAAGAGGCTGGTAATTTACATGCTTGTGACATCGTACAGTTGAGCGAGATCCGAGCCGTCCATCTGGTTTTCCTACCATTTAGATACACAGTACTGCACCGAAAGCGGGACGGTTTGCTCATACTGAGGATGCTTTTGTAGACATTGCTGATCGCTGAGGCTGGAGTCACATAATAGACCGAATAGACCAACAGATGGAGGTCCCTACTCATGGCTCAGTGGCAGACTCAGCGTTCAAGTACCCATTGTCGTGTGTGTGTGGGCGTGAGCATGTGGAGAAAAAAATGGATTACCAATCCATAGGGAAATAATTAGGTGAGGCCCGGGCTCACCCAAGATGGTGCATCCGTCACTGTGGGGCGCACCTTGATGTCTGCGATCTGTACCTACGCTATCCATCTGTTTTTTCAGATCATTTTGGGGCGTGAAACGAAAAATGAAGCGGATCCAATTTTCAGGTGGTCCATACCATAGGAAACAGTGGTGATGGTCCACATAAGTTTTGCATCACGCTGATATTTGTTTTTTCCCTCCATCCAGGTTTATGTGACCTTTTCAACAGGTTTTTTTTTTTTGGGAAATCTTCTACGACCTTATCAACAGGTTGGATGACAAAATAAACATCACGGGAACATTGTGGTGCGCTCTAGGAAGCTTTTAATGGTAGGGGTTCAATCACCACTTGTTTACTATAATATCGTCAACCTGAGATTTGGGTCTTCTTCATTTTTGGGACTATGCCCTAAAATGATCTGACAATATGTATGGATAGCATGGATATAAAATAAATACATCAAGGTGACCTCATGTAAGGGCCCACCGTCTTGATGAGGCTAGGCGGCACTTAATCCACCTCCCCGATCTATAGGCCTCATTTGTCAGAGTTGTTAAAATTTGTAATTCCATGATAGACCAAATCATTAAACTTTACAGTACTTAAAGATGCTATATTCATTGATAACCAAAATTTAAACCCAAACATTAACCCTATCCAATACATTTTTGGAAAACTATGTTCTAAAAAAACATCATTCAATGCTTAGTACAATTTTTAATTTAAACCCAATGCTATTAATAGTAAAAATTCCTTCTAATTTTATGATTTTACATCAACAAAAATTTCATGCTGAAATGGACCAAAGCTGGTCTTACTGGTTCTACTGAACTGTCCACAAAAAAAAAAAAAGAAGGGTTAGATATTCTTTTTTTATACCCTAAACAATACATTTTTCTTTATCCACCAACCTCAATGGAGCTTTTTTCCCCCCCTTTCTCTTTAGTCAAATTCAAAATACTAAAAGTGTTCCAATTTCCATTTTTGAGTTATTTGAATTTTCATTCTCTTAGGATAGTCAGAGATTTAAGGTTAAGAATTTTTAGGGTTTTTATTAGGAAAAATATATGTGGAACTTTAGACTTCTCCCTATTAAAACTATCACTTTTTATGTATTATTATTATTATTATTATTATTATTCTGGAGAAAGGTCCACACCATTATTAACTTTGTTAATTTTGGTAAATGGTTACGCTACAGAAATTCTGCTTTCACTTATGGTATGACACAAATATCACGGGCCTAAACAAAAAATGAGATGGTCAGCAAAAAAAGAAAAATTAGAGCCTCAACTTCCAAAATATAGAAATATAAAACTGCAAAGGAAAAGCAGAAACTCAGCTTCCAAAAAAACAGCAGAAAGAGCTATTTAACTCCAGTCCCTACAAATCGAATGTTTCGTTGAGGAAAAATATAAAAATAAAAAACTAAATTCTCATTCCAAACTTCTTACGTATGCAAATTACAACTCTCTCTCTCTCTCTCTCTCTCTCTCTCTCTCTCTCTCTCTCTCTCTCTCTGTCTGCGTATAAACAGGAATGTATACTCTCCATCTAAACCCTAACGCGGCACAATGGGCACATGTTTTCTCTCTCTCTCTGTCTGCGTATAAACAGGAATGTATACTCTCCATCTAGACCCTAACGCGGCACAATGGGCACATGTTTCTTTGTGTCAACCACTGCGTAATGCAAGGTCCGTGAAAAACATGAGAGCATGGCATGCGTTTAACCTCCATACCATCAGAGAACTCATCGAGACAAATCACACAATTCTCCCTCGAATCCTTTTCTTCAACCACCTCTGTCCTCAAAGCCTCCTCAATCAATGATCTCGGAGCAGGCATCGCACCAAATCCTC
Source organism: Magnolia sinica (assembly GCF_029962835.1). Classification (NCBI taxonomy): domain Eukaryota; kingdom Viridiplantae; phylum Streptophyta; class Magnoliopsida; order Magnoliales; family Magnoliaceae; genus Magnolia; species Magnolia sinica. The sequence continues at coordinate 6,004,599 of NC_080584.1, read as the reverse complement.
CACTCTGAACATCCAAATCCACGGAGTCTGCAGCTACCTGAGAGACCACTTCATCTTCATCAAACAATTCCTCTGTCAAATCTTCAATATCCAAGAAAACCTCCAGCACGTTGTCCCGTGCTAACCACCTCTTCCACCATACCACGAAGGGAGACCGTAGCAAAATCTTCCAATTCTTGAAGCCAAGATGGAAACAAGTCTAGAGAAGAGAGAAGCATCGGGACGAAGAGCTGCAACTTCCTGCGAAGGAATAAGGTAGACATCTCAATTGGGAAAGCGTTCTCGACGGCCAGATACTCCATTTCATCAACGACGGTATGAGTGGCTGCATCTAGCAAATGAATTTTCTTCTTCAGGCGAACATGGATGATGGATTTTTGGTTTTCGTAACTCTTCCTCGTCCTCCCAGAAATATTATAATTAATGCTATGTTGGTAATTCATGATTGCTAACACTCTCGTGTAAAAGAAGGAGAAGAAAAATCCTACGTGCTTGTTGTATGTATTTCCTATTCAGTACTTATATGTATATATGCAACCTCTCCTTTCCTAGAAGATTCCGAAATGCGCGTAACAGGCTGGTAATTTACATGTGACGTCATATAGTCAAGTGAGATCCTAGCCGTCCATCAGGTTTTCCTACCATTTTGATACATTGCGCTGCAAACAGGATGGTTTGCTCATTATGACCGTAGAATACTGGCAAATGTATCTTAGCTATCCATTTGTTTTATAAGAGAGATTTTAGGACTTATATAAGATGGGACCCACGTGATGGATAGTTGGACCTTGTACATGGTGGCCTGATTAAGAGATGCGTAGACATTCGTGTCGGATGTAGGGCAGCATCTTTCCTGCCAGCATGACACGTGTAGGATATCTCTACCGTGAAAACGATATGTCCCACCGCGAACATCATCCTTCTGGAAATGAATCGAATCACTAGGCGAGCTACAACTGTATGTCGGGTTGGACCGTTGGTTGTCCATTGATTCCAACGGTGTGATGAAGCCGATGAGTGGAGTGGCTTAATTTTTGTGTCAGGTGATCTTCATGGCGGGGCCTACTGTTTTCATGGTCCTGATGCATTTTACAACCGGCATTGTGGCGAGAATGATGGTACGATCCATTCAAGGTGAGGATGCAGCTGTTACGATTAACCAAAGGCCGTGGTGTGCGTATGGCTGAGTGTTTTCCTTGCTACGTAAGTATCAGCATGGCTGACTCCTTCAGGCCATTCATCAAGTCGGGCCCGCGGTGAGCATGCATTGGGTCAAAATCAAGACCACACACTCATCAGGGTATTCCAAGTGTACGATGGAAACAGCTTGTTGGTAACACTAACAAACAGTGGCTAACGTGATGAGTGAGTGATGGAGGGACGCCGATTAACTACTGATAGGTTGAGTAACTCTACTGAAGTGACGTCACTAAGTTCTGTGGGCCCACCATGATGTATATGTTTCATCCATGCCGGTCATCAATTTTTACAGATCATTTTAGGCTTATTCTAAAAAATGAGAGGGATATAAATCCCAGGTTGACCACACCACAGGAAAACAATAGTCATTGGATATCCACCATCAAAATCCTCATAAGGCACACTGTACTGTTTATTTGACATCCAATCTGTTGATTAGTTCATACAGACCTAGATGAAGTGAGAAAACAAAGATCAGCTTGATCCAAAACTTTTATGGGCCCAAAAAGTTTTTAATGGTTGATGTTCATTCAACACTGTTTCCTGTAATGTGGTCCACTTTAGATTGGGATATACCTCATTTTTGGTCTCATATCTAAAATGTTCTAGAAAAATAGATGGACTGCGTAGATGAAACACATACATCATGGTGGGTTCCACGGAGCACCGACCACCAGCCATTGGCTGGTGGCAGGGGGAGTAGCCAATCCATTTATGAAAATGAAGGAGGAGACCCTCTGGCCAATCACGTTCTTAACCGTTAGATCGAGGAGCGAATCCAGGACTTCCTGCACGCACCAATCAGACAACGGGCCAATGCCCGACCAATCCCCTGGCCAACTAGCCACTTCCCATAAGACTTTTTTTTTTTTTTTAAAAAGAACTCGAAGATTTCATTCCTCAACATCCCATAAGAGTTAAAAAGAGAGATTGAACGGAAGAAAGGAAAGAGAGAGTTGCTTTCCGAACCAGAGATGCCATATTTGGAGCGCAGAAACGAGGCCTGCACGCTTTCTCTGTGTATAAAATAAGAATGACGTGTACTCTCCATCTAAACCCTAATCCGGCACAATGGGCACATGTTGATTTTCTCCCACCCCCGTTTAATGCAAGGTCCATGAAAAACGTGGGAGCATGTCATGCGCTTAATCTCCATACCATCAGAGAACTCATCAGAGAAATCATACAATTCTCCCTTGAATCCATTCCTTCGACCACCTTTTGATGTCAAAGCCTCCTCAATGGATGATCTCGCAGCAGTCATTGTGTCGAATCCTCCACTCTGACCATCCAAATCAATTGAGCCCCTGTTGTTGCCCGACCATTTCAGCACATTCCTCCGTCAAATCATTAATATCCAAGAAAACCTCTGACACATTATGTCCCGTGCTAACCACCTCTTCTGTCATACCATGAATAGAGACACTAACAAATTCCTCCCATTCTTGAAGCAAAGATGTACAAAAGTCCAGAGAAGAGAGCACGCTCCGTACGAAGAGTAGCAACTTACATGGAAGGCCTCAGTGGCATGGAAAGCATCCACACTTGTCCGCCGGGCCAGTGCCACATCTATGATCACCATCTTCCCCAGGGATAACTACTCCGACTCCACGGAATTCTCTGAATTCCTCACAGAGTTTCCTCGAATGTACAAGGAATAAAATAAAAATTTCTAATAAATTCAAAAATAAATTGATTGATGGTAGAAAAAACAAAATTACAATCCTTTAAATAATGAGCTCAAACCTAGGACGGAGTCTTAGACTCAAGCTCCAACTCCCTAAAAATGTGACTTACTATAAATGGTAAACTTATCTATAGACGGTGATTATTCCTACTCAACTTCATGGTTTTTAGACAAAAATAGTAAGTGTCCAATTTCGCCTAACCACGTCATTCTCCTAATTTTTCTAAACCCTTTTTCATGCTTGGCACGACTCCTACAACTCAAAGGATCAAATGTTGTTATCAAACTAAAACTTATTATTTATAGTAAAAATGGAAATAAAATGGACTTTTGACTGTCAATCTGATGGAATTTCGCAAATACGGTGTGGGTAACCCAGCATAGCAGTGTTGGTTGGTTAAAGTAGCTTATCCTACCCCAAAATCATATATGATATGTTGAAAAACTCATTCTGGTCTGTGAGATACAAATGTTTTAAGGTCTGATGGTCTGGATCATTTCTCCCTTTGATCGGGCCTTCTCTATTCCATATTTGCTATGAAAGTGTCTGCGACCCACTCTACATCACGCTTATCCTGTGTGGTCCCAGGAATGAAATTGATTCACTCCTCATGGTGGAATGCATGTGAATGAGATAAATTGATAGAGAAAAAATTGACCTCTGAGACAAATGTCGCCCATTTGAGGAGTGGGATGCCCCATTAATGGGCCTGAACAATTCTTGCAGTAGACCGATGGGACAAAGGGACCAGATCTCACACCAGTGGGGAGGGCAGTTTGGAAAATTGCCCATCCAATGTGCCTGAATGCAGCCTAGATGAGGCCCATGTCAGGCCAAGCCTAACAGACCTTCAGGCTGGCCCAGAACAATCAAAGCAATCAAAGCAAAGCCCATACAATGAAAGACCAACTCATCGATCCTTTCTAGTATTACCAATATGGACATCAAAATTTCAAGCCATGGCTTAGAATGTTAGCATCATCAGATCAACATATTTATGAGAGTAAAAGAAAACCAAAAGTGGGCCTCATAACAGATAATAATAAAACCTTTCTCCGTTAAAACAAATATGGACCATCCATTTCTAGCCGTTGATAAGTGGCTAGGATCATCCCATTAAAGTGGTTTGTGGGAAGGATTGACAATGAAAGGTAGGCCCTACATGATGGGGTGTCCAGATGACAGATAGGACATTTCCTACTACAATAAATATGGACCGTCCATTTCCTCTTAATTGATAAAATGCTTAGGATCATCATGCCAAAGTTATTTTTCAGTGGGATGGGCATCAATGGTGGGCCCCATGTTATGGTTGGTCCAGATAAACAGCTAACCTCTGCTATAATAAATATTAATTGATTCCTATCTTCTTGTTGTTGATTGAATGGTGACGCAGGGATGGCTGTGATGAGGTCGTGCACATCTTCCTGGGGAACAACTACCTCAAATCGACGAGGAAAATAAGAAAAATACAAATAATTCTACAAAATTGTAATAAATTGATTGATGATGAAAAGGAGCTTTCAACTTTTTAAATAATTAAATAATAGCATAAATCTTAGGAAGAAGTTTTGAAAGCATAATATAACTAAAACTCCTAGAAATTTTGACTTATTGTAAATAATAAACTTACTATTTATAGACGGTCATGATTCCTACTAGACCTCATGGTTTTTGGCCAAAAATAGTAAATGTCCTATTTGGCTTAACCATGGTACTCTCTTAAGATTTCTAAGCACTTTTCCTATTGGGCACAACTCCAAAAGCCCAATGGACAAAGAGTTATAATCAAACTAAAACTTACTATAAATAGTAAAAGCGAAATTAAAATGAAAATTCGACGGTGGAGCTGATGGAATCTTGCAAATTCGGCATGAGCAACCCGGCATAACAGGATTGGGTGGCTAAAGTAGCTTCTCCTACTCCAAAGTCATAAATGGCACGTGCGATAACTCATTCTAGTTTGCGAGATACGCCTGTTTCAAGCTTTTGACGGCCCGGATCACTGCCACCTTCAATTGGGCCTTTTCTGGTCCATCTTGGCCATGAAATTGTACACAACCCGCTCTACATCAAATGACTAGGATCATCATATCAAAGTGACCCTTAAGAGGGATGGGCAATTAAAAGTGGATTCACCAGAATGCACGGTCTAGATCAATGATTAGATTTTCTCAATTATATCATCACCAAGGTTCCTATTTAGGAGGTGGAATGTTGCAGGATTGGATGGGTTTACTTAATTTACATTCATCACACGTGGGTTCTAGAGTTTCAATCCATACTGTTGGTGTGTAATGTCCCACGCCACTAGATGAAATTCCATCCATGCACGTAAGGTCGTTCCCCTCATAGAAGCGGTAGGCATGCTTGCAAGTCATGCAAGGGTTTTTCAATGAGCTAACGGTTTGGATTATTTAACCATGGCCCACTTATTACAGCAGAAAACTTGCATACTTCTTCTAAATAATATTTATTTTGTTTCTGATAGTACTTGAATAAACACAATATTTACTTTGGACGTGGAAAGAAAAAGACAACCACACCCGTAACTACAGCAGCAGGGATTTGAACGCACCAAACGTTCCCAACTTAGTCAAGATACGACATGAAGACTCATTTTAAGGGCAAGTGTAATGTGAAGCAGTGCAACAGCTACCCACACTAGCTTCTTAGCCACAGCAACTGATACAGGCACCCGGGGAAGTAGCCCTGAGAGCAAAAGCAGTCCCATCCCTAATGCGAAGGTGGCCAGAACCGCTACGTTGTAGGCTTTCAAGAGAAATTTTTGGTATGGGTCTTCATAAGCCCCGACGGAGAGATTGCTGAGGATCCCAACAGCGGAAACCGTTATTGAAGGGACCGCTACTTTGAACATGTCCTTCTGGGCTAGCTTCATGTCTTTAATTTCTTCTGCCGATGGAGGCGCCACTGAGACGGACATGTCTATGTGGTCATCAGGGACGTTGAGAATATAGTGGCCCACTGAGATCTCGGCCATTGTTTGGTTGGAGGGAGTAGGAGGGGCAGAGAGGAGATGGGATTAATAGAGATCTTGGCACGTGTGGAACTGCATGCTGTTTTTTCTTCTTTTGTAGAGGAAGGAGTATGATGGAACGTGGACGGTTCATGCAATAGGAAGTGTGCATGAAGTTTCGGGACGTGGTACTTGAGGTGGAATGCGAAGCTAACCAAGAGAGTGAACAGTTTTGAGAGTTTCTATCCATATGGGGACATGAGGCACCTTTTAAAGATCTAAGCCGTTCATTGGGCGTATCCTACCGATTAAATGCCTTTACTCAGAAATGAAGCTGACCCAGATTGGCTGCACATACTTTCAATTTGGAATGATGGGCGAGTTCTCTTAATACTACATATATTTTGTTCATGTATGATCAAACTGATCATTAGACTTTCCTGGAATTTCAGAGGGAAATCTTAGTGGGACCCATGTGATGAGCGGCTTGGATATTACACAAGTGTGACTAGTTGCTCGATCAGTGAAAGGCGAGTAATAATCGCGCAAATTCCTTTCGATTCACCCAAAAAAAGGGCAGCTGATTGGGTGGTCTCATACAGCTTTTACCTGGTTGTGGACGGTGAGGACGGCGAATTGCCTCAGCCCCCACCAACACGAAGTTTATATAGGTCAAAGATATGTGGGGCCCACCACAAGGTACACGACAGATTGACTCTGTTAATGACTAAAGCAGTTTGGCAAGCTCACAATGCGAAGGGAACCCAGAAATATATGAAGCCGACCGAAAAGTCAAGTTGATCACGACACAGAAACAGTTGGAATTGAATGCTGACCATTGAAACGTTCGTTTTCGTTAGGATACAAAAGAATCCGATCGGGCTAATATTTGTGTTTTGAGTTCATACCAGTGAGAATAATCTTATGAACGGTTTGGGTAGAATATAAACAGAATGGTGGGTTTTGGAAATGTTTCAATGGTGGCCCACTTGAGTTTTGGATCTAATTAAATTTTGGTCCATTGTAATTAGTTTAGAAACTGATGGACAGAGTGGATGTTCTCACAGATATCTCGGTGGGCCCCATATCCGTTGGCCGGGGCACAAGCAATTGCCATCTCATGGTTGACGTGATAGGTCGACGGAGTCTGGGTTTGGTGACGTGCATTATGTTTACCTGTGGAGCCCATTACGGTGTGCGTTTCTATCCAACATGTTTAAATAGTTTTACTTAAGAATACAAGTTTTATTTTTATTTTTAATTTCTCTATGTATGGTTGGGGCTGGGGCTCAAGTCATTGTAGCCCGACCTGACCCGACGTTGTTTCGTGGATCCAGCAACCCCTGAGCTTGGTGGTTCTAGGAGATGTATATATGTGCGTAATATCCATGCCATCCATCCATTTTGCTAGCTCATTTTAGGGCATGAGCCAAAAAATTAAGCATATCCAAATCTAAGGTGGATTGCACCATAGGAAACAATGGTGACTAAATGCCCACCATTAAAAACTACTCCCTTCCCCTTTTTTTAAAGAGAAGGTGGAAATACTCCACCAAATTTGTATTGTAGAGGAAATGTACAAGTATGTATTTTATGAGGGCTCCACAAGATTCAACGGACCTCACCTATCGGATACTTAATGAAACAAAGGAAAAAAGAGAAAGGACGCCTGAAAGGAGGGCTCCACAAGATGCATGATCCACCAAGAAATACAAGCCCGGGGCTGAATGGAAACCAGGCAAGAGGATTGGGGGGGGGGGAGGGGGGGGATGAAGGGATAACATCCAAAACTTTTGTGCTCTCAAGAAGCATTGTTTCTCGTGGTATGGTCCTCCTAAGATTTGGATCTGGTTCATTTTTTGGCTAATGCCCAACTGAAAAAACAAATGGACGATGTGGATATAAAACACGTATCATGGTGAATCCCATAGTACACTGGTAACCACCAAATTCACTCTAGCCACATTCGACCTGACCTAGCTCAACTCAGCCAAACCTAACTTCATATATGCAGTGTTATGTTCTTTAAGGGTCATTTGGATGTCTATAAATACTCCACCAGATTTGTATTGTAGAGGAAATGTACAAGTATGTATTTTACGAGGGCTCCACAAGATTCAACGGACCTCACCTATTGTATACTTAATGAAACAAAGGAAAAAAGAGAAAGGACGCCTGAAAGGAGGGCTCCACAAGATGCATGATCCACCAAGAAATACAAGGCAGGGGCTGAACGGAAACCAGGCAAGAGGATTGGGGGGGGGGGGGGGGTGTTTGTTATGCTGGAGAAGAAGAGGGAAGGCAGATTGGGCCAGGATGAAGGGATAACATCCAAAACTTTTGTGCTCTCGAGAAGTCATTGTTTCTCGTGGTATGGTCCTCCTAAGATTTGGATCTGGTTCATTTTTTGGCTAATGCCCAACTGAAAAAACAAATGGACGATGCGGATATAAAACACACATCATGGTGAATCCCATGGTACATTGGTAACCACCAAATTCACTGTAGCCTCATCCGACCTGACCTAGCTCATCTCAGCCAAATCTAACTTCATATATACAGTGTTATGTTCTTTAGGGGTCATTTGGATGTCTATAAAGTCCTTTTAAGTTATAGAGGGATTACAGGTATTTTGATTATGGGGGCTGTTTGGATGTATGTATTTGCTTATAAAAGCTTTATAGCCTATAAATAGATTACACATTTTAATTGTAAAATGAAACTCGATAAAAAGCCATATTTTATAATACAATTAGTAAAGTCAATTACAGCTAAAAAGGCATTATACGTGTTACAACACAATAGTTACTATACACTCATGATATGTGGAGTCCACCATAATGTATATGGTACATCCAATCTATCCATCATGTACTTCCCTTGATGCTCTCCCGTGGCCCTAAAAAATGGCTTGTCCATTGTTAAGTAGCCACACGATGGAAGGATGGGACACTTACCATTAAAAACTTTTAGATTGCATTTGGGTCCCATTGTGATAGGTGGAAGACATCCAATCCATTTAGTGTATGCATATTTCAATGCTCTCTTAGGGCCCTAAAAAAAATCAAGTCCTTATGTGATTTGCAGATTTTGGAAGGTTTACCACCCAAGCTCTATGGTATGAATACATAATTTATTCATGGTAAATACTTTACAGGCTACCAAACACACAATCTATTTACCTATAAACACATTATTACTTAAAAGCCGAATAGAATAACATATAAACCAATTACACCTAAAACTCCTTTTAGGTGCACATAATGTGTTTACAACTAAAACATTACAGGCATCCAAACAACCCCTTATTTGTTCTCTTTGGTTTGGCCCACACAAATAGCCTTGATAGGCTTTCAGACCTGGCTTGCCTCGGGCTAGTCTTGGGCAGGAGTATAAGGCCCAAGGGTTAGGTTCAAACTTAGAACTCAAGCTCCCGTTTCAAACGAGTTGGGCTTGGACTTAGGTATCGATCCCTAGTGGGGGTGGCTAACATGGAGTGTGTACTAACAAGCTAACTTGAAAAAAAATAAAAATAGAAATAAAAATTTCCTCCAAGGCCTCTTAAACCACTCACTCATCTTCCTTTCTTCTCTCTCATCTCTTCTCTTTCCATAGATTGTTGACTAGTTATTATAAGGCCCATCTATGATGTCCATACTCTCATCTCCATTTCATCATCAACATCATCATCTCCATCAGAATTGGGGCCCTCTCTTTCTCTCTCTCTCTCTCCCTCTAAGAATAACCACATTTGGGCTCAGTCTAGGCTTGGGGTAGCCCTATATATATTATGTGTTGGGCTCATGTACATAGGACTATTTTGACTCATCATGGGTTCCAGGTAGATTTAAACATACTTTGAAGAATATGAGGCAGGCTTGGATAGAGCTTATCCTGGCCTAATTTGCCTAGTTAATACCCCTCACCCAAGCTATTGACTTGCTTAGATTTTGAGATCTACACCTAACATTGGGCGTACCTATTAAGTCGGTTGGTTGGCACTCACACATCATGTGGGTCCTTCGAGGTCCTTCTAAGGGTGCATTGCTTACTAGTGAAAGATCATCTGAGTGAGAGAAGGGAAAGTTATGATCAAGGTTCGAGTCGAAGGGTAAAGGAAAGTTGAAGTGTTGGAATTATGTCATAATAGAACATATGAATGATTGTACAAATCCTAAAACCTAACAGGATAAGAAGTCAAATGATTTGTTGAAAGAGGTCAATTCAGCGGAATCCAGTGAGGGGACGAGTGGTTGTGATGTATTGTCTTTTCTTTGTTAACTTGTTAGTACACAATCAATTGTTAGGACACACCACACTGTTAGCCACACCCCACTAGGGAATCGATGCCACACCCCGTTGTGATGTATTGTCTACATATAAGGTTGGACACTTGTGTAAGGAGTGAATTTTGGATACGGGGCATCATATACCACATATGTCCTCATTGTATGTGGTGAACCAATTCAAATGAGTATAAGAAAATGGAAAAATCAGTTATTGATATCGAAATAGATAAAGTTAAAATATTTGAAGAAGCTGAGCCGTAAAAAAAGGTATAGGAAGAGTTGATGACATCACCTGTTAGGAGAAATCCACCAAGTGATCACAACGTACCATTGATATATAGGAATAACTCAAATGTTGTATTTTCCCTTATTGTAGATGAGAGGGATCTGTTTACCTTTCAAGAAGTATTAGATGACATAGATACTGGCGGCAATGCATGATGAGATTAATTCTCTGTAGAAGAAAGAAACGTGAGAACTGGTGGAGCTACCCGTTAGAAGGCAAACGATTGGGTGTAAGTGTATATTCCATAAGAAATTGAATAAGTACAAGGTAAGACTAGTTGCAAAGGGCTATACTTAGGAGGAGGATGTCGACTTCAATGAGATATCCGCATTTGTAGTCAAGCAAGTATCTATCAGATTCGTATTAGTATTGGTTGCCTAATACAATTTAGAACTAAAACAATTAGATGTTAAGACTGTGTTTCTACACATGAAATTAGAAGAGTAGAAATACATGAAGCAAACTGAAGGGTTCGAGGTGCAGGAAGTATGGAATAATGTTTGCAGGTTAAATGGTTTGTTGTACGGCCTTAAACAGTCGCCTAGGCAATAGTATAAAAAGTTTGATTATTTCATGTTAAGAGTATGGTTTATCAAAAGTAAGTTCAATCAATGTGTCTACTTTAGATTACTGAGTAATAGAGAATTCATTATTTTGGTATTATGTGTTGATGATATGCTCATCGTCAACCATATCATATCTAAAATTAACATATTAAATGATCAATTATCCAGGACATTTAAGATGAAAACAATGTTACTCTTGAGAAGATTCACACTAGTGAGAATCTGACAGACATGCTTACAAATGTGGTTCCTGCAAAGAAGTTCAGGTTTTGCTCGATTTCTCTAGGCTTGGAAATGAATGAATGAAGACAGAGTGTGCACGAAAAATGACGATGATTGTGCTACTATGAATAAGAGTGGAGATGGTGATAACAACTTTGAACAACGAAGCTGGAGGATTAAAGCCACGATGAATATTGTTAATAGAGTGCATTTAATTTGATATAATGTTGTTGGTCGACCAAGGAATTCTTGGGTCGACCGAAGCACACTGTGATGTTCCCAATCGATCGAAATCTGTTTCGATTGACCGAGAGACTTTGTTAATGTCTTGATCGATCAAAGGTATGTCGAGCGGAATGCGTAAGTATGGTTTTTAGTTTCTAATTCTGTATGAGGGTTATATAAACCATGCTAATATGAGATTACAGTTACTTTGAGAGAATGACATGAATTTAGTACATTTTCAAAGGTTTTGAGGGAGAGGCTAAGGTTTCTCATCTCTAAGTTGCTCCATCTCTTGTAACCTTATAATTATAGTGGATTATTTGTCACCTGGTGCTATGGTTTTTTTCCACATATATTACTCATAAAATTCAGGTATTCCCTATGGTTGCTTGAATTTTTCTTTCCCCATTACATTGTGTGATTTCATATGAGGTTGCTTCTGTGCGTACAAGTTGTTTTAAGGCTTGTCGCGTCCCCGAAAGGTTAAATGTAATACAAGCACCACATGGGCTTACAATGCCTTGTGTCCTAATGCCTTTTTTAGAAAAATAAAACCTAAGGGCATTGCAATTTTATTCATTGGAAAATGCTTAGGAAAATTATTGGACGTGAAGAACTATTCAGTAAAAATCTCTCTATATATATTTTTGGTCCAAAAACTTGTCCAACATTAAATTTTACTAGACCTAATGAAAATTGTTACCAAAATAGACTTCTTTACAGTTTGGTACGTAGCTCATGTAATAAGAATTCAAGGAAATCAAAATACCTACGATATCTAGAGGCGCCAGTTTTTACATTAGGACCCATGGTCAGTAGATCTAGATCGTTGATGGATGGACCCATATTTTTTGGGTAATAATTTGAAATTGCCCAGGAATCAGTATCCTATGCATCACCAGTTATGGAGAAAACACGACGAACGGTGCCAGTCTTGATTCTTTTCCTAGGTATTATCCATTTAGTGTAATTGCCCATCACGTAGCTAGAAGGCCCAGTTACAACTGGGCCTGACTATCGCCTGTACAATAAAAAAAATGCTATTGGTCTGAATCCAATACAAAGCTTTGTATTTACTGACATCGTCAGATTAATGAGGGAACCGATTAGCTGCAGCCCGTAATGGGGCCCACAGTAATGTATGTATTTTATATCCTCGCTGTCCGTCCATTTTGCTATAGGAAACAGTAGTTATTGACCATTGCTAGGCCACAGAAGTTTTGAATCAAGCTGATATATATGTATTTTTATTCGTCTAATTTTATATGACGTTATCAACAGGTTCGATGGCTAATAAAACTTCCTGGGAGCCAAAGAATGTTTATTTGCCACCCAACCTGTTGATAAGGTCACGAAAACCTTCCACGAAAATACCAGCTTCATCTAAAGCTTGACTTAAATGAAGGAACCACACAAATACGAGCTTGATCCAAAGCTTTTGTTGCTCCCAAGAATTTCATAATGACCAATCACCACTACTGTTTCCTGTCGTATGGGCCATCTAAGATTTAAATCTACATTTTTTGGATCATGACCTTAAATGACTTTTCAAAATAAATGGATGGCTTAGATGTAGGAAACATTCATTATGGTGGGTCCCACAGTCAGGGATACAACCACCTCGGTGATCCGGGATCCACCCAAGCCGCCCCTACAGCTAAGCAAAATACAGCTCATTCGAAAGAGACCTCCGTGGACCACCTTATGTGTGGGTGACATCCAACCTGTCCATCATCAGGGAAAGATTATATTAGCAAATGATAGAAAACATGATACATATGTAACACTCAAATGCACCATAACGCAGAAAAGTGAGGATGGAGAGGCCCACCATTGGATTCCTCTTGGGGCCAACCGTGATATTTGTATGCCATCCAAACCGTTCATAAGTTGAATTCCATTGAGAAGGAAAAACCAAAAATTAACATGATCTAAAGCTTATATTGGTCCCGATCGAGAAGGTTTCAATGTTAAGCACCCCATTGCTAACTTTTTCTTATGGTGTCACCTATTCTACTACTGGATCAGGCCCATTTTTGGGCTTATGCCTTAACATGAGATAGAGTAAATGATGTACTGAGTGGATGTCACACATGTCATGGTGTGAGCTTTGTTGCACAGACACCTTAGAATCCATTTTAGATGGATGGAATGGGTGTTCATCCACTGTTCATAAGGAGGGGATTAGGTGCTGCCTGGCCTCACCCAAGCAGCCCTGACCATGGGCTACCTGAATTTATGTTCTGTACATTCAAGTTCTCCATCCGTTTTTCTGGACCATTTTAGTGCATTATCCCATGAATCAAGCATATTCAAATCTCAAGTGGACCATGTCACAGAAAATTGTGGTGATTGAATGCCTACCATTAAAAACTTTCTAGAGCCTACCGAAATGTTTATCTGCCATCCAACCTGTTGATAAAGTCACACGGACCTGGATGATAGGAAAAAAAACAAAGATCAGCTTGATCCCAAACTTTTGTGTCTCACAAAATTTTTTTAATGGTCAATCACCACTGTTTCCTTTGGTGTGGTCTACTTGAGATTTAGATCTGCTTTAGTTTTGTAATAATGCCATAGAACGATCTGGAAAACAGATAGACGGCATGGACATACAATACATACATCAAGATGGACCCATGGTCAGGGCCGTACCATGTTGGGTGAGGCCAGGGTTGCACCTAATCCGCTCCCCTCTTAGGCAGCCTTGATAACTGATTGAATGATCCAAACCTCCTGGCTTGAAGAAATTGAATAAGAAGTGGTTTTTGCAAAGTAACGATAGAAGATTAAACAAAATCTAACCGACAGAACGAAGAAAAGTCCAAATGCAAGCATGAACAAGGTGGAAAAATGGATAAGAGAAATGACAAGGAAACGGAGGTGTCATGTCAATGGCACTTTGTCCGAACTCCAAAGAACTTGTGATTTGCTATTTACTGACAAGGTTTCCTAATTCGACACGCGTGTGGGACCCCTACAAATGCACATGCGGCGAGCACATGTGTCACAATGTGAGACGTGTTAGATCCGAGCTTTCCATCAAGGTGATGTACGCCTTTCTTAAATAAAACAGGCAATTACACACCTAAGGTGGGCCACGATATATTAAAATAAATGAATGGCCAGTAAAAGAAGAGTTTTAATTGTTAATTCACTTTTTTACGCTTTGGCCCACTTGAAAAGTGAAATTGTTTGACGTTTTGGGCAGAAGATTTCCGCATTATTTCAAACCAACCGAGATCTCAAATCTCACATTGGTGTCTTGTACTGAGACATCTTCCCAGCGTTTAACACTCGCATGAAAGTAGCAAAACCTTCCATATCATCTCTACCATATATATCCAGTTTGGCCAATTTTACACTTCTAATCATTCATATCAACACATTTATTTTATTTATTTATTGTTTTATTTTTGTTTTTGTTTTTTTATTTTTTGGCTTTTGGTGGGCGTACGTGTGTAATCCTCTAATTTAATGGGAGTTTTTTTTTTTTCAACTTGGTGATGTAGTAGCACACATACTCCTAGCATAGCTGGATTAAAAGAAGGTTTAATGAAGGCGGAAGTCACGTCTAAGCTTAGACCTACATAGGGCATGACGTGGATAGGTCCTATGCATGTCTGGCTCAAAGTAATTCAATCTGGATGGGGGAGGAATCATTGTACCAAGTGTGAATCGTAAATTGAACATAATATTTCATCATGGGACACTCGACCTATTGATCTTCATGTAGCAGACCATGCGAGGTCAACAAACCATATAATGGGTCGCTTCTGTATGTTTCACGAGAACATGCTTTCTTTTAGTTCCAAATCACAATTAAAAAAAAAAAACTTACTATTTTTAATCATTTCTAATTTTAATGTAACTCTTTCAATTAAAAATTTTACTATATATAATCTTCTCAAGAATTGCTCTTAATCATGTTAGGAATCATTCGGCATGATTAATTTAAGACTTTTTATTTTTGACAAAATTTATTATTCCAGATAAATCCAATTTTAGTTGAATTAGGAATCTTAATTAGGATTTTACTTTTTGTTTATATGTGATGTAATTGAATAGTTTAGGATTATTGAATGATAAAATTCTGAATTTTCCTTTTCATATTGTGGATTGAAGAATAACTTTGTGGATTTAAGATTTCACCTACGTGAGAAAGACTGGTCTTTCTCTTCACGCCCCCTGTGTCAATTTGTCAACATGAATAGCCTTCAACTACCAATCTTCTTAGCATATATAGCCCACACATTTCCAACAAATTGTTGGAATTTTGAAGCTATGTGGTAAAGGCTCTATGGGCCTAATTATAATGAATGCGTGACATCCAGATTATGAACCTATTGTGCCAGTTTATTTTAGGACATCAACCCTAAAATGATGGAGATCTATAGCTTAAGCAAACTGGGGATTAAGAAGTTAGGATGGGGTGCTCACCCTTAAATCCTTTACACTTTCTCTATTTGCATCACATGCATGCAATCTCACGTTCTGTCCCTTTTCTTTTTTTATTCCATTACTCTTTCCATGTGCAATGAACCCCGTACCTGTGTCATAGACACCGGTCGCTGTTCTCATTTACCTTTTGTCTACCGTAAGATCTAGGAGAGATACTCTGGCTATGACATTGATTGGATATGCATGCATTTCAAAATCGTACACAACAGATATTTCAACTCAAATTAAACCAACTGACCTGTGAAATACACTAACACTGAGTCACCATCTAAAAATCAGACTTGCTGAATGACCATAGCCTCTGATAAGTAGACACTTGTTTCTAAAATAAAACCATTGGATGTTTTTCATTTTATTTTTTTTTTCCATTGAATAAATTTTTAGCAATCTAATAGTAACCAAATAAAGTTAATTTTCTTTATGATAGATGCATCTAAATCGAGACCCATATTTTGCATGGTTTAGATGGAAACTGAATTACTTGGGTGCCAAATGTGCAATTTCTCAGTAATTTTTAAGGTCTCAAGTTGAAGTTGTTGGACCACAAGTTATAATCCATCCAAATAATAACCTCACCTATTAAGTGCATGTGATATCCATCCTTTCCAATAAGCTGGCCCCACCATGAAGATTGTGTGGTGCAATGGTAAGCTTT
The DNA here is from genome assembly GCF_029962835.1 of Magnolia sinica. Lineage (NCBI taxonomy): Eukaryota > Viridiplantae > Streptophyta > Magnoliopsida > Magnoliales > Magnoliaceae > Magnolia > Magnolia sinica. Next base: position 5,988,030 of record NC_080584.1, on the reverse strand, counting down.
ATCTACTAATCAAGTGGGTCACATTATATAGAAATATTTCCATCCATTGGTGAATAGAAAAACACAATTGTGGTCCACTTATTGAGTGGATTTTGCTAGTTTTTCAAAAGATGATGCTCATGATGTGCCAACTTACTGGATGATTTGGATGTTTTATACACATGAAAGGTTTTCAAAAGATTTTTGTGGGTTGGATGGAAGCTTCTTATTTAGTGGGATGGTCCAACCAGTTGATCTCTGAGATCTTCTCATTTCTAAGTATCCATGCAATCATCCATCACATTCTGCCATATTGTCAAAGCATATCTCGAGGGAACAGCACTCACATGATCTGGGGATGCTGTGGGACCTGGGCATCTGCTCCACTCCGACAACAATCGTGTTGTCAGCTCGTGTCTGTGGAAGAAACTAAAAATCTGCTCAATTACAAACTTAAGTGGGTGACAACTCAGCAAACTATATACGTAAAGTCATGCCCAAGACCTTCAAATTTACGTGGTGTGGCCCGCCTTAAGTTTTTGGAATGAGCTGGGTTTTAGTGTGTGACCCACCTCAATATGGTTCATCCATATTGTCGCCATTTCTTGTTGGATCCAATCAAAGCAAGTTATGCATGATGTGAATTGATCCACATTGTGTTTTTGAAGATCTCCATAAATATATGAAAAGAATTTATGATAATATAGCTGGAGCGCATCAAATAATGCCACATCACTATTTAGGTGGCCGATGGAGGAATGATCATGCAGAAGCAGTTATAGGACACGTGACAAGAGTAGGAGTAGAGTAAGTCATGAAGTGTTGAACTGTTATAGCAACCGTTGGAAGGTAGGAAAGATTTAGATGGCTACGGCAAAGCTATATATAAATAGAAAAAGAATTCACTGGAAGAAAGGGTATGGTACCAAACTAATCAGCCGTATTTAGCTATCTCATTGAATGGGCTTGTGGTTATTCAGTTTGAATTGAGCCACAAATTCAATTGTGTCATGCCTGCATTCAAACTACCGAACCAGCACTAACACCTTGATGCATATAATGTATATTTACACTGTCTATCAATTTTCTCAGCTGATTTCAGGACATGGTTGTCCCAAAATTGAAGCAAATACAAATCTTAGGCGGCTCACACCACACGAAACGGTGGTTATCGAACACCTACTATTAGGGGCTGTTTGTTTTTCTAGTTACAGTGGTAATAATTATTTACCTTTGTATTTCCTGTTGGATTTCTAAGGTGATGTTGATGGCCACTTTCATTTATAACACCTCACGTCACCTAAGGAGAAAAATGTTAAATAGTAGGACCCGCCATGATGTGTGTATCTTATCCACACCGTCCATCCCTTTAGCCAGCTCATTTTATGGCATGAAATGAAAATTGAGGTAGATCCAACCTCAAGTAAACCACACCACATGAAACAATGGGAATTGAACTCCTATCATTGAAAGTTTCTTGAGGACCCCAGAAGTTGTGGATCAGGATCAAGTTGATATTTTTGTTTCCCCTTTATCCATGATTGTGTGACCTTGTGAACAAGTTGGATGACAAATAAATATCAAATGGGCCCTAGGGAGAAAACAACTTTCAACCGTTGACGTCGTTATGATCATTGTTCCCTGAGGTGTACTTTCAACCGTTGACGTCTTTATGATCATTGTTCCCTAAGGTATGGTCCACTTAAAATTTGGATTTGCCTCATTTTTGGGCTCATGCCTTAAAATCTGCGGTTAAAAAGGATGGATGGTGTGGATAAGTCACATATATCATGATGGGGCTCACAAATTTAAATAGGTAATGACATATTTTTTACATACGCACACATACGATGTAACCCTTGACCGGGTGTTGAAATTCGTCGGGAGTCTACCACCGGAGCAAGGGTAAGGATCTAGAGCAAGAGTAAGAGTAACAAGGTCATACATACCTGGATGAAAGGTAAACGCAGATATCAACTCCATCTAAACTTTTGTGGCCCACAAAAAGTTTTAAATGGCCAATAGCCACTTGAAATTTTTATAAACCGCTTCATTTTTTTTAACAGTATGGATATACAGTTCATACATCGAGGTGGGCCCAGGTCAGAGTTCCACTACATGTCTATTCTCTGTCTCAGGTGAGTCACCTTCCGACTTGGCAACGTGGTTTCATTTCGAGATCCAAGCCGCTCAACAAATAGACCTCACTATGTAGGGAACGGATTAGCTACGCCCTGCCACCAGCCCCGTGGCTGATGGTCGGTGCACTGTGGGCCTCACCATGATGTATGTATTTCATCCATTCCGTTCATACATTTTTAATGATCATTTTAGTGCTTGATCCCAAACATGAGAGAGATATAAATCTCATGTGGACCACACCACATGAAAACAATAGTTATTGGATATCCACTATTAAAATCCTCCTAACGCCTACTGTACTGTTTATTTGACATCCAATCTGTTGATTAGGTCATAAAGGCCCAGATGAAGGGAAAAAACAAAAATAGGCTTGATCCAAAGCTTTTATGCCCCTAAAATGTTTTTAATGGTCGATACTCATTCAAAACTCTTTCCTGTAATGTGGTCTACTTGAGATTGAGATATACCTATCTTTGGTCTCATGACTTAAAATGAGCTTTAAAAATAAATGGACGGCGTGGATGAAACAAATACATCATGGTGGGGCCCACAGAGCACCGACCACCAGCCATTGGCTGGTGTAGGGGGAGTAGGCATGTACAGAACAACTATCCTGCATGCCCGACGACTTCATACGAAGAGGAATTGCATGTGACCCTTTCGTCACGCGCGTGCATCAAATGACGTGTTCGTTGTTCCTTTTAATTATAAAATCTTCTTTGATTCCCAGATCTTTGAATTTCAATTGCAAAATCGTCTATATATCACTCCAAACTTCAGTGGGACCCATGAGCAGAGCTACGGGAGGATCTTCAGCACAAGACATTGTCTACCAAAAGGCCAGCCACATGGTATCAGTATCATTTCTCTCTTTCTCTGCATGCATTCATCCCATCTCCATTTCATGCATAAAAATCTTTACTTTTCATGCAGAGGATATCAGAGTTTTTGGATTAAGCTGATTTTTATACGGGCACTTCATCCCCATCGGTTACACCTGATTAACGGTTTGATGAACGACACACACCGTCAATACCCAACACACTAACCTATGGTTAACATCCTGCTGTAGAGTGGGTCGTGGACACTTTCATGGCCAAGATGGATCAGAGAAGGTCTGATTAGAGGTGGAAGTGATCAGGACCGTCAAAACATTAAAACAGCCGTATCTCACAAACTAGAATGAGTTTTTCTTCTTTGTCATATATGATTTTGGGGTAAAAGAAGCTACTTTAGCCAACTAACCCTACTACGCTGGGTTGCTCATGCCAAATTTGCTAGAATCCATTAGATTGACGGTAGAAAGTCCATTTTAATTTTGTTTTTACTATAAATAGTAAGTTTTAATTCCACCGTAACTTTTGATACTCTGAGTTTTAGGAGTTGTGCCCAACATGAAAAGGGCTTAGAAAAATTAGAAGAATAATGTGGTTAGCCCAAATTAGACACTTATTATTTTTGATGGAAAACCATGAAGTCTAGTAGGAATCATGATGGTCTATTTTTGGACACTTAATATTTTTGGCCGAAAACAATAGTCTCATAAGTTTATTATTTATAGTAAGTCATGTTCTTAGGGAGTTTTGAGTCTGAAACTCCGTCCTAGGTTTGAGTTCACAGTTTAAAGGATTGTAAATTTTTTTTAAAAAACCATTAATCAAATTATTTTGAATTATTAGAAATTATTTTTATTTTCTTTCCTCATTGATTTGAGGAATCTTTGTGAGGAGTCCAGAGAAACTCCATGGATTCAGAGTAGTGATCCCTGAGGAAGACGATGATTGACCTCCTCGCGTCCTTCCCTGCATCACATCATATCCCCATTTTACCCCTTGGTGTGGCCCACTCGAGTTTGGGATCTGGCTGACTATCCCCACGATATTATTTGTGTGATATCCACTCAATCCATCATGTGTGTTCCTTAAGGTAGGCCTTGGGACAAAAACTCAGTTACATATATAACACAAGTGGGCTACCCCATACGAAACAAATAAGAATGGGACACTAACCATAGGTTTGTGTGCTGCCCACCATGGTGTAATAATTCATCAACATAGATCATGGATGCGAATCATGAGGATGAAGTGGCATAACAAAAATTAGCACAATTCAAAACTCACGTGGGCCACACCCACTTATGAGGACGAAGTGACGTAACAAAAATCACTATGATCCAAAACTTAGCAGGCCACACCTCAAGAAGTGACATAACAAAAATCACCATAACCTGTGATCCCGTGGTGGATTCATTCTCACAAGTGGCTGCTCCACCCGCACCTGTACCTATGTCTGTATATATATCTTATCATAAGTATCAGTTGTGTCTACCTGAACATCCACAATCATCTTTTTCGGTTCCTCGTATTCATCCTTACGGAATAAGGATCTTTCATCAAATTTAACGTTACGGCTAATGATGATTTTCTATGTGACCCGGTCATACAACAAAGATGCATGTACTTTTTGGCTATTTTGTCTAGCTTATTTCTCTCAATTGACGGTACATGAGAGTAAGCTTCACAACTAAACACACACAATCCCGAGTAGTTTACTTACTGACAATTCCATACTTCCACTAAAATTTTATAATCAATGGCAATAAAAGGGAACCAATTCACTAAGTAACAAGCTGTATTAACAACATCAGTCCACAATTCCTAACCCAATCCAACATTACTAACCATATATCAGATTCTCTCTAAGGGAGTCCGATTCATCCGCTCATTCATACCGTTTTGCTCTGGTGCGTAACATATTGATTAAATTCACTTGAAGTAAATTCTTCATCATTATCTGTCATTAAAACATTCACCGTTTGTCCTGACTGTTTTTCCACCATCACTTTCCATTGCTTGAAATTGCTGGAAACATCAGATTTATTTTTCATAAATAAACCCACACTTTCTTGGAGTGGTCTTCAATGAACATGACGAATCACGGTGATCCCCCAACAGAAACCACAGGTGCTGGCCCCCATATATCAGAATGTACATAATTAAGAACACCCTTACATACATGTTTACTAGATTTAAAAGATAACCTTAAATGTTTACTATATATACAATGCCCGCATATCCTTTAATTAAAATTTTTAAAAGCTGGAATTAAACAATAGTATGAAAGTTGTTTCATTCCTTACTCGCTCATGTGGCGTAAACGTGCATGCCACATACATGCAAACGTGAAATCCGCTACAGCCACTGCAACTCCACCCAATGAAGTGCTCTCGATAAAGATTTTCGTTCTTCTGTGCCTTAATGACAATGAGTGCCCCTTTGGAACTTTGATGAGATAATCAAAACCGGTGAATTTGCATAAGCGCCTCGAATGATCCAAAAGATATTAAGTTCTTCCTCATATCAGGAACGCGTCTTACCTCGGTCATTGTATACTTTATGTCATTAAACATCTTGATGCACACTGATCCAACACCCACCACATTACAAGCATTGCCATTGCACATAAATACTTGGCCACCATCGTACTCTTTGTAACTAGCAAACAAAATCCGATGAGGAGTCATGTGATATGATGCCTCGGTATCCAAAATTCACTCTTCCTTATGATCATTGTATAAGTGTCTGTTTATAGATACTAACAACACATCACTTCCAATCATACCTTCATCAGACTCAGTAGTGTTGGCCTCCTTGGAAGAAGCCTTTTAGTTCTCTTTTATTGCCTTAAGATTTATACAAATCTTTCTTCATGTGCCCAGACATCCCATAATCCAGCACTTCAACTTTCTTTTGCCCTTGCCATTGGATTTCATATCGATTGAGAAGATCCACTGTCCCGCTCAGAATTTCGCTTCATTGTAACTAATACATCAGTAGAGACATCCACATCACCATTTTTCTTTCTCATTACCTTTCCATGAAGGGATGAGATAATGGTATTGACGCTAATGGTCGATCTACCACTGCATAATGAGTCCTTGCATGACTTATACAAAGTCGTGAGTGAATTCAATAAGATGCATGTCTGATCATTATCTTTAATCGTTTCCTCTACATCTAGTAATTTACAAATAATCCTATTAAAGTTATAAATGCGGGCATCAACATCGCCTCCCTCCCTTTGCCATCTTTAGATTAATAATTGAAGCTCAAGTAAAGGTGAATCTTAAGAGATTTTTTTGTATAGATGTCCTTTAATTTCGTCCAAGTACTTGTTACAGTTTACTCTCTCATGACATTGTAGAGGACCTCATCCGTAAGGCACAATTGGATAGAGGTTCTCGCTTTCTTATCCATCATGTTCTGTTCTTTATCTGTTGTAGATTCCGGTCGTTTCTCAAGGAGTGCATCATCCAATCCTTGTTGAACTAGGAGACCGGTCATCTTGACCTTCTATAATTCAAATTTATTTTTTTCAGAATATTTCTCAACATCGAACTTAGAATTAGAAGCCATTGATACTTCACTTTCAAATTCAATTTGTGTCTAAATATTTTCTCTAATACCACTTATTGGGGGACCATAGAAGCACATAGAGATAAATCATGCAAAGTATTCCAACCGCACAACCAAGCTCAATTACAAAGACTCTAAATTTTAACATAGAAAAACCCTTACAGGAAAAAACCATGGTACGAAGCGATAGATATGCACTATGAAAGTAAAAAATTACAAGAGATAGGGATTCCCCATTTCAAAGAAGCCTCGAATCACCAAAGCTACACCCTTGAAACCCTAGGAATGAATTAAAAAACTCTGAGATATGCCCTATTCCTGATTACACCCATATATATAGCCTCTAGGTGAAATATCACAATTGAAATAGGAAATAAATCCTACACTTACACAACTCTGCGTAATTTCTATGCGATCGTTCGATAGAACCTTCGATGGGACTTCAATGGCATCGACAGGCTGTTGATGCCATCAAACCCCTTCGATGTCATCGAACAAAATACCAAAACCTTCCAGTGACTAAATATGAATTTTTCAAATTTTCTCGATGGGACTTCGATGTCATTGACAACTCATCGATAACATCGAACCATTCTCGATGACATCGACTAGGATACGAAAAGTGTCCTACAACCAATTGTGAAATTCTCAGATTTTTCTAATGACATCAACCAGTTGTTGCTGGCATTGAACAACTCTCGATAACATCGAATGGTTTGTCGTTGGCATTGGCAGACCCTGTTATTGAGACGATTTGAAACATCAACAACATGTTTATGTTTTTGAAACAGGGCTTGATCACGAACAATAGTGCTATAATATGAAAATGGCAATTTAGTTTTTAAAAACCTTAATTCCACTATGTTTGTTTTGATCAAACCAATACTTTTCCTTTCTTTGAAAGATGTAAATTCGGCCTTTGTTAATAAGATTGTAGGGTATGTAGTACGTACTCTCACTTCTCACAAAAAAAAAATAAAATCCACTAAATTGCTAAATTGTATGTACATAATACCAAAACTCCCATGGGCGATGCCAACAGGAACAATGTAAAATTGTTTCTAAAACTTCTTAGTTCACACGGTGTGGCACACCCAAGTTTTAGATCAGGCTGATTTTTGTTAAAGGTTAATCATTTCATCCCGATGACTTACCCACACATCATAATGGGTAATCGGACTCATAACCTTAGTGTCGAAACTCTTGTGAGTCTACCACTAAGCCACGAGTAAGGATTCCAATGATTTATGGGTTTAATGAAGGACTTCGTAATGTGTTTCCACACAAAAACCTATGATTGGCATCCCATCTGCTTTGTTTCATGTGATGTTGTTCACCTGAGTTGTGGATCTAAATGATAATAGAGGATAGATTCGAACATGATGGATGCCGTGGATTATAAATATAAGACATGGTAGGCTCCATAGGGCTTGCCATGCTGTCCTGTTTACACTTCTAAGTTGGGATGGTGTACCAACTGCCTCACCAAAGATCATACAACGTTACTATGGGTCCCACCTTGATGTATGTATTTTATACCCATGACGTAAAAAATGAAACAGATTCAAATCTCAAGTAGAACATACCACACGAAACAGTGGTGATTGACCATTAAAAACTCTTTTAGGCCATCAAAAGTTTTGGACCAACATGATATTTTTTTTCCCTTCATCCTATTTCATCTGACCTTATAGTTGGATGGTAAATAAACATTACTAAAACATTAATGTGTTAGGCAGGAAGGACGTGTAGGGGTCGAGCACCATCTTCCTCAAGGATAACTACTCCGAATCCACGAAGCTTCTTTGACTCCCCACAGATACTTTTCGAATACACAGAAAAAAAAAAAGTAAGAAAAATATAAATAAATTCTATAAAATTCATAATTTGATTGATTTCTGAATAAATGAGTTTACACCCCTTTAAATAGGAATACTAAGTTATGAAAGACGTTTGGAATTAAACTACAACTAAAAATCTTAGAATTCGTGACTTACTATAAATAGTGAAGTTAATAGTTATAGACAGTCATGATTCTTACTAGTGCACATTGTTTTCAGCCAAAAATATAAGTGTCCTATTTGGATTTACCATGTTTTTCTCCTAATTATTCTAAACACTTTTCATGTTGGGTGCAACTCCTAAAGCCCAACAGATGAAGAGTTATACTCAAAATAAAATTTACCATAAATAATAAAAATGAAATTAAAATAGAAATTCGACCATCGATCTAATGGTATTTCACAAATTCGGTGTGGGCAACCCGGCATATTAGGGTTGGGTGGCTAAAGTAGCTCGCCCTACCCCAAAATTATATATGGTACGTCTAATAGCTCATTCCAATTTGCGAGATATGCTCGTTTTAAGTTTTGACAATCGGGCCTTTCTTGGTCCATGAAATTATCCGCAACCCGCTCTACATCAAGGTGGGTCCTAGGAAGTTAGCTGGTTTAACTCACTTGACTTAACTCGACTCAAAAAAGCTCGACTTGACTTGACTCGAAATTGAATTTGATCCAAGTTAAGCTGATTTTTTGAGCTTGAAAAATGTCCAAGCTAAACTGAACTTGACTCGACTTGGCTCGGAACATGACTCGAACTTGACTCGATTCATATCAATTTGACTCGGATTGGGTTCACTCAGTGTGTGTGTGTGTGTCTATATATATATATATATAGTAGGCTTGAACTTGAACTTGGCTTGAGTTGGCCTGAACCACTGATTGAGCCGAACGGAGATGCCCAGTCAAGCTTGAGGACCAAGCCAAGCTGAGTTCGAGCTGAGGTAGCCTGCTGGCCGAGCTAGGCTGAAGAGGCATTCACTCATCATTTTTCCCTGTAGTAGGGTCCACTTCAGAATTGAATCTGATTCATTTTTGGTCTCAAGCTTTAAAATAATTTTGCAAAACCGATGGAAGGCATGGATATAGAATAAATACATCCAGGTGGGGGCCTGGAATAAAGGCCGCACTGTCTTGTGTGAGGCTGCGGTCGCACCTAATCCGCTCCAGTCGGGTTAACCTATCAGACGGGTTTGACGTGGCACGCATATCAAAGGATGGAATTATCCATATGGTGGACTGTACTCTAACCGTGTGGACAGGAGATCTTCTCAGTATCTCCAAAATTCAAGGCGTATCTCCTGAGAAGCAAACCCATTGACGTAAAGGTCAATGCGGCCAAAGGACTACTCCACCCCGCCAGCAGTTTCTGACTCATACAATCCAGCTCTCCTTCTAATTTGGATTCGTGCATGTTGTGTCTGGTGTTCATCCAGCCTGTGTAGCGCATGCATCACGCATGCTAAGTTGTTGATTAGTACCTAACCTAAAATTTCTTTAGCTTTAAATGGGCCATGTTAACCATACGATCATGAATGGGCCTTTACTGACTCAATAAGAGCCATTGCTAATTTTTGTCTTTTAACATTTATGTATTTTAGCAAATAAATTGCTAGAACCGTCCAAACATTGTGATTTTTGGTCCACGTCCCATCCATAACTGAAAATATGAAGCAATTGTTTGGATATCCAACATGTCCTTTAAGAATGATGCTGGCATACAAAATAATATGATCCTAGAAGGCCAGTTGCAGGGCTTTGTTTTTTTCTTTTTTATTTCTTAAACACACCCACACACACACACCCTGGTGGATACTTGAACCCATGACATTAGTATTGAAACTTCAGTGAGTCTATTACTGTGCCATGCATAAGGAACCCCCTCGCAGGCCATTTGATACTTTGTATTTACTTATATTGTAATTGGATTAAGCATTTATTACTTATTATGACAAATTTAAAAGATTATAAATATAATAAGTTGACATTTACTACTTTTGAAGCAAAGTCATTGGGCTTACTGTGATGTATGTGTATCATCCGCGTCATTCGTTCACTTTGGTCAATAATTTTAGTGCTTGAGCCCAAAAATGAGGTAGATTCAAAGCTCAAGGGGACCATACCATTATTCCTACTACTTCATATGGTGTGGTCCACTTGAAATTTGGATCTATCCCTATTTTTACCCATGCCCATAAAATAATTTGAGAAAATGAATGGATGGTGTGTAATAGCACTTACATCATGGTAGAACCTCCGGAGTTTTTGTAAGGAAAAAGGGTGAGTTCCACCCAATTTTTTCCATGAAATTTTTACTCTTTCCAAAGTTATTATTATATTTTATTATGAATTTATCGGTATTTATACCGAAACAAACGGATCCTAAAGGAATGCTCCACCAAACTTTAGTACCAGAGAGTGGGCCTTTTATGAGGGAAGTGGATTCCGTCATACCCCGCAGCCCGCTAGTATGTAGCCACATATGGGTAGATTTGTGTGGGGGCCCAACATGATATATATGTTTATCCACGCCATCCACCCCTTTTGTCATATTATTTTAATGTATAAGCCCATAAATGAGGCAGATTCAATGCTTAAGTGGACCATATTAAATAGTAAGCTGGGGTTGTATTAAATGCACAAAGCTTCCTAAGACCCACAATCGCACCAAAATTGTTTTTGAGACCTGCAATTGCATTAAAATTATTTTTGGGAAGTGCAAACGTACTAAAATCATTATTCAGATCTGTGATCGCACCAAAATCATCCGTGAGACCAGCAAATGAGCAGAAATCATTCTCCAACCTATAATTGCCTTAAAATCATTTCATGAACCTATAAATGTATGAAAATCATTCTAGGAGCCTCTAATTGCACTGAAATCATTCCTTGAACTTGTAAACTTACAGAAATCATTCCCTAGACGTGTAAAGTTATAAAAATGATTTTCTGGACCTGTAATAGTTCTTGGGTCACATTTAATACTTTGTGTATTTAATGCATTCAAGCTTAGTATTTGGTGTAGTCCACTTGGTAGTTGGATCTGCCTCATTTTGGGCTCATACCTTAAAATGATATGAGAAAAGGGATGGACAATGTGATAAACAAATACATCACAGTTGCCACCACATATCTGCCCATTCGTGGCTAGTCGGGAGGGGTAGTACACAATCCGCATCTTCGATGAGTGATGAAGTCATACACCTCGAAGGATGATATTATCCATTTCCACCCACTGAGAGCTGTAAATTTCCACCCACTCATATGTAGGTTCAACGAATATAGCAGAGCACGAGTACAAGGACCTTACAATTTGCACTAGTCCTCGTTTGGAGCAGTGGGGCCATTTTCTAATGATCAAAACCGTTGGTGAGATCTGCCTCACCTTGAATATTTAGCTGTGAACTCAGAAAATAAATAAATAAATAAAATCTATGTTAACGAATGACCTGAGTTTTGGTGTGTGACCCACCCCAGTACCGTTCCCTCTGATTTTTGGCACCATGCCTAACACTGAAGAGCGCATCTAATGGACGTGGTGGATTTGAAATATGAGAAGGCGGCCTTCTTGAGAAAACAGTTGAGTTCGGTCATTTATTCTGGACGATGCTAACTGCTGAGTTAGCTTGAGCCCGTCCTATACTTACTCGCCTTTCAACCTGGCAAAGTGGTTTTAATTATTATTATTATTATTAACTGAAACTTTCGCTGTTAGTAAGAGATTGAACGGACAATATACATTCGAGTGGGCCCTACCAAAAAAACGGGTTCCTAGAAATTTCAGGAGGAGCATGTTTTTGGAAAGGAATGCTGGATTAAAAAAAAAAAAAAAAGAAAAAAAAGAAAAAAAAGAAAAAAGAGAGTGAGAGAGAGAGGCTCTCCACGGGGTGTCTAGCACTGGGCATTGTGGGGTTGGGCTAAAGGCGGAGAATAAATGAAGCTCTTATAGTGGAGGTGTGGGATGTTTAATTTCCACTCGCTGTTGGTTCACGAGCTGGCTATGATATGGCGTAGTGGTAGTGATATCTGGCTAATGAGTGGCTACTTGGCATCATATATAATGCTGGAAAAACCTGCTTTGTTACCCAAAAAAAAAAGAAGGGTGGCTTTAGTATTTTTGTTATTTGTTTTTCTCTCCATTTTCTATTTTCTGACTAGCCGATGTGATAGGTGAGGCCCGATTTTTGTGTGGAGCCCACCCGAAAGCTTAGCTTGTACATCGTCGGTTCTTATTAACAAAGAATTAGGGGCATGGCCCTCCTTTTGGGAAAAAAAAAATAATAATAATAACGTGTTCCCACTTATCGTGTAGCACACGTACAAAAGGGATGGAGGACAAAATAACTCAAACCCAGAACAAAAACCGGGACAGGGAATCCAATGAACATCTCAGCCCTCCCCCTTCCCAGGCATTATCTAGAACTACAAAGCCTCTAATTAACCTATAATGATCTCCCCAACTCCTAAATAATTTGAGATCCATGCCCCTCACCAAATGGGCCACAGTATGCATGCTTATTATATGGAAATCTAGGATGGTGTGTGACGCAGGGAGGGATGTGATGAGGTCGATCACTGTCTTCCTCAGGGAATAACTACATTCAAGGAAGCAGATTGCATAGTGAGTAAACTCTGCGGGGGTTCGTTGTGATTTATATATTTTATCTGCTCCTTCAATCCATTTTACTAGATAATTTAAGGGCTTCAGCCCCAAAATAAAGCATATCTAAAGCTCAAATGGACCACACCATGGGAAACAGTGTGAATTGAACGTCTACCATTGAAAATTTCTTAAGGGCCGTGTAAGTTTTGGATCAAGCTTATATTTGTGTTTGCCCTATATCCATGTTTTTGTAATCTTATGAACAAGTTGGATGACAAATAAACATCACTGTGGGGCCTAGGATGGTTTCAACTGTGGAAATCATTATTCACACTGTTTGGTGTGGTATGGTCCACTTGAGCTTTGGATATGCTTAAATTTTGGTCTCAACCCCTTAAATGAACTCGAAAAGGGGAGGGATGGTGTTGATAAACCATATACATTCACGGTGGGCTCAATAGAGTTTACTCAGCACTATAAGAGTGCATTGAGTATAACCTAGTGCATAATCTGATTTCGAGTCCGAATCCATGGAGCACTTTGGACTCCTCATAGAGCTTCCTCTAATCCACCAGGAAAAAAAAGTATAAAAAATTTATAATAAAATTGAAATAAATTTATCAATGAAAATAAAAAAAAAAAAACGAAATAATGAGCTCAATCTGACGTAGCCTGGTTGGCTGGATAAAGTAGCTTCTCCTCCCCAAAATTATATATGATAGGTTGAAAAACTCATCTCAATTTGCGAGATATGACTATTTTAAAATTCTGACCGTCTAGATCATTTCCTCCTCAGATCAGGTCTTCTCTGATTTTAACCGTCTAGATCATTTCCATGACTATTTGGTGTAGATCATTTCCACCTTAGATCGGGCCTTCCCTGGTGCATCTTTGCCATGAAAGTGTCTGCAACGACCTGCTCTACATCAGTGTGACCATTCTCTAGGTCGTGCACGTTCTTTTTTTTTTTTCCCAAAAGAAGTGGACTCTTGCCACCATTTCATAAAAGGTCGTGCATGTTCACATGGACACAAATAGACAGGAAGTTCCTCTTAGCCGAAGCTATGAGGTCACCACCACGATGTTAATGAGAAATTCAAATTCATCACAAAAACAGTGAGAATGGAAATGCCAACCCTTACCAGTGGGAATAACCTTAAAGGGGTTTGGATGACACATGAACATCATGATCCGCTCTGTGAAGATTTCAACAGTGGGCATGTCCATTCTCACGGGGTTTCAGCTAGTGTGCCACACCTGAATTGGATCCGTCTCATTTTTTAAATTCTGTCCCATGAGCCCGTGAAACTGGTGCATGGAGTGAATTTCTCAGGACGCTGATTTCCTCCTAAAGCCTGGAAACTTAGGTGGGGCCACCGTGATGTTTGTAAGAAATCCACCCCGTCCAAGACTCAAGTGGGCCGTACTAAAGGAAAAGGTGGTTAGGGAAATTCCGGCTTTTGAAACTTCCCGGAGGTCGACAGTGATGTTTACATGCCATCTATACTGTTCTTAAGGTCATTCCTGCTAGGATGAACTGAAAACACAAATATTAGCATAATTTAAAATTTCTGTGACCCCACGGATATTTCAACCGTGGACGTTCAATACTCACGTTTTCGGTCCAAGTGAGTATTGAATCCATCTCATTTTTGGCCTAATGTCTTAAAATGAACTTACAAATCGGATGAACGGGATGAATTTCTTACAAACATCACAGTGGGCCCCACCTGGGTTCCAGGGCAGGAACTTCATGGAAAGGCTTTGGCAGTAAATCCGCGTCCATTTCTCATGGATATCGTGGTGGGCTACAGATAGATTCTGCTACAGGAACTTGTTTGGAGTACAGAACATCCGGAAAGCTCAGTTGCTGTGGAAAAAGAGACAGAGCCATGGCATTCAAAGGCCAATCTTTGCTTTTCATTACCCAAGTTATCGTACCACATTGTATTTATTCCAGCAAACATCGTCTATAAAAAGGCCAGAAAACATGGTATGATTCCGGTATACAATCCTCTCTCTCTCAGCATTACCCTCTCTCCTTTTCTTCTGCTGGCTCCTTGTACAGAAAATCTCTCCTCCGATTATTCTCTCTATACCTCTTAAACACTCTCTAACAACAACAATGGCTGGGATTCCGGTGTTGATGCCAAATATAGATGTGTCTCTAGAGATAGAGCCTATGCCCCCTCTATCAGCAGCAGAAACTGAAGATATGAAGAAAGCCCAAAGGGCCATATTCATTGTATCAGTAGCCACCATGTGGGTTTCGGCCATTGGGATTGCCGAGTATCTCTCAGTCGGGCTTCGTGGCAATCGATACCACAAATTTCTCTCAATCTTCTATGCCATTGCCATTTTCACAACTTTCTTATTTGGGTTAGGGCTGCTTTTGCTCTCATTTGTACTTCCACGACTTCCCATCTCAGCTGGTGTGGCTGAGAAGTTAAAGTGGGGGGCTGTTGCACTCGTTAAGATTGCACTATTCCTTAAAATCACTATTCATGTCATGTCTTGACTTCTTTCGGTGCGTTTGGCACATCCCAGTTTCACTAGAATAACGATGTACGGGATGTCTCAAACTTCTGTTGTTGTTGTTGGTGTTGGTGTTTTAGATATTGGGTTGTTTTTTATGCACTTATTATTGTATGTTGGTCTGCTTATCACGGGGTTTTCGGTAAATATGAAGCTTATATATAAATCTACTTGTAATTGCTTTCCAGTATTGCTGGCTTGTTTAGCTTTGTTAATATAATTGCTTTCTCAAAATAATTTTCTGACCATTATAGTTCTGTCCATCAGTTGCTCCAGCTCATTTTAGAATTAACCAGAGATAAAAACCCAGATAAGCATGGCCATTGAAATCTTTTTGGGGTCCACCCTGATGTTTATATCTCAAAGGGAAGGAGATGTTTTGCTTATATTTTGTTAGGGTTAAGGTATATTGTACACCCTATTGTATCTTGCTTGTACACCAATCAATATGAGTATGAGAACATCCAAATGCAATTGTTTTTTGAATATATATATATATATATATATATATATATATATATATATATATATATATATATATATATTGTATTGGATTAAAAAAGAAATAAAGAAAAAAAGAAAGAAAAAAGTAACTTGGAGCAGCTGAAGTGGAAGCCGTGAAGGCACGGCTGGGAATGGCTGTATACTGCCGGAAGGGGGCTGGAACACCGTCTGTCACTTGTGGCCGGGGGATGATCGAGTGGCGGAACGATGGCTGAGATGCAGTGCTCCTGCTGATAGGATTTGCAGCTCAGCAACTAGTATCGAAGGGTGGAGTGCCTCTGGCGCTCTTGCTATGGAGCTTACAATAACGGCAAGGAGGGTGAGCTGATGAGGGGTGAACTCCAAGACGACGAGATGCCAATCCTCCAGCGGTGGAAATTGGGAGTGGCAGAATCTCCCGCGAGAGAAAGAGGGCCAGGGTTTTGAAAAGGATACCATGAATGGGTAGAGGACATTTTATTCTTGGGATTTTGACCATATTGGCCTCATTGTATGGTCAAATTCCCTAAAGGATTCAACTGTTCTAATATTCCAAAGGTGGCCTTCTGAACAAGCTTTGAAAATTTCTTCGAACCAAAATGTTCTTGTCCTTTGATCAATACTTGTATGGTTTAGAGTGCGGAAGAAGTTATGTGTTATTTCAATCCTGAGAAGGTGACGTGGATAGAACCTTTTTAAGCATGGGTAAGGCCCAACTCATGGGGCCCACATAATGTATTGTATAATTCATGCCACCCATCCTTTTTGTCGTGTCATTTAGGGCTAGGGCCCAAATATCAACCTGATTCAGAGCTCATGTGGGCTAAATAATAGAAAATAATGGTGACAATGACACCCACTGTTGAAACTTTCCAAGCTCACTGTGATGTTTGTTAAAAGTAGACACTGCCTAAGTTAGGACTTTTTGACCCTACAACGAGCTAGCCGACTAGGTGGACGGAACCGATCACCCCATTATGAACCTTAGGCTACGGTATTAATGGTTATTATTTCATTTGGTAATAAAAGAAGTGAACATGTGACAACCACTACCCATATAACATGACAACCACGACAACTACGACCCATTATAACCACAACCCATATGAGCCCACATTGATGCATGTGTATAATTCAATGTTATATGGGTCGTGTTTGTCACATGTTCACTTTATTTACTACCAAATGAAAGGATGGCCATTGATACCATAGCCTAAGACACAAAATGGGGTGATCCGTTCCATCCACATTATTGGTCAGCTCGTCGTGGGTTCAAAAAGTCCTGACTTGGGCAGTGTCTACTTTTAACAAACATCACAATGAATCTGGAAAGTTTCAACAGTGGGTGCCATTGTCACCATTATTTTCTATTATGTGGCCCACATGAGCTATGAATCAAGCTGATATTTGAGACCTGGCCCTAAAATGACACGGCAAAAAGGATGGATGGCATAGATTATACACACACATCAATGTAGGCCCCACGAGTTGGGCCTTGCCCACCCTAAAAAAGGCTTTCTTCCACATCAAATTTTTTAGGATTGAAATAACATGTAACTTCTTCCGCACTCTAAAAAAGTACCACTACTGATACAAGGATAAGGGCATTTTGGTCTGAAAATTTTTCAAAAGCATATATGCTCGAAATATTTGAACGGTTGGATCCCTTTACGGAATTTGACCATACAGCGAGGCCAGTACAGTAAAAATCCCTTTGTTCTCGCTCACGAAAATCTAACTATGATAGTCTATAGGATCACCCAATATTATATACCTTCACCCTAACAAATATTCATCCAACTAGTCTATAAGGCAGGCAAGTATAAACTGGATTAAGGGAGTAAAAATATGATTTTTATTTTTATTTTTATTTTATATAATAAAGATTGATTGATTTATACAAGAATTACATGAAGAGTAAGCTTGTTCAATTTTCTAATTACCCTGAAAATGGATTGTAAATAGGTAATAATTACTTAACTAAGTAATTACTGCATCACTCCTCATGCTAAGGTTGACACCTATTTTTTCAACACTAAATTTGAGGACATTTGTAAAATAAACGTGGGGCCCAGTGTGGTGTATGTTCCTGTCCATACCATCCTTCCGCTATGCGGACTAATTTTAGGGCATGAGCCCATAAATGAGGTAGATCCAAAGCTCAAGTGGACCATGCCATAGGAAAAAGTGGATATTGAACACATATCGTTAAAATTTCTTAGGGCCCGCAGAAGTTTTAAATCAACATGATATTTGTGTTTTCCCTTTATCCACGTTTGTGTGAACATTTGAACGGATTAGATGACAAATAAACATCACTGCGGGCCCAGTAAAGGAAATGACTTTTAATGGTGATTGTCTCACTGTTTCCTTTGGGGTGAGCCATTTGAGCTCTGGACCTGCCTCATTTTTTGGCACATTCCCTAAAATGTTTTGGTAAGATGGATGGATGGCGTGGATATGTTACATATATCATGGTGGGGCCCACTAAATTAAATTAGTGTTTTTACACCGTTTTCAAGGTAGAAATACTCCCATATTTTCAAACAAGGTAAGATAGTAAAAATTACTTACAGCCTATTTATAAAGGAATTGAAAAATCAAACTGGCCCTTTAAGAGGTTGAAAACACCATTCAAATATCTATATTAGTTCATGTATCATGAAGATAAGACTCATGGTTGAGATGAAAATTAGATGTGGCCATTGACTGGTCAACAGGTCGAAGGATATCAAAAATATTCAGACTTTAGACAAAACTCTCTAGATAGATTTTAGACTTTTCGACAGGTCAAAAACTCTGGTTGATAGGTTGACTTGACTGATTAAAGTGTTTTGACTGATCAACTCAATAGTTCAACAAATTGCACAAATTTATGTGTTTTTGCATGATTTATTTCTATTTTTGCTTTTTTACTTAAATATATGGGTGTAAATAAGATCAGAGTTAATGTTAGATGTACTTAAGGGTTTGAGAGGGTTTTAAAGAGAGAAAAAGCTAGGGTTTTTTGTCTTGAAGCATCGAATTAGTAAGGATATCTCTTGTAACTTTTTATTCGAATCAGTAAGATTTTTTTTTTTTGGCAAGACTTTTTTCACATGAATTGGGGCCTGTTTGGTAGTGTGGATTCGGAATCCCTTGGATTTGAAACCCTCTGAATTTGAAATCCTCTTATTATGTTAGGCACCCCGAATTGGGATTCAACTTTAATACAAAAGTAGCTATATATCCATGCTATATTTACATGAGCTTGAATTTAATTACTAAATCAACTTTAATATCTCTAATTAGTGAACGTAAATAATGTTTGATACAATGGTTTTAATAAGCCTGTTGAAATATATACTTTACTTGAAAATGATGAAATTCCAAGTCTTGGATGACCCACAAGCACAAAATCATGTCCGAATGACTTACCAACGATTTTTAACCATTATTTAAATGGACAATGTTTGGAAGGCACTGATCATCACATTAAAGTAATTATTATAGTGATGCAATAGATAATCTAGTTGTTTTAGGATATCATTAGTGGGCCGACCATGTGCCCAATAGTGTTTTTTTTTTTTAAAAAAAAAAATAAAAAAAATCAAATGCTCAAAGTTCAGTAGCAGGGTGTTGTAGTTCATAACATTTTATGGATCTGATAAATAAAACAAAAATAACCAGTCAGGCAAAATCTCAAATCCAAACAAACAAAACAAAAACTAGTGTTCCCCAACGACTAACATAGCTCCACTTTCTATAACTAGGAAACAACCACAGAAACCTTTGATAAAGGTCACCATAAGACTAGAGCCTCCTTCCTCTTCTTCCACCCTTCCTGCGGGTGCTGTCATGCGGAATCGGAGTCACATCCTCAATATAGCCAATTTTCATTCCAGACCGAGCAAGGGCCCTGAGAGCAGACTAGGCACCTGGACCAGGGGTCTTCGTTTTGTTACCACCAGTTGCGCGCAACTTAATGTGTAGAGCAGTGATTCCAAGCTCCTTGCAGCGTTGTGCAACATCTTGTGCCGCAAGCATGGCTACATAGGGAGAGGACTCATCCCTGTCTGCCTTGACTTTCATCCCGCCAGTAAGGCGGACCATGGTTTCTCTTCTAGATAAATCTGTCACATGAATAAAAGTATCATTAAAAGATGCAAAGATGTGAGCAAAACCGAAAACATTCTCTCCCTCTCATATGGTTGGTCCAAGTGTCACATTCTCCTCCTTGGGCTTCCTGGTCTTCCTTCACGACATCGGCGCTGTGAATTGCGAATCAGAGGGTCTGAATTAAGGGTTTTGAGGCATTGAGACAGCGGCTGAGAAAATGCAACTCTTGGAAAGATTTTAGATATAGTCCAAGCTCTGACCCCTTGAATTTGAAACCCCTGGTTACTTTATGGTGCCAAATAATCAAGCATTTGAAATCCCCTCAAATCCCTCCCAAATCTATGGTGCCAAACAACTCATTCTACGTTGACATGGACAAATTAAGGGAAAACCTCTGAAATGATTTCAATATTGGACCTTGGATATATAATAGTTCTGAATCGAATCTCTTTAGAAAGAAGATCTTTTGGATTTGCTTTTACCTTGTTTGATTTCTCTCAGCATCTCAACAATAAAAAAAGAACAGAACATCCAAAGTAGCACATCAAAGAAACTGGTAGAGTGACCCCAATGATTAGTAAAAAAGAAAAAAAGAAAACGAAAAGTAAAGTATCAAACAAAGTTGTAGGAGATAGATCCTAGCAATAATGCAGAGAATCCAAAGTAGCACATCATACAAAGTTGCAGGAGATCCCAGTAATAAAAAAATAAAAATAAAAATTATATCTACAAATTCTAGTGGTGGAGACACCTGTTGGTTGGTTGGTCTATTTTTGTAGCATCCCTCTTCATGGTGGATGTATGAACTTTCGGGCTTGTTGGGGCCCATAATAAATAGTAATTTGGGACCCAACCATAGCCCCGAAATGTTCCAAATCATCCAGCCATGACCTAAAATGAAGCGGAGAATACTTTCCTGTAACCCCAGGTTATAGGGATCCCTTGTAACCCTAAGCTTTGCAGAGCCCACCATGATGTCGGTCTTAGAAATAGTGTACAGTGGGGATTAATCCCTACCATTGAAACTTATGTGGGGCGATAGAAATTGCGGATCAAGTTTATATTTGTGTTTTCTCTTCATCAGGTTGAGAAAGACCTTATGAACGGGTTGGATGGCATATGAATATCAAGTGGTCCCTAGGAAGGTCACACCATAGTCGGTGTCTCTATCCCCACAGATTCATGTGGTGTGGCCCACTTGACTTTTGGATCTGTCATATGCTTGGTCTCATGTGCTAAAATAAGCGGGCAAAATAAATGGACGGAGTGGATATAACACAGACATTCCGATTCCCGAATGTGTATAGGCTGGGAGGGGCTTCCTTTTTGAGCGGCCCTCCGGGTGTTTTCTTGGAATATATATATATATATATATATATATATATATATATAAAGGACGTTTATTTAATTTAATATTTTTCTTTTTTAAAAAAACACAGACATTCCGATTGGCCCCGCAGAGTTTAGGGTTACATGAGAACCTCTTATAGGGGAGACTGGGTAGCGGCCATTTGGGGTGTTTGCTTTTTGTGGATGTTGTACAGAGCACATAGCGTTGCCATATGATAAGTGGGGCCTTGCCTTTGGTTTTTTTTTTTTTTTTTTCCTGTTAGCTTGTTATAGTACACCCATTGTCAGTTCACACTTCACTGTTAGCCACCCCCTCTAGGGAATCGATACCAAGACCTCAGTGGGGCCTTGCCTTTGTTAAATCAAGTTTTAGGTGAGTTGTGGAGCTGCCAAGGCATTCGAGGGGGTGGCTGGATGCTGCTCAAGCGATTAATCCAAGAGCTGCACACTGTTTTCTGCCTGTTGATGCTAAGAGCAGAGTATGCTGCTCTCTTTAGCTACATGTATATGCAGGTGTTGCAGTCCCCATGTGCACGAAGGCTCAGTGGTCTGTATCTCTCTTCGCTGTTTCTGTGTCTGCTGTGATGGTGTGCATGCATAAGCCACCTGATCTGATGATCCTATTTGTAACTCTGGCAGCTGGTGCGAAGGTTTGAAATGCTTTGAGCTGCATGATGGTGATTGTTTTTTTAATCAGCCGGTTATGCCCCGCGGGAAGTTGGTTTTGCTGTGAGTTGAGGCATTTGCTGGATTGCCTGCGGAAGCCCTGTCTTGGCCCTTTTCTAGCCTGCTTTTTTTTTTTTTTTTTTTTAAATTGTAACCTTAAAAATTGTTGTTAATTTCTTAAATTGGTAAACAACAGGGTCTATCCATGCCATTGACAGACCACTCGATGCCATTGAGAAGTGGTTGATGCCATCGACAGAATCTTGATGTGATGCAGGGATGAACGTGATGAAGTCTATCACCATCTTCCTCAAGGATAACTATTTCAAATCCATGAAGCTTCTGTGGACTCCTAAAAGAGACTTCTCGAATCCACGAGGAAAAAGCAAGAAAATAGAAATAGTATTCATGAAAATTTGTAAATTAATTGATTGATATAAACAAGTCTACAACCCTTTAAATAGGGATACTAAAACTATGAAGAAGTTTAAGAATTAAACTATAACTAAAACTCCTTAGAATTCGTAACTTACTATAAATAGTAAAATTTTTATTGATATAAAGTGTCCTATGTGGCTTAACCACATTATTCTCCTAATTTTTCTAAACACTTTTTATGTTGGGCGTAACTCTTAAAGCCCAACAGATGAAGAGTGATAATCAAACTAAAACTTACTATTTATAGTAAAAACAAAACTAAATATGAAATTCAGCTATCGATGGTTGGCTAAAGTAGCTCATCCTACCCCGAAATCATATATGGTACATCGAGTTACTTATTCCGGTTTGCGAGATATGCCTATTTTAAGGGTCTGATGGTCTTGATGATTTCTGCCTCTGATTGGACCTTCTCTGATCCATCTTAGACAAGAAAGTGTTCATGACCAGCTCTACATCACGATGTCACCAGAAATATCCAAAAAAATCCATGTTTAGTCATTGGAACGTTTTGGTGTTTCTACTTGATGTCATCGAAGGTATTCAATACAGTCGAAGTCCCATCGAAGGTGCCATCGAGCGTACATACAGAATTGTGAAAGTTCGGGATTTATTTTCTATTTCAATTATGATTCTCATGATAGCTTATATAATAGGTGTAATCGAGATTTGGGATGTATAAAGGGCTTTCTAAATCATTTATATGATTTCAAGGGCATAGCTTTTATTTTTTATTTTTTATTTTTTATTTTTTATAAAAACGAAAAGATGTACATCCATTCGAGCAGGCCCCACCAAAAAGATTTGGACCTCGCCTATCGTTTACAAGAACACTATGAACAAAGCATCACTGGAAAGCGAGCCTAGGAAAAAAAGGCTCGAGCGAAGCTGACGACCCCTACCCAAACCAGCCCAAGAAAACAAAACTCGCAGGTTTCCCAGGCCTGCTATATGGAAGAAAAAACGAAAACTGCACAGAGGAGGCAAAACCTTTACAACGTCTTGATCGAACTAAGGCCATCCTTATCGAGAAAGATAGAACCTCTGACCTGTTGGGGAAGATCCGCAAGAGAGTCGAAGAAGGAAAAGGATTGAGAGCTGCTTCCACACCGGGCCATAAAATCTGCAGGTGCGTTTCCTTCCCTCAGAACATGCACAAAGATAATTCGACCCCGCAATCTCAGATGGTTGATCCTTAGAATCCAAGCTTTCCATTTCCATCCAGGCTCAGCCCCTCCATTTAGCATATCAATCACTTGCCTAGAGTCAGATTCAATGATGATTTGGTGCCTGCCCCTCTGGAGAGCATGGAATAAACCATCATGAACCGCACGTAATTCCGCACCTGTGTTCGTTCCAACACCATAACCCTCAGAAAAAGCAAAAATGAAATCGCCCATTTCACCTCGACCAATACCACCCCCACCCGATCTGCCCGGATTTCCAAGAGCTGAAGCATCAACATTTACTTTGATCCATCCCGGCGGAGGCCTCGCCCACTTAACAACTAAGGTACGACCATGAACTTCAATAACTGAATGAGTCTTAGAACAGGGCTGCCGGTACTGTCTTCCTGTGGCAGTGCTACGTTCACCCACCGTTGAACCAGAAATGCGAGTTATCCACCACCTAATATTACCTATAACTGAAGCCGAGGACACCGCCTTTGAATCAAAAAGAGCTGCATTTCGAGCTTTCCAAATCTCCCAAACGATAATATAGGGCATAAGCATTTGAATTACATTTATCCTTGGTTGCGACGAGGCCATCGCCCACCACTGCTGAAACCTAGCTTCAATCAACGAAGCTGCCATGACCGCAATCTGAAAATCCCTACCGATCTCAGACCACACGCGTTGCGCTAACTTACTAGCCACAAACAAGTGGAAGGCTGATTCCTGTGCATAGACTGGGGGGGCGTTAGGCCCTTGAAGGGCACAACATACACATCTAGAAGCTAGTTAAACGCCGTGAGATTGCACAGCACAATCAACTGGGACCGCTTTTTGTATAACCTTCCAGGTGAAAAGAGACAATTTGGGCGGAAGTTTGGCATGCCACACCTATCGAGACCAATTTCGACTTGGATGCGGGGTTCTACACCACTCCCAGGCAGATCTAACAGAGAAATCGCTGTGTGGGGTGTAGGGCCAGATTGGCGTGTCCAATTCCCCTGCAATACAAAAACCCGCCTGAAAAATATGATCAATTACCCGCTGAGGGAGGAGGAGCCAAGCAGAAGAAGGAGGAAGGGGGCCGACTGGACCAAGCACGTTAGACACTTCAAGGTCTAGCAGCCCGTAAGGAATCTGAGCTTGAACAATCTGTGAAAGCGGCCCTAATCTAGTCCAATTCAACTCCCAGAAGTTACCCTTACCAGCACCGATTTGCCAAAACACTCGGTTATCGACCATGGGAATGAGGGCCAAAATCTGCTTCCACAGAGGAGAGGATGGGTGCCTTGGTCGGTCCGACAGAGAAGGAAGTAAATCCTGATGGTACTTGGCTGTCATGAAGTCCTTCCAGACATTCCCTTCCTTCCCATACCTGATCGTCCAAGCCATTTTCAGCCGAAAAGCCATCATGATGTCCACAAGTCGCCTAATTCCGATACCACCCTCCGCCTTAGGCAAGGCCAGCACTTTCCAGGATTTCCAGTGACATTTTTCTTTCCCTTCTGTCCATCCCCAGAAGAACTTTGTCATTTGCTTCTCAATTGAGGACAAAACCTTCGAAGGAATGTGGACTGCCGCCATGGTGTGCACCGGAATACTTCTTAACACATTCTTAATCAAAACCGTTCTCCCGGCCTGTGATAATATTCGAGCCTTCCACCCATTTATACGCCCCAAAATTCTATCAACGAGGGGGTTGAAATCACTCGATTTGAGCCTTCCTTGCACAATAGGAACACCAAGGTACGCGAAAGAAGACGAAGCTTTCGCGAACCCAAGGATATTCTCCATAACCCGGATTCTAACAGTTGAGAGCTTAGATGAATAGAAAAAGGAGCATTTTCGCACGTTGATACTCTGACCTGACGAGGCTTGAAAAGAGTCCAAGAACTTCTTCAGAGCCTGAAGCGACCGCTTGCCCCCATTTGTGAAGATAAGGGTGTCGTCCGCGTAAAGCAAATGTGAGACATCAGGACTTCCTCTACGAAGCGCAAAAGGCCTGCAAACCTGATGGCCGATCATTTGTTTCAGACCCCTGCTCATGACCTCAGCTGCAAGAATAAATAGGCTAGGCGAAATTGGATCTCCCTGCCTTAATCCCCTTAAAGATTTAAAAAATCCTGCCATCTCCCCATTTATCAGAACTGAAAACCAACAATTCACCCAACATTTTTCGACTATCTTTATCCAGGAATTGCAAAAACCAAACCGTTCAAGCACCAGAAGCAGGAAATCCCAATTTACTCTGTCATAAGCCTTGTCCAAATCAAGCTTCAACACAATGTTCCCACCACGAACTGGCTTGTTCAAATCCCTAAACAGTTCCTGGGCTAAAGCAATATTTTCTGCTATTGATCGACCTTGAACAAAAGCCCCTTGCTCGGGCGAAACCAACGCCGGGAGAATCTGGCTGAGCCTGGCCACAACAATCTTGGAGAAGACTTTGTACAAACAGTTACATAAACTGATAGGGTGGAAGTTAGAGAACCGTCTAGGAGATGCCGATTTTGGGATTAGACAGATGAGAGATGACGTTACTGACCTCGGCAAATTGCCACCTTTGAAGAGAAAAGAGATGGCATTGTGAATGTCCTGACCAATTACGTTCCAGCACGAAACAAAAAAACTTGCGGAAAACCCATCAGGGCCAGCTGCACTATCAATAGGCAAAGACAAAACCGCCGACTTCACTTCCAATAGGGAAGGGGAAGCAAGTAAACTCTCATTCTGCTCCGTCGTGACTAAATTTGGAATGCATTGGAGCAGATTGTGATCTACCTGACAATCCACTGCGCTGAAAATATGTTGGAAGTGTGCTACCGCTGCAGCCTTCAAATCCTCCTGGTCTTTTACAATTTCCCCAGACTCCAATTCCACTTGACGAATGAGCGCTCTACGATGTCTTTCCGTTGCAGTGGCATGAAAAAACTTCGTGTTTTTATCTCCCTCCGTCAGCCAATCCACCCTCGATTTCTGCTTCCAAAAAATCTCCTCCATTCGCTCCAATGAGGCTAACCTATCGGAAGTAGAGTTGAGTTGCTGCTGAATTCTGCTGTACTGCTCCACCGACCCTGAGACCTGAAACAAAATATTCTCCAGATCAAGAATGTCCTTTTCCGCCGTCCTAATATGATCAAAGATGTTGCCAAACATGTCCTTGTTCCAATGCTTAAGGTCAAGCTTCACCTGCTTCATCTTCGCTAGCACATTATACACTGGATGAGAAGATCCCGCCTTATCCCAGGCTGACTTGACCACATCCAAGAAGGACTCATGCTTCATCCACATTCTTTGAAACCGGAATGGTTTAGGCCCGCCAGTCTGCCTTAAGGGAAAACTGAGAAGAAGGGGCGCGTGGTTAGATTGAGTACGGGGCAAATGGGAGACCTGGAACTGCGGGAAAAGCGTAGCCCAGTGGACATTAATCAGAACACGATCAAGTCTAGCCCATACTCGGGAGGCACCCGCCTGATTGTTGCTCCACGTATACCTATTTCCAGAAAACCCCGCGTCTTGGAGCCCCGCAGCATGAATGGCATCTACAAATTCAGAAGAGGAAGCTCTGTCCGCAGCCCTCCTGCTTCTCCTTTCTGAATAATCGACAATTGCATTGAAATCGCCACAAACCACCCAAGGACCTTGCATCGAGGAGGAGAGAGTCGCCAGGTCAGACCAGAGAGTTCTCCTCAATATCCTAGCACACCTAGCATAGACGAACGTAATATGCATAGGGGAAGAACAATTCTGCACAAAAGCCACAATGGAGAGACATTGGTCAGATTTAAAGTGAACCAAGCAAGAAAGAAGCGACTTGAAAAACACCCATACCTTGCCACCCTCGGACCCATTCGAGAAGGATGAATGAAAACCCAGCGCAAGACCTGTTCTAATCTGCTTCTCGTCAACCAGCATAGGCTCCAGCAGAGCCACAATATAAGGATCATATTTCCTGATGAGCCTCTTAGCAGTTCTAATTGTCCGTTGGTTGCCAATACCTCAGACATTCCATACAAGAATCCTATCCATCTGTCACACATCCGGCATGCATGGCCCTCCTCTTTAATCTCTGAAGCTTGGACTCCCAATTTCCTTTCTCATAGAGAATTCTATGCCTTCTCAGTTTCCTTTTTGATCCCTCCTTGACTGATATCTGCTGTCCCTTATGAGTTTGATACTCATCCATAACCGGAATCCAGAACTCTTCCTCAGAAGTTTCACTGTGCTAATCCTGATCCGTTACCAAACACTGAGATGCCACCATTCTGTCACACTCCATATCCAACTGTTCAGATATCTGCCTGTAGTCTCTGTTATCTGCCATGAAATAGGGAGATAGATCAACCTCCAATTCAGCCCTCTCCTTGTCTCTCATCCTTCTTGCAGATTTTGGGGCCTTTTCTAGCTCGATTGATCGGCATTCCTCAGCTCCGTTCACCCCAAATTTACCCTCATATGCTATGAAGTGTCCCTCATCAGTACTTCTAGCTCTGGTACTCACCGGATCAGACATAGACAAAGGATGGATGTTCTCCTTAATCCGGATCTGACTGAGGGGCACCCTGACGTTGTTCTTAGCGGCTGAAGGCACCGGAGTATTGTCATGGCCTATCAAAGAGGTTTGCAGAAATAGAGATTGGGTGTATGGTTGCAATGTACTAACCATAAGCTCTTCACCCTGGGGAACCGTCTCCTTGGGTGGGGATTGTATATGTGGAGGAGGCTGCACCCCTCCGAAGTTGCATAAAACCTGACTTGGACGCAGCCCCGAAATTTTACGATTCAAACTTCCCTGATCCAAATTCATCTTACCATGGGTAGACGCTGGTAGCAAAGGCACCATTTCACATAATAAGAGAGCTTCCCCCTGGTTGTTTGTTTGCCTTGAATCTAAGAGAGCTTTCACCTTCTGAAAATCACCAGCATCGATCTCCTGATGGCAACCAGGATTGTTATTCGTAATGGCTGAATAATGCCTGTCATTGTTTGTAAGTTGCTGATGGTTTGGTGCCGGCGGGCCCAGCATAAGCATCAACTCCTCTCCATCAGTCACCATTTTACAGCCGTTAGAAGCGTGGCGCAGATCGTCATAGCCTTCCTCCATCGTCTTTTCATTCCGAGAAACCTCTGTTTGGCCAATAAGCCCTGTATTGCTCCTGTCCCCCTCAGTGACATTTCCACAGACATCTACCTGATATCCCATGTGACCTCTCTGAATTTCGCCCTCCTCGGCTGGAGCATTTCCACAAACAGCTGGCTGATAGCCAGCAAGGTCATGAAAATTATGAAGGACCCAGTCCTTAGTGGTCTCTTTAGTGAAGGCTTTTCCGGGTAGATAGCCCTCGAACCTGAAGAGAGGCTCCAGTTCCGATAGAATGGGGTACGATTTCCCCAAAACCACCAACCTTAAGACTTTGCTGAAGCATACACCCGGCCTGGGAATTACCTTTACACGAGCAAAAGCCTGAAAATACCCAAATCTGGAATTTGAGTCAATCTGAACGATCTTCCCGAAGTAGCTAGCTAGATCGAGAATGACCGCCTCAATCCAGGCCTGAGCGGGTATCCCGAAAATTCTAATCCACACTCCATCCCTCCCCAGGACCTCATCTGAAGTCCACATTTCCACTGTTTGCAACCCCATCTCCTTATGCAGATCCGGATTACCTCTGAAGGCCTCCAGATCCCCTATTGATTTGAAAGATATATGGAATTTGAGGGCAGAGATCCTCGCAATCTCCACGGCCTCAGATCTGAATCCCGAAACCTTCAATGTTCCTGTTAACCTATCAATCTGAACATCTTCATTTACTGTCGTCCCCACCACTGCGAGAGACAACATTTTCAAATGATTCTCCATAGATTTTGGGTCCGCCGTGGATGTATCCTCAGCATATCCATCCACCAAAGAAGCTTTGCTTGGCCGCGCTCCTGCTGCCACCTCAACAAATGTGGGGACCCGGCCAGACCTTGGGCCAAGATTGCGAGATGACGGTGGAACGGGAGGCGCCCGCACAGCCATCTTCATCTCGGACTGCCATTTCGCCCACGCAATATGAACAACCCGACCATCGATTCTCCTTTCATTCAGACATTGGATGGCATTAAAAGCCTCCTGTTCATAGCAGAATCGAATGAAGGCAAAACCCCGAGAGCGATTGAGGTTACGATTCCAAGGGATGAATACATCAGAAAGCTTACCATACCGATTGAAAATCCGCTGCAGATCTTCTACGGTTGTGTCAAAAGTCAGGTTTGCAACGAAGAGAGAAAATCTCGATTTCGAGATCCGAGATTTACGGGGAGAAACCCTAGACCAAGAAGAGTCCCGGATTCGATCTCTCTCCGTTTCCTCCATCTAGGTTAAAGGGTTATTTTGAAAGGTGGATGATTCAATATTCAAGGGCATAACTTGGTTTGTGAGGGAGATTCGAAACTTGTTTGAATCGGTAATCTCTATCTCTTGTAATTTTCTGCTTTCATAGTGTATTATTGCCCATTTATGCCATGGTTTTTTTTTTTCTACAAGTGTTTTCACATGTAAAATTTGAATTTTTTGTGTTTGAACTTGATTGTGCAATTAGAGTACTTTGCTTGATTTATCTCTGTGTGCTTCCACGATTCCCCAACAAGAATTGTGCGCCATAAAAGTTTTGAATTAAGCTGATATTTGTGTTTTCCGTTCATCAAGGTCTGTGTGGTATTATCAACAAGTTGGATGGTAAATAAACAATATAGTGGACCCTAATAAATTTTTAATAGCAACCATTCAATGATCACTTTTTCCTATAGTGTGGTCCTTCTGAGACTGGGAACCACTGCATTTTTGGGCCATGCCTTGAAATGAACTCACAAAATGGATGGAGGGCTTGGATATACATACAAACATCAAAGTGGGCTCCAAGGAAAGGATCTAATTGTACTCTGTCGTGTCTCAACATTACTGAATTGACAACCCTAACCCCACCAGGGCCTCCTTGGGTCCCACCATGATGTATTGGCTTTTATCCATACTTTCCATCCATTTTCCATATTATTTTAAAATATGAGCCTAAAAATGAAGTAGATCCAAGCCTTAAGTGAACCAAACAGTTAGGGTTGAATGCGACTATTAAAAACTTTGTAGAAGCTGTAGAAGTTTTAATCAAACTAATATTTGTGTTTTCCCCTTCATCTAGGTCTATGTGACCTTATGAATAGGTTAAATGGCAAATAAACATCTTGGTGGCCCTACAAAGTATCAACAGTGCCTGTCATTATCACCGCTGCTTCCTTATTGTGGTCCACTTGAGCCTTTTTTTTTTTGTGGTCCGCTTGAGCCTTGGATCTGTCATTTACCCTAAAATGATATGAGAAAATGAATGAACGGCTTTGATAAAATTTATACACCATGATGGGCCCTAGAGAGCCCTTGCTGGACCAAGTCCATCTTGCAGAAGGTGCAGGACGCAATCCCCATCCAAAAAATTGAGTCACCCTCCAAGGTGTTTGTGGAGGACAAGTATTGGGTACTATCCTCGCTCTATCTCAAGCTCGGCATATGCAGGGGTTTTGAGGGGCCAATGTGATGTATGGGTTTTATCATCCATCCATTTATCCATGTCGCTTTAAGGTATAAGTCCAAAAATGAGACAAATTCAAGGCTTACTTGGACCACATGGTGGGGACTAAATGGCCAACATTAAAAATTTCTTAAGGGTGTTTTCCCTTCATCCATGTCTATATGACCTTATGAATAGGTTGAACGGCAAATATACATCATGTTGGCCCTACGAAGGTTTCAAAAATGGTCATCATTATCATTGTTGCTTTCTATGGTGTGGTCCAGTTTGATGGTGTAAGATAAAATATTGGCCAATGCTTAATATTATTCATTGCTTTCACAAACAAATATTCTACCTTTGCATTCACATTCACAATCACATTTGCATTCACATTCATCCCTTATACCAAAAATTCAATCTATATTAATTCATCATCAATGGTAATTAATGTTTAAGTTGTTCATTCCTACACTCATTAAGCAACTAATCAACTCAAAAAATATCAACTAATCAACTCTTTAGTAATTAAATCCAATGGTCATTCTTCGAGAGCTTTTTTTTTTTTTTTTTTTTAATGAGAAATTTTATTTAATATAGACTATAAAATTTACAAAACAACCATTCGAGGAGGCCACAATAGAAAAAAGAACTGAGGCAGACCTATTGTACACCCCTATGAACAAAAAGGAAAAGAAAACTTCCTCATCAGTTCACTCGAACATTCCCCAAGCCTAGCTTATCGGGGAACACATTTCCCCTAATGGTGCTGGGCAGATCAGTCTTACTACAAAAGAAATTGTGCTCCACTCACTAATCTTTTTTTTTTTTTTTTTTTTTAGTTTTTTGTTTTTTAATTTGTTTTGTTTTTTAATTTGTTTGTTTTTTTTGTTTTTGTTTTTTTTGTTTTGTTTTGTTTTTTTTTTTTTTTTTTTTTTTGTTTTTGTTTTTTTTTTTAAAGAGAAGTGGCAGAAGCTACGAATTTCATTTATAACAGCAATATACAGACCTTCGGGTGGGTCCGAACAAAAAGAACCGGACCACACCTATCATATGACCTGGGACCCACAACAGAAGAAGACAAAAAGAAAGCCCGAAAGTAGGAGGAGAAAAGAGCAACCAAACACGACCAGGGAGCAATGCTACTCCACTACCTGGTTCTAATCGACCCCAGCCCAACTCGATCTAGGAACAAAAGGCCTCTTATCCGGGACGGGAGGGACTCAATTAACTCGAAGAGGACCAAGCCTTGGTTTTCACTACCCAGGCGCGCCAGGGCGTCCGCTGGGGCATTACCTTCCCTGTAGATATGGGAAAACTAAAATTGCCCCCTACCCTTCATCCTAATGATCCTACTTATCCAGTAGTGCCATCCCCAACTTGGTTGGGAGAAACCATGCAACATATTCACCACCTGGAGCGAATCCGTCTCAACTATGATCTGATTATAACCCTTGAAGAGGCAACGGAGCATCCCGTCATGCACCCCCCGAAGCTCAGCGTAGGAGTTTGATCCCACCCCATACCCAGCCGAAAAAGCAAAAAGAAACTGCCCCTTGTCTCCCCTGCAGATTCCTCTGCCACTCACCGAGCCTGGGTTCATGACAGAGGAGCTGTCGACATTAATTTTCACCCACATATCAGCTAGCTTCAATCACCTCACCACCTCAGCACAACGACTTGAAATGGCCCCTGCTCGGTATGAAGAGTCCCGAGCAGGAACAGAGAAGATCTCTGATGTAATAGCTGGCGCAATCCACTGCTGGCGGATGGCTGCAACAGGGCAACTGCTTCGCTGGGACACAGTGGACGGAGGACTGCAAACTGACTTCAGCCACCAGTTAACTTTCACCACTAAAGCAGGGAGGGAGATGGCTTTACCTTCGAAACACGATGAGTTTCTAGCTTTCCAGACTTCCCATAACAGAAAACCCGGCGTCAGGAGTCTAGCTGTGGACTGGTTTCTGTCGAGTCCACTCACCAATCTGGTAGCCATCTATTAGACTATTAGATTTTGTGTGTATAAGACACGTTCAAAAGAACTTTACTTCTAAGGAAGTTGAACCTGGCCCTTTAGTACTGTAGGCTCCACAAATGAGATGACTCGTTGTTTAGCCACCTCGCCACTACTTTCAAGTCACTCTTAATGCAGGACATGAAATTTAAGTATGATGTGAAAGAATTCAGGCTTAGATCATACCAATTCAGAAATAATTACACAAATTCCACATCCCACATGATAGTCCAAACATTCAATGAA
Organism: Magnolia sinica; assembly: GCF_029962835.1. NCBI lineage: Eukaryota > Viridiplantae > Streptophyta > Magnoliopsida > Magnoliales > Magnoliaceae > Magnolia > Magnolia sinica. The sequence goes on along the minus strand of NC_080584.1, from coordinate 5,954,507 downwards.
AGGTGAATCTATGCGGGTCCAGGCCGACACAGGCTAGGGCTGGACCAATAAAAATTATAAGCTAAACGATGTCAAAGGGAAATAGAAATCAACCACACATGCATAAGAATCAGTCCCTAATTCAAGGGATTCCCCAATTTCAATTCAAGGAACCCTAAGGTGAAAAAAAGGGCAAATAAATTAGGGCTAATGCAAACTAAGGCTAGGGTTTAGGAAATAGGAATGAAAAGAAGAAAATCAGAGGAAAACCTGACCCGGAGAAAGCTCCTGCGTGCAGATGGTGACCCGGAGCTGACACACGAGCGCAGGTGGGCTGGCCACACGTGTGATGGAAGCCCACTTCCTCAAAATGACATATAGGCCTTGGTCGGTTGGGGGAGACCTTCAATCCCTCTAAGTTTGACGATGATCCGACGTAAGGTTGAGGCGTAGTGCTCCACCGAAGTTTCAGCCATCTTACAGGTCTAGATTATGGAAACTGGCTGTAGGGGGATGAATAGCTGTAAAGGCTATAAATTTCAAAGAAATAATGATGATAAAAGATGAGGTATATGGATGGAAGAGGGTAGGAATGGATAAGGATAGATGTGGCTTCACACCACATAGTTAGCCCTTCGAAAAGGGAGGGCTTCGCACCCACTTTTGAATTCTTCTACAACTCACAAAGAGAGTAGAAAAATAAAGTAGAATTTTTTTTATTAAGCTTGAATGAATGAAAAGAACTACATGGGGTGCCTATTTATAGGAAAAAATTTATAATCCAAAACTCACACCATGTGCGCAACCTATTACTTGGTGGTAAAGTAAATAAAAAAACTAAATAAAGGAATCCAAAGCGTTCATGATGTTCTAAATAATAACAATAAGCAAAACCTAAAATATGACATCAATTCGATGAGTGGGCCACGATCATGAGGTCCTATGATGGGCTTTTCTTGACTATCGGGCCCACTCTTTTGAACCAAAACTTCATCTTTTAGGTAGGAGGCCCTCCCTGGACGTCGTCATTGAACCAGATTGATGATAGGGCCCTCCTTCTGCGTACGTACGTGCGTAAGGGGGGCGGTGTGCGTGCACATGTAGGCGGCGTGAACATGATGTCCTAATCAACTCTCCCTGGTTGTGAAGGTTTTGCCACTAGCGAAATAAAACTCTTTAACTGCTTAAGGATGTTAGGATCAAGTCTCTGAAGCTCATTCCCAATGAGCCATGTGCTGTCTGAAGTTGGGTGTGACTTCCATTTAAAAAGGTACTTCTAAAACCCACCACCTGACGTGGAAACTATCTCATGGTCTAGGACATTCTCTATTTCCTTTCTAGGTATGTGAAGGCTAGGTATGGGAGGTAGAAGCTGGGATGAAAGGTCGGGAAGAGGTCATGGATCAAGCGATAAATTTGAGGAATCATGATGCGTGAGCGAAGGGCCGGACAAAGTATCAGTGGGTCCCTGAAAAGTAACTAGATCCTCCACATTGAATGTGGAACTAATTTTCATGGAAGATGGAAGATTTACCTCATACGCATTGAGACCGTTTCACTTTATAATTTGAAGGGCCTAGCGCTATGCACGTGTAGCTTACAAACGACTCATAGAGGGTACCACTCGGGCCTGATGTGGACTATCACAGAGTTCTCAATATTGAACTCTTTGAAACGTCTATGTTGGTCTGAAGAAAATTTATAATGCTCATTACTAGTAGTGATCTTTCACCTGATTTCTTGATACAATAAATACATGTGATGCGCAAAAGACTCTGCAAACTCTGATGGCCTATGGGACAATGACATGGGGATAAGATCAATAGGCTTCCTAGGCTTGTAACCAGTAACGACTTCAAAAGGACTTAGACTTATGGACCTATTGATAGAACTATTATATGCAAACTTGGCTATGAGTAGTACGGTGTCCCATGTCCTGATATGCTCCCCCACTAAATATCGAAGTAAACTCCCTAGGCTCCTATTAACCACCTCAGTCTGGCCATTAGTCTGAGGGTGGTAGGCAGAAGAAAATTGGAGCCTAGTATTCATTATGTGTCATAGTGTCTTCTAAAAGTAACTCATAAAGCGCACGTCACGGTCAGACACTATGGTTTTTGATAACCCATGCAGTTTGACGACCTCACTAAAGAACAGCTTGGCAACATGAGATGCATCAGAGGTATTAGAATAAGGAATGAAGTGGGCCATTTTAGAGAAACGGTCCACGACAATAAATATGGAATCGTGTTTCCGAATAATCTTGGGAAGTCCAAGCACGAAGTCCATACTGATGTCCTGCCAAGGGATGAATGGGACTGGTAAAGGTGTGTATAATCCTGTATTCTGTTTTCTTTGTTTTGCTAGTTGACAAGTACGACATTGTTCTATAATTTTGGCCATGTCTCGCTTGAGACTTGGCCAATAAAACCTATCATCCACTAGGGCAAGGTCTTGTCACGACCAAAATGACCTGCAACCCCTCCTAAATGTAACTCCCGGATAAGAAAATCGCAGAGGGAAGTGCGTGGTATGCACAAGCGGTCCTTCCTAAACAAATATCTGTCCAAAATCAAATATTCACTATTAGCTCTTGACGGACTCTCTAACAATGACTCGTACACAACTCCAAAATTTGGACATGCAGAATACTCTTCTTTGATGCGCTCAAGGCCCGTAACTTCAACACTCATGGAGTTGAGTAATGCGACTCGACGACTCAACGCATCGGTAGGTTTATTCTCGACACCGGCCTTGTGCTTAGGCACAAAAGTGTACTTTTGAAGGAATTGAACCCACTTGGCATGCCTGAGGCTTAATTTCTTCTGAGAGTTCAAGTATCTCAAGGCTCTGTGATCCGAGAACAAGACGAATTCTTGCAGTAATAGGTAATGACGCTAATGGCGTAGTGATTGCACTACTGCGTAGAATTTCTTGTCATAGGTGAAATATTTTTGTTTCGCCTCATTCAGTTTCTTACTAAAAAAGCGACAGGGTGCCCTTCCTGACTAAATACTCCTCTTATGTCGACTCCTGATGGTCACATGCGACTTCAAAAGCTTTTGAAAAATCTGGAAGTCGTGTGACTAGAGCTTCGATCAACTTGACCTTTATCTCCTTGAAGGCCTTTGAGGTGGCCTTTGTCCATTTAAACTCTCCCTTTTTTATGTAGTCCGTGATGGGAGCCACAATGGAATTGAAGCCTCGAATGAACCGTCTATAAAAGGTGGCTAAGCCATGAAAGCTGTGCACCTCATGAATATTGTGGGGTTTAGGCCAATTAACGATGGCCTTGACCTTCTAAAGATCCACCGATACGCCCTCAGCTAATACAATAAAACCTAAGAAGATCATACTACTAGACAAGAAGGCGCACTTCTTTAGGTTGGCATACAACTTCTTGGCACTAAGGATCCCACAAACCTACCTCAAATGGTTGAAGTGTTGCTCCTTGGTCATACTATAAATCAAGATATCATCAAAGTATATGACCAGGAACTTCCCCATGAAGTCACACGCATGAAAGTTCTTGGGGCATTAGTTAACCCAAAAGGCATAACTAGCCACTCATATATCCCATCCTTCGTCTTAAATGTCGTCTTCCACTCATCACCAGGGCGTATACGAATTTGTTGATACCCACTTTTGAGGTTAATTTTTGAGAAGATAGTAGTATTGGCCATCATATCTAGCATGTCATCAAGACGCGATATGGGAAATTGATACTTGACTATGATTTTGTTAATGGCTCTACTATCAACACACATTCTCCATGTATCATCCTTCTTAGGTGTAAGAAGGGCGGGCACGACACACGGACTCATGCTCTCTCGAATGAAACCCTTCTCTAGGAGTTTATCAATCTGCCTCTTCAACTAAGCGTGCTCCTTTGGGTTCATTCTGTAATGCGGGAAGTTTGGTAGAGTCGCCCTGGGGATTAAATCAATGACATGTTGTATATCCCTCATAGGGGGAAACTTATTCGGTAGATCATCAGGAAAGACATCACGAAACTCATGTGCTACTCGAATGGCCTCAGTGGGTAACTCTACGCTAGTCTCTGGTACACTCTCCCTAGCCACAAGGGCATATATCGTCGAGTCCACCTCTGTTTCTTGCTCAAAGTCTTTGGCATTCAAAATATAGAGTGGTTTAGACTTGGACTTCGATTCCACTTCTTTTGGGCCGCTCGCATCACTATGTGTGGTGGACTCTTTTCCAGTTGTATTCTTGGGTGGCAAAGGATTTAGCTTGTCTTTCTTGCCTTCAAACCAGAACGTACACACATTTGAATGACCAAATATGGTGATGTCCCTGTCATAGAGACACAACCTACCCAAAATGATATGATCCACATCCATAGGAACAACATTACACCAAATTGTGTCTTTATATGATCCAAACTGAATAGGGACACGACAACGGTACAAGATTGGAATGGATGTTTCATCAACCCAAAAGACTCTGTAGGGTTGAGGATGGACTTCTGGCTTCAAACCCAAATGACTCACAGTCCTAGTCGATGCCACGTTGGCATAACTACCACTATCCACGATCATCTTATAGCTCTTTTCCTCACATTTTGCATAAGTGTAGAAGATTGTGTAGTGGCGCTAGTCATCGGTGCTCTTAGCTTGAGCCAAAGCACAATGCATAATTGCGAGGGTCGCAGCTCTTGCGTTCGCTCTTCCTCATCATTAGGGGTTTCGACTAGCTCATATTCCTCCTCCTCACCATCACTCTCTAGGGGCACTACTTCTACTTGCCTGTCAATAAAGAGTACTTTGGTGCCCTCTCTTGTGCCATACTGGTGAGCAAAATGACCAAATCCCTGATACTTAAAACACCTAGTGGCCCCACTTCCACGCGAACTAGACCTGATAATCTCTTTACCCTTATCATCCTTGGGACTGGGCTGAACATTATGGGAAGGTTTGTTTTGGAATCCTGTGTTAGGTTTAGCCCCAGAGGGGTTGGCCTTAGCACCGAATTTGTGAAAGTCAAACCGTCTTCCCACAGATGCTTTAAGGTATTGCTCGATATCTAACACTATTGGTACAATTGTTCAATAGTGTCTATCTCGTTGGTGAGCAACTTTCTCCTGAAGTCAGGACAAAGGCCCATTTTGAAACGAGTAAGGGTAAGTACTGGGTCCTCATCAACCTCACAGCGGGTTGAGTATTCTTCAAACTTCTCGATATAGTCCGCAACACTCATGGAACCCTGTCGAAGAGACTGCCACTCCTCAATCAGTCGTAAGCGATAAGAGAAAGGGAGGTACTTTTCTTTAAGCATTTCTTTCATCTCTACCCAATGAATTATTGGGAGTTCCTTCGTTCTTTCTTTCTTTCGCTCAACCGTCACCCAAAACTTCTTTGCTTGACTCACAAGTTTCATCTTGGCGAATCAGACTCGTCGAGCATTTGAAATATCATATCACTCAAAATAGTGGTCCATATCCACCAACTAATCTAGAAAGGCTTTAGGGTCTAAGTGACCATCAAATGTAGGGGTATCTACCCTAACTCCCTCGAGGAGTTGTGCATATGGGTCATATTAATCACGATATCCCTCACGGGTGGGTGCACAGGTACGTGCCCATGACCAGCTCCTTGGCTGCCTCCATTCTTTAGTCTAACCTCCTGACCAACTGCTTGAGATTGGGCATCCTCCCAGTGGTGGGGTTTGCCCTGAAGGAGGCCTCTATTTCTTCATGGCGTTTATTTATGCGTTGTTCTAAGTACTTATTCAAGGACTCAACCTACTGGGCTAACTTGGTCACTATTTCTTGCAGTTACTTCATGTTTAGTGTGGGGTGCAAACTGAAACCACGACCCATACGTGTGGGCATATATTGACTTGCTCAACCTAAGGACTTGCTATAATAACTATATGCGTTTAAAAACTAAATGACCCTACGAGACTCTACATGAAGGAGACTACACACTGTTATAAAAATTCAGCTATATATATCAGGGACTACAGTTTTCTAGTAGCTATATATGATGGACTGGATGCATGAAGGACTCAAACAAACTAAACCCTAAATATGTGGTGAATTTTCCTACAAGAACCCTAGGCTTTGATACCAAATTTAATACAGGACATGAAATTCAAGTATGATGTGAAAGAATTCAGGCTTAGATCATACCAATTCAGAAACAATTACACAAATTTCACATCCCACATAATAGTTCAAACATTCAATGAAAGGAGAATCTATGCGGGTCCAGGCCGACATAGGCTAGGGCTGGACTAATAAAAATTATTAGCCAAACGATGTCAATAGGAAATAAAAATCAACCATACATGCATAAGAATCAGTCCCTAATCCAAGGGATTCCTCAATTTCAATTTAAGGAACCCTAGAATGAAAAAATGGATAAATAAATTAGGGCTAATACAAACTAAGGCTAGGGTTTAGGAAATAATAATAAAAGGAGGAAAACTAGAAGAAAACCTGATCCGAAGAAAGCTTATGCATGCAGATGGTGACCCGGATCTGATGCACGTGCGCGGGTGTGTTGGCCGCATGTGTGATAGAATCCCGCCTCCCCAAAGTGACATATAGGCCTTGGTCGGACGGGGGAGACCTCCAATCCCTTCAAGTTTGACGATGATCCCACATAAGATCGAGGCGTAGTGCTCCACCGAAGTTTCAGCCCTCATACAAGTCCAGATTATGGAAACTGGTTGTAGGGGGATGAATCGATACAAAAGTTGAGAATTTTAAAACAATAATGATGATAAAAGATGAGGTATATGGATGGAAGATGGTAGGGACGGATAAGGATAAATGTGGCTTCACACCATGTACTTAACCCTTCAAAAAGGGAGGGTTTCGCACCCACTTTTGAATTCTTCCACAACTCACGAAGAGAGTAGAAAAATACATCAGAAATTTTTTTATTAAGCTTAAATGAATGAAAAGAACTACAAGATGTACCTATTTATAGGAAAAATTCTATACCCCAAAACTCGCACCATGTGCGCAGTCTATTACTTGGTGGTGAAGTAAACTAAAATAAAAGTCAAATAAAGAAATTCAAAGTGTTCACGATGTTCTAAATAATAACAATAAGCAAAATCTAAAATATGACATCAATCCGACGAGTGGGCCATGATCATGAGGTCCCATGATAGGCTTTTCTTAACTATCAGGCCAACCATTTTGAATTAAAGCTTCATCTTCTAACTAGGAGGCCCTCCTTGGATGTCGTCATCGAATTAGATCGATGATGAGGCCCTCCTTCTGCGTACGTACGTGCGTAGGGGAGTGGCGTGTGTGCGCGTGTAGGCGGCGTTCGCACGATGTCCTCATCAACTCTCCAATTCTATGTTGGCGAAACCTACGGTCACAACAAAGGAGAGGCCATTAATTAGAGCCTTAAATTCCTACCCCTAAGTTGGAGCTTAAACCATAACCTTTAGAGAAGGCAAACAGCAATTCACCGTGCCCGCCCATACAAACACCTCCTCCTCCCGATTGGCTTGAGTTACCGCGCGAAGAACCATCCACGCTTACCTTAACTCATCCATCTCTCAGCTTTATTCATTTAACCACAGACGGGTTCCTGGTCCTCAAGCTCCCTTCAATTAGACCTAAAGCTTGAAGAGTCATCCACATAGAGAGGGAGGGGGCCCTGGGCCTAAGCAGAGGGGGCCCTATTTTTTGAATCCAAGAAAGAACTCCCTTCATGATGTTGGAATGATGAACAACAACCCCTTGAAATCTAGTTGCATTTCTTTCTCTCCAAATTTCCTAAAAAATAAAGCAGGGGAGAATGCCCTTCAAGAGGAAGAAACAACCTACCGCCACCACTGACTTGCTCTACCCGAAGGAGGTTGACCGTCAATGCAAGCTACATCAAATAAGGAGTTATAATGGATTCATACCTTTGACACTAGCAAGCTGTATGAGAATATGTGGGTTGTAGATTCGATATGGAAGCCGAGGGAACTCTCATAGCCATAGCAAGAGCATCTAGAGGCTAGGATGACTCCTTTATTTTGTACTCAAGTATATATAGGGGCTGCACCATGCAGGACCTTCCATACAAAAACAATATTTTTTAGGGCATCGTAGCATGCCACACCTACTTTTCCCAGTGCTTGTGATCCTCCTCGAATCTGCAAAGACCCCAGGCTGATCTAATGTTGAAATCTCTAGATGGAGAAAGCGGCCGAACATATTTATCTTTTTTGTCAAAAGTACAACATCCCTCTTCCTGAATAAATTATAGAACTAGGCTGGCAATAAGTCTATAAAAGCCGTGGAGGGGAGAAGACCTTCAGGCCCCAATACATCCTTAACCAGCATCGAGCAAAGGGAATTAGGGCTAGGTTTGACAATAGTAGCGGAAAGCAGACCCAAGCCTGACCAATCGACCTCCTAGGCATTGCAATCCCCATGGCCCACCAGGCAACAAATCTGCGAATCAACAAGAGGGAGAAGCTTACAAATACTGTAAGCCATAATAAGGATCTAATATGAGACGCGGCGCTTAGAGCTCCTGCAAAAACATCAGCCCTACATTTCGTATGCACAAAAGACGCCCAAACTCTAGCTGGCTTCCCTTGTCTAACAACCCACGCCATTTTTAACTGAAAGCCTTTAATTACTTCATTCAGCCTTTTAACCCACCAGGCCTCCTTGAAGTGGCAAGGAAATCCTTTGCCAAGATGTCCAGTGCATCTTCTTCTTGCCATCATTCCACCCCCAAAAAATGTTAGTCATGCGCTTCTCATCAAGACCTTATTACATCAAATCTTCCAATTAAAAAAAGAAAAAAGAAAAACAGAAGAAAAAAGATAAACTAAGAATCAATTTATCTTATATCCTTTTTCTTGAAAGTTTTCTTCTAACCCATCAATTGAAACTGATTATCCACAGTAAAGAAGTGAGATATCCTTACATATTTTATCACATATATACTTGGGTGCTCACCCAAAGGTATCAACTGAAGGTCTCATTCATGGAATGCATGAATCATGCAATACATTTTTGAAACTTTACAAAAACTAAGTACTCAACTTTTCATTCAATTTCAAGGCATCAAACACAATTAAAATCACAATTAGTCACAAGATTTCCAAATATGCAACATTATTTAACAATTTCCATGTAAATTGTTAAAAACATCACAGAAAACCACCTTCGGAGAACTTAATCAAAATCTAAACATAACATGTAAAATTGCCTATAAAAAATCATGATTAAATCTGGAAAACACCACTTTGAATTCTTCAAGTCATGAATTATGAATTTCAAATTCATACTTTAACAGGATAAAATGGGAAGTAGAATTTCATACAATTTAACAAACGTTATTAACATGAAATTGATTTGAAATTACAGTGGAAAACTTGCATGAGACAACGTAGTATTCTACGTGGTTGGTTGACCTGAATCAGACTTAAACTGGGCGCCTAAACTCAACTCGACTCAGTTGAACTCGGTGTGGCTCAATTGCAACTCTCTTGCAACTTGGTACTACTTTCCATTGAAGTCAGTGTACAGCCCTTTGTTAGGCTTTCAATACTTTCTCTAGGAGTCCAACACCTTTGGACTCAAACTCAGTGAGTTGACTCAACTGAGATAACTCAACTGAGTTAACTCATAGAAATCAACTTGATTTCTCTCTTTTTCTCTCATTTCTGACTCGATTTCTCTTTTTTATTGCTGTGAGACCTTCTATCTCCGTCAAAAGGGGTTCTTATAAAGTTTCCCACCCCTCTCCACAGTTCTGTGTCATGGTTTCAAAAGGAATTTGATAATATTTTTTTACGCTGGGAACTCTCGTCCGCATGTTTTCAATGATGACTTAATTCGATTAGATGTCTCTAATGTGGAATTCGTTCGTACTCAAAAACCCAAAATCACATAGCACATCAGATGGGACTCACAATGGATGGATTGGATATGGTTAGAGACTCAAATAAGATCGTGCAATCAGTTTTATTCGATAGAGAAGATAAAGGTTATTAATGGTGGATTCATGCTCGAGGGGTATTTCTTCATTCCTCTTCTTGTGGACATCTTTGATTGGTCTTGGAAGGTTTATAAAATCAAGAAATTGAAACTCCATTACCATCCGTGAGTTCACATAGGAGGTGGTTTTTGGCTTCCGCCACTTTACGTTTTCGGCTTCACATAGGTTTTTATTTTTTCTTTATATATATATATATATATATTAACAGGCAAGACTACTTGCCTGTTAAAACCTATCATAAAGCGTATATACACGACTCGAACAATTAGAAGCCTTCTTGACTTCCCTGGGGGCGCCCAACCCCACTTTATCTAGGAATATCGTGCCCTTGATCTTAGCCGGGAGGTCAGAAACGCTCTTGAAGAGGGCAAACAATTGACTCTCACTACCCTGCCGGGCCAACCCATCCGACGGAGAGTTCCCTTCCTAAAGACGTGGCCAACAGAGAACTGCTCTCTCTGCTTTAGCTTAGCAATTCTGTTTATCCAGTGCCTCCAACACCAAGCCGGATGAGCTTCCCTAATGATCAAGTCCACCACTATTTTCGAATCTGTCTCCACCTTTACCTTGTTCAGCCCTTGACTTAGACATAGAGCAAGGCCATCCCAAATAGCTCTCAGCTCAGCTCTATTGTTGTATCCCAACCCGTACCCCACCGAGAATGCAAATAAGAAGTTACCCTTGGATCCTCTACAAATGCCTCCACCGCCAGAAAGACCTGGGTTTCTACGAGCCGACCTATCAGTGTTGAGCTTTACCCAACCAGGTGGCGGCTTAGTCCACCTCACCAACTCAAATTTCACCTCTGCCGGAGACAGGTTCGACAACCCCAACAAATTATGAATCAGATCGCCAAGGATTGTTGTTTGCTCAAGTTTTTTATTAAAGGAACGGAAGATAGGTTTGGATGCTCTTTTTGCGCTAGGGGAAGTTTAAGGGTTCTGATTTTCAACAGAGTGCATTAATAAAGGAGGTTTGGACTGTTGAGGTCACTCTCTTGGATGGTTTAGATCTTCTAATGGGGCTCTCTCCCTGACCATTAATGGTTTGTTGATTCAAAGGAAGAGGACGGGCAAGTTTTTGTTTGAATATTACTTCACGCGCGGAGTGAAATTATGTTTCCTGCTCGTGCACACATATGCACACATTGTAACACCCCGAGACCCAACACAAGAATATTAGTGACTCAAGTCCCAAATTCGAGGGTATTATCTAATTAAAGAACAAATGCTTTTTTTTAAAAAAACCAAAGCTCTCTATTTCTAAACCAATCGTTTGTGCACACTGAGAGAAGAAAATCTACATTTTCTAGAAACATATTACCAGTGGCAAATGGTGGTGTCGAGTCTCTTGGGATTGGATGGTTGAGATTAATCCAATAGATATCTTAAATAATTCGAATAAGGTCCCCTTGGATTATAATTTTCTCAAGTTTTTGATTGAAGGAACGGAAGAGAGGTTTGGATGCTCGTTTTGTGGTAGGGGAAGTTTAAGGGTTCCGATTTTCAACAGTGCATTGATGAAGGAGGTTTGGACCGTTGGGATCACTCTCTTGGATGGTTCAGATCTTCTGAAGGAGCTCTCTCCCTAACCGTGAATGGTTAATTTGTTGATCCAAAGGAAGAAGGCGTGCAATCTTTTATTTGAATACTACTCTACGCGTTGAATGAAATTATGTTTCTCGCTCGTGCGGACGTATGCACACGTTATAATACCCCAAAATCCGGCGCCTGAGTATCAGTGTCTTAGATCCTGAATTTGAGGGTATTATCTAATTAGTGAACAAATGTTTTTTTTAGAAACCAAAGCTCTCAATTTCTAAACCAATCGTTTGTACAACACTGAGAGAAAAAACTTGCATTTTCCATAAACGTATTACCAGCGGCAATTGATGGTGTTGAGTCTCTTGGGATCGGACGGTTAAGATTAATCCAATAGAAATCTTAAATAATTTGAATAAGGTCCCCCTCGATTGTAGTTTGCTTAAGTTTTCAATCGAAAGAATGGAAGAGATGTTTGAATCTAGGGTCCCTAATTCATAATTTAAACCAATTATTATAATTTATCGATCACATCATCAAAATTCATAATATGTTAGATTAGCATGTGAGTCTTTTGATAGATCGAGCCAAATCGAAGACCCTTGATTGATCCCTTCGATCGATCAAACATAGATCATGGAATTTCAAATTTCAGTAATTAAGTCTCTAAACATTGTGCAAGTAAGGCGCAGCAAAGTAAGAAAACAAACCCCCAAATCGCCGATGAAGAAACCCTAATCGCTGATGACCGATTGTTTAGGGTCTGGTAACACCGGACCTCCTTTGGAATGGCAGATCCCTCGAAGAAAAGGTAAACTTGCCGCAGCGACGAGGAGCTCTATTTCATTTCGAAAACCTACTGCAAATGTCTCTACGGATTTCAGCTTGGGATTGAAAGGAAAGACGTACCAATCTAGAAATTTCAGCCTATTCTTCTGAAATATCACCTTCGACACTAGCAGTGAAGATCTATTTCGGATTTGCGGCAAATTCGGGAAGGTAATTGATGTGTATATCCCATTCTTCCCGGATTCCTTCAAACCAAGGGGCTATGGTTTCGTCAAATTCAGATATGAGCAAGATGTGAAAAATGCCATGGACGTGCTGAAAGGCAGAATAGTTGAGGTGAGATGGGCCAAACAGAAGGGGATTCTAGACAGACCTACCCCAACCCAAGGAAGCACTCGATAGGGGAAGCAACAACATATACGGCCCCCTTCCAACTCCTATTTGGGAGCTCTCAAAAGGGTGCCAGGAAGCCGACCAAGGATGACTAATCAGGAGGGAGAAAATGCAACGGTAGCAGATCCTAGAGCAGTAGAAACCAGACTCCAAACTCTAAAATTAGGCGCGGTCATCTCTGTATCCAACCCGAACATTTCCATTCTAAGGATCCGAAACAAGCTTCAACTGTCATGTTATGGTCCCTCTATTTTGGAACTCACGAGACTAACCCCCATCAAGTTTCTTCTCGTCTGGAGATCGAAACAGGCCTTAGACGACTTCCTTCTTGATTCTGAGCTTCACAAATCTGTCAATATTACAGCAGCAGTCAAATGGAGTCTAGAGGAGGCTTTTCGACAAGAAGGTATTTGGGTGAGACTATTCGGGATATCGGCTCATGCCTGGATGGAGTCGGTTCTTTTGGATTTAGGTAATCAACTGGGTAGCGTGATGCAAATCGATCCCATCAGTGCATAAGGAATCTTCCAATCCTTTGCTCGAGTTAAAATTGCTATTAGCCCTGGGCTGAATCTGCAGAGAACCCTCAATCTCCATGTTTAGGGGAAATACTTCACTATATTCGTGGAAGTGGAATTGTTCCATTTCAGGTCCCACACCCCTCCGCAGGAGAAGGTCACTAAAGAAAGCACGAAGGAGTGGGTTTTGAGAAACTTCAGAACCTCTCTGCCCACCTTTAAGGAATGCTTGACAACCGTTTGTGGAAATGCCGAAGTTATGAGCACAGATACTGGGACGAACACAGCTATCAGGAGTCTCACTGTGAAGGAGACTATTGCTAATCCATCCAATGATTTAACCCCAATGGCAGGAAACAATCTATATGAAGTCGCTAGCATCCATGGGGCAGGCAACAAGGACTCTGAGGACCGTGAGATTGTCAGGAGTCCAGAGGATACCGCTGGGAGGGACTGCACTCGCAATGCATTCAGGGGTGTCGTTTCTGATCCTTGCAGTGCTCAAGTTTTTCTACTCCCTGTTTCTATTAGCACAGGGTTGGACTCAAGTCTAGGTAAAGCACCTCTTGATTGCCCCAACCCATCTATGCTTCAGGTTCAGGGAAGAGCTCCAGTCATTTAAAAGTATCTACACTCAACTGGATTAAACATGGAGGAGATTCCTTTAGCTCTGCTTTCAATCGTTAACACCAATGTTCAAGTAGAGGAACAGGTGAACATAATATCTGGTGACCCCATCATGGCCATTCAAATTTATGATCCAGGTGTTGCCTCTAGTGTGAAGGATCTTGCAGTGGTTTAAGGCAGAGAAAAGACACCAACAGATGGAAGAAATATAGAAGAACAAGACAAGCCTACTCTCCCAACATCAAACATGCAACCAAGGTTGATTAACCTACAACAACCACCCCCTTCTCAGGAGTGCACAGCCCACATTGTTGGGGTTATGGAAGGTTTTCAGTAGTATTATATCAGATCTCGTAAGAGGAAGAATATTTCAATGCCTTATAATCTCATTTCAAAATCGGTAGATCTGGGGGAACACGTAAGACAGAATAATAGGCGAGTTGATTCCAGCAACAGGCCTTTAGAAGGTCGTTTCTGATCTAGATCGGCGGAGGATAACACCTTTTCGGAAGCCACATCAAGTCCGTCAAATAAGGATACCTCGGGGACCTCTTCCCATGCCTCTAAGGGAGTCTCTTCCCCAGTCCCTCTCTGTGGATTGATGTTCAGTTCAGCAGAATCACCAGGCTGTAGAGACGGATTGGTGGTGGATTTATCCCCATTCTTCTCTTAGGTTGGAGCAGCCTTTGAGGATCCCAGCCCCGCCCAGCATTTGGAGACTGTCAATCATCATACACCCCTCCACGAGTGTGAGGAGGGAGAGATGAAGGCCCCAGACAGAAATAAGGAGATTTCGAAGGAACAGTTTACACCCAGGAAAAGAGCTGAGGCTATTTTACAAATTCTGCCCATGAAGAAGGGGGCTAAGAGATCCAGAAAAAACCCAGCAGGGGTGGCTTCCAGGGATGAGTGGCTATCCAGATTGAGGCATTTACAGCGAAGGGCTACGAAAAACAATGTTTCCCATGACGGATAACTTATTGCTGTGGAATGCCCGTGGAGTGGGTAATCAGCCCACCATAAGGACTCTGAAGCGTCTCATTCAAGAACGTAACACGTGGATTATTGCGATCATTGAGCCGATGGTTAGGTACTCTGGGAGAGTTCAGATCGGTCTTCGGTTAGGCTTCCATTCATCTTTCTTAAACCTCGAAACCGGTGGCAAAATCTGGATCTTTTGTAAACACCAGGCCTATGTTCAAGAGATAACCAAATCAGCCCAAATGATAAACCTGTCAATTGTTCTCCAGCACCAATCGGAACCTGTTTTCTTGTCAGTGGTATATGCTAGCTATTCGAGAGTCTTGCGGAGACTGTTGTGGGAGGAAATTGCTGTCTTATCCACATCAATTCAAGGGTCGTCGGCGCTCTGCGTGGATTTTAATGTGTTCATTGGGGCTGCTGAATGCCGTAGCAGGGGAAGTTTTGACAGGGGTAGCTCGGAAGAATTTTCGGAAGCCATCAACAAGGCAGGTCTGATGGATGCTAGTTTTCTAGGTAGTAGATATATGTGGTCCAACAATTAGACTGGCCCAGCTAGAGTGTGGGCTAGGCTTGATCAGGTGTTGATGAACTCTGCATGGAGCAATGTGTTCCCTTCCTTCCAGGTTCATCACCTCCCTCATCAAAACTCTGATCATGCTCCCCTATTGTTGGTTTCTTTTAACCGAGAAATATCTTGGTTAAAATGAAGGCTATTAAGGAAAAGCTGAGAAGCTGGAACAAGTTAGAATTTGGAAACATTTTTAGCACAGTTCAACAGGCAGCGAAGACACTTGCTGACATGGAGGATCCGATTTAGCAAGGAGAAATCTCAGAACCAGTTGATAGCACTCTCCAGATTAACCTCCTTGAAGCCAGGACGTCGTTATCCAAGTTGGAACTTCTTGAAGAGATTTTCTGAAAACAGAAAGCAAGGAATAACTGGCTTGATGAGGGTGACAGGAACACTAGTTTCTTCCATGCGTCTGCAACGGAGAGAACCAGGAAAGCCGTCATCTCATCCATCCGTCTCGACTCTATGCAGACTGTGGTGACGCAAGCTGAAATAAAAGTGGAAGCAATCAGATTTTTTCATTCCCAGTTTTCTGCAGGGGCGGTTGATCAAGGGGGAGATGTGTGGAATGTCATCCAGCCTTCAATTATGGAAGAGGACAACACCCTCTTGATGAGCAAACCATCTATCCATGAGGTTAAGCACACAGTAATGTCTATCCCTGGGGACAGCGCAGCTGGCCCGGACGACTTTTCCGCTGTTTTTTTCTCAACTTGTTGGGAGATTGTGGGTCAGGACCTCCTCTGTGCGGTAATTGCCTTCTTCGGAGGTGCCTCCTTGCCGAGGGCCTTCACGTCCTCCCTCCTTGCCCTCGTTCCAAAGAAGGAAGCTCCAAAGTGCTTCGTGGATTATAGACCTATCAGCCTCTACAATGTGATATACAAGATCTTCGCCGAAGTCATTGCCAACCGTTTGAGCAAGTTACTCCCCTCTATAATTGCTCCTGAGCAAGGATCTTTTGTTAAAGGGCGGTCCATCTCAGAAAACATCGCTATATCGTAGGAAATGCTTAGAGAGATTAACAGAAAAGTGAGAGGAGGAAACCTTGTTATCAAGCTCGACATGGAAAAGGCCTATGACAGAGTTGATTAGTTCTTCTTGAAGAGAGTTTTGAGTCGCTTCGGATTCTCAGCCCCGTGGATCAGGCTTATGGAACATTGTAGGAGCACTTGTTGGTTCTTGGTTCTCATCAACGGGGAGGTGGGTGGTTTCTTTAAATCCACTCGGGGACTCTGGCAAGGCGATCCGTTGTCCCCTAGTCTTTTTATCCTTGCTTTTGAGCTCCTTGGGAGAGGATTCAAACACCTGGTCAATCAAAGGTACTGCCTCCCTTTCAAAGGTAGGAAACACAGCATCATGGTGTCCCACCTCCTTTTTGCTGACAACACGCTTCTCTTCCTCAACGGAGGGCTCCCGTCAGTCCGAATAACCAAGAAATTCCTAGACCTTTATCAGCAGCTATCGGGGTAAAAGGTGAACTTTCACAAGAGTGTGTTCATGCATCCTGCAAACATGGCACCCTCCAGGATTGTGAGTATCCAAAGAGAGTTGGGTTCAATCAATCCAGTGGAGAGCATGGTGTATTTAGGGGTCCCACTTTCATCAGGTAGACAGAAGAAAGATGCATTCCAAAGACTGGTGGATAGAGTGGATGGTCGCATTAGTGGGTGGAAAGCAAGGTTTCTCTCTATGGCGGGTAGGGCCATTTTGGTGTGTCACATTTTAGTAAGCATTCCAATCCATAAGCTTGCAACAACCCACATCCTAGCGAGTGTTCTTAAATTTTTGGAGAGTCGCTTTGCTAATTTTCTTTGGGGTTGGGCGGATGGCAGGAAAAAACTCCATTGGCAAAATTGGCGATACATTGCTCTGCCCAAGACCGAAGGGGGTTTGGGGATTAAGAGACTTCAGGATGTCATGACTGCATTTTGCATCAAGATGGCCTGGACAGTTGTAAACACTGCTAAAACTAGCCTGTGGGCAGCATTCATGCGAGCTGTGTAAGGCCAGGATGTTTAGACTGATGGTCAGCCACAACCTACGACCGGGGTGTCTCCCTTATGGAAGAGAATCAGAGCACTTCTCCCTCACATCAAGGCTACTACCCAATGGCAGATTGGAAAGGCAATTTATGCCTTTGGCAAGACAACTAGACCGGATTGGGCCCCTTGCAAGATAGGTTGACGACCACCATTCCTCCCTATCTCTTTTTGTTTAAAGTCAAGGATTTTCTGGGGAAGATGGGTCTTCTTCCCCCTTCTGCTGTTTTCTCTGTGCTTTCTCAAGAGCAAGTAGATGCTATTTTCCATGGGAGTTTTTGTGTGTCAGATGGTCCTGATACCCCTTTCTAGCTGCATAATCCTTCTAGAGAATTTTCTGTTTCTTTGGCATGGTAGACCTACTGCGTGCGCTATCCCTAGACGGTTTGGGGCAGAAAAATCTGGAATGCATTGATTCCACCGAAACTGTCCACGCTTGTATGGAGGATCCTCCGAGGGGCAGTTGCGGTTGATACTACTGTTCAATCTTGAGGGTTGCAGATGGCCTCGAGATGCAACTGTTGTGAACAGACTAATAGGTAGAGGCCCTCCGTCGAATCTGCTGATCATATCTTCTTCCACAATGTTAGGGCGAGGGTGGTCTGGTCCCATTTTGCCAGGATTTATGGAGTTCACATGGTGCACAGTCCTACGGTAGGTGAATGGCTCTCCCATTGGTGGAGCTCTCGTTCAACTTTTGGCCCTTCAGCTCCTTTCAAAAACCAGGTACCATGTTTTATATTATGGGAGCTTTGGAAGCGTAGGAATACCGCCAGATTTGATGGGATCTTAGTGTGTGACGAGATCCTGATTTCCCGCATCTCCGGATGGATGAGAAGAATTGCTAATAGTCGAGTCTCATCGGCTATTCGTGCCATCAGCCAAAGCAGGGTTCTGTCTTCTTTAGGGATTAATCTTCAGCCCCACCAAGACGTGTCTCACGTGGTGCACTGGTTGAAACCGCTAAGTGGGTGGGTCAAACTCAATGTCGATGGGTCGTCTTGGGGCAACCCGGGACTGACAGGAGGAGGGGGAGTGTGCAGGGCTGAGGATGGTCATCTTCTTTTTTGTTTTTATGCTAGTTATGGGCACGTTTCTAATATCAGGCCTGAAATTCGTGCGGTCCATGATGGTCTCGCACATTGCATCAATCGCGGACTGAAACACATCATTATTGAATCCGACTCCTCTATGGTGGTTAGTTTTCTGTCAGGTAGCTCTTGCCTGGGCTGGAAATGGAAGTGTTGGCTTGACAGAATCCGGATTCTTTGTTCCTATAGAAATGTTCAGTTTCAACACATTTGTAGGGAAGGCAATGGGCCGGCGGACGGCATGGCAAATGTAGGTTGTGGGAAACAAGAATCTGCAATTTTCCCTAACATTGCGACTCTCCCTCAAATGGTGAGAGGCATTTTGTTCCTCGATAAGGTCAGCTTGGGGACTGTTAGAAAGAGGTTCAAAAGATAGTGGCAGAGGGTCAGGATGCGATTTCGGATTGGGCCCCAGCTTTTGGCATGTAAAAAAAAATTTTGGGATGCGGCGTCTTTGTAAATCATATGATAGGTGGCGTCAGGCATCTTTTCTGGCCTGATGCCAGCCCGAAGTGTCTCTTGTATAGTTTTCTTTATCATGGAATGAAGGCTCTGTTTAAAAAAAAAAAGTCTCTAAACACCTTTTGCGATCGATCGAAACTCATCATCAATCGATTCAAATAAATCAGAATTACTTTAATTTGGTTGTTGGACTATTTTCATCATTTTCAATCAATTCCTTCGATTGATTGAGATCGCTTGAAGCTCTCCTTGACCGATCGAAACTAGACATCGATCAATCGAGCAGTTAAAAAAATAATAATAATAACTATTTAGTTATTGGACAAAAATTGATATGTTCAATCGATCAATTGAAGTCGGTTGGGTTCTACTACACAATCCAATTTCACAATTTTTTGTATTCTTTTTTATTTTCTTTAGTTTTAATGAGTTTCCCTCGCACATGGTTTGAATTTGAGACATTCATTGATTCTTATAATATTAGGTTTGAGAAACCAAAGGATTGCTCATATGTAGATAATTCGAGATCTACTATCATCACACACCATAATTCTTATCATTACTATCCAGCTCTTGAACATAATAATCCAAAGTAACTACATAATAATCCAACTCTTGAAACCGATAATTTGGGGCTGATTGTCCTATATGTGCCTGATCCATATCGTCCATTTATTTTTTAATTCATTTTAAACAATGGCCCAAAATTAAAGCATATCTAAAGTAAGTTAACCACACCATAACATCACTGAAAACAATGGGAACTCAATGCCTACAGTTGGAAACTTACTGATGGTCTTAGTGTTGTGCAGTATGCCAACAACACAGTGAGTCGAGATCCAATCTTAGGCCTCACCCACAAACGATAAACAGGAAGAAATATAAACTAGAAACCGATCAAAGTAATCCAAAACAAACCACAAGACAAGATATACGTGGAAAAATCCCAATCTATGGTAAAAAATCACGGATGTAAACTTCCACTATGAAGAATGAAGATTACAAGGCAATATACTAACCTCTCCCTTGGAAGTACAGAAAAAATCCCTTGCCCACGCCTTAGAAATGTATCCTAATATTCACCTTTTAACCCTAAAATAGCCCTAGGGACCCCAATTTATAATTTTGGTAACTTCCCTTTCACACCCTTGCGAAAAGCGACACAGAAATCCGCAATCTGCATCCCAGTCGAGCAGTCTGCATGACAGGTCGAGCGGACCTCACAACCGGTCATGCATGGCCCACGACCAGTCGAGCACCTCAGACCCAAAAAACTAATGCTCGCTGGAGTTCGAATCGTGCCAGTCCACGAGTGAACACGACCGGTCGAGCGGGCTCCACGACCAGTCGAGAAGGGGCCATGACCGGTCGTGCGTGGCTCAGATGTGGCTCCACTTCTCAACAATCTTCTACTTGGAGAAACATCGCCATAAACCTTTGTCTTCTTCATTCGGAGTGCACCACTTCTCCATGTTTAAGCCCGAAGAATAATCAAAGATGAACAGAGCTTCAGCTTGTCTCATGTGACCGCCTTAGTCAACATGTCTGCAGGATTCTCATTTGTATGAATCTTCTCTGGAGCAATCGATCCATCTTCCAGTAATGAATGTATGAAGTGATATCGGATGACAATATGCTTGGTCTTTGAATAAAAGGCTGAATTCTTAGCCAAGTATATTACACTTTGACTGTCACTGTACAACTTACAATCTACTTACTTCTTACCCAACTCTTCCATGAAACCTTGCATCCATACCATCTCCTTGCACGCTTCTGTAGCCGCAACATATTCTGCTTTTGTTGTACTGATAGATACTATCTTTTGTAACTGAGAGACCCAACTAACTGCAGCACTACCCAGAGTAAAGACATAACCTGTAGTGCTTCTTCCGTTGTCGATGTCTCCTGCCAAATCTGAATCCACGTAGCTTTATAGCTTGATTTTCGATCAACCATAGCACATCCCTACATCCTTAGTACCTACCGGGTATCTAAGGATCCACTTCACAGCTTCCCAATGGTCCTTTCTAGGGTTGTTCATGAACCTGCTAACAACTCCCAATGCTTGAGCAATGTCTGGCCTCGTGCTCACCATAGCATACATGAGACTCATAATAGCTGACGCTTATGGGACTTTAGCCATGTAATCTTGTTCCTCTTGCATCTTTGCACTTTTCTCCTTAGATAACTTAAAGTGGTTGGCTAATGGAGTGCTAACTGGCTTAGCACCTCCACTATTGAATCGATCAAGTACCTTGACTATATACTCTGCCTGTGCCAAAACTAATTTCTTATTTTTCCTATCACACTTTATCCTCATGCCTAGGATTTGTTTTGCAGCTCCTAAATCCTTCATGGCAAATTCTTTAGACAGTTGTCTTTTGGGATCTGAGATGTCCTTTATGCTTGAACCGGCCACAAGCATATCATCAACGTACAGAAGAAGGATGATATACGACGTATCAAACTTCTTCAAGTAACAGCAGTGGTCTACATGATATCTTCTGTAACTGTTTTCCGACATGAAACTGTCAAACTTCTTGTACCACTACCTCAGGGCCTGCTTCAGGCTATATAGACTCTTCTTCAGTCTGCACACGTTGTTCTCATTTCCTGGTGCCACGTATCCTATCGGCTGATGCATGTATATCTCTCCTTCAAGATCCCCATGAAGAAAGGTTGTCTTAACATTTAGCTGCTCTAGATGTAAGTCATCTAAAGCCACTATGCTCAAGACCATGCGAATCGTAGACATTTTTACTACCGGTGAAAATATTTCAGTGAAATCGATACCTAGCTTTTGTTAAAACCCTTTCACAACCAATCTAGCCTTGTAACATTTCGAACCATCGTGCTCCTCCTTTAGTCTGTAAACCTACTTATTATGAAGAGCTTTCTTACCCTTGGGTAGAGTGACTAGCTCCCATGTATGATTGGACTCAAGAGAGTCCATCTCCTCATCCATGGCCTGCTCCCACTTAACCTGTATATCCGACTGTAATGCCTCTTCAAAACACTCTGGTTTACCATCATCTGTCAGTAGTAGATAATGTAAGGAGGGTGAGTATCGGACCATGGGTCTCCTCTCCCGAGTAGACCTCCTCACAACCGGTGTATGCAGCTCTGCCTCATAAAGCTCCTGTGCATGATCATCCTGTGGCGCCGTAACACCCGTGTCCTATAACTCTTCCAACTTTACGAATTCTTTCTCCTCGGCCTCATTTTTCTGCACACTGTCTTTATGCATTACTTTTTCATTGTAGACTATGTCCTTGCTTCTGATGATTTTCCTATTTTCTGCATCCCAAAACCTGTACCCAAAATCATACTGCCCGTAGCCTATAAACGTGCACCTCCTAGACTTCGCATCTAGCTTGTTTCTGTGCTCTGCATCAATGTGAACATATGAAGTACAACTAAACACTCTGAGATGTGCAAGGTTCACTTCTTTCTCAATTCACGTTTCTTCTGGTAGCCCACCATCCAATGGTGTTGAGGGACTTCTATTGATGAGATATGCAGTAGTATTCACAGCATCTGCCCAAAAGGTCTTGGGCAACCCTGCATGTAACCTTATACTCCTGGTGCGCTCAAGGATGGTCCTGTTAATGCGCTCAGCAACACTATTCTGCTGCGGTGTCCCTGAAATTATTTTTTAATATTTGATTCCATTTACTACACAATACTCCTCAAATCTCTTATCATAGTACTCTCCCCCATTATCAGATCTGAGACATTTTACTGTTTTACCTGTCTCATTTTCTTCCATAACTTTTCACTTCTTAAATACATCAGATTTATGTTTTAAGAAATAGACCCATAGTTTCCTACTAGCATCATCAATAAAGGAAATAAAATAACGTGAACCACCAAGAGATAATACCTGTGTTAGTCCCCACACATCAGTGTGTATAAGCTCCAAAAGATGCGTCTTTGGAGCGTGTCCCGTCTTCTTGAAGCTTACCCTCTTCTGCTTGCCATATACGCAGTCCTCGCAGAAATTCAAGTCAATAAACTTCAGCCCTTGTAGCTTCTCTTTTGACAATAACACTTTCATCCCTTTCTCACTCATATGTCCCAACCTTTGATGCCATAACTGCCCATTCACTCCAATTGATGTGACTGTGAGTGAACTATACGATCCTGAAGTCACATACAAAGTACCTTCCTTTTTACCTCGAGATATCACCAAGGTACCTTTTGTAATCTTCTAGGAATCACTGGTGAATGTCGTCACATAATTAATATCGGCCAATTGCCTCACTGAGATCAGATTCCTTCTCAAACTCGGTATATGTCTAACATCCTTTAATTTCAACGCCGTTCCGCCTTTCTAATTTATATGAACGTCTCCATTTCCAACAATACTGCACGACTCATCATCACCTAGGTAGACTCTCCCAAAGTCACTTGACACATAATCACGCAGAATTTTCTTACACGAAGTGGCATGAAATAAAACACCCGAGTCTATAACCCATGACTCATTCCTCGCATCAAGAGACAAGAGCAACGCCTCTGTGTTACTCTCCTCAGATAGATTCACTGAATCCTTCTCGCTTTGAGAGCTTCCTTCTTATTTCTTGAGTAACCTGCAATCACGTTTCATGTGCCCCTTTTTGCCACAATGCCAACACCCGTCTTTGTCTTTCAGTCCCTTGGACTTCTTCCTCGACTTAGAACGCCTGTGTTTATTGCCTCCTTTGTGTAGCGATCTTCATCTTCTTTCAACGTTTAAAGTATTCCCTGAATCCCTTGAAACTCTTGATGCCTTTATTCTAGATTCTTGACTGAGAATTAGACCGGCCACATTATCAAATTTCAGCTTTGTCAAACCTGAAGAATTGCTCACAGCAATCACCAAACCATCCCATCTGTTTGGCAAACTGGATAAGATCAATAACGCCCTGACTTCATCCTCAAAAACAATGCCAACAGATTCCAGCTGGCTCGTGACTATATTGAACTTGTTTAGATGTTCAGCCACGCTCCCACCATCTGACATCTTCATGTTCACTACAAGAAAAACGGGCAAAGGCTACGGGCAAAAACCGTAGCAAAAGCCCTTTTGCTACGGATTATATCCGTAGCACGTTCGCCGCTATTAGTGGGGTAGCTAAAGATCCAGCTACGGACTATATCCATAGCTATTGGTACCTATTGCTACGGATATAGTCTGTAGCAATAGGTACCAATAGCTACGGATATTATCCGTAGCTATTGGTATCTATTGCTATGGATAATATCCGTAGCAATAGCTTTAACTACCCCATCAATTGTGGCGGACGTGCTACAGATATAATCCGTAGCAAAAGAGATTTTATCCATAGTAGTAGATACCAATAGCACCAATAATATCCATAGCAATAGATACCAATAGCTATGGACAAAAGCCGTAGCTATAGCTACGAATTATATTTCTAGCTATTTTTTAATAAATTGTCATACTGCGACCTGTTTCCATTGCAAGAACCTATTGTCATTGATAACTCATCTAAGCTTAATACTGATAGAAATAGCACATAAAATGCAATCAGAAAAAAATGAAATGATACGTTTATTACAAATAGCAATCAAATCATACAATGCATCCTACATTCACATTTCTAAATAAACAATACTTCACTTTGCTCAACCTATCATAAGAATTACAACTAAGGCGTGCTCTCATGTACAAGAAACAAATACACTCCAACACAGTAAACACCCTCTATATGCATTCCATAATGCTCACATTTTTACAGAATTTTCTTCCTTCAAATGGTCAATTTCAACAAATGTAGAAGATAGAGCTTCTTCTTTCCTTGAAACTGCAGATGTAACTTCTGTGGACTTCGACACAAGATCACTTTCATCCTCCACTGACTTCTTTAGTTTGTCAGCCTGTATAAAATAATATTTGTAAACACAATCAATCAAGCATGCCTTTGTACACATCTCAAAAGGAAGAAAGACAAAAAAAAAAAAAAAAACCACTTATATATGGAGAAATAAAAAATGTACCTACAAATCTTTTAAACAATGGCAAAATCCAACATGAATAATGTGTTCAAACCTAGGATGGACTTTTAAACTCAAAACCTAGGTTTAGGATAAGGTTATAGGTTTAGGTTTAGGTTTAGGTTAAGGTTATAGGTTTGGGTTAGGTTTAGGTTAAGGTTATATGTTTAGGTTTAGGTTAAAGGTTTAGGTTAAGGTTATAGGTTTAGGTTAGGTTTAGGTTATAGGTTATAAGTTATAGCTTTAGAGAATTGAGAATAGGTTAAGGTTTAGGTTTAGGAAATCAGGTTTGGGTTCGAGATCGGGTTTAGGTTTGGGTTTTCAAGTTTAGGTTTAAGTTTAGGTTAGGGAGTTAAGATTATGACTAGGTGTAGGTTTAAGTTTAGGGATTTGATAATACGTTAAGGTTTAGGTATAGGAAATCAGGTTCGGGTTTAAGATCGGGTTTACGTTTAGGTTTTAGGTTTAGGTTAAGGATTTAGGGATTTGGATTTGGGTTCGGGATCGGGTTTAGGTTTAGGTTAAGTTTACAGGTTTAGGTTTAGGTTATAAGTGTTGGTTAAAGGTTTAGGTTTAGGTTCGATTGTAGGTTACGGTTTAGGGAATTGACAATAGGTTAAGGTTTAGGTTTAGGAAATTGGGTTCTGGTTTGGGTTCGAATTTGAGAATACATATAGGTTTTAGGTTTAGGTTTAGGTTTTAGGTTATAGGTTTAGGTTTAGGTTATAAGTGTAGGTTATAGGTTTTGTTATAGGTTTAGGTTGAGGTTTAGGACTTGAGAATAGGTTTAGGTTATAAGTATAGGTTTAGGTTTGGTTATAGGTTAAGGTTTAGGGAATTGAGTTTAGGTTATAGGTTATAGGTTATAGGTTTAGGTTAAGGTTTAGGTTATAGGTTTTGGGATTTGAGAATAGGTTTAGGTTATAGGTTAAGGGTGTGGTCCCTGCAAATACAGATATAAACCCGGCCTGCTCCAATTGGCGAGGCCCTTCCAATGTTGTCCGTAGAAAATGGACAACTTCATCATGGTCATAACAGCAGTTCCCATCTTCCAGGGACCCCCGCTCAACATCCGGATAGCTCCGACGCATATCCTAGTCTGCTCTATCAATTTCGAGTAAATACATAAACATGGCCTGTCTAAATGGCCAGGCCCCTCTAATGCTGTCCATAGGAAATGGACAGCTTCATCATGGTCATAACAGCGGTTCCCACCTTCCAGGGACCCCTGCTCATCCGAATAGCTCCGACGCACATCTGGGTCTGCTCCATTAATTTTGAGCAAATACATAAATGACATTCTTGATTTTCAACTAGAAAGAAAACAAAATATGAACTGGAACATGAAAGCAGAGAAGTGTTGACTCACTTGTTCACTTTAACCCGAGTAACTTTTAGTGTTTCTTTCTTCTTTTCATCAAGTTCTTCAATTACCTTCTTGATTTTTGACATATCATTCTAAGCAAGAGAAGAATACAGTAAACAAACAACTTCAGACATAAACAAATTCAATTTTATTTTTTTTAAAAAAAGAAATGAGATCCTTTACATCTTAATGGTGTTGTTGAGCAGATGTATGACGAGATGGCTTCTTGCCACAGGGTAAGGTCTCCTTGCATTCAGATCATCAAGACAGCTACCATACCTGACTCGCTTTACAAGAGAGAGAATACTAAGCAATTTCATGATTCCAAAATCAAGTTCCCGTTGGTGTTCAAGAAGGTTAGGCCACCAACTAGGAAGCTTAAGACAACATTCAAGGCATCGAGGCCTAATTTGTTCATGTAATTCTGATCAATAATGTATGCGACTTTGTGTTGCCCGATCAGATTCGTTGAAACTATTAGAAAGTTGAGATACTTTCAAGTTATTTGGGATTTTAGTCTCTATGGCATAAGCTTTTCTTTATTGGTTTTTATATTTTAGAAATCTTAAGTGTGGTTTAAGACATGACGGTGAAGGATATTAACTTGTTTTCTATTTCTAAAAAAAAAAGGTACAAGGCATGTTCATATATATATAGTGCCAGACCTGGCACCAGGCTCATATGTTGGACATACATGCCATTTTGACACATGTGGGGCAGCTCACCTGTTCAATAGTGGAGATTTAAAGGAGTATTTAAAAATAAAAAACTTTTGAAAGACTTGAAGGAGATAATTGCAGAATGATCCATGGCAATCCAGAACTAAACATACAGAAGTTTATTGAGGCAACAAGAAATGCATGAAGATGAAGTGAACTGTAGCTTCAGATCTAGAACTCATTGGTTGTCATTTTCCAAGCCACCCATTTCTTTAGACATCCATTGCCACCTAATAAATGGACCAGCTTGATTCTCGGGGATCAAAGGGGCATTCGTCCATAGGGGCCACCTTTTGAAGGTTATAGGTTGTACATAAATGTGTGTTGAAGACACATCTAACTAATGAGCAATGAACTTCATTTGAAAATTTGTCTAATTGGCTGATTAAATTGTGAGATCTCTACATCAAACGATTGCCAAAAGTAGAAAAAAAAAATACAAAGGGCCTATTTGGATGACTCATTGTGGTCCAGGCAAGAAGTTAGAAAACAAAATGATCTATTATAACATAATTCATTATGCTCAGAACAGTAGATCATTGGTTTGTAACCTCACAATGTATTTGTAGTAGAATTTTCCAGCACACTAGAGATCTCCAAGCTCATTATAAGAGTCCTTTAAATTTGGAGGGGTGAGTATTTGGCTAGTGAGACTACCAAAGCTCAATTCCATAGCTCACAGGTTAGGATTGAAAATTGGGCATGTACTGAGACCCAATTTCCAGACCTACCTCAACTCGGCAACCCAAACATTTATCAAGGGGGTTGGGAACAACTGAGACCAAGCATGCCAGAATGCATAAACAACTCTCACAATCTAATGTCAGCCTGCTTAGGATTTTAACAATAGAAGATTTTTTTTCCTATCAAACTTCAAATATAACATGCTTAAAAGCACTGAAATCTTAATGTTTGCATCCATTAGATATAATTGAGCCGGAGATGAACTTACATGCAAGTGCCGAAATTTTGGGACAAGCGATAAAAATGAGTCGATCTTTGTGCAACATTAGCATTTACTGAAATGTGCCATCAAAATTACCACACCAATCTCACTTGAAACAGATGAGTAAATGGCATGGAGTAAGGTACATGCTTACATTCACACTCACATAAATAAAAATGAAGTGAAAACATCGTGCCAAATGAGTGTTTTAGTCATCAATCAGTAGGGCGATTAAAGGCTGCTCATGCTTCTGTTTCCCACACACATTCCAAACACAATTATATATTGACTTTGATAGCATGAATTGGTTATGGGTCCATCCAAAATATGTCACGGGTCTTATATAGATGATTTACTGAAACAACTGCATATTAAAGCAAGATGTTTCACATGTCCATAACTATTAGAATAAGGGATCAGCCACCATTTTAACAATCATCACCAAGCAGACACTTAGGATTGTCCAATCAGCATGAATTTCAGGTTATGTTCCTATCACAATAGGGACCGCATTTAGACAGTTAGGAATGAAGTTTATCCATGCCATCATATACGGTGAACGTGTTGCATTACAAGTGACAGAAAACCCTGTTAAAATTTCCCTTTCAGTTTGAGTGGTACACAATGATCACATAAAACTCTAGAGGCATATCTCCATTTCTTCCACCCCACTTGAGTTCGATAAGCAAGATCCTACTTAATCTCTCTACTCTTGTGAATTATCGAACCAAGATATTGAAGTGGTCATTTTGTTAAACTTCTTGGTCAACAATCTTAACTAATTCCTCACCCCACTCCCATTGCTGCTAAAACTGCACTCCATATACTATGTTTTAGTCCAACTAATTTTAAAGGACCCCTCTATAAATCTAGATTTGTGTTTACGCTCTCCCTCATCTTGTCAATAGTGGAGTAAAGTCCTCCATTCAAACAGTTGCATTCATCCAATTAATAATTTTGGCCTATACCATGAATAAGCAATCAAATCCAGTGTGATATTAGCCTTCATCCCAACCAGTCTTCATGTTTTACACTTGTGCATCACTGGCTAGGATACCAAGATGCCTATATCAACATAACAAGACACCTAACCAATGCTGATATGTGATACACTGGTACTTGACCAATAATTGTAAGATATGGCTTAACATGATTTCCTGAACTAACAATATTCTAATTGTAAGGAAGAAAACCGTATCCTATATTATAATTTAACATGATTTTCTGAACTAATAATAAATATTTTAATGATATCATGTTGAACAGTTTGCTACATCTCCATACCAGTGTCTTCTGAATCTTAATTGGTATCTACTCATCATAGATTACACGCCATCTTGTCTGTGTTATAAATAATTTTTTTCTATTTATCATGATTTATGATATATAAAAAACATCGAATATTGCAGCATAATTGCTACGAATTACCTCTAATATCCCCAACAGCTGTCCCAGCATTCTTCTGTTCCTCTTAACCAAACTCGGGTCTTTATCTTTCGGCAAGACCCTTGGCACGTGCTCCGTTGGTTGAGCTTCGACGTCCTGAAAATGCAACCGATGAGCAACATTTCCAGCTCAAGCAATTCCCACAACCAAATGAGAAAAGACAGTTTGTAGATCTTCCATACCATCATCCTCAACTCCCTCTGATTCCCATCCCTCCTAAAGCTGTCATGCAGCTGCAGATCGAACGCCCTTCTATCAGTCGCTTCCATTGCAGCAGGTCCTCCTTCTGTGGTTAAATCCGGTTCCTTCGCAGCTTTTGCTCCAGCCGCATCCTCTGTGAGTTCTCCTTCCTCAACCTTTATCAAATAATAAAATGACTAACTAAAAAAGTTGAAAAGAACTTGAAAGTGTGCATCCCAACGGTATCATATTATATGATACTCAATCAATAGAAAATTATGTTCTTTCTTCTTATTATCATTTGACCCAGCAACGGTACCCATGTGTTACGAGTTCTGGTAACCCATGGATTCCATGGGCCGCAACTTCAGATGGGCCATGCCCAAATGTATCCTTTATCAGGTGATTCACAGCAACAGATGAAAATAGACAATAACTTCTTTCACGCCCCAAACTCGGAAACCGGGCTCACAAAATTCCCGATCGCCGAATCTGGCTCCGACAGCCTCCGTAGAACCCCATTCTCGGCTCCCAGTGCCCATTCGCCAGGTTCCGATCCTGGGATGCTACGAGGAGGATTTTCAACATCAGTTTGATTCATAATAAGCATAACCAAAGGCATAACCCACAAACAACAACCAAAAACTTTATCACATTTTCACTATGATAAAAAACTTTAAAAGTACAATGAGTATAAAGGGAAATACAATAATAATAAACAAAAAGCTTCAAGATGATCAACAAAGCGCTCCTGCCTCAGCGCTGCTGTGCTCTAACGTCACCTGCACATAACGGTCGTGCATAAGCTTATGAAAAGCTTAGAGGGTGGTGTAAGTGTGTGCACAAGGTAGTAGTTATGTAGTATCAGAGTAATGCGGCATGCTGATGAATCCATGAATGCTACTAGCCGACCAAGGCTATGCGATGCGAGGCATGGATGATGTTGGCCATACCAAGGCCATGCGGTGCGAAATGTAACTCAAGCATGCAAATTCTCATCTAAGTCCACATATCAATACAGCTCAACTCTGGAATATCACCGGGGTCTAGTACACTCCAAGCCAGATTGCCGTCCCATCGCGCGTAATAAGGTGAGTGGAAAAGACCTCACTATCTACTTGTCAATATCGGGCTCGGCTCGTCAATAGCGGACCCATTCCTCGAGCTGGTCAGACTCAGCTTAGCTTTGTCCCCTCCTCTCGGGCAGGTAAGGCTGCACCCCCTTCCAACCGACCACGACACAGTGAAAAGCACAACTGTCTGGTAATCGGCACTTGGCGCTTATGTACCCACTCGGTCTAGACGTCGGAGCAACCTCTTGGTACCATAAGGGTTTAGGGACTTTCACCTAGGGATATCTATAGTACCCCATATAGAACAATATTTTCGGTATCCAACCCTGCCAATCACGATACGTCTGTAGAGGCTACGGCCCTGATATCGCTAGGGTGTACAGTAACCATATCACACAATACGAATACATGAATCACACTATCCAGTCATACAGCAATCCTGCGCGTATCGTGCGCTCATGTAGGGCAACACCCCCTATCCAGGAGCCCCTAAACAATCTGCCCGAAGGCATATGCTATGATCAGTCATTTCTCATATCAAGCATACGTATGATGCATATGATCATGAATCATGGAACTAAACATGTTATATAGGATGGATGATGTTCATAACGAAGATGGGCCTAGACGGCCTACACATTACATGTACGAACCTAACAATGAGCCCTAAGGAAAGTCATAATGCGGACATTTAACCAACACTATACTTGCAATGTGGACGTTAAACCACCATTGCTTCCAAGGCATAGCCCGTCATAAATATCATTACATAAACCATGTTGGGATCGCACATTACAATGGACCTTAGGTACATCCCATTGGGCCTTCAATACGTCAAATGGGTCGTATCACATGAGCCTTACATTCACCTAATGGGTCGTATCAATGGGCCTCACCAACGGGCCTTATGTACATTGCAATGGGCCATAACCCATGGGCCTTAGAATGCATCAAATGGGCCTAATTGTTGAGGGTCAAATATTGCATATCAGACCCATTTATTGCATAGATTTACAAGCATGATACCGTTTAATAGCCTGATTTAATTGTATTTGTGATGCAGAGTGTATTTACAAGCATGAACTGAAAAAGGGTGCTTAAACCATGGATTTAACGCTCTGATGATACCCAAGGCATGGGACGGACTCCAGGGGACGAAGATCGATGGAATTATGCATCAAGGATCCGAGAAAATCAGGCCATTCACATTAAAGAGGCCCGAAATTGGTGAAGAATGCAAGATCACATAGTTCCCGCCATCTGATTGGTTCAAAACTTTATACATGGCCTGAGGGCCATAAATTAACCGTACATATCAAATTTCAGCCCTCGGATCACTATGGAAGTACTCCAACTGACAGATCAGCCCATAAACCATTGATTCTGGGCCCGCCTGATATCTGGAACTGTCTCAACTTTGGTCTCGGCGGTTTAAATAATATGAGGAAACAAATGGATGGTTTAGATTTTGATAGAACATCACAATGGGCTCCGTTTATACAGCGTGTACATAAGGTACACAACGCACGCGAGCCGCACCAAAACAGGTCAGCAGCGTCTTCTTCCCAAATACGTCAATTGCCGTTTCACGCCGTGTAACGGACGGAACTGTCCATTTTTACGGACCCTAGTGGGCCCCACACATTGTCCAAGTGGACAATCCAAACCGTTCATCGTGTAGAGGGCCTCGACTACTACAAAACCTTGTTGAACTTTTGGACCCATACAAGCACACGTGCGCGATACAGAGGCCACAAACTGGCGGTCCTGCGACGTTCAAAACGATTTTTGAGGTGATTTCTTCTCTGTGCCGCGTCAATGGACGTTCAAAACTATCCATTCTTGACCGAAATTTCGTCCTGAAGCCAATGGACGGGGTGGATTTTCCAGAAAATACCTCTGTGGGGCCCACCGATCACGTCAGCGCCGGACGTGCGAAAGGCTACGCACGTCCGCGAAATCGGACTTTCCAGGCAGTTGTGGCCCACCATCTTTGATCATATGGCAGATCTGAACCGTCCATCGTGTAGGCCAGCCAAAACACTTCCAAGAGACGCTGATTTTACAGAAATAATGCAAGGAACGCGAGAGTTATGAAGCCCCGAACTTGGCTGCGAAAAGGCTTTCGCTGCGCGTGCGATAGCTTCCCAATTCCGATTTCCACCACTCCAAAAGCTATAAAAAGAGTTTCAAACGTGGAGAAGAGGTCATGCTTGAATAGGGGACGTCAGATAGAGAGAGAGAGGCAACAGGAGGGCTCGTTTTGGAAGGCTTTAACGTGGGATGTTCGACAGGGAGCTAGGAAAGTAATTTTTGTTTTTTTTCTTTTTTCTATTCTTTTCTTTCTATTGTATTTGTTTTGGATCCAGCCCATTCATGTTGGGCTGAACCTCTTAGCTAGGGCTAAGAGGTGAAGCTTGCAGCGTGATGGGGGACCTTTTTGCTTGTGCCTTTTGTTTAGACTGAACTGATGTTGATTTTAGTTGATTATTAAAGGAATATTTTTCTTAGTCTTTAATGGTCTGTTGTGACTGAAATTACAATAGGTCTGTAATGGCTTTGAATATTTCTTTTCCCTTTTAATGTTTATGACGTCAGGAAGCCCTGTTGTTCACCATCGTCTCATGGGCATGGTCGGATGGCGATACCCTTCCTAATCTTCATACATTATTGATTGGTTGGTAATTAGTTTAATCCTGTTGTTTGCTTTGTCTCCTGGGCATGGTTAGATGATGGAATCCATTCTAATTCATATACCTTTCATCTTGTGAAGACTAGATCAAGTAGGTTCAGTTTGATTTCCATGATTCTTGATGCAGGCAAAAGATCTCCCTGATCCCTACAAGTGGATCCTCTGAATCCCTAGTTTCTTTCCTTTAAATTCCTTAAAGTTTTAGATAATTATTCCATAATTATTCCTTAAACTCTATTTGGATTAGATCACATCTTAGTCTAGTTCTAGCTCTACTTGGTTTCAGATAACGTACAGGTATCAGTCCCTGTGGATTCGACCTCGGTCTTACCGAGTTTATTACTACATCACAACCCTATACTTGGGGAGTGAACAAGTTTTTGGCGCCGTTGCCGGGGACTGATGGTTACGTTTTTCTGAAATTAATTAGTTTTAGAATTAGGATAAGATTAGGATTTTACTAACTTTAGGTTAAATGTTTTTATTTTATTTTATTTTTAGAAACTATTATTTTATTTTTAGAAACTAACCTGTTTTCCTGTTTTGTAGGATCCTGAAATAACTTCTAAACTGGTAATCCCTTTCTAATTCCTCTACTTTTTCTATTTTTAGAATTAGAATTTGAGTTTTGAGAATTTTCTATTGTCTAGTATTTTTTCTATTTTTAGGAACTAGTTTATTTTTAAACTTTCATCTTTTATTTTTAGAAACTAGGACAATTATTTCCCTTTTTAGAAATTCTTTCTAATTTTAGAAACTAACTCATCTTTCATTTATTTTATTTTTAGGCTTCGATTTTCTATTTTAGAGACTTTCTAATTCTAGGTCTTCTTTTTAGAAACTAACTTTCTATTATTTTCTTTTACAGGATCTTAACATAGGAACTTCTCATTTGGTACCTTCTTTCTAACTTCTCCTCCTCTTACTTTCCATATTTTTGTAGGATTTTTCTTCTATTTTTCTTAGAATTAGACTCAGAGTTAGGGTTCTACTATGGAAGCGTGAGTACGTGCATATGCCGAGATGGATAAGAGATATTGGGGAATGCCTGAGGGTTGTGGAATTCAACGTATACCTCAAGATTTTTCTCCATCGAGAACAGACATTGAGAACCGACTAGAACGTTATGCTCCATCGGCTAATAGGTCTGTATACGATCATAATTATGGGAATGAGGATTATTATCAACCATCATGTTCTCCCATGTATGATCAGTATGACTATAACCAGTGGAACCATCAAAACTGGGAAGATGAACCAACAACATGTTGTAATGATTATTCTCTTGAATACCCTACCTTTGAGAACCAACCAGAAACGATCCAAGAGAATTCATTTCAGCATAACATGGAGTGTATTAGAAAAGCAATGGAAGCACTCAATTCGCGCCTCGATAGGATAGAGGAAGCTTGCTCATCCCAACTACAATCCAATCCAGAAATACAATGCGAGGAAAATGATCCTCACTTGCTTTTGAAGAAATCTGAAATTTGGAATGAGGAGTTGGATTCCATTAATGAGCATACGGTTCAATTCCCCGATGAGTCGATCTCAATGACTGTTCAAAAGAATGGTGGAAATACATGGGTATCTTTCAAATACAGTGATGATGACACACTTTCCTCACATGACACACAGGATCTCAATGATGACGTAGAGGTTAGTTTTTTCAAACCTCAACCGAACTTAGGTGTAGAATGTGAGGAGAGCAACCCTATCCCAAATGTGTACTGCACGGAATTAGACAATGATGCTTATTGGGATGATGATCATGAATATACAGCCCAAAGTCCCCTAGAATCAATCTCAAGTTTGGTCCAGGTCAATGATCAAGACGTACATGAAGTGGTCGGTCATAATGAGCCACTCCCCTCACCTGACATGTCTGATTTTAAGGTGGAGGATGAGCCCCTTACAATAGACCCTTCTAACTCTTGTGAAACATGTTTGGACCACTCCTCTGAATTAAATGATGATGTGATTCGGGAGAAGGACGAGTTGCTCGCTACGACCTTGGAAATTGAAACAACTAAGTTGAGGCCACCATTTGAGCTGTACACGTTTGACAATTCAACACCTCGATTGAGTAGTTTCAATGAACAAAGTGATCACATCGATGCTTCCCCTATTGATTTTCAATCTATCTGTGCAGGGCTGGAGCAAGAGAGCACACCTCCGTTTACCTTTAAAGACAATGGATTCATTGGGCAGATCATCACAAGCTTTAATGTGAAAAATGAATCACCCTCAGTTGAATGTCCCAACTCTTTTGATGATTGTTTGGCACACTTTGCAGATTCAAATGATCCCATGATAAGAGACATAGTGAATGCCTTGCAAGACAACATCTCGGTAGTCATCACTGACCGAGAGAACCCTTACTTTGAAGCCCCTTCTTCCACAGACCCTGAATGTTTACCATTAGGGGAGGAGGAGCTGAAAATTGAACTGAAGTTTGCTACTTTGGAATGTGTTGAGACTACACCACTTCCTGAAAATTTTTCTCAATTTGATCTACCTGTAGTCTCTGATTCACCATGGGATACTAACTTTGCAACTTTTTCTGACACAGGTGAATCATATATATTTTGGATACCTCAAGCGAATCAACAGCAAAACTTTAACGAGGTACATAAGTTTCTATGGAAGGTCATGCTCCAAGGCGTCCAAGCCTATTGCAAAAAGGGCTTTTGGATGATCCTATTGAGGAACTTACTGAGAAACTTATCAAGATACTGGCCGAAAGAGGAACCTTGCGGCTTGACTCAGTAGTTTTTCCTTGCTTTCTTAGGACTAGGATAGTTGCTTTATTTGTCTGGCTGAAGACGGTAAACTTAGCGCTCCTGGGAGGCAACCCAGCTCTTCATTTCATTTCGTTTTTATCATTAGTTAGTTCAATGTTTGTGGGTAACATTACTGCAAACCCTCACGAGACTACAACTCGTCCACTAGAGGCAACCTAGGGGTTTAAAGGCTTGTTGCATATGCTAAATGCAATCGAGAGCACCTGCGAAAGTGGTATAGGTAGGATTTTGTCTTTACTGTTATTGGTTTCTCTCTTGTACTGACCCCCTTTTACGTAAATGGCTATGGAAAGCCTCTTGATTTTTTCAGGTATTATCTTCCTATCACTTCTCATTTACTTATTTTGTCCCATGTGCATTGCATGTTTATTTCTTTTACATTGAGGACAATGTAGATTTTTGGTTGGGGGTGGGAGATTAGGTTTCCTAATCAGTATTTCTTGGTCTTGAGCAAAAGTTGTGAAAATTTTTAATTTTTCAGGCTTTCTGATGAATTCGAAGTGATTTTGACGGCCATCTAGGGCATTTAGAATTTCAAGATGCGTGATGTTGGTACTTCATGACTCTTAGATTCAGTTATCTATTAAATTTCACAGCTAAGTTTGAATTGTTAATCCATTATTAGAATTTGTAAACATTGATTGAGTCATGAATTCGCAGGACACATCTCACTTGCATATTAAGGTTTCAGTTTGATATTAAAGGATTAACTTGGTAATCACTAAACATGAAAGGAACCAACTTGAGAAATTGAATAGATTGGGCGAGCAGTCTTTACCATAGGTTTGCTCCCTATAAGTGAGGATTCGATTCCCCATGAATGATATGTGAAAAAGTTGGGTGTACAGTCTTTACCTTAGGTTTGCTCCCTATAGGTGAGGATCTGATCCCTCTTCTTGGCGTTACTTCTAATGAAAAAAAAAAAAAAAAAAAATCATCAAAAATAAAAGAATAAAAAGATAATGTGTAAGCCAAGTTGGGTTATCGTGAATTCTCTTAGTTGTTACCAATGATATCCTTAAATATCGAGGTAAAACTTAATGTTGACAAGTCGAGATTAGACTATACATCCATGAAATTCAATATTTAGCATTGTTCTAATTAATGGATTAATATTTGAGTTTGATTATGAAGTACCGTGAGTTTGATTCTAGGAGAAAGTAATGCCAACATTCATAAATCTTAGAATTCGAATATCTGAATTATTTTTCATAAATCTCTCGAGTTTGTAGAAATTGTTCTGTAATTCTCAACTTACTTTTCGCATACTTTGCTCGGGACTAGCAAAATGCTGGTTGGGGGTTGTGTTGAGGGTCAAATATTGCATATCAGACCCATTTATTGCATGGATTTACAAGCATGATACCGTTTAATAGCCTGATTTAATTGTATTTGTGATGCAGAGTGTATTTACAAGCATGAACTGAAAAAGGGTGCTTAAACCATGGATTTAACGCTCTGATGATACCCAAGGCAAGGGACGGACTCCAGGGGACGAAGATCGATGGAATTATGCATCAAGGATCCGAGAAAATCAGGCCATTCACATTAAAGAGGCCCGAAATTGGTGAAGAATGCAAGATCACATAGTTCCCGCCATCTGATTGGCTCAAAACTTTATACATGGCCTGAGGGCCATAAATTAACCGTACATATCAAATTTCAGCCCTCGGATCACTATGGAAGTACTCCAACTGACAGATCAGCCCATAAACCATTGATTCTGGGCCCGCCTGATATCTGAAACTGTCTCAACTTTGGTCTCGGCGGTTTAAATAATATGAGGAAACAAATGGATGGTTTAGATTTTGATAGAACATCACAATGGGCTCCGTTTATACAGCATGTACATAAGGTACACAACGCACGCGAGCCGCACCAAAACAGGTCAGCAGCGTCTTCTTCCCAAATACGTCAATTGCCGTTTCACGCCGTGTAACGGACGGAACTGTCCGTTTTTACGGACGCTAGTGGGCCCCACACATTGTCCAAGTGGACAATCCAAACCGTTCATCGTGTAGAGGGCCTCGACTACTACAAAACCTTGCTGAACTTTTGGACCCATGCAAGCACACGTGCGCGATACAGAGGCCACAAACTGGCGGTCCTGCGACGTTCAAAACGATTTTTGAGGTGATTTCTTCTCTGGGCCGCGTCAATGGACGTTCAAAACTATCCATTCTTGACCGAAATTTCGTCCTGAATCCAATGGACGGGGTGGATTTTCCAGAAAATACCTCTGTGGGGCCCACCGATCACGTCAGCGCCGGACGTGCGAAAGGCTACGCACGTCCGCGAAATCGGACTTTCCAGGCAGTTGTGGCCCACCATCTTTGATCATATGGTAGATCTGAACCGTCCATCGTGTAGGCCAGCTAAAACACTTCCAAGAGACGCTGATTTTACAGAAATAATGCAAGGAACGCGAGAGTTATGAAGCCCCGAACTTGGCTGCGAAAAGGCTTTCGCTGCGCGTGCGATAGCTTCCCAATTCCGATTTCCACCACTCCAAAAGCTATAAAAAGAGTTTCAAACGTGGAGAAGAGGTCATGCTTGAATAGGGGACGTCAGATAGAGAGAGAGAGGCAACAGGAGGGCTCGTTTTGGAAGGCTTTAACGTGGGATGTTCGACAGGGAGCTAGGAAAGTAATTTTTGTTTTTTTTCTTTTTTCTATTCTTTTCTTTCTATTGTATTTGTTTTGGATCCAGCCCATTCATGTGGGGCTGAACCTCTTAGCTAGGGCTAAGAGGTGAAGCTTGCAGCGTGATGGGGGACCTTTTTGCTTGTGCCTTTTGTTTAGACTGAACTGATGTTGATTTTAGTTGATTATTAAAGGAATATTTTTCTTAGTCTTTAATGGTCTGTTGTGACTGAAATTACAATAGGTCTGTAATGGCTTTGAATATTTCTTTTCCCTTTTAATGTTTATGACGTCAGGAAGCCCTGTTGTTCACCATCGTCTCATGGGCATGGTCGGATGGCGATACCCTTCCTAATCTTCATACATTATTGATTGGTTGGTAATTAGTTTAATCCTGTTGTTTGCTTTGTCTCCTGGGCATGGTTAGATGATGGAATCCATTCTAATTCATATACCTTTCATCTTGTGAAGACTAGATCAAGTAGGTTCAGTTTGATTTCCATGATTCTTGATGCAGGCAAAAGATCTCCCTGATCCCTACAAGTGGATCCTCTGAATCCCTAGTTTCTTTCCTTTAAATTCCTTAAAGTTTTAGATAATTATTCCATAATTATTCCTTAAACTCTATTTGGATTAGATCACATCTTAGTCTAGTTCTAGCTCTACTTGGTTTCAGATAACGTACAGGTATCAGTCCCTGTGGATTCGACCTCGGTCTTACCGAGTTTATTACTACATCACAACCCTATACTTGGGGAGTGAACACTAATCTCATGGGTCTTACGTATATCAAATGGGCCACACCAATTGGGCCCCATATGTACATCAAATGGACCTCAACCCATAGGCCCCAATACATCTTAATGGGCCTTAACCCATGGGCCCCTAATACCTCAAATGGGCCTCAACCCATAGGCCCCAATACATCTTAATGGGCCTTAACCCATGGGCCCCTAATACCTCAAATGGGCCTCAACCCATGGGCCTTACATATATATCAAAGTGGGCCTCAACCATGGGCCACAAATACATCTAATGGCCTCACAACATGCCAAGGTGGGGTCCACTTGGACTATGGATCTGGCTCATTCTTTAGCTCATACCATGAAATGAGCTTTCAAAATAGCTGAACGGTTTGCATGTGTTGAGGGTCAAATATTGCATATCAGACCCAGTTGTTACCTAGATCTACAAACATAATACCGTTTAATGGCTGATTTAATCGTGTTTGTAAAGCAGGGTGTGTTTAAGAGCCTGGACTGAAAAAGGGTGGTAAATGCATGGATTTGACGCTTCAGAAGCACTAAGGCAAGGAACGGACTTTAGGAGACCAAGAGCGACGGAATTATACACCAGGGGTCCGTGAAAATCGAGAAACTGAAGCTCAAGGGGCCTGAAAAGTGTCCAGAATGCAAGATCATAGGGTTCCCACCATCTGATCAGTTCGAAACTTTATATGTGGCCCGAGGACTATAAATGAACCGTACACGTCAAATTTCAGCCATTGGATCCCTCTGAAAGTGGCCCAACGCTCAGATCAGCCCATAAACCATTGATTTTGGGCCCACCTTATATCTGGATATGCTTAAAATTTGGTCTCAACCCATTATCTGAGGAGATAAGACAGATGAACGGAGCGAATATTCGGGATCCATTATCATGGACTCCAAACAAGTTAAACGTGCAATTAGTGCACTCGCACATGAGCCGCACCGGACCAGCCGGTCTGGTCAAACCCGCCGCTGACCGTCTCCTTCTCTCTTCTGCGTAAGAACGGACAGCGTCTTTACGCTGTCCGTCCATTTTTCGCTAGTGGGCCCCACTCGTTATATGGATCGATGATCCGAACCGTTCACCGGACTCAGGACACAGCCAAGACCAACTCCTAGCTGTCCGTCTGGTCCCATGCATAGACATATGCATAGATCTCTATTTAAACGCAGGATGGACGGCTGGGCTACACTCTCATGAGACACCACACTTTGGATCGAAAACCGAGCAATCCCAGACGGTTTTTCGTCCTGAAAACAATGGACGGAGTGGATTCGACATTGGAATTCTAGTGTGGCCACAGTCACCACCGACTAAACGACGTCCGCGGCTCTGTTCCTGTCTGCGAAACAGAGGCTGCGGATGATCGTAGTGGGCCATCATCACGGACCAAATCATCAATCCGAGCCATCCATAATGCAGAGGGGTATGATCTGGTCAAACCCATGTTGATTTTTGTGAACTCATGCATACACACGGGCTAGTTTCAGCAGTCATAAACGGATAGCCCTGCGACGATTGCAGCGTGATTATTACGTTTGGCCGCGTCAAAAGCATTCCAAAACCAGTCACCTCCAGTCAAAATTTCGAGGAGCAGCTAGTGAACGGGGTGGATCTCCTGTACGAACTTAAGAACGGGCCCCACCGGAAAATTTGCGTAAGAAGTTTCTGTTGTTGCGCACGCTGCCGTGCGTGAAAGAACTGCTGTGCACGCTGCCGTGCGTAAACGGGTCTTTCGCACTCTCCGTCTGCAGGAAGGATAAAAGGAGAGAGAAAACGTATGGAGGGGGCATTCAAGGGAGTCTCGGTTTTGAGGATTGAAGGAAGAGAAACGGAAGAAAAAGAGAAACAGAGAGATGTGCTCGGTTTAGGTTGGCTGCTGCTGAGCCGTGGGAAGCAGCAGGTGGGTTTTCGGCTGCTGGGGAGTTTTGGAGGGCTGGCACGTGAGTGAGGATTGGGGCTGGAAATTGGAAAGACTTGGCTGGAGAGAGAGTTGCTGGCTTGGGTAAACGGAAAGACTGGAAGAGGAAAGGGAAGTTTTCCCTTATTTTCTTATTTTCTTTCTCTTATTTTTCTAGGCTGTTATTTTCTTCTTTCCTTATGAACCCTAAGGATTTTAGCCTAATCATGGTTGGCTAAACCTCTTAGTTAGGGCTAAGAGGTGAAGCCTGTAGCGAGATGGGAGACTTTATTTAATTATTTAATTGTGAATTAAACTTGATTGTGGTTTGATTATTCAAGGAATATTTTTCTTAGTCTTTAATGGTCTGTTGTGACTGAAATTACAATGGGTTTGCAATGGCTTTGAATATTTCTTTCCCCTTTTTATGTTTATGAAGTAAGGAAGCCCTGTTGTTCATTATTGTTCCATGGGCATGGTAAGATGACAGTACCCTTCCTGATCTTCATACATTGTTGGTTGGTTGGTAATTAGTTTACTTCTGTTGTTTACTTTGTCTCCTGGGCATGGTTTGATGATGGAATCCATTCTAATTCATATACTTTTCATCTCTTGAAAATCAGATCAAGTAAGTTCAGTTTGAATTCCATAATCCTTGATGCAGGCATAAGATCTCCTTGATCTCTACAAGTGGATCCTCTGAAACCCTAGTCTCCTTCCTTTGAATTCCTTAAAGTTTTAGATAGTTATTCCACAATTATTTCTTAAATTCTATTTGGTTTAGATCACATCTTGGTTTAGTTCTAGTTCTACTTGGTTTCAGATAACGTACAGGTATCAGTCCCTGTGGATTCGACCTCGATCTTACCGAGTTTATTACTACATCACAACCCTGCACTTGGGGTGTGAACAGGATGCAACACATGTACCATGGTGGGTCCCACTGTCATTGGACAGTGTGAATAAAACACTTATATCACTGTGGGCTCCACCGTCCACTGGATGGTGTGAATAAAACGTATACATCTGGTGGGTTCCACCATCCACAGCAATGGACGGTGTGGTAACACATACAACAATGGTGGGTTCCACGTGTGTGGCCCACCATAATGTTTTCCTGCCATCCAACCTGTTGATAAGGTCACATAGACTTGAGTGAAAGGAAAAACACAAATTTCATCTTGATCCAAAACTTCTGTGGCCCACAAAACAGTTTCAACGGCAGAAATTTAATATCACTGTTTCCTGCAGTGTGGGCCACCTGAGTTGTGGATGGAGCTGAAATTTGGAGGGGGCCCACTGCTAGGAGTGGTCCACCTTGTGAACGGGTTGGATGACAAATAAACATCAAGGTGGGGCCCACATGAAGAGCCGTGGACAGTGCTCGTCCGCCCGTTCGCCCGGGCGTGCGCAGGCGTTGCCTGCTGCCATTAAATATAAGTACATTCTCAAATTTTATATGTATATATATATATATATATATATATATATATATATATATATATATATATATAATCACGTAAATTTCTGTACTTTTTGTTCATTATTTTCCTTCTGTATTGACACTTTATTTTCTTCTTCTTCTTTTTTGGTTTTTTTCATTCCCTACTTCAGGGTAGATTTTAATGGTAGACACACTGTTTGCTATGCTATGGTCCACTAGCACCTCGCATTGACTCCATTTTTTGGCTCAACGCCTAAAATGGTCTGAGGAAAAGGTTGGACGGCATGGATTGAACACATGCATCAAGGTGGGGTTTACATGAGTGGGCCACCCATAAGCTTGGAAACAAGCTGATATTTGTGTTTTCCAAACCACGTCCAGCATCCCTGGACGCTGGACGTTGCACCTAACAAATACATTAGGGGTGGGCCCTGCTTAGGTGGGCCACCTTATGGAGGATGGTGTAGATACAACACACAAAGTGAGCCCCACTTGTAGATGGTTTGGATAGAATACATGCCTCATGGTGGGGTCCATTCAAGTGGGCCACAACTATATCATGATCTCATAAAAGAAAATGAAATAGAGAGAGAGAGAGATAGAGAGTGGGACACGCGTGATGGAGGAACCCGGTACTATGGGCCCTCCCTTCATTGATCTACAACATAAATCAAGTGGGTCCCATTACATGTGGGCTCATTAAATCAAAATCCAATGGTGGAGATCCCTTCTTTACTAAAATAGACGGTCTAGATGACCCTAAGTATGCAAGAAAAATAAACATCATGATGGGGTCCATGGAGAATGGCCCCATCATGGAATGATCATGATGATCCAAGTGGGCCATCGGCCATATCTTAGGGTCCAAAGTGAGATCCAAACCATTGATCGGTTGGCCTCACTTGGCCCATCATAAACACATGAAAATCTAGCCTATGACACACCCACCGTTCGATCTTCTTACTCCCTTGGCTTCCTTAGCTCCTTAGCTTTGATTCCAACGGAGGAGATGAGGTTTGGATAGTTGAGATGGGAGATGAAGGGGTAAGAAAGTAGGCCACCTTTGATGC
Organism: Magnolia sinica; assembly: GCF_029962835.1. Classification (NCBI taxonomy): domain Eukaryota; kingdom Viridiplantae; phylum Streptophyta; class Magnoliopsida; order Magnoliales; family Magnoliaceae; genus Magnolia; species Magnolia sinica. Next base: position 5,910,468 of record NC_080584.1, on the reverse strand, counting down.
TTGGGAATGCTTAAAAAGGCATTGTAAAGGGAGAGAGAGAGAGAGTGATGGGTGATGGAGTGATGGATGTAAGAGACTTTTGACTTTTGTGGCTAATGGTGTAAGAAAGGTATAGGCTTTGTAAGAACTTTTTGACTTTGTGGTTGCTTGGGAATGGGTGAAAGGTGATGTGTACTTGACATGTACTTGACCCTTGATGGGATTGATTGATGGATTGAGGTGACATGTTGTAGAGATTCTCTCGGGTTTTGCAACGATCGGCGTTTTCCTCGTACCGAACGCTGGCCCACATCTCCTAGCCAGAGTATCGGATCGGCGCGCGAGACACGGCATCGGAACCGCGGCGATGGCGCGGTCGCAGGGGTATAAGTCTTGGGTTGAGTCGACTCGGATTGACGGCGTGTGAATCAGGGTCACGCGTAAGTACCGGTTAAGGGTCGAAGGTTGCCGGAATTCGACCGAGAAGACCATAGAAGTCTATGGAACGGTACGGTCTAGGATATGGGGCTTACAATCACCAACGTTCAAATTTGACAGTTAGGATCATTTAATGGTGGATACACAACAGGTAACTCCCATCCACCATGGGTCCCACTTAATGGCGGGCCCCATGAGTAGTAGCATGATGTTAACAGTATATATTTTCCTCATCAAGATACTAACAATATACATTTCCCTCATCAAGATTACCTTGACCACTGTTGAAGAAAGCCGCCGCTTTAGTGCAGACTGATCCTCGAAGTCAACCCTATCCACCTGAAATCAAAGCAGAATCCAATAAAAACTAAAATTTAAAAAGAAAAAAAAAGAAAAAGAAAAGGAAACACGAGATAGAAAAAGGAAGGAAGAGCAGAGCCTACAGGTCTGATGAGACCCCGTCGACGAACTCCATTAGGACCGCCAAAGTTGCGTGGCCCGTTGGCAGTCAATCTAGCACTTCGGATGCCTCTAGGATCTCGAAGGCGTTCTGTGATCTGTTCCAAAGGAGTTTCAAAATTAGGAGGAATTTTACGCCGAAATAGACAGAGAGAGAGAGAGAGTTCCAGAGAGAGAGAGAGAGAAAGAGAGAGAGAGAGAGAGAGAGAGAGAGAGAGAGAGAGAGAGAGAGAGACCTCCCACTGCTGTCTATGGAGCTCTTCGATCTCTTTACGAAGCTCTTTTGTGGTTTTCTCCACCGCTGTGCTTCCCATCCTTCCCTTCACCATTCTTCGCTCTCTCTTCTCCCTTCTTTGGGGATTTTGTCCTAGCTATTATCCTCGCCGCTTGGCCCCAACGAAAATGGGATGATTGAGAGAAAGGGAGAGAGGGAGGGAGAAAGGGTTTAGGGTGCAAGAGGGGAATCGGTTTTGGGTGGAGAGAGAGAGAGTGAGAGAGAGAGAGGAATTGAAGGGTGCCACATATTCATTTGGGCGCGCGGCTCTGTTTTGAGTGCGCGCCCAATTATATTGGGCATAGGTTGGGTACCTATGTGGGGCCTACCATAATGTATATAGGGTTTATCTGTTCCGTCCATTTATTTTTTATAAATAAATTTAGATAATAATCCCAAAAATGAGATATATTGAACGCCCAACTGGACCACACCATAGACATCACGCGTGATTTAATCTCTACTATTTCCTATCGTGTGGTCCATTTGAGCCATAAAAATACCTCATTTTTTGGGATGATACCTAAAATTATATTTAAAAACAGATGGAAGGATTAGATAAAACACATATATTGTGGTGGGACTCAAAAAGTTCATTACAGGACCGTCAATTTTCAATGGTGTAGCAACCTTTTTGCTACAGATATAATCTGTAGCAATCCGTAGCTAAAAATCTATATTGTCTATATACTTTGCCCATTTTTTTGGTAGTGGTTGAATGGCTGTTTCATAAGATAAACCTTGTTGGATGCTGAGAGCTTTTCATACATGGTGGCTAGGGCTTCCATTAATTCTTTTGTAGTTTTCATCTTGGATATATTGAAGGCGACGCTCTTAAACAAAGAGAGTCAGATCGTTCCTAAAGCCTTCCCATCCAGTAAAAACCATTCATCATCTGTCATCTTTTCTGGTTTCTTCTCTTTTCCTCCTAGAAGAATATAGAGGTCCTTCTAATACAGATAATCCTCCATCTGCATCTTCTAGAAGGCAAAGTTTGAATCATCAAACTTCTCAATTCTAGTTTTTCCTTCTTCCGTCATCGCTCCCAATAGAACTAAACTAATAACTCTGATACCAGTTGTTGTGCAATACGCCAACAACGCAGTGAGTTGATACCGAATCTCAGGCCTCACTCACAAACGATAAACAAGAAAAAATATAAACTAGAAACCGATCAAAACAATTCAAAATAAACCACACGACAAGATATACGTGGAAAAACCCCAATCTAGGGTAAAAACCCATGGATATAAACTTCCACTATGAAGAATGAAGATTACAAGACAATATACTAATTTCTCCTTTGGAAGTACAAAGAAAATCCTTTGCCAACACCTTAGAAATATATCCCAATATTTACCTTTTAACCTTAGAATAGCCATAAGGACCCCAATTTATAGTTTTGGCAACTTCCCTTTCGCACCCTTGCGAAAAGCGACACAGAATCCGCAGTCCACATCAGATTCAGAAACAAATCTGTGTAACCACAACCGGTCGAGTGGACTCCATGACCGGTTGTGCATAGCGCACGACCGGTCGAGAACCTTGAACCCAAAAAATTGATGCTTGCTAGAGTTCGAATCGTGCAAGTCCATGATTGGTCACGACCGGTCGAGAAGGGGCCACGACCGGTCGTGCGCGGCCCAGATGTGGCTCCACTTCTCAACAATTAGAAGTTTGGGATCAAGCTGGTATTAAATTTCCTTAGGAAGCTGGTATTTTTGTTTTACTTTCATCCATATCTGTACAACCTTATGAAATCATTGAATGACAAATAAACATCATTGTACCCTTAGGAAGTTTTCAACCGTGTAAGTCATTATCCTCACTGTCTCTTTTAGTGTGGTCCAATTGAGCTATGGATATTCTTCACATTTGGGCTGATCTCCTAAAATGAGTTTTAAAGACGGATTCACGGTGGACAAGGCATACATGACGTGTACGTCTTGTATGCAATCCGTGTCCCCAGCTATTGCCGGTAGCGGACTAGTGCGCCCCGAACTTACCCAAGTTGGTGCGGACCTTGCCGTGGGGCCCACCTTAATGTATATATTCTATATCAGCGCAGTCCATCCGTTTTTCCAGATTATTATAGAGCTTGATTCAAAAATTGAACTAGATCCAAATCTCAGGTGGACCATGCTATCGAAGTAGTGGTGATTGAATGCACCACCATTAAAAAATTCCTAGGAATTTCTGTAATGTTTATTTGCCATCCAACCGGTTGATAAGGTCACATAAACCTGGATTATGGGAAAAACAAATATCATCCTGATCTAAGAATATTGTAGTCCATAAATAGTCAATCACCAATGTTTCCCAAGTTATGGTCCACGTGAGAATTTGGTCTGCTTCATTTTTTGGGTCAAGCCATAAAATGATCTGAAAAAACGGATGGACGGCATGGACATAGAATACATACATCAAGATGGGTTCCACGGTACGGGCCGCATCGTCAAGGAGTCCCGGGTCGCACCTAATCCGTTCCCGCTCTTTCTACGTGTCGGTACGTGGACCGCAAAACCCCCCCTCTTATCCTTCTTGGTAGATACCAAGAGGGTGAGGGAGGTAGTGAAGACGCGGCGAGTTCCCCGGCGATGAGTGCTTCGCTTCCGTTGGCTTTTCTGTCCAACAACACGCAATACAACCCAATTCCCATTACCCATTTCTCCCTTGGTTTCAAGCTTACTGACAAACGGTCCACATTCCTCTGCAGGCAAAGCAAAAGCAAGATCAGGATCAGTGCCTCTTCAAACTCAGGCTCTTCCGGACAATCATCTATGAAGGTCTCTAACGATACTACAAATCCGTTGGAAAGGGTTGAAGTTTTTGACTTGAGTGGAAAAGCTATTCCAATATCCGATTTGTGGAAAGATAGGAAAGCTGTAGTTGCATTTGCACGCCATTTCGGATGTGTTCTTTGCCGTAAACGAGCTGATTTTCTTGCCTCTAAAAAGGACAAAATGGATGCAGCTGGTGTTGCACTTGTTCTAATTGGACCTGGCAGTGTTGATCAAGCAAAGGAATTTTCTAAGCAAATGAAATTCCAAGGAGAAGTTTATGCAGATCCCAGCCATTCATCATTTACTGCACTGGATTTTGTTTCTGGGATTTCAACCACATTTACTCCATCTGCAGGTTTGAAGATAATTCAGTCATATATGGAAGGATACAGACAAGACTGGGGTCTTTCCTTTGAAAGAGATACCATGAGTAGAGGTGGTTGGCAACAAGGAGGAATTCTTGTTGCTGGTCCTGGTAAAAGTAACATCTCATACATGCACAAGGACAAAGAAGCTGCAGATGATCCAGATATTGAAGATATTATGAAAGTATGTTGTTCATAGATGCATCAGAAGGTACATCTTATAGTTTTATATTGAAGTTGTAACATATGATTTTGTGTCTGTAATGGAGTTCTAAGAGTTACAGCTTTTTTTCTTTTTTTTTAAATTTTATTTTAAGGCCTTCAAACATTCATAACCCCAACACATCATGCCACTGTTAGAATTTATACACTAGAAAGACACCCAAACTGACATTAAAGGCTGCGCTCAAGAGATTCATGACCATGATCAAATCATAGAACCATGGCCCACTGTTTCCTGTGGTGTGGTTTACTTGATCTTTGGGTCTGCAAAACGGATGGATGGTGTACATAAAACACATACATCACTGTGGGCACCACAGAGTTTGGGCCACTGGTGGTTGGCACAGGCAATCCGCTTCCCCCAAATCCAAGAGTGCCTTTAAACTACACAAGTATATTGAATGGGGATGGATCACATCTCTCTCTTAACAATAGACGTAGTATAATTGCGGCCCAGTTGGTGAGTGGACTGGGCCAACGAGCGGGGCCATTTCATCATTCGCCGAGGTCCGGACACTACGCCTAGATTTTAAGCCCATTTCCACCCGTACAGTTGGCTCTGTTGTGTCAATATTTCTGTGGAAATTAGAGGGGAGGGGCGGATGTAGCCAAGTGGCTCAAGGCAGTGGATTGTGAATCCACCATGCACGGGTTCAATTCCCGTCGTTCGCCTATCATTCCGTAGCGGATTCCTCTTTTTTTCTTTTGTAAAGATGAAGAAACCTGTTGGATTTTCAATATTCCTATTTAAGGCGACAGAATCAAACTATCGCTATATTTATTCATTTTTCTACTTCTTCTTCCAAGCGCAGAATAACCCAAGGGGTTGTGGGTTTTTTTTCTACCAATCAGGGCCCTCCCTTCACCACCCCCATGGAGATAATAGTCGACGATCTGAATTCAAGAAACATGATAGTGCAAGATCATCCGATCAATTATATATTTTGCTTATTACTCATCTAATTTGAACCCACTTATTACAGCGCGGTTGATACAGTGATTGGTAAAATGGTGAGATGGATTAAGTCAGTAGGGATCCTATGCCGGCGGATGGAGCCCAGTCAAGAAATTGGTTTTGAGGTTTTCGGTCTTTACGGTTTGTGAGGAGGGAGTAGGCCATCATTGGAGCTGGTGAAATGGATTAGGCCAAACTTGGGTTGGCTGAAATTGAATATAGATGGATCCTCTTGCGGCAACCTAGGAGAGAGTGGGGGTGGCGGGGTTTGTAGGACCACTTTGGAAGAATTGTCTTTGCATATTCAATTACTCTTATGGCCGGGTTTCTAATGTGAACTTGAGATTGGAACTGCCCACATAAACATGATTAAATCGCTAAATCTGGGGCTATCCCCTAGATAGAGTTCACGTTACATCATGTCCGTATGGTTGATAATCACCAATTGTTTAAGTCGTACATCATGTTTATCTACTCCTGTTAGGTCTGCTTTTGGGCCTTTATTCTTATTAAGAATGGGCATGATTTTAGGTCCGTCCCTCATTAAAATAGGTCTCGGTTTCAGACCTTATTTTGGGCCTGAAACTATTTTTACGCCCATATATCAAAATCGACTGATTCGTGAAAAGATCGGGAGATCTGATCGCTCTAGATTTTGGAGTCCACCCTTATTTTGATGAGGTTCAAGCCCCATGACCTATGAATGGATGGATGGGTGTATAGGGCTTGCAGCGCATTTGTGTGTCGTTCCTCGAGTAATACGAATGACGTTATCAGTTTGCGGCCCACTCTTAGTTTCCTTTGGAAGATATGATGCAGTGGTTTAATTTTCCTCGTAGAGAGCTTTGAAACAAGTAGCCACTCGCCCCAATCAGGTTCTGGATCACAAAGATATATATTGTATGGACAATATTAATCTCTCATTAAGCAGGCCTTGTCACATGATCCAATGGTCAGATTAGGATTAAATTAATCTGAGTAACAAAAAATAATAGGATTTTCAGTATGGACTAGTCAGATTATTAATAATTTGTTCAGATCTGGCTATACTGATCATAATCATTCATAGTGTATTTTGGACAGATCTAATCCATTTCAAGTTAGATTGAGCTGAAATTTGTCCCCTAGCCTAATTGGCATGTTTTTAACACGAATAATGGCTCAGACTAACCAAATGATGGCCCAATCATGGATTTTTGATTGATCCAATACATTTATGATAAGCTTAATAATTAAAAACCAATTATAATTGGACCATTAGGTTCGTACAAGTGAACTCGTCTAAATAAATAATCAATGACTAATGCGTTTTACTTGACATGCGACTTGGTATTTCTACATATATATGATATAGGATAATTGAGTTATGATCTAGCCCGAAATAGGGCCATTATCCATACTTTATAACTAACATAAACCGTTAACCTTTAAAGAGTTAATCCAATCGTCATTTTTTGAGAAAAATACTTATAGCCTATGAGAGGTCAACATCAACTATATCTTGGATCAAATCAAACCTCTTTAGCATGGTTTGTTGAGGGCAGGACCAAGAAAGTGATTCTTGAGTCTGTATAAATGCTCATAGCTGACAGGATTACCTACCTCCAATGGTTTTCTCTCTTTCTTTTTGTGTTTGTGTTTAGATGAGGGGTTGTGGTATTGACTCAAAGTAATATGTTTGACTTGAAGTCATCATTAGCTGCTGAAGCTCAAAATTTATAGTTGGCTATACACCATAGAATTATTATTAGCTGAGGAATCAAAGACTCCCCAACTAAAATAACTCCTGTGGTTGGTTTGCAATTAGAGATTCCAAGTAAGGACTTTGGTGACAGAAAAGGGGTGGGGCATCCTTCTTTGCCCCAACTTAGTATAATCTCTACTTTGTGAAATTTTAGGTTTATTATTATTATTATTATTATTATTATTATTATTATTATTATTTTAATTTAGGAGTTCTAGATGATCTTATTATCTAATTGGCTGTAGACAAGATCGGAAGCCAATTGAAAAACTTACTACTTAACTCAAACCACTAACTAAGAGACTGCAATGACTTAACTTTGATGGTAATTGAGAACTAGGGGTGCACATTAAACCGATAGAACTGTGGAACCGGACCGGAATTGACCAAACAGTCTAGTTTGGTCCAGTTTTAGAGTGCACCAGTTCCAGTTCCGGTTCCAAAAAATAAAGAACCGTTTAGTTTAGTTCCGTTCTGATTTGGGGGTATGTAGAACCGAACCGAACCGTGAATCGAAACTGTGGATCTGATCCGTGGAGCCAAACTTGGAACCGAACCGTGGAGCCGAACTTGGAACCATGAGTTTACAATATATTTTAGTTATATATTTGACTTATGATTTATGATTTACAATGCACCCTCTGCTTGTTTTCATAAATGTATTTTTTTCACACCATATACAATATCTAAACCATTCATCAAGTGGATCACAATACGAATGGACATGGGCTAAATTATAAAATAGAACATACAATTGGGCCGGATTATAAAAGCCCAGAACCGTGGAACCGATCCGAAACCGAACTGATTTTCACGGTCCAGTTCCAGTTTGGTTCTAGGGTGCTAATGGTCCGATTCCGGTTCCGAAAATCCTGGAACGGTAAGGAATAGTTCGGTTCTGGTTTCACCCTAGAACTGGACCGAACCGAACCATGTGCACCCTTATTGAGAACACAATGGTTGTTAAGGAAAAGAAAGAACACACTAATAAAACTCAACTTAATTATGATCGTGGACAGAGCTTGCTTGCGTCAACTATAGTTGATGAGTTGATTATTAAAATAAAAGACAATATTAGATGACACAAGTTTTTAATATTTTAGGATCCGAGAACTCATAGGGTATAAAGCATACGCCTAAGAATTTTTTTATTACTCATTGTCTTTAGTTGTATACGCTTTAGCTTTGTTTGTGTTTAGTTTATATGACAGGCAAGGCCTGGTTCTTTTTGTTGCTCCTGCCCAAATGTTTGTAAAGCTAATTCTTATAATGTAACGAAGTTATATGTGGTATTCTCCCACCTTTCTAGAAAAAAAAAAAAAACATATGCTTAGATTCACGCAAAGAGAAGTGGAGAAGTGTAGGAGAAAGGACATACGCAATATATATATATATATATATATATAAGCTAGGTAAATGAATGATACGTGATTCTGCTCATACATGTGGGAGATTTGAGACTAAAAATGAGAGTTATGCTATGGTCCTTAAAGAAGATGATGGCAGATATCAAATCGAGAACCTATTCTGATCAACTTGAATCGTTATGATATCTTGAATGAATGTATAGGCTAGACATGATTGAGATGAAGTGGATGGCTTAGATTGGGGAATGCTTTTCTCATGTAGAAAACAAGACTTGTAGATGTCCTCCTTGAAATGAATGGGTGAGGGGTATCTATACATGGGTTGGTGACAATATTCTTATAAAAAGTAAGAAGTTAATGGGTGAGACTGCCATGTGGCACGTTCTTATTGCCTATTAGATACATGGCATCCTTTGGTAGCCTGGGAAGACGGTAGAAATTGATGACTTTAAGGTAAAAAGTAATCTCAATATCTGTAAACACCACACTCAAAATGAGACTAAACTATTGTTCAGACTTCGACTGAACTTCAATAAAATATGCCTGAATAATTTTAGGACCATTGAAAATCTAATCGCTCGAATGGATAAGAGTCTTAACACGTCATGCGAACAATCAATGGACCTTTTTTTTTTCAAACAAGATTTAATTTCATATCAACGGGATCCGAAGGCTATACAGAGCTAGAGCTAATTTGGGTCGGGCCAACGACAAAAAGGGGTGGCCCGCCTATCCTCTCAACTAAAAGAAATCAGAAAATTGCATCTTGAGAGGACTAACCCTTCCTTAGGTAGCCCAAACCTACTCTGTCCAAGAACAAAATACCCTTGATGTTAGCAGTAGGGACTCCTTGGATCTAAAGATCATCCCCAATTGGGACTCACTCCCCAGCCTGGCTAGCCCATCCGCCACCACATTGGCTTCCTTAGGCGTATGAGAGATATGAACCTCTAAGGTACGTCGAAGAGTATTAATCCTTCTCCTCCAGTACCACAAGGCCCGGGACCTGTTTGCCTCCTTTGCGAGGGTCGCAACTGCCGTACTTGAGTCGCTAGATATCTCCACTCTCGAGAACCCAAGGTGGGCACACTACTTAATGCCATCCAGAATCACCCTAAATTTCGCCCTTGTATTAGAGTCTCTCCCATACCTAAAAGCGAAAGAAACAGGAACTCCCCATTAGTATCTCTTCCCACTCCACCCCCTCCAGAAGGGCCTGGGTTCCCCATCGTTGATCCATCAACGTTGACTTTAACCTACCCCCGCAGCAGCCTCGACCGGGGATGCTAATCCCAAGGATCTCGAGCAAAAGGCAAATAGGCAGGATGAGAGGTTTTGTCTTCTGAGGACAAAAACAATCAATGAACCTGATCGACAGATCTAGAACCCACCAAATTAGATCCTAGCGGATCAACCAAACTCTTTAAGAAACTCTCTTTACGGCTTATTTTGATGAAAGTTGTCTCTATCTAATCTATAAAACGTTAGAAATCTAAATGGGTTCACACATTAAGGCTCCTAGCATCTCTCGGAAGCAAACCAATAGACATGATCGGTGAAATAAATTTGTAGGCTTGTGGCACGCCAATGATGATGTCATCATTATTATTTTCATTTTTTGCTCATACAGGTGTTAAGAAACTTATTTTGTTGTGGATCTCGGCCTATTGTAAGCCAACTACCACCTAACATGCTTTTTACCTAACCAAGATTTATATATGGACCTTGCATATGTCAAAATCTTAAAATATGGGCAAGTGTTATACTATCAGCTTATGGTGAGCCAGCTGTCTCTGCCTATAAATCCGGTGCAACAATTATTATTCTAGAGAGAGCCCAATTGTATGAGAGAGAGAGAGAGAGAGAGAGAGAGAGAGAGAGAGAGAGAGATGTTGGGGTGGGTCATCTCCTCTAAAGACTTTTGAGATTCTTGACTAACAGTAAGGCCTCGCCAACTCCAGAAGCCATCCTTTGGGAAAAAGAATGCACTAAAGAAGCCAATAAAGTCAAAGATTATGGTTGAAATTCATGACATCTAACTATCCATTTTAAACAAGAAAGGTGTTTGATATTCTATTTTCTTTCCCATATTTCAAACCATACTCGAATCGCATTCCACTCCATACATTCATAATAAATTTGCATAATTAACTCACATTTTTATTTGTCTTCATTATGTATCTCTTTTTCTTTATTACATTAGCTTATCTGGAGTCATCTGACTCTACGAAGCAAGGCCAAGATATTTTATTTTTGCCTAATCGGCCCCTCATGGGTTATACAAAGCATGACTAGATATGTAATGCAAAAATTTTGCTAAATCCCTTAAAAGTTATAAAATCCCGTAGAGTAGAGACCACACATTGTGCGGGTAAAAGAGGGTGTCTAACCCCTTAATCTTCTGTCATCTCGAGACCCTTATTTAGAATCTATGTTCGTAAATCAATCGTTGGAGTTACTCGAGTAAGAAAATGTTGTTGTTCCCTGACCCTTAAGTGATTTTATACCTTCTAGCTAGTCATATATTCTAAGCTTCATTTAGCTAGTGGCAATTCAAAAAATCAAATATATTTTCTACATCTAAGTCAATTCCAACCCCATATGCGCAATTGATAAGCAGAAGCAAAGGTGACCACCTACAGCAGTAGCGTTCACATTATCCATCAGAGAGCTTAGAGTATTTTGAATATTAATGCACCCAGTCTAGGGATCCCAATCACCTGCTAATTTACATGCTCATGCATTATTGCACATGTGCGATTAACCATGTTATGTGTGTTCCACCCAATCTATGCATTAAGTGAGCCTTACTATGATGATCAGATGACCCAAAACTTAGTCTGATCCAATCATTAGGTAGGCCACACAATAGAGAAAACTAGGACAACCACCCAACACCTCCAAATACATTGGTGGCCCTCATTATAGCTGGATATGCCTTATTTTTGTGGCGTCCTAGTTTCATCATGGGGCGAACTTGTTAGATGGGTTGGATGACATACACGCACCTAAAGGTGGCCCAACACGCAAGTGTTGTACAATAAGCTTATCTAGGTAGCACATGCAAAAAAAGCAGCCCCAATGCCATTGCAGGAGTTTGTTTGGCCCTTAACATCACTGAGGATCTACCGTTTATTGCCACCATTGGAGCCCTATATATTTGAATTAGCATATTCTATATACTACCATAAATAATTGATGTAGGATGAGGATCAAGCACGTTCTTAACACACAAGGACTAGAAGAAGCCCAATGAGAAATTGACAAAATTTAGCATAGTTTGACCGATCGACAGTATGGTCATCAAGTCAAATTTCCATAAGAAATTTCAAATTGCTTGTTGGCTGATTTCTATCAATTTAAATAGGTCGATGGATCTTGTTGATAGGTCGAAATATAGTTCGATAAGTCGACAAGTTAAAAATTATAGAATTTTCGGTTTAAATCTCTGGACACTTTTTGGTTGTTTTGACCTATTGACTCGACTGGCCGACAGATGCAGAAAAATTACGCGATTTTTTAAATTTGTTTTCTAGTTTGATTAGATCTCTCTGATTACATTTTAAGGATTTGTTTAGGGTTATTTAAAGATGTTAAACTCATTTTTATTATCAGCTACCAATTAAAAACGTCCTTAAAAATTCTATTTCTTCTCATGGATTCGAGATTCTCTCTTATGGATTCAAGAGCACCTTATGGATTCAAGGTATTTATCGATCAAGGAAGACAGTGATCGACCTCATCATGTCCTTTCCTATGTCAAAAATCTATTAAATCTATAATCACACTTTAGTGATGATCCTAACCTTTGATTTTTAAAGTTCAACGAGTGTCACTAAAACTTCTCCTTTATATTGTTCAAAATTTTATTTTTCTTAAAGTGGCCGGTATAGCATGAATTCAATAATAAAGACAATTCTGATAATCTAGCCACTGAGCATGTGGCCTAATGGGCTATATATATGTATATGTATGTGTGTGTGTGTGTGTGTGTACATGTGCTTAAAACATTTAAAAGCACGGGGCCCATTTGAATTTTGGGATGACTTAAAATTTGGTGTGACCCCTCATCCAAGTTGGATACAGGCAATAGATGGGCTGGATGTCTAAGCCACATCTCTCTTGACCATATAAACAATAAGGGAGGTTTTAACGGGCGAGTATCTACTCTCAACTGTTGTCTGTGGTGTGGTCTTCCTAAGTTATGGATTGGCTTGATTTTTAATCCCAAGGCTCACCATGGAAGATTTGATTAATGAGATGGGTGTCTATCACACATCACGATGGGCCCGTAGAGCTCAAACTATATACCTTAGGTCCATCCCATGCCATTCATTTAGGTTTGAACTTATAGCATTTAACTTGCAAATAAATGGAAGAGAGAGGACTCATTTAATGACTTGAAAAATAACATGTTTCCTTTATTATGGCTTGCTAATTTTGAAAGGTCAAAATCCCAGGTAATGTTTAAGGAATAAGAGAATCCCATTACTCATGGTGAGGGCCACCATAATTAATGTTTGTGAGAAATCCAACCCATCCATCCATTTACTAAATGATGTTATGACATAAAAAATGAGGTAGATCTAAAACTTAAGTGGGCCTCGTAATTGAAAAAATTTAGGAAGGGAAATGCCTACCTTAATTTGAAAGATGCCTAAGTCTACTCTCCAAACTATAACCCTTACTATGGCCCCACCAAAGATTTGGATCCCCCCCATTTCTGAGCTCATGCTCTAAAATGAGTTGGCAAAGCAGATGAACAGTGTGGACAAAAGATATACATTATGTTGTGACAAAGCTTTTCCCATATCACATGGCACTGACATATGTTTTCTAAAAGGGGTGGGTGACGCTGGTGCACCCTTGATTTTTAAGTACACTGTGTCTGAAATTTACTCTGACAATTCAATGCATAACCATACTTCATCCCAGGGTAAAAAAATCAGGCTCACCTCAAATTCCATTTCATAAACTTTTGTACGAAAGATAATAGTTTTTTTTTTTAATTTAATTTTATTTTAATAACAAAAACTACCATTTCTATTTAAGGTGATGGAACCAAAATTTATATTCAAACTTCCCCATGAGAAAAAGGACTTGGGAAATGTCTATTATAACTAGCTCAAGAAAAGGATAAACCACAGAAACCAGAACAGCGGAAATCTGAGAGACGAGGAAGATATCTAAACGACTCTCTATGGCTCCCTAATCACCCCCAACCCCACCTTTTCTAAAAATAGAAGCCCTCTGAGGTGGGAGGGGAGATCAGCGTAACGAAGACAGAAGAAAGGGGATTTAAAAATAAATAAATAAAACTGAGATGATATTGACTGGAACATGGCGAAATTACAGCCTAGGAATCTCGGGCGGGAAACAAGGAAAAGGACCTACCCCACCTATCATATGTTATATAAAAATGCCCAACGACCCAGCAAAATAAGAAAAAACCAACAGAGACCCGAAATCAAAAGGGAAGGAGGGACTAGTGATGAGGCTTAGGAGCATGTTCTCTGATGCATCCAAGGCCCGCCTTTTCAAGAAGAGATAGGCCTCTAGTGATAGCGGCAAGGAGGAAATGGTAGAAAAGATATTGTTGGTCTGCGTCTTGCTGCTGAGCTTTGCCAAACTGTAAGCATGACCATTTGCTTCCTGGAGAACGTGCGCTAGACGAAAAGAACCTCTACCCAAGAGGGAACCAATTTTGGAAAGCTAATATACCCACTTCCAGGAGGGGGTACAATTCATTTGGAGGCAACGCACTACCCAGGAGGAGTCCGGCTGAACAATAATATTTTGAAAGCCCCTGCTCAAGTAAAGAAGAATGCCATCATGGACAACTCTCAATTCAGCCAAATTGTTAGAGGCGTTGCCGTATTTGTTGGCGAAGGCGAGAACCACATTGCCAAGGTGGTCCCAAACAATACCACCACCATCTGCAGGGCCAGGATTAGACAAGGCTGAACCATTAACGTTTAACTTAAGAAACCCCTCTCTAGGTCTCATTCATTTGACAACCGAAACAATACGAGCAGTCCTGGGGAAATGAAGAGGATTAGTTACCGCAGACCTGGGCTTAGGCAGAGAAGGCATAGCAGAAGAGAAGGATGAGAAGAGGGTGAAAAGCCACCATTTCACCTTAGAGAACAGCACAAACGCAGCAATCCACTTATTGTCGAATCTCGCCTCATTTCTTGCTTTCCAAAACTCCCACAAGATGAAAATCAGGGCTAGGCAAAAATAATTACGGTTGATGGAACGAGGCAGGGGCCTAATCCACCACCAATGAAGGTGATCCTGGATGGAGGAGTGGCTGAAAACCTACAAACCGAACATAGTTGCAGCTTGACGCCAAATGCACAAGGCAAGCGCACCTTCCAAAAAGAGGTGGCATGGGGATTTTGCACAAGGGCCAGAGGTATGCTCTTCTGGACAACAGGAACATTTGAAAGCCAAGTGGACCCCCTTCTGCTGGATGAGAACATTGATGGGGAGGGACCGATTTAGAATCTTCCATGCCAGGAGGGAAATCTTTGGGGGAATCAACAAGTTCCAGACAAAATTCAGCCAAGGGAGCACTTCTCCACACTCTCGGATGACGTTCCAAGTGGAAGAAATAGAAAACTTCTCCACCGGGTCAGGAGGCCAAATGAGTTTATCATCGCCGTCAGAAGTGCAGAAACCACCTTGGACTATAATCTCACATAACTAGTCAGGGAGAGGGACAGGGGTGACTTGTTTCAACCCATTGGAGTCAAAGAAATCTGCAATACATCTGTCAGCCAATGACTTAGGAATGTCCAAGGAGGAAGACGACATCGCCTAAACTGGACCAGTTATTGCACCACATAGTGCTGGATCCACGGCCAATGAGCAGTTGTGCATGCTCATCTAGAATAGGGAAAAGGTGAAGCAGAGCTTTCCAGAAGGGGGAGGACTGACCTGTCTCGCTGGGAGAGAGAACTATTGGCGAGACCTGCCAGTATTTTGAATGCATGAAACTACCCCAAAGGCTCCCTTGCCAGTTGATTTTAATGCCCCAGGCCAGCTTCATATGGAGCCACGCATGACCTCTTTCAGCCTTTTGATGCCGAGACCACCCTTAGACTTCGGCCTGGCGAGAAAGGCCCACTTCTTCCAATGAAGCATGCATTTTCCGTCTTTACAACCCTAGAAGAAATTAGTGAACATCTTCTCAATATCATTCAAGACTCTCTTTGGGACCGACGTAGCAGCTAGAGTGTGGATAGGAATCCCACTTAGCACATAAGTAATCAATGCTAGCCGACCGGCTTGAGAGAGGATCCGGCTTTCCAACCACCTATTCTCGTGGCTAGCTTCTCGAAAAGAGGGGAGAAAGCGTTGCATCTAATCCTACTATTGAGCATCGGGACACCCAGGTAGGAGAGGTTGTCAGACGATCTTCCAATCCCCAGGATTTGAGAGATATTTCTTATTCTGGAAGGCGCAAGTTTAGCTAAACAGAAAAAGGCACTCTTGTTAAGGTTGATCTTTTGGCCAGAGATGGATTGGTAGAGGGAGAAAAAAGCCTTGACCTGGAGAAGTGAATTTTTAACCCTATTGAGGAAAAGAATTATAACATCTGCATAGAGCAAATGATTTATTTTCTTACAGCCTCTTTTAACTTTGAACGGGGTACAAAGACCACTGGCAGAGTGATAAGAGAGACCCCTACTGAGGACTTCCGCAGAAATGATGAAGAGACTGGGGGAGAGGGGATCTCCTTGGTGAAGACCGCGAGACGATTTGAAGAAGCTGTAACTGGTCCCATTTACTAGAACCGAGAACCAATTGTTACACCAGCAGGCTTCAATAAGCTGGACCCAATTCGAGGCAAAACCGAACCTGAGGAGAACCTGCTTCAAAAAAATTCCAATCTACCCGGTCATAGGCTTTTTCCATGTCGAGTTTCACAACAATGTTGCCCCCACGATCTCTTCTGTCAACAACTCTAAACACCTCTTGGCAAAGGGCAATGCTTTCGGCGATAAAGCGGCCTCTAACAAAGGCCCCTTGCTCTAACGAAATCATCTTAGGAAGTAGGACCACCAGTCTACCAACTATTATGTTCACAAAGATTTTATAAACGACGTTACACATGCTGATAGGTCTGTAGTCAGAGAAGGATTTGGCCCCTGATTTTTTTGGAACTAAACAGATCAGGGTAGAAGTGAAAGTCCTAGGCAGGGTGCCCCCACTGAAAAAATCAGCAGCTGCCACATGAACGTCTCCCCCAATAATGGACTAACACCAAGCGAAGAAGGCCGCAGACAGACCGTCTGGGTTGGGAGCCCCATCTTTGGGCATCTTAAGGACCGTGTCTCTAAACTCTTCAATGGAGGGGCTGCAAAGAAGTATCTCATTGTCTTTCACAGAGATCAGGGATAGGATGTGGGAGAATAAATCATCAGTCGAGGGAGTAGAGAGGGGGGCCACATCAGCGGTACGCAGAGACTCAAGAATTTTTACGGCCTCCCGCCGAATGAAGGGCTAGTCATAGATATGACTACCATCTTCCAACTGAATTTCATAAATCCCCAATTTGCACTTCTTCTCGGTCGCGGAAAGATGTAAAAGTTTTGTGTTTCTATAACCTTCCTTGAGCCAGGATATCCTTGATTTCTGCTTCCAGAAAATTTCTTCTGCTAGCTCTATGTTGGATAGCTTGAGCTTGGCCCTAGCAATATCTGCTGCTGACACCGAAGCATCCCTTTAAGCGAAAGATTCCAGAAGAGCAAGCTCATGTTCCGCTTTAGCGACATTCTGAAAGACATTACTATAAACATTTCCATTCCAAATTTTAAGTTGCATTTTAACCTTCTTCAATTTCAGCAAAAGGTTGACCATTGGCAATGGAGAGAGGTCCGAAGCCCACGCCTCGGCAACAATGTTGGTGAAAGTGTCACAGAGCAGCCACATTCTTTAGAAACGGAACAGTCTGGGGACCGAGGGGTCCGCACTTGGGAAAGAAAGCAACAAGGGGGCATGATCCGAATTAACCCTTGGGAGATGCTTGACCAAAAATTCGGGGAAAACATGCATCCAATTGATGTTGCAGAGAATTCTGTCAAGCCTAGCCCAGGCCGGAGAGCTACTAGCATGATTGTTGCACTAAGTGAAAGAATTGCCGACAAACCCAGCGTCTAGCAGCCCTGCCGTGTCAACTACATCTTTGAATTCCCGGGAACTGTCCGAGTTAGGATT
The DNA here is from genome assembly GCF_029962835.1 of Magnolia sinica. Taxonomy (NCBI): domain Eukaryota; kingdom Viridiplantae; phylum Streptophyta; class Magnoliopsida; order Magnoliales; family Magnoliaceae; genus Magnolia; species Magnolia sinica. The sequence continues at coordinate 5,892,657 of NC_080584.1, read as the reverse complement.
ACAGTAGCCAATTCTTTTCGAAGAGTAGAGAACTGCATTGAAATCGTCGCCCACCACCCAAGGACCAGAAGTGGTCACAGCCAGGGAGGCCAGGGAATCCCAAAGGGGCCTTCTGTTGAAATGAGAACATTTGGCATAGACGATAGAAATCCTAGGGTATAAGACCTAATTCGGGACAGAAATATCCATAGAAATTAATTGATTAGATGCACTAATAACTGAAACTCGCAGATCATCACGGTGGAAGATCCAGATCTCCCCCCCCCCCTCTCACTGATGTTTGAGAGGGAAGAATGAAAACTAAGCTTAAGGTCAATGCCCACCCTGCAGCTATCTCTAGCCATGGGTTCTAAAATAATGACAATGGTAAGCTTATGGGCACAGATGAACCTTTTCGTAGATTGAATCGTGGCCGCATTGGCTACCCCTCGGGCATTCCAAATAAGGAAACTATCCATTGGAAACATTGCCTGAGTAGTTCGCCATGTGGCTCATTTGATTCCATTGTCTATCTCTACCTTTTGAATGAATGAGGAGGTTATACTTGGGGTCACCAATGTCATGAGAAATCTTGTAAGGCAAGAGGTCAATTGAGAGATCCAGTTACTTGTATACTAATATACAACCATCAGTTAATCCCTTCATGGGAAGAATGGCCTTGTTCCCATTTTGAATAGGGTGTGGGGTGGGGTCTGGAGAGGGATGCAAAGGTGGGTCCTGATCTTTGTAGCTAGCGGGGCAAGGACTGGGAGGTTGCCCTATCGAATGGGTGAGATTGGGGATGCCATTCTCCACTTCGAGGAGTAGAGGGGGCAGCGGCCGCAAGTTCTCTGCCAGCTCTTGGGAATCATTGCCATGAGTGATAGAACATATAATTGCATCATCATGAAGATATGGAAGAGAATGGTGCACTTAAATGGGGAGACCATCACCTTGGATATGAGGGGACTTAGGCAGGGAGGACGGTTCGACTGGGAGGTGCTGACAATGATGGCTCTGTTGAGCAGGGGCTGAAGTGAGCTACATTGGAGAACGAAGTTGTTGCAAAGGCTTCAAAGGGTTAGCTTCAGGAATGGACTGCGACACCTGAGAACACATCTGCATATGGAATTGGTTGCTGACATGTGTCCCTTTGACTAGACAACTACTGGATGAGGGCTGTGACATAGAGGGGCGGATAGGGAATTCAGCATCATTCTTGTTGGAATTTTGACAAACAGCTAGAGGGTGACGTCTCTGGGCTGGACGGCTATTATCATAGATCACCATCTTTATTGAAGAACTGAGCCCTGGATCTCGATTAGCACTAGTTCCTCTATGGCATATGTCAGATGGGGGAGGAGAGACCCCATCACGGGCAGTCAATGCATGCTTCAAGTCCGATGGATACACTTCTGGATGAGCCCAAACAGTATACGAATTATCTGCCACGAGTAGCTAAATCAGAGAGGGCAAATATATCCCCTGTTTGATAATCACCTTAACTTGACTGAACATCTGGAAAATCCCGAATCTAGACATGATATCTATCTGAGAAACCTCACCAAAATAGCTGCCCAAGTCTCAAATGACTGATTCGAACCATGTGTAGGAAGGGATTCCAAATAGACGAATCCAAGCTTCATCCATAGCCATGTGAGCTTCAGGGGACCACAACGACAGTTTCTCCAGACCCAACAACCGCTAGAAAGAATTATCTCCCCAGAAATCTAAGAGTTCGCATCTCAATTTGAAGGTTAAAAGGAAAGAAGATGGGGAGAGTCTAGCCACATCGATTGCTGATGTTGAAATCTAGAATCTCTAAACCCATCTATGATGTAGAGAATGGGAATGTTCTTACCCCCTGTGAATCCTACGAGGCTCAGTTTCAGATCTGCGAGTCTGCGAGCGACCTCCTTCGGATCCGCCATGACTTAGGCACACTAGGGATCTTTGGAGCGGAATGAGGTTAAATGGTCGGCCTTTCCCACCTACAGTTCGGCTGCATCTCTGGAGCATCTATAGGCATTGTGTTGACTGACCCTTTAGCTCGGCCCGAATCTTTTGGGGGAGGCACTGTAGTGGCACCTTTCCTGAAATGGGGTCTGGGGTTAGCCCCTTTGACAGAGATGATTCGCCAGTCAATTCGTCTCCCATCCAGCACGCCTCTCACAGCCCTAGCATCATCCTCATAAGAGAAAGCAACAAACCTATAACCTTTATGTTTACTCGTACCAGGAATAGAGGGAGATGAACCTCAGAGATTCTACCGTACCGTTGGAAGATGTTACAGAGATTTTCCATAGAACAGCAGAAGGGAAGATTTCCAATAAATAGGCATTTTGGATCTGGAAGGGCTCTCTTACGAGATCCTAGGCGGGTTCTGGACCTCCTCAAGGAAGAGGCCCGAACGGAGGGCTGACCCCTCATTCGCAGCAATCTCCACCAGAAACCCTAATCCATGGATTTCTCACAGCTCTCACAGGAATCAATATTCCATCCAATCAACCTGAAGAAGAAAAAAGGGGATTAGCCTTCGCTCCCCAGGCGCGCTAAAAAGTCAGCTAGAGCGTTGCCTTCTCTAAAGATATGCCAGAATACGACCTGTCTGCTGGAACACCCGAGGAGGGTGCACTCATTCATGACCTTCACCACTAGTTGAGAGTCAGATTCTACCACCAAATTGAAATATCTCATGGAGAAGCAATGAGATAGACCGTTATGAACCGTTCAAAGCTCAGCATACAAATTTGAGCCCACCTCATAACCATCATGTCCTGAGTGGATCTCGCTATTGGTGTCACTGATTGTGGACATCCACCAGGATATGCAAGCAATAAGAGCATCTGGATTAGGGGACTTACCCTCATAAACTGCTAAGTTTCTTGTTTTCTAGAGTTCCCATATTAGCAAACATGGGACCAGTTTCTGGATGAGAGGGAAGCTCTTGTCGTCAGTGGGAGAGCTCCACCATTGCATGAGCCTAGCTTCAACTGAAGTTGCTGTCATGATGGTGATGTCGAATTCCACCTCGAAATGGTCTAGGAGGAAACAGCCAGATCACTTTCTAGAAAAAAGATGAAGAATAGACTCGCGTGAGGGACCTTGATTTGGGCGAGCAACGCAGCATACACATTTAGATACAAGTTGGATGCCCCAAGCTTAAGCTGCTTCATCCACAGGAACTGTTTTATGAAGAATTTTCCAAATAAACAGGGAGATTCTTGGGGGAAGCTTCGCATGCCACACCCACCTCACCCATCCTTTATGGGGCAAAGACATTCTGCTAATGGCCCAGGCAGATTTAACAAAGAAGTAGCCCGAGGGGGTGAATGGCCAAAATGGGCTGTCTGGGCCCTCTGATAAATAGAAAACGCCCTGAAAATTGAAATCTACCACTTCCTGGGGGAGGAAATCAAAAACTGCTGATGGAGGACTTGGACCGTTCTGATCTAGGCAGTGACACGCCTTTAGAGATCGTAAAACCGTAGGAATTAGGCTAGAAGCTAGCTACAATAGGGGGCCCAAACCTGTCCAGTTGACATTCCACAGATTGCTGTCTCCTGCTCCCAGCTTCCACTGCACATGGGACTCTAGCTGTGGCAGAAGGTGAGGAATTTTCTTTCATAGGGGCGAGGCAAAGATGACCGGATGCCCCAAGCCAGATTGAGATAGATCCTTCTCATATTTCGCCGTCAGAAAAGAGCTCTAAAGGCTAGCTTTGGCCCGGTATATAAGTGCTCAGGCCATCTTTACCCTGAAGGCCTTCATGACTTCTACAAACTTTCTGATACCGAGCTCGCCTTCTGATTTTGGTTGAGCGATCGAATTCTAGCTTTTTTAGTGGAGTTTCCTCTTACCATTTGCCCAACCCCAAAAAAAGTTTGTGAGAAGACACTCCAAAGACGATAGAACCAATGCAGGAAGGTGGGTCGCTGCCATCGCATGTACTAGGATGCTACCTAGAATGTGATTAACCAGGACCGCTCTGCTTGCCTGAGACAGGCACCTCTCCTGCTAACCTCTAATGCGATGATCAACTTTGTCAATTAAAGATTGGAAGGCGTTAGGTTTCAGCCTCCCTACGGCCACCGGGACCCCGAGATAAGAGAGAGATACGGAGGACTTTGAAATCCCAAGTATTGTCTCTATAACCCTAACTCTGGAGACGGGGATCTTATCAGAACAGAAAAGAGCACTCTTTCTGAGATTTATGCATTGGCTCGAAGTAGCTTGGTATGAGTCCATCAGGCCCTTATTGGCTTAGAGCGATGCTTTTCCCCTGTTGAGAAAGTGGAGAGTATCATCTGCATAAAAAAGGTAAGAGAACTTAGGACACCCTCTCCTAAGGTTGAAATGATGACAAAGACCTTAAGACACCAAGTGTTTAAGACCTCTTCTTAGCACTTCAGTGTAAAGGATAAACAGACTATGAGATAACGGGTCTCCCTGACGCAGCCCTCTAGACGATTTGAAGAATCCAGCTGATTGCCCATTAACAAGGACAGAAAATCAATTGTTCACCCAACAATTTTCAACCATATTAATCCAAAGGTGACTGAACCCAAACCGATTCAAAACCTACTTTAGGAAGTTCCAATCCACCCTATCATATGCCTTTTCCATATCCAACTTAAGCACAATGTTGCCGCCTCGAGTCTTTCTATTGATCTCTCTAAACAACTTGTGAGCGAGGTCTATGTTTTCCAAAATTGATCTACCTTGAGTGAAGGCCCCTTGTTTTGGTGAGATAAGGGAGGGAAGGAGCTAACTCAGCCTGGAAGCAATGATTTTCGAGAATATCTTATAGAAACAATTACAGAGATTGATCGGGCAATAATCTAAAATTTCCTTAGGAGTTGTTAATTTGGGAATCAGAGCGATCAATGATGTTGTAACTGAAGAAAAAGGAAATTTCCTCATGGAGGTTTATACCCACAATGTTCGAGCAACTAGAAAAAATGCACATGAGAAACCATCTGGCCCGGGGGCTCCGTCAATGGGCATAGATTGGACGGCAAGTTGGACTTCTAATAGGGATGGGGGAGCCAGCAACATGATATTATCCTCCTGCGTGACCAGCGAAGGAAGCACCACAGAGAGAATGTCCTGCCCAACCGTACATGACTCTGCTGAGAATTGCTTTTTGAAGTGGGCCACTGCTGCCCTTTTGATCTCTTCTGGGTCCTGCACAATCTACCCTAAATCCAACTCAATGCTGGTTATGATTGCTCTCCTTTGTCTTTCTATAGCTGAAGCATGGAAAAACTTGGTATTCCTGTCGCCTTCCTCTAACCAATTCATTCTGGACTTCTGTTTCCAAAAAATTTCTTGCATAATTTCCAGCCGGTTGAGGTTATCTGACGCACAGATGAACCTGTTCTGAAGATATTGTTGTCCTGGCCCAAAACCTACTCTGCCTTACTGACTTGCTCAAAAATGTTGCCGAAAATATCCTTATTCCAAGATTTAAGGATCTGCTTAACACTTTTGAGCTTAGAGAGCACATTAAAGATCAGGTGGGAGGATTCGGCTTTGCTCCAAGCTATGCTAACCTCTTGAAGAAATGATTCATGCTTGGTCTACATCCGCTGAAACTTGAAACGCTTCAGCCCGATAGCTGGTTAAGGAGTAAATGTCAAAAGAAGAGGGGCATGGTCCGAGCTACAACGGGGAAGGTGTGTGACATTAGAGGGAGAGAACATTCAACTAGTTCGCATTTATGAGGACTTTATCTAGCCTTGCCCATACACTGGCTGGTAGGTACAACCAAAGTATGGACATCAGGTGAGCCCTATAAAAGTCAAGGGGATGTCTCTCTCCCAACTGTTTCCTTTGATGCGGATTACCTAAATGACAAGTTAGCTTGTTATTTTGTCGACGGGCCTAATGTAGAAGCACACTGGTGTTTGAGTGGATCTTACATACACTGGGCCCTTAAAATATAAAAGATGGTGTGCGTTTCTTTCCCCCTAATTTATTTATTTATTTATTTAAATGTTTAAGGTGATATCTTCACAAAACAGGAGTTCTTAAGTCCAATGAATCATACCACAAGCTAAAGACCACCTGTATCATAACCTCAAAAGTATTAAGTACATGTGACATCCGGATCTTCCAGGAGGTTAGCCCTAGCCCCACCATGAGGTTTTGCTAGTAGAATGGCTAGTCCTATCTAAAAATTAAGTGGGTCACACCATATAAAACATTGATGGATAGCAAAACATAAATACGTTTACTAAATGAGTGGATGCTATGAATTTTTCCAACATCTAATTTGCATAATAGGCAGACCAGTTTGACGGTTTAGATGTAGTATATACACGAAAGGTTGGAAGTTATAGTTGTTGGACATAAACTGTAGGTTGGAAGTTATAGGTTGGTTGGACACAAAGTTAGTACACTTCCTTATTAAGCACATTGGAGTGTGAGACTTCCTCCATAAAGAAACCAAATTTTAGAAATTCTACCGACACAGTTGGGACTGTGGACCCCACCTTTTATCCAGAAGGTTTTATGAAGCAATACAAACTTTGTCTGGGAACTTAGACCTGCTTGTACGGACAGCGAATTTGAGGATGAAAATACCCCTCCTTTCACGAAAACGGATTGGGTACTCCCCCGCCACCAGCCAGTGACAGATGGTCGGTGGTCTGTAGGCCCCACCATGATGTATGCTTTTCATCCACGCCGTCCATATAATTTTCCACATCATTTTATGGTATGAGACCAAAAATGAGGTATATCCAAATCTCAATTGTACCACATTACAGGAAACAGTGTTGAATGAGCGTCGACCATTAAAAACTTTTTGGGGGCCATAAAACTTTTTGGGGCCCACTGTGATGTTTGTGAGAAATCCTCCCCATCTAAGTTCATTCATAGGGTCATAGAGACCTGGATGAAGAGGAAAAACAAATTTCATAATGATCCAAAACTTCTATAACCCCTAAAAGGGTTTCAATGGTAGACGTTCAATTCCCTATTACCTTTTACAGTGTGGTCTGATAGTTAGATCTATCTTATTTTTCATCTCAAGCCTTAATATGAGCTCGCCAAATAGATGGACGGTTTGGATATAACACAGACCTCTTGATGGGACCCACAAAAGAAAAGTGATTTCGAAAAGTTGGGTTTCCCTATCGCTACGGATTAATTATAACCGTAGCCATAACCGTAGCCCCTACTTGTTTGATATGTCCTTCGATATATATTGAAGGTATTTCGATATGTACTTCAACATATCAAAGGTCTTTCAATATTATCGAAAAAGGTCTAGAATTGTATAGCGAGTTTGCCTAAAAAATTCTACAATTTTCGATACATATCGAAGAGTATTCGATATGTATCAAAGGTATTTTACCTATAGCTACGGATTATAACTGTAGCCATAACTTGTCTATGCAAATTTTATTTTATTTTTACATGGAGAACTTTATTCTACGTACAATTTTCTCTAATACATATTTATAAATATGTATATATGAGCATATAAAAAAAAAAAATTCTCTTTTTTTTTTTTTTTCATTTCTTTCTTTATTCATTTAACAAGAATATCTTTTAAAGCAAAATTAGTTACTTGACGAACCTTATATGATTTTGGGGTAGGAAAAGCTACTTTTGCCAACTAACCTAGTTATTTTTCAAGATTCCATTAGGTCGATGGTCGAAAATCAGAGAGGCAAACTAGAAATTGAGCGGGGTAAACTAGAAATTGAGCGGGGCAAACATGAAATTGAGCGGAGCCAACAAGAAATTTAGTAGGGCAAACGTGAAATTGAGTGGGGCAAACTAGAAATTCAGCGGGGCAAACATGAATTTCAGTGGGGCAAACATGAAATTGAGTGGGGCCAATGAGAAATTGAGCGAGGCAAACATGAAATTCAGCAGGGCAAACACGAAATTCAGCGGAGCAAACTAGAAATTGAGCAGGGCAAACATGAAATTGAGTAGGGCAAACTAGAAATTGAGTAGGGCAAACTAGAAATTCAGCGGGGCAAACATGAAATTGAGTGGGGCAAACATGAGGTCTGTGTTAGGGACCGAATGCATTTTATATAGGGGAGTGGCTATAGGAGAGAGTTCTGTGGGTCTTATCACGAGGTATGCGTTATATCTAGATCGCACATCCATTTTGGGAGCTTGTCTTAAGGCTTGAGATGAAAAATAAGACAGATCTAACTATTAAGTGGACCACACTGCAAAAACTAGTAGAGGATTGAACATCTATCATTGAAACCCTTTTTGGGGTCACATAAGTTTTGGATCAATATGAAATTTGTTTTTACTCTTCATTCAGGTGTTTATGACCTTATGAAAAGATTGGATGTAGAATAAATATTACAGTGGGCCCTACAAATTGTTTAACGGTGAAAATCATTATTGCTGCTACTATTTATGGTGTCGTCCAGATGATCTTTGGATATGATTCAGTTTTTGAATAATGTTCTAAAATAATCTAGATATAATAAATACATCACTGTGTGGCTATGTAACTTTGATCTCCTTTGAACCGTTTGTACAACTTAGAGATTGAGGAGCGTCAGTGTTCATCTTCCAACGACACGTACCTACAGCAGCTGTACACCAGCCAATCAGCTTCCCTCTCCGGCACAACGCGCAATCATATGAGGCACTGACATGTTAATAAAGCCTAACGGTGGATTAGGTACTGCCCTGCCAGTTCTGAGCTCCAGACAGACTAGTGTTCCTAGGCCTAATATGCTTATTTGTTATCTAACTAGCTCATAAGGTCTTTTAAACATTAATGAAGGGAAAAATCAAATATATTTTATTTTTCACCATTTGCCCCACTCAATTTCATGCTTGCCCACTGAATTACATGTTTGCCCCGCTTAATTTCATGTTTGCCCCACTGAAATTCATGCTTGCCCCACTAAATTTCTAGTTTGCCCTGCTCAATTTCATGTTTCCCCGCTCAATTTCTAGTTTGCCCCACTGAATTTCATGTTTGCCCTGCTGAATTTCATGTTTGCCCTGCTTAATTTCATGTTTGCCCCACTGAAATTCATGTTTACCCTGTTGAATTTCTAGTTTGCCCCGCTCAATTTCATGTTTGCCCTGGTTAATTTCATGTTTGCCCCGCTGAATTTCTCGTTGACCCCGCTCAATTTCATGTTTGCCCCACTCAATTTCATGTTTACCTCGCTGTTTTTCTCGTTAGCCTCGCTCAATTTCATGTTTGCCCTGCTCAATTTCATGTTTGCCCCGCTGAATTTTTAATTTGCCTCGCTGAATTTCTAGTTTGCCCCACTCAATTTAATGTTTGCCCCATTGAATTTCATGTTTGCCCCGCTCAATTTCTAGTTTACCCCGCTGAATTTGTCGTTTGATCGCAAAGTGATTGAAATTGACCACGAAGTGAATGAAATGAATTTTCGACCATTGACCTAATGGAATCTTGGAAAATAACTAGGTTTGTTGGCTAAATTAGCTTCTCCTACCCCAAAATCATATGTGGTACGTTAAGTAAATCATTCTGGTTTAGGAGATATGCTTGTTGAATAAATAGATAAAGAAATGAATTAAAAGAGAAAAAAAATTATATGCTTATATATACATATTTAGATAAATATGTATTAGAGAAAAATGTAAGTAGAATAAAGTTCTCCATGTAAAAAAAAAATTAAAAAAATTTTAAAATTTTTTTCAAAAAAATGCATAGACTGCAACAGACTACAGTTATGTCTACGGTTATAATCCATAGCCATAGGAAAAATTGCAGGATTTTTGAGGCAAACTCGTTGGACAATTTTGAACATCCGCGATTGATCGCCAATTGGGACAGCGACTTGCGGTGGAATCGCGGGAGCCGCGATTGATCGCGGAGCTACGCCTATAGCTACAGTTATAAACCGTAGTTATAGGTTCTTCGTTTTTTTTTTTTTTTGCTGTTGTAATCCCCACCGCCTTTTGTGGGTCCCATCATGAGGTCTGTGTTATATCCAAACCGTCCATCTATTTGGCAAGCTCATATTAAACTTGAGATGTAAATTAAGACAGATCTAACTATCAAGTGGACCACACTGTAAAAGGTAGTGGGGAATTGAACGTCTACCATTGAAACCCTTTTAGGGGTTACAGAAGTTTTGGATCATTATGAATTTTTTTTCCTCTTCATCCAGGCCTTTATGACCTTATGAATAGATTGGATGGAAAATAAATGTTATGGTGGGCCCTATAAAATTTTTAACGGTGAAAATCAGTTTTCCCGCTGCTCTTTGTGGTGTGGTCCAGTTGATCGTTGGATATGATTTTTTTTTTTTTTGGATAATGATCTCGAAATATGGATGACCATTGTGGGTATAATAAATGCATAGCTGTGGGGCCATGTAACTTTGATCTCTTTTAAGCCGTTCGTACAACTCTTGGTTAGGGGAGCGTCAGTGCTTGTCTTCGAAAGGAATGGAGGGGTATTTTCGTCCTCAAATTTGTTGTCTGTACGAGCAGATCTAAGTTCCCAAACTAAGTTTATATTGTTTCATAAAAACAATTGGATAAAAGGTGGGGTCCACAGTCCCAAATTTCTCAATTCTACCTTGATTTTATCGGTATGTCATGATGCGTATATGAGATACTTTGGCTATCAAATGTGCAATCACATGTTGGGCCCAGAGCTAAAATATCAAGTGACTTGTGATTCAGGTGGGCCACACCAAAAAAGAAGAAGAAGAAGAAGTTGGGGTGGGTGTCCACCCTTATTTTACATGGCCCACTATAATGATTGTCATGGGGAAAAAGGGCTGACCAATCGGAAAAGGTCATGTCGGAATCTTATGCACTCAACTGAGCCGTGTAAATAATAGTAACTCTAGACCCGACCTCCGACTCCGAAGCCGAAAAGGAGACAAGGCCGAGCTTGATGTCCCACCAGTAAGAGGGACCATAGATGAAAGGGATCCAACCACTCAACTAAGGAGATCATAGTTTGACATAATCCAGCTTGGCACACCCAGCTCAGCACGTCCCAAGTCGATATACTTCAAGTCAGATTGGACCTGCCTCCTACTGAGATCCAACCGCATCCCCCGCGAGATCCTAGCCAAAGATCTAGGAAGCCTTTTACAATACGGGTTCACCTGGGATCTCAGCCGAGAATCTAGGGCGGTCATTACAACTTCCAATAGGATTGAAATCCTACTACAAAGATATCCTACTAAATAAGGACATCTCTTCTACGCCACCGCCTCTCCCCACATATATATGGGAATCCCTCCGATGGTGAAAGGTATGTACAATCTTTAGCATAAAACTCCTTGTCCGACTAGACTCAATATATACTTGACTTAGGCATCGGAGGTTCCCTTGCACTAGCCAGGGTCTTCCTTGCTTGTTCTTTGTGCAGCTTCGCAGGCTTAGGAAAGGCTAACTGGATTTCTGCATCAACAATAATTATATGAAATCTACTCCAACCAATAGATGACGTACCATAACTTGGGCCTCGAGCCCAAAAATCAAGCTCATCTATGATTTAAGTGGATCACAAGAAAGGAAACAATTTAGGGCTTGAGCATTGCCCCCTTACAATGTTTCCAATCCTGTAATCCACCTGAATCACTGATAGAGTTGATTTCTGGCTCTTGGGCCTAACATGGGGTGACACACCTTATAGTCATGGTGGATTTCACACAAACACCATGGAGGGGCCATCCTAGCCACGACTCCTTTTTCACATGGTAAAATAATTCTCCTCTCTCATGTGAGTTTTTTTTTTTTTTTTTTTTAATTTTTTAATTTTTTTTTGTAATCAAGAGATTTCATTCATATGGGAAAATATACATGTATACTAGGTGGGCCTTACAAAAAACCCAAGACCACACCTACCCTGAAGTGAGGCTAAATATCCACAAAACATATAGACTATCCGCCCAATCTGATGGAACCAAGGCCCACCCTGTCAAGGAAATACGAACCACGAGCAAGAGGAGGGAGATTCGCGGATGAATGGTAGACAGTCTTACCTTGGGCCTTGCTCCCAGCCTTTGGCAAAACGTCAACCACACTGTTGGCCTCTCTGGGCTTGAAGGAGAAACTCAGAGTGGTCCTCTGCTTAAGGCGTGAAATAGTAGCCCATGTGTACCAAAGGACCCAGCCCGGGTCGTCATCTCGAACAAGAAGATCCACTAGGCTCTTGGAGTCACTCTCCATGATGATGAAAGGGTGGCCTTTGGTCATCGTCAGGTCAAGCCCCTCAGCAAGGGCCATAGCTTCATCCCTGAAGTTAGATCTCATCCCATAGCCCGAGGAGAAGGCAAAAAGGAAATCCTCGTTGCTACCACTGTAAATTCCTCCACCACTTGATGGCCCCGGGTTTCCCCTGGCAGAGCCGTCAATGTTAACTTTGACCCACCGAGGGTCGGGCCTGGACCACTTCACAATTGAAAGGCTCCTAGCAGTGGAGGAGGGAAAACTGATGTTCAGAGCTAGGAGGGGAGACTCACAGAATGGATCCCGCCAGATGGGACCTCAAAGGGAACTGCCGTCTGCTGTAACCAGAAAATAATTTTGGAGATGACCCGTTGGCCGTTCATCGGAGTGCCTTCAAACCTAGACTTGTTCTTATCCATCCAGGTTTCCCATAATAAAAGACATGGGAGGAGGCCTTGCAGCATCAGCGTGGATTTGGAAATGCTGGAGGAGCTTCAACAATGGAGGGCTCGAGATAGCAAGGTCTGGAAGGACAAGATGGGCTTGTTGAACTGGATGCCAAAGAAGGACCAAACGTGTGTAGCGGGGGGGCCGAGAGCAAAAAGGTGATCCAGGGATTTAGTGGCAGGCTGAAGGTTCGAAGCAGGTGGGTAGCACTCGCATTTGGACGCCATGGATATGCCCTTCTGCTTGATATAGTCGTCCACCGAGACTGCGCCATGCAAGACCCGCCAAGCAAAAAGAGAGATCTTCGGTGGAAGTTTTGAGTGCCACACCCAAACGGCCCACTGTTTGCGGCTGGCAACAATCCTGCTTAATTTCCATGCCATCCTAACAGCGAATCTACTAGAAGGAGAGTCTGTCCAAGCGCAGACGTTAGGCCCCGACGTTGTGCAGAATCTGCCGCTAGAGATGTGATCCCACACATGCCGAGGCAGAAAGGAGACAAAAGGATTTTGGGCCAGGAGGCCCTCTGGACCCAGGATGGTTCTAACAAGGAGTTAATGAAGTACCTATGGGATGATGTGGGTGGCCAGCTCCTGAAGAGGCCCCAGAATAGTCCAGTAGGATGTCCAGAAGTTCAGGTCACCCTGACCAATCATCCACCTCAAATGGCTATCGACAAGCGGCAAAACGGCCCTAACTATCTTCCAGAACGAGGATGAGGGGAGGTTAGGGGAGGAAGTTGCAGACGACTGCGACAAAAGGTGGGCTGGATACTTGGAGGGGAAGAGGGAAACCCATAAACTCGCAGAGGAAGTGGAGCGGACTGACCAGGTGAATTTTATGATGAAACTATGCATGATCTCTTTGAGCTTCTTGCAGCTAATACCGCCCTTTGATTTCGGTAGGGAAAGACATTTTCAGCTGCACTAATGGAGCTTCTTAAGGCCGTCAACCTAGCCTTAGAAGAAGTCTGAGAAGAGTTTCTCTAGAGTCACAAGAATAGTTGTAGGGACATAGGTGGATGTCAGGGTGTGGATCGGGATGCTAGATGTCACGCCCCAAACTCGGAAACCAGGCTCACAAAATTCCCGATCGCCGAATCCGGTGCTGACAGCCTCCGTAGAACCTCATTCTCGACTCCCAGCGCCCATTCACTAAGTTCCGTTCCTGGGATACTACGAGGAGGATTTTCAACATCAGTTTGATTCGTAATAAGCATAACCAAAGGCATAACCCACAAACAACAACCAAAAACTCCATCACATTTCTACTATGATCAAAAACTTTAAAATTACAATGAGCATAAAGGGAAATACAATGATAATAAACAAAAAAGCTCCAAGATGATCTGCAAAGCGCTCATGCCTCAGCGCTACTGTGCTCCAACGTCACCTGCAGGCAACGGTCGTGCATAAGCTTATGGAAAGCTTAGACGGCGGTGAAAGTGTGTGCGCAAGGTAGTAGTTATGCAATATTAGAGTAATGCGGAACATGCTGATAAATCCAAGAATATCATTAGCCGTACCAAGGCTATGCGATGCAAGGTATGAATGATATCGGCCATACCAAGGCCATGAGATGCGAGATGCAAGTTCAAGCATACGAATCCTCATCTAAGTCCACATATCAATACAACTCAACTCTGGAATATCACCGGGGTCAGTACACTCTAAGTCAGGTTGTCGCCCCATCGCGCGCAAGAAGGCGAATGGAAAAAGCCTCACTTATCCGCCTACCAATATCGGGCTCAGCTCGTCAATAGCGGACCCATTCCTCGAGCTGGTCAAACTCAGCCTAGCTTTGTCCCCTCCACTCGGCCGGGTAAGGCCGCACCCCCTTCCAACTGACCACGACACAGTGGAAAGCGCGACCGTCTGGTAATCGGCACTGGGCGCTCATGCACCCACTCAGTTTAAACGCTTGAGCAACCTCTTAGTACCATAAGGGTTTAGGGACTTTCACCCAGGGATATCTATAGCACCCCATGTAGAACAAGATTTTCAATATCCAATCCTGCCAACCACGATATGTCTGTGGAGGCTACGACCCTGATGTCGCTAGGGCGTACAATAACCATATCACATAATGCGAATGCATAAATCACACCATCCAGTTATACAACAATCCTGCGCATATTGTGCGCTCATGTAGGGCAACACCGCCTATCCGGGAGCCCCTAAACAATCTGCCCGATGGCATATGCTATGATCAGTCACTTCTCATATCAAGCATACATACGATGCGTATGATCATAAATCATGGAACTATACTAAACATGTTATATGGTGATGGACGCTGTTCATAATGAAGATGGGCCTAGATGGCCTACAAGTATGGGCCTAATAACGGGCCCTAAGGAGAATTATAATGCGGACATTTAACCAACATTATTCTTACAATGTGGAGTTAAACCAACATTGCTCCCAAGGTACGACCGTCATAAACATCATTACACAAACAATGGTAGAGTCACACATTGTAATGGACTTGTGTACATCCAATTGGATCTCGACCCATAAGCCTCAGATACAACAAATGGGCCGCATAACATGGGCCTTATGTATATCAGGTGGGCCTCAATGGATGGGTCATGACTACATCAAGATGGGCCTCATACATATCAAGGTGGGCCTCAACAATGGGCCTCGTATATCACATTTGTCTAACCAACTGGGCCCCAAGTACATCGTATCGGGCCTAGTCAAATGGGTCGAATCAATGGGCCGATTTAAATGGTCGAGTCAAATGGGCCAAAGGTATATCAATTCGGGCCCACCCTTATGTGTTTGAGATCTGACCTATTCACAAGTTAACATAGAGATAAATGAAGCGGAAACAATATGGAAACTACGATGGGCCATAGAAGTTTTGAACGGTAGATGTCATGGTTCATTATTGAAATGGTGGGGTCCACTTGAACTTTAGATTTGACCCATTCTTTTGCCCGTGCCGTAGAGTAATCTCACAAATTGTTGAACGGTATGGATATAACACATGCATCATGGTGGGTCCCATAGATAGACAGCATGGATATGGAATAGGTGGGACTCATGGAACTTGCGGCTGTGTGCAGCAACAGGTTCACACGCCACAAGGCAGCTACTGCTGCTGTACATGCAGCCAATGCTGCTTAGAGAACCACAGAGGTGGGTCCCACGTAGGGCCCACTCTAATGGATATATATATATAATATTAATATATGTATTACAGATACACTGCTGTTGTGCAGCTTTTAAGGCATTTAAAAGAGGGTACCACGTAGGGCCCACCCTCATCACATATATAAGATATTATAATATAATATAATATAATATGATATAACATAATATATTATATTACACATACATCATGGTAGCCCACATGTGGGGTGGGCCCCACCGTCCAAAGATGGTGGACGGCTGGATGAAATACGCACATTGTAGTGGGGCCCATCGGAATGGATGGACGACGTGGGCGGGTCCCATGGACCCCACCGTCGGTCCACACCCCACGTCAGTCCACACATGTCTGTGCACACTCCATGTTAGCCACCACCACAGGGATCGATACCAGACCTCCGGTGTTGAAAAGAGGTATCTTTCACACAGTCTACCGCGTTAGCTATGGGGCCCACCGTTGAAACGAGGTACCTCCACTCAGTCTGTCAGTGAGCTATAGATTTGGGGGGAGGGCCCCACCTGGACGTGGCCCCACCGTTGGAGGTAGTGGATGGTTTAGATGAAACACACATCAAGGTGTGGCCCACTAAATGGGTGATGGACGGTGATGGGTCCTATGGACCCCATCGTCACTCACATCACTGTTAGCCACCCCCTGTCAGTCCGCATTAGGGACAGATGCCAAGACCTCAGCGTGAAATGAGGTATCTTTCACTCGGTCTGCCAGTGAGCTATGGATTTGGGTGTGTAAGTGGGCCCCACACGGACATGGTCCACCGTCCAGAACGGTGGACGGTTTGGATAAAGCACATGCATCATGGTGTGGCTCATTTGGAAGGGTGGAGGACGGGGTAGTTCCCATGGACTCCATCGTTAGCTGACCCTCTGTCAGTACACCCACTGCGGTTCACACTCCACTGTTACGCACATCTAGTGTCCAGGACGCTGGACGGTGTGGATATAACACACGTCTCATGGTGGGTCCCACATGGACGTCGCCCACCTGATTTTGGATAAGCATGATATTTGCGTTTTGCCCATGGCGTGCACCAACCATGAAAACAGTGGGGTCCACATCAATGGATGGTGTGGATCATGCATCAAGTGGGCCATAAGCCATCATACAAAAAAAAACAATGGAGAGAGAGAGAGAGGGTGGAGGGGCCCGCCACTATGGGCCCCTCTTTGATACCAAGCATACATCAAGGTAGGTCCCACGACAAGTGGGCCCTTAAATCACAAAATAAAATAAATAAGTGGAGATCCAAGATCACCCACCAGCTTCTTCTTGCACCCTAGGCTTCCTTAGCTCCTTAGCTTCGATTCCAATGGAGGAGATGGAGTTTGGATGGTTGAGATGGAGGATGAGGGGGGTATGAAGTGGGCCACAAACAAAGCTCTCTTGGAGGTAGAAATGGCTTGGACGTGTGATGCTTGGTTGCTTGGAATGAGTTGAAGAAAAATGGGAGAGAGGGTTGTAAAGAGAGAGGGATGGGTGATGGATGTGATGGTGATGGGTGTGTAAGAGCTTTTTGACTTTAGGGATAAATGTTGTAAGAAAAGCATGGGTTTGTAAGAAACTTTTTGACTTTGGGGATTGCTTAGGGATGGGTGAGAGGTGATGTGTACTTGATATGTACTTGACATGATGGGATTGATTGATTGAGGTGACATCTCATAGAGATTTTCTCAAAATTCGCACGCGCGGCGTTTTCCTCGCACCGAGCGCTGGCCCGCAACTCCTGGCCAGAGTATCGAATCGGCGCGCGAGTCGCAGCATCGAAACTGCGGCGACAGCGCGGTCGCTAGGATACAAGTCTTGAGTTGAGTCGACTCGGGTTGACGGCATGTGAATCAAAGTCATGCGCAAATACCGGTTAAGAGTCGAAGGTTGCCGGAATTCGACCGGGAAGACCGCGGAAGTCTACGGAATGGTACGGTCTAGGATACAGGATTTACACTAGAAAGCACATGATTGGTAAGAGGAAGTCTGCCTGCCTGGGACAAGACCTTGGCCGACCACCCTTGAAGGCGTTGCTAAATCCTTGCCATGAGAGGTTGGAAGAAAGCTGACTTGGAACGACCAGAGAAGATGGGCACCCCCAAATAAATCAATGGGCTGCAGAAAGAGTGGATTCCAATGAGCCTTTCCATTCTCCTGATTTTGTGGCTGGGGAGGTTTGGAGGAACAATGAGCGTACTCTTAGGCTTGTTGAATTTTTGACACGAACATCTCTTAAACGTCTTCATAAAGTTGTTTGCTGCCTTGAGGGAACTACTAGACCCGTTTAAGAATACCATCATGTCATTGGAAAAAAGCAGGTGAGAAATAAGAGGACAACCTCTCTTCAGGCAGAAAGGTTGGCAGATTCCACTTTACATCTGATGCCTGAGACCCCTGCTAAAAGCTTCAGCAAGAAGGATGAAGAGACTAGGGGATAGGGGGTCACCCCTGGCGAAGGCCCCTAGATGATTTGAAGGAATCACAGCTGTCCCCGTTAACCAAGACCAAGAACCAGCAGTTGTTCCAATATCTCTTAACTAATTGGATCCACAGACAGTTAAAGCTGAACCGACCTAACACCTCATTAAAAAGCTCCATTCAACTCTATCATATGCTTTCTCCAGGTCCAATTTTAAGATGATGTATGCCCCTCTGACCTTCCTACCCAAGTCTCAAAAAATCTCTTAGAGGAGGGCGATGTTCTCGGATATGGAACGGCCTTTGATGAATGCGCCCTGTTCAGGGGAGATCAGCTTGGGCAGTGGCAGGTTCAGCCTGTTAGCAATAATTTTGGAGACAATTTTGTATATAACATTACACAAGCAGATTGGACGAAAATCAGAAAATTTAGTTGGACATCTGCCTTCTGGAATGAGGCAGATGAGGAAGCTGGTTAAGGCTCTTTGCATAACGTGTCCTCTCTCATGTATTTATTAACATTAATTATTTTCCAGCGTGAAGATTGGTCTGACATTAGGTATGGTACAACCTATTGGGCTTGAAAGCGCCTGGCGTGCGAACACACATACGGAAAATGGACTATAAAGTCGACATCATGGGAAGCTTCCCATCAGGTTGAGCTATGTGAACCCCACCGTGGTCTATGTTGAACATCCACCCCATCGATCAAATGGACCCTTCTGTGGTGGGCCACAAGCCTAAAATTCAAGCCGATCCATGACTTAGGTGGGCCACATTACAAACAAAAATTGAAAGTGGATACTCACCCATTAAAACCTTCATTATTGTTTATAGGGTAACTGAGATGCGATTCACACATACAGCCTTTCCATTGTGTGTCCCACTTGGATGGAGGGTAACACCAAGTTTCAGCTGCATCCAAAACCCAGGTTAGCCCCACCAAGTGCTTTTCCATGTTTTAGGCGTAATTTCACACCGTTTCAAATGGTACAACCCACTTGAGCTCTGGATGCAGCTGATTTTTGAAATATCCCATAACCTAGAGAGGACCCATCAAATGGACAGATCTAGATGTCCATCACATATCACGGTAGGGCCCACAAAGCTCAACCTCCCATGAGATTGATCTCAGTACCATTTTCCTCCCTCTCTCTGGGTGGGTGTGCGTGTGTATATTCCTTTTAGAGAAAGGTGTGAGCACACCACCAAAATTTATTAATATGGAAGAAAAATTCTACTACCACAGAAAAACTGCACACCATTGGAAAGGTAATTTCCTTTAATATATTTAATTAAAGATAAGAAGAGAGCCGTCTTCCATTTACCCGTGTGGTTTCTCGAAGCCTTTACTACGTGCTGCCCGGAAGTCACAAACACACGTTGTGGGCACTGCAGTGCTCAACTCCACTTCTTTAAAATAAATTTAAAGTACTTTTAGTATATTTCCATAGTCTACACCCAACCGCACTCCCCTTTTGTTTTTTCAAGGAAGGTGAGTTATTTCATACTTTGGAGAGTATATTAATGGGTACTTTGGCACCTAAAAACTGTACATGCAGCATGTACTAATTCACTAATTCAATTAACTAAATAAAATGTGAAATCTACCTTTTTTAAGTCACAGTCCTAAAATCAGATTGTTTGAAGAATCCTATGAACAGTGGACACTTATTTGTTGAAATAAGATAATTAGATAATTAAATTTCATTTTTGACCATTAAATAAATGTCTACAATCTGATAGTCAGATAATTGAATAAGTGTTACTTGTAAACCTTGATGTATCAAAACTGGGAGCTATAAGTTGAACTATTTAATTTGAATATTTGAATTGCTTCTATGCTAAGGTGTATCATCCATCACACTCCACCCGAGTATAAAACTTCGTCTTTTTCAAGAACAGCGCTGGAAGGCATTACGGATTCCAATCGACTATCCAAAACCATGCACCGTCAAGCTACCCGCGTCAACCACGGGAGCTTTTTGAGTGAAAAGCCAGGTCAATTCTAATTTAAAAGCCGCCAGGCTTTAGGTGAAACAGAATAAAGCGATTAGGGTTATGACTCGCCTTTCACACGTGAAGCAACTACGCACACTTGTGCAATATCCAAGCCGCTAATCACATCGCCCCAACTACTTAGATTACTCTTCTTAAAAGCCGGGCCAGTCTGCCAATCAGTTTGGCCGTACATATACAAAATATACGTAGTATTAAGAGGACTTGACCAACAGTCAAACTTGAAAGTACGTGCAGCTCATTTGTGGTGATGCAACGTAGGAGGGGATTTGATTGGGGCACTTGCCGAAGGAAGCGGATTGGCTGATGTACCACGTGTCGTACGAACGGTTCAAAGGAGATCAAAGTTACATGGGCCTTAAAATGATGTATTTAACATATCTGTACGGTTCATGCATTTGGCCAGATCATTTTAGATCTTCATACCAAAAATGAGTAACTTCCAAGGTTCAAGTATACTACACCACAAATAGCAGTGGGACAACGATTCTCACCGTTAAAATATTTGTAGGGCTGACCGTGACGTTTACTTTCTATCCAATCTATTCGCAAGGTCACACATACCTGGATGAATATATATATATATATATATATATCATATTGATCCAAAATTTCTGCAACTCCCAAAAGGGTTTCAATGGCAGGCGTTCAATCCTCTACTGCTTTTTACAGTGTTGTCCACTTGATTTTTGGATCTGTCTTATTTTTCAGGTCAAGGCTGAGGACGGACTCACCAAGTAGACAGATGGTTTGGATATAACTCCTTCCTCATGATGGGACCAACAGAATTGGTGAGGTCAACACACAGCTAGGTAGCCGGTGTGTGGTACGCCAGCACTTCCCTTCCGTAAAGAAGTTGGAAAGTTGTTATTAGGTTTGAAAGTTGTTAGCTGAATAGATCCTCTGTACAGTCACATCAATACAATATCCTAGAAACCCCGCCCTAATTCCGACAATGGATTTGATACCCTTTGTTCGAGTGGTGGGGAAAAATGACACTTGGTATATTCTTGAATCATTCCGCATTCCGACGATAGATTTGATACCCTTTGTTCGAGTGGTGGGGACACATGACACTTGGTATATTCTTGAATCATTCCGCGTCCCTGTGAATCTCGGTGTAGTCATTTGTATTGTTGATGCATCGAATGTGTAAACATCAGGATATGTGGATGCTATTGATACACCGTCCGATGTCATCAATTAGAATCCGTTGCCTTCGAAGGATGCCAGATGCCATCGAAAAAAATTGAAAATTTCATGTTTTATTATGGAAATATTTTGGTGTTTTTCCAATGCTATTAACGGTCTCTCTACAGCACAAAGTCCAATCAAAGGTGTCATTAAACATGCGCACCAAATAACATAAGTGTAGGATTTGTTCCGAATTTATATTATGATTCTCATAAAGGATATACATGTGGGTGTAATAAGGAATAGAGAGTCTCAAAGCTTTTTAATTTGTTCAAAATGATTTCAAGGGCTCGTAAAGGTGATTCGAAGCTTGTTTGAATCGGGTAATATCTATTTCTTGTAATTTTCTGCTTTCATAGTGTATTATTATAACTTTTTGCTTTATTTTTTTCCCGCAAGGGTTTTTTCCACATAAAATTCAGATTATTTGTATTTGAAATTGATTGTGCGATTGGAGAATTTTGCTTGATTCATCTCTGTGTGCTTCTGCAGTTCTCCAACAAATGTTATCAAAGATTAATATTGTGAAGCATAATGAATCTGAAAGCATAGTATTAATAACCTGTAATCCAAAAGTCAATGTTAAAAAATGTTCATGAAAAAATATTTTTAAACTTTGGAAGGTTAAGATGACTAGCTCCTAGTTCAACAAAGATTGGATAATCCTCTCCTTGAAAAGCGACTAAAATAGATAACAAATGATGATTGAAACAAAATGAATAAGAAAGTTAAAACATTTATCTAATTGTGTCTAACGGATGAAGTCCTCTGCAATGTTATAAGAGAGAAAACTGCAACAAGTACATGGGTGAGATTAGATGACATATATACGAAAAAATCTCTTGAAAATCATTCTTTTTTCAAAAGGAGAGATTATATTTCAAGAATAGACCTTTATAACTCATTTGGGCCCGAGCCAAATGAAAAAATGCTCTAGCGACGGCTTATCGTAAGGGGAAAACCAAAAAAAGACTATATACTAGGACAGTGCCCTGATAGAGGGGTGACTCGGATGGCACCAAGACCCACCTTATCAAGGAAAATCGAACCTTGTATCTTAGAGGGGAGGTCAGAAACGTGACAAGTCAGGAGGGAATATTGGAGCTCAGACCCCAAACGGGCCATGTCATCCACAGGGTTGTTCCCCTCCCTGAGGGCATGGTTGAATGAGAAGGACCCTGGCTGCCCTCAGCCTACCTATCCTCATGAGGCAGTATTCCCAATGCCAAGTGGACTCCAACGAGCCATTGAGGAGAGCCACCACAATCCTAAAATCGGATTCAACCTCGACCTTGCTAAAGCCTAACTCCAAACAGTGTGCTAGACCGTTGTACATTGCCCTGAGCTCTGCTCCGGTATTTGACCCGATGTCATAACCCACCAAGAATGCAAAACAAAACTCCTCGTTGTCACGCCTGCAAATGTAACCTCCACTCTTAAAAATCGCTTGTACTTGAAGCTTCAGTTGTTCAATCTGAAGATGGCAGAGGGAGATAATATTAAGGCCCATATTAGTAACTTTTACAAGTTAATTTGTAAATTGTTGTATACGGAGAAAACGATGAAAGATGAGGATCAGGCATGTATCCTTTTGAATTCTCTCCTAGCTTTGTATAAGTCATTTAAGGACTCATTGTATAGTGGTAGAACGACCATTAGCATTAATACATCATTTCATCCCTTCACTTAAAGGTGATGAGAAAGAAAAGCAATGATGTAGGTGCTTCTACAGATGCACTGATTATGAGGGGGATAGTAGATCTTCACGTTCTATGTCCGAATCCAAGGGAAAGAGCAAAGGCAAGTTGAAGTGCTGTAATTGTGGGATGTCCGGGCACATGAAGAAGGATTTCACAAATCCTAAGGCAAGAAAAGAGAATTCAGAAAATTCTTCCAGGGAGGCCAACATAGTAGAATCTAGTGATGATATGAACGGTAGTGACGTGCTGACCGCATTAAGATCCGTCTACTTCAATGAAGAATGAATCATGAATACAGGAGCTTCGTATCACATGACCTCTCATCGGAGTTAGTTTCTCAGTTACAGTGAGCGTGATGGTGGCCAGGTCTTTATGGGCAATGATAATGTCTGTAAAGTAGTTGGTATTATATCAGTGTACATCAAGATGTTTGATGACGTGTAGCGCATTTTAACCGAGGTAAGACATGTTCTTAATTTAAGGAAGAATGTGATATCTCTGGGACCACTTGAGGCGCTTGGGTGCAGATTCACTGGCTTTGATCGTATCCTTACAGTTTCAAAAGGGACACTTGTAGTCATGAAGGCACAGTGAAACAGAAATATTAATTTACAGGTTGATGGGGAGCACTTCATCAGGTGGAGCTGCAACTTCTGTAGTAGATTCTATATTGGTACATATGTGGCATGCACGCTTGGGCCACATGAGTGAGCGGGGCATGAAAGAACTTTTTAACCATTGTTTAATTCCAGTTTTTAAAAGTATTAATTTTAATATATGCGAGTATTATATATATGGTAAACATTCAAGGTTATCTTTTAAATCTAGTAAACATGTATGTAAGGGTGTTATTGATTATGTGCATTTTGATGTATGGGGGCCATTGCCGTGGTATCTAGTAGAGGGTCGTCATTATTTGTCACATTCATTGACAATTATTTTAGAAATGTGTGGGTTTATTTTATGAAAAATAAACATAATGTTTTTACCAACTTCAAGCAGTGGAAGATGATGGTAGAAAAATCGACAATGAAAAATGAAGATATTCAGGACAGATAACAGTGAAGAAATCACTTCTGGAGAATTCAATAAGTATTACAAAGATGAAAGAATCGTGAGGCACAACACAGTGTACCACACACTAGAGCAAAATGGTGTGATTGAGCGGATGAATCAGACTCTCTCAGAGAGGGCCCAACGTATGATTAGTAATGTTGGGTTGGGTTACGAATTATAGACTGAGGTCGTTAAAACGGCTTGTTACTTGGCGAGTCGATCCCCTTCTACAACCATTTAATGTAAATTTTCAGATAAAGTGTGGAGTGGTTAGCAGGTAGACTATTCGAGATTGCGAGTATTTGGTGGCGATGCTTACTCTCATGTACTATCAGTTGAGAGAGATAAGCTAGACCAAATGGCTAAAAAGTACATCTTCGTCAGTTATAATGGTGGTGTGTAGGGGTACAAGTTATATGACCGGCTCACACGAAAAGTCATCCTTAGTTGTGATGTCAAATTCAACGAAGGATCCTTGTTCCGTAAGGACGAGTACAAGGAACCGTAAAAGTTGGTTGTAAACATTCAGCTAGATAGAGATGAGATACATGCAAATATAGAGACTTAAACAGAGGTACAGGAGTAGATGGAGCAACCACCTATGAGAAGGAACCCACCAAGGGATCACAGGTTACCGGAAAAATATATGTAAGACTCAAATGTCGCATTTACCCTCATTACAGATGATGGGGATCTGTATACTCTTCAAGATACTCTTGATGAACTGAATGCTAAAAAATGAAAAGTAACAATGGATGATGGGATGGACTCCTTATACAAAAAGAAACGTGGGAGATGGTTGAGCTTCTAGTCAGCCAAAAAGCAATAGGGTGCAAGTGGATCTTCAAGAAAAAATATGATAGGTATAAGAAAAGGTTGGTAGCGAAGGGATATACTTAGAGAGAAGGTATCGACGTCATTAAAATATTCACGCTGGTTGTGAAGTAAGTATCTATCAAATTTGTGTTAGCACTGGTTGCCCAATGCGGTCTCGAGCTGAAATAGATAGATGTGAATATTGCCTTCTTAAATGGGGATTTGAAGAGTAGATGTACATGAAGTAAGCAGAAGGTTACGAAATACAATGGGCAAAAAATAAGGTTTGCAGGTTAAAGATGTCATTGTACAGCCTAAAATAATCACCTAGGCAGTGGTATAAAAAGTTTGATTCTTTCATGATGAGTAAAAGGTTTACCAATAGTGGATATGATCATTGAGTATATTACAAGACACTAAGTAATGAGAAATTCATTATCTTAATTTTGTACGTCGATGACATGCTTATCGTTAGTCATAGCATGTTTGAGATCGACTTACCGAAGACTCGATTATCAGGGACAAACGGCATTGACATACATAGAGACAGGAAGAGGCGCGGGCTTTAGTTATCTCGGGCGGAATACATTGAGAATGTATTGATTAAGTATGTGATGAAAAAGGCACAACCGATCAATGTACCCCACGCGGCTCACTTCAACTTTCCTTCTGAATAATGTCCTAAAACAGATGAAGAAAAGCATGTTATGTCTTATGTGCCTTTTTTAAGTGCGATTGTAGCTTGATGTATGCCATGGTCTGTACTAGACAGAATATTTCACATGCAGTGGGTGTTGTTAACTGAAACATGTTTAACCCTAGCAAGCAACATTGGGAAGCAGTGAAATGGCTACTTTGATACATTCGAGGTACGCAGGACTACCTCTTATCTTTTGAGAAATCAGGGGCCAAGTTAGTAGGCTATGTGAATTCTAACTATAGGGACAGTGTGGACAATAGAAGGTCGACTTCCGATTACTTGTTTGCGTTAGTAGGTGGAGCGATCAGATAAATATCGAAGCTTCAGTTTGTGGTACCTCTTTCCACAACCAAAGTTGAGTATATGACAGTATAGAAACATTCAAGGAAGGTGTTTGATTGAGAAGGATGATAAATTAGTCAGGGCTTCAGTAGGAGGACGTGTTAATTAATTCTCACAGCGAAAGCACAATTAATTTGGCTAAAAATTCTATTTATCACACACGTACTAAATATATTAACTTGTGTCACCATTTTATCTGACAGATACTTGAGGAAGGAGGCATGAATTTAGAGAAAATTCACACGAGCGTGAATATAACTAACATACTCACTAAGGTTGTTTCCATAGAGAAGTTTAAGTTCTGTGTAACTTCTCTGAGCTTGGCCAAGGCGTAAAAAGAAGACAGTGTGCATGAGAAGCAATGATGGAGCTATGATACAAGATATAATTTGAGATGATGAAAAGGAGCTATGAAGAATGAAGATTAAAGACATGGTGGAGATTGTTATTGATGTCTCAAATCTGTAAACAACAGGGTCTATTGATGCCATTGACAAACCATTCGATGCCATTAACAGACCATTTGATGTCATCGAACAGAGTTCGATGCCATCGAAGGATGCTCGATGCCATTAAAAAAATTTGAAAAATACATGTTTAATTGCTGGAGCATTTCAATGTTTTCTCGATGCCATCGACAGTCTGTCAATGCCATCGAAGTCCCGTCGAAGGTGCTATCAAGCATGCACACAAAATAACGTGAGTGCTGATTTTGTTCTCGATTTTGATTGTGATTCTTATAATGGCTCTATATATATATATATATATATATATATATATATATATATATATATATATATGGGATTAAATGGGAATAGAGAGTGTAAGTGTTATGGTTTTATGCTCCTTTGGTTGTCAAATTTTGTGATGCTAAAACATCAATATATGTCTTATGTAATCTATGTCTTATGTAGCTCATTGGTATATATGATCAAGACATTGCATTTGGGTTCAAGACATTGCATCACCTCTCTAAACACGCTGCTTCAAGCCAAGAATGAAGATTTACTTCGAACCATTTCAAGAAATGCACGTAAAAGGTACAACGAAATAAGTGATCTTGTTCAAAGACTCAAGTTCGTGTACAACTCGAAATAAAGTGTAATTCAAACTCTAGAAGATCTCAAGTTCATTGCTACATCAAGTATAGAGATCTCAAACTTCACAATCTTCAAAGGTCAACTATCATATGAAGAAAATGAAGTCCCAATGTTCATATCTCACTTTCAAGGTATGATTGACCTTAGATTGACCTTAGGGTAGGTCATTTTGTATACATAATTCAAATTGAATTACTTTGCACGTATTTAGGCTGTTCTAAGACTAGTCCTGAATCCTATTCGATTAGTCCTAGCACTGCCTCGACTAGTCCAAGAAATTCCATGACCAGTCCTAAGGTTGTTGCAATTTTTCAAAATTTTTTGTTCATCCACAACTAGTCCTGGACTCTGTTCGACCGGTCGTGTGAACAGTGCCAACTCATCCTACGATTAGTCCTGGATCTACGACTCAAACTACAACAACTAAATCTAGTGCCTCACGACCAGTTGTGGGGTGGTTACGACCAGTCGTGGAGGGATCACGACCGGTCGTAGACTGCCTTTGACCAGTCGTGGAATGGTCTGATCCGATCGCGCTCAAAATTTCAAAATGTTGTTAGTTCTACGACCAGTCGTAGTGTCCACAGGACCAGTCGTAGATGCGATTTCTGAAACTATAAATAGAACATGAATTTCAGAGTTTGATAACTCAATTCAAGTAAATTCAAGGCATCACTCTAAGATAAGCTTGTGTTCATTTTTAAGCTAATTTATGCATATTTAATATTCTCTTTTGTTAGCTTTATTGATTTGATTTTGTTTCTATATTCTAATCTAAATTGAAAAGAGAAATTGCTGTGTTCTTTCTTCTTGGAATTAAAATCAAATAGAGCTAGCCCTAATTGGATTTAATTTAAAATCAATTAGAACTTAGAACCATTTCAAAGTGAGTATTGGACATTGAACTTCTACATTCAAATTTTTATTCCGATTGGTTCTACGAGGCTGCTATAAAAGGAGAAATCCAGGTATTTTACATTTGTGTAAATCTTTTATTGCATTGGTTTCTTTTGAGATTGAGTCAAAAAAATCTCATTGTGTTGGTTATCTGAGGAGAGCCAGAAAATTCAGAAGTGGGGTTTTTAGAATTGTGTAAACCCATCTGAAAGACACAATTGTGAAGGTTTTAGGTGAACCTGAGAAACCTATTTTCATAGTGAACGCTGATATCCCCTGTGTGAGGATATTAGGAGTGGAGTAGCAAGCTGTGTGGCTGTTGTTTAACAGTTGATAAATACACAGGCGAACCACTATAACTCTTTGTGTTTTATGGATGTGTGATTTATTTTTCCTATCTTTTATCATTCAAGTTTGTGGGATGTATGTGTGGATGTGAATGTTATAATATTTACATTTCAAGCATTGTGGGAAATGTTGTAATAGTTTAGAATTTCATTTCTTATTATTTCCTTTATTTTCTTTCATTTTGAGTTTTTGATATTCAAATTGTTCTAGTAAGGTTGTCTTGCCATAAACCCTTGGTTTTTATGGTGCAAGGTTGTCCTTAGAACAACATTGGTATTAACCTCTCTATTCTAGTATTTGAAGGTTGCTTTACATTTTCATATTGTGATTGGTTTAAAGTGCTATCTTTACTTTATTCATTTTAATTCTGCTGTTAAAGTTTTAATTTGGCATAGTCCTATTCACCCCCCCCCCCCCCCCCCCCCCCCCTCTCTAGGACGTATAGCTAGGCCTTTTCAAGTGGTATCAGAGCCTAATAACTCATTTTAATTGTTATATGTTTGGATTTAATTCTTGAGCTAATCGATATAAGCTATTTATAAAATGTCAAATTTTAATAGTCATTCAGTCACTAGGCCTCCACCATTTGATGGCTCCAATTATGCCTATTGGAAAGCCAGGTTGAGGATTTTCCTTAAATCCATGGATGAGAGTGTGTGGTAAGCCACAGTGACAAAATGGACCCCTCCTACCACTGAAGTGACTGGAATCGATGGTTCAAAATCAATGAGAGTAACACCTTATTTCTCTTGGACCACTCTTCAGAAAAATGAGAGTAGTGCCAATGCAAAAGCACTAAATGTAATCACTTGTGCACTATCACTGGATGAATTCAAAAGAATTATATCCTGTGATACTGCAAAGTACGCTTGAGATATTTTAGAAATGACACACGAAGGAACATCAATTGTCAAGAAATCTAAAGTCCAACTCCTCACAAGCAAATTTGAGGAAATACATATGGAGGAAAATGAAATATTCATGGACTTTTATACAAGATTAAATGACATTGTGAACTCTATGTGGGGTCTTGGCAATAAAATCCTAAAAAGTAAAGTGTGTGCAAAGATATTACGCTCACTTTCTGAACAGTTCAATTCTAAGGTAACCACGATCCAGGAACTTCATGATACAGACAATATGAGGGTAAAAGAACTAGTTCGGTCTTTACAAACCTATGAATTAAATTTTAAAGCTCCTAAATCTATTGCCCTTAAATCTTCTAAATGTATTTCTCAAGAAAATTCTAATTGTGAAAATTCTGAAGATGATATGGCTCTTTTAGAGAAAAAGTTTTATAAGATTTTCAAAAGTAAAAAGAAGGTTGATTTTCAAAAATCAAATGATAAGAAAAGATTTAAATTTAAATCTAAAACTTGAAAATCTTTAAAAGATAGTTAATGTTACAATTGCCAAGAATATGGGTATTTAACAAACAAGTGTCCTAAAAAGGACAAACCTAAAAAGAAATGAATGTTGGCTACTTGGGATGAATCTTCTGGCACTGAAGCCTCTTTTGAATCAGAAGATTCTGAAACCAAGTCGGGCAAAGAAGTCAAAGCCCTTATGACTATAGCCAAGTTCTAGTGAAGAAAATCTGAATAGTGATCATGAAAATGAAGAAGATCTTCAAGATGCTTACAATGCCCTATACAAGGAAAGTTGTAAAATTGCCGTAAAACTAAAACTTCTAAAAGAAAGGTTTTCAAAACTTAAAAGAAAATTTTGATTCACTTGTTTTAGAAAAATCTCATATTTCAAATTGTTTTGAAAAATCAAAATGCGATTTAAATTTCAAAACTTCCCTGATTGAAAATCTAAAATCTGAAAAATGAAAAACTAAAACTTGAAGTCTCTTCTCTTTTGAGTTTAAAGGATACATGGAGATATGCCCAAGGCGGTTAGAAAAACTTTTGTCTGGATCAAGAAAATGTGGTTACCGATCTGGTTTGGGCTACGATAAAAATGTTCCTCCTAATCATAAGAATACTTCTCCTGAGTTTGTAAAAGGAGAGTCCTTAAACTCAAAAGAGAAAATTTCTAATTAAAAGTTTTCTAAAAATACCAAAACATTTCAATCTTTTAAACTTAAAAGTAACCATATAAACTATAAAAATCAGAACGGAAACCCTTTAGTTGAAAAAATAGTTGATTTGCTTAAGGAGCTCTTAAAATCTAACTCAGTGGGTCATTCTTACAACAACTACAAAAATAAGAAGACCAAACCCAAAATAGTTATGAAATGGGTTCCTAAGGCTACTTGTTTGGTTGCTTACACGGCTTTCAAAGCTTCAATCCATTTAAAGTGCTACTTAGATAGTGGATGCTCAAGGCACATGACTGGTGATAAAGGTCTATTCACCGATCTTAAAGATATGACTGATAGTTTTGTCACATTTGGTGATGGTAGCAACTGCAGGATTATTGGCTAAGGTACGGTTCAACTTTCTAACCTCCCTTTGTTTAAAAATGTCTTATACGTTGAAGGATTAAAGCACAATCTTTTAAGCATATCTCAAATATGCGATAACAATCATAGTGTAAAATTTTCTAATCCAGGTTGTGAAATTCTAAATAATAAGGGTTCAATAATATTAACTGGTCACAGAACTTCTGAAAACTGCTATATTGTTAGTGAATCCAGCTCATCTAGTCAATCATGTTACATGGTCCATACTGATGAGACTGATTTATGGCATAAACGTCTTGAACATATACACTACCGTAATTTGTATAGACTGAGCAAAAGAGAACTAATAAGAGGTCTACCTAAATTACAAAAATTAAACAAAATATGTGGTGAATGCCAGATTGGCAAGCAATTAAGGAGCTCTCACAAGAAGGTGAACTCCAATGCCACATCAAGACCACTCGAGCTTCTCCATATGGATCTTATGGGACTTACCAGGATGGAGAGTCGAGGTGGCAAAAAATACATTTTGATAATTGTGGATGATTTTACCAGATTCACTTAGATAGCTTTCTTAAGGGATAAATCAGAAACCCTTGATGAAGTAAAAAGAGTTCTCAAACGGATTCAAACGGAAAAATGTTTTCAAGTCTGTAAGATTCGCAGTGATCATGGATTTGAATTTGAGAATATTAGTTTTGAGAAATTCTGTAGCGATCAGGGAATATCGTATGAATTCTTTGCACCCAAAACACCACAACAAAATGGTATTAAAAGAAAAAATAAAGTGCTTCAAGAAATGGCTAATGTAATGTTAAATAGTATGAAGCTTCCTAAAAATCTTTGAGCTGAAGCCGTAAATACTGCATGTTATACTATCAACTGAGTTTATACAAGTAAGTCAAATAATAAAACTGCTTATAAACTATGGTTCAATAAGAAGCCTACTATCAAATACTTTTGAGTTTTTGGCAGCAAGTGTTATATTTTACGTGACTGCGAAAATCTGAAAAAGTTTGACAATAAAAGTGATGGAGGTATCTTTTTAGGATATTCTTTAAATAGTCGCATATATCGTGTACTGAACAAAAGGACCGGTGTTATTCAAGAATCTATTAATGTGGTCATAGACGATCACTTGAATACACCTGCCCCAAGTTCAGATAATGATGAAGTTCTTTTAATTGACAAACCAGATACTTTATCAAATCAAATTAACTCTGAACTGAGGACTGTTAAAGATCATCCAACCACTCAGATTCTTAGAAACCCTTTCATTGGTGTACACACTCATAGACAACTAGAAGATATATGTAATTACGTATGTTTTACATCTCAGATTGAACCGACAAACGTAAAAGAAGCTCTTACTAACGAAAACTGAATTGTTGCGATGCAAGAAGAGCTTAACCAATTTGTGAGAAATGATGTTTGGTATCTTGTTCCTAGACCTAAAGATAAACATATTATTGAAACAAAGTGAATTTTCAAAAATAAGTCTGATGAACTTGGTAATATAATTCAAAACAAGGCTAGACTGGTTGTACAAGGGTACACTCAAATTGAGGGTATTGCTTATGATGAAACATTTGCCCAAGTAGCTCGTCTTGAGTCAATTAGACTATTTATATCCATTGCTTGCTTTAAAAAATTTAAAATTTATCAAATGGATGTGAAGAGTGCCTTCTTAAATGGTGATCTGCATGAAGAAGTATATGTTGAACAACCAATGGGTTTTGAAAATCATAAGAACACTGATCATATCTATCGCCTTAAAAAGGCTCTCTACGGCTTAAAACAAGCTCCTAGATCATGGTACGAGAAATTGACTAAGTTTTTACTAAGTCATGATTTTCAAATGGGAAGTGTAGATAAGACTCTTTTTATTAAGAAACTTAATAATCACATCTTAATAGTACAGATCTATGTTGATGATATTATTTAAGGATCTACTTGTACTATATGACTGTTGAGTTTGCAGATTTAATGAAATCTAAGTTTGAAATGAGCATGGTTGGGGAATTAAATTATTTCCTAGGGTTACAAGTAAAACAACAACCTGATGGTATTTTCATCTCTCAGACCAAATATGCTCTGAACTTAATCAAAAAGTTCAAATTTGAGAATGGTAAGAATTTTGATATTCCTATGAGTACAACTTTAAGACTCTTAAAGGACTCTACAGGTAAAAATGTAGATCCTAAATTATATCGTAGTATGATTGGCAATTTACTTTATTTAACTGCAAGTAGACTCGATATTGCTTTTAGTGTTGGTATTTGCGCTATATATCAATCTGACCCTAAAGAATCACATCTAACTGCTGTTAAGAGGATTATGCGATATGTCGCAAGTACTGCTAAATTGAGTCTCTGGTATCCATATGATACTAGTGTTCAACTAGCTGGGTACTCAGATGTTGATTGGGCTGGTAATATTGATGACAGGAAATCAACCAGTGATGGTTGTTTTTATATTGGAAATTGTTTAGTTTCTTGGTTTAGCAAGAAGCAAAGTTCTATATCGCTCTCAACTGCTGAGGCTGAATACACCGCAGCAGGAAATGCATATACTCAGCTTGTTTGGATGAAACATATGTTAAGCGATTATAGAATTGCACAGGAATCAATGATATTATATTGTGATAATTTCAGTGCTATAAAAATTTTAAAAAATTCAATCCAGCATTCACGTACCAAGCACATTGACATTAGGTATCATTACATTTGTGAATTAGTGGAAGAAAAGCTGATATCTTTGGAATACATTTCTACTGAGACTTAACTTGCTGATATTTTCACTAAACCGCTCGACAAAGCAGGTTTAATAAATTAAAATTTGATCTTAGTATGTGCATACTAAATTGATTATCCATGCATTTTTGTGTCATAGTGTATATATATTTGATAATTTATTGATTTAAATTTTAAATTTTTATGAGAAATGCATGTTTTTAATGGTACATGACCAGTCGTAGACGTGCTTGACCAGTCGTGGCACGACCGGTCGAGGATGACCCACGACTAGTTGTGTAGCGCGCTGACTCTTTTAAAATTTGGAGAAAACTTCATCTTCCTTATTTTCTATTTCCTCTCCAACGAGCCAACGCCTGACCGGTCGTACCCACCTTCCTAGATCTTCAAGGTTAGCGCGTCTTTTGCATTTTTCTTGTAGATTCTAGTCAATATTACTTCATTTTCACTCTTGGAGTAATTTATTTTGTCATTCATTGCAATTTTGGGGTTCTATCTTGAAAATTTTGATCTATTAAAACCCCACTCCATATATTGCAAATGGATGCTAGAGGAAAAAAGAAAACTTTCCGTGGTCCATCATCTTCTAGATCAACTCCTATCACTCGGCGCCATCTTCGGTCACCCGAAGATGATCCTTCATATGCGTGGGATTTGCATATGCACAATGTCATTGTTGAACGTCTTGTTGATCTCGACTACATTGGTCCTTTTGGTATCCTACCTCTTCTTCAAGCTCTAGGATGGGCTAACATCATACATTGGGGTGGGCCTGCATACCAATTTATTACTCAGTCTATGTTTGCATGTATTTCTGATTTTTCGACTGAGAATTTATTGTTTAAGATTGCTACTAGAGAAGGTCCATTTGATGTAGATCTTCATCTGATATCTGACTTTATGGATATACCTATCAATGACAAGGGTATTCCTATTCATACTCTAGCTGAGAAACCCTCAGAATCAGAAAAACACATGCTCACTAGAGATCTATGTAATATGGATGTGCAATGGACTCATAAAGGGAATGTGCTCCCCTCAAAGTACTAGTTACCCAGATATAGGGTTCTCCACAGAATCTTTATTTCAAATTTGTATCCGGGTTCTGGTAATAAAACAGAGCTGACTGCCTTTATGGTTTGAGTTTTGCATTCTGTCATTTCTGGTACTAAAGTTTATCTTCCTTCCTTAATATGTCATTCTATCATTCAGTTTTGTCTCCATCCAGGTCATAGTGATATTCCGTTTGCCTATCTTATGACTGTTTTATCCACTCACATGCTAGTTGCTATGCCTGTTGGAGAGGCTCCTATCTATCATCTTATTTATAATAATTCGAATATTAACAAAATGAAATTGGAATTGGCTCCTAGCCAAGTGGATGTGGGTGGTGGTGGAGCTGAAGCAGGGAATGAAGAAGAAGCTGGTGATCTTCCTCCTGATTATATAAATATGGATGATATTTTTGATTAAATTGATTCTGATTCTGCTAATGATCCTGACTATGAGTCATCTGATTTTGATGCTTGTCTTTGTGCTCTAGAGGAAAAGGTAGAGAATATGAATGTGGCTCATGATTTACAGTTTAAATATATGCGCAAGTATCTTAGGTGCTTAAACAAGGGCCTTCATCAACTTGATCCTACCATTCCTGCACCTTCTTTAGGATCTGATTAAGTGCTTTACTCTTTGGTCTGTAATAACTTTAAGTCTACTTGTGTTGGTTTGTGCACTTTATTTGATTTACTGACTTTTGATTAAACTAGTTAATGGTACATGGTCTTTTATTTGCTTATCTCTTGTCTACTTAATCCTTTATTACTCCTGTTTCTTATCCTTTTACATTTTTTCTTCCTTTGTCATATTGTGCCAAAAAGGGGGAGAAATATTTGGATTGATTGCTTATGGCTATTTGGATTGATTGCTTATGGCATGGATATGGATTGTGGGTAGCATATAATTTTTTTTGGATATATGTGTGTGCTACTCAGGCAGAGTATGTGAGAAGATGTTTTGCCTATGTTGTGCCTAGTTCATAATGTTATGTGCTAGTTAATGACAAGTAGTGCATAATTCTTTAACCAGGCTATAACTGGTTCTAGTTCTCTTATATATGACTGGTGCATGATTCCTTATTGAGCATGTAATGCTTCTCTTATTTTGAGTGGAGTATGTTTTGTCACAAATTTGACAAAGGGGGAGATTGTAAGTGCTATGGTTTTATGCTCCTTCGGTTATCTAATTTTGTGATACCAAAACATCAATATATGCCTTGTGTAATCTATATTTAGTGTAGCTCATTTGTATATATGATCAAAACATTGCATTTGGGTTCAAGACATTGCATCACCTCTCTAAACACACTACTTCAAGTCAAGAACAAAGATTTACTTCAAATCATTTCAAGAAATGCAAGTACAAGCTACAACGAAATAAGTGATCTTGTTCAAAGACTCAAGTTCGTGTACAACTCGAAATAAAGTGTAATTCAAACTCTAAAAGATCTCAAGTTCAATGCTACATCAAGTATAGAGATCTCAAGCTTCATAATCTTCAAAGGTCAACTATCATATGAGGAAAATGAAGTCTCGATGTTCATATCTCACTTTTAAGGTATAATTGACCTTAGATTGACCTTAGGGTAGGTCATTTTGTATATATAATTCAAATTGAATTACTTTACATGTATTTGGACTGTTCTAAGACTAGTCCTGAACCCTATTCGACTAGTCCTAGCACTGCCTCAATCAGTCGAAGAAATTCCATGACCAGTCCTAAGGTTGTTGCAATTTTTTGAAATTTTTTGTTCGTCCACAACCAGTCCTGGACTCTATTTGACTGGTCGTGTGAACAGTGTTGACTCGTCCTACGATCAGTCCTGGATTTACGACTCAAACTACAACAACTAAATTTGGTGCCTCACGACCAGTCGTGGGGTGGTTATGACCAGTCATGGTGGGATCACGACCGGTCATAGACTGCCTTCAACCAGTCGTGGAACGGTCTGATCCGATTGTGCTCAAAATTTTAAAATGATGTTGGTCCTACGACCAGTTGTAGTGTCCACAGGACCAGTCGTAAATGCAATTTCTGAAACTATAAATAGAACACAAATTTTAGAGTTTGATAACTTAATTCAAGGCATCACTCTGAGATAAGTTTGTATTCAATTCTAAGCTAATTTGTGCATATTTAATATTCTCTTTTGTTAGCTTTAATGATTTGATTTTGTTTCTATATTCCAATCTGAATTAAAAAGAGGAATCGTTGTGTTCTTTCTTCTTGGAATCAAAATCAAATAGATCTAATCCTAATTGGATTTAATTTAAAATCAATTAGAACTTGGAACCATTTCAAAGTGAGTATTGGACATTGAACTTCTACATTCAAATTTCTACTCCGATTGGTTCTATCGGGCTGCTACAAAAGGAGAAATCCAAGTATTTTCATTTGTGTAAATCTTTTATTGTATTTGTTTCTTTTGAGATTGAGCCAGAAAAATCTCATTGTGTTGGTTATCTGAAGAGATCCAGAAAACTCAGAAGTGGGGTTTTTTGAATTATGTAAGCCCATTTGAAAGACACAATTGTGAAGGTTTTAGGTGAACCTGAGAATCCTATTTTCATAGTGAACGCTGATATCCCCTGTGTGAGGATATTAGGAGTGGAGTAGCAAGCTGTGTGGCTGCTGTTTAACAGTTGGTGAACACACAGGTGAACCACTATAACTCTTTGTGTTTTGTGGATGTGTGATTTATTCCTTTCTTTTATCATTCAAGTTTGTGGGATGTATGTGTGGATGTGAATGTTTTAATATTTACATTTGAAGCATTGTGGGGAATGTTGTAATAGTTTAGAATTTCATTTCTTGCTATTTCCTTTATTTCCTTTCAGTTTGAGTTTTTGATATTCAAATTGTTCTAGTAAGGTTGTCCTGTCATAAACCTTTAGTTTTTATGGTGCAAGGTTGTCCTTAGAACAACATTGGTATCAAACTCTCTGTTCTAGTATTTGAAGGTTACTTTACATTTCTATATTGTGATTGGTTTAAAGTGCTATCTTTACTTTATTCATTTTAATTCTGCTGTTAAAGTTTCAATTTGGCATAATCCTATCCCCCCCCCTTCTTCCAGGACATATAGCTAGGCCTTTTCAGAGAGTCTTAAAGCTTTCTAATTCGTTCAAAATGGTTTCAAGGGCTTGTAAAGGTGATTCGAGGCTTGTTCGAAGCAGGTAATCTCTATCTCTTGTAATTTTTTGCTTTCATAGTGCATTATTGTCGCTTTGTGCTGTGATTTTTCTCGCAAGGGTTTTTTCACATAAATTTCGGATTGTCTATGTTTGAACTTGATTGCATGATTGGAGTACTTTTCTTAATTCATCTTTGTGTACTTCCAAGGTTCCCCAACATGTTGTCCACTGTGGGGCCCTTAAAATAGTGATTTAGGACACCTAAAATGGTTTGGATCATCTAACCATGAGAGCATGTCAATCTGGACACTACTATCATTTAACCTTGGGTTATATAAGTACCCGTGACCCTAAGCTTCATGGGCTCACTATGATACCGACATTATATCCACTTCATCCATCAGTTGCAACGGCTCTTTTTAGAATGTGTTGTAAAAAAATGAGACAGATGCGAAACTCTCTTTTCATTGAAAGGGAAGACAAATTCAAACTACAACTTAGTAAACAATGAGGATTGAATGCCCACCATTGAAAACTTTTGTACGAGCAATAAACTACAGATCGATCTTATATTTGTCTTTCTTCTTCATCTAATTGAGAAAAATCTTATGAACAAGTTGGCATATAAATATAAGGGGACCCTAGGAAGGTTTTCATGGTTGGTATCTCAATCCAATTGATTCATGTGGTGTGGCCCACTTGAATTTTGAATCCACCACATGTGTAGGTTTATGCCCTAAAATTAGCAAGCTGGAAAAAAAAAAAAAGGGATGGAGTGGATAGAACGTAGACATTTCGGCCCACAAAATTTAGGGTTACATGGGGTTAGAGGTATTGGGAAACCACATACTTTTCCCTTCTATGTGTAAATTAATAAAATTAAAAATATAAAAAATAATGGATAATGATCACTTCTAACACAAGTACGCAAACAATCAAACAAGTATAGTCCAAAAGATATAAATTTTTATGTGAAAAAATCCTTCAATATAAAGGAAAAATCCACAGAACTTAGTCCGGCAAAATCCACCATATTATGATAATAATGAAACAAGTATTTTCTAGTATTGGCTAGAAAATTCCAACATAAAAAATTTTAAAAAAAATTAAAAAATAAATAACCTCTTTTTGATAGGCAAATTCATTAAAAAAAAATACAAGTAAATAAGAGAGGAACTTTCATACTAATTTGGGATGGAAAAAAATCACGAAAAAACGACTTGATGACATTATGAATTTATCCTCACAATTTCAAAGATAAGCATTTCAGTTGAAGAATGCCCTTTATCTTCTTCTTTAAGACAAAACATCTCTCTTCTTTTATCTCACCTTTGCCTTTTTCCTTTTTTCTTTTTTCTTTTTTCTCTCTCCCTCTCAAAAGGTGCTGTAAGAGTTTATGGCAAAAGGCCCCTCTTTCTTTCTGTTTATCCCACCAAGGGTTAGGGCCCACTACTTAGGGCTGGACCACCCACGAGACACGTGTGTTGCGTAACACACCAACAACACAGTGAACCGAGATCCAATCTCCGGTCTCACCCACAAACG
Organism: Magnolia sinica; assembly: GCF_029962835.1. Taxonomy (NCBI): domain Eukaryota; kingdom Viridiplantae; phylum Streptophyta; class Magnoliopsida; order Magnoliales; family Magnoliaceae; genus Magnolia; species Magnolia sinica. The sequence goes on along the minus strand of NC_080584.1, from coordinate 5,853,413 downwards.
ATAAATAAAAAGAAATATGAACTAGAAACTAATTAAAGCATCCAAACAAATCACAAGACAAGATATACATAGAAAAACCCCATTAAGGGTAAAAAACCACGAATGCAAACTTCCACTATGAAGAAAAACGAAGATTACAAGGCATTATACTAACCTCTCCCTTGGAAGTACAGAGAAAACCCTTTGCCCACACCTTAGAATAACTCTCGTTATACCTAGAAAAGCCCAAGGGACCTCTATTTATAGTTTAGGCAACTTCCCTTTCACACCCTTGCGAAAACCGACTAAAAAATCCGCAGTCTGTACAAGATCCAGAAACGAATCTGCGTAACCTCGACTGGTCGAGCAGGCTGCTCAACCGGTCGAGCGGACCCCTCGATCAGTTAAGCATGGGCCACGACCGGTCGAGTACCTCGAAACTCAAAAACTGCTGCTTACTGAACTTTGAGTCGAGCCAGTCCACGACTGGTTGAGTGGGCCACTCTATTAGTCGAGCGGCCCCCAGATGTGGTTCCATATTTCAACAATCTCCCACTTAGTGACATTGCCATAAACCTTCATCTTCTACATCCGGAGTGCACCACCTCCCCGTCTTCAAGCCTAAAGACCAATTAAAGCTTAACAGAGCTTCAACTTCTCCCATGTGACCGCCTTGGTCAGCATATCCACAAGATTCTCACTTGTATGAATCTTCTCCAGAGCAATCGATCAATCTTCCAGTAATGAAATATGAAGTGATATTTGATGGCAATATACTTGGTCCTTAAATGAAAGGTTAAATTCTATGCCAAGTGTTTTACAATCTGACTGTCACTGTACAGCTTGTTATCTGCTTGCTTCTTACCTAACTCTTCCATGAAACCTTGCATCCACACCATCTCCTTATACGCTTCTGTAGCCGGAACATATTCTGCTTCCATCGTACTGATAGATACTATCTTCCATAACTGAAAGACCCAAGTGACTGCAGCACTACCCAGAGTGAAGACATAACCTATAGTGCTTCTTCTTCTGTCAATGTATACTGCCAAATCTGAATCCACATAGCCTTGTAGCTTGATTTTCGATCCATCATAGTACAACCCTACATCCTTAGTACCTACTAGGTATTTAAGAATTCACTTCACAGCTTCCCAATGTTCCTTCTCGGAGTTGTTGATGAACCTGCTAACAACTCCTACTGCTTGAGCAATGTCTGGCATCGTGCTCACCATAGCATATATGAGACTCCCAATAGCTGACGCGTATGGGACTTTAGCCATGTAATCTCATTCCTCCTGCATTTTTACACCTTACTCCTTAGAAAGCTTGAAGTGGTTGGCTAATGGAGTGCTAACCGGCTTAACACCTCTCATATTGAATCGATCAAGTACCTTAGCTATATACCCTGCCTGTGACAAAACCAATTTCTTGTTTTCCCTGTCACACTTTATCCTCATGTCTAGGATTTGTTTTGCAGCTCCTAAATCCTTCATGGCAAATTCTCTAGACAGTTGTCTTTTGAAATCTGAGCTGTCCTTCATGTTTGAACCGGCTACAAGCATATTATCAACGTACATAAGAAGGATGATGTACGACATATCAAGCTTCTTCAAATAACAGCAGTGGTCTGCATGACATCTCCTAAAATCGTTTCCTGACATGAAACTGTTGAACTTCTTGTACTACTGCCTCGGGGCCTGCTTTAAGCCATATAGACTTTTCTTCAGTCTACACACCTTGTTCTCCTTTCCTGGTGTCACGTATCCTGTTGGCTGATGCATATATATCTCTTCTTCAAGGTCTCCATGAAGAAATATTATCTTAACATCTAGCTGCTCTAGATGTAAGTCCTCTGTAGCCACTGTACTTAAGACCATGCGAATCGCAGACATTTTCACCACAGGTGTAAATATTTCAGTGAAATCGATACCTATCTTTTGTTGAAACCCTTTCACAACCAATCTAGCCTTGTACCATTTTGAACCATCGTGCTCCTCCTTCAGTCTGTAAACCCACTTATTATGAAGAGGTTTCTTACCCTTGGATAAAGTGACTAGCTCCAATATACGATTAGACTCAAGAGAGTCTGTCTCATCATCTATGGCCTGCTCCCACTTAACCCGTATATCCGACTGTAATGCCTCTTTAAAACACTCTAGTTCATCATTATCTGTCAGCAGTAGGTAATGTATGGAGGGTGAGTATCGGACCATGGGTCTTCTCTCCCGAGTAGACCTCCTCACAACCGGTATTTGTGGCTCTGTCTTATAATGCTCATGTGCATGATCATCCTGTAGCACTGTAACACCCATGTCTGGTAACTCTGTCAATTCTACAAATTCTTTCTCCTCAACCTTGTTTTGTTGCACACCATCCTTATGCATCACTTTTTCATTTAAGATTACGTCCTTGCTTCTGATGATTTTTCTGTTTTCCGCATCCCAAAACCTGTAGCCAAAATCATGCTGCCCATAGCCTATAAACGTGCACCTCCTGGACTTCGCATCCAGCTTATTTCTGTGATCTGCGTCAATATGAACATATGAAGTGCAACTGAACACTCTAAGATGTGTAAGGTTCACTTCTTTTCCAGTCCACATTTCTTCTAATAGCCCACCATCCAATGGTGCTAAGGGATTTCTATTGATGAGATATACGACAGTATTTATAGCATCTTCCTAAAAGGTCTTGGGCAACCCTGCATGTAACCTCATGCTCCTGACGCGCTCAAGGATAGTCCTGTTAATGCGCTCAGCCACACCATTCTGCTGTGGTGTCCTTGGAATCATTTTTTTATGTTTGATTCTATTTGCTGGACAATACTCCTCAAATCTCTTATCATAGTACTCTTCCCCATTATCAGATCTGAGACATTTTACTGTTTTACCTGTCTCATTTTCTACCATTACTTTCCACTTCTTAAATACATCAATTACAACATATTTATGTTTTAAGAAATAAACCCACAGTTTTCTACTAGCATCATCAATAAAGGAAACAAAATAACGTGAGCCACCAAGAGATAATACCAGTGTCGGTCCCCACACATCAGTGTGTACAAGCTCTAATAGATGTGTCTTTGGAGCGCGTCATGTCTTCTTGAAGCTCACCCTCTTCTACTTGCCAGACACGCAGTTCTTACAGAATTTCAAGTCAATAAACTTCAGCCCTAGTAGCTTCCCCTTTGACAATAGCACTTTCATCCCCTTCTCACTCATATGTCCCAACCTCTAATGCCATAACTGCCCATTCACTCCAGTTGATGCGACTGTGAGTGAACTATACGATCCTGAAGTCACGTACAAAGTACCTTCCTTCTTGTCTCAAGATATCACCAAGGTACCTTTTGTGATCTTGCAGGAATCACTGGTGAATGTCGTCACATAATTGGTATCGGCCAACTGCCCCACTGAGATCAAGTTCTGTCTTAAACTCGGTACATGTTTGACATCCTATAATTTCAAAACCGTTCCGTCTTTCTGATTTATATGAATGTCTCTCTTTCCAATAATACTGCACGGCTCATCATCACCCAGGTAGACTCTCCCGAAGTCACCTGACACATAATTACGTAGAACTTCTTTACATGAAGTGACATGAAACGACGCACTTGAGTCTATAACACAAGACTCATTCCTCGCATCAAAAGACAATATCAATGCCTCTGTGTCACTCTCCTCAGATAGATTCACTGAATCCTTCCCGCCTTGAGAGCTTCCTTCTTGTTTCTTGAGCGCCCTGCAATCACGTTTCAAATGCCCATTCTTCCTGCAATGCCAACACCCATCTTTGTCTTTCAGTCCCTTGGACTTCTTCCTCGACTTAGAACATCCGTGTTTATTGCCTCCTTTGTTCAGCGATCTTCCTCTTCCTTCAACGTTTAGAGTATTCCCTGAGTCCCCTAAAACTCCTGATGCCTTTCTTCTAGATTCTTCGCTAAGAATTAGACTGGCCACATCATCAAATTTCAGCTTTGTCAACCCTGAAGAATTTCTCACAGCAATCACCAAACCATCCCAACTGTCTGGCAAACTGGACAAGATCAATAACGTCCTGACCTCATCCTAAAAAACAATGCCAACGGATTTCAACTGGCTAGTGACTGTATTAACTCGTTTAGATATTCAGCCATGCTCCAACCATCTGACATCTTCATGTTGAATAGTTGTTTTATAAGATGAACCTTGTTGGACACTGAGGGTTTTTCATATATGGTGGTTAGGGCTTCCATTAATTCTTTTGTAGTTTTTAACTTCGATATATTGAATGCGACGCTCTTAGACAAAGAGAGTCGGATCGTTCCTAAAGCTTTCCGATCCAATAAAAATCATTCATCATCTGTCATCTTCTCTGGTTTCTTCTCTTTTCCTCCTAGAGGAATATAGAGGTTATTCTGATATAGATAATCCTCCATCTGCATCTTCTAGAAGGTAAAGTTTGAACAATCAAACTTCTCAATTTTAGTATTTCCTTCTTCCGTCATCGCTCCCAATAGAACTAAACCAATAGCTCTGATACCAGTTGTTGTGCAACACGCTAACAACGCAGTGAACCGAGATCCAATCTCTAGTCTCACCCACAAACGATAAACAAGAAGAAATATAAACTAGAAATAAATCAAAGCAATCCAAACAAACTATAAGACAAGATATACGTGGAAAAACCCCAACAAGGGTAAAAAAAACTACAGATGCAAACATCCACTATAAAGAAAAACAAAGATTAAAAGGAAATATACTACCTCTCCCTTGGAAGTATAGAGAAAACCCTTTGCTCACACCTTTGAATAACTCTCATTATACCCTATTTATAGTTTAGGCAACTTTCCTTTCTCACCCTTGTGAAAATCGACTTAAAAATCTGTAGTCCGTGCAAGATCCGAAAATGAATCTGCGTAACCTCAACTGGTCGAGATGGCTGCTTGACCAGTTGAGCGAAACCCTTGACCGGTCGAGCATGGGCCACAACCGGTCGAGCACCTCGGAACCCAAAACCTTATGCTCGCTAGACTTTGAGTCGAGCCAGTCCATGACTAGTCGAGTGGGCCACTCGAACAGTCGAGCAGGGCACTCGACTGGTCGAGCGGCCCCCAGATGTGGCTCCACATCTCAACAACGTGCACATGCACAATAAAGTCAATTTGTGTTGATCGAATTATTTTGGCCTTTACCCAAAAAGGAAGCAATAGATCTGCCAACTTAGCACATATGTACCAAATCTGATCCACTCATTAGAGTGGTAGTGTTATGTAATTTCTCTTTCCTAAGATTAAAGTCAGTCCCCTCTTCATTTGTATAGGACTAAAAGTAAATTTTACTAAGTTTTTTGCCTGTTCAATTTGTAAGAATTTTTAGATCTGTAAATCTGTAATTATAGAAATTCATAATTAAAAAATATATATATTAAAAGAAAATTAGAAATTTGAATGAGGAATTTATAAAACTTATTTTATTTGAGGCGTGATGAAAGTCACTCGTCTTGAAATTGATTTGTCCTCCTTTGGACAATGTCCGTAGTGCAACAGAAATACTAGACAATCAATCTCTAAGATACCCTCGAATGTTATCTCGTCACACCAGCACACTCGATGTACAAAGACTTAAACCGTCACTATATATCTAACTTGAAAATGAACTAAATTCGTTGCATATATTCAAAGTGACAGAGTGAAAGCTGAAAGATTGAACTTAATTTTTAAATTCAGAACTAGAGAAGTCCATTATATAGACTTAAAAGGTTGCCTTAAATGGGTATGTATGCACCCCTACCAACAGACATGTTTGCTGGGTTTTTAAAGAAGAAAAACCTTTTCGATTTTCAACTCCCTTTGAAAATACAAAACAAATAACCATAGAAAATCAAAATTTCAAAAGTGACAAAAACTTTTAGGCTTACAAGTATACTCGCACATGCCACACCACACCATACCACACCTCACCTCACCTCACTACGCCACATCCACGGCCATGGCCCAACCTGGCTTGCTCGCATGCGTGTAGTTCATGGCATATATTGGAGTTATGGCATAGCCCCACAGCACTACAAGCAAAAAATCCTCTGCTACTTTTTAAAATTTTAGAGGGAATTTTTCAAATCATTTAAAAATATTTATTTATTTATTTTGAAACGCTAAAATTACAACAAAATTTCTTCTCAATACATGGCCCACTTGCCGAATAAACTGGACTTATCTTCTAAAAAGAACGTCTACATGGTCAAACCCACCTGATGGATGGCTTGGATGTTGCAGCTATATACCATGCTGGGATAGGTAAGTGGCATGTGCATGAGCTGTTTTGTAGACATGGGTGATTTTTATTTTTTATTATCCAAGTAATCATAACGTATTGGATGAATTGGACATCCTTCACACATTGAAGATCGACAATTAACCACCCGATATGTATCAAAGTAGTATATTTCTTCCTTCTGTCTAAAACCCTTAACCACTAATATATAGCTTTAAACTTGTCAATGATACCATCAGGTTTTACCTATTTTCTAAAAATCTATTTAAATCTTATTGTCTTATTTCCAAGTAGCAAGACTACAAATTCTTATGTTTTAGTAAACAGAATAGATTCTAATTCATCATATATAACTTCCTTCTAGAAGGATGCATCAAATGAATTGATAGATTTTGTATAGGTTAAAGGATCATCCTTAAGGAGAAAAATATAGAATCCATCTCCTAGGTTAGTTTTTTTATAACCCTTACGCTACCTATTGGTTCTATTTCTTTTACGTTTTCTCTTTTTAAATTCTTATTACTTGAGGCAATACTTAAAATATTATTATTTTCAATTCATTTAGATGCAACTTTCACTAGAAAAACATTCTCAAAGAATTCTGCATCTCTTGCCTCAATAATAGTATTAGGGTCTTAGATATTATCTTTCAAAACTAAGAATCAGTAGGCTGCACTATTTTTTGTGTAACATATAAACGTTTTTTGACCCAATTTTCTTTTATTAGTTTTTAGTAACCATACTTTTCTTAAGCACCCCTACACTTTAAGATATTTATAATTAGCAGAATGTTTCTTCCATAGTTCATAGGGTGTCTTGCTTGTAAATTTATAATGTATTTTATTAATGATGTGATAAGCAAAAAAAAAAAATGGCTTCTCCCCATATGTTTGAGGGTAAACCAGAACTTTTCAACATTGCATTCATAATTTCTTTCAAAATTCTATTTTTCCATTCTTTTATACCATTTTGTTCAAGTGTATAAGGGGCACGCAGTGGTTTCGTGTATAATGTCATTCTTTTCACAGAATTACTTAAAATATAATGATTCATATTCACATCCACTATCTGTTCTAATTTTCTTGATTTTCTTATTTATCTGATTTTCAACTTCTGTCTTATACTTGATAATGAATTCCAATGCTTCATCTTTATTTCATAGTAAGTATATACCGTATTATACCTTAAGAAATTATCTATGAAGGTTATGTAGTATCTTTTTCCATTTTTATACATGTGATTCTTAAAATCACCAACATCACTATGAATCAGTTCTAGAACATCAAATTCTATAAAAACTAATTTGAATGGTTTCTTATGAAACTTAAATTCTACACACACTTCACATGTATTTAATTCTTGATTTGGAAAATCAAGTATAAGACCTAGTTTCTTCATTCTTTTCAGAACATCTACATTTACATGTCCTAATATATTGTGCCATAAATCAAGTGACTCAACCAAGTAAGCAGAACTATCATTCATCTTATTAATATCAATAGAGGTTACATTCAATACAAACAGTTCATCACAATAGTAATCCTTTCCAACAAATGTCTTATTCTTAGACAGTATAACCTTCTTTAAATCGAAAACTAATTTGACATCAACTTTATTCAGGAAGGAACCAAAAACTAAATTTTTTCTGATGTCAGGCACATGTAGAACATTATTTAGTGCAAGGATCTTTCCAAAAGTAAGCCTTAAGATCACTTTTCATTTTCCAACTACTTAGGAGGTTCGAGCATTTCCCATAAACACTTGTTCATCCTCTATAACTTGGTAGGATGCAAACATGCTTCGATCCTTACAAATGTGACAAGTAGCCCCAGTGTCTAGTACTGAATGCATTGTGTTGACAAGGTTCACTTTAGATACTATCGTAACTATTTTATCTTGTTCGTTTTATTCAGTTAGATTGGCCCGAGATTGAGAAGACTTCTTCTTAGCCTACACTCTCCAATATGATACCCGTGTTTGCCACAATGAAAATATTTTCCTTTCTTTTTTACCAGTTTTCCTTTCTTATTTTTTTAGCCTACATTGTTTAACACGATATATAGCTTGTTTTTTCACAATGGAAACATATCTCTTTTAAGTATCGACATTAATCAATAAGATGACATGCCTTTCGACAATGAGAATAGGATCATTTTATCCTCTTATTCTCCAGCTTTGTTTCAATCAGATTAGCATTTGAAGCAGTGTTATTAGCATTTTCTTTTTAATCCCTTGCATGACTAGCTTCCTCTATTTGGATATGTACAATAATATTTTCAATGAAAATTTCTTTTTTTTTTTTTGTGTTTCATCTTATTTTTGTATTCTTTCCCGGAGGGAGAAAGTTTTTTAATTAAACCACCTTCGAGGAAAAAGATCATCTATTTTTTATTATTCAGATATAAGCCCATGTACTAAACTTTGATATTCAAGTATCTGATTAGATACAGGTTTATTATTTAACATAGAGAAGTTCAAAATGAGGAAATAACATGCTTTTTGGCACTGGCTTCTTCTAACACATATTTCTTAGCCAATGCCGACAAGATATATTTGGCTCTTTCATATATAGCGTATACATCATGTAGTTCATTAGAAAGGGTATTCAGAATATAATTTTTGCAGTTATGTCATCCCTTACAAGATATTCTTTATCAGCTTCATATTGGAAAGTATCATATAACACATATGATAATTTTAATGCATCTAAAACAAAGGTAAGTTTCTGTTTCCACCTTTTAAAATAGTTCTCAAAAAATGGTTTGATTTTAGATAATTCAGTGGTTCAGTTTACTGTTATGTTTATCATTGCTATAGATGTACAGATCAGTAAATCAATTCCTAGATTGTAGGAATTTTTGGATCTGTAAATTCGTAATTATGAAAATTAAGAATTTAAAAATTTTAAAAAAAAATTAGAATTTTGAATGAGGAATTTAGAAAACTTATTTGATTCGAAGCATGACAAAAGTCACTCGGTTTGAAATTAATTTATCCTTCTTTGAACGATGTCCGTAGTGTAATGGGAATACTGGACAATCAATCTCCAGGAGACCCTTGAATGTTCTGTCGTCACACCGGCGAACTCGATGTACGAAGACCCGAACTGTCACTATATGTCTAACCCAAAAATTGAACCAAATTCGTTGCAAAAATTCGAAGCGAGAGAGAGAGAGAGAGAGAGAGAGAGAGAGAGAGAGAGAGAGAACCGAAAGATTGAATCAAATATATAATTCAGAACTAGAGAAATCCATTATATAAACTTCAAAGATCGCCTCGAATGAGTGTGTACGCACCCCTACCAACAAACATGGTTGTTGGTTTTTTTAGGAAGAAGAAACATTGTCATTTTTCGGGTCTGTTCGGAAATACAAAATAAATACCCGTTGCAAATTGAAATTTCAAAAAGCAACATAAACTTTTAGGCTTACATACTCGCACACGCACACGCATCACACCACATTACACCACACCATGTCACGTCCACGGTTCTGCACACGCTCACGTGCGTGGTTCATGGCATAGATTCGAGCTGATGGCATACCTCCCTGAATAACCCAATTCACATACTCCTTGAAGGGGCCTAAGCCCTATGTAAAATATTTATATTATAAACTTAAAATTTTCTTCTTGCATATCACATGTTACTTTTTGGAACGTCGTCAGCAGTCACGAGTCACCAACTCATAGCAGGACCAGTTTTATTTCGAGATCCAAGCCGCTCATCAATTGGCCCCACCATGCATCCTCATCCTCAGAAAATCTAAGCCAGTGTGAATACTCAACGGCTATCCTACGTAAGCACGTGCCCGACGACCTCAAACGGACGCGGCTTCAGTGGATGCCGGGTTCCACCAAAGTCAGTGGATCCCTGACTGTAGGGCCCACCTTGATGTATTTTCCTTACATGCACGTTGTCCATCCGTTTTTAGAGATCATTGTACGTAATGATCCCAAAAATGAAGAAAAATCCAAATCTTAGATGGATCACACCACAGGAAACGGTGGCAATTGATCATTAAAAGCTTCTTGTGGGTGGCTAAAGTTTTGGATCAAACTGATATTTGTTTGGCACCTTCATCCACGTCTTTTTGACCTTATCAACAGGTTGGATGGAAAATAAACATTCCGGTGGCCCACAACATATTTTTAATGATGGTTATTCAATCACTATTGTTTCCTATGTTGTTGTCAATCTGAGATTGGATTTGCCTCGTTTTTTTTCATTATTTTATAAAATAATCTCTCAAAACGGATGGATGGTATGGATGTAAGTCACGTAAATCACGGTGGGCCCCATAGGAAATAACTTCTTCCTTTCATGCAGGGGAGGCTTTGCTATTCAGTTTCATTTCAACACGTTGCCACCCCTATAAAAAAAACATGCTGGCATTCCCGTAAGACGGTATCTCGTTTTCTTTGATAAGAAACTCTCTCCTCTCAATCCCTCTTACACCCTCTGTAACAAAAACAATGACTACCATAACGGTGGACAGTGATATCATCAACGTCCCAGATGATGGTGCCATTATAGATGTGTCCTTCCCAATCGAATTCATACTCCCTCCATCAGCTGGAGAATTGGAAGACACGAAAAAAGCTCAAAAGGCTATGTTCAAAGTAGCCTTTGCCACAACGCTGGTTTCAGTCATTGGGATTGGCGAGTATCTTTCAATCGGACTTCGTAGCAATCACTATCACAAATTTCTCTGGATCATCTATGCTATTGCCATTTTCACCACTTTCTTATTTGGGTTAGGTCTCCTTCTACTCTCGTTTGTACTTTCACGAGTTCCTATCTCAGTCGTTGTGGCCGACAAGCTAAAGTGGGTGGCTGTTGCACTTGTTAAATTTGCGCTAGGCCTTAGAATCAGTATTGGGGCCGTATCTTGACTTCTATCAGTGAAGTCGGCACGTCCCAGTTTCACTACAATAAGCAATATGCATCGGATATCTCACTTTTGTTGTAGGTGGTGTTGTTGTTGTTGTTGTTGTTGTTGTTGTTTTAGTCAAGGGGTTCTCGGTGCATTTGTTACACTCTGTTGGTCTATACCCAACGTGTTTGTCTACTTGTAATTGGTTTCTGGCTTGCTTAGCTTTGTTAATATAATTTCTTTCTCAAAAACCTTTTAAAATCCTTATGGTTCCAATATCGTGGGTGTAACTTGCTTAATTTCCCAAAATCATTTTTTTGAAAGTTGCTCAGCTTATTTTAGAGGGTGAGACTAAAACTCAGATCAATACAAGGCTCAGGTAGACCACACAGCAAGGAAAAGTGGGAATGATAAGGCACACCATTGAAATCATTTTGGGGCCCACCGCGATGTTTATATATTGGGATTTTGACCAAATAAGCACCGTGGTGTTCCCAAATGCCTAGAATTAGAAGGATTAAACAAGTGTCATATGTAGCCTCTTGACAACTTTTTTTCTTTTTTTCTATTTTTTTTTTTAAAAAAAAAAAAATTTTAAGTTGGGACGAAATTACCCATAGCATCCTTTTACATTGAACCCAGCATGTGACTGGAGGAATTCAGATGGCTAAATATTGTAGGCCCACTATGGTGTTTGTTAGAAATCCATACCGCTCACATGTTTTGTCAAATCATTTTATGACATGGGCCCCAAAATGAGATAGATCCAAAGCTCAAGTGGGCCATACAACAGAAAACAATGGAGATTGTACGCCCACGGTTAAAACGTTCATAGGGCTGCATGAGCTTTGGATCAGGAAAATATTTTTATTCTTTCAGTTCATTTTCATGATAAAGAGTTTATGAGCATTTGGGCCACTTTATGAATAGTTTGGATTGCATATAAATATTACATTGGAGCCTGCAAAAGTTTAAATGATAGGCAATTCCTTTCAACTATTTCTAGTCGCGTAGTCCACCTGAGTTTCAAATCTGTTTAATTTTTTTTTATTTAATGTCTGAAATTTATCTTCCAAAATGAATGGATGGAATGGACTTTCCACAAATATCAACATAGCTTATGGTGGTATAAACCACATGGAAAAAGCTTTTCCCAAGGGTTAATGTCTGACGAGGTAGGTAACCGGACATATGTAGAGATGGATAGTCTTATTGGACCCACTGTGATGTATATATTTTATCCATGTGTTCCATTCATTTTGAAAGATCATTTTAGGGAATAAGCCCAAAAATGAGGCATATCAAAGGCTCATGTGGACCACACCATAGAAAGCAGTGAAATTAAAAATCTTTTGGGAGCCACAAAATTTTTGAATGTAACTCATTTTTTTTACCCATAATGTTAAATTAAATTCTAAATCCAATGGACGGATTGGATTCGACACATGAATTATGACAGGACTTAGGACCCTTATAACATGACAACTTCAACCCTTATTATGTGGCACATGTCACATGACAACCTTGATCTATATAACATAACAACCACGACCCATATAACACAACAACCTCGACCCTTACCACATTACAACCACGACCCATATAACATGACACCACGACCCATGTTAACCTCAACTCTTACCACATTACAACCACGACCCATATAACATGACAAACACAACCCATACCCATATAACATGGTAACAGTCGTGGTTGTAATGTGGTAAGGGTCATGATTGTAATGTAATAAGGGTCATGGTTGTTAGGGTTATGTAATTAATAACTTGATTATTTTTAAATAATAGAAGTCGAGGCCCACAACGAGGTAATCCATTTTGTCCACCTTGTCGATCAGCTCGTGGTGGGCTCAAAAAGTCCTGACTTGGGTAGTGTCCACTTCTAACAAACATCACAGTGAGCCTTGAAAGTTTCAACAGTCGTTGCCACTGTCACAATTATTTTCTATTATGTGGCCCACATGATCTCCATATCAGGTTGATATTTGGGCCCTATCCCTAAAATGACATGGCAAAAAGGATGGGCAATATGGATTATACACATACATTGATCAATGTGAGCCCCACAAGTTGGGCCTCGCCCTCATCCAAAAAGGCTTTCGTCCACGTCACTTTTTCAGCATTAAATACGAACCATACAACTACTGAACAAGGACAGTGACAATTTGGTCTAAAAAACTTCTCAAGACCTGTCAGAAGGTTACCCTCGAAATATTTGGAAAGTCGAATCTCTTTCAATAATTTGACCATACAACGATGTCAATACGGTCAAAATCCCTTATATATATATATCCAACTTATTCATAAAGCAATTATAGTTAAGATGAAAGGGAGAAAGCAAACATCAACCTGATAGAAAATTTTGGTGGGCCCCAGGATGTATAGGGGATAGCCAGGAAAAGACATTGACGTGCGGCATCCTTGAACATAGTAGATATCCTGGCCATCTGCACCATTAAAAGATAGGGCAAAACTATGGATGGGGCACAGCAAGGAAAAATACGTTCACAGGCTTTTCATGTACACACGGCATATATGCTTGACATCTGGACCATAGAAAGGCTGGCCCAAGTATGGATGGGGCATTGCCTAGACGTGCTTCATATATGTTGCCTGGCTAATAAATTGATTCCTTCAACACCATAACAAGATAGCTCTTTTTTATCGTAATTTTTCGGAATGAATTTACATGCATGAAGATCCACCCCGTCCATCAGCTGCAACACCCATTACTTGGAGAGGATTCCAAAAATCAAACAAATTCAACACTCAGGTGCGCCACCCCACAGGAAAAAGTATAAATTTATACCTAAAACTTCTAAATTCACATGGTTTGGCATCTTGAATTTTATAATATTGTGTTTTTTGCATAATGCTTTCATCCCAATGAGGCGCGTCAGAACAATGGATTGGATGGAATATAAATACCACAATGACCCTAGAGACCTACACAATCGGATGGAGGTGTGCTCATCGAAGCAAACTAATTCAACACTCAGGTGGCTGTTTCTATCATTCAATTCATTTTTATCAAAACCGATACTGGCGTAAGAAGCCAGGGCAGTCTTGCCTCAAGGTGTCTTTGTTTGTTTCAATCGGTACTCCAGCCCGTCCGATTGGTGTGGCCCGGTTGACAGATGGATTTTCTACTAGGTTATTAGGCTGTTGGGGTTTTGCTGATTGGAGGATGTTTATATTTTTTCAAGGTTTTAGTTTTTCTTTTCCTTTTCTCTTATTAATCTTGTCCGGGGTGTTTTGCGGTGTTATATGATAGGTGGGGCCCAGACTTTTTGTAGGACCCACCTGAATGAGTGTACATCCCTTTAACTGTATCAGCAAAATTACAGGTGATGTGATACCACATTTTAGAAAACAGAAAAAAACTAATATTAGAATTTTTTTTAGAGGAAAGAAAGAAATGAAAACATTCCGCCCATAAAAACTTTGTACTCTCAAAAATGAGAATTTTGTAAGGTCTTACTCTGTTCGGAGACCGCAGAAATACTCAAAGATGAATCAAGTGAAGTAATCTAATCGCACAACCAAGCACAATCACAAAGACTCTGAATTTAACGTGAAAAAATCCTTTCGAGAAAAAACCACGACACAAAGTGACAGATATCAATCCTTATTAGACTAATATTCCAATCATCTTAACTTTTCATAATTCAAAATTATTTTTTCCGGAGTATTTCTCCACATTATACTTAAGATTAGCAGCCATTAATACTCACTTTCAGATTCAAACCTGTATCCTAATGTTTTCTCTAATACCACTTGTTGGAGGACCACAGAAGCACTTAGAGATGAATCAAGTGAAGTGATCCAATCGCATCAACCATGCAAAACCAAAAGGACTCTGAATTTAATGTGGAAAAACCATTTCAGAGAGAGAGAAAAAAAAAAAGACTACAATATAAAGCAATAAATAATCGCTATGAAATTAGAAATTACAAGAGTTTAGAGAATACCCGATTCGAACAAACTTCAAATCATCCCAAGTTACACCCTTGAAACCCCAAGAATGAATTAGAAAAGCTCTAAGATATACTCCAATCCCGATTACACCCTTATATATAGCCTTACGAAGAATCACAATCGAAATCGGAAACAAATTCCACAGATATACAAATCTATGTAACTTTACGTATACGTTAGATGATACCTTTGATCGGACTTCGATGGCATCGACAGACCGCCGATGGCATTGAACCCACTTCGATGGCATTAAACTAACACCAAAACAGCACAAAGACAAAACATAGAAAATCAGATTTTCTCGATTGCGCTTCGATAGGTCTCGATAACATCGAACTTAAGTTTTGATGGCATTAAGACTAATCTCGCTGTCATCGAATGGGTACCCACCAACTGGAAAATTTTCGAATTTCTTCAATGGAATCGAGCAGCCGTTCGATGGCATCGAACAATGCTCGATAGCATCGACAGATAGTGTTGTTGAATTCATTTAAGACATCCAACAATACACTCAAATATCTCTTCCTTAATACCATTAGTTTAATACCAAAAGGGTACATCTGTACACGCATGCCAACTCCATGTGGTTTCTCTGCTGCCATTGCTAGTCGGAGACAGATGAATTTTTTAATTTTAATTTTAATTTTAATTTTTTATTATTTAAAGACCCAACCCTTGACTAAGGAAAGTGTCTCAGGGACTTGAATTCTCTACCATACTAGTTTAGGCAGCATTTACAAAGCGTCTAGAGCACCTGAGCTCTCCAGGACCTACTTCGATGCCTGTCTGAAATTGACTGTGTCCATCACGTGACCCAAACTCATGTGGGCCATACTGGGACGTAACGCCTAACACCTTCAAGTTCATACGGTGAGGCCACCAATCAGACAGCCAGATGATCTGATGAGCAAAATTTTAGTGCATGATACATCTAACTTTATTTTTCTTGCATGATACATCGTACCTTATTTAGACAGTCTAATTTGAATAATATATATTCCATCGCACACAGTTTCTAAATAATTCTTCTAAGTCCTGGTCATCGTCCACGCGGAGTAACCAATTACTTCTTAAAGCAAGAAAGAGTGAAAAACGTTAAAGAGAATCTTCAGACTCGTCCAAAAGAGATTCTGTGGCCTTTCCCATGTGGGCCCCACCATGATGTATGTGTTTCATCCATGCCGTTCATCCTTTTTTCACAGATCATTTTATGGTGCGATGCCAAAAATGAGAGGGATATAAATCTCAGGTGGACCACACCACATGAAAACAATAGTGATTGGATATCCACCATTAAAATACTCATAAGGCCCACTGTACTGCTTATTTGAGATCCAATCTGTTGATTAGGTCATAGAGACCTAGATGAAGGGAAAAAAAAAAAAAGATAAGATTGATCCAAAACTTTTATGGCCCCAAAAAGTTTTTAATGGTCGACGATCATTCAACACTGTTTCCTGTAATGTGGTCCACTTGAGATTGGGATATACCTCATTTTTATTATCATTCCCTAAAATGACCTATAAAAATAGATTGACGGAATGGATGAAACACATACATCATGGTGAGGCCTACAGAGCACCGACGACCATCAGCCATTGGCTCGTGGCAGGGGGAGTGGCCAATCCGTTCCCCTTTCCCACGTAACACCTCATACAAAGTTGTAGGAGATCCATGCGTGCAATTAAAAATAAATAAATAAAAAAAAGGCCTACAAATTCAAGTGGCGGGACAACCGTTGGCTTGGTTGGTCTATTTTTAGAGCGTCGAAATGGTGGTTTGGGACACCCAATCATGGACCCAAATTGGTTTCGATCATCCAACTATGACCATGGATCGAACTGGAAACTAGTACTTTTTGTTACTCCCAGTTATATGAACCCCGTGATCCTAACCTCTATGGAGCCCACCAATGTACGTTTTACATCCACTTAATCCACTAATAGCACCGGACCATGTTAGGATCATGTATTGTGAAAAATCAGGCAGACACCAAACTCAGCTGGGACTTGTCCAAAAAATAAAAATAAAAATAATCTACGGGGTAATAGAAATTGTGGAGCAAATTCTGTGGGTCTAATTATGAGGTATGTGTTATATCCAAACCGTCCATCCATTTGGAGAGCTCATCTTAAGGCTTGAGAAGAAAAATAAGACAGATCTAACTATCATGTGGACCACACTGTAAAAAACAATGAGGGATTGAACGTCTACCATTGAAACCCTTTTAGGGGTCACAGAAGTTTTGGATCAATACAATTTTATTTTTTTTTACTCTTCATCCAAGCCTCTACGACCTTATGAACATATTGGATGGAAAATAAACGTTATGGTGGGCCCTGCGAATTTTTGAAAGATTATCGCTGCTGTTATTTGTGGTGTGGTCCATTTGATCGTTGGATATGATTCATTTTTTGTATAATGGTCTAAAATGATCTCTAAAAATGGATGAACGGTGTGGATATAATAAATACATCACTGTGGGGCCATGTAAGTTTGATCTCCTTTGAACCGTTCGTACAACTCGGAGCTCGAGGAGCGTCAGTGCTCGTCTTCGCACGACACGTACCTACACCAGTTATATAGCTGGTGTGTGGTACAGCAGCCAATCCGTTTCCGCCTATATTTTGTCTCTTCTTCTTTACAAAGCTTCATAAAATATACCAGCAATAAGCTTTTTCTTCTGAATTACTTAATTTGACTTAAACTTTTTCTTAGACCTCTTGAATATTGCAATAAGCTTTTTGACTTCCATATTACCTTTTCCTGGATTAGGGATGTGTACCCGGTTTAAGACATGGTTTGAATTTCTTTTAGAAACCACTTCATATTAAGTCTTTTGAGTAAATAAGCACTTAAATTAGTTGTTATATGTGAATTTGGCTTGAGTCAAGGCATGATCCCATTATCATATAGATGGTCACTTGCTAAACATTGGAGTAAATCACTAAAAGATTGATTGACATAGAATCATACCACTATTGGGTTTTTGACAATCTAAGAACAAAATTAATACTAATGTTTTTCCTTAGATGAGTTGATATGGGCAATGGTTGGTATATTCCATAATTTTATGGTCTACCCTTAGCTCAACATCGTAATTTCTAAACAACTAACTCAACATCGAAATTCAATTGAGGTCAATAGTAACAGTCATGAATTAGAACAACGCTCTTATCTCAACCAATATGGCCTCCTAAGCACCATCGTGTAGCTTGATGATGACATGGAGTCGTAGAAATCCTTTGAAAAGGCAAAGTTGGTTTCCTTTGAAAAGGCTACCTTCCATGATGTTAAAGTTGTCATTCGTTTATTTTTACGATTTTCTTTAGTTTTCTAAAATGTCAAGTCAAATTTAGAATTTTGTAGTAGTATATCAAATACAATCACATTAAAAGACAAAGTCTCTAAGAAACAAGATTTTCAACTAAGTACATCCGTAACTTTATTCATAGCACTAGATTTTTTATGGATCATGGAGCTGTATTTTTATAGGTAAGATATACACTTAGCATGCCTTTTTTTTTTTTTTTTTTTGGAAAGTGGGCTCCTGCCACCAATTCATTAACCACAGAAATATACAGATCTTTGGGTGGGTCCCAACAAAAAGAGACGGACCTCACCTATCATATACCTCCTGACAGAGCTACATACAGAATAAAAAAATAAAAATAAAAAAACTCAAAATGGACAGAGAAAATACCGAAAACAGAAAAACGCAAAACTATCGAGAACAGGGATTTCTGAGAGATCCTAAACCGGTTTTATCGAGAACAAGCAATCCCCCAGCTAACCTCGGGAGGAGAGAAGTGGATTGAAAGATCCTACACTTAGCATGCCTTGCATTAAGTTTCTTTTGAACATGAATCTTCCTTCGTGGTTTAGTGGTAAACAGATAATGTTTCAACGTTGAGATCTTGGGATCGAGTTCCCATATGGTGTAGGTGTGGGTGTAAAAGAAAGCTTTTTTTAAACATTGAGAAAGTAGAAAGTCTCATGATCGAAGTATAGCACGAACTCTTTATATATCAAGTGGTGACATTAAAATCGCAAGGCTTGAATTGTGGAATAAAACTCAACATTATATATGTTATAGGGAAATCCAACTCAACAAGTCAAGCCAGTTACAGACCTCGGAGCTCGGGAGGGGCGACCTCGGGAATGTATGAATGAGAAGTAGGGCCGAGTCCTCCCTCGATCCATCCCAACTCCGAGTGGTGAGTAACCATCATTTTAGATCAACAGTCAATCTACATTCCAAGGCATGTCACCGAGGCCATGAGCTGAAGTAAAGGCTATGCGACCAGCTCCGACGATTAACCCTCGGCCTCGGCTTAGATGTGGCCGAGGCCGAGGCCAAATGTGGTTACTTCAAGTGCCCAATCAGGGAACTATCCGAACGCAGACGTGGCCGAAGATCTCGCCCAAGGATTCGCGCTCTTGAGACACGATACGCAACTCGAATCCATGGATTACGGATAATATCTTCACGATCATAATATCCCACTGATTGAGCGGATCATGCCAAGATTAACGGACGTGTATCATTCAACCTACAAGTATAAATACCAGGAGACCCCATTGCTACAGGTACGTAAGATCTCACATCCTCTCTCTACATTCAACTTAAACCCAGATTCCTTAGTCTGACTTAGGTATCGGAGGGTCCCCCCGCTTAGCCAGGGTCTTTTTTACTCACCCTTTGTGCAAGGCCAAGATTCGTCGAAGGTTCATCGCATTGAGCAGATGGTGATCCAGATTTTGACATTAACATTTTTTCGCGCCGTCTGTGGGAAACGTAAATGAAAAGCTAGAAGGTTTTACCAGAAATGGCGAGAGGAAAGAAAAAAGCGATAGTAGTGGAACCCGAACCTAGCGGGCAGCACCAATTTTCTTCACTGCTGCGCACCGAATCAGCTCCGATAGGGCCGTCCCAACGGATTCGGAGTCGGGGAGGGAAATACAAGGCACTACAAAACGAAGTCTAGATACTAAAGGACGAAATCAACCGAATAAAGGCATAACAGAATCAACAGCCACCACTAAACTTGGTGGAAGCCACCCCAGTACCCGAGGGACGACTACAACAAGTCAGTTCCTAGGCCAGAGTCTCCCAAGCGCAGTCCGCACAAGCTCCCGACTCTGTGCACAATACAGTGCCCTTGGAGCGGTCCGCTCGAATCTCAGAACCCCCTCAGGACACCGAACAATCTTAGGTGTCTACCACTTCAGCTCTGGCCCCCACCGACCTCCGCCATCGGCTAGAGAGGAGTAGACAGGGTAGAGCATCCGAGGTGGCGGGTGCCTCCCAAGAGACAGTATCTGAGAATCAAAATCCTCTTGAAGCACAGTTTAAGGAACTCCGAGACCAGTTTAAGGCGTTTCAGAGAAACCAGCAATCTACATCTGTCCCAACTGCAGTCTAGACGATGATGGAAGAGACCGAACCTCCCTTCACCTCAGAAATCATGAATGAGGTGATGCCGTCGAGGTTCAGGACACCTCCAGTGATCCAATCTCTGAATCCGGAGACCCCTCAGAACATGTGGAGTTATATCGTTCGTAGATGCAGATTCAGTCGCCCATAGATGTCATGATGTGCCGAGCCTTCTTGATAACCCTCTTCGGATCTACTCGGAGTTGGTATCGACAACTTAAACCAAAATCGATCAGCTACTTCACAGAGCTCAGCAGATTGTTCCTTACTCAGTTCAACTCTGATAAGAAGAGTCGAAAATTGACTACCCATCTGTTTACCCTCAAGCAGGGAAACAAGGAGCCACTGAAGGACTACATTCCCCACTTCAACGAGGAGGTGTTGTTAGTGGAAGATTATGATGATAAAATGGGACCCTCAGCCATGTTCAACGGACTTAAAGAGGAGACACTAAAAAAAAAACGGGCAAAGGCTACGGCTAAAAACCGTAGCTAAAGGCTTTTTGGTACGGATATGGTCCGTAGCACGTCCGCCACAATTGGTGGGGATGCTAAAGGTATCGCTACGGATTATATCCGTTGCAATAATCTGTAGTTAGCAATAGCTACGATTTTCAGAACAATAGCTACGGCCAAAATTCGTAGCTATTTTTTTAAAAATTGTAATATGGTGCCTGTTTTCATTGCAAGAATCTGCTGTGATTGATAACTCATCAAAGCTTAATGCTGATAGAAATAATACATAAAATGTAATCAGGAAAAAACATGATGCATTTATTACAAATAGCAATCAAATTATACAATGCATCCTACATTCACATTTCTAAATAAGCAATACTTCACTTTGCTCAACCTATCATAAGAATTACAATTAAGGCGTGCCCTCATGTGCAAGAAACAAATACACTCCAACACAGTAAACACCCTCCATATAATGTAATAATGCTCACGTTTTTACAAAATTTTCTTCCTTCAGACGGTCAATTTCAGTAAATGCAGAAGATAGAGCTTCTTCTTTCCCTGAAACTGCAGATGTAACTTCTGTGGACTTTGACACAAGATCACTTTCAAGTTCTAAAACCCTTCCCTTGAGAAAATGAATTTCATTCTCCAATGACTTATTTAGCTTGTCAGCCTGTATAAAACAACATTTGTAGACACAATCAAATAAGCATGCCTTTGTACACATCTCAAAAGGAAGAAAGACAAAAAACAAAAAACAAAAACAAAAAATTAAAAAAAAAATTAAAAAAAAAAACACTTATATAGGAAGATATCACATATGTGACACATTAGGTTTATCAGATCTGAACTTTCCATTTGATTTTGAATATCAGATAATTTTACTTTTCAATTAATCCACAGCTGACAAGGTAAAATGATGGTTTTTATTGTCACCAACCTGAGGATTCAAATGGACTGAGTTTTACATATGAAATCCTGAGTATTGTATATCAAAATATGGAGAGGTCAGATATCACATATGTGACACATTAGGTACAATCACCCGCGTGTGTATCTAGATGATACTCAGGTGGATATGGCAAAACTGCATGTTAATGAGGTTTGGTTTAGGAGTGAAGTGGAGGAAGTGAATGCAAGTTTATAGGATATGTTTTTTTTCTTTGTACTCATAAATGGGTCTCTAAAAGGCTTTTTAATGATTTTGAGGGGTTTGCTGAATCAGAATTTCAGAATCAAAATCAAAATCAAAATCAAAATCAAAATTAGTAAAAAAAAAAAATGAAATTACAATCCTTTTAAAAATTGTGTTCAAACTTAGGATGGACTTTTAAACTCAAAACTCCAACTCAAACACACTAAAATATGTGACTTACTATAAAAAGTAAACTTACTATTTACAGACGATATCCATTCCTACTAGACTTCATGGTTTTCTGCCAAAAGTAGTAACAGCCCATCAACATGGTAAAGTTGTTTGGATGACAACTGTGCAGTTACACAGGGAATTAATGTCTAATAGAGCATTTTGGTTTTCTGATTTTCTATTTTCACATAAGTGCAGATGTCACATATGTTCCTAACGCTAATATATGGTTTCTATCAGTAAAACAGAGTGGGGAATGCCAGCACTACACTATAACTAACAAAATTGGAACATTTTTTTTTTTACTTGCGCGTCATCAAAATTGGAACATACTTGTAGAAACATTACATAGTAAGATAGAAAGACATAAGTAAGAAAAAGAGGAGAGAAAAAAATGCATACATGCATGCATGCATGCATACATACATACATCCATCCATACATACATACATACATAGATCAAGTTATAGGTTTAGGTTTAGGTTATAGGTTATAGGTTTAGGAATTCGGGTTCAGGTTTAGGTTTAGGTTAAGGTTAAGGTTATAGGTTTAGGTTTAGGGATTTGAAAATAGGTTATAGGTTATAGGTTTAGGTTTAGGTTTAGGTTATAGGTTACAGGTTTAGGTTATAGGGTTAGGTTTAGGGATTTGAGAATAGGTTTAGGTTTAGGTTCAAGTTATAGGTTATAGGTTTAGTTTATAGGTTATAAGTTTAGGTTTAGGTTACAGGTTTAGGTGTAGGTTATAGGTTATAGGTTATAGGTTTGGGTTTAGGTTATAGGTTATAGGTTTAGGTTATAAGTTTAGATTGAGGTTATAGGTTATAGGTTTAGGAATTCGGGTTCAGGTTCGAGTTCGGGTTTAGGTTTAGGTTAAGGTTAAGGTTATAGGTTTAAGTTTAGGGATTTGAGAATAGGTTATAGGTTGTAGGCTATAGGATTAGGTTTAGGTTTAGGTTATAGGTTTAGGTTATAGGTTTACGTTTAGGTTTAGGTTTAGGTTTAGGGATTTAAGAATAGGTTTAGGTTTAGGTTATAGGTTATAGGTTTCGGTTTAGGTTAAGGTTATAGGTTTAGGTTTAGGTGTAGGTTATAGGTAGGTTATAGGTTATAGGTTATAGGTTTAGGTTTAGGTTTAGGTTTAGGTTATAGGTTATAGGTTTAGATTGAGGTTATAGGTTATAGGTTTAGGAATTTGGGTTCGAGTTCGGGTTCGGGTTTAGGTTTAGGTTTAGGTTAAGGTTAAGGTTATAGGTTTAGATTTAGGGATTTGAGAATAGGTAATAGGTTATAGGTTATAGGATTAGGTTTAGGTTTAGGTTTAGGGATTTGAGAATAGGTTTAGGTTTAGGTTTAGGTTATCGGTTATAGGTTTAGGTTTAGATTAAGGTTATAGGTTTAGGTTTAGGGATTTGAGAATACATTTAGGTTTTAGGTTTAGGTTTAGGTTTTAGTTCATAGGTTTAGGTTATAGGTTTAGGTTTAGGTTTTAGGTTTAGGTTAAGGTTAGGTTACAGGTTATAAGTTTAGGTTATAGGTTATAGGTTATAGGTTAAGGTTTAGGTTTAGCTTATAGGTTATAGGTTATAAGTTATAGCTTTAGAGAATTGAGAATAGGTTAAGGTTTAGGTTTAGGAAATCGGGTTCGGGTTCAGGATCGGGTTTAGGTTTGGGTTTTCAAGTTTAGGTTTAGGTTAAGCAGTTGAGATTAGGATTAGCTGTAGGTTTAGGTTTAAGGATTTGAGAATACATTTAAGTTTTAAGTTTAGGTTTAGGTTTTAGGATTAGGTTAAGGTTATGGGTTTAGGTTAGGTTTAGGTTTAAGTTATAGGTTATAGGTTATAACTTTAGGGAATTGAGAATAGGTTAAGGTTTAGGTTTAGGAAATCAGGTTTGGGTTTGGGTTTACGTTTGAGTTTTCAAGTTTAGGTTTAGGTTTAGGTTATAGGTTTAGAAAATAGACAGCTTCATCATGGTTATAACAGCGGTTTCCACCTATAAAGGATGGAGGAGAAACTGATACGAGAAGTTTATATGATGTGGGGTCGTGATCCAGATCAAACGGTTGGACTTGATTGTTTTCTACTGTGAGAATTACTTGGTCTGACTCTCAAAATCCTCAAAAAGACAATCATGCTACCTCAGATCTGATATTTTGGCAATGGATCTATGCTCCCTGTAACACCCTTCTGAATTATATAGCCCCAGAAATTAGGTCCTAAAACACCCTTCTAAATTCAAAAGTATGGTACCTGAGTTTTCATATGTGACAAAGCCAATTCCTCGATGTTGCTTGGATACTGGTTCCTAAAACACATTGAATATCAAATATTAATGTGTATTAATGTGTTTGATATTAAAGATACAAACATACAGACACAAGTATTATAGAAAAGATACAAATAAGAGAGCCAGTATAGAACTACAGGGAATCAATTGCTCTAATTGCCCATAGTCATACCAATAGAGCATGTTTGCAATTAATCGTGCACCACATGGTGGAGAAATTTCATCTAGTCCACTCATCCATTAGATGTGTCACCATATGTTCACCTGGATCTTAAAAATCAGTCTAATCCAAAACTTGGGTGGGCCACACCATAAAAACTCTAAATTCTAAATCTTAAAAATCAGTCCAATCTAAGACTTGGGCGGGCCACACCATATGAAACAATGTAAAATCATGCTAAAAAACTCTAAATTCAGTTCATCTTGGTCTGGTGCATTAGATGATTGTATAAGACGCCATAAAAACACTAATACAGTGGACTCCACATGCAACTTACATTCTTGCAATAGCAGGACTTCCATCTCAACTATCCCCTCATATTGTAGACAACCTACATTTTAAATAGGCCTAAATTTTTAGGTCCTAGTGGTGGATCTCATGTACATGATGTATTCCATGCACGTCGACAGCAAATAGTCACACCCGCAAATAAGGGTAAAAGCACTTAGAATAGTATAAACATCTCCTAAAGAATTTGAGAATTTTGTAATGTGGTTTTATAAAGAAAAGGTTGCGTAGAATGGCTACAATATTCTTGACCATTCAATCAATTGAATGCATCGAAATTTAAAAATAAACCTGTGTAAGAATTCATTTCAAAGCTTCAAGCTCAGTGAAATATACCAACAAAAGTAAATGGCATTCTTGATTTTCAACTAAAAAGCACAAAATATGAACTGGAACATGAGAGCAAAGAAGTGTTGACTCACTTGTTCACTTTAACCCAAGTAACTTTTAGTATTTTCTTCTTCTTTTCATCAAGCTCTTCATTCACCTTCTTCATTTTTGACTTATCATTCTAAGCAAGAGAAGAATACAGCAAACAAACAACTTCAGACATAAACAAATTCATTTTTTATTTTTTTTAAAGATGAGATCCTTTATAGGCTGAGAAATACAGCAATATACCTCAATGATGTTTTTCTTGGATAATAAGTCATTGTATTCATCTTCAGCTTTCTCGAACATTGCCATAACTTTTTTGTTGACCCTCTTCTCAAGGATGAAAGCAATCAATCAGGTTAACTGAGATGCATGTCCATTAACCTTCTTCTTTAAAAAAAATGCAAAACCAAACATCAATTAGGTGTTGAATCATACTATTTCATTGTCATGGAAAAGAAAACAAAGAAGCACATGAAACAACACAACAGGTGATCTAATCACACACCCAGATTGTTCAACTTGAAGTTTCTCAAGCTCCTCCCTTGATTTACGAGGATCATGAGATAAGAAGTCATAATCTGTCACACTTTTTCCAAATAATTGTTTCTCAGCTGCAATCTAACTATGCCTTTCTAGTAGTTTATCTCCCTTCAAGGAGCAATCTTTCTGTTCGATCTCCATTCGCTTAATCTGTGTGAATGGGAAAGAGTGGGTTTCTATCAAGAACACATCCACAATTTCATAGATCAAGCAAGTTAAATAAAATAGGAACAAAATAACCACTGCAAGTACCTCATATTCCAATTTTTTCCTCTCAGCATTTGCATCACTAATTTTATGTTGAAGCTTCTGTTGCTCCTTGACAATGGCACTGATCTTAGCGTCACATTCTTTCATCTTTGAACGGCTCAAATTGAGCTCAGATTGGTCTTGATCATATTCCTTCTTTATGGAACTAACCTGCACTAGGAAAGGCAATAAAGACACGTGCATTTTGTGTTCAGCAAAAAGGGTTAGATTGTAAGTTTAAGCACCTTGCTTGTAAGGTTATCTACTTCTGCAGTGAGGCTGTTTATCTGTGTCTATAAAGAAACCAATTGATTTTCCAGGGAAGCATGCTCTTGAATGACTGCTTCCTTCTCCATAATGAGCCTCTCTCTTTCATTTTCAAAGTCATAAATCCTTTCACAATTGAATGCATCGAAATTTAAAAATAAACATGTGTAAGAATGCACCAATTACAATAAGAAGTGTGTGAGTAGGATTCTGATTACTACCATCCCTACATGTATGCAAGATCCAATTTATCTGGTGGTTGCCACTGTGTATGTGCTACGGCTAGAAAAATCAGGTTGTTCTGTTTTTGAGATGAGCCACGTATGTATGGTAAGAATGGAAACTGAGTCAACTGACAATCCAGATTTGATGCCCATGTATGGCCCAACTGAGAACTAGACATACCTGATGAAAGGCTTGGATTTCGCATGCAAGGAGAGTAGGATTCAATATGCTACTCCTACAAGAAGTCTTAACAAGTTTCAGTTATAACTGAGTATATGAACACTGATGGATGTCCAACGGGAAAAGAAGAAACTGTGTTAATGGGTGGGGCCTAGTCTGCTGGACAAGATTCCTAGGCCCAACATGAGTTACAATGCAAATAAAATGGCATATGAACTGAGAGTTACAGAGCTGCACGAAATAAAAAAGGCTACATGAGACTGCAAAATTACGAGCGCATGCACGTTTGAATAAAAGATCTAGGCTTCATGCTACTGGAATAGATGACCCCGCAGTTTATTAGAAATGGTTCTTGTTGAAAAAAAAAAACTACCAGGATGCCATTTCATTGGCATATTTGGACAGCTTAAATCATGCACCCAATCGTGATCCCGTAAGGCAGTCAAGATGAGTGCAGGAAAATGTGGCTGACGTGGATGAGGGGATCATGGGCCCCACAACATTAGAACATTGCACCTAGTGGCCCTTTCCACTCGAATTCCCACTTACATGCATATCATCATCAAAGCCTTATCATAATTAATTCAAACCCATATTTAGAGTCATAACTTCAATTAGACCATAAATCACCCTATCTTTTCTTATTACCTCTAACTATATCCTTTTAGGCCTTTTCCTTCTCTATAATCTAAACCTTTTGGGCCTTTTCCTTCTCTATTAATGAAAGGAGACTAGTATGGCATTCCACATGACTATAGAAACACAAAGCGAAAATACGAACATATGGTACAACTTAAAGCATGACTATAAATGTCTCCACACTATTTATGCAATTTCGATCCAATTTTCTTGTCCATCATTTGAAACTATGAATTAAATTAATCGAAGGAAGTGCAATATGCACATATGTAATGTTTAAAGCAGGAATGCCAACAAAATTTGACTAGCCATATTTTCAGTTACCTTGACTTATGGAATAGAATTTCAATGTATGGTATAATGCAGCATGAGAATGGTGAACCCAAATAATATTGAACAATGGAACCTACTGCCAGTCTATGTAAGAAATTTGCATAATCTTACCTCACAAACCCTGCTACCATACGCAAGAGCATGAAAAGAGTAAAACCAAACCATACTCTTAGAAGACCAAAACCAGAAGGAGCATATACCAAAAATGCACATGACATAGTCCCAACCACCATCTGCTCAGTCAAAATGGCAATATTAAAGGATCTTCTAGACACGGGCAAATATCATGAATGAAGACTAAAAATTATGTGAATTTAATATATCTTAAGGCTGAAGCTTAGCGAAGAAAAAGCTGAATACGAGAAGTCTGAAACACCACAATGGAGACCATCAAAAACAAAAGATAGAGCATTGATGGGTTGAGTGGCACTGACAAACTGCAAAATATAACAAGGGAATCCATCAATCAAGTTGCAACCAAGGGCTGAAATAATCAAGTTGCAGGTAAACATGCATACGTACCAGAAACCCCGACCTAACAATTCCTAGCACTTCAACATCCTTAGTGAATAATTCAGCAATAGAACTGTACCATGTACCCAGTATGATAGCTAAGAAAACACCAGTAAATGCTCCTGTCTGAGGAAAAGGAGAAACATGGAAGTTCAGATCAGTTTCCAAACAACCTTAATAAAATGAATTCAGACCCTTGAAAGTATTAGAGGATAGGATATGTATGCATAACTGGATACATATATCTCATATCCTCCAACAACCTTAGCATATCTTAACCTCTACCTATATTAGTATGTAAGTTGTATGTACAGCTGTATATAAACGCATCCAATCCTCTAACAGAAATCGCATGAAAGACAACTCAAGATTATCGTTTACTCAAGTTGCAGGCTATTCAAAAATAAAATGACAAGCACAGGAGAATAATCACCTTCAGAACAGAATAAGTAATTTCTTTCACCTTTTTGTAGTCACTCTTTGAGAAAGAACTTGCAATTAGAACCTAAGAATAAACAAACAATCCATTAAAGACATGATCAAGAAATAAAAGAAAATATTAATAATCAAATTATTTTTGAATAATAGGAAAAAACATAGATAAAATAAATAGTTAAAAACTTTACTATTTCAATATTGAACCTTGCAGTGGGAACATTGATCTGTGGGGCTAAAAATACATCAGCCTGCATATAAAAATCTCAAGTTAGTTGGGCCTTTCAAGTCCTTAAATGATAGTAGAAGAAGCCAGAAAACTATTAAAATTAACCATCAAGCATTTTAAAAATCCCTCTCAGAAAATGAATGAAAAGTACACAACTCACCTTGATGCCCATTCTCCCTCCTCCTTTACCCGGGCTTGGGACCGGCAATGCAAAGAGTTGCATTGGCAGAGTTAAAAAGGGGCTTAGGCTCCATTTGGTTTGTGACGACCAAATGGAGTCTAATATGTTTAAATATAGAGTATAAAATTCATTCAAAATTACAAAAACCAAACCAAACAACATATACAATAACTAAAAAAAAACATGTAGACCATCAATATGTTGAACTAATTCTGGTTGTGCTTCTTTATGTACATCATCTGCATCATTGTTGTCATCACCACAACCACCATCTTTCTAGATGTTGATCTATGTGCTATTTATTGGTTGAGACAATGAGCTCCACACCACTGGATTAGATTTGATGCTGATAGTCTTTCTGGTGCAGGGTTGCCACTGAGAGTAATGAAAAACATGATCTAGAGATTGTTTCTGCGCGGGCTGCTGCAGAGCAGGATGTGGCTGAGAACAGTGTTGCTATCCTTCACCACTTTGAGAGTAAGTCCTATATTATTCTTACTTTTATTGCCCACATCTTTTAGTCGCATATATTTGAGCCAAGAAATATGGCATAGAGGAGCTGAATATCTCAAAATCTCCTAATCATTTGGTGAGCATGGCTCTGTGATTTGTTTCAAAGAGTTCTAATTTGGCTGTTATTATTGTAAGAACGTGTTCAATACAGTGTTCTTGAAATACATTTTGAGTTAGAAAAGGCAACGGTAGAAAGATTACATAGAAAATTTGTATGGTACCTTGGGTTTAGTAACTCAAACACGATTTGTCTCTGATGAACTGACAAACTAGCTTTGCTGCTGTAAGTGCCAGCGTCTTCAGTTCAAAGTCTCAATTAAGGCTCACAAAGTAAATGGGATGGGGACGGTGCATTAAATATATATATATATATATATATATATTAAAAAAAACTTGTTCAATATCTCCTGGCATGAATGTCATTTCAACAAACAGATAGCATGCCATTTCAAATCTGAAAGACAGGAAAAGAGATACAAATAGAAAAAGATATCAAACCTATGGAGAGGAGCTTCACGGTGTGTGTTTCTTCGAGCAGGAGATTCACTGCTGCTACAATAGGGAGAGAGAGAGAGAGAGAGAGAGAGAGAGAGAGAGAGAGAAGAGGGCGTTCACGGCTGATGCATTGGAGAGAGAGGGAGGAGAATGAGAGAGATGGAGCAGAGATCGGAAGGGAGAGAGAGAATCAGGGAAAGATGAGCTTAGGGAATGCTCTGATAAGGGAACGGAGAGAGAGAGAGAGAGAGAGAGAGAGAGAGAGAGAGAGAGAGAGAGAGCAAAATACCCGTGTTTGAGCGTGGCTTTGTTTTGAGCGCGCGCCCAAATTTGGGATTTTCTGATGGACGGACGTAGACGGTCCGATCAGGGGCTCCATGGGGCCCATCATGATGTATTTCCTTAATCCATTCCGATCCATAATTTTAATAAATTATTTTAGCTTATCACACTAACTTTCAGGTATATTGAAGATCCAAGTGGACCACACCATAAGAAGCAATTGTAATTTAATATCAATGTTTCCTACCGTGTGGTCCACTTGAGCCTTCGATCTAGCTGATTTTTTTTCTCATCCACTAAAGTAATATTTAAAAATATATAGATGGCTTAGATAGAAAATATAGTTTCTTTTAGGCCTCATAGAGCACCTTACAACACTATTAAATATTAATGGTGTATTGACTTTTTATCTACAGATTAAAACCGTAGCAAACTTAGCTAAGGTTTATATTCGTCGCAAAAAGCTAACGTGGTTTGAATCCTTTGCCCCTTTTTTTGGTAGTGAGAAGTTCACTTTCTCGATCGGGAAGAATCCACTGACCACCTTGGCCGAACTCATCAGCAAGGCTCAGAAATATACCAATGCAAAAGAATTCTCCAACTCCCGTAGGAATATACAAGTTGTTGAGCAGTCATCCAAGGAGAAGTTACCAAGGAATGAAGAGCCTCAGTCATCTAGCAAGAGGCTTGACAATCGCGCCACTCGCGATCGCCGACCCAGCAAGAAGCCTGAGAGTAAGTTCTGTTCTTACACTCCCCTCAATACATCGCCTGAGCAGATCCTGCTGGACATCAGAAGCCAAAAACTCCTGAACTGGCCAATTTGCATGAAGACCGACTCAGAGAACAGAGATAAGCACAAGTACTATCTCTTTCATCATGACCATGGTCACAATACGAGCGACTGTGTGGATCTCAAGGATGAGATTGAGATCTCCATCCGTATGGGTCATCTGTGATGATATACTAAGGAAGAGAAGTCAGCTCGGAAAGAAAAGCAACCAAGCAAGCTAGCAAAAGAACCGGCCGAGATCCGCACGATCTACGACGGCTCATCCGGTGGAAGCGACTTGAATAGGGCTCGCAAGGCCCACTCCCTGAGTTTAGAACACGAGCATTACGTCCACTTGGCCGAAAGGTCGAGGAAAGAACTCTGAGTCAGCCCCTATAGCCTAACTTTTACGAAAGATGACGAGCGTGTAATCCAGCATCCATACGACGATACCCTCGTGGTGAATATGACCATAGCCAACCACAAAGTCTAATGCATTCTGGTCGACACAGGGAGCTCAGGCGACGTCATCTACTCCAAAGCATTTGAGAAAATGGGGATCGAAAGGTTGCACCTCCGACCCGTAAAACCCCTCTGAACGGCTTTGCCCGAGATAGGGTGATCTCCGAGGGAGCCATTACTCTTCCTGTGACAGCTGGTGAAGGATAGCATCAAGTCACATTTCTTGTGGACTTTCTTGTTGCCAATGTGCCGTCAGTGCACAATGTCATTCTGGGCCGACCTTCCCTTAACGCAATGAGGGCGGTCGTGTCCACATATCATCTGTTGATGAAGTTCCCCACCGAAGGTGGGGTGGAATATCTCTGAGGGGATTAGCGTGAAGCTCAGAGATGTTATGCGATAGATGTGAGAAAAGGATCGGTGAAGTAAGCCCTCACCATCAACACCTTGACCCCATGGAAGATCCCCCCGAGGACTTAGAGACCGTCCCGCTTGAGGAAGTTAACCCTAGCAAAACTGTTCAGCTCGGGTCTTCACTAAATTCCAAGCAGAGATCTCAAATGCTGACTTTCTTACAAGAGCACAGGGACATCTTCGTGCGGTCGCACGAGGATATGCTAGGCATTTCTCCCGATGTCATCGTTCACAGACTGAACGTAAATCCGAATCATGAGCCAGTGAAACTGTAACGTCTCAGAAAAATTCATACGAAGACTCGAGTAACACCTTCGGCAGAAATCCCTAAGGACCGTATTCTGTAGGAATTAGATGAAAATTAATTAAGTATTAAACTAAATAAATGGCTGAATTTAGCTTCAACCACTATTTATACAAATAGCAAGACTCGAAGCCATCAATATCGCTAACTCAGCACTACTTGAGAACCTAAGAGAAATTTCAAAAGCCAGTTGCTCTTGGGAGCACATTGAAACTCCGTATCGGACCTGGACCGCACGTCGAAAGTCCAATGACCGCGAAGCTATAGACTTATGTCCACCTTATTGGGCTTGACAACCATCGTGGGAATCGAGCTCAAATAGTGTTAAGAAATGCACAACTTGAGCCCTGAGTGAAGTGTGTGAGAAACGTGAATATCTTTAGAAAATGTAATGAAACTTAAGTAAATTGGGTCGTTCGCTTACGGGCGAAATTGAAGACTTCGAACCGTCAAATTCTAACCGAACTTCACCCATAGATCAGGGAAATTTTTCTGCACTTATTCGTATACTTGTGACCCCGATCGAGTAACAACGACCGTTAATCTGATACTGGTCCTCCACGGTCGATCCGCTAACCCGATCACACCAAAATCATAACCTGGCTTAGATCCATGGTCTGAGAGCTTGCCCTATGACGTACGCGAGTAATGGACCTTCCTAAGGGCCCTGTTTGTCAAAAACAGACTCCCTTTGGATATAACCTAAGTATATCATGGCCCTAGGGCCGTTGACACCAGTTCTAGACCTATATAAAGCCCTTAAACCACCCCAATCCCATTCCATACGAATTTGCTCCAAACCCTAGGAGAGCGAAGAGAGAAAGAAAGAGAAAAGAGTGAGGAAAGAAGAGCGATTTCGGGAGATCATTGCTGGGATTCTCTCCCACTACTCCACGTACTGATCACCTTTCCACCTCGTTACACGATCGTTATCGGCTTCGATTTGGGTAAGAAATCCTAACCCTAATCTTGATTTAGAAATCCAAATAGAGTAATCGTCGAAATAGTTAACCTATTTCATTGTTTAGGTGTCATTGTTCCATTTACGGGAACGTTGTGTTGGAACCGAGTTCGAATCGGGTATTCCGATGAAAGGTGCGGACTATAAATGTTTAGGTTATGGTTTTCAATGGTTTCAATGTCAGTTAATGATTTATATCTGACTTGATTGCTGTCATATCGTCTTAGACACGTCGATTTCGATATATTACACGTGTATGAACTATGATTGTAATTATGCATCCTATGTGTTTATGGAAATGTATGAATGAATATGCAAACATGATTTGTGCTTGTTATGACTACTAAGCTAGGATTCATGATTGTTATTTGCATGATGACATCCTTATAGAAGGAATTGCTAGAATACTTGTTGTAACTAGCCTAATCTATGTATTTGCTTATGTGTAGCCTAAGTGTTTGATAAATTGTCTGAATGAGAAAATATTGATGATTTGTATCTATTAAGAGTATTAAGATAATATTCTTATTTACCTTGCTCGTATGTATTGTTTCCTTCATATAATCATATTTGCCGTTATGAAATTTATGGATAAAATGCAAGTGCTTGGCGACATGTTCAATGTGTTTGATAAAATGCTTAAATGAGTGTTGTATTTGGATTGTTCCTTAAATGCTTATATGATTACCACATGTATCTATATGCTACATCTGAGTAAGATTGGGACTGCAACGTAGTCCAAGCAATCGGTAACGATTCCCGTTTGAGTGGCGGAATTAGTCTCACCACATTTGATACGTTCGGTGAATTTGGATCGTACGATGATTGTCGACAGTGGTTAGGCCACGGGAAGTGTTTATACTCTCCATGTCGATTAATTCGTCATGCGTCCGTACCAATCGAACTTGTCTAACAAACCGATTGGCCTATTGTATATTCACCATGTATGGACGCTATTGTTTGAATTTAAGATACCCCCACCAGTGTAAAAACTCGCTTCAACCATGGTACCACGATCCACTAAGATTCATGAGTCGGGCATAGTGGTATGGGACACCATGGTCGAGCTGTCGGCCTACGCTGGGGTGACGAGCCTCCCCATAGTGACCAGTGAGTAACCCAAACTCGTGAGCCGAATATGGTGGTATGAGACACTATATTCGAGCTGTGGGCCTGCGCTGAGGTGACGAGCCTCCCCATAGTGACTGCGAGTATAACTCTTGAATTTGCCTTTCCACTGCTTTCCATTAGGGGTGATGCCCTACAACTTGTCTATCGTATGTAATTAACTAGGATTGACGACTCTAGATGGATCCTTCGGTTTAGGTAAATGATATAAAAGGAGGTACCTTAGCTTCTCAAACATGCTGTATGAATAAGTCTAATTAAGTACTTGGCTAACCCGACCATGTACCATATTGCATGTGCTTTGGCGAGGAAGTGCATGTGTATGGAGTTTGCCATGCGCAAATGGTTAATGAAGTCGCTTGAGGGAGCTTTGTGCGAGGGCATGCATTATTACTGTACTCCATTCTTTCATTAACAAGAGTAGTTAGGAAGTGATTATTGTATTGCTTTATCATTACTGCTTGATTGATTTGATAACATGTTAACCTTTGCCTTATAGTACCACTGAGTTGATCACTCACTCCCACTCTGAGAAGGTGTTTTAAAACACCAACCAGACTCTGTTATAGATGCAGGTGATGAGGGTGTATATGCAGTGGAGTTGGACTTCGTAAATGAGGAGGAAAGAGTTCTCCTATGTTCAACTCTCTGGCAGGTCTATGTAGACCTCGTGCTGCTTCGATGGGATTACAGGGATACATAGATTAGTTGGACATTTACATTTTAATATTTTGTCTATTTTGAAACAATACACACACACACACACACACACACACACACACACACACATATATATATATATATATATATATATATATATATATATATTCAGCTCGATAATATACTCATACTCTAGAAGTTGTGAAACACGTATATACTTTATTTATCTCTCAGTCTTCCGCTTGCTTAATTATATTAACTCTAGAGTATGATATGTTGATTTAGTATAATCTTTCTCATGTTTAATGCACTAATATGGATAACATTTAATCATCATTATCTCTGTTTCATAAGTGATGTGTTGGATCTCGAGAGTTGAGCTTCGCTCGACCCTCAAAATTCGGGGCGTTACAGAAATACAAGAGAAGAGCATTCGATACCAAAAGATACACAGCCATAACCGATGAAGTTTCCAAACTCCTCAGCATCGACTTCATCGAAGAAGTTCATTATCCAGACTGGATCGCTAATGTGGTCCTGGTGAAGAAATCAAGCGGGAAGTGGTGGGTTTATATAGACTACTCGAAGCTGAACAAGACCTGTCCTAAGGATAGTTCCCCTTGCCTTGGATCGACCAGCTGGTGGACAGCACAGCTAGACATGAGCGACTCTCCTTCATGGATGCCTATTTCAGGTATAATTAGATCCTGATGGATCCCCAGATAGGCAGAAGACTATCTTCGTCACCAATAAGGGACTTTACTGTTACAAGGTCATGCCTGTTGGCCTGAAGAATGCTGGGGCAACATACCAAAAATTGTTAAAGCAGATGTTCGCTAAGTAGATCGGTCAAACAATGGAAGTTTACGTCGACGATATGCTTGTCAAGAGTGTCAGAACATCCGATCATCTTGCGAACCTCGGGGCGACATTTTCGATCCTCCAGGAGTACCATATGAAGCTGAACTCGGCCAAGTGTGTCTTCGGAGTCGGTTCAGGAAAGTTCCTTGGGTTTCAAGTCAACTAGAGAGGCATCAAGGTGAATCCCGAGAAGATCAAGGCATTGCTTAACATGAGCTCGCCTCGGACAATGAAGGAGATCTAATGTTTGACTGGCCGGGTAGCAACGCTCGGTCAGCTTAACTCGGCCTCAATAGGCTCGCTCAGCCTTGACAGGTTAGCTCGACCTTAACATGTCAGCTTAGCTCAGCCTCAGCAGGCCAGCTTGACCTCAGCAGAGTAGCCCTCAGCCTGACATGTCAGTTCACCTTGACATGATAGCTCGGCCTCAACAGGTCAACTCAGCTTGGCCTCAACAGGCCTACTCAGCCTTGACAGGTTAGCTCGGCCTTGACATGTCACTCCGACCTCGACATCAAATACTGAGGGACGTATTAACTAGAAGACATACGGGGCTCTTAACCCCCCATGAGATGCTAAACGCATGAAGGTCTACTACTCGCGGGGACTCAAGAGGTCTGTCGACAGGAGCGCGTCGATTGACCGACCTACTCGACAAGGGTGACTTCCCTTTCTAAAAGGGAAAAAAGTACTCTAGCATGAATTCTACTATGGAAGAGCTTCCTCAGATCGGGAAGAAAATCTCTTTTTCTACAATCCGAGCTACACGAACTATTGAAGACTTCTCTTAATGTAAGGGAAAAACAGTCCTACCAGTCGTCTGACCCGTAAAAAAGAGGTCGGACCACTAACTGGTAACGCTACTAGGATCACGCAATTTACAAACAGAAAATGTTACCTCTCAAACAGAGGCTAACTTAATGGACTGATCCCTTAAAGAAGGGATCAGAACGTTAAACCCATAAAAATCTACAAAGGGATCCCCTCATATGTAGGGAAAAAGCCTAGAAACAACCCGATTCCCTAAAAAAGGGGTCGGCTCGTCATACAATGATAAATCTACAAAAACGATTAAGGAGGGCACCATTCGGGGGGGGGGGGGGGTGTTGGCCTCTAAAGTGGTCGATCCTTAAATACTAACATTAAAGAACTATCACAACAATCAATACATGCTAACATGCCATCTCCCAATCGCCATCATGAGCAGAAGCATGGGGACGTCGTTTCATTTCCCCAAGCATTTACTCTCTAGGTCCGAGCTCGGACCAAGAGAGTAGGGGCCTTCTATTATGAGGAAATCCAACTCAACAAGCCAAACCAGTTACAGACCTCGGAGCTCGGGAGGGGCGACCTTAGGAATGTATGAATGAGAAGTAGGGCCGAGTCCTCCCTCGATCCATCCCGACTCCAAGTAGTGAGTAACCATCGTTTTAGATCAACGGTCAATCTACATTCCAAGGCATGTCGCCGAGGCCATGAGCCAAAGTAAAGGCTATGCGACCAGCTCCGACGACTAACACTCGGCCTCGGCTTAGATGTGGCTGAGGCCAAGGCCAAATGTGGTTACTCCGAGTGCCCAATTAGGGAACTATCCGAACGTGGATGTGACCGAAGATCTCGCCCAAGGATTCGTGCCCTTGAGACATGATACGCAACTCGAATCCATGGATTGCGAATAATATCTTCACGATCACAATATCCCACTGATTGAGCGAATCGTGCCAAGATTAACGGACGTGGATCATTCAACAAACACAAGTATAAATACTAGGAGACCCCATTGCTACAGGTACACAAGATCTCACACCCTCTCTCTCTCTCTACATTCAACTTAGACCCAAATTCCCTAGTCTGACTTAGGCATCGGAGGGTCCCCCGGCTTAGCCAGGGTCTCCTTTGCTCACCCTTTGTGCAGGGCGAGCGTTTGTGAAAGGTTCACTACATTGAGCGGAGGGTGATCCAGATTTTGACATCAACAATATATATTTAGAGTAACATCTCTTGACATCATTGAGTTTCTCACCAAAGAAGGCTATTAGGTGTCCCATTTAGCTAAAGACGACATCAATTCCTATGTGAGATGTATCAAATTCTACTTCAAGCACATCATTAAAATTTAGTAAGGCAAACACAAGTGCTTTCACTTAGCTTGTCTTTAATCAAGTTGAAATTCTCTTAATGTAAATTTTGTGGGGCTGGGAGACGACAGGCATTCTCAAGTCCTTTTTTTCCTAAGAAGGCCCAAAATGTACATTTTGTCCAGTTTTTTCAATGGAAAGAATATTATTAAAAATAAATAAATAAATAAATAAATAAAAGAGAGAGAGTTGAAATTCTCTTGGGCTTGTCAACTTCAAGTAAAATCTTTAGCCCTTATGCTATTGTTTATAAGGGTAAAATGTTAGTAAGGTACTTAGTGAACAAACGATAGATATCATTAAGCTATGAAAGCTTCTTACTTCTGATTTCAAGAATAGCCACTGTGAAAGCTTCTTACTTTTGATTTCAAGATTACTTTGATCTTTTCCTCATCAACCTTAATACCTAGAGAAGAGAAAATATAAACTAAAAAGACTACATTATTGGTCAAATGCACACTTCTAGAGATTGGCATAAGTTATTATCTTTACAAAACTTATAACACTTGGCACATATGATTAGTATGATCTTGATTATAAAAACTAAATATAAGAAGATTATTAAAATCTACAATTAGAAAATTTTCGGTAAACACCTTAAAAAACTTGAATCACAAGTCTTATGAATGCACTTAGTACATTTGATAATCTAAATGGCATGACCATTCATTCATAAAGGCCATCCTGAATTTTAAAAGTGAATATCTATTTGTCACCTAATTGAATACAAATTTAGGTATCCACTTCTAAGATCAGTTCATGTGTGTGTGTACACACACACACGCCTTGTAACATATTCAGCATAACATCGAATCGAGGAATTGAGAAGCAATATTTTATAATTATTTTATTGATAGCCAGTAGTGTAAACACTCTACTTTCTTTTTTTTTTCAAACCAAAGGCCAAAAGACACCCATTGCATTATTTCATGAGCCCTTTAAGGCATACATGATGCCAAAACAGAGTATCTACATTACCAGCAGCTGCTCTCATTGTAGATGTTAGAGACACTGAATTATCATTTTTTGTCTCGAAAAAAATGCATCAAAGCTTCTTGAGTAATGCTTTTAGATGTGGTTGAAGATCATGCAAATGTTAGCCACCTGAACCACATAAGATAATTCACCGTTGACAACCTCGAATACCCGAGTAATCTCCTTCACCTTAGATGCATTTCCTACAAGTTCACTTTGAAGCTTCACAACTTTATTTCCAGTATCATAGGTCCCCTGAACCTCCACAAGACCAGTGCTCTGAGCAATTATGACTTCAATTGATCCATCGGTTTTGGGTTGCCAATAACCGCTTTCAGCATGCATAGGCTCTCCAGAAGCCAATTTCCACGTCTTCTGAGAATAGGCATTTACAGGCTTTCCGGAGTGGGAGAAGGTGAGTTCCTCACCGTGCTGGAAGGAGTTGATGGTGGGGTATCCGCCTTCACCTTGGCCTCTCCACTTGCCCAGCAAGTGGGCCAGAGGAACAATGGCCGGATGCATCGCGATTCCACCACCGTCCATTTCCCTCTTCTCGTTCTTCGCCGCAATTTCTGTAAACACTCTACTTAATACGAAGTAATCAACTACAATGGAACCATATTTATGACTTAAATCTCGAACTGCTAGAACCATGGCCCCAAATCCAACACCCCTAAACAATAGAAACCTGCAGCCCTAAAACTTTTTTTCAGAACTATATAATTAGCTCTAAAAGTCCACCAAAATCCCCCAACATAATTCAGACTGACCCTGTGCCTCATGGAGGCTGTCTAAATATTGAAACAAGTCTAGAATGTACCATTAATTATGCCAGCAGAAATTCAAAATCCACCGTCACCCTTTCGGCCAATAAAAAATTACAGTGCTTCAGGGGTTTAGTTGCACCTCAAAATTTGAGTCCAAGCCGATAGTAGAAATCAAAATTCTACTAGTCCCAGTAAGTTGACGGGGAAAGATTGCTTTTGGTTGCGTGCAATCCAACATTTGGAGAGGATGGGAAAGGTTGGGATTAAGTGGGATAGAATTGCATTTAGTCCCATGGAATTGCAATTGGTCCCATGCCAGATTTATGTGGATTTTGAAATCCACTACACATGTGGGCCCCACATTGATGCATGCATTAATCCATGCTGTCCATCCATATACACCGTTTACATGTGATATTCTGGTTATATATGTGTACAAGTGAATGACATCCGTTGTGAATTAATTTGGTCCGTTGATTACAATTCCATGGTCCACCAAACATGATTTTGCTTAATCTGGTGTTTTCCCGTAGCAAAATTTTTATCCCAAACATGGGATTAGATGGCTACAATACCATGGTATTTACCGACATGCAATCATTGTGCAATGATGATGTTAATCCCATCTAATACAATTCAATACCATTTAATTCCACATACCAAACACGACTTAAAATTCCGATCCTACTGTGAGCTTGAGAAACCCATGGAGGGAGTAGATCTCTCACCGGCATCTCTATTTCTATGAAAGTGGATTGGCTTGTGTACCACACATCACCAACCTCACTGGTGGCATGCGAAGACTACCGTTGACGCTCCTCAAGCTCCCAGTTGTACGAATGGTTTAAAGGAGATCAAATCTACATGGCTCCATGATGATGTATTTATTGTGTCCACACCGTTCATTCATTTAGAGAGTTCATTTTAGAATATGAGTCTAAAAATGTTGAAATTTTTTATTTAAAAAATAAATAAATAATTTGAAATTTTCATTTCCCTCCAGAATAGTTGAAATTTTCAAAAGAAAAGTGTGTTTTCTTTAGTCCCACGTCAGAAAGATTGAGAAAAAAGTTGTGATTTATAAGTGGTTGAGTGGTAGTATTTTTACTTGAAAAAATGTAGGATGATATGCTCGGTTTGCGTGTTCCAGGGCACAAGCATGGGCGAAGGCTTGGTCAATGTGGCTATAGTGGTGCTAGATGGCGCACTTTGCCCTTGAAAACGACTAATACTCTTAATAGTAAAAATTGTCCAAAAACGGATAGGTCTTGATAATCCAATGTTCATATCATTGATCTAATGATCTGAAACGCTCAGAAATTAATGTCAACAGTAAGAAATGTGTTACAAATGTTCTAAACCATTGATGACCACCTAGCAACAATCCACTCATTCCATTGAACATAATTTGACCTGGTAAGGGCAGGATCGAGATGTGTTTGAGTTTGAATTTTAACTGATTACAAAATATACTCACATTAGCATATTGTTTAGATAAAATAATTCATGAATTAAACTAAATATCAAGCAAATTTTCTTAATTCAATTGATTGGGGCCTTCAATTAAATTATCTAGGATGAAAATCGGTCACATCATCATTATTTCTCATGTGAGAGGCAGTTATAACATGCAAGTGACTCTCCTGAACATGAAGCTAAGCAATGCCAATTATATAAATTTGAGATACTCAATACATGCGGGTAGGATGAGTTTTTCGGTTTTAGATCACTAGCGCCATTTACTCCATCGCGTTCATGTTTTTGCCAGATGGTGATCATCTGTGTTTTTATCACTGTCCGCATGAAATGTGAACACAACTACATGCAATCCTCTAACTTAATCCCAATATCACAAGTTTGTACCTGTAAAATTTTCATCGATTAAGGTCATTATGGTAGCTAACACAACGAGATCCAATCTCATAAATACGGACTTAATATTACAATTTTAATCCTTCCATCAATGGATTAACTCTGAATTAGTCTGATTTGGCCTAGTAAGAAGCTTATATTAACAGCTTGAAAATGAAAGATCCGACACATGAAACAAACGATTAGGTTTTACCTTCCCATTCCCACAGTCCAAGTCAGCTCCTGAAGATGGGTAATAGGCCTAAAACTGAGCCTAATCAGAACTCCACGTATATGAGTTTGTAAAATTTCTACAGCCCGAGTACATACTAGTGCCCGAGAATTCCAGGTGTTAATAATGTTTAATTTGAATTATGATTTTTTTTCATTTAGATCACATCCAATTACATTCATGAAGGTAACCATTCACAAGAATAAAATCAACTGTATTTATTATTTCATTTGAGGAAAAAAATTAAGAAATTATCAAATGCCCTCTCAATGGGAGCTTATTACATTATCAGGTTTTCAGCGGAAATATAAAACTAAATCATAAAACTATCTTGTTATTCTTTCAGTATAATCTTTCATAGGAAGATAGTCCTCTAGGTCTTCAATCTATACATCACTTGCATCATCTGTATGGTTGGAGAGGGTCAATGCCCTACTCATAGTGATGGTTATCATTTAAGATTAATAATAATTCAAAAGATTCATAAAAGTAATGTAAGGGTTCTGATACATCTCGTACTCCACCACGACGAGAGGTATAAGTATACGCAACCAATATATATATATATATATATATATATATATGAATGCATGCCTAGCAAAGTATGTATGGCTCATCATACGTATTAATTATCATAATGTGGAATATAATTCATAGAAAACCCGACTCACCCCACATTCTCATACACGGAGATTCGTCAGTATGTCTAACGTTAACGTGGATTTATGTGAACATCTCAAGGCAACACAACAATGTGGTTGAGAGATTTGTGTAACATGATGTGTTCATGGAGCGACTATTTGTGACATCCAATCTCGAAAAGTGATGTAACACGCATGACAATTTACTTACATTGATTGTGCACCACGCCAACCAACCCACGGGATTACATGTCGACCAAGAGGGCCACTACCCGTAACGCATTACGTCCACATAAATATTTGAATCACTAGTTGTGATACCTCTAACACATCACTTGCATTAATAAAAAAATAATTTGAAGGCTAACAAAATAAGAAGAAGAGTAGTAATGACTAACTCAATAAAGAGGAAAATAACAATGACTAACTCAACAAAGAGGAGAGTAGCAAGGGCTAATACAACAAAAGTGGAGAGTAGCAAGGGCTAACTCAACAAAATTGGTAAAGGCAAGGGTAAGGCTTGTATCCATCACTTCACATAAATTAATAAAGATCACATGTAATTAAATCCATACCTTAACCATAATTCTCAAAGGATAAATAATTGTTGGTGGTTAATTAAACAATTGAAGGGAGATAATCTTAATAACATAAAAGCATAACATGTAAAAGACAAGATAAAACATATCAACTTAAATTACTGTAAGCTTAAAGGAATCCCTCACCTTAGCCTTAGATCTACACCCTATGTAGATATCCATGTAGAAAAGCTTTTACATGAAAAGCTTTCAATTGAATCAGGATATCACTCAAGTAAGAGGGAAACACCATACTAATGGAGAAGGAAGATGACGTCTAGGCTTCTCTCTCTCTCTCTCTCTCCTCTCTCTCTCTCTCTCTCTCCTTCTCTTTGGACGTTTGGGAGGTAGGCGTGTGAGTGGAGAGGGGATGCACACTCGTTTTATAAAGGAGCGTGTGAGAGGGGTGTGTTTTCCATCCCACTTGGATTGAGTTTCTCCAATTTTTCATTTTCTGACGATCTTTCTTTAAATCTAATTCCTTCGTCCATTGTGTTAGGGTTGTCAAATAGAGCTGGGGTATATGATTTTCTTGGTGATCCGAAATTTAGATTGGCCTATCTTGAAAATTCTCCTTACGGGTGCCAAAATGAACTTGATTTCAATTAACAGTCTACACTTGATGATCAGAGCCCAATTTTGAAAAAAAAAAAGTGTAGTCAAGCTAGGCAAATAGTTGGAGAAATTTTAGTAGTTGATCGATGGTGGAAAAAGCTTAAGTCTAAAATTTCACTTTTTGTAGAAAAATAAATGAAATGGCTTCAACCTTCAACGGTGTAAGATCATAGATCGGAGCGTAAATTTTATATAACCTCATAGTCATATGAGACCAAAGTATGGTCCAAATTTAAGTTGCGATGGACGGAAGGAAGTGTTTAAATCGAAAAATCCAAATTTATAAGAAGTTGGTAGGCCTTGACAGGATAATTTCGCGCATAAGGAAAAGCCTACCAAAGTGAAGTCTTCATAGTTCACACTTGGTCCATATGATGAGAGATCCAAGTCATTCATATGAAGTAAAATATCCTACTATGACTACCCACGAGGTTTCTTCACTCGATGGACACCAAAATCAATGGCTAAGGAGCTAATTTGTCAATTGGGTCACTTTTACAATGATCTAAAAGATAAAATTTGAC
The DNA here is from genome assembly GCF_029962835.1 of Magnolia sinica. NCBI lineage: Eukaryota > Viridiplantae > Streptophyta > Magnoliopsida > Magnoliales > Magnoliaceae > Magnolia > Magnolia sinica. The sequence goes on along the minus strand of NC_080584.1, from coordinate 5,808,912 downwards.
ATGTACGGTTAATTTATGATACATAGGCATGGTATAAAATTTCACATCAAACGGATCGTGCGAACCATGTGATCTAGAGTTCAGGGGTCTAGGTTAATGGCATTTTCGTAATTATTTCTGATATAAGAGTTTTGAAAAATATAATGGTTTTACATAGTTGTAAGCACATTTTTAAGTAATTCTTACAAAAGAACTTACATCTAAATTATTATGAATAAGTAATTATTTAATAAATTAATTAAAGAAATGTACATATATCAACCAACATAGTGGATGATCAGATGACAGGTTAAAAAAAACTTGATGGTTACTCTGATCATGTATGTAAGTGGGTGTACAGTCAATTTTGTAAACAGATGATCCTAAGTGAGTTTTTCGAGTGATCAAGAGGTAGAACATGCATACTATTAGATTCAAGTGACTTGTTCACATGTGTAAGTTTCTCAAATTGTAGTTTTGATGGTAGGTTAAGCATATTTATAGGTGGTGAATAAGATGAACGGATCATAATATCAATTTGATATGTGTACGAGTGGATGCTAAGATCAAGTAGCTAGTTTACTATGATCAGGTGGTTCAAACTCAGAGTGGACGGATAGATATCTTTACCTAGCTGTGAATAGTTGACTGAAGAGTTAGTTATAATGGATAAATGAGAATACTTGGGTATATGAAGATCCTATTTCAAAATCAACGATCAAATGGCTTGATCTATGAATGGAGATTATTCCCAACGGTCAGATTCATGTTGGAGAATAGATGTAAGGTTATGATAGCTAGATTAGTATCATGCGCATGTACATAATAAGTTAATTTCATGATAACACTTGAGAACTTTCAATACTCGGGTATTGAAAAGTTCGAGATGTTATAGATTTATACATCAGTAAGGGGCACCCAAATCTGACTAAATGCTCAAAACAGAAATGCTAGAACAAAAAAAAAATATATGTAGTTAGTCGTTATATTAATTTTAAGATGTCTGATGATAAGTCTGTAGTAGATCAGGTGTATGATTCACAAAAGATAACTCATGAAGTCTCATTTGAATGTAGAGCTGGGCATCGGACCGAATCAGATCGGATTGGGTCTAACTCGATTCGGTCTGAAATCTACATAGGCTGACCCGAACTCGATCCGATCTGGGATCGAGTCCGGGACATCTGACTCGAACCAATCCGATGCACAATTGGCCTGACCTGAACCGAGTCCGACTCGGTCAAGGAAACCGAGTCGGATCGGGTTGGGTACGATTCAGATATAATTTTTTAATGGTGAAAATCATTATCCTCACTGCTATTTTCAGTGTGGTCCATTTGAGCTTTAGATATATTCAATTTTTTTTTCAAATGCTCTAAAATGATCACGAAAAATAGATAAACAGTATGGATATAATAAATACATCATTGTGGGGGCCATGTAATTTTGATCTCATTTGAGCCATTTGCACAACTCGAAGCTCGAGGCGCGTCTCCAGTTGTCTTTGCACGACACGTATCTACATAGCTGTGTAGTGATGATGTGTTGTGCACGAAGATGTGTTGTGCATGAAAGGGGAACGGATTGACTACTCCCCCTGACAGCCATTAACGGCTAGTGGTCGATGCTCCGTGGGCCCCACCATGATATATGTGTTTCATCCATGTCATCCATCTATTTTTACAGATAATTTTAGAGTATGAGACCAAAAACGAGATATATACCAATCTCAAGTGGACCACAATACAGGAAACAGTGTTGAATGAGCGTCGACCATTAAAAACATTTTGGTGGCCGTAAAAGTTTTGGATCAAGCTGATTTTTGTTTGTTCCCTTCATTTGCACCTGTACGACCAAATAAACAGATTGTGGGGTGTAGATATAATAAATACATCACTGTGGGGCCCATATAACTTTGATCTCCTTTGAACCGTTCGTACAACTCGGAGCTTGAGGAGCGTCAGCGTTCGTCTTCACACAACACGTAGCTATATAACTGGTGTGTGGTACACCGGCCAATCTACTTCTATCCATCACTTACTAATACGTGTCCTTTTTCTGTCGCTGGCCACAACATGAATTGATGTTTGGTGTTGATCTTTGTTACTATGAATTTCTGTTGTCTGTAGTTCATTTAGACTGTGCATTGTTGTTAGTTTTACTGCGAAGATCTGTTGTCCGTATTTCATCAGGCCTTTCGTCTCTTTCCGCTTGCTCGCACGTGCATGCAACTCACACGTGACGGGTTCTTTCTTCATGGGGTTTTATTTCCTTCTTAAGCTTTTATTTCTTTCTATTTTATCCGCTTTTGTTACTCGTCTTTGCACGACACGTACCTATAACAGCTATATAGCTGGTGTGTAGTACACAAGTAAATTCACTATCATACTGAGTAAACTCTGTCGGGGCCCACCGTGAATGCATGTGGTTTATCCACTCCAGATCGGGTCAGATTGGATCGGTCGAGATTGACCACGATCCGAAATCGATCCGAAAAATATTCGGATCTGAATGACCCAACTTGATATGCACCGATCCAGGCCGTCAGTTCGGTTCGAATCGAGTTGGAACCACCGGATTGGGTCAGACATGCCCAACTCTATTTGAAGGTATGGTGATTAATGAGGCTTTTCAAGATATTGTAATAATTGAGAAACTTCCTTAATTTTGGAAGGAGTATAAAAATTCTCTAAAGTATAAAAGAAAAAACATGAGCTTAGATAACCTCATCCTTCATATACTTATAGAGGAATAAGGTAGAAACTATGATAAACATTCTTTACATCTAGAATATGTAATTAAGGCCCACCTTGTCGAGAATAACCAAAAAAGGTAAATAAAAAAAATAAAAAAAATAAAAAAAACAAAGTTCTATACCATAAAAGAAAAAGCATCCATATGGCCAAGAAATTAAAACAAAAAGAAAAAAGAGAAAAAGGACAAAAACAATAAAAAGAACGAATGATGCTATGTGTGTGGAAAAAATGGACAATTTGATAAGCAATTTAGGTTCTGTAAAAGCGATTAGAAATAAAAGGACTATACACATATTACAGAAGAGTTTGTGGGGATCATTACTGAAGCAGTCATTGCTTGTGGCCTAAGTGAGTACGTGGTGGATTGATTCAGGTGCCACTAAGCATATTTGTTACAACCGTAGTGCATTTTCCTTCTATGAGAAGGTAGAGGATAACTGACATTTTCATGAAAAATTTGTCAAAGACAAATGTCGTTGGTAAAGGAAAGGTGAGCTTGAAACTTTCTTTTAAAAAGGTGCTAACTCTTCTTGATGTGCTACATGTACTAGATCTTTGGAAAAATCTTGTCTCTGGTTCTTTAAATTGTTGGTTATAAAATACATAAATATAACAGAAAATTCAAAATAATAAATAAGAAATAACAATTGAAGAATCTGGAGAGTTGAGGCACATTATTATCGTTGTCTTAAAGACATATTAGCCCCCACAAGAAGACGATCCTTGATGCACTGGGTCCCAGCAAGTCTGCTCGTGGGATATAATAACTCTCCTCCAAGATGAATGACTTAGATCTGGTGTACTCTTGATCATAGCCACATGAACTCAAGAAAGCTTGAATTAACTTGCCTAGATAGAACTCGAAGAAAAATAAGGGAGAAGATAGATTTTGTAAAGGAAAGGAGATCCCTTTATAAAAGAAAAGTAGGTAGCTTTTGGAGCTTGAGGTGCATGCGAGCGGCGTAGTAAATGTATGTCAGTGCATGCCTATTCATTAATTGTTAGGTAGGTGTGCAACGGCTCTGTCTTCCCATACACAAATAGAATAAAACATTTGCAGAGAAAACCAAAAGTGTCTGATCAAAGACACACCACACCGCACCGCGCCACACCATGCATTGCCGTCCACGGCCATGAGCTTGTGCGAGGTTGCTCCCATAGCATACCCTTGTTTTTTAATACAAAGAATTAGTGAAGGTTTTAATATAAAGGTTTAGTTTTCTTAACAACTTTCTAACGTGGGACTAAACTAAACATAATTAACGTAAGTTGGTTAACAATGACAAAAAATCATTTTTTAAGATTTTTCAAATATATTTAAAAAACCTTTCTAAATTACCAACATGCATGGTGTGACAAGGATGAGCTAAGAGAGAGCATACAAATTTTTAACAGAATTTGTACACATAGTGACATGACATGCCTGCGAAGAATCCAAGTCGTCCATGAGGTGGATCCTACCATTTCAGAAATGAAGCTGACCCCATCATCAGATAGGCCACAAATACCGTTAGTTTGCAATGTTGGTAGTCCTTTTAAGTATATATTTATTTTGTATATAGATAACGAAGTTTTTCAATGGATTGGTCTGATCTTTTATGTCCTCTTAAGTCTATATTTATTTTGTATATAGATAACTAAGTTTTTCAATGGATTGGTCGGACCTTTTATCGGAGGAATCCAAGTGGTGGGTTGCGGGTTGGATCTTGCACCAGTATACGGAGTGCTCCACATGTGAAGGCGAGTACTGAACGCACAACCTTCTCCAGTTTGGGTGATAGTGTTGAAATTTGGTGCGGGTCAACGGCACCCGGAAGCTCCCCGCTTCGCCATTGACCTAGCGGTTTAATGGCGTGTTGAAACTAGGTGCAGGTCGGCGGGACTGAGAAATTCCCGCGATTGACCTGGTGTTTTGACGGCACGAGTATGTTGGTGATGAGTTTCGATTGGGATGACCAAAATGCCCGGACGCGGATTAGATACTGACCAAATCGCTACTGAAGTGACGTCACCAAGCTATGTGGACCCCACCATGATGCATGTGTTTTATCCATACCGTCCAATCATTTGTAGAGATCGTTTTATGGCATGAAAAATAGAATGAGATAGATCTAAAGTTCAAGGGAACCCGCCACAGAAAACTGTGGGATCAGTCACAACCACCGTCGAAACATTTATAGGGCCAGGATGATTTATTTTTTAGATCCAACTTATTCATAAGTTAACATAGAGATAGATGAAGTGAAAACAAAAATATCATCTTAATGGGAAACTTCTATGGTCCCTAAGAAGTTTTGAACGGTGGATGTCACTGTCCCCCACTTTTTTCTATGGTGGGGTCCACTTGAACTTTAAATTTGTCTCATTCTTTTTCTCATGCCATAAAACGACCTCTAAAAATGGTTGGACGGTATGGATATAACATATGCATCATGGCAGGGTCCACAGAGCTTGGTGACGTCACTTCAATAGTAGTTTTGCTACTGACCTTGTCAGTATCTAAACCGCGCCCCAGTTGAGTACCCTTTGTGTTTTGGACGCGGATTGCGTCCTACCGCCGCCCGGTCGGGACGGATTACCGTCCGGGCAGGGTTCTGTGGGGGCCACCGTGTTGTAAGTATTATATCCATGCTGTTCAACGCTTTTCTCATATCATTATAAGATATGAACTAAAAAATGAGGCAGGTCCAAGGCTTAAGTGGACCACAAAGTGGGGATTGAACGTACACCATAAAAAACTTCTTAGGAGCTGGAGAAGTTTCGGATCAATATAATATTTGTGTTTTCACTTCATCCACGTCTAAGTGACATTATGAATAGGTTGGATGGTAAAAAAGCATCACGTTGGCCCTTAGAAAGGTTTCAACGGTGAGTGTCATTATTAGTGCAGCTTCCTTTGGTGTGGTCAACTGGAGCTGTGGACCTGCCTTATTTTTAGCTTAATACATTAAAATGATCTAATAAAATCAGTGAACAGCGTGGATAAAATACTTACATCAAGGTGGACCCCACAGAGCCCTGCCCGGACGGATTACCGTCCGGGCGCGCGGGGTTAGGTCGCAATCCGCGTCCTTGTGTTTCAGGGTTTAGAAGACAAGATAAATTATGGGCCCTAATAAGGATATCTTATGTGTTAAAAATTGAATCTATCTGTCAATCTTATCCATCGATTTCTTTTGACCATTAACTAGTTTCGTTTTCTACGGTTGCTTTAGTAGCCGCAGATCATATGGACGGGAACATGGAATAGGCATAATTTTTGTTATAAATGGGCCATCAATGCCTGTGGCCAGTTGATTAGTGATCCTAATTGGCTGATAAATATACCACTTGGACCAGAGAATGATCGTTGTACTCTTTGAAATGATCAAGAACTCCATGGTTGGAACTTGTGATGGGTGTGGTGCCGAAGGATATGAAAGGATTAAAATACCCTCATCTACTACTACTGCTACTGTTATTATTATTATTATTATTATTTCTAAAAAAATAGCGGCAAATCACAGTAGTTACTTTAACAACACTCTATGTGGATCCCATTATTATGTGTGCCAAATACAGCATGTCCATACGTCATCTTGTAGCACATTGATAGTGCGCATCATTCCATTCTATGTATATTTAAATTTTGGATTTATCTTCTTCTTCTTGTTTTTTTTTTTAACGTACAGAGAGATTCTTTTCCATGTAAGGATGTACATCTCTATAAATGCCCATTATATTTAAAGTAATACATACAGAAAATATAACGAAGATTTCCCCAAAATCTTTAGAATTTAATTTGTATTATCATGGTATCATAGCCACACATTTCAATCTTTTATTGGTGCAGTCCTTATCGTCGCAGCTAGTTTAAAGATCACTCGTCTCTGTGCCTACCCACATCATTGCTGCCATGTTGTAGCAAACAGTCATTACAACCCTCTGTCGGATCGATCTCCAGGTTCCCTTCCATCAAAGGGAGCTTTGCCAATCCCGTCACATTTCATACACCTAATGTTGTCCGTTGCCACACGTTGTCGCCTTCTTTTTATCTGCATCAGATCCAAACCCAACAGTGTCGCTCAATGTTGTTCTCTGTATCAGATCGGACAACTAAGTTGGGGTTTCTTCTTCCACAATTTCAGCTGCTCCTCCATTGATTTTGTAAGGGAAACACGGTACAGCCCATCACCAGCACCCGCGTCTACATCCATCTCCATCAACCCTTACTCATCTGACATCCATTGCCGGAAACCTATTTTCGACCGACTCTGTCATAACCGGCAATAGCATCTGCCCCCGTTGTAGCCACCATCTCCAGCTAAACGGCACTATCAGGGCATCACCGAAATCCATTGCCCTGTTATCATCATCCCTATCATGTTGATTGTACAGAGTAAAAATCAATTCCATCCCAAAACTCACGTGGGCCATACAGCAAGAAAAATTGTAAACTAAGGCCAAAAAAACTTTCAAGTTTACGTGGTGTGGTCTACTAGAATTTTGGATAAACTGATTTTTGGATTGTACATTCATCTTAGTTAGTAAGGCTTATCTGATGACCAGGTTGGATGGAAGATGTAAACTATGGTAACCTCACATACAAATCTACGATGGGCGTGGCCCACCTCAATAGTAGATTGGCCTGCATCTCCACATACAGGTGATGGATAGAGAAGATTTCAGACACACAACACCATTAGGGCTGGCAATGGGCTAGGCTTAGGCCTACTAAAATCAAAATTTCAAGCAGGAATGGCCTAAAGGTCTAGCCCCACCAAAGTTTTGGTCCAGGCCTAGTCTATTGCTAGGCCTAAACAGTTGTTAGGTTTTGTGGACTCTGATCATTAGAGATATATTGCTCATCTAGCCAGCATTTTCGCAGAGTTTGGAGGCCTGGAGGATAATTTTGTAATTTTATACAATGCTCTATGTAAACCATAGTTCTTTTGGGGCGGTATATATAGTCTAGAGAGAGATTGTATTATAATGAGAGCTGTTGCTTCTTCGTTTTTGGCTTTTTAGTACAGTGGAGTGGTGTAAAGCTATGGATGTACTGAAAAGTAACCATATAAATTTGTGTGGTGGTTTGCATCTTCTTTGTGTTTTCTTTTAATTTGGATATTTTTTTGTGCGTGTGTGATTGAGAATAGGCCACACAAAGATACTAAGACATGGGAGGTGGGAGTTGTCAAATGTTAGAAGGCAACTAGATTTCTCATCCAATCTATACTTTTCTCCTTTGTAAGAGGTTTTTTTTTTTTTTTTTTTTTTTTTTAATGACTTGACTCCTTATGACACCTCATTGGATATAGGGTATAAAAATCATGGAACAATTGAGTTTTATTGGCCCACTGTGATGTATGTGTGAGATTCACTCCGTCCATTTGTTGTGACACCTCTTATCAGGGCCTTGTACTATAATCAGGTTAATACAAAACTTAGGTGGGCCACACCATAGAAAACAGTGGGAGTGGGGGACACCATTTGTAGAAATCTTCTTGGGACCTACCATGTTGTTGATATGGTTATACAAATGGTAGAACAAGTGAGCGCCACTAGTATGGAGAAATACGACAAAAATCAATATGATTCAAAATTCAGGTGGGCCAAAATATGTGAATTAGGTCAAAGGATGAAGCCTTGGACAAGTTTAAAATTTCCAAGGAAGAAGTAGAAAGCCAGCTTAGTTGTAAGATTAAATATCTTAAAAGTGATAGGGGAGGTGAGTATACATCACTGGCATTTAATGATTTTTGTGAATCACAAGGGATTATACATCATTACACTACCTATACACCTTAGCAAAATGGAATTGTTGAGAGGAACAATATGACCTTGATAAATCTAGCAAATGCTATGCGTAGCTCTTAAGTCTACCTAATAATTTGTGGGGCGAAACTATCTTACAGTTGCCTATGTCCTAAATAGGATTCCTTCTAGTAAGATAGATAAATCTTCATACGAACTGTGGAAAGGTAAAGCCCCTAATCTAAACTAGCTACTTTAGGACTTGGGGATGTCTATCTAATGTTTAGATTAGTTGACCCTAAACAACCTAAGCTATGAGATAGAACTGTTAACTTTGAATTTGTTCGATAAGCATTTAACAGTAAAGCTTGTAGGTTTTTAACCTTAGGTGATTCTTCCATTAAAGAATCTAGATATGCTAACTTTTTTTAAGGATATATTCCTTTATAAGTCAGAAATTAGCGGGGATGATACTTTAGACTTAGGGTCTAAATCTGACGATTTATCCAAATCTTTTGGTTCTAATGAACTTAATACCTTAACTAGAGCTAGTAAGAGGACTAGATTAACAAAGGATTTTAGGCCTGATTTCTTACCTACAATGTAGAAGGTGACCCTGTATCATTCAAATAAGTTTTATCATCATGCGATACTTTTTTTTTGAAAGGAAGTTATAGATAACGAAATGAATTCTATCATGGCTAATCAACATGGAATCTAGTTTACTTACCCGATGGTTTGAAACCACTCGGATATAAGTGAGATTTTAGGAAGAAGCTAAAACTCGATAGTTTTATAGAAAAATACAAGGCTAAATTAGTAGCTAAAGGTTATAGACAAAAGGAGATAATATATTTCCTTAATACCTATTCTCTAGTCTCTAGGATCACAAACATTAGAATTCCTATAGCTATTGCATCTTTATATAATTTGATTATACATTAAATGGATGTCAAAACTGAGATCTATATGTAGCAACATGAAGGATTCGAAGACCCTGCTCATCCATTAAAGGTGTGTAGATTAGTAAAATCTCTGTATTGTTTTAAACAGGCTCCAAAGTAATGGCATGTTAAGTTTGACTTAATACTTAATGATAATGGTTTCTGAATTTATTTATTTTTAAGTAAATAAGTATACATATTATAAGAATAATGGATTTATATATGAGTATCATCATTTGCTTATTTGGGTCAAACATCACTATTATTAATCAAATTAAGGCTTTCTATCATTCAAATTAGAATTGAAAGACTTAAGAGGGGTAAATTAATCATTGGGATTAAAATCATTAAAAAAGATGATGAGATAGTTCTTTCACAAACTCATTATATAGAGTCCATTATCAAGAAATACAATATGACCGACAACAAGCATGTTTGCACTACTTTTGACCATTGCGTTCATTTTTACCCTAATCAAGGTGTAAGTGTGGATCAGAATAGATATGCTAGTATTATAATCAGTCTTATTTATGCAATGAATTGCACCAGACCCGTCATTGCTTATGCTGTGGAGAAATTATGTATGTTTATAAGTAAGCCTAGTGAAGAGCACTAAAAAGTTGTTCGTAGAGTGCTTAAATACTTGAAAAGGACTGAACATTATAGTTTACAATGGTAGTAATCTAACAGTATTGAAGGATATTCTGATGGTGATTGGAATTTCAGTTTTTTAATGATTGTAAGGAAAATAGTAATTACATCTTTCTCTTAGGTAGAAGAGATGTAACTTGAACATTAAAATAAATAAATAAATAAAAATAAAATAAAATCTCTTTGACTCTACTATGAAGTCTAAGCTTATAGCTCTTACCTCCATTATGGAAGAGGCCGAGTGGTTAAGAAATGTTTTGTATGATATCTAGTTTGGAGTAAACTAGTTCCTACTTTTAAACTATAATGTGATAGTAATGTAGCATCAAGAGTGCAAACGATGTACAATATAATGGTAAGATGAGACCAATAAGCTGGAAACATAACAAAATTGGAGAATTGATCAAAGAAAGAGTGGTCTCCATAAATGAGATAAGATCAGCAGAGAAGCTGGCAGATCCTTCGAGTAAAGGCCTTGTAAGGGGAAAAAAATCTATAATACATCCAAGGGAATGAGACTTGAGCCAATTGAGTGAACTACTTGTGATGGTAACCTAATCTGGATGACTGGAGATAATAGAAAACATGTTCAATGGGACAAACAAGTTATAGAGTATTTCTAAGAGGAATTGGGCATAAGAAACTAGGTTTCCTATCCCATTCTGATCTTGAACCAATGTTAACTGTGACAGATTAGATGATGAGGTTAGACCTCTTAATAAGTTCTATAGTATTATGAATGTGACTCATGGTCACGAGTACGTTCTTAACACACTCACCTATATGAGCGTAAAGGCGTGGCCGTCTTCTATGAGAATCTAGCTAGTTTTCTAGAGCATTTATGAAATTGGGATTAGCACATGAGCTTAAAGTGCAAAATATTCATATACATTAAAGAAGTGGTGATCTTGTATATATGTATGTGTGTGTGTGTGTGTGTATGAAGTACTGATCTTACTATTAAATAACTTAATTTTATAGAGTGCGGATCCTCTGCCTCCTGGAGGCAAGAACTCCCAGCCTCCAGCGTTTTCATTGGTCAATGTCACTATAAGTCCCACATCAACAGATTTTTTAAATATATTAAAAAAAGTACATTTAATAAGAAGTATAACGGAGCCGTTAAACGGAAGTGGTTTGCGTGCGGAGTAACTCAGCATGGTAAGCATACTGGTAAAGTCTGTGGAGCCCACCATCATTTGTGCATTGTGTCAACTTCGCCCATCTCTTTTATCATCTAATTTTAGGGTTTTACAATAAAAATTAATCATATCCAAAGATCAAGTGGACCACACCACCTGAAACAGTGTGAATTGAATTCTACCATTGAGAAGTTGTTGGGGGCCCACGGAAGTTTTATATCAAGATAATATTTATTTTTTCCATTCATCCATGTCTTTGTGATCTTATGAACAGTTTGGATGAAAAATAAACATCATTGGGGGCTTAGAAACATTTCAATGGTGAAAATCAATACTTCCATTGTTTCCTTTGGTATGGTCTACTTGAGCTTTTGATATACTTCAGTTTTGGGCTAAACCCCTAAAATGATCTGAAAAAATGGATGGACGGCGTGGATAAACCACATGAATTCACAATGGGCCCAATAGAGTTTACTCAGTACGATAAGACTCGATACGCAATCCGATTTCACGCGGATTTCCTGCCAAAGCCTTTTGCAGTAAGATCCTCCGCAAGGATTCTAGATGGGCCCACTGCGACGTTTGTGATAAATCCAACCCGTTCATCCATTTTTAGATATCATTTTAGGACATAATACCAAAACTAAGGTGTATACAAAACTCAAATGGGCCACACGAGAGGAAACAGTGGGTATTTAGTGTCCACCGTTGAAATATTTATATGGCCATAAAAGTTTTGTATCGGTCTAATATTTTGGTGTTTTCACTTCATCCTAGTAAAAATGAACTTATAAACAATTTGGATGGCATATAAACATCAAGACGCCTAGGAAGGTTTCAACTGTAGGAATTTCTTTCTCCACTGTTTCATCTTGTATGGCCCAGTTGAGTTTTTTATCATCCTAATTTTTGATTACATGTCTTAAAATGAGCTCTAAAAATGGATGAATGGATTGAAATTCTTATAAACATCATGGTGGACCCCACCATACATCCCAGCGCTGGAACTTCATGCAAAAGACTTTCCGTGGTGAATCCGCGTCCACGATTTCCATTGGAAACAGACTGGCTACTCCCCTGCCACTCGGTGCTATGTGGGCCCACCATGATGTATGTGTTTCATCCATGCCGTCCATTTATTTTTCTAGATCATTTTATGGTCTGAGACCAAAAATGAGGTATAACCCAATCTCAAGTGGACCGCATTACATGAAGCAGTGTTGAATGAACGTTGACCATAAAAAACTTTTTAGGGGCCATAAAAGTTTTAGATCAAGCTGATCTTTGTTTTTTCCCTTCATCTGGGTCTTTATGATGGAACCAACAGATTGGATGTCAAATAAACAGTACGATGGGCCTTAGGAGGACTTTAATGATGGATATCCAATCACCATTGTTTTTTTGTGGTGTGGTCCATATGAGATTTATATCCCTCTCATTTTTGGGATCAGCCCCTAAAATTATATTTAAAAATAATTTAACGGAATGGATGAAACACATACATCATGGTGGGGCCCACAAAGTACCAACCAACACCACCACTGGGCTAGTAGTGGGGGAGTAGCCAATCCGCTTTCATTTCCATTTGGGATTCAGTGCCACATTGAGCAGTGAGACTCACTACTAAAGTGATGTCACCTATTTATATGGATCTCACTATGATGTATGTTTTGTATCCACACCATCCATCCATTTGGAGAGATCATTTTAGGACATGAGCCAAAGAAGGAATCAGATCCAAAACTTGAGTGGACCCCACCACGAAAAATAGTGGAGAAAGCCACGCCCACCATTTATTACGACTGAATCCAATCCAAACCTCGTCACTTTGTTTACTGAAGCCCGTTACTTTGTACTGCAACCCCATCACTTTATCTACTGAACCTTGTCACTTTGTGTTGCAATCTCGTCACTTTGTCTAATGAACCCCGTCACTTTGTCTACTGAACCCCGTCACTTTGTACTGCAACCCCGTCACTTTGTCTACTGAACTCCGTCACTTTGTATTCCAATATCGTCACTTTGTCTACTGTACCCCAACACTTTGTGTTATAATCTCGTCACTTTGTCTACTATACCTCGTCACTGTGTTACAACCTCGTCACTTTTTCTAGTAAACCCCGTCACTTTGTACTGTAACCCCATCACTTTGTCTACTGAACCCCGTCACTTTGTATTATAACCCCGTCACTTTGTTCACTGAACCCCATCACTTTGTACTGCAACCATGTCACTTTGTTTACTGTACCTCGTCACTTTGTACTGCAATTCTGTCATTTTATCTACTAAACCCCGTCACTTTGTACTGCAACCTCGTCACTTTGTCTACTAAACCCTGTCACTTTTTACTGTAACCTCGTCACTTTGACGAGGTTGCAGTACAAAGTGATGGGGTTCAGTAGACAAAGTGAAGAGGTTGCAATACAAAGTGACGGGGCACAATAGATAAAGTGACGAGGTTGTAGCACAATGTGATGGGGTACAGTAGACAAAGTGACGGGGTTGCAGCACAAAGTGATGAGGTATAATAGACAAAGTGATGATGTTGCAGTACAAAGTGACGGGGTTCAGTAGACAAAGTGATGGAGTTGCAGTACAAAGTAACGGGGTTCAATAGAGAAAGTGATGGGGTTGCAGTACAAAGTGATGGGGTTTACTAGAAAGAGTGATGAGGTTGCAGTACAAAGTGACAGGGCTCAGTAGATAAAGTGACGGGGTTGCAGTACAAAGTGGCGGGCTTCAGCAGACAAAATGACAAGGTTTGGATTAGATTCAGTCGTAATAAATGGTGGGCGTGATCTCTCCACTATTTTCTATGGTGGGGTCCACTCGAGTTTTGGATTTGATTCATTCTTTGGCTCATGCCCTAAAATGATCTCTCCAAATGGATGGACGGTGTGGATACAAAACACACATCATAGTGGGACTCATATGAATAGATGACATCACTTTAGTAGCGAGTCTCACTGCTCAATGTGGCATTGAATCCCAAATGGAAATGAAAGCGGATTGGCTACTCCCCCCCCCCCCCCAAACCCAGTGGTGGTGGTGGTCAGTACTCTGTGGGCCCCACCATGATGTATGTGTTTCATCCATTCCATTAATCTATTTTTACATATAATTTGAGGGGCTGATCCCAAAAATGAGAGGGATATAAATCTCATATGGACCACACCATAGGAAAATAATGGTGATTGGATATCCATCATCAAAGTCCTCCCAAAGCCCACCGTACTGTTTATTTGACATCCAATCTGTTGGTTTCGTCATAAAGACCCAGATGAAGGGAAAAAACAAAGATCAACTTGATCCAAAACTTTTATGGCCCCCAACAAGTTTTTAATGGTCAACGTTCATTCAACACTGCTTCATGTAATGTGGTCCACTTGAGATTGGGTTATACCTCATTTTTGGTCTCAGACCATAAAATGATCTAGAAAAATAAATGGACGGCATGGATGAAACACATACATCATGGTGGGCCCACATAGCACTGAGTGGCAGGGGAGTAGCCAGTTCATTTCCAATGGAAACCGTGGACGCGGATTCACCAGGGAAAGTCTTTTGCACGAAGTTCCAGCGCTGGGATGTATGGTGGGGTCCGCCATGATGTTTATAAGAATTCCAATCCATTCATCCATTTTTAGAGCTCATTTTAAGACATGTAACCAAAAATTAGGATGATAAAAAACACAACTGGGCCATACAAGATGAAACAGTGGAGAAAGAAATTCCTACAGTTGAAACCTTCCAGGCGTCTTGATGTTTATATGCCGTCCAAACTGTTTACAAGGTTATTTTTACTAGGATGAAGTGAAAACACCAAAATATTAGACCAATGCAAAACTTTTGTGGCCATATAAATATTTCAACGATGGACACTAAATCCCCACTGTTTCCTCTCGTGTGGCCCATTTGAGTTTTGTATACACCTTAGTTTTGGTATTATGTCCTAAAATGATATCTAAAAATGGATGAACGGGTTGGATTTATCGCAAACGTCGTAGTGAGCCCATCCGGAATCCTTGCGCAGGATCTTACTGCAAAAGGCTTTGGCAGGAAATCCGCGTGTAGACACATGAAATCAGATTGTGTACCAAGTCTTATCGTACTGAGTAAACTCTGTTGGGCCCACTATGAATTCATGTGGTTTATCCATGCCGTCCATCCATTTTTTCAGATCATTTTAAGGGTTGAGCCCAAAACTGAAGTATATCAAAAGCTCAAGCAGACCATACCAAAGGAATTAGTGGAAGTATTGATTTTCACCATTGAAATGTTTCTAAGCCTCCAATGATGTTTATTTTTCATCCAAACTGTTCATAAGATCACAAAAACATGGATGAATGGAAAAAAAAAAACAAATATCATCTTGATATAAAACTTCTGGGGGCCCCCAACAACTTTTCAACGGTAGAATTCAATTCACACTGTTTTAAGTGGTGTGGTCCACTTGATCTTTGGATATGATTAATTTTATTGTAAAACCCTAAAATTAGATGATAAAAGAGATGGATGGAGTTAATACAATGCACCAATGACGGTGGGCTCCACACACTTTACCAGTACGCTTACCATACTGATTTACTCAGCACGCAAACCGCTTCCATTTAACGCCTCCGTTATGCTTCTTATTAAATGTACTTTTTTAATATATTTAAAAATTTTGATGACGTGACACTTATAGTGACATTGACCAATGAAAACGCTGGAGGCAGTGAGTACCTGCCTCCGGGAGGCAGAGGATCCGCACTCAATTTTATAAGGCGTTGTCTTCTAAGTCTATGGTAAGAAATTTTTCTTCACTGTACAAATGTTCGAGTCTACATGACACCTTTGTTTAAGCACACAAGATCTGATGCTCAAATGTCAGTTTATTTATTTATTTATTTTAATAGTTGGGGATTATTGGTTTGATTTTTGATTTTTATTTTTTGAAGTTCAAGGGAAATAGATCTCGATTTTTATTTTTTGAAGTTCAAGGGAAATAGATCGCGTAGGACCTTTGAAAAACTGCCCATGAGAATAGTCCTACATTGGAGCTAAAGGGAGGATTTTTAACCTTTATATATAATCTTTTGTGGATAGCTTTTATACTGGCTCTTGAGTATGGTATGCCAAATACTACACACATGCATGTGCACCGCGCCCCCGCATTACCAGGTTCGAGTTGGGCTTGGTGATTCGTTTTAGTTTTTTTTCCGAAATATTTTTTTTCCTTTGACCAAGACGTATTTTTTTTACTTTGACCAAGTCGCACGTCGCACGTTGGAAGAAATGGAGTTGTGCTCATTTACACACGCTGGTGGCCACGTGTTGGCCGCTTGGAATGTGCTATATAAACTTTTTTTTAAGAGAAAAACCTAAAGTATCGAAATTAAAATTCCAAAGTCCACAGCAATCATCTCTTTCTGCTTTCACTGCATACCGAAAATTTTCACATCACTGCAAGGCCGGTCGCAACAGGTCATTTGGGTCATTTATCTACTTCAAGATAGAGTCGTGAATCGTCTTCAGAAAAATGACTTGGTTACGTACCTCCACCGTTATACATTATTTCATTTTCTCTTATTTTCCTTAGAGGATCCAAAGTGCACATGTTATAATTTACTTTAATCTATTTGATCTCTTTCATATCTGTTGTTAGTATCATCATGCCAATATTATTATTATTTCTGATATTTTCTGGGTAGAAATATAAATGCAGATGCCTTGAAAATAATCTACATCACGGGGCCTTTGTTATAGTTGCTGAAAGGTTCAGATTATGAGATGCCATGATCATCAAGTAGGCCCAAGTATCCTAGATTGCATGGTGATAAATCTTGTGCTTGGCACTTTCTGGGCATGGGAATTTTTAATGTATCCATACTCATCTTTTAGACAAGTATAATTTTAGTCCAGGTTTTGGGTTGGATTTGACCCAGCTCATTGGGGCTGGCCCCGTATGGCGATGTACAACCTAAACCCAACGTGTTTACTAATTTTCTAACCCGTTGGTGACTCAACACCCATTTAGTTTCAAATGTCGAACTTCTGGGATGTGCTACCATTGGCTGAATTTTGGCCACTGTAGGCCCCACACCTTAATTTCATGCTTGACTAATCAATGGGCACGGACCAAGCTGAGTTTTGATGTCCTTTTTTAACAAGGCCTGGTCCAAAGCCTGAATCCTGGTCCACTTGTGAGCAATCTGTTGCGGTTGGGCCAAAATTTCCAACTAGTAAATGGGCCGGCATTAGACATTAATTTCAAGATTGATTGATGGGCTCACCATCTTTTTCCCAACACTAACCTTACTAAGCCCTACCTGTCCCATAAAAGAATATAGAACATAAGAGACTTTGCACGGTCCGGGATCCAGACCATTCATGTATTAGTGTTATTAGGGCAGGCCTGGGCCATCAGAATCAATATTTTGAAAAAGCCCATCAGTTCACAATTGGGCCTGAACCAGCCCAGGCCCACACATTGCCAGGCATCCCATCTAGGGCTGAAAGTCGGGCGGGTTGGTGCTCAACCCTAGCCCAACCCAAGGTTCCTATACCTCAATCCTAACCCAACCCAACCCAATCTCGAGTTGAGAGTTCTCAATCCAAGCAGGCTCGGTTGGGGAGGCCGGGTTGGTTGGCCGGATATATGCTAATATTTTCGTTATTATATTAGTCTATTATATTTTCAATATGCGTCTTATTTTTTATACCTATGATTATATATATATATATATATATATATATATATATATATATATATATATATATATATATACCTATGATTATATATATATATATATATATAGTTGTTTATTGTAAAGAAGTTCATTTCTTTTCTAAACAAACAAGCTAAATTATAGGACAACTCCTCCTTTAAAAGTTGTGTTGTGTAGCACGCAATCTATTTAGGAGAGAGATATCCATTATATCTTAGGTCAAGTCATTGGAAATGACATGGACCAATGAAACCCAAGGGCATTGAAATTTCTTGTGCCTTCAACATGGATGATCAGCACTCAACTATAATTTATAAGGAACTTATATATCAATCAGGTTCGGCTTGAGTCGGGCAACCCAAAACTTCAACCCTAGTCCGACCCGAGTTTTATCGGGTT
Organism: Magnolia sinica; assembly: GCF_029962835.1. Lineage (NCBI taxonomy): Eukaryota > Viridiplantae > Streptophyta > Magnoliopsida > Magnoliales > Magnoliaceae > Magnolia > Magnolia sinica. Next base: position 5,790,598 of record NC_080584.1, on the reverse strand, counting down.
GGTGTTTGTATAGCCCAAGCCTGAGACTGAACCCGGTACATCCTGCCCAAGCCCAACTCAATGCCAGGTCGGTCGGGTTGAACCCGCCCGACTTTCAGCCCTAACCCCAACCCACGGCAGATGAAAAACGTGACAGCCAATTGGAATATTCCATTTCTTCTTAAGCTTCAATTTATACACACGAATTAAAATACTAGAATTACCCCCATTAATAGACTAGAATTTTATAGCAAGCATACTACAACAACACCAACAGCAGCGGCAGCAACAATTACCATTCGATGGAACACTTCTAAGATCATGCTAAACGCTTCCACCGAAGTTTATTTCGGACGTGGAAAGGGAAAGACAACGACGACCACAACAACAGCCATACTACAACAATAACAACGGCAGCAGAAACAGCTACAACAACAACAACAACAGCAACAAGACAGTAGCAATTCTACTTGAACCCAACGAAATCAAGATACAACATGAAGAGTCGTTTTAAGGGCAAGTGCAATGTGGACCAGTGCAACAGCTATCCACACTAGCTTCTTAGCCACAACAATTAATACAAGCACCCGCGGAAGTAGCACTGAAAGTAAAAGCAGTCCCATCCCCAACACAAAGGTGGCGAGAACCGCAATGGCGTAGGCTTTCAAGAGAAATTCGTGGTATGGGTCCACATGAACCCCGAACGAGTAATCACCGACGAGCCCAATTGCGGAAACCGTAATTGAAGGGACCGCTACCTTGAACATGTCCTTTTGAACTAGCTTCATATCTTTAATTTCTTCCGCTGATGGTGGTGCCACTGCAATCGACACGTCTATGTGGTCTTCTTGGACGTTGATGATATAGTGGCCCACTGCAATCTCAGCCATTGTTTTGTTGGGGGGAGTGACGCAAGAGGAGATCTTGTTGCATGAGGAAGTGTATTAGCAATTTTCTTTTATAGAGGATCGGAGGATGATGATGTTGCGTGAGGAAGTGCATTGGCATTTTCCAAATCAGTATGAAGATTCCTCAAACACGGCTGGCAAGGATTGCATGTGAGCTGAGAAAGTACGCACGTTGTTGAAAGTTTTTGTCCACATAGTGACAGGGCACGTCTTTGAAGGATCCAAGCCGTTCAACCTGTTAAATGCCTTAAATAAAGCTGACCCATCATCAGATGGGCTACAAATACGTTCAGTATGCAATGTGGTTGGAATCCTTTTAATCCTTTATTTATTTTGTATATTTATGACTAAACTGATTGATGGACTGGCCTGATCTTTTGTGGAAGGAATTCAACTGGTGGGGTGCATGTGATGAGAGGCTTGGATCTTGTACAAGTGTTCGGAGTTGCTCCACGTTGGCAAGGCGACTAACAACGGCCGAGCTTTCTCCCGTTTGGGTGACAAGGTTGAAATCGGGTGCTCGTCGGTTGAAATTGCGTCCGATCCGGTGGTTTGACGGCGTATGCATGTGAGTAACAAGAGTCGGCGGGGATGACCAAAGTACCTAGTTTTTCTTATCTTTGCGGCGGGGTACACACGGCAGGATGAATTATCAATCACGACCATCCATCTACTGGACCCTAATAAGGATGGGTTATGTGGTAAAAATTGAATCTATCAGACCATCTTATCCATCCATTTTCTTTTGACCATTAACTAGTTTTGTTTTCTACTGTTGCTTTAATAGCCACAGGTCACATGGATAGGAATGTAGAATAGGTGTAATTTTTCATATCCGTACTGTTAATGCATGTGGCCAGTAGATTAATGGATTTGATTGGTTTATAAATATACTACTTAGGACCAAAGAATGATATCTACACTATATTCCAACTTCTGTGATATGGTATACCAAGGGTTTTTAGGTAATTTTAACCAAAAAGAATACAATTTTCTATGCATACGGGTCAAGAAGTCATCGTTGGTTGTGTATATAGGGTGGGTCCACCACCATCTTAACCTCTTTTTATGTGGTTTTTTGACAACTATTGTGTATGAGGCTTACAATTTGTACATCATCAAATCCAAGGATCATACAAATCCATGGATCATATTAATCTAACTATAATGATGGTAAGCTAATCAAATCCATGCATCATATTAATCTAACTATAATGATGGTATGCTATAAAAATCAGGCTCATCTAACCATCTAGTATGTCACGACACATAAATGAACTTTTTTTTCTTTTTTTTTTTCCCTCTAAGGAAAGGTGGGACTCCACCTGATTTGTATTGACAAAAAAGAATGTACATCTTGATAATTTTCAAATCTGCTGTGATTGGGCTAAATTTTCAAATCCAACTAGTAAATGGGCCGGCATTAGACATTAATTTCAAGACTGATTGATGGGCTCACCATCTTTTTCCCAACATAACCTAACTGAGCCCCACCTGTCCTATAAAAGAATATAGAACATAGGAGACTTTGCACGGTCCAGGATCCAGACCGTTCATTAGTGTTCCTAGGGCAGGCCTGGGCCATCAGAATCAATATTTTGAGAGAGCCCATCAGTTCACAATTGGGCCTAAACCAACCCAGGCCCACACATTGCCAGGCATCCCAACTAGGGCTGAAAGTTGGGTTGGGTTGGGTTGGGTTGGGCTGGGCTAGGGTTGGCTCCTATACCTCAAGCCAACCCAACCCAACTCAATCTCAAGTTGGGAATTCTCAGCCCAAGCCCAACCCAAACAGAGCGGGTTGGCCAGGTGGATATATGCTAATATATTCATTATTACATTAGCCTATTATATTTTCAATACATATCTTATTTTTTATACCTATGATTTTATTAATTATATATGTAGTTATCTATCGTAAAGAAGTTCATTTTTTTTTTCCAAAACAAACAAGTTAGAATATAGGACAACTACTCCTTTAATTCCAGTTGTGTAGCACACAATCTAGTTGGGAGAGAGAAATCCAGCGAATCTTGTTAGCTTAAGTCATCGGAAATGACGTGGACCAATGAAACCCGGTAGCATTGGAATTTCCTGTGCCTTCAACATAAACGATCCGCACTCAATTATAATTTATAAGGAACTTGTATATCGATTAGGTTCGGGTTGGGTCTGACAACCCAAGCCCAACCCAAGTTTTATTGGGTTGTTGTTTGTATAGCCCAAACCCGATACCGAACTTGATACATCCTGTCCAAGCCCAACCTAACGTCGGGTCAATCACAGGTCCATCGGGTTGAACCCGCCCAAATTTCAGCCCTAATCAACCCACTGCAAATGAAAAACATGACAGCCTATTGGAATATTCCATCTCTTCTTAACCTTCGATTTATAGACATGAATTAAAAGACTAGAATTACCTCATGAATAGACTAAAATTTTATAACAACCATACTACAACAAACCAACAGCAGCAACAACAACAACAACCATTCGATGGAACACTTCTAAGAACATGCTAAACGCTTCCACAAAAGTTTATTTTGGACGTGGAAAGGGAAAGACGACGACGACCACACAACAGCCATACTACAACAATAACAACGGCAGCAGAAGCAGCTACAACAACAACAGCAGCAGCAGCAACAAGACAGTAGCAATTCTACTTGAACCCGACGAAATCAAGATACAACATGAACAGTCGTTTTAAGGGCAAGTGCAATTTGGACCAGTGCAACAGCTACCCACACTAGCTTCTTAGCCACAACAATCGATACAGGCGCCCGCGGAAGTAGCACTGAGAGCAAAAGCAGTCCCATCCCCAACACAAAGGTTGCGAGAACCGCAATGGCGTAGGCTTTCAAGAGAAATTCGTGGTATGGGTTCACATAAACCCCGAACGAGTAATCACCATTAATGATCCCAATTGCGGAGACCGTAACTGAAGGGACGGCTACCTTGAACATATCCTTTTGAGCTAGCTTCATATCTTTAATTTCTTCCGCTGATGATGGTGCCACTGCAATCGACATGTCTATGTGGTCGTCTTGGACGTTGATGATGTAGTGGCCCACTGCAATCTCAGCCATTGTTTTGTTGGGGGGAGTGATGCAGGAGTAGATATTGTTGCATGAGGAAGTGTATTAGCAATTTTGTTTTATAGAGGATTGGAGGATGATGATGCTGCGTGTGGAAGTGCATCAGCATTTCGTAGAAGATTCCTCAAACACGCAGATTGGAAGTGAGCGGAGAAAGTACGCACGTTATTGAAAGTTTTTGTCCACATAGTAACAGGGCATGCCTGTGAAGGATCCAAGCCGTTCCTGAGGATAAATTCCTTAAATGAAGCTGACCCATCATCAGATAGGCTACAAATACGTTCAGTATGCAATGTAGTTGGAGTCCTTTTAATGCTTTTATTTATTTTGTACATTTATGACCAAAATGATGGATGGACTGGCTTGACCTTGAACCAATCCAACTAGTGGGCTTCTTGTGATGAGCGGTTTGGATCTTGCACAAGTGTGCGGAGTTGCTCCACGTGTGAAAGGCGAGTAACAACGGCCGCGCTTCTCCCGTTTGGATGACAAGGTTGAAATCGGGTGCTTGTCGGTTGAAATCGCAAGTGACCTAATGGTTTGGCGGCATGTGCATGTGAGTAATTAACAAAAGTGGGTGGGGATGACCAAAATACCTAGTTTGCCTTGTGTTTGGGGCGGGGTACACACGGCAGATGAATTATCAATCATGTCCATCCATCTACTGGGCCCTAATAAGGATGGCTTATATGCTAAAAATTGAATCGATCAGACTATCTTATCCATCAATTTTCTTTGGACCATTAACTAGTCTTGTTTTCTACGGTTGCTTTAATAGCCACCGGTCATTTGAATAGGAACGTAGAATGGATGTAACTTTTCATATATACGTGCTGTTAATGCCTGTGGCCAGTATATTAGTGAATTTGATTGGTTATAAATATACTACTTGGACCAAAGAATGATGTCTGCACTATATTCCAACTTCTCTGATGTCGTATACCAATCGATTTTAGGTAATTTTAATAAAAAGAATACAATTTTCTATGCATGCTGGTCAAGAGGTCATCGTCAGCTGTGTAGAGAGGGTGGGTCCACCACCATCTTAACCTATTTTTATGTGGTTATTTGACAACCATTGTGAATGAGGCTTACAATTTGTACATCATCAAATCCATGCATCATATTAATCTAATTATAATGATGGTATGCATGCGCATCATATTAATCTAACTATAATGATGGTATACTAATCAAATCCATGCATCATATTAATCTAACTATAATGATGGTATGCTATATAAATCAGGCTCATCTAACCATCGAGTGTGTCACGACAAATAAATGAACTAACAACCACCTAAAAACCTTTAAATTTATGTTGTATTACACATTATCCCTAAATAATTGTAATCCTTTTGGCATCAAATTCACAAGGAGTCTCATCATATGAACGGTATGGATCATCGGATAAACTTTAGTTTTAACATTTCCATGCCACACATAGCATGAAGCTAGCCAAGCATGGAGAACTACGCTATCCTCTTTTTCACCGTCCAAATCGCACAAACTAAATTATTCCAAAATAATAATAATAATAATTAAATAATTAAATAAATATAAAGGAAAAGAGAATCCCAAAAGATAAACAATCCAAAAAGAATAACATAGACAATTAAAATAATATAAATAAATAAAAGTAGTCGAAAGAAAAATGGGAGTAAAGGACATATGCGGGGTGTGACTTCCACTAACATAGTACCATTGGGGGGGGGGGCGGGGGCCGGGCGGGCCGGGCGGCGGGGGGGAAATGTTGGGGGAAATGTTTCGGCGGGGGGGAAATGTTGGGGGAAATGTTTTAGATCTATCCCATCCATCAGGTGCTCCACCTCATGTTCTCCAAGGAGCCTATGAATTATATATTCCCAAAAAAAAATAAATAATAAATGAATAAAAAATGGGCCACACCATTGGGAATAGTGTGAGTTCGTGCTTAAGACCTCTAAAACTTCACTTAGTGTGACCTATCTTAGTTTTAAAATTGCCTATTTTGGGGGGCCTTTCATCCTTGCAGGGTATGTTATATGAATGGATCTATATCACTATGAGCCGCACGCATAGTCGAAGTTTCTGATGGTGTTCATGATGCTCTCGTCTTTTATTATGGAGAGACTATTAGAGAAGGAAGAGATTTAAAACCCATAAAGAATAAAAAAAGGAAGTACCTCACGAGATAAGATTTGAAGGACATTTCAACTATCCAAACATTTGAATAATGAAAGGAGTCTTTGATCATTTGGCTCTTTGTGGTTTCTTACATTTTTTGAGCATCGAAAAGAGCCTTTGATTATTAAAATAAATAAATAAATAAGCGCCTTTGATTATTTGGCTTTGGCTCTTTATGGTTTCTTAACATTTGAATAATGAAAAGGTTGAACTATTTTAACGGGAAACTTATAAATTGAGCATCGAAAAGAGCCTTTGATCATTTGGCTTTGGCTCTTTATTGTTTCTTAACATTTGAATAATAAAAGGTTGAACTATTTCAATGTAAAACTTTTCTATATCATCTCATATCCACAGTGGGGCCCATCTCGAATGATATAACATCACTGAAAAAGGCCCAATACTGTATTGCAACAGGTTGATATGCACTCTAACAAACCTAAAGAGGGAAAGAAAGTGGTAGGGTGGCTGCGTAGTTTCATCGCAGGAGTAAAAATTAAAAACAATTAAAGGAAAAGATCAGGAAAAAAAAATCTCTTCTGAGGAGAGAGTGCCAACCAAGCAGCCGCCCAGAACCCCATTTCTCCTATAATATGAGACTAGTACAATGCACCCGAGGTATGTTGGGCAAATAGAAACTATTTTTTTTAAGAGATTAAATAACAATCTTAGATGCCTGCAATGCAATTTCTTTTCAATTGCATAAGCACTATTTAAAAACATTTTGACACAGGGGAGGGGAGGATGTGATAAGGTTGATCACCGTCTTTTTCAATCGATAAATACCTTGAATCCATAGGGTGCTCTTGAATTTTTATTTTTATTTTAAAAAAAAAAACAGAGGTGGGCCACACCATTGGGAATAGTGTGAGTTTATGCTTAAGACCTCTAAAACTTTACTAAGTGTGACCCATCCTAGTTTTAAAATTGCCTATTTTGGGGGGCCTTTCATCCTTGCAAGGTATGTTATATGAATGGATCTATATCACTATGAGCTGCACGCATAGTTGAAGTTTCTGATGGTGTTCATGATGCTCTCGTCTTCTATTATGGAGAGACTATTAGAGAAGGAAGAGATTTAAAACCCATAAAGAATAAAAAAGGAAGTACCTCACGAGATATAAGATTTGAAGGACATTTCAACTATCCAAACATTTGAATAATGAAAAGACTCTTTGATCAGTAGGCTCTTTGTGGTTTCTTACATTTTTTGAGCATCGAAAAGAGCCTTTGATTATTAAAAGAAAAAAAATAAATAAGCGCCTTTGATCATTTGGCTTTGGCTCTGTATGGTTTCTTAACATTTGAATAATGAAAAGGTTGAACTATTTTAACAGGAAACTTATACATTTTGAGCATCGAAAAGAGCCTTTGATCATTTGGCTTTGGCTCTTTATTGTTTCTTAACATTTGAATAATAAAAGGTTGAACTATTTCAACGTAAAACTTTTCTATATTATCTCATATCCACAGTGCGGCCCATCTCGAATAATATAACATCACTGAAAAAGGCCCAATACTGTATTGCAACAGGTTGATATGCACTCACAATCCTAAAGAGGGAAAGAAAGAGGTAGGGTGGCTGCGTAGTTTCATCGCAGGAGTAAAAATTAAAAACAATTAAAGTAAAGGAAAAGATGAGGAAAAAAAAAAAAATCTCTTCTGAGGAGAGTGCCAACCAAGCAGCCGCCTAGAACCCCATTTCTCCTATAATATGAGACTAGTACAATGCACCCGAGCGATGTTGGGCAAATAGAAACTATTTTTTTAAGAGATTAAATAACAATCTTAGATGCGTGCAATGCAATTTCTTTTCAATTGCACAAGCACTATTTAAAAACACTTTGACACAGGGGAGGGAGGATGTGATAAGGATGATCACCGCCTTTTTCAATCGATAAATACCTTGAATCCATAGGGTGCTCTTGAATCCAAAAGAAAAAATCTCGAATCCATGAGAAGAAATAAAATTTATAAGAAGTTTTAATTGATAGATTAAATGAATCATAATTAATTAAAAAATGAGTTTAACATGCCTTAAATAACCCTAAACAAATCCTAAAATCGTAAATAAGAGTCCTAATCAAATAAGAAAATTATTTCCGTAAAATATGTAATGTTTGCCGTTTGTCTACCTGTCGTTGACTGGTTGAATCGACAGGTCGAAATAGCTAAAAAGTGTCCAGAGATTTAAACTAAAAATTTTGTGATTTCCAAGCTATTAACCTGATCTGTCCACTTGTCGAACAGTATTTCGACCTGTCGAACAATATTTCGACTTGTCTAAACTAGCTGAAATCATCCAGCAAGCAATTTGGAATAGTATTTTGACCTGTTGAATAGTATTTTAACTTATCTAAACTAGCAGAAATTAGCCGACAAGTAATTTGAAATTTTTGGCAGAATTTCGACAGTTGACCACAGAGGTCGACTAGTTGAACTATGTTGTTTTTTTTTTTTGTTAATTTCTTTTTGGGCTTCTTCCAGTCCATGTGCGTTAGGAATATGCTTGATCCTCATCCTACATTAGACCCCTACACTTGGGGAAAAAAAAGCTCATCATCGAATTTGGTTTACAATACATTTTCAACTTCCTTGAGTTCTTCAACAAGTTTGATCTACAATATGTATTCAACTTCAGGTGCCAACATTTATTAGCATCTTGTACTCTTGAATAGGATTCTCTAATCTCTCCTGGACATCAGCATGAATAGTTGCTACCCGAACTATCATTCTTCGCCGCAATACTTGTTCTATATAGTTTAGGGAATGGAAATAAGCCGAGTGTATGTTTAGGAACTTGAGCATACACAACCTCAAATTGGACCTGGTCAGTAGATTGATTCTTCCTATTATTGAAGACAAGCTCAACCTAAGAAAGACCAATCTCCTACATAGGGATAATTCATTAGGAAGTTCGACAAGCACAATCACCTTGAACTCCTACAACATGAGTTTCACATCTTCTGGAACGGTCATGGACTCCACATTCAATTTATTTTGTACTAGTGCCACCATCACTCATGTCTCCTTTGAATGTTTGATGAAATTTCATTCGTTTATGAGATGTTACTCATCCACTTTAGAAGTATTGGATTGGTTTTCCACTCCCACATGGGCCACATGTACGCAACTAACGAATCTAGTGGCCTGTCACAACTCCTTCTCGACTACATCACCTCTCGCCTCCAAACAATAGGACTTTTCTGAATTATTTCTCATCAATTGGCTATCATGCCCATAATTTGGGAATCGTTGGAGCAATCCCTAATCGTAGTTGTGAGAGAAGAACCGAATACGCAACAATTGCTTCATTCGCAACCATATACAGATTGGTGCTTTCATCTTCCTCATCCACTCGAGTTGAAGTTGCTCCCACCGACTCGAAGCTTTGGCCTTCAACTTATATGCCACTAATTTAACTTTCTTCTCCTCATAAATTTTTATGTTGTTGAAGAAGTGCTAAACTTACAGTAGCCAATCAATGAAGTCTTCGATGTGAAATTGTCCATTGAAACTACGAAGATCGAATTTCATGCTGAATTCTCGATTCGTCCGATCTATCCAATCAATGCCTCATTTGGGATGTTGGGGAATCATGTCGTTGGATCTCACCTTCTTGGGTACAATTCTTCAATTCACTACCAACATTGCCCTAACAATTAGTGTGATTACGAATTTCAGCACATACCAAGGGTGGATCATCACCATGAACAGGGATTTGCCCTATGGTCTTTGTCATGTGATCAATGCCAACCTGTAGCCCTTACATAACTAGCCGATTCTTTTGTTGCACCGCTTCGAAAGTCATCATTGTTAAAGGAAAATTCCCAACAGCACCATCATTAGGAATGTTGCCCAACACGTCGTTAGAAGCCATAGATTTGAGGAGAAAGCCTCGTTCTGATTCCAACTGATGTTGGGGAGGACGTGATGAGGTCGATCACCATCTTCCTCAATTGATAAATACCTTGAAACTACAAGCTACTTTTGAATCCACAAGAAGAAAAAATAATCCCAAATTCACGAGAAGAATATAATTTCTAAGAAGTTTTAATTAATAAATTGAACGAATCATAATTAATTAAAAAATCAGGTTAACATGCTTTAAATAACCCTAAATAAACCCTGAAATCGTAAATAAGAGAGTCCTAATTAAATAAGAAAATTATTTTTGAATTGTGTAATTTTCATCGTTTATTAACTTGTCGTCGACCAATTGAGTCAATAGGTTGAAACAACCAAAAAGTGTCCAAAGATTTAAACAAAAAATTTTGTGATTTTCAACCTGTCGACCCGATCTTTATACATGTCAAATAGTATTTCGACCTGTCTAAACTGGCAAAAATCAGCCAACAAGTAATTTGGAATAGTATTTCGACCTATCGAATAGTATTTCGACCTGTCTAAACTAGTAGAAATTAGCCAACAAGCAATCTAGATTTTTTTTTGTAGAATTTCAACATGTCAACCAAAAAGGTCAATTGATCAAACTATGCTGAATTTTTATCGATTTCTCCTTGGGTTTCTTCCAATCTATGTGCATTAGGGACATGCTTAATTCTCTTTCTCCTTGGGTTTCTTCCAATCTATGTGCATTAGGGACATGCTTAATTCTCTTTGTGCATCACATTTTATGTCTATTAATATGATATCTATTATTAAAATAATAATAATAATAATAACAACTACTTTCTACTTAATGAGCTTGACCTAAGAGTTTATATATATATATATATATATATATAGCCGAATGTTCAGCTACGCACCAGTTCGCACAAAACTCGTGCGAACTTTTTGAGAACTCACCATATGTGATGTGAGTCCAAAATATGAACAGTCCACATGATGTAGCACCCCATGAGACCCCGGGGCCCAACTTTTACTTTGATCCAAAACTTTAGTGGGTCATGAAAAAAAAAAAAACAATTTCCTCCCTTAATTTGCATCTCTCTTTGTTATGGCCCACCAAAGTTTTAGATCAGGGTGAAAATTGGTCCCTTGGGTTTAACGGGATATTGCATCACATGGACCATTCGAATTAGACACCCATGACACGTGTGCAAAGGTGTGCAAGTGAGCATGCCTCTCTCTCTCTCTCTCTCTCTCTCTCTCTCTCTCTCTCTCTCTCTCTCTGTATGTGTGTGTATGTGTTTGTGTGTGTGTAATTTGATTTATATATTGAAACTTTAATTAACTTTGAGGCAACTATACAGGCACAATACAATTCGGGCTGGCCCATTCCAATAAAAAAAAAGGAGGCCGAGCTAGCCTATCATAATCTCAATCTCTAACCCAAGAGTTGAGTGCTATAGAAAATTGCACATGTAGATGATTGATGTTGGCAAACTAAAACTATAAAAGAAAGAGAGCCAAACTAAAAGCTCAAGTGCCAAACAAACAAACAAATAAATAAATAAAATCAATTAGAAAGATTTATGCAATTTGATAATATACCTACATTCATAGGATAGTAATATGAAGCTTTCTTTTTCACTAAAATAAGATAACTCGAAATTACAAGGCTTCCCTCTCTCCCACTCGTCCTCTACTCAATAAATGTCTCACTCAAAATTTTTTCAAATTATGATACCACTTTCTACACGTTCCCTTTATATAAATTACTTTATAGGAGAAAGCATTGTTTCAAACCTAATGGAACTAGGCTCCACATGCAACTATGTACCAACATGGGCAAGCACACAAAAAGAGAGGGAGATGCTTCTTAATAGAAAACTTCCCTTATAAGCATACCTAAAGATGGTAAAAACATCCACACCTCAACATTTTCCCACTTAAATACTAAATTTTCTAATAGTGCAAAAACATAATGGCTACTTAAACGTCACCAAATACTAGGTGATAAAAAACTCAAGGAAAGGTCTACACCAAATAAACTTCTCCCTTATAATAAATTTCATCATTATATCCGCTACATTGATGTTGGTGTAAATCTTTTGCAATGAGATATATTTATCTTCCACCATAATACGAACAAAGTGATTGTAGACACCCCACCCAGGCTATCATAAACAAGGACAATATAGACCATGATCAACAAACCGAACCCGAAACCATAATCCAAACCATACTTGAACCTAAAACCCTACCCGAACCCAAACCCCTAATCCAAGCCATTAGAACTTCCCAAACCCAGCCTAAAATCCCAAATCTAGGACCCATTCGAGCCAAGACAACCTAGAAGTACACCCGGCCAAGACAAAAAAAAACTCAAGAAAGGACCACCGGACAAGCTAGCGCGCTGCATGAGGACCGCACATTCGAGCCCGGCCCGAGTCTAGCCCAGGCAGTACTCCGATTACCGCCGCTCGCTGAACACGTGTGTCCTCTGAGTAATAGCTGTCCCTTAGCCCAAAAGTCAACTTTCCCTTGAATTTACCCCTTTGACCTTTACTATTTACTGTTTTACCAACCTCAAGAGCTAATGGGAATGCGTCACGTGGCACTTCTCTCTTCCCAATGTTGAGGGTCAAATATTGTATATCAGACCCATTTATTGCATAGATTTACATGCATGATACTGCTTAATGGTCTGATTAATCGTGTTTATAATGCAGAGTGTATGTACGAGCCTGGACCAAAAAGGATGCTAAAAGCACGGATTTAACGTTCAGAATGCACCAAGGTAAGGGACGGACTCCAAGGGACCAAGATCGATGGAATTACACGCCAGGGATCCGCAAAAAGTGAGAAACTGAAGCTCAAGCGGCCTGAAAGTCAGCCAGAATGCAAGATCACTAGGTTTTCATCATCTGTTTGGCTCGAAACTTTATACATGGCTCGAGGACCAAAAATTAACCGTACACGTCAAATTTCAGCCATTGGATCCTCGTGAAAGTGGCTGAACTAACAGATCAGTCCATAAAATCTTGATTTGGGGCCCACCTGCTATCAGGATACGCTTCAAATTTGGTCCCCACGGTTAAAATGAGATGGAAAAAGAGATGGACGGGGTGGATTTTTCACATACATCATAGTGGACCCCACGTGTACATGTGGGAGTGCACCGCTCCCGCAACACACCAGGCTGGCCGCCCGGTCAAAACGGGCGCTAACCCGTCTCTCCGTAAGATAGCCAGCGGACAGACAGCGGCCATCCGATTTTAAGTTGTGGGGCCCATACATCGTTCAAAATGCAGATCTGGACCGTCTATTCGATCCTTTGGACGGCCAAGACCAACGTATAGGTGTCCGTTTGCCACCTTACAAGCAGTTGTGTGGAGATCTCAGCAGAACGGAAGATGGACAGTAAATTGGGAAATTCAGTGGACCGCATCAACGGACGGCAAAAACCACTCTTTCCCGACCGAAATTCCGAGAGGAATCTTGTGGATGGCTTGGATTTCTCATTTGAAACTTATTTTGGACCCCACCATTGTCACAGCGTAAAGATTACGCAAGCCCTGTTTACGCAGTCCGGAAAAACCCGGATTTTCCGAGCTATTGTGTATCCATAGAGAGGGTCGGATGGCCAATCCGAACCGTCCAAACACTACAAAGCTGGGCCTTCAACCTCACCATGCAGTCAGATTCTAAGGTGAGGAGGTTCGCTGTTCCAGAAATCACTCCAAAAATCAGGCTGTTTGCGGTTTCGCTACGAAAGAGGAGTGCGTGACTCCTTATTCTCTTCTAACCAACTTACGCACCGACTCCAGCATGCACCCACGGCCATCTCTGTTGTCTATAAAAGAAGAAGAGAGAAACAAAGGAGGGACGGTTTTGAGTGGGGAGGAGTTTTGGAAAAAAGGGAAGGAAGGAAGAGAAACGAGGAGAGGAAGGGCAGCCGTGGAGGCACCTTGGCTGCTGCTGAGCGCTGGAGCAGGAGGGCTCGGTTTTGGCTGCTGTCAAGGGGTGTTTTGGGTTGGACGTCTGGGTTAGCTTTGAAGGAACGGAAGAAAAAAAAAAGAAGAAAAGAAGAAAAAGCTGAGGAATGGAAAGCGAGAACGTGAAGCCTTCACGGGAGAGAGAGTTTGTTTGTTCTCTTTAGTTTTTTTTATTTTCTTCTTCTTCTCTTCTTTTCTTTTTGAGATTTAGCCTAATCATAATTATGTTAGGCTAAACCTCTTAGCTAGGGCTAAGAGGTGAAGCTTGTAGTCTGATAGGAGAGACTTTGCTTGTGCCCCATTGTTTAGCTTTACTGACATTGATTTTTAGTCCAATTAAAAGGAATACTTTCAGTTTTATTTAATGGTTTGTTGTGACTGAAATTACAATAGATCTGTGATGGCTTTGAGTATTTCTTCTTCCTTTTGATGTTTATGACGTCAGGAAGCCCTGTTGTTCACCATCGTCTCATGGGCATGGTTGGATGACAGTATCTTTCCTAAGTTTCATGCATTGTTGATTGGTTGGTAATTAGTTTAATTCTATTGTTTGCTTTGTCTCCTGGGCATGGTTTGATGATGGAATCCATTCTAATTCATATACATTTCATCTTGTGAAGACTAGATCAAGTAGGTTCAGTTTGATTTCCGTGATTCTTGATGCAGGCAAAAGATCTCCCTGATCCCTACAAGTGAATCCTCTGAATCCCTAGTTTCCATCCTCTGAATTCCTTAAAGTTTTAGATGATTATTTTACAATTATTTCTTAAATTCTATTTGGTTTAGATCACATCTTAGACTAGTTCTATTTCTACCTAGTTTCAGGAAACGTACAGGTATCAGTCCTTGTGGATTCGACCTCGGTCTTACCGAGTTTATTACTACATCACAACCCTGCACTTGGGGTGTGAACAAGTTTTTGGCGCCGTTGCCGGGGACTGACGGTTACGATTCTCTGAAATTAATTAGTTTTAGAATTAGGTTAGGATTAGGATTTTACTAACTTTAGGCTAAAAGTTTTTTTATTTTATTTTATTCTTAGAAACTAACTTGTTTCCATATTTTGTAGGATCCTAACATAAGTTCATAAATTGGTAATTCCTTCCTAATCTCTTTACTTTTTCTACCTTTTAGAATTAGGGTTTAAATTTTGAAAATTTTAGTTCTAGTATTTTTTCTATTTTAGGAAGCAGTTTATTTTTAGAAACTAGGTTAGTTATTTCTCTTTCTAGAAAAATCCTCTAATTTTAGAAACTTTTCTCTTTTGTTTTTCACTTTCTATTTTTAACTCTTTTTAAATCTAATTTATTTCCTCATTTATTTTTAGAATTTTTGTTTAGAAACTAACCTTCCTATTTTGTAGGCTTTTAAAATAGAAATTTCTAATTCTTTAAGCTCTTTCTCTACTTCCTATTTTTCAGTTCTCTTTTAGTAATTTACTTTCTAGTTTAGGACTTTCCTAATTCATTTTAGAAGTTTCTACTTTCTTTTAGAAATTAGTTTACTTCTACCTTTATTTTAAAGGATTGTTCCTCTTCTTTTAGAATCTAACTTATTTTGTTTTTATTTTTGCAGATCCTTAACTTAGGGGCATTAATTTGGTAATTTCTTTCCAACTCTCTCTCTCTTTCTTTTTAGATTCTCTTTTCCTTTCTTAGGATTAAACTTTGAATTTGATTGAGGGCTGCGAGTGTTTCATGCCCAAGTGGGCCCGTGACAACACTCGACGTCTCTTGACTGAAGGAGGATTGGTTGAGGGGTTAACTATCCATCGCAGGATTAGACACCGCTCGAAATCCCCTGAGTTAACTGAGGTTATGGCTGAAGACCAACCTCCTCTACTTCCACCCAGGGTGGAGGATACCCAAGATGAAAATGAGGTGCAACAGGCACCCCCGCCTCGTACTTTACGAGATTATCTACAACCGGCGGGAGTGAGTATGCCCTCATGCATGATTTTTCCTGAAAACACGGGACAAATAGACATCAAGCCAGGAGTTATCCAACTCCTTCCCAAATTCCATGGACTTGAATCAGAAAGTCCATATTTACATTTGAAAGAGTTCGATGAGATTATAGCTACATTATGTTTTCCTAATGTATCTGAGGATACAATTAGGCTGAAACTCTTTCCTTTTTCCTTAAAAGAGAAAGCTAAGACGTGGTTACATTCACTGCGTCCTAAATCCATTGGCACATGGAACGATATGCAGAGGGAATTCATAAAAAAATTCTTCCCACATCATAAAACGATTACCCTCAGAAAAGCGATCATGAACTTTGCCCAAAAGGAAGATGAAACATTCTTCCAATGTTGGGAAAGGTTCAAATATTTGGTCAGTTCATGCCCACAACACGGATTTGAAACGTGGCACATTAAAAATTTTTTCTACGATGGACTGACATCTTTCATGCGCCAAATGGTCGAGACAATGTGTAATGGAGAGTTCATTAATAAAGATGTCGACGAGGTATGGGACTACCTCGACAGTCTGGCTGAAAAAACACAATCTTGGGACTATTACCCAATGGCGAACACCACGTCTAGGCTGACTCAATTAAAGGAGAAAGGTGGATTATATCTCTTGAAAGAAGAGGATGATCTCAAGTGTAAAGTGACTACACTCATAAGGAAAGTTGAGGCCATGGAAGGAAAGAAGGATAAGGTCAATGAAATTGTTTGCGGTATCTGTGATTGCAACATTCACACAACTGAAAACTGTCCTACAATACCCGCCTTTCGAGGAGTGTTGAATGAACAAGCCAATGCCGTAAACAACTATCAAAGACCTTTTACTGGACCTAACTCCAACACATACAATCCTGGCTGGAAAAATCATCCAAACTTTAGTTGGAAGAATGGACAAACGGCGACTCCTCCAGGTTTCTTCAATCAAAATCCAAATCAAGTGAAACCTCAAGAGGAACCGGTTCAAAATCCCATACAAGAGCTGGCTCAGGCAATGCGGGGAATCACAGATTTTATGCAAAAGATAGATTCTCGTATGACGGTTATAGAAAAGGGGATGGTTCCTGCACAACCTCTCCCCAATCCTAAACCGCAGTACGAGAATAATGATCCCAGCTCTTCAAATCAGATGGGGCATGCTAAATCCATCACCACTCTTAGGAGTGGGAAGATCATTGATAAAACTCTTCCGGTTAGGCCCGAAAAGCCTCAAGAACCAAAAGAGGACAATAATGATGGATCCAGTGATGCCCCACAAAAAGTAGAACCGGAACTTCTAGAGAAGCCAGTTGCTCCATTCCCCCAACGGTTGGTTTCACCAAAACCTCTCTCTAACTCTCAGGATATCCTAGAGGTGTTAAAACAGGTGAAAGTCAACATTCCTCTACTTGATGTCGTTAAACAGATACCTTCATATGCCAATTTCCTGAAAGACTTATGCACGACCAAAAGACGGAAAATTATTCAAAAGAAAATCTTCATGACTGAGAAAGTGAGTGCCATCCTGAAGCAAGACATGCCGCAGAAATTCAAGGATCCCGGTAGCCCAACCATATCATGTGTAATCGGGAACCATCGAATTGATCACGCACTTCTTGACTTAGGAGCGAGCGTCAATCTGATTCCCTACTCGGTATACAAACAGTTAGGTTTGGGTGAATTAAAACCCACCCTAACCACACTACAACTTGCTGATCGCTCTGTTCGTGTACCAAGAGGGATAATTGAGGATGTGTTAGTCCAGGTCGATAGATTTTACTACCCTGTAGATTTTATCATTCTGGACACCGAACCCATCAATAACATGAGCACTTAGATTCCCGTCATTCTTGGTCGCCCATTCCTTGCAACATCAAATGCAATTATCAATTACAGGAATGGTATCATGACTATGTCTTTTGAAAATTTGATATTGGAGTCAAACATTTTTTTCAATAACGGCAGCAACTCAGAGGATGATGACGATTTCCACGACATTAATATGATTGACTCTTTTGTGGAAGATACGACACCACTGACCTTATCCTCCGACCATCTGGAGACGTGCCTGGCCCACTCCCATGATTTTGATGATGACATGATTAGGGAGACGTGTGCCTTACTTGATACTGCACCGGTACTTGAAGTTAACCGGTGGAGGCCACAATTTGAAGAATTGCCACAAACTGATGTAGTGCCTCTACCGTCTAACCTCAAGCCGCCGAAGCTTGACCTAAAACCTTTACCCTCTGATTTGAAATATGCCTATTTAGGTCATGATGAGACATACCCGGTGGTGATCTCTGCCCACCTGGAGAAAGAACAGGAGAGTACGCTCATATCTACTCTCATTGAGCATAAAGGAGCCCTGGGATGGACGATAGCGGACCTCAAGGGAATCGATCCCTCGATTTGTACTCACCACATATATCTTGAGGATAATGCAAAAACTGCTCGGCAACCACAACGTAGACTAAATCCAAACATGAAAGAAGTGGTTAAGGCCGAGGTTCTTAAGCTATTGGACGTGGGTATTATATACCCTATATCTGATAGTCAATGGGTGAGTCCAACTCAAGTGGTCCCTAAGAAGTCCGGAATCACCATCATAGCCAATGCTAATAATGAACTCGTGCCAACTAGAGTCACTACTAGTTGGAGAATATGCATTGACTACAGGAAATTGAATACCGTCACGAGGAAAGACCACTTTCCTTTACCATTCATTGATCAGATCCTGGAAAGGTTATCCGGTCATTCCTATTACAGTTTCCTTGACGGGTATTCGGGCTACAACCAGATAGAGATAGCCCCTGAAGACCAGGAAAAGACTACATTTACATGTCCCTACGGCACTTTTACCTACCAAAGGATGCCATTCGGACTATGTAATGCCCCTGCCACCTTTCAGCGATGTATGCTGAGTATCTTTTCTGATATAGTGGGGCAATATCTAGAGGTCTTCATGGATGATTTCTCTGTTTACGGTCCATCTTTCAGCAAGTGCTTGAAAAGTCTTAAATGTGTGCTGAAAAGATGTGAAGAAAAGAACTTGGTACTTAATTGGGAGAAGTGCCATTTCATGGTTCAGAAGGGAATTGTCCTTGGGCATATCATCTCGTCTAAGGGAATCGAGGTAGATAAGGCAAAAATCAATCTTATCTCTAACCTACCTCCACCCAAGAACATCAGAGACGTGTGATCCTTCTTAGGACACGCAGGATTTTACAGGCGATTCATAAAGGACTTTAGTCTCCTCTCTCGTCCTTTATGTAATCTTCTTCAAAAGGATGCTCCGTACGAGTGGACTGAGCAATGCCAGGAAGCTTTCACCAAGCTTAAGGGCACGTTAACCACTGCACCTATCATGCAGCCACCCGACTAGAGCCTTCCTTTTGAACTTATGTGCGACGCTTCTGATTATGCTCTTGGGGCGGTCCTAGGCCAGAGAAAAGATAAGAAGCCCTACGTCATTCATTACGCGAGTAGGACTCTAAATCCTCCCAAGTGAACTACTCGACTACAGAAAAGGAACTCTTAGCCGTAGTGTTCGCCTTGGATAAATTTAGGTCCTACCTGATCGGATCCAAGATCATTATCTATACATATCATGCAGCACTGAAGTATCTTCTTTCTAAGAATGATTCTAAGCCCCGCTTGATACGATGGATCCTTCTACTCCAAGAATTTGATTTGGAAATTAAAGATAAAAAGGGAGTAGAGAACGTAGTGGCCGATTACCTTTCTCGCCTTAATACCTCTGATTCCCTTGAGGCGACCCATATCAATGATATGTTCCCTGATGAACAACTGTTCAGAGTCTCCCATTCACCTTGGTTCGCTGATATTGCTAACTATCTTGCTACAGGTGCCATACCGACACAGTGGACTACGCAAGATAAGAAGAAATTCTTCACCGAGGTGCACAACTTTTTCTGGGACGATCCTTATTTATTCAAATATTGCCCAGACCAAATCTTAAGGAGATGTGTACCAGACGATGAACTCCAAAGTTCTCCTTCTGTCACTCAGAGGCCTGTGGTGGTCACTTTTCTGCTAAAAAGACCACGGCCAAGATTCTGCAGTGTGGCTTTTACTGGCCCACTATGTTTAGGGACACTCATGAGTTTTGCAAAGCTTGTGAGCGCTGTCAGAAATTGGGAGCATTATCCCGTCGAAATATGATGCCTTTGAATCCCATCCTTATTATTGAAGCATTTGATTGCTGGGGCATCGATTTCATGGGACCATTCCCCCAATCGTTTGGAAATCTGTATATTTTGCTCGCCGTGGATTATGTCACTAAATGGGTCGAAGCGATTCCATGTCGAACTAATGACCATCGCACGGTCATTAAATTCCTAAAAGAAAACATCCTTTCTCGATTCGGAATGCCTCGAGCCATCATTAGTGATGGGGGCTCACACTTTTGTAATAAACCATTTGAGAGCTTAATGAAGAAATACGGTATCTCTCATAAGGTGAGCACCCCATACCATCCACAGACAAGTGGACAAGCTGAGATTTCCAATAGGGAGATCAAACACATTTTGGAGAAAACGGTTAACCCAGATCGTAAGGATTGGTCAATTCGATTGACCGATGCCTTATGGGCATACCGTACTGCATTTAAAACCCCTATTGGAATGTCTCCCTTTAGACTTGTCTATGGGAAGGCTTGTCACTTGCCTGTGGAGTTGGAACATAAAGCGTACTGGGCGATCAAAAATCTTAATTTCAATCTGGACAACGCTGGCTCGCTACGCAAACTTCAATTGAATGAACTTGAAGAAATCCGGAATGATGCGTACGATAATTCGAGAATTTACAAGGACAAGATGAAAGCATTTCATGACCAACACATTTCGCGAAAATCATTCACGCCTGGTCAGAAGGTCCTTTTGTACAATTCTCGATTACATCTCTTTCCGGGTAAGCTTCGATCTCGTTGGACCGGTCCTTATATTGTTGTCACTGTTTTTCCGCATGGGGCCGTTGAGATAAGAGATCCCGACAATGGCAAGGAGTTTAAAGTCAATGGACATCGATTGAAACCATTTGTCAAGAAATTTGATTCAGAGGACATGTCCATGCCTTTGACTGATCCTGTTTACCAGGATTGATTTCCTAGTCTGATGGAGGTATAGGTAGGTTTCCTGTTTTCATAAGACTAGGATAGTTTTCTTTATGTTATTTTAGGATAGACGGTAAACTTAGTGCTCCTGGGAGCCAACCCAGCTTTTCATTCTATTTCATTTTCCTAGTTAGTTAGTTCAATGTTTGTGGGTAACATTACTGCAAACCCTCACGAGACTACAACTCGTCCACTAGGGGCAACCTAGGGGTTTAAAGGCTTATTGCATACGCTAAATGCAATCGAGAGCACCTACGAAAGTGGTATAGGTAGGATTGTATTTTTGTTATTTTGTTTTACTTCTGTTGGTTTCTCTCTTGTGCTGACCGCTCCTACGTAGAAATCTTTGGAAAGCCTCTTGATTCTTTCATCCAGGTATTATCTTTCCATCACTTCTCATTTACTTTTTGTCCCATGTGCATCACATGCTTATTTCTTTTACATTGAGGACAATGTAGATTTTTGGTTGGGGGTGGGAGATTAGGTTTCCTAATCAGTGTTTTCTTGGTCCTGAGCAAAAGTTGTGAAAATTTTAAAAATTTTCTGACATTTTGTTGAAGTCGAAGTGATTTTGACGACCAACTAGGGCACTTAGAATTTCAAGATGCGTGATGTTGGTACTTTATGACTCTTGGATTCAGTTATCTATTAAATTTCACAGCTAAGTTTGAATTATTAATCCATTATTAGAATTTGTAAGCATTGGTTGAGTCATGAATTTGCAGGACACATCTCGCTTGCATATTAAGGTTTCAGTTCGATATTAAAGGATTAACTTGGTAATCACTAAACATGAAAGGAACCAACTTGGAAAATTGAAAGGATTGGGCAAATGGTCTTTACCTTAGGTTTGCTCCCTATAGGTGTAGATTTAATTCCCCATGAATGATATGTGAAAAAGTTGGGTGTACAGTCTTTACCTTAGGTTTGCTCCCTATAGGTGAGGATCTGATCCCTCTTCTTGGCGTTACTTCTAATAAGAAAATCAAAAAAAAAAAAATTTATTAAAAGAATAAAAAGATAATGTGTAAGCCAAGAAGAGTTATCGTGAATTCTCTCAGTTGTTACCAATGATATCCTTAAATATCAAGGTGAATCTTAATGTTGACAAGTCGAGATTAGATTATACATTCATAGATCTCAATGGTTAGAATTTTTCTAATTAATGGAATAATACTTTGAACTTGATTATGAAGTTTACCATGTACTGGAGTCTAGGAGAAAGTAATATCCAACAGTCATGAATCTAAAAGTTCTCATATCTGGATTACTCGGCAAAAATCACTCGAGTTTATAAATTGTTCTGTAATTCTCAACTTATTTTTCGCATACTTTGCTCGGGACTAGCAAAATGCTGGTTGGGGGTTGTGTTGAGGGTCAAATATTGCATATCAGACCCATTTATTGCATAGATTTACACACATGATACTGCTTAATGGCCTGATTAATCGTGTTTATAATGCAGAGTGTATGTACGAGCCTGGACCAAAAATGATGCTAAAAGCACAGATTTAACATTCAGAATGCACCAAGGCAAGGGACGGAATCCAAGGGACTAAAATCGATGGAATTACACACCAGGGATCCGCAAAAAGTGAGAAACTGAAGCTCAAGCGGCCTGAAAGTCAGCCAGAATGCAAGATCACTAGGTTTCCATCATTTGTTTGGCTCGAAACTTTATACATGGCTCGAGGACCAAAATTAACCGTACACGTCAAATTTCAGCCATTGGATCCTCGTGAAAGTGGCTGAACTAACAAATCAGTCCATAAAATTTTGATTTGGGGCCCACCTGCTATCAGGATACGCTTCAAATTTGGTCCCCACGGTTAAAATGAGATGGAAAAAGAGATGGACGGGGTGGATTTTTCACATACATCATAGTGGACCCCACCGCAACACACCAGGCTGGCCGCCCGATCAAAACGGGCGCTGACCCATCTCTCCGTAAGATAGCCAGCGGACGGACAGCGGCCATCCGATTTTAAGTTGTGGGGCCCATACATCGTTCAAAATGCAGATCTGGACTGTCTATTCGATCCTTTGGACGGCCAAGACCAACGTTTAGGTGTCCGTTTGCCACCTTACAAGCAGTTGTGTGGAGATCTCAGCAGAACGGAAGATGGACGGTAAATTGGGAAATTCAGTGGACCGCATCAACGGACGGCAAAAACCACTCTTTCCCGACCGAAATTCCGAGAGGAATCTGGTGGATGGCTTGGATTTCTCATTTGAAACTTATTTTGGACCCTACCATTGTCACAGCGTAAAGATTACGCAAGCCCTGTTTACGCAGTCCGGAAAAACCCGGATTTTTCGAGCTATTGTGTATCCATAGAGAGGATCGGATGGCCAATCCGAACCGTCCAAACACTACAAAGCTAGGCCTTCAACCTCACCATGCAGTTAGATTCTAAGGTGAGGAGGTTCGCTGTTCCAGAAATCGCTCCAAAAATCAGGTTGTTTGCTTTTTCGCTGCGAAAGAGGAGTGCGTGACTCCTTGTTCGCTTCTAACCAACTTACGCACCGACTCCAGCATGCACCCACGGCCATCTCTGTTGTCTATAAAAGAAGAAGAGAGAAACAAAGGAGGGACGGTTTTGAGTGGGGAGGAGTTTTGGAAAAAAGGGAAGGAAGGAAGAGAAACGGGGAGAGGAAGGGCAGCCGTGGAGGCACCTTGGCTGCTGCTGAGCGCTGGAGCAGGAGGGCTCGGTTTTGGCTGCTGTCAAGGGGTGGTTTGGGTTGGACGTCTGGGTTAGCTTTGAAGGAACGGAAGAAAGAAAAAAGAAGAAAAGAAGAAAAAGCTGAGCAATGGAAAGCGAGAACGTGAAGCCTTCACGGGAGAGAGAGTTTGTTTGTTCTCTTTAGTTTTTTTTATTTTCTTCTTCTTCTTTTCTTTTCTTTTTGAGATTTAGCCTAATCATAATTATGTTAGGCTAAACCTCTTAGCTAGGGCTAAGAGGTGAAGCTTGTAGTCTGATGGGAGAGACTTTGCTTGTGCCCCATTGTTTAGCTTTACTGACATTGATTTTTAGTCCAATTAAAAGGAATACTTTCAGTTTTATTTAATGGTTTGTTGTGACTGAAATTACAATAGATCTGCAATGGCTTTGAGTATTTCTTCTTCCTTTTGATGTTTATGACGTCAGGAAGCCCTGTTGTTCACCATCGTCTCATGGGCATGGTTGGATGACAGTATCTTTCCTAAGTTTCATGCATTGTTGATTGGTTGGTAATTAGTTTAATTCTATTGTTTGTTTTGTCTCCTGGGCATGGTTTGATGATGGAATCCATTCTAATTCATATACCTTTCATCTTGTGAAGACTAGATCAAGTAGGTTCAGTTTGATTTCCGTGATTCTTGATGCAGGCAAAAGATCTCCCTGATCCCTACAAGTGAATCCTCTTAATCCCTAGTTTCCTTCCTCTGAATTCCTTAAAGTTTTAGATGATTATTTTACAATTATTTCTTAAATTCTATTTGGTTTAGATCACATCTTAGACTAGTTCTATTTCTACCTAGTTTCAGGAAACGTACAGGTATCAGTCCCTGTGGATTCGACCTCGGTCTTACCGAGTTTATTACTACATCACAACCCTGCACTTAGGGTGTGAACACCCAACCACTCACAAGCTGTCATGTCATCTTTTAACCCTTACCTACCTATCATTTACTAAAGGACCATTGGAGAAGGTTATAAATAGCCCTCTCCTCCTCTCATTTCAAAAACAACAACAACATCTTCTCATCCAATAGAGAGAGAGAGGGAGGAAGAAAGTGAAGAAGAGGGAAGGAGCTCCTAAGCCTCCAAAGTTTTGATTTTTTAAGCCACCCCCTAGCCTTTCCTTTTGACCTTTTCCAACCCTTTAGCCTAGCCTAGTTTAGTCATGGTCTGGTCCATGTGTTAGCCTATAAAAGTTCAAAGCCAAAGATTCTTTTATTTCATACATAATCATGACATTTATTCCCTTCTCAATCCCCTTGCTCCTCTAGATTTCTAATGAACGTATGTTCTGTGACTTGCCATACACCGGATCCTGTCACATCAGAAATTCCTAGTATTCTAGTCTAATTTTATTACTTCCTTTGCATGAGCATCATTACATCCGCCTTCTGGACATATCATTGGACGTATGCTCTGTGGCTTGCCGAAATCTCAGATCTTGCTACATCAGAAATTCACGTGTGTGCCTAGTCCCATCTCGACCACAACATCCATCGTCCCTTGAGATTGTTTTACCACACTAAGTAGAGACCGTACATTTGTATGGACAGAAAGGGTGCCTAACACCTTCCATCTTTGTAACCGCGGTCCCTTACTCAGAATCTTCAAAATCGCAAATCCGGAGTCAACTTAAAGTGAGAGAGTCTTCGGATTCTCTGACTTTGCATATCTCACAGGTTCTAGCCGACTGCGCGATACTGAGAGTTATTGGCTAGTGGCAACTCCAACATCCACAAATCAGCCTAGTCACCCCCCCACCAAAATAAAATAAAAAATACATAAAATCAGCAGGGGCGCCAATTTTCAATGTCTACAGAATGGCGACTCCACTGGGGACGTGCTAGAACGCTCCAGCTGAGACCCAACTCGAAAGTGTGTGGCTCTCCAATCTCACGAGACATCATTACTGCATTCATACATAACTCATCAATCAATCTTTGGCTTATTCTTATTTAGGCATCAATTTGAACCATGACCACTCGATCCTGGGCAGCCATGACTTCTCAGGCTACCCATGAAGAAGAGCCGGCGGCTCCACTAGGTTCTGAACCATCAGCATCAGAACCAATACCTATGTCAGTACCGACACCAATACCGACGGCCCAAACAGATTTGACAGTCGTAGTAACCTTGAATGAGATGTCTCAAAACTTCAGGGCTTTACAAGAATTACTACTTCGCCTGGTACCAAGTGTAGTACCAAACACGCAAGCAACACAACCTAGCTTACAGAACAGCTCAATCCCTCAAACCCCTTTTGCCTTTTCCCTCATTCCTCCAGCTAACCCTATTCTCCCTCTCCCAGAAGAGTCAGCACAGGATCAACAACAACTAACAAACGGGATCAACCATCTCATACATCTCTACTCAACACATTACAACAATCAGGTTACAACACAAGTTCTCCCTAACGGGAACCACAGACAAGAACTGGCGGATGCCCATGAAGGGGGTTAGTTTCGAGTCCAACTCACTTCCCCTAACGGGAGCAACATTCCAGAATTGGTAAATACCCCAGGCAGGAGCCATTTCCGAACTTCACACCCTCCTCCGAAAGGGAGTGGTGTTCAATTCCAGCTACCTCCCTCCATCGGGAGTCCATCTTCTTTCCAACAACCCCCCATTCTTGATCTATATGAAGAGGAAGCAGCATAAGCCCTACACCAAGGGGCAAGATATCCACAGCAAAGCAAGTCAGAAATCGAGGAACTGCGAGAACAGCTACAAATGGTGCAAAACCAGCTATAAAGCAGCAAGGAGTGGATCACCCATTCACCAAATTCAGGGATCTATGTCCCTTTCCAGATGCCCGGGTACCTCCGAACTTTGAGGTACCCAAATTTAAAAGATATGACGGTAGCGGGTGCCCCACAGCACATCTGAAAGCATTTTCTGGGGAACTCAATGTGATAGTAGGGAACGATGGAGCCTTAATACAACTCTTCCATAAATCCCTTAAGGGCGATGCTTTGGATTGGTACACATCGCTGGATAACCATCAGATTAGGACTTGGAAGAGGCTCTCTTAGGCATTCATCGACAGATTTTCATACAATCTAAACATGGCTCCAAGAATGGCAAATCTGGCTGCCTTAAGACAAAAAAGCAATGAATCATTGTCAGCATATGTGTGACGATGGCGGGCCATAGCAGCGCCAATGAGAAACCCCATTGACGACGAAGAACAGATATCCATGATTGTTCATTCAGCAAATCCCAGCATTTCAGAATATTTGATCTCATACCCATACGTAAACTTCTCTCAGCTCATCCGAGCTGAAGAATAAGTGAAAGCCGGAATCAGAGCCGGGACCATTTCCCTATGGCCACATTAGGCTCCCACAATTAGAAGAAACAAAGTTGAGGGGAAACCTGTGGGATATAATAATGGAAACGGCACTGCTCCAGCGCAACACACTACGGAAGTCAACAATATCGCTGCCAATACTTAAGGCAATCAGTACGCTCTGCAACCAGAGCCACATCAAGACAGGCAGTATCAGCCACAATCAAAAAGCCAGTACCAACCACAGCAAGCCCAATAAGGATATCAGGCACAACCGTCTCAGCAACAACAACAACAGCCTAGGGGGAATGCGCAAGGCCCATAAAAATAGGCAATGTTAGGTAAAAAGTTCGCCCCTTTAGCATAAACATACAATCAGGTTCTGACAATGTTAATGCAAAAGTAACTTGTGACGCTACTCCAGCCTCGACTTCCACTTAGTCCCTTGCCACCTAGTTATAATGAAAATCAGTATTGCGCAATCACCAGGCTCCTAGCCATCTAACGGACCGCTGCTTCGCTTTAAAACATGCGGTCTAAGATTTAATCGAAAGTCAGAAAATTGTTATCACCTCATAGGCTAACAACACGGCTCAAGCTAACATTCTCCAAAATTCCCTGTCATTGCATCAAGCGGGACTCAGCACATCCAGCACCTCTACTGTCAACCACATTGGAGGGGGGGTCCCACATACTCCTCTCCACATCATTATATACAAGCAATCATGCCCGGTACATCAAATCAAACATGGGGATACCAACAAGCGCCATCGGCTAGGCCACAAGTATTCCTTGAAGCAGCACCAACAACGTAGCCTCTCATATTTCTTGAAGCAGCACCAACAACACAGCCTCTCATATTCCTTGAAGCAGCACCAACAACGCAACCTCTCATCCTTGAAGTGACACCAACAGCACAACCTCTCATCTTCCTCGAAGCAACACCTAACAAGTCACATCCTCAGCATCTCACTCCCCAAGGGGCACAATCAGCTCCATCCTCAGCAAATCTAAAAAGGTCAAATTCTGAACCTCTCATTCTTCTAATAGGCCTCCCTGATCTAGTCCCCCTAACTTTGCAAGGGGCACCCCCGGTTCAAACACCAAGTCTCCTAATGCCTCACCAACTGGCACATGCCCGAAGGATCTCTCCCACACAAGAGGAGGAAGAAAACTCCATCATCAAATCCCATCAAGAATCAGTCACACGTCAAGAAAAATCTCCACCACAAATGGTTCTGACAGCACCCTCTCAGCCTCAAGAACCGATGATATACCTAGAAGGGAGGACGGTTCCCTCCTACAACACGAAGGCAGTCCCATGACATTACCCAGAGTGCGCTAAAGTGGAAAACAACGGAAGGTATTTCAAGAGAGATAACCAGAACCTAAAGGAAACTCGGGGAATTTCGGCAGGAATAACTCACAAAGCTAATGCCGCTTATGACATAGCGGCTCAGCTCAAGTCCATGCCTGCACAGATTTCCATCTGGGAACTCTTGTGTACATCAAGATCACACCGAGATATCTTTACAAAGATCATGAATGATGCACACATCTCTCCTGACGTACCTCATGAGCTGGTAGCAAGCATGATCGGACAACTCTTGGCCCCACGAGCCATTACCTTCTCCGATATTGAGTTACCACCTGAAGGTCGTAAACATGGACGCTCACTAAACATAGTTGTTCGTTATAAGAATTTCAAAGTCCCACTTGTACTCATTAACAACGGATCCAGCCTTAACGTTTGCCCTTTGAGGACTACTGAACGTTTGGGGATTGAACCATCTTCCTTCAGGCCCAGCACAATGAGCGTCAGAGCCTTCGATAATTTTCGAAGGCAAGTGGAGGCGAAAATAAATATTGAGTTGCAAAGCGGACCAAATATGACTCTTGTCACATTTTAGGTCATTGACATTCCTGCCTCATTTAATCTTCTGTTGGGACAACCATGGCTCCACGCTGTCGGAGCCATCACATCCACTCTCTACCAATGGGTTAAATTCCCTTCAGGAAATCAAATCATCTCAGTACTCGCCGAGCTGGAAACCATCTTACCAGTGACGGTCAATATCCCAAAAACTGACATTCCAGTGATTGACGTCCAGCATGCGGAGGGTTACATATCATATCATAACTTTGAGTTTGAAATTGTGAACTTCATTGCCAACCCTCACCCACTTGCTGTTGAATATGTCATCCCCCTTGCCGAACAGTTAACCCTGAACTACCGTACCGAGTTCCATGAGAAAGGTATGGTATTAAAGTCAGCATGTGGCAACGTACAAAGACAGGGATTAGGATATCAACCGACACCGAAAGATCAGACCGCAAGGTCGAAGAAGAGGCAACCCTTCAAATGCACACCTATTAAGTTTGTTAAGGCCAGAATGGTTTGTGGTGACACAATAACTTCTCTTGAGGATCACCTCCAACGGCTCAAACTCACAAAACACTTCAACCAAGAATCCATTTGGCCGCCCATACGGTGGGACAAGATCCTCAAGGCATCAAAAGCACATCCAATGCTAGGGGCAGAACCCCCAGACCCACCACATGAGGCTAGGGGCATGGAAGCAGGGGCACCCACAGGGGACCCAGAACCAAGAGTGTCCGTTACAAAGGACACGGACAAGAAAGGGGAGGCACCCATCCCCACCCACAGTCAAGGGGACACACCCATGCTACCAGCTCAGCAGCACAAGGGGTAGAAGCAACCCATCCATTGGATTGATAAAGGGAAGTGGCCTTCCCTTAACTGTACAGACATTAGGATCCCACCGCAAGGTGAATCCGAGGAGCCCGAAGAGCTCCAACTTCTGAGCAAAGAGATCGAATCGGATTCCGACTCTAAGCCTAGCCCAGTAGACATCATGGTCATTAGGATAGATGACCCACAGGAACAAATAGAGCAGAACAGCAAGATCGAAAAAGGGAAAGAACCAAGCTGGTCAGCCATCCCCCTGACGATCGAATCAACCAGTAGACCACTTATGGATGTCGATCCCAAAAAAAAAGGTTAATGTAAATAGCAGTTGGTATCCCGAACTAGGACAGGATCAATCATGGTTTGCAACACCGTCCTATTTAGGACCTCTTAGCAGCAAAAAAAATCAGAAAACCTTCAGAACACAAAAACATCGCACATTCCAAAAAACACAAAAACATCAAATATTTCTCAAAATCACAAAACATCAGAAAATCTTCAAAACACAAAAACAACAGAAAAACTTTTAAAAATCACGGTGCCAAACACTTCACACGTAGCGCACGAGTTTGAGGCTGACTCATATGATTTCGATCTAGAGTTGGACTTCGAACTCATGGGTTTGGATGAAGCCCAAGATGAGGGAAATGATGATACAGCTCTCGAACTCGAGGATTCCCTCGAAAAGTTCGAAACAAAGGCCAACATTGTGGCAGACGACTTTGAGGTAATGAACTTGGGATCATCGGAACTCCCCAGAGAAGTGTGCATCGGTAGATCACTGTCTCCAGAACACAAGCAGAGAATGATGGAATTCCTGAGGCCGAGGTTGTCCAATTTTACTTTCTCTTACGAGGACATGCCAGGGCTTGATGAAGATTTAGTAGTGCACCACCTGCCTACTAAGCCAGACATGAAGCCTATCAAGCAAAAGTTACAGAGAATGAAGCCAGAATGGGCCCTGAAGGTCCATGATTGACGCAGGGGAGGACGTGAGGTCGAGCACAGTCTTCCTCAAGAGGATAACTATTCCGAATCCACGGAACTTCTCTGGACTCCTCACAGAGACTTCTCGAATCCACGAGGAAAGAAAGCAGAAAATAGAAATAAATTCTAATAAATTCGAAATTGATTGATGAATAATTGATAATTTCCTAATGTGTCTCCTTACACCATTAATATAGGAAAAAAATAAACTAAAATTCGTAATTACCAAAAATAGCAAAATTCTAACTCTAATAAAAATCCTAATTCTAATAAAACTCTTCTAAGGCCTAATTTCTAAAAATAAAAATTGCAAATAAACTTTTTCTAGAAGAGTCCTAGTATAACTAAAAGTTATTTCTAAAAGGAAAGAAAATCTAAAGCTCTAAAAATATTTAAAAAATCGGAATTACTAAAAATAGTAAAATTTTCCTAAAAATTTGTTTTTGAGCTGAAAGCGCGCCTTTTTTGACGAAACAGACAGATGCGACCCACTTTGTAGGTCGGTTCACCTCGGATGGCTCATTTCAGTAAAGATTGATAGGTTGTGCGCCCCGGATCAAAAGTTATAGTCAATTCACGGTCCATCTTCTTTTGGCTCAACCATGCTAGGAACGTGTCTGTGACAGGTTCTACATCAGACCCCTCCACTTGAAAAAAACTCGTTCTCGAGTTACGCAAGAGACTTGGCACATGAGTCTGAGATAACTTCTGACGCCGATGTTCATTAGACTTTTTTTTGCACTTGGCATTAAGCTTTTGAGCCGATACGATAAATATACTCATGCTTTCCTTGACTTGACTAATATCGATTAATTCCTTCACATCTGTCTTCAAGATTTCATATTTTTTCTGATAATGTAGGCAATTAGGCGGACTTGCCCCTGCGATGGGATCAACGTAATTTTGCATATCTCGTATGGGAGGTAATTTATTAGGGAGTTCATCGAGCACAACCCCCTTGAACTCCTGCAAAATTGGCTTCAAATCTTTTGGGATATTCACAGGCTCCATATATTTTTCATTTTCAACTAATGAATATATATGTTTTGTTTCCTCAGATTGTTTGACAAAAGCCTGTTCAGTTGTGAGAGACTGTTCCTCAACTTTAGAAGTCTTGGGTTGGTTTTCCATTCCTATAGAGGTCACATGTTCACCACTGATGAATCCTGTGGTCTGTTACAACTCCATTTTGACCCGGTCACCTCTTGCCGACAAATAATAGGATTTCTCTGCATAACCCTTTAATGATTGGTTATCTTGCCAATAATTTTGATTTTGTTGGAATAATACCTGATCATAATTGGTAGGGAAGAATCGCATGCACAATAACTTCTTCATCCGCGACCACATGCGGATTGGCGCCTTCATCCGTCTCATTCGCTCGAGTTGAAGTTGCTCCCACCAATCTGAAGCTCTGCCAGTCAACTTGTAGGCCACGATTTTAACTTTCTTTTCTTCCATTATGTTCATGTAGTCGAAGAAACGTTCGACTTTAAGTAACCAATCGAGGAAGTCCTTGAAGTAGAGTTGACCATTAAAACAAGGAAGATCGACTTTCATCTTGAATTCTTGGTCCATCCGATTCATCTGATCAATGGCTCGTCTAGGATGCTGTAAAATCATGTCGCTAGATCCCACTTTATCAAGAGTGATCCTGTGATTCACTGATAGCGTCGCCCTATGATCAATATGATTACGAATTCTAGCAATTGTTGATGGTGGATCACCACCATGAATACGGAGTTGCCCTAGAGCCTCCGCCAAACGATCCGCCATGCGATCGATGGAAGCCTGCAGCCCTTGCATAGCTTGCCGATTCTCTCGCCGTGCTGCTTCGAAAGCTGCCGCCGTTAAAGGTAAATTCCCTTGAGCACCGCCCATGGAATTGTTGCCCGACCCATCGTTAAAAGTCATCAATCCGAGGAGAAACCTTGCTTTGATACCAAACTGACACAGGGGAGGACGTGAGGTCGAGCACCGTCTTCCTCAAGAGGATAACTATTCCGAATCCACGGAACTTCTCTGGACTCCTCACAGAGACTTCTCGAATCCACGAGGAAAGAAAGCAGAAAATAGAAATAAATTCTAATAAATTCGAAATTGATTGATGAATAATTGATAATTTCCTAATGTGTCTCCTTACACCATTAATATAGGAAAAAAATAAACTAAAATTCGTAATTACCAAAAATAGCAAAATTCTAACTCTAATAAAAATCCTAATTCTAATAAAACTCTTCTAAGGCCTAATTTCTAAAAATAAAAATTGCAAATAAACTTTTTCTAGAAGAGTCCTAGTATAACTAAAAGTTATTTCTAAAAGGAAAGAAAATCTAAAGCTCTAAAAATATTTAAAAAATCAGAATTACTAAAAATAGTAAAATTTTCCTAAAAATTTGTTTTTGAGCTGAAAGCGCGCCTTTTTTGACGAAACAGACAGATGCGACCCACTTTGTAGGTCGGTTCACCTCGGATGGCCCATTTCAGTAAAGATTGATAGGTTGTGCGCCCCGGATCAAAAGTTATAGTCAATTCACGGTCCATCTTCTTTTGGCTCAACCATGCTAGGAGCGTATCTGTGACAGGTTCTACATCAGTGATGAAGTCATCAAGCAATACAATGCGGGGTTCTTGGTAGTCTCCAACTATTCGGAATGGCTCGCAAACATCGTACCAGTTCGAAAGAAGCATGGCAAAGTAAGAATGTGCATCGACTTTAGGGACCTTAACAAAGAAAGTCCCAAAGACGATTTCCATCTGCCTCATATCGACACGTTGGTAGATAATACTGTGGGACACAAGATCTTTTCCTTCATGGACGGCTTCTCAGGCTACAATCAGATCAAGATGGCCATTGAAGATCGAGAGAAGACTTCTTTCATCACACCATGGGAAACTTTCTGCTATCAGGTTATGCCCTTCGGGTTGAAGAATGCGGGAGCCACATATTAGCGAGTCATGACTGACTTATTTCACGACATGATAAACAAGAAAATGGAAGTCTATGTGGACGACATGATCATCAAGTCTTGCATGATTGAAGGATATTTCAAAGACCTTGCGAAGCTCTTTGATAGGCTAGAAAAGTTCAAGCTCTGCCTCAATCCACAAAAGTGTGTCTTCAGCACAACTGGAGGTAAATTTTTAGGCTTCATCGTCAGTGAAGATGGCATCCGAGTGAATGAGACCAAGACTAAAGCGATCATCGAAATGCCACCGCCCAAGACTGAAAAGGAGATTCGGGGCTTCCTTGGACGGATCCAATATATCAGCCGAATTATCACACAGCTCATGCCCATCTGTGAGCCCATATTCAAGCTTCTCAGGAAGAACTCACCAAAGGAATGTTATGACGACTGTTAGGCGGCCTTCGATAATATCAAAAAGTACCTACTAAATCTTTTAGTGCTCATGCCACCTACCTCATGTAGGCCACTACTGCTGTATATCTCCATCGCAGCAGAAGCAATCGGATGCATCCTCGGCCAACACGATGACACAGGAAGAAAGGAGCAAGTGATCTATTAACTAAGCCGATGGTTCACTAGCTACGAAGCCAAATACTCCAGCTTAGAGAAAACGTGCCTCGCCCTAGTCTGGGCAACACAACGGTTACGACAGTACATGATCGCTCACCTAATCCTCCTGCTCACCTGCATGGACCCATTAAGATACTTCTTCGAGAAACCAACACTAACAGATAGGGTCGCAAAATGGCAACTACTGCTTTCTGAGTTCGACATCACCTATGCCACTCAGAAGGCAATCAAGGGGCAAATACTAGACGACCACTTAGCAGCACACTCTCTGCCTGATTACTAACCACTGAAGACCTTCTTCCCTGACGAGGATATCTTCCTAATTGAGGAAGAAGAAGAAAGAAAGGTATGAGAGTGGACACTCTTCTTCGACGAAGCCGCAAACTCAAAAGGGAGTAGAGTAGGCGTCATACTCTACTCTCCCGATGACGTCCCAATTCCCATTATTAGGCGATTGGCATTCCAATGTATTAAAAATGTAGCTAAATATGAAGCATGCATCGCCGACCTAAGAAAAATGGTGACTGATCATCAATCAAACAAATGGTGACTGGAAGACCAAGGATGAAAAGATGATCCCATATCATGTCTACCTAGAGAATCTAACCGAGTAATTTAAAGAGATAACATTCTCTTACATGCCCCAAGCCAAGAATCAATTCACGGATGCTCTGGCTACCCTCGCCTCAATGCTGGAGATCCCAAAAGGAGTTATTGAATAGGAACTCACCGTTGAGCTCCAGGAGGAACCTGCGTTCTGCCTACAGATTGAAGAAGCCAAAACCTCTCCAAATGATTAGTCGTGATACATGGATATCAAAGAATATCTCGAGCATCAAAAGTACCCGGAAGGAGCAACATCAACTGATCGTCGTCCTATCTAACGGCTAGCGCCCCAGTTCACAATCACCGGGGACATTCTCTACAAGCGATCCTTCAACCAAGTCCTTCTCCGCTGTGTGGATGAAATAGAAGCAACATAAATCATGTCTAAAATTCATGAAGAACTATGCGACTCACACATGAATGGACATATGATGGTGAAGAAGATCCTACGACTTGGCTACTATTGGATTACGATGGAGACAGATTGCTGCAAAAAGGTCAGAAAGTGCTTCAAATGTTAGGAACATGCGAACAAGATCTATGCGCCCACCTCCAAACTCTACAACCTGACAATACCATGGCCCTTCTCCATATGAGGACTTGACATCATTTGCAAAGTCAACCCCAAAGCTTCAAACAGGCATGAGTACATCTTGGTGGCAGTAGATTACTTCACCAAGTGGATAGAGGCAACATCCTACACCACCATCGCAGCATCTCACATGGTCAAATTTATGAAGAACAATATCATTAGCCGATATGGGATTCCTCAGGCCATTATTATAGATAACGGAACTCCATTCGTCAATAAAAGGATGGGCGACTTCCTCGACAAATTCAAGATTTAACGCCATCAGTCAAGTCCCTACCGTCCTCAAATGAACAGTGGGGTTGAAGCCGCAAACAAAACTATCATTTGCATACTAGAAAAAATGGTTAAGACATACCGTGATTGGTCAAAAATGTTTCCCTATGCACTCTGGGCCTATCAGACGTCTATACGGTCTGCTACAGGCGCAACTCCATACGAGCTCGCATATGAAATAGAAGCAGTGTTGCCAGTCAAAATCTAAATCTCATCACTCCGGATACTGCTAAAAAGTAAAGTCGAGGAAGGCGAGTAGCAACAAGCAAGGTACGATCAACTGCATCTGCAGACGAAAAGCATATGCGTGCACTAAACCACTCCCAATATTATCAAAGAAGGATTGTACGAGCTATAGCAAGAGGGTCCGCAAGAGGAGTTTCAAAGTCGTTGACATGGTCATGAAACGCATTGTACCGCCGC
The DNA here is from genome assembly GCF_029962835.1 of Magnolia sinica. Classification (NCBI taxonomy): domain Eukaryota; kingdom Viridiplantae; phylum Streptophyta; class Magnoliopsida; order Magnoliales; family Magnoliaceae; genus Magnolia; species Magnolia sinica. Next base: position 5,754,379 of record NC_080584.1, on the reverse strand, counting down.
ATTTGCTAGATCCTAAAGGAAAGTTCAAACCCTCATGGGACGGACCGCTGTACTCCCAGGAGGTGCTCTTCAGCTCACCAGTCTGAGAGGAGAAGTTCTTCCTGAGCCCATCAATGACGACAACGTGAAAATCTATCACGGGTAACTACACCTAATCTTGTTAATGAGTACAACTGCAAAGCTGTATCCACCACCCCTGTTCTAAAAAAAAATAAAGAAATAAAAAAAATCCATCACTCCTTCCACCCAAAAGATATCCACCCTTCCTCCCGCTAAGTATAAAAATAATAAAAAGAAGGATACCCGTCATTTCTCCCATTAAAGAAGAGGCTAATACCCACCAAAAAAAAAAAAAGCTTACGATTGTAATCAAAGACAAGGATAGGAAAGTAATTAGTTGGCCGGCTATGAAGGAAGTTTCTCCGTCTCTTCCGGCACTCCGACAAACAGAAAAATAAAAAAAAATGAAAGAAAAGGAAGCATGCCTAAGCGAAAGGGCGAGTTGAAAACCCGAAAGGGCGACTCGAGTAAAAACAGCAGGTATGCAGCGGACTTGGGGAAAACTCAAAAGGGCGCCAAGGGTAAAAATAGCACAGCTGCCAAGGGGCAGGCAAGATCAAAAACCCGGGACATAGTAAAAATCCGAAAGGATACTACGGGCAAAAATGACGTGAAAGGCCCGTCGTAGTGAAAACCTGAAAGGGCACTACGGGCAAGAATGGCGGACAAAAAAAATGGTATAGGTACAAAAGAGGCTAAGGCAAGAAGTACAACGAAGAGATACGAAGAAAAGACCAGCCTCGAATCAATATTCTATCAGACTCTGCTCAAATCCAAAGGACACGATCCTGGACACCCTCTCAAGGAAGCAAGATCCCAAGTACATAATGCAGACTACTACACACAACGTGGGTTGAGCCTAATATTCTGATCCCAATCATCCAAAACACAAATCCAGACACAAGTAAGCACTGGCAAATTTGGCACAATTAAAAATTTTCCTTTAAAGTCTTTTTACAATTACATTGCTTTCTTTCTTTACAAAAATAAAAACAAAAAAATCCATGCATACAGGACAAACAGCTGATCAAAACCAGGGACCCTAGGTAAGCTCCTATCCCTCATACATCGACAATCTCTGCCTAAGCCTCTCTATCTCTATGCACAGGTGAAAGGCCTCATTCCTGTCCAGGCGATGCGCCGCGAACATGCTCTCATCGTACTGTCATCCCACTGCCAATCGACGGGCCATATCCTCACATGTATGACGAAGGGCAACAATCTCAAAGATCAGGTGACCATGCGTGGCAAGTAAGAAAGACGGATTGATGAAGGCCGCTCCACGAAGGTCTCGAACGAATCGTTAACACATGAAAAGGATGAAGCAGTATCGTCAACCATATCCTAATCATTAACCTCATCGGCCAAGTGCCAACCGGGGACCTAACAATAAAGCGACTGCTCTGCCACCCATTGCTGACTGTCGCCAAAAGAGGCACCCAAGACTCAAGATCCAAAGCTGTCGCATCTAAGGAGCCCTGCCAGGAAATCCAAACTCATCGGTACAAAGCAATCAAGTCAGAAGGAAGAGGAGCATGTCCAAATCTAGAAAAGGCGAAATCTGGGATACCTACCAAAAGCCAAACTGTCAAAGGAAATGAGTGGGATGATAAGAGAAGTATCCTCGGAGGCCTCATAACAACAAAGGAGTACGGCAAAGCCATGGAGCCTCCCAACTGATCTCTCATCCTCGAACCTGAGAAAACATGCGACGATAAAGAGACTCAGTGGCCTCGGCACCAAGAGGAAGGCCATCAAGCAATAAAGATAGCACATCATCGTGACGAGAGACAGGCCACACAAGTAGAGGGGTCATATAAAGGTGCTCCCACAACCACACCTGGCAGAGGTACAAGTCGAGCTTAAATGGCAAGTAGATAACAAAGCAGAGGAAAGAAAAGAGGATGAGAGTAAAGAATACCTGAAGAAATGAGCAGCAACCGCGGAGGATGCGGGTGTGTCTGAGTGAGCACTTAGTCAGGCCCAAAAAGAGCTCCACTAACACCACAGAAACGATGCTCTTACGGAATAAAACACGGTGGAATACGTCCAATAAAACCGCTGATGATGACTGCCACCAGCCTGAGAAAAGCAGCTCAGCTAATACACAGAATATCAATGCGTTCAAACACTGAAGCTGGCAATTTGACCCAGGGCCTCCTCGGGTAGTAGAACAACGATCATACAGAAGCTCCAGTGAAAGCTCATCCGCCCTACCCCCTGCAGTAGGAAGAGCAGCTAGAAATCCAAACCAGGAGATCAGATCGACAGGATGAACCGGCTCAGACGAGGGAACATAAGGCTCCCGGGTGAGAGGAAGGCCAAATAAGCGCACGAACTCCTCCAACAATAGGCTCAGCTCCAGGTCATTAGAGGAAAATAAGTTCAACGCTGGAACCTAATCGTACGAAACCGCACTCAGCAGTCACCAGTCTGGGTGAACTCGATGAAAGTGAAGAACCTCTCAGAAGCCCAACGAGCCTAGCTCAAAGATCTCAGACTTGGTCAAGCTCTCGATCCAGATATGCAATCGCTCAGAACAAGTGCCACATGGCTGCAAACGACAAGTCCGGACAGGCACGCCCTCTACAATCTAGAACCCAGGATCCCCAGACAAGTCATAAAAAATGGGCAGCCCCTCATCCAACAGGTCAATCTCATGGTGACGGAAAAAGCCTGACTCCCCCATCGCATCACGAAGAGCATCCTAAAGAGCTACAATGGGGGGCCCAAATCTCCAACGACCGCCACATCAGGAGCAGTCTAGAAATCAGATGACCCAAGAGCTGCAACGCCTAAAGTGTCCCAGTAGCTGACTGAACCTGTACCCTAATCCCCAACAACAACTGCCTGTCCCATCACTATGGCGAAGTCCGCACCAAATATCTGACCTAGGCCATCTGCAAGAAGTTCATCGCCTGTCAGATCCAAACCACTCGAACCACTAAGGTGGGGCCCGCCACCCATCCGGACCCGACCCATCCCATCCACTCCTGACAACATATCATCCCCAACACCTAAAAGTGGCCCACCAAAACCCAAACCACCGACCATCCCTCCAACACCATCTCCATCATCCAATGGTCCATCCATAACCATCACTCCCATTATCGAACCATCCATTACCATCGTCGCATCATCCATACCATCAAACCCATCCATCCTCATCACACCAACATCCACAAACCCTGGTGGCCCATCTGGCGTAGGTCCACCAAACCCATCTAAGCCGATCAACCCATCCCCATAACCACCATTAATGGAAGAAGGATCCATGCCATAAATAGCATTTACCTCCTCCAAAGGGCCCATTACTTCTCCACCAACCTCCATCAACGTATCCATAAATGGGTTCTCACCACCATAAATAAAAGACCCATCACCCATTTCCCCTTCATTCATGGATCCATGCACCTCCATCATGACCAGCCATAAAGGACAAAGAGGAAGAAAAGACAAGGGAGAAAAGGACAAAAAGGAAAGAAGGGAAGGCAAAGAGAATGATCGAACGGTCAGGGTGGAGAAGGAATATCCCGAAAGGGACTAAAGAATGTACAGAGAAGAAGAGGGCTTGCTGGAAGAAAAGATGAACGGAGGCAGTAATCAGATTACCACTAGCATACTCGGAGTACCGTTGCAGGTACTGACACCACTGCATCACTGCGGCACCAGACAAAACAGGAGGAACAGGCAAAAGTCAGTGGGTGATAGTCCGACTACCGCCCGGGCCCACTTTCCGGTGAAATCAAGGTGGGGTCCACTTCAGGGGTCCAAGACCATGGAATGTACATCCAAATGCCCAAATGAGATGATGCAACGATTAAGAACAATCCGGGAAGTAACGTTAAGCAACTGAAACTTCATGTATATACAGAGGATTACACAGCTAGTGATGCATGATCACATGGTACAGTGGAATTAATCATCGTCAGGGAGATATGCATCTGTATCCTTTCGACAAAAGTGAGGAACTAAAAGCCCTCCTCCAGCAAAATGTGTACCGTCACCTGGAGCGTAGCCAGACTGCAAAATCAGGCCAATACCGTACTGCTCGCACCAAGAGCTATACTCTCTCTTTAGATCAATGAAGGCACTGGCATCAAAGCCCTCCAAAGCAGCAGTCAACTCCCACTCGGGCACCGACCTCCAATTAGATGGACCAGACAATGGACTAAGTGGAACCAATAGACTGCCAGTCAGCTGCCAGAAGAGCCTCTCTCCAAGATAGCACTTCTTCACATGAGGATCCTCCAGGATGCGATGCCGTCGTGAGGCCTGAAAAGCCTCCTGAGCTCCAGGGGTGAGTGCTGCATTCGACCGGAGGTACGGCCTGGTCCGAAACTGCAGGAAAAGATCAGGAGCAGGAAGATAAGCAGAAAGCAGAAAACACATAGGCAACACAGGGCAAGATTATCACTCACATCATTAAGGACAAGGGCATCTACATTCGACCTCCAGGCGAGATCGGAAAGCATACGTGTACAGCTGTGGTTGTCTTTATACCACAGCATCATATGCAGAAAAGGAGGAGAATGGTCGATCAAAGTGGGCACCAGATAGGGAAAATGATCAAAAAAGTAAACCTGCACAAGGCTGCAATTAGAAAAAGTACAACATACCATTCCTAGGAAGAAAAATGCAGAAGGGAGATCTAAAAGAAGTACCTTGATGACCAGATAAAAACCAGTCAAAGATCGGCTAATGCAGCGATTGGCCTTGTCCAGCCCCTCATACAAATGGGCAAGGAGGGCTGCATTCCAATTGTACGATGTGGGAAAGGTGATATCAGCCACAAGTGATAACAGACAGGAACTCACCAGCTCGTTCCCGTGATAGAAAATCATCGCCCCCATAGTGTACAAAATCAGAGCACGGGCTTTCACCACGGTCGCGGCCTCAGTCTCGGGGACGCGTCTAGCAAAGTTCAAGGATAGCCAAAGCAGCCTAAATAGATGGCTGAAAAAATCTGAAGCATCCGGCATCATCCCCAACAACTCCATCCTGTCATCATCAGAAGGTACCAGAAGATCCTCCTCAAAAGGAACGGATCCTCCATCATATCGAAGACCCAACTGCATATGTATGTCATAAGGAATGATGCCCCACTCCCCAAAGGGCAAATGGAAGGTATGGGTCTCGACGTGCCACCATTCGGTCAAGACATATAAAAGGGAGATGTTCGTCTTACTCAGACGAACCCAAAATAGGTTGGCAAATGGAGTACGCTCCAACACCTCAAAGAACAGAGGCTGCAGATCATGAAACCATCAGAGAGGTGTCCTAACCCCGCGCCCCCTCAAGATCGCAAGTGCGCCACCTTCCCGGGCTACATCAGAGAGGTGTCGGCCCTCTCGCGGTACATAACAAGGATCAGCCGATTGGTGAGAAGGGCAAGCCTCATTCCTACCACGACGAGGCATGCTGCACAAACAAGGCTCACAAGTAAGTCCCCTTCTCACCATAAGGTCAAAAGGCCCAAGTCAATGGCCAAAAGTCAAGAGTCCAGGTCAAAGTCAAAAGGGAAAAAGGCCTAAGCCCATTTCAAGAGCCCATTTCCAAGGCCCATTTTCAAAGGCCCAAGCCCATTTTCAAAGGACCAAGGCCCACTTCCAAGGCCCATTTTCAAAGGCCCAAGCCCATTTTCAAAAGCCCAAGCCCACTTTCAAGGGCCCATTTCCAAGGTCCATTTTCGAAAACCCAAGCCCATTTTTAAGAGCCCACTTCAAAAGGCCCATTTTCAAAAACTCAAGCCCATTTTTAAAATCCCACTTCCCAGGGCCCATTTTCAAAGGTCTATTTTCAGAAGCCCATTTTTGAAGGCCTAAGCCCACTTTCAAAAGCGCACTTTCCAAAGCCCATTCTCAAGGCCCGTTCCAAAGGTCCATTTTTACAAAACTCATGCTAAAGGCCCACTTCTCATAAAATCCATGAAATCACATACAGGGACCACATCTCCAAATCAAGGCCCACCTCAACTGGGCCAAGTCAAAATCATGATTTGGGGCCCACTCAAGGAAAATCATCCATGCATCAAATCAAATAAATCACATGGGATGTACCACAAATGGTGGCCTGCCATCCAAGTGTCAAGAGGGCCCTGAATCATCAATCCTATGGTCCAGATCATCCCATACAAAAAAAAGAAGAAAATGAATAAATAAACAATTAAAAAATGAAAACCAAATAAAAGAGTGGGGCTCCCTTTCTTATCACACCCCACTCTAACATATAAAATAAACAAACAAAATAGAAAAATCTAACCAACTCCATGGCCCAAAACAAAAATTCAACAAGATCCAACAGTTGAGATCTGGTGAAAAAGTACATAGGTCCTGATCATGACCTCCCATGGTCTAGAAGAAAATCCAAAACCCACCAAGATCTTCTCCCAAAAATTCAACCAAAAAAAAAGAATCTTCAAGCTTCAAATATAGGATCAAATCACTTGAAAATCTAAGAAGGAAAGAGAATACAAAAAGAAAAATCAAGAAAAAAAAACCACCAAGGAGCTTCCAGGGACCACAATAGCGTCCCTGGACGTCTAAGGGTCGATTTCAAATAGAGGGAGAATCCCCATCGCTCGGACCAATGCACGACTCGAACCACAGGACCAAACGACCGACCGGCGGTAATCGGACTACTGCCAGCGGCAGTCCAACTGCTGCCCTGACCGAAAGTTGCTTCGGACAGCGGGCCTGTCCCTCATGGGGAGATGGGACGACCGGATCCTCCTTTGACCCATTGGATAATAACCTCAAGTAAAAATAAAAAAGAAAAAAGTAAAAAAGCAAAGATTCTTTTATCTCACGATAAATTCAATTTCTCGTGAGAAATTGAGAATCTCAATAAAGCATATCTAGAAAATTGCTGAAAAATGCACAAAAAGAAGAAAAATGCATGGTATTTAATACCCCATTAATTTATTAATGGAGGTCGTCTATCGTGCAATGAAAATTGGATGATCACGACCATCCGTGAGATCGGATGGATCTTTACAAAATCTAAAAATATTTCAAACAATTAGCCCCATTAATTTATTAGTGGTGGCGATCTAATCTTTTTACAATAAAAACCGAATGATCACAACCACCCATGAGATCGGACAGATCTTTTTACAAATAAAAACCAAACGACGACGCCCACCCGTGAGATCAAATGGATATTTTCTAAAAATCTACAAAATATATCTTCAAATAAAATCCCCAAAGATGTCTAGTTTCAAAGGGAATAGCTTTTAAACAAAACTTTTAAAATTGCACGCGGCGTGCAGTACACTAAGGAATCTTCCATATTCTCCAGTTGCGGTCAGTGCAAACAGCTAAATAAGATTCGGTCTCTTCCGGTTTCCCCGAAGGATGATCGAATCCGTACATGATATATGCACGATTGGCCCGATCTCAATATCTGGATAGTCGTACAAATAAAAATAAGTGGATCTATCTCTGGGAAGAATAATCAAACTCAAAGTGACGATAATCCATTATAACTAAAGTATCAGAATCAGCAGACTACATGGCAAAAGATTACCTACACATACCTAGTCAGGGATGTTTAAAAAATTTGATCGAGTCCAAGTTGGCGTAGTGAGTTTCCCATAAGGCTGCACCAATACGCAGGGCAGCTAACCACTTGGACAATCAAATGGATCGAATACTCCTAGGGTGATTACGTAGCAAAGGAACAACAGACCAAATAGTACGAAAATCCTCGTAAAGCCGCACCAACATGCAGAAGCCCTATTTTTCAGACTTACCCTCCAATGCTACTAACAGTCTAACGTGAAAAGGTTGTGATTGGTGACCCGTAATGCCTCACCAATGTGCAGGGACAATCACAATGTTTTCCTCAACCCTCATGATATGTGCAAGTTATCTCTCCTCCAAACAGTCAGCTGACAATGATACAATGGCAAGCAACATATTTGAATCACTATTTTTTCTGACCAGAAGGGTGGGGGTGTCCACTCGCTTTGGCCTTCGGTTGCTCGCAACCTCGGCTAAAGAGGGGCATCTATAGACACCCCACCCAGGCTATCATAAACAAGGACAATACGGACTATGATCAACAACTCGAACACGAAACCCTAATCCAAACCATACCTTAACCCAAAACCTTAACCCAAAACCCTACCCGAACCCGAAACCCTAATCCAAGCCATTAGAACTTCCCAAACCTAGCATAAAATCCCAAATCTAGGACCCATTTGAGCCAAGACAGCGTAGAAATACACCCGGCCGAGCTAAAAAAAACTCAAGAAATGACCATCGGACAAGCCAGCATGCTACATGAGGACCACACGTTCAAGGCCGACCTGAGTTCGGCTTGGGCGGTAGTTGGACTACTGCCGACGGTACTCTGATTACCACCACTCGCCGAACGCATGTGTCCTCTGAGCAACAGCTGTCCCTTAGCCCGAAAGTCAACTTTCCTCTGAATTTACCCCTCTAACCTTTACTATTTACCATTTTACTAACCTCAAGAGCCAATGGGAATGTGCCATGTGGCACTTCTCTCTCCCTAACCACTCACAAGCTGCCATGTCATCTTTTAACCCCTACCTACCTACCATTTACCAAAGGACCATTGGAGAAGGCTATAAATAGTCCTCTCCTCCTCTCATTTCAAAAACAACAACAACATCTTCTCATCCAAGAGAGAGAGAGAGAGAGAGAGAGAGAGAGAGAGGGAGGAAGAAAGTGAAGGAGAGGCAAGGAGCTCTCAAGCCTCTAAAGTTTTAATCTTTTAAGCCACCCCCTAGCCTTTCCTTTTGACCTTTTCTAACCCTTTAGCCTAGCCTAGTTTGGTCATGGTCTGGTCCATGTGTTAGACTATAAAAGTTCAAAGCTAAAAATCCTTTTATTTTATACATAATTATGACATTTATTCCCCTCTCAACCCCCTTACTCCTCTAGATTTCTAGTGAACGTATGCTCTATGACTTTCCGTACATTGGATCCTGTCACATCAGAAATTCATAGTATTCTAATCCAATTTTATTACTTCCTTTGCATGAGCATTGTTACATTCGCCTTCTAGACACACTGTTAGACGTATGCTCTATGGCTTGCCGAAATCTCAGATCTTACTACATTAGAAATCCACGTATGTGCCTAGTCCCATCTCGACTATAACATTCATCATCTCTTGAGATTGTTTTACCACACTAAGTAGAGACCGTACATTTGAACGGGCAGAGAGGGTGCCTAATACCTTCCCTCTTTGTAACCGCCGTCTCTTACTCAAAATCTTCAAAATCGCAGATCCGGAGTCAACTTAAAGTGAGATAGTCTTCAAATTCTCTGACTTTGCATATCTCACAGGTTCTAGCCGACTGCAGGATTCTGAGAGTTATTGGCTAGTGGTGACGCCAACATCCACAAATCAGCATAGTCACCCCACCACCAAACTAAAACAAAAAACACATAAAATCAGCGTGGGCGCTGATTTCCAGTGTCTACAGTGATATAGTGATTGTTGATGTGTTTGGTCCAAGCTTAACATACTGGATTCTTACTTAAAGTTTAATTCTTCTAACAATCTCTTTAACTAAATACTTTTCTTATATGTTATGTAGTTGACATATACTCTTCTTATATTGTACACAAGGACATCACTGACTGTAATATCAACATTCAACTAACCACAATGTTATCCAAAGAGAAAATATAATATATTGTAAATTTTCTTTTATTAAGACCTTTTGCATAATCTTTATCCATGAATTCAACCAATTTTAAATTTTGGCCACTAAAAGAAATAACCACTTCAAAAGTTGATCATTTTAAGTAATGAATGATTTATTTCACAGCAATTTAATAATCTCGATTTTAAGCTAGCACCATGGAAAATATAAGGCTTCATAATATGGTACTTAAGACAACTACGTTTTCCACTTCTATGCTTGGTCACTGATTTTAGGTAGTTTGTAACTAGCAAAAAATGGAGTACTGATTGGAATCGAATTTTGCATATAAAAGCAGCACAGAAAACTTTTAATCCTTTTGAGTTATCCAGATTTTCATGTTCTTCATATCTATAAATATGGACATCTTAATAATATACTTAATTGTACTTAAATCCTTCATATTGAACTCCCTATCTATATGAGTTTTAAATTTTGCACTTGTATTTCTACTAGTAATTGCAACCAATAAATAACTCCACATCTATAAAATTTCAAGTTTAGAATGAAGACTTACTTTTATCAACACATTAACACTTAATTACTTTAAACCATAAAGCAATCTATTCGGTTGACAAATGCAATCCTTTTTTAAAAAAAATAAAATAAAATAAAATCTTTGAGTTAAGTCATAAAAATTTCTTCATCAAGATTCTCATATAAAAAGATAGTTTTACATCTAATTACTCATGTTTTAAGTTAAGCACCACTGTCATACTCAACATATTACGAATGATACTTAATTAAACAAATAAAGAAAATATCTTATTAAAGTTAATATTTAATTTTTTAGCATACCATTTTATTACTAATCGAAATTTGTATCTTTAAACATTTTAGTTAGTATCTTTCTTCAATTTCTAAACCTATCTACAATTAATAACATTTCACCATTTTAGTGATTTAACAAATTTTCAAATTTTATTTTTATGTAGAACTTTCATATTCTTTTCCATAAATGCTCTCTATTAGCTAGTATCCACATATTCATATGCCCCACTATTGGCTGGCCCACATTCCCAGTCCTCCCCCCCCCCCCCATATCGTTCCATTGAATCAGGATCCTCCCATGGCCCACAACAATTCTCCAAGCTGCCCCCATCTACTCCTTCCTCCCATTAGCTTCCATCAACAATTCCCGATTCACCAACCCCCTACTCCCCCTCCCATCCAACATCTCCCACCAACAGCCCCAATCCAGCAATCCTCGAATCCCCACCCCACTGCCCATAGGCCCTTAACCCCAACATCAGACTCCCCAGCCAAGATAGAGTGGGATATCTGATCCCCATATCAACATCAGCAACCCCAAAACCTCTCCCTCCATCTCAGTAACAATCCCCACTAGCCCCCAAGTTGAAGACCTAGACCATTTACTCTGTCATGGCAAAATTGTTTTCCTTGTCTGGAGCCACTTCGCCAATATATTCCAGATCCCCTTCACCCATAATCAGACCATCCAGGCCCGAATCCAGCATTAGATATCAGCAGTGTCCACCTCTTCATATCAGCGTCTTCTTCATGGCCTGGCCCCTCCCATCATCGTTTGGGAAATTTGGCTAGGCGGGAATGGAGCAATATTTAAAAACTAACAATCGCAGCAGACTGTATTATTAGCAGAGTTTCCAACTAACTCCTTGAGGTCGGTTCTCAGCTCCTAGGCATAGATATCGCTGTTAATTGTCAGATGGTTACGGCCAATCAAGAATTGGAAGAAATTAAATGTTGATGGCTCCACGCGGGGCAACCCAAGGGCAGGTGGTGGTGGAGGTGTCTACCGCGACCCCACCGGGAATTTTAGCTTTGCTTTTCATCATTCCTACGGTCAGATCTTGAACATGCTAGACGAAGCTCATGCGATGATTGATGGCCTTAAATTATGCAAGGATTTGGGGTTAACCTCAATTATAGTTGAAACTGATCACTTCTTTGTTCTCTTAGAGACAGTCTCTAATCACTCCTTTTCCTGCGGTTGGAAGCTTTGGTATATCCTAAAATCTATCCATCAACTTCTGCAACCCCTCAACCTTAGCTTCAGCCACACCTTCCGGGAAGGTAATTCAATGGTGGATGGTCTCGCTAACATCACTAGCTACGGAGCCCCTAACAAAGTCTTCCTCAATCCAGCTGATCTCCCCAGAAAAATTAAGGGTTCATTGGTTCTAGACAGAGCAGGAGTGGGGCAGATTCGGCTCTGCAAATACAAGAAAGGTGTTGGCTAATCCTCCTGTTCTATCACGCCCCGAAATTCGAGTACTCGAATAAGGTCTTCAGGACTCAAATCCCAAGGTGTGAGTTATAATATAATGACATTTATTACAATCTAATTGATTCAATCTAATTTAATTGATACTCAACATCATCTAAAAGAAAAATACAGCTAAAATGTTATTAAATTCCACTGTTTGATAGTTTTCCCTTTCTACATCAAAATTTAAACATAAACTAAACCTAAATAACAAAAAAAAATTAATTAAATTAAAATTAAACCTAATTTTTTAGAAAATAAAGCTAATAGTAGAGGCCCGCCTGTTCGTAGTATTCCAGCTCTGCACCTATGCATTTTTTTTTTTAGTAGGATGAGCATAACAGCCCAATAGGGTCATTTCTTACCCAAAATTTAACATGTTCAAATAATATCAATTTTATAACAATGAAGGAAATAGAATACAGATAATGAAATTTAACAACAGAATTGTGAAAATGTGATGCATGTGATATTTTCATAAATACTCATAACATTTATATTATTTCTTACAACACCGTATCCAAGCAGATGGTCGTGTTGCATTAACGCCCACGCACTGGTACCTCATGGTGAGGGACTCATTTATACGTTAGCTGGTTAGACTACTGCTCCAGTTGTACCTCTGACGTATGTCCACGCACACTATTGTACTCATACGCCGTACATAAAGGAGACTCCAAAGGATCCAGTGGATTCTAGGGTCTTTCACCCAAGGGACACAATTGCCCTACTTGCTAGCTTTAGGGTCTCTCACCCAAGGGACACGATTGTCCTACTTGCTTACGTTACATCCAACATAATAAAATTAATGCTCAATGAATGGTAGATAAACATATAAGATGAATAATCATTACACAATAAAAGAATATCAACAAAAATAAATGATTAATAATTTAATAAATTCAATTTCTACACTATAATGCAAGTTCTATATGAGGTGCATAAATTTGTTAGAATATCAGGTTCTATACGAGCTCCACCTTTGAGCAATAAGTCTCACATTGAGTGGCTGGGGCCTACCAAAATTCATGGTTACTTTCGCATTCTCAGCTCAAATTTTTATTTTTATTTTTTGTGGTCCACCATCAAAAGTTGGTTCGGCAATTTGGACAGTCTGATTACCATACAAGCATTTTATGATGGACGGTTAGGAGTCACCAACATATTAAAAATGACAGTAGACTATCATGATAGTGTTATTTAACAAAGAGGCAGATTGTGGAAATAAATCCATACAACAAACCGAGTAAATGGTGTAACCCAAAGTAATAATTTAAAAATGCAGGTATATGATGAATCTATACACTACAAAGCCGGAGGGGTCATGACCACTTGTACAAATCCAGAGCCGTTGGTTGATTTTTAGAATCCATTCAGCAACTCCAATGCCCCACCATTCAATTCTTCATGGAAAATGGAGAAAGCTACTCGCGCGAGTAGGATTTGAATCCTACTCGTGTGTCACGTGCCACACAAGACACGTGTGTGATATCTATTCCATTCATCTGAGAGGTCATGTTTTCTATGTTCCCGTTACTGAAAATTTAGCAGTTAAACTAAATAGGTGGACCATACTTGTAAGTTGAATAAGGAACGTTGTTAGCTTTCATTCTTTCATGGTGCCCAAGAAAATAGACAAACCGTGCTCTTCTTTTTTTTTCTTTTTTAATCTGGGCATGTCGAAGATGTGGATTGCATGGTAGATTTCTCAGACTTACACACGTGTGCTATGTTCCGCATGTGGAGACGAGTAAGATTGTAGTCATACTCGCCTATCTCGCACTAGCAGAGTCCCATTATAATAAGAAAATCTCCAGTTCAATTGGTTGGAAACATTACGGTCCATCAAGTAAATAACTTCTAACCTTTAATATACATGAAAAATCTAACCCATTCACTAGGTTTATTATACTATCAGGATCACTTACAAGAAAACACTTATATTCACTCATTAAATGGATAATACTATTTATCAACAGTTATAAGTTATTTTCTATTTTTGGTGGATATCCTGACTAGTATATAGGAATGATTTTTCATATAAATGATCTTCATGTTGTTTTAAACGTATTGGGAGGGTTGGATTTTGTATGAATTTAGTATGTCATAAATCTATTGCTAGGTGGACCGTAACTTGTGGTCCAGCTTGATGGACTTGAAACCTTCCCCATTTAAAGTAGTTTCTCGTGGTACATCTTCTAACTTCTCATGAGGAGTTATTTGATACTCTGGCAGAGTACGACGATTGACATGGAGGCACTCTGAAATTGCAAATGTGGCATACGATAGCACAAATATTTTTATATATAAAATTTATAAATTAAAATATAAACTTAAATAATTGGTTTATTTTATCCTGAAATTTATATATATATATTTCAACGTTAAATGTCAAAAATATATATAAAAAAATAGAAATTCATAAATAAGTAGGATTCCCTACATAAAAATCAACTGACAATAATATTCCTATCAAACTTTTGGAATAATAAGCATAATAATTAACTGAAAATACTAAATCTCAATATAAGATCACCTACCTTAAAAGTCTAATGATCCGCTTCCGCTCTAATGTCTCTCTCTCTTGATCTACCTGGTTTTCTCTCTCCCTTTATGATATGATTGAAACTTTGTTTATATCTTTCCTTCCTTTTTAATGGATATAAGGAACGAGGCGGAAGAGTGGGGAATGTGGGTAGTTTCATTTCATGGGAGGGTTCGGCGGCCATTACCGTAAAAAAATGAAGGAAAGTGGAGAAAGTAGTTTAGTCATGCGGGAGATTTTTTTTTTATTTTATATATATATATATATATATATATATATATATATATATATATATATATATATATATATAAAATATGGTGGGTCCCACTAACAATAATATAAATCTACTCCGTCCATCATCTCGGCCAGGCCAAGAGAAGATATAAGGCCAAAAATGAGGCTGATCCAAAACTCAGGTGGGCCACATGCAAACGGAAGGTGGGGTTAGTTTCTACAAAAAAAAGAAAAAAAAAAGGGTTGTTAGATGTTTTGGGTCCCAATCTCGGCCAGTTTCTCCAGTCAGCGTGTTCGCTGCTGTTGATGGTTTCCCTTGGGTTGCGTTGCTCTCCCGTTCTCTTTCTTCCCTAGGCTTCCAGCGTCACGGTTCAGTCCGCCTTCCTTTTTCTCCTTCCCTTTGCGTTGGGGATCTGCTAGCTGGGCTGAAATTCGGTCTGGAGCTATTTTTCAGTCTGTTGGTTGGCTGGCTATCTTAACGTCAGCTCCTATTTGGAAGCTGCTTTTGTATGCTCCGATGCGGGAGGCTGGCCGATTGAGTTTGGATTCAGGTCTGGTTGGAGCTGCTGCTAGTGGATGGGGCTGCGTGGATGCCCTGCTTTCAGCTCTGCTTCAGCCCTTTTTTTGCTTAGTGGAGGTTTGGGAGACAGCTGAGGCCTTGTCTGGTTCTCATTTTTCCTTTGGAGCCCATCTGGATTGGTAGGTCGATTGGTGTCTGCCTCCCCTTTGTTGCTGCCGCGCTTCAAGGGCTCTCCAATTTTAGTTTATTTTCTGTTTTCCTGTAGAACCTTGTCTAGGAGTTGTACATGATAAGCGCGGTCTGGATCCATTTTTGTTGGGACCCGCGAATGGCTGTAAATCCCAGTTTCACATTAATAAAGATCAGATGGAATCTTTTTTCAAAATAAAAAATAAAAAAATCCCCACGATATGAATAAGGCTTACGTCCTTAAGGGTCTGTTTGGGCAGTGGGATTAGAAGGGATTGGGTGGGATGGGATTCATCTGATCCTGTGCCAATCCCACGCCATGTTTGGTAAGATTGGGAAAGCTTGGAATTACATTAAATGGAATTGCATTGGGTCCTGTGCCAATTTCACTCAATGTTTAACAAATTGTGTAGGTCCCACCATGATGTGTGAGAAATATCCACACCGTCCACCCATTTATCGAGGTTATTTTAAAGCATGGGCCAAAAAATCGGGTAAATCTAAAGCTCAAGTGGACCCCACCATAGAAAGCAACAGGGATTGAATACTTACCGTTGAAAACTTTTTTGGGGCCACATAAGTTTTAGATCTACCTCATTTTTAGGCCCATGCCATAAAATGAGGTTACAAAACAATTGAGCGGTTTAGATATAACACATGTATGTTATTCTCAATAATTTCAAATGATGGTGGGTATATTCATTCAATGTACCACCGTATTATCAACAAAGCATGGCATTAATTTTATCCCATGGTATTAGGAGACAATCCCTGTCATGGGAATTATGTTTTTGGAATCCCATCCCACCTAATCCCTTCTAATCCCACTGCCCAAACAGACCCTAAAGTTATATAAGCGTAAGCTGTAACACACTGGGCTAAAACTATCCTATCAGTGTGGTTTTCATGCCAGACTCCATCCACATGGTAGCCACAACTTAGATGGTCTAGATTGAGGTACATGTATACCGAATGTTGAAAAAATGTACATATAAGTCTAGCGCAGTATGAGTATCGTCCTACTTTCCTTGCAATAGAGGACATACGAAGGCCTGAAAACATAGTTCCTTTATTTATATAGCCATGAACCTCAAGCCCTTGAATGCTACCGGCCTCAGGCCCTTGGATGCTACCTCAACCCATCTTGAACTTCTCATTTCTTTCTTCAATCGATCTCTTTTTGAATCTCGTCACATCAAAATTTTCATATAAACTTGCCATTGCATCTTCTTCAAGTGAAAATGAACCATGAAAACCCATGACAATCCAATGCATCCATCAGGTGGGTCCCACGAAAGATAACCTCTCTTTCTTTCATTTTTCGTTTCCTTTCCATTTCTGATCGTCAGCTTTCTGGCTGGGCCATAGCGGACTGAGCTTCAGCCAAAAATCTCGTCCACAGGTAGGGCCCATGCCTTAATCTCATTCTTGATTAATCTAAAGGCATAGATCGGGCCGAGTGTTGATTTCATTCCCTATTAAAGCCCGGTTCAAGCCCAAATCCTGGCCCATTTGTGAGTGATGCGTTATGGTTGGGCCAAGATTTCAGATCCAACTAGTACACGTTCAGGCCCAGAAAGTACTTTCAAGCCCGATTGATAAACAGGCTGGCGACCGCAGCCCCGCCCAGAAACTACTACATGTTTGGGCAGTGGGATTAGAAGGGATCAGGTGGGATGGGATTCATCTGGTCTTGTGCAAATTCCAGTCCATGTTTGGGAAGAATGGAAAAGCTTGGAATTAGATTAAATGGATTTGCATTGGTCCCTGTGTCAATTTCACTCAATGTTAGCAAGTTGTCTAGGTCCCACCATGATGTGTGCGCTATATCCACACTGTCCACCCATGTTTCGAGATTATTTTAGAGCATCGGCCAAAAAATCAGGTAAATCTAAAGCTCAAGTGGACCCCACCATAGAAAGCAACTGGGATTGAAAACTTACCGTTGAAAACTTCTTTGAGGCCACATAAGTTTTGAATCTACCTCATTTTTAGGCCCATGCCATAAAATGAGGTTACAAAACAAATGAACGGTTTAGATATAACACGTGTATTATTCTCAATAATTTCGAATGATGGTAGGTATATCCATTCAATGTACCACCGTATTACCAACAAACATGGCATTAATCTTATCCTGGCAACTGGGGACTGCCATGGGTAATAATCATGTTTTCTTGAATCCCATCCCACCTAATGCCTTCTAATCCCACCGCCCAAACACGCCTAGGGTTCTTGAAGGTGGGGTCCATAGTACATAATCCAGACCTTTAACCTCTTCTCTTCCACCCGCCGTATATGGACCATGGGAAAAACATCTTTTAGATTGCGGATTCCATCCACTAAGCATGGGCCTTTCTTTTCGTTGAATGGCAACCGTGGAGGTACCTTTTTTGCTCTTTTTTTGACCGTCTGTTTATAGGCCGTTAATTTAAAGAGTAGGATTTTCCTATCGAGGATGCTTTTGGGGGACGGTTTATCATTAGGCTAGAATCACGGAACAGACCAACGGTTCGGATTACTGAACCATGGCCCACTTGTCAGAATTGAAAACTTACCTTAGATCTCTCTATCTCTACTTCTGGGACTTTTTTTTTTTTTGCCTTGGCTATTAGTCTTTACGGCAATAGTTAAGAGGATAATTTTGTCATAAAAATGTAGCTTGTTGGCAAGGAACGGTGGAGATTTTAGTACACAATGGATGGCCTTGAATCAACCCTTGGTTTTGAACTGCACGTGCTAAACATCAGCAAAATAAAAACTCACATATACCACGTTGATGGAATAATGTAAACTTGCTCTCAAACTGCTTAATTCATAAAGTGGGGCCCACCTGAGTTTCTTATTAGGTTGACATTTGGAGCTTCTCTTCATCCCAGTGGTTTAGACCTGATTAATGGGTTTCATGGGTGGCCCACACTCAAACCTAAGGTGGACATCCCATTTCCATTATTCCATATGGCGTAGCTCATTGGATTTGTGGATTGAGCTGATTTTTATTTTATTTATATTTTATACATTAAGACCTAGCATCAAGTATAGAACCCGATGAACGGAGTAGATTTTACATTTAAAACATGGTTTTCCAAATTTCTCTTCCTTTTATCCTTATATCTCCTTCCCACTCCATAGGCTTCTTGGATGCCACTCCTTTTCTCCTCATCTCCTTCCCACTCCATAGGCCTCTTGGATGCCACTCTCCTAACAACATTTAACTTATTTTAAATGTTACTCAGCACAAAGAATATTATCTTGGATGTGAAAAGGGCAAAAAATCTCTCACTATCAATAAAACAACAGCTAACAAGCATTGTTCAGAATGACGAATGTAGCTATCCAAGCGACGGCAGCAACTGCCGCAACAGGACCAACAGCAGCAATAATAAGTATAATTGGGATGAAAATGGTCTCATTGACCCTTTTGTCTTTAAAGCTCTTTGTCTTTGTTTTTTACATGATAATTTTTTATTAGTATTTTTCTTTTATCACTGCACTTCGAAAATCTTTTATTCTTTATATTCTCAACTTAAAAATGCAAACGCCAACATTTTGTGAACATAAACTTAAATTTGGGCTTAGTCTTGAAAGTTGGAGGGCTTTTAATAGCACAAAGATTAATGCAAAGCATTTTGGTCCAAAAAAAGAAAAATTCAAAAAAACACTTTTAGATATACAAAAGTAAAGCTTTAAAAAGCAGTGATATTTTGGAGCTGCTACGGTTGGCGGTTGGCGCATGGCATTGGGAAGGATTAGGTGGAATGGGATTCAAAAAATATGATTATTACACGTAGCAGCGATTGTCCCTGTTACTATTGGATAAGCTTAATTTCATGTTCCATTTGTAATACAGTCGTACATTGAATGGATATACCCACCATCATTTGAAACTATTAAGAATAACACATATATGTTATATCTAAACCGTTCGTTTGTTTTGTAACCTCATTTTATGGCATGGGCCTAAAAAGGAGGCAAATCCAAAACTTATGTAGCTCTAGAAGTTTTCAACGGTAAGTATTCAATCCCCGCTGCTTTCTATGGTGGGGTCCACTTGAGCTTTAGATTTACCTGATTTTTTGGCCCATGCTCTAAAATGATCTCAAAAAATGAGTGGACGGTGTGGATATAGCCCACACATCATGGTCAGACCTACACAACTTGCTAACATTGAGTAAAATTGGCACGAGACCCAATGCAATTCCATCTTATCTAATTCCAAGCTTTTCCATTCTTCCCAAACATGGAGTGGAATTGGCACTGACCAAATGCAATTCCATCCCACCTAATCCCTTCTAATACCATGCACCAAACGCCCTACCATGATAAAAATGCAAAGGGGATTGATTATGAAAAACAAAATGATGCAAGTGACGTCACCAAGTTTCGTCGGCCCCACCATGATGTACATGTTATATCCACACCCACACCGTCCATCCATTTGGAGAGATCATTTTAGAGTATGATCCAAAGAATGAGGCAGATCCAAAGCTAGAGTGAACCCCACCATAGAAAACATGTGAATTTTTTACCGTTCCTTGTTATTTGTAAACTAATCATTTTTTGACTGTGTTATTTCAATCTGATGAATATAAATCAGAATTTAAGCAGTATGTTTCACCGTATGAATGTCTTTGATCCTACACAAGTTTTTTATGTTGGCATGTGTAGTGCCTTTTATTTTGGCGATTGAAAATGACGCATTTGTAATTAGTATTCACGGAAGCTTAAACTCAGTCTTTGAACCACGGTTAGTTTTTTAACCCTCTGAGTGAGTTGATTCCATCGATCTCTTCATTCTCATGAATCGATGCGAAAAACAAACTAATTCTACTGGAATACACCTTCGGATCGCGATTTGTTTCGATCTCTTAAAGTAGATCCCTTCGATTTATCAGTTCTTTGAAATTTACTTGATTTCATTAGCTTTTTAGAAAATGTTAGGGTTTTGATTGGATCCTGATGTGCTCTGGTGTAGATTTGACATGAATCAGTACGAGGATGAGCAGAATCTTTCAAATTACTGTTTTTTTTTTTTTCATTTGATTAGAAGATTTTGATTTTTTTTTTTCTTGATTGAACTAGCTGCGCATTTATGGAGAATAAACAAATTTTGACGAGTTTTTCCTTCTTTTTTTTTTTTTGGATTTTATTGTTGTTGATAATTGCTTCTATTATTATGGAAATTCTTCTAACAATCGCCTTTTTTATAAGATCAAGAAATTGCAATTAAAATCCTTTAAATTTTCATGGATTTCTATTTTTTTCCTTCATTTGGTTGAAGTTGCAGTGGCTTTCTGGAAAATAAACATAATCTGAGTATATTACTTACTTATTTCGATTTTTTGCTTTCTTTCTGAAACCTCTTCTTAGGGAAATGGCTGTACTTACTGCTTTTCTTTTTTTTTTCAATCGATTGGAAAATCATTTGCCTTTTTATTAGGATTTTGTTTTTATGATGTTGCGTTTCGATTTATTTTTTCTGAGGAACTTTCATTATTGCATTGCTATCATTTTTTGAGCAATTGTTGAATCGCATTGTTTTTCCCCTCAATTTTGAGGAATGTTTTTCACTGTAGATCTGGCAGCATCATCCACCGTCTGTGAAGGAATTTGGTTGAGAAATCTGCTAAAGGAGCTAAAGCATCCGCAGGAAGAATCCACAGTCATATATGTGGATAACAAGTCAGCAATCGAGCTACCTAAAAATCCGGTGCAACATGGAAGAAGCAAACACATTGATACCCGGTACCATTTTCTGAGAGATCATGTGAAGCAGAAAATGATAAAATTAGAGTATTGTCATACTACGGAACAGGTGGCAGATATTTTCATAAAGGCATTGCCAAAGATGCATTCAAACGACTAAAAACGATGCTCGGAATGACGCCGGTTTTGGTTTGAAGGGGAGTGTTGGAAGCGGTGATGGATTTATACAAATCCAAAACCGTGTGAGCATCGTCTAAGCTAGCTGTGCTAGCTATGAGATTAGATTTTCTTTCTAAAATTAGATTGCTAGCTGTGAGATTTTTCTAGCTGTTGAGATTTTTTCTAAGTTTACTCTGCTAGCTAAGAGAAGATAAACAGTAGATTTTTTCTAGATTTTTTTTCTTTCTCTAGCTGCCCCTGGGATGTATCTGGATAGGGATAGATTAGTCTTTTTACGTAACAAGAAAAGCCTATAACAGCACTGTGTATTCATTTCCGTTTTAACACGATTCTAATATAGCAGCATATCACTGTTTTTTTATAAAAAAAAAAGTTTATTTTCTGTTTTGAGGTGGCTGCAGCCACTCGTCAGCAAAAGGATTGGGTTTACAACCCAACATAAAACATGTGAATTCTTAAAACAA
This sequence comes from Magnolia sinica, assembly GCF_029962835.1. Lineage (NCBI taxonomy): Eukaryota > Viridiplantae > Streptophyta > Magnoliopsida > Magnoliales > Magnoliaceae > Magnolia > Magnolia sinica. The sequence continues at coordinate 5,732,551 of NC_080584.1, read as the reverse complement.
GGTAGAATTGCATTCCGGGTTGCTGTTTCCAATCTTTGCAGCTGTTAAATATATTGTATTTCCTAATCTGATCCTGGTTTTGGTAACTATTCAGATTTCGGGTGCTTGAGCTTTGATAGTGATTTTGAATTGTGATGTGGTTTTGCAATGTCATTGTTCCATAAATACTGCGACAGTTGCTTAGTAGTGCATTTTTCAATGTCATTATGAATGGTTTGGGTCACTGAAACAGGGGCTCCCCTTGTAAGAACTGAAAACCCTATTATCCTGTTAGTGATCCCTGCTATCCTACGGAAAATCATTGAGAATTGGATATTGTCAGCACTTCTATAATTATAGGCTTGCCTTTAGGGATCTTGATATGTTTGCGTGCATAATGGAAAATACCCTCATGTATTATTGAACATTTGTCCTTTGTATTATAAATTTAAGCATACGTTTTCGCTGTTGGTGTTTATTGCAAATGATGTTATTATGTCATACTTTGTTTCTTTCTATACTTCTTGCAAGGTGAGTTTCAGACTAAAAACTGATACAAATAGCTTGGAGTATGTATCAATTTTTGTATGGACTTGTCTGAACGCTCAAACTTCTTTTCATTCCCTCATCAGCAATCCTGTTTCTCATCTATTTTACAAACCACCACTTGCCTATTCCCACCCCAGTATCTGTTCCATCTCTCACTCATGCGAAGTGAATGAATCATTTTCGTAGTGATCTATTTTGCAGCTCTTATTGGAACTAGCCTTCTTTGTTGAATTGTACTGTTTTTAGATGGTGAAGCTTTAGTTTTTCCTTTTGTAGTAGTTTCATCATGCTATACCTTTTTGCCTATAATAAATGAAGCTTTATTGTTCAATGTTTTGTGATGCAAGTGGAATGGAATGATGAATTTCACCTGATAGATTTGAAAATTAATTTGTTGATTGTTACTTCTATTTCAAGATGGATTTTGAAGGATTAGTTAGAACTTCTATTCTAATTAACCTTGAATTCATTGCATTTTTTCCCGTGTTTCTCTATTGCACGAAACATTTCTACCAATGCCCCATACTAGTTCTCATGACTTGCTTCTCCAGGTGCGAGCTGTTTGACACATACCCAAGAACTTTCGATCTCTTGCATGCATCTGGCCTCTTCTCCATCAAGCAAAAACGGTAGGCTTACCCTTACATTAAATATGGGATGCCAGCATATATGACATATTTGCAAAAAAAAAAAATTGTCTTCTCTACATCATTTTAGTACACATTTCTAGGCTTTAGCATACAATTGGTCCATGTTTGTAGCTTGTGGTTCTCACCAGCGTTATGTACAGAGGATCTCACCAAGTTGGGGGATGCTGCAAAAATATATCATGTCCTGCAGTCCCATCCATCCGATTGTTAGCCTGCAGATGGATGATTAAAAAATAAACTATAGCCAACATTCCACATGTACCCGAAAGCACACCTATCTGATAGGTGGGATTATGTGATGAATGCAATCAGTCATCCAGAAGTTTGCCAGCCCCATGTGTAGCTCTCTCCACAAGCACCTTTACACACAGCAAAAGTGCCAACCAGAGAATGCATGGGACGTGTACGGTGGACCACACATTGAAATGAAACATCATCTACAAAAATCAGGATTGTTTACTCATCGAGCTGGTGACACGGGTATGTTAGATGTGGATGCTTGGCATTTCTTTTTTCCTTCTTCTAAAACCATGCAGCCAGGTTTTGTTCTTATGTTTCCCTCATGGTGGGCACCATCTTGCCCAACACTCACCTGATTTTGCACAATGCTGCATATGGAGGTGCTTTTTGGACAGGGTGCATGTGGGGCTAGCTAATCTCTAGCCATCCAACAGCTACATTGCGGTCCACTAGATGGACTGGGAAATTGCTAGGTTTGGCCGAGCATGTTCAATAGCATACAACCCTCTTTAACAATTTCTCTGTTCTGTCTCAGATGCAACATCTCCAGCATCATGCTTAGATGGATCAGATGCTGAGATCCGGTGGGTGTGCCTACATTCATGTATTTTCTGGGTTCTCGTTGCATGTTCCAAGCGGCATGACTGTGGCTCTAGTTGGAGAGAGCGGCAGTGGGAAGTCAACAGTGATCAGCCTGTTGGAGAGGTTCTTGACCCCCAAGCTGGTGAAGTGCTCATAGATGGCATCAACTTGAAGAAGCTGCAGCTTGGATGGATCAGAGAGAAGATCGGTCTTGTTAGCCAAGAAACCATCTTATTCACAACTACTATAAAGGAGAATATCGCATATGGTAAGGCTGGTGCTACATTGGAAGAAATCAGAACAGTAACTGAGATTGCTAATGTTGCAAGGTTCAAAGACAAGATGCTACAAGTTGCTTAAACTCTTTTTTTTTTTTTTTTTGGTAAATTCATACTAATCTCTTAAAGATCGATGTGGTGGAAGGCTAGGAAAGGAAGACATTTGTAGTTTGTTTTGGTAAATTAATTGTTTTATTGATATTGTGCTGATTATTGTCTTGATGAATGGGTGAAATATGCATAGGTTCAATCATTTGTTGATTAGGTTAAAAACTGAATTTAGCCTCGGTTGATGCCAAAAGAGGCTAAATCCATCTTTAGTCTTGGTTTTGTTTTAGTTATGTAAATAGAGACTATAACTCCCGTATCTAAAGGCTTTTTAGCCTTGATTGTTGAGAACCAAGGTTTAAAATAGTTTTAGCTTTAGTTAGAGGCAATTGAGACTAAATTTGGATTTAGTCTCAGTTGGAAACAATGGAGGCTAAAATTTTGATTTAGCCTCATTTCAAGAAAATTGAAGCTAAAAAGGTTCTTTTAGCTTCACTTGAAGAACCGAGGATTTTAACCTTGGTTGCTAAAACTGAGGCTAAAGCCTTTAGCTACGGGGGTTTCAACCTCGGTTTGCATAATTGAGGCAAAAGTGAGGCTAAAGGCTTTAGCCTCTGTTTTTAATCTTTTTAGCAACAGTTTTGAATCGAGGCTAAAGCCCCCTTTTCTTGTAGTGTATAAACAACACACAGGTCTGTACAAAAAACAATTAGGATGTCATATCCTATTTGCTTCCTATGGTGTGGCTTGCCTGAGTTTTGGATCATTAGAAATTTTCAGTTGGAATGGTGAATATGAGTCAATGTGTCTGATGGATAGGTTAGATCAAAGTTGGGTACATTCATACATTAAATTCTTTTTGTTTTTCCTTTTTTTGACTTCCGGCAAGCTCTCTCATGGGTGTTATTTATATTAGGAAAACACCATGTAAAAGAGCTATTTCATTAATTCATCTCATGAGTTATTTATTAGTGTAGAATTCCTTATACAAATTAGACAAAGATAAGTTTTCTATTCCTTATTTTAATAAGGAAGAAAGCTTTATGTTTTTTTTTTTCCATAGAGTATAGGCATATTAATAAATTATGTAAATCTCTGTATCTTATCTCTTGTTTTATTTTAAAGATTTATCTTTTGTTTAGCCATTTTTTTTTCTATTTTGGCCTCACTGGCCTCGCACTTGGTTAGGGGCAGTTCTAAGACAATTATGATTACCACATCAAGGTTGCTTTTGGGCATGCTTAATCATGATAAGGTCCAACCATGCAACATACAAATGGGCACACAGGGTAGACCACCACCATCTAACCCAAAACTCTATGGGGTCCACCAAGATGCTTGTGTTACATAGAGGTGGGCATAGGACGACTTGATCCTGCTAACTTGACTCGTCCGACTCGTTCAGATCCGATCGACTTGACGAACCGAATGGGTGAGTCGGTCTGAACCGAGTTGGCCAATCTAAACTCAAGCCGAGCCGAGTTCGAGTTATCTAGTAACTCGACCCAAAACTTAATCCGGTTAGACTCGACTCGATTCGAAATCCGACTCGACTCGGGTTGGGGTATATATAAAAAATAAAAATAAAAAACATAATTTCTATCATCTCTAACCCTACCCGCCGCACCCTACCCCAACCCGACCCAAACTCTCTCTCCCTCCCTCATCCTCATCATCTTCCAAGCCCGGCAACCACTCACCACCATCACCCTCCTCCTCCTCGTCTCTCTCTCTCCTCTCCACTTTCTCACTCCCTCATCTCTCAATCTGACTTGGTACTTCTGACTAGATCGGACTCGGTCTAGATCAGTCCAAGCCAGACCAGACTCGAATTGAGTCAGGCATGCTGGACTCGGTCCGACTCGAGTCGAGTCAGCCCTAACTCGGTCTGACTCAACTCGATGCCCAGCCCTAGTGTTACATTCACTCCATCTGTCCTTTTCATCAATTCATTTGAGAACATGAGCCCAATCACAAGAGAGATCAAAGCCACACAAGTGAGAATTGTATGCTCACTGCTGAAACCTTAATGGGTCACAGAAGTTTTGGATCATAGTTATATTTTTGTGTAGGTGAGAATCACTGCATGAACAGGTAGATGGCATCTAAACATTACGGTTGGCCTCAACCGTGGTGAGTCTCTAACCCCACTATTTCCTATGGTATGACCCACTTGAGATTTGTATCTCCTTCCTGTGCTTGGGCTCATATCTTAAAATGAGCTGACAACTACATATAGACAAAAGGGAAAAGTGATATAGCACAAACATCCTTGGTGGGTCTCATAGATCTTTCGGTTTCAAGATAGCCACAAATCATGGGACAGGGCGAGTGGCCGGCGACACCAAAGGCTCTCCTTGTGGGAACATTTTTGGATGATAAAGAGAAACAGTTATCCCAAGCGTATTAGAATATGGACAAGGCTGAGGTAACAGCATCAGCAGCTTTTTGCCTTTACTGTAACCACAGCTATATAAAAAATAATAGTAATAAAAAATAAAAAATAAAAAATAAATTATATTAATAAAGTAATTACAAAGATATAGGTGGTGTGCTCTCACCCAAATATTTGTACATCTTTTAGCATCAACAAATTTACTGGAGATGAACTCTCACCTTTCTGAAAATAATAAAAAATAATAATAATAATAATAATAATAATGATGAAAAAAAAAAACCAGCACCAGCAGCGACGATGGTTCGGACATTCCAAACGCTCCCAATGGAATCAAGAAATGACATGGATGGTCATTTTAAGGCCTAGTGCAATGTGAACCAGTGCAACAGCCGTCCACGCTAGCATCTTAGCCACCCTAATTGCAAACGGCACTCGCAGAAATAGTACCGATAGAAAAAGCAGTCCCAGCCACAAAGCCAAGCTCACGAAAATCGCAATGGTGTAGGCTTTCAGGAGATATTTACAGAATGGGTTCCCAGACATCCCGACGGAGAGATCCCCAACAACCCCAATGGCCGAAACTGTAAATGAAGGAACCGCTACCTTGAACATGACCTTCTGAGCTACCTTCATGTTTGTAATTTCTCCCGCCAAAGGAGGGGCTGTCGGAGCTATTGTGCCCGGCACTTCTATGTTATCGCCTGGGACATCAATGACAAAGTGGCCCACCTTAATCTCAGCCATTGATTTATTGGAGGAATAGGAATAGGAGGATAGATGTTGTTAGTGTAGGAATTGCATGAAAACTTTCTTTTCTGTTCTTTTATAGAGTACGTTGGTGTTGGTATTGGTGTTGCAAGAAAAAGTGTCCATGAAGGTTGCTCGAAATTATCTGACATGGACTGGTACGTGAACTACGTGAGAGTGCACATTCTATACACGTGCCTTACAAATGGGGGCTGGCACACATGTGAATGATCTGAACTGTTCGTTAGGTGTACCCTGTCGTTGAAATGCTTATGCTTAAAAAACAAGCTGATTGGATTATCATGTGGGCCACTTGCACGTGATCAATTTGAAGTGTTGGTCAATCCCTCTTGATCATATATTTATTTCGTGAATGTATGTTCTAAGTGATTACCTTACTGGCTGACTTCTTAAAGTAGCTATGCAAGTAGTGGGGCCCGTGTGATGAACGGCTTGGATCTTTTGAAGATGTGCACAGTTATTCCACGTGTGAGACTGAGAAGCGAGGAGTAGAATGTGCTGCAGCGTTCGTGGGTAGCCGCCCAGCTTGGCTGTCGTCGGTTCGGCACCGAAGCTAATCTTCTCGTGGGCCCCACTTTAAAATAGTCGGCGGGCAGACGATTTCCGCATTCACTGGGGGCGGTGGGATTAGAAGGGATTAGGTGGGATGGGATTTAAAAAGCATAATTATTACCCATGGCAATGATTGTCCCCTAATGCCATGGGATAAAATTAATGTCATGCTTTGTTGATAATAAGGTGGTACATTGAATGAATATATACCCACCATCATTTGAAATTACTAAGAATAACACACTTGTTATATTTAAACCGTTTACTCGTTTTGTAACCTCATTTTATGGCATGAGCCTAAAAATGAGGTGGATCCAAAACTTATGTGGCCCCAAAGAAATTTTCAGCGGTAAGTATTCAATCCCCATTGCTTTCTATGGTGGGTCCATTTGAGCTTTAGATTTACCTGATTTTTTGGCCCATGCTTTAAAATAATCTCGATAAATGGGTGGACGATGTGGATATAGCCCACATATCATGGTGGGACCTACACAACTTGCTAAACATTGAGTGAAATTAGCACGGGACGCAATGCAATTCCATTTAATGTAATTCCAAGCATTCCCATTCTTACCAAACATGGAGGGGAATTGGCACAGGACCAGATGAATCCCATCCCACCGAACCACGGCCCAAACAGACCCTTAATTACTTTGGATGAAGACGACTTCTGGGAAGGAAGCTTGCGTCCTGCCTCGGCTCAATGGAAATTGGTCCAGGCAGGTGATCTGTGGGGCCAACGTGATTTATGGGTTTTATCTGCACCGTTCATCCATTTTTTTCAAATTATTTTAGGAATTAGTCTAAAAATGTGGCAGATCAAAGGCTTAAGTGGACCACACCACAGGAAGAAGCAGTGATAATGATGTTGCCCACCTCTGAAACTTTCCTACAGCCTAATGTGATATTTATTTGCCATCTAACCTGTTCATAAGGTCATGTACACTTGGACGAAGAGAAAATTCAAGTGTCATCTTGATCTAAAACTCTCGTGGCTTAAGATGTTTTTAATTGTGGGTCACATATATTTACATTTATATTCGGCGTCCTTAGGTGGACAAATGGAAAGCTATCATGTGTTGATACTTAGAATTTGGTAATTACAGAAATCATAATAGCACTGTAAATATGTTCAACGGATCTTTCTTCGGTGATATGCATATTGTTATTAATGTAGTGGTACATACCCATAGGCATGCCTATAGAAGACTGAACCTAGCTTACCTAATATGTCGTACATTTATAAAGACCAATCGAGAGATGACGAATCCTATCTTAGATTCAGTTACGATATACTCTGTAAGGTCGTCTCTTACCGTCCTTCTAAGATAGGAAATTTTTTATAGACCTTCAGAGAATTTGCGAAGGTCACGAAGATTCTAAAAATCTGAAGATAGGACCAATATCCAAGTAAATCCAATTGTGATTCGAACCCAAATCAGGAAAGAATGAACATAAGGTAAATCGGGTCCCAATTCGTACAATAATCAAAATTAAAAGAATGAGAGAGCTCAATGAAAAATCTGATCCAACCCCTTCAATAACAGATCAGGATCATGTGGATCCAATCCATCAACCCCTCCAAAGACTCTCAATCAGAAATGAAAAAGAGTTCAAGATAAATGCAGGAGGTGGTTTGATTAGGATATCAAGATGCATAATCATGATCAATTTGAGGTTTGAGATCAGTGGTAAAAGATTTCCTAATTGATCTTAAATTTACATGCAAGTATTTCCTAAAGGGAATCAACTACGAGAAGAAAATCCAAAAAGGTAGAAGTTTAGGATCTATCCAGAGATCTTCCTATTCGGCATGCATGCCTTAAAAAACATTTAAGATCCACAATCAACAAGAAAACCCAACAAGGGTTTAACCGCCTTGACAACCTATAAAAGGAGCATGTGAATAAATACTCAAGGCCCCACACTAAACAGAAATTTATCTTCTTTACATTACATTTATCTTTTCGCTTATCTAGCATTAGCATGTATCGTTATTGTCCAAAGTCCGCCACTAAAGTACCGTTGGATTAGATTAAATGTACACAACCCTAAGTAGCTGAATCCTGATCAACCAAGTTCTTTTTTAGGTGATCACACCTCTCTTGGCACATCTTGCTGACTATTCACCTTTATCATCAGTTCTTGCAGAAAGATCAGGTATTTATCTCTCGTCTGTTTATTTCTCTAGGTTATCTTTGATACTTTGTCAATTGTAATGGAACTCATATTCAAATATCAATAAAATCAACGTTGTTAAGCATTTCTTTTATTTATTTATTTATCTTTATTCTTTTGAAAATTTTCTTACATTTATAAGTGAAAGAACGAGTCCTTAGATACAAGTAAAAAAGAATCTATCGGGAAGGACTAAACCCTTACCCTTTTTTAAATTGCATAGTCGTTGATTACAACCAATGGTTGAGAGGATAGCTAAATCCTACATCCAATCTTAAATTAGGCTGACTCAACGCGGGGAGCACTAGCATTCAATCAAACATTGAGTCGAGTACAACTCTAGCACGCCCACACTTTTTAATTGCACACTAAATCTTATTACAGGCCCTCAATCACACATGTCCACATGTTCGGTTGAATTGCAAGCAACATTTTTTAGTATACCCAGTGGGACCCAGTAAAACTTTATACTTCTAAAGAGAATAGGATACCTCTTAAATAAATAAATAAAACTAGTTTTGTTGTTGATTGTTCACACCCCAAGTACAGGGTTATGATGTAGCAATAATCTCAGTAAGACCGAGGTCGAATCCACAGGGACCGAAACCTGTATGTAATCTAAAAATAACCAGAAATAGAACTAGACGAAGATGTAATCTAAATCAAGTGAATGTGTGTTTCGGATGCGCCACACCATTAATAGACGTAGCAGCATTTTCCTCACTGCTGCAGTCTTGAACGTGTGCATGGAAGCCTGAAATCGATCAAGTTGTGGTCGGATTTATCTTCTGAGTGCATTGGATGGCTTGGATCATCCGTCCGAGGGATGAAGATGGGCCACGCATCATCCCAACGGGATGACTTGCAGATGGACGAATGGCGGAGAAAGATAAATCCTCTCCCGCTTTTGGAAAGTCGATCCAACCGACTTTAACCACACGGTTTGGTCCAGTGCACATTGAGTGCACTTGTGAACTGTGCACTGGCACTGCCAGTTAGGTCCTCTTGTGATGTTTATGAGAAATCCTCTCCGTCCAGCTATCTTGGCTCGACATATAATGGGTTGAGACCAAATTTAAAGCATATCCAGATCTCAAGTTGGCCCTGAATTAGAGATTCATGGGATAATCTGTATGTTGGGCCACTTCCACAGGGATTCATGGGTTAAAATTCGATGTGTACGGTTAATTTAGGGTCCTCAGGATATATCTAAAGTTTCGAGCCGAACGGATGGTGAGAACCCTATGATCTTGCATTTAGGATGACTTTCAGGCCTCTTTAGCGTAACACGTGATTTTCTCGAATTTCGGCCGTGTAAAATCATCGATCTCGGTCCCCTGGAGTCCGTCCCTTGCCTTGGTGATTCCTAAGCATTAAATCCATGCTTTTAGTATCATTTTCAGTCCACGCTCGTAAATGCACCTTGCATCACAAACATGATTAAAATAAGTCGTTAAACAGTATCATGTTCGTAAATCCAAGTGCTATCTGGGGTCTAATATGTAATATTTGACCCTCAACACTGATGCTATGGAAGAAGATTAAAACGTGGGCCAGCATCAAGAACTCATTATTGATGTTGAAGCAAGATCATCTTCCCAGTGAGAAGCCACCATGTGTTGGTACTCAAATACGAATGATGAGCAAAAACGATACTCGCATCAGAAAAGAACCACAAGCACTCAGTGATCAGTGACACGTAGTCTACCAAAAGCAAGCCTGCCCAAATCTATACATGCATCTGTGATAGAAAATGCAAATATCATTCAAAGAACAAGTGACCAACACACGCATGACACGTGTAGTTAACGTAGGAAGTTTCCAAAGATCTACTAATGGTGAATTCTCCACAATATAGTTTATGCACGACAAGGCTGTCCCAAATCAAAAACAGGTTGATAAAAAGAAATTTTTTCTTAGGACGATCAATATTTTCTGGAGAAAGCAAGGATTATTAGTGATTAACTAAATGATGTAGAGTGGGTTGCGGACAGTTTCATGGCCAAGATGGATCAGAAAAGACCTGGTCGAAGATAGAAGTGATCCAAACCATCAAACCTTAAATTGGGCATATCTCGCAATCTAGAATGAGTTATCGGACGCAAAATATATGATTTTAAGGTAGGACAATCTACTTTAGCCACCCAACCCTGCTATGCTGGGTTGTACAAGCCAGATTTGTGAAATACCATCGTATCAATTGTCATTTCCATATTTTAATTTCGTTTTTACTATAAATAGTAAGTTTTAGTTTGATTATAACTCCTCATTTGTTGAGCTTTATGAGTTGCACCCAACGTAAAAAGTGCTTAGAATAATTAGGACAATAGTGTGGTAAAACTAAAAAGGACACTTTCTATTTTTAGCCAAAAACCTTGCGTACTAGTAGACATCATGACCGTTTATAAATAGTAACTTTACTATTTATAGTAGGTTGCAAATTCAAGGAGTTTTAGTTGTAGTTTGATTCTTAAATTTCTTCCATTGCTTAGTATCACTAGTTAAAGGGTTGTGAACTCGTTTATTTCATTCATCAATCAAATTACGAATTTTATAGAATTTATTTCTTCTTTCTTTTTTTTTTCTTTTTCCTCGTGGATTCAAGAAGTCTCTATGAGAAGTCCAGAGAAGCTTCGTGGATTCGAAGTAATTATTCTTGAGGAAGCACTACAAGAAACAGCACTTTTACAGATGAAATTTTTGCCAACGAAAAAAATTTCGTCAGTAAAAGTACATTTTTACCAACGAAATTTTTTTCGTCGGTAAGACTACACTTTTACCTACGAAAATTTTCGTCAGTAGAAGTATTTTAATTTTTAAGATAGAAAATTTTTGTGCTATTTTGAAAATTTCGCGGTAAGACTTTTACCGACGAAAATTTTCGCCGGTAAAAAGCATAGAACAACTTTTACCGATGAAAATTTTCGTCGGTAAAAGCGTTATGTTTTTAACTAAGAAATTTTCGCCCTGAGTTTTACCGACAAACTAAAACCGTTGAGAATAATGTTTTTACCAACAAAATTTTTCGTCGGTAAAAGTATTTCAATTTTTAAGATGAAAATTTTCGCGCTATTTTAAAATTTTCATGGTAAGACTTTTACCGATGAAAAGTTTCGTCGGTAAAAAGCATAAAACAACTTTTATCGACGAAAATTTTCAACGGTAAAAGTGTTATGCTTTCAAGTTAGAAATTTTTGCCCCGAGTTTTAGCGACGAACTAAAACCATCAGGAATAATGGTTTTACTGATGAAAATTGTCGTCGGTAAAAGTGTTACGTTTTTAACTTCAACTATTTTCACCCTGATTTTTACCGACAAACTAAAACCGTTGGGATTAATGTTTTTATCGATGAAAATTTTCGTAATTTTTAAGCTGAAAATTTTCGCGCTATTTTAAAATTCTCACTGTAAGACTTTTACAGACGAACATTTTCGTCGGTAAAAAGCACAATGGTTGTGACTTAGAAATTTTCACCCCGAGTTTTACCGACGAACTAAAACCGTCGGGAATAATGTCTTTACCGACGAATGTTTAAGTCAGTAAAAATGTTATATTTTCGGAGAAGAAAATCTCTCTGAGTTTTATTGACGAAATCTTTCGTCACTAAAAAGTACTCAAAAACTCTTACCGAAAAAGATTTGTGTCGGTAAAAATGTTAAAATTGAGTTAGAAAATTTTAGCGATGAGTTTTACCGACGAAGTAAAACCGTCGGGAATAATGTCTTTACTGACGAAAATTTTTGTCGGTAAAAATGTTATATTTTTTTCACTCCCACAATTTTCCCGCTGCCTTGAAAACTATCGCAGTAAGAGTTTTACCGACGAACCAAAACCGTCGGGAATAATGTTTTTACCGACGAAAACAATTTTGTCGGTATAATTTATGTTTTACTGACGAAAATGTTCATCAGGAATAATGATAGAATTTTAGCTTCTAAAAATTTTCCAGCGGCCTTGAAAAGTTTCGCTATAAGAGTTTTACTGACGATCCAAAGCCGTTGGGAATAATTTTCCGACGGATGAAAACCGTCGGTAATGTTTTTTACTGACAAACAAAAACGTTATTTATATATATTTAGTTTTTATATCATATATTTAGTATGTTTGTATATCTATATATATATTTAGTTTTTATATCATATGAGTGCAAATTTTTTAATATATATAATTAAAAGATAATATTTAAATGAATTGTAATATCAGATGGAAAAGAATATTGAAAAGTTTAGAAATTTTAACTATGTTTGAGAAAAAATTTGAGAACAAAATAATGCTTTTGAGATAAATTTGTGAGATTTTGAAAATAAAAATTCAGAATTTGTATTTAAATTTTTTTTTTGAAATATTTTATAATAAAAATGATATGTTGTTAAAAGAGTAAAAAAATATACATTTTGAAAAAAAATTATTTTTAAATGGAAATTGAAATTTATCTGTGAAAAATAAAATTACTAAATTATTAGGCACATCCACTAATTGAACCTTTAATCATTTTTGGACAATCTAATCATTTCAGATTGAAGAGTAAATAACTTCAAATGTTTAAATCAAATTTCACTAAAATTGTTGATCAATCTTGTATGCCCAATATCTTTCTCATATGTTGCCTGATTGAGGCGAGTAAGTACTCAAATTGAGAGTATTGATCAATAAAATAAAGTGAATGGACCAGACATGTAAAATGGGCCAAATATTCTGGTCAAAATTGTGACCCAACTTACTGACCTTGTGAGAACCTAATAATTTATGTTAGTAAGTTTTGTGGGCCCCATCATGATGTGTGTGGAACATCAACGTTGTGGATTTGACGTGTCCCCTTTAGGTTATGAGATATCTCAAAAATCATTTGTATACGAAACTCAAGTGGGCCATACCATCTAAAACTATGTGAAGACATCCTAAAAAATATAAATGCACTTGGTGGGGCCCACATGAGTTTTGGCTGCGGTTGAAACTTGGTCTGACCCCTCATCTAAGTGGGACACACATAATGAGTAGGTTGGATATGTGAACCACATTTAGGCAGGCCCAATATGTGATCATGAATGTTTTAAGGAAACCCTTCTCTACTACATATAGGTGAGTTACTCATTACCCTTACCAGAGTAAACTCTGTGGGGTCCACCATTATTTATTTATTTTATCCACTCCATTCATCCATGTTAACAGATAATTTGAGGTCTAAAGAACAAAAAGGAAGCATATCCAAAGCTCAAGTGGACTACACCACAGGAAATAGTGTGATTGAACCTCTACCATTTAAAATTTCTTGGAGGCCATAGAAGTTTTGTATCAAGCTGATGTTTGTGTTTTCTATTCATTCATATATTTTTGATATTATGAACAACCTTTAACTATTTTTGGACAATCTAATCAGTTCAAATTAAAGAGTAAAAAACTTCAGATGTTTAAATCAAATTTCACTGAAATTGTTTATCAATCTTGGTATGCCCAATATCTTTCTCATATGTAGCCTGATTGAGGCGAGTAACTAGTCAAATTGAGGGCATTGACAAGTAAAATAGAATGAATGGACCAGACATGTAAAATGGGCCAAATATTCTGGTTAAAATTGTGACTCAACTTACTGACCTCGTGAGAACCTAAGAATTGATGTTAGTAAGTTTTGTGGGCCCCATCATGATGTGTGTCGAACATCAACACCGTGGATTTGATATGTCCCCTTTAGGTTATGAGATATCTCAAAAATCATCTATATACGAAACTCAAGTGGGTCATACCATCTAAAACTATGTGAAGACATCCTAAAAAATATAAAAGCACTTGGTGGGGCCCACATGAGTTTTGGATGCAACTGAAAATTAGTCTGACCCCTCATCCAAGTGGGACACATGTAATGAGTAGGTTGGATATGTGAATCACATTTAGGCAAGCCCACAAATAAGTTTTTAATGGTAAGCATTCAATCCCCACTGTTTTCTGTGGTGGGGTCCACTCAAAGTTTGGATCTGCCTCATACTTTGGGTAATTATCTAAAATTATCTGGTAAAATGGATGGACGAAGTGGATTAAAAATACGTATTCACGGTGGGCCCCATAGTTTACTGAGTGCGCTAAGCGTACTGAGTTACTCGGTAAGCAATCGGTACGCAAGGGGAACAGATTGGCTACTCCCCCTGACACCATCTAATGGGTGGTGGTCGGTGCTCTGTGGGCCCCACCATGATGTATGCATTTCATCCATGTCGTCCATCCATTTTTAAAGATCATCTTACAGCATGAGACCAAAAATGAAGTATATCCCAATCTAAAATGTACCACATTATAGGAAACAGTGTTGAATGAGCATTGACCATTAAAAACATTTTGGGGGTCATAAAAGTTTTGGATTGAGATGATTTTTTTTTCCCCTTCATCTAGGCATGCATGACCTAATAAACAGATTGGATGTCAAATAAATAGTACAGTGGGCCTTAGGAGGATTTTAATGATGGATATCCAATCACTATTGTTTTCATGTGGTGTGGTCCACCTGAGATTTATATACCTCTCATTTTTGGAATAAATCCCTAAAATGATATTTAAAAATGGATGAAATACATACATCATGGTGGGGTCCACAGAGCACCGACCACCAGCCACGGGGCTGGTGTCAGGGGGAGTAGCGAGACTGGCTACTGAAGTGACGTCAGCAAGTTCCGTGGGCCCCACCATGATGTATGTTTTGTATCCACACCTTCCTTCCATTTGGAGAGATCTTTTAGGGCAATATCCAAAGAACTAGTTAAATCCAAAGCTCAAGTGGGCCCCAACACAAAAAATAGTGGGATAGTGACGCCCACCATTAAAAACTTCTAAAAGCCACAAAAGTTTCAGATCAAGCTGATATTTGTGTTTTCCCTTATTTCATGTCTTTTTTAACTTTTGGACAGGCTGGATTTCAAATAAACATTATGAGGGGCCTTAGGATAGTTTCAATGGTGGGAATCACTCTCCCCATTGTTTTCTTTGGTGGGGTCCACTACATATTTTTATTTTGCCTCATTCTTTGGTTCATACCCTAAAATGATATCTAAAAATGGATGGACAGTGTAGATATAACACATACATCATAGTGGGGCCCACAGAACTTGGTGGCGTCGTTATCTAAGTCGTGTCCAGAGACGCTCTCGGCCGTCTCTCTCTCTCTCTCTCTCTCTCTCTCTCTCTCTCTCTCTCTCTCATCCTCTCTCTCTCTGTGTCTCTCTCGCCCTAATCCGACCATCTCTCTCGTACCCTCTCTCTCTCTCTCTCTCTCTCTCTCTCTCTCTCTCTCTCGCACCCACTCCCTCCTCTTTCTCTCTGTGTTTTCTCTTCTTCCTCTCTCTCTCTCTTTCTCTCTCTTTCCCTCTGATGCAAAACCCATTCTACGAAGATGGTGCTGCATCTGTAGGAATATAGGATTGCATGAAGGCAAAGGCGGGGAAAAACCCAGACCCTACATCATCCATCGTTGCCGTCGACTTCTATCCATGAAATCCGATGATAGATCACCAGAATCAATGGCTTTCAGCAAGTTATCAACGAACTTGAAAACCAATCAATCGATGTTGTAATACGGTGGCAAGGCTGAAGGAAATGAATGGAAGGGAAAGACGTCGGACATGGATTCCGACGACTACGTGCTAGAAGGTCTCCATGATTTTCGGCAATTAGGATGGAAATCCTCATCACAAGTAAGAGTCCTCACTCTCTATCTCCATGATCTTCCCTTTATTAACATCTAAAATCCCTCATGCCTGAATTTGGGAATTGAAATTCCTAATCCATAATTTTTTGATCTGGGAAATTTAAATTTTCAATTGCGATATTTGGGAATTAAAAAATCCCCAATTTCTAGTATTTGGAAATCGAAATCCCTAATGGATTAATTCTGGAATCGAATCCCTGATTTCTGGATTTGGGATTCAACCCCCTAATTTTCTAAATTTGGATTCGAATTTGAAATCCCTAATCTCCTATCTGGATTTGGGGTTCTAATATGGACAACGATTTAGGGATTTGGGGATTTAGCAATTTATGGATTCCTAATTCGATGTGGACCCTCATTTAGGGATTTGGGGATTTTAGGGCTTATAGATTTGAATGTGGACCCCGAAACGGGGATTTTTTGATATTACAAATTAGGGATTTGGGGATTTTAGAATTTTAGGGATTTCAGATGTTCCAAGAATTGTTGTTTTATCAAGAATAGGTGGGAATTCATGTATCACAAGATTTGAGGGTTTTAAAATAAAAATGTAGTGTAGTAGTCAGTGTTTTATTTTATTTTATTCTTGGTATTTTTGACATCTGAAAATAGGTTTTTGGATTTTTTTTTTCCTTTCAATGAGTAGGTGTTCTCTGAGTTTTTACTTTCTTCTGCCTTTCTATATCTATGGTCTGAAGATGGAGACTTTTGCAGGTTTTTGGTTTTTTATGTGATGAAAATCATGTAGAAACCTGGATGTATAGCGTGAAGCATTGGATCCCATCTAAAGAACTCCAAAATGCAAAGGTCTTGAATGGACTAGTATCAGGGTGGGGGACCTACTGTGAAACTCTTTCAAGCTAGTCTCAGTCACGCACCATGTTATTCTGTAAGGTCTTTTTATAACCATTCCATAAATGCATTTCTATTCTTGGCATATTACATATAAATTTGTTATGGAAATATTGGCCATTGCATGCGAGCTTTGAATTAGTTTTGTTGGAATTTGGTTCAATTGTTATTGATTTGTAGCTGTTGATTTCTATCATAATGTGACTATTTTCTTCTTCATGAATTTTGTGCCCACCGTAATGTTTACATAAGATCTATAAGATCTATTTTGACTGTTAAATATTTAATCCCATTTCAAGCCTAGACAAAAAATAAAAAAATAAAAAATAAAATAAGGTTAAGCTGACCTATTATTCTTGTGGTCACACCAAAGGAAACAGTTGGAAGAGAGTTGTCCACCCTTCATTTTTATTGGACCCACCATAATAATTATATAAACCTACTATAACCATTAGATTCCACACAAAAAATACCCATTTTTTATTTTGCTGGGCTACACTAATAGAAATATTTTGCTGGGCTACACCACTGGTCTGAATTACAAAACCATGAGTTCAAATTGAATTTTGGTGAATTTACAAAGTGCATGTTTGTATCATAATTAGTTGTGTTTTCCCTTCATTCATGTCTGTGTGAGCTTATGAATGGATCTAAGCTGATAGTTGTGTTTTCCCTTCATTCATGTCTGTGTGAGCTTATGAACAAGTTAGATAAGAGATGACATTAGCACACGAAAATATTAAAACAAGTTCCATCCATATGGAACCATTAATCATGCATTATGATACATTTCAAGTGATTTCTTCTTCTTCTTTAAATTTTGTATTCTAAGTTGTAATCTTTTATTTTATAGATGTTAAATTCCTATAGAATGGGGATTGTTTCTTGTGTGGGTGGCCTAATGAGTAGTCTGGAAGATTGGATCTCATTTGTTGGTCAATAGCTATATAGATGGTATATTCCATTGTAGGGACTGCCTGATGAATAGTCTGGAAGATTGGTTCTCATCCACAAAAAAAAATAGATGCCTAACTTGTTTTTAAATGCATTAGCACGAAATTGATGAAGCAGACCTGGATGTGCATCGAAGTTATTGGGATGTTGAGCGGGGGTTGAGCAGGGGTCTCTGGAAGGTGGGAACCGCTGTTATGACCATGATGAAGCTGTCCATTTCCTATGGACAGCATTAGAGTGGCCTGGCCATTTGGACAGGCCGTGTTTATTTATTTGCTTGAAATTGATGGAGTAGACCCCGATGCGTATCGGAGCTATCCAGATGTTGAGTGGGGGTCCCTGGAAGGTGGGAACCGCTGCTATGATCATGATGAGGCTATTCATTTCCTATGGACAGCATTGGAGTGGCCTGGCCACTTGGACAGGCCGTGTTTATATATTAGCTTGAATTTGTAAGAGCTTGCTCGTATAAATGTATTCTCAAATCCCTCAACCTAAACCTACACCTAATCCTAATCTCAACTCCCTAACCTAAAACCTATACCTAAACCTAAAACCTAAATGTATTCTCAAATCCTTAAACCTAAACAATCTCAACTCCTTAACCTAAACCTAAACTTGAAAACCCAAACCTAAACCCGATCCTAAACCCAAACCCAATTTCCTAAACCTAAACCTTAACCTATTCTCAATTCCCAAAACCTTAACATATAACCTAACCTAAACCTAAACCTATAACCTACGCTTAAAACCTATAACCTAAACATAAACCTAAACTCTTAAACCTTAACATATTCTTAATTCCCTAAAGCTATAACCTAAACCTAAACCTATAACCTAAACCTAAACCTATAACCTTAACCTAAACCAAAACCTATAACCTAAACCTTAACCTATAACCTACAATGTAACAACCCGATCTTTTCAAAACCCGAGTATTGAAAGTCCTCGAGTGTTACCATGAAGTTTAACTTGATACATGCATGTGTACGACACCAACTTAGTTATCTTATACCTACATCCATTCCCCAACAAAAATTGAACCATTGGAAATGATCTTCTTTCATAGATCAAGCCATCTGACCGTAAACTTCAAGGTAAGACTCTCTGTCATGAGATCTAACGTACGTGTCTTCCCTTAAAGGAATTAACAAATAACTCCCTATCCATAACAATTTAGATATACGTTCTTTTGTAAGAATTTCTTAGTAACGTACTTAGAACTATGTGGAGCCATTAGACTTCACAAAACTCTTAGATCAGCAATAATTACGAAAATGCCATCAACCTATATCCTAAATTCCAACTCACAAGGTTCTCATGATCTGTTTCGTGTGAAACTTTATACCATGCCTAATTACCAAAAATTAACCGTACACGTCGAATTTCAAGCCTTAGATCACAGTAAATCAATTACTTGACCTCTACATCCGTTCGTACACTTATCAGATCAAGATTCTGATCCGTCCATCTTATTCACACCATATGAAAATGCTTAGCCCACCATTAGAATCAGAATCTAAGAAACTTTCATGTATAAGAAAGTCACTCGAATCTAACGTTATATAAGTCTTACCCCTAATCACTTCGGAAACCCACTTTGTGTTTACCTATTCACAAAACTGACCATACATCCACCCATATGCATGGTTAGAGTGCTAACCATAAAGCTTCCTTATTTTTAACAAGTCACCTGACCGTCCATCAGGTTTGGATCCGCCAAATGGACCATCCGAATATCAAGATGAATCGGTCATTGTGAAGATCTTCGGGTTTAAGTCCCAACTACCTAGTAACTTGTCAATCGGAGATATATAAATGTCATTTTGAATTACGGAATGTATAGGCCACTAAAGAAGCATCTTAGACACCCTTGGGAGATCGGGGCCCAAACTAGACCAAGAGAAAGAGCACGAAAAATGAAGAATGCCCGCCAAAATTCAAGAAATTCGGGCGGCACACTTCGACGTAATGGACGTCGGACGCTGGTTGAGAAATGAATGGCAATAACGTAAATATTCATGAATTTCATTACATATTACCGTTGAAGCTAAAACATACCGTGCGGCCCACCCGATCAACAAATCTGCCCCATTTTTGGACCTTAATCCTAGCAGGGCATGTTAAACATAATGAACAGAGCTGATCGTACAACTACAAGTAGTAAAGTAGACTTCTCGAAAAATATCTCAATTCATTCAAATTTATACGTGCATGTGATTTAACGGTAAAAACCATTTAATGCATTAACAAATCCTGCGGCTCACCTGAAGTTTGGATCTATTTCAAATTTTGGACCATGGGTTAGCACAGTGTGCCAAAGATGGTGGACGGAGTGGATTTCTTAACAAGCATCACTGTGGGCCCCACTTGATTTTTTTTTCCTAGCCATGCATGCAAGTTCAAATTTTTCATCGTAAATGAATTCCTGGTTCAACGTCGACACGGTCCCACGGTGATTAAAGGGTGGCCCACCTGAGTTATAGATCGACCCCTATAACACACCCGAACACACCTTAGGATCATTAGAATCCTTTTGACCATCGGTGTTTAATTTCCAGGTGATTCAACCATCAAACTAACTGGAATCTTCAATTAGAGTTAAAAACAAATGAAAATTTGGTGTATAACCCACCTGGACCTTGGATCTGCCCCATCTTTGGTAAAAGACTCTGATTGGGCCCTCTAAGTGGGGTAGACGGGGTGGATTTATCACAAACATCATGGCGGACCCCACACAGTGGTGCACATAATCAGAACTGGTCTATACACGAGGTGCACCAGACTCCCTGCACCGTCAGACGACCTCTGACTCGTGTCTTTCCAAGAAAAACGAGAAAAGTCTCCTTCTCCCCTCGTTTGCAGCGGACGGCGGACGGGCAGACGTCCGTTTGTTTGAATTGGTGGCCCACCATCTAGCCCCATTGGGACGATCCAAACCGTCCATCTGACAGAGGACAGAAGTTAGGTCAAAACTCCTAAGTTTCATGCTATTTCACGGGTATGCATGCACACGAATCTCGCCCCAATTGAGCCCAAAAACACAAAATTTTTAAGAAACGAAAGCTGTCTCTTTTCCAGCTCAGCGATCCGAGTGAGGAGGATTCCTCTGATCTCAGGCGTCCATTCAAGGTGCATCTTAGCCGTCCAACAGAGGACGTCAGTTCTTCGAAACCAGGGGAGAAAACCTGCGGCCGAAACCGCTCTTCTTAGCTGTTTTTAGAAACCGGACGCTGGGATCAAATCCCAGCTGTTCATTCACATCCAACGGCCCTAAGGGCGCTGGAATCCCTACAAGAAAGGAGATAAACCACCCTAACTCCTGTCCTTGCGGCAACACAAAGGAAACCGGCCGTTTCCGTTCTACCCCCGAACCCACCACCCAAACCGCATTGAAGCTTCATTCTCCGACCTCCACAAGCTCCTGTGGACCAATACTAGATGTCCAGCAGAAGCAGAATGGAGAAAGATCCATTGGTTGGTGATCTGCCATTAATGCCGGATCATCTTCTTCGTTGGGAGCCGAACCGGGTTCGGACTGGTTCGGACCATCGACCCTACTGTGAAAGGTTAGAGAGAAAAAGAAGAAATAGGAAAGAAATGAGGGAAAAGAAAGAAGAGAGAAGATGGAAGAAAGGAGAAAGAAGAAGATGGAGTGGTGCGGTTGTTGCACTGCACCATCTCAACTCGACCCGTTGCTTAAGCCCTGTCTGCAGTTAGCACTGCTGGACGGCCAGCAGATAAGAAGGAAAGAAAAGAGGGAGAGTGAGAGAGAAGAAACAGAGAAAAGAGAGATGGAGAGAAAGAGAGAAAGAGTATGGGTGGTGCCGCTGCACCAACTCGACCTAGCCGACTCGAGCTCAACTCAGGCTCTGGTCTGGTCCAGATATTGCTGGGCTGGGGTTGTGAGAAGAAAAGAAAGGGTGAGAGATAGGAGAACAAGAGATAGAGAAGAAGAAGGAGAAAGGAAGATGAGAGAGAGGAGGGAAATCGGATTAACTTGATTCCAAACCGAGTCAACTCACCGAGTCAGCCAGGTGAGGGTTTCCACCTCTTTTCATTAATCAGATTTGTCATCATTATTAGTATCGCTATTATTTTCTGTCTAATATTTCAATTATAATAACTAGAAATTTCAAATAAGTACTATATTGTATTAGTTAGTGTTGTCGGTTATACTTCTATTATTAACTATCATCAGGATGATTACTATTAACATGTTACGTTGATATTAATAATTATGGACGATATTACCATTGATGACATTAGCTTGGTGTCCATCACTTGAAAATACCATCTCTAATATAGGTTATACTATGTATTACAATTGTAATACTTACCATGGTTAAGTATAAGTTATATTATTAATATTAAAGTATAACTAGCCATATTACTATTAGATTATTTAAACTGCTCATACATCTTAGTTATACTCCTAGAATTAAAACCCTAACATAGACAACTCAAACCCTAGGCGATGATCTTAAACCCTAGGTAGTACGTAGATCTTGGATCTAATTGTACAGGTTCATGATTTTTGATAGGGTACGATTCTAAGGGTGCAATTACTTAGCGACACTAGAAGGCGATTCAAACTGTAAGGTGATGATTCTTCCCCTTGAGCTTTCCATCTTCTCATTAGCTTAAGTTATAGTTTTTATTTAAATTTATATTTGATATCTCTCTTATAATCACATGTGTTAGCTGGTGGAAATTGAATTGCTATATTGCCTGCATAATGTTCATATATTTGTTCATGGATTATTTGTGGATTGCTTATGGAACTTGAATTAGTACACCAGTGGGAAACCCCCACCCATATGTGTACACCCATACTTGGGATGTAACCCGACTGGTTGTGATAATAATGGACCTTCGGCTTAGTGGTTATTGAATGGTGGTTTAAATTAACCAATGATGTGGGCCTGCCATCCAGGGTTGTTGTGTCCAACGATTTTCAAGGATGGTCTTTTATCGCATGATTTTGATACTCGCCCTATGTGGCTTATTCTGATATTTGTCTTGCTTTGATATCGCCGTTTGTGTCTTTGTCCTGGTATTTTTCCTATATGGGCTCAATATTTTTATACTGTGCAACCAGGCAATGGCAAGCCCCATATACTGTAATATGATTGACCACTAGTCGATGAGTTTCCATTAAACATCCTAAGATGGTAGTCTCATGGGCCGGGGATGGTGGTAATGGGACACTATGCCCGAGCCGTCGGCCTACGCTGGGCCATGTGCTCCCCGTAGTGACCGTGAGCATATTTAAATTGGCTGATTGTAACTGGTCTAATAACGGTTTGGCTAATCATGCATCCATAGCATGTTGGCGATGACGGGTGGCTAATTCTGGATGCTGTAGCACGTGCCCTTAGGATCTTTGGGTTATCGTTTCGCTAGCTCCCAGACCACCGACTATCGACCCCTGTCCGACTGGATGATTTTCCCAGGTCGATGATTTGCATGGGTGACGAGCCCAAGTCCGGCTGGATGTGCATCCCCAGGCCGATGTGCATTCATGCATTCATACATTTAAAAAGATTGCATCATGTATTGTTTTGATTGCCTTGTTGTTTTATAATTATGCTTACCTAATGCGGCGGTGTGTAATCTTGAGGGGAATTCACACTGAGCTGGCCACTCATCCATCAAATATACAACCGTACAGGTAGTGCAGGTGACCCCGTATATTGGTGAGGAGTAGGCTATGGTTGACAAGGGTGCATGATTTTATTTGCTAAGGGTTGCTACAGGATTTCACAGTTCAAGTTTGTTGCAGTTTACCTTGTTTCACTTGTAATATAATGTCAATTTTGTATTTGTAAGAATGGGGACATTGGTTTGTATAAGTCATTATGGGCAACCACCTGTATATTCTAAATGAAAATTGAAACTTCCCTTTTTGCTTACTTGTCCATTCTACGCTCATTTGCTTACTCTGATAAAAGAAAGGAAAAAAAAATACGTGAATTTGACCATCCTTTAAGATTAACACTCGGGTTTTTGGGAAACGAGTCATATACTCGGGTCCTGAAGATTCGGGGCGTTACAGTTGGTATCAGAGCATAGTTTGGACAAACTTGGCCTTGGGAAATGACCTTATACAAACTTTAAATGTCTTAAGTTAGAATGTTTGAAATTAGAAATTTAAACTTAAGTGAACTTCCCTTAGATTTAGAAGAATGATTGGGAATATAGAAATCCAAACTTAGTTTCCCCTCATAAATAATTAAGATAGTTAGTTAAAATGATATGAAATCCCTTATATGTAGAAGTAATTGAGAATAGAGGAACCCAAAACTTTAGGCCCCCTAGAAACTTGTTTGGAGGACTAAAGAATTTAAGAATGAACTTAGGTCCCCCTTAGAAATTATTAGAATAACCATTTGAACTCATTTGAACTTCCCCTGTAGTTAGGAGAAATTGAGAACATAGAAATTTCAGATCTTAGACCCCTAGCACATTGTTGGGTAATCTTAGGACTTGGGAATGGAACTTAGATTCCCTTGGAAATCTCATGTTTGGTCAATTGAACTAGGAGTTAAACTTAGGTACTGTGGAAAAACAAATACCGATCATGACGTATTGGAGATCCAACGAACCCTTGGTGAACAAATTTTATAAATCTTGAAATTTGAACTTCTTTAAAGATTTTGTAGTTAGAAATCATGTTGTTGCCATCTCCAGGGAATGAAACAACCTTAGGCATTGAAAGGAAATCCCATTACTCACTACATCGTACATTCGGTTAGTCGTGGGTTAGTCGTGAATGTTCCCCAAACTTGAAGAATCATAGTAGGGGTTATAGTTTAAATTTCCTAATGCATCTCGTTAATTAGAGACAAGAGTTTTCATGAAATCTCAACACTTAAGGTTAATTAGTGACAAAGTCATAGAGTTCTGAGTAAATTTTCAACCTGAGACTAAGCATATTAGAACTAGATTTGAAAATTTCAAACTCAGGTTCCATATAGAAATCCTGGTCTTGAAATTTTCAAGTAGTGCATTAGATGATCAGAGCGCGCAGTGGAAGCGTAATGGGCCGCATAAACTTGAGGATATAAGATTGCATGATATTTTCTAGAAGTCCAGAATAATTAGGATCACGGATTGATGGAACCATATTTAGACGAAGTTTACATGGTTTGACTCGAATTCTAAGTCTTAGCAAATCTCAATGACTCTAATGCTCTGATCAAGTAAAGGATCGAGATTTAACAGGATTATGAATGGATACCAAAATCCTCTGTCCTGCGCAGACAGATGATAAATGTATCGGGCTCAAACCTACTACGACCATCTATTCGTGTTAGCCTGAACATTAAAATTTGAAATCTTTAAGGGGGGTAGCTTGCAATGACTCTAGTTCTAGTAGCAAGTTATGGACACTTATACAAATAACCTTAATGCAGAAAACCAACAGATGCATATGGACATTGTAAGAAAGATTGTGCTGAATCTCGAGGACGAGATTCTCTTTAAGGGGGGTAGATTGTAACAACCCGATCTTTTCAAAACCCGAGTATTGAAAGTCCTCGAGTGTTACCATGAAGTTTAACTTGATACATGCATGTGTACGACACCAACTTAGTTATCTTATACCTACATCCATTCCCCAACAAAAATTGAACCATTGGAAATGATCTTCTTTCATAGATCAAGCCATCTGACCGTAAACTTCAAGGTAAGACTCTCTGTCATGAGATCTAACGTACGTGTCTTCCCTTAAAGGAATTAACAAATAACTCCCTATCCATAACAATTTAGATATACGTTCTTTTGTAAGAATTTCTTAGTAACGTACTTAGAACTATGTGGAGCCATTAGACTTCACAAAACTCTTAGATCAGCAATAATTACGAAAATGCCATCAACCTATATCCTAAATTCCAACTCACAAGGTTCTCATGATCTGTTTCGTGTGAAACTTTATACCATGCCTAATTACCAAAAATTAACCGTACACGTCGAATTTCAAGCCTTAGATCACAGTAAATCAATTACTTGACCTCTACATCCGTTCGTACACTTATCAGATCAAGATTCTGATCCGTCCATCTTATTCACACCATATGAAAATGCTTAGCCCACCATTAGAATCAGAATCTAAGAAACTTTCATGTATAAGAAAGTCACTCGAATCTAACGTTATATAAGTCTTACCCCTAATCACTTCGGAAACCCACTTTGTGTTTACCTATTCACAAAACTGACCATACATCCACCCATATGCATGGTTAGAGTGCTAACCATAAAGCTTCCTTATTTTTAACAAGTCACCTGACCGTCCATCAGGTTTGGATCCGCCAAATGGACCATCCGAATATCAAGATGAATCGGTCATTGTGAAGATCTTCGGGTTTAAGTCCCAACTACCTAGTAACTTGTCAATCGGAGATATATAAATGTCATTTTGAATTACGGAATGTATAGGCCACTAAAGAAGCATCTTAGACACCCTTGGGAGATCGGGGCCCAAACTAGACCAAGAGAAAGAGCACGAAAAATGAAGAATGCTTGCCAAAATTCAAGAAATTCGGGCGGCACACTTCGACGTAATGGACGTCGGACGCTGGTTGAGAAATGAATGGCAATAAAGTAAATATTCATGAATTTCATTACATATTACCGTTGAAGCTAAAACATACCGTGCGGCCCACCCGATCAACAAATCTGCCCCATTTTTGGACCTTAATCCTAGCAGGGCATGTTAAACATAATGAACAGAGCGGATCGTACAACTACAAGTAGTAAAGTGGACTTTTCGAAAAATATCAATTCATTCAAATTTCTACGTGCACGTGATTTAACGGTAAATACCATTTAATGCATTAACAAATCCTGCGGCTCACCTGAAGTTTGGATCTATTTCAAATTTTGGACCATGGGTTAGCACGGTGTGCCAAAGATGGTGGACGGAGTGGATTTCTTAACAAGCATTACTGTGGGCCCCACTTAATTTTTTTCCTAGCCGTGCATGCAAGTCCAGATTTTTTATCGTAAATGAATTACTGGTTCAACGTGAACACACTCCAACGGTGATTAAAGGGTGGCCCATCTGAGTTACAGATCGACCCCTATAACACACCCGAACACACCTTAGGATCATTAGAATCCTTTTGACCATCGATGTTTAATTTCGAGGTGATCCAACCATCAAACTAACTGGAATCTTCAATTAGAGTTAAAAACAAATGAAAATTTGGTGTGTAGCACACCTGGACCTTGGATCTGCCCCATCTTTGGTAAAAGACTCTGATTGGGCCCTCTAAGTGGGGTAGACGGGGTGGATTTATCACAAACATCATGGCGGACCCCACATAGTGGTGCACATAATCAGAACTGGTCTACACACGAGGTGCACCAGACTCCCTGCACCGTCAGACGACCTCTGACTCGTGTCTTTCCAAGAAAAACGAGAAAAGTCTCCTTCTCCCCTCGTTTGCAGCGGACGGCGGACGGGCAGACGTCCGTTTGTTTGAATTGGTGGCCCACCATCTAGCCCCATTGGGACGATCCAAACCGTCCATCTGACAGAGGACAGAAGTTAGGCCAAAACTCCTAAGTTTCATGCTATTTCACGGGTATGCATGCACACGAATCTCGCCCCAATTGAGCCCAAAAACACAAAATTTTCAAGAAACGGAAGCTGTCTCTTTTCCAGCTCAGCGATCCGAGTGAGGAGGATTCCTCTGATCTCAGGCGTCCATTCAAGGTGCATCTTAGCCGTCCAACAGAGGACGTCAGTTCTTCGAAACCAGGGGAGAAAACCTGCGGCCGAAACCGCTCTTCTTAGCTATTTTTAGAAACCGGACGCTGGGATCAAATCCCAGCTGTTCATTCACATCCAACGGCCCTAAGGGCGCTGGAATCCCTACAAGAAAGGAGATAAACCACCCTAACTCCTGTCCTTGCGGCAACACAAAGGAAACCGGCCGTTTCCGTTCTACCCCCGAACCCACCACCCAAACCGCATTGAAGCTTCATTCTCCGACCTCCACAAGCTCCTGTGGACCAATACTAGATGTCCAGCAGAAGCAGAATGGAGAAAGATCCATTGGTTGGTGATCTGCCATTAATGCCGGATCATCTTCTTCGTTGGGAGCCGAACCGGGTTCGGACTGGTTCGGACCAGCGACCCTACTGTGAAAGGTTAGAGA
Organism: Magnolia sinica; assembly: GCF_029962835.1. Classification (NCBI taxonomy): domain Eukaryota; kingdom Viridiplantae; phylum Streptophyta; class Magnoliopsida; order Magnoliales; family Magnoliaceae; genus Magnolia; species Magnolia sinica. The sequence goes on along the minus strand of NC_080584.1, from coordinate 5,704,666 downwards.
GAAAAAGAAGAAATAGGAAAGAAATGAGGGAAAAGAAAGAAGAGAGAAGATGGAAGAAAGGAGAAAGAGGAAGATGGAGTGGTGCGGCTGTTGCACCGCACCATCTTAGCTCCCCATTACTCAAGCCCTGTCCGCAGTTAGCACTGCTGGACGGCCAGCAGATAAGAAGGAAAGAAAAGAGGGAGAGTGAGAGAGAAGAAACAGAGAGAAAAGAGAGATGGAGAGAAAGAGAGAAAGAGTATGGGTGGTGCCGCTGCACCAACTCGACCTAGCCGACTCGAGCTCAACTCAGGCTCTGGTCTGGTCCAGATATTGCTGGGCTGGGGTTGTGAGAAGAAAAGAAAGGGTGAGAGATAGGAGAACAAGAGATAGAGAAGAAGAAGGAGAAAGGAAGATGAGAGAGAGGAGGGAAATCGGATTAACTTGATTCCAAACCGAGTCAACTCACCGAGTCAGCCAGGTGAGGGTTTCCACCTCTTTTCATTAATCAGATTTGTCATCATTATTAGTATCGCTATTATTTTCTGTCTAATATTTCAATTATAATAACTAGAAATTTCAAATAAGTACTATATTGTATTAGTTAGTGTTGTCGGTTATACTTCTATTATTAACTATCATCAGGATGATTACTATTAACATGTTACGTTGATATTAATAATTATGGACGATATTACCATTGATGACATTAGCTTGGTGTCCATCACTTGAAAATACCATCTCTAATATAGGTTATACTATGTATTACAATTGTAATACTTACCATGGTTAAGTATAAGTTATATTATTAATATTAAAGTATAACTAGCCATATTACTATTAGATTATTTAAACTGCTCATACATCTTAGTTATACTCCTAGAATTAAAACCCTAACATAGACAACTCAAACCCTAGGCGATGATCTTAAACCCTAGGTAGTACGTAGATCTTGGATCTAATTGTACAGGTTCATGATTTTTGATAGGGTACGATTCTAAGGGTGCAATTACTTAGCGACACTAGAAGGCGATTCAAACTGTAAGGTGATGATTCTTCCCCTTGAGCTTTCCATCTTCTCATTAGCTTAAGTTATAGTTTTTATTTAAATTTATATTTGATATCTCTCTTATAATCACATGTGTTAGCTGGTGGAAATTGAATTGCTATATTGCCTGCATAATGTTCATATATTTGTTCATGGATTATTTGTGGATTGCTTATGGAACTTGAATTAGTACACCAGTGGGAAACCCCCACCCATATGTGTACACCCATACTTGGGATGTAACCCGACTGGTTGTGATAATAATGGACCTTCGGCTTAGTGGTTATTGAATGGTGGTTTAAATTAACCAATGATGTGGGCCTGCCATCCAGGGTTGTTGTGTCCAACGGTTTTCAAGGATGGTCTTTTATCGCATGATTTTGATACTCGCCCTATGTGGCTTATTCTGATATTTGTCTTGCTTTGATATCGCCGTTTGTGTCTTTGTCCTGGTATTTTTCCTATATGGGCTCAATATTTTTATACTGTGCAACCAGGCAATGGCAAGCCCCATATACTGTAATATGATTGACCACTAGTCGATGAGTTTCCATTAAACATCCTAAGATGGTAGTCTCATGGGCCGGGGATGGTGGTAATGGGACACTATGCCCGAGCCGTCGGCCTACGCTGGGCCATGTGCTCCCCGTAGTGACCGTGAGCATATTTAAATTGGCTGATTGTAACTGGTCTAATAACGGTTTGGCTAATCATGCATCCATAGCATGTTGGCGATGACGGGTGGCTAATTCTGGATGCTGTAGCACGTGCCCTTAGGATCTTTGGGTTATCGTTTCGCTAGCTCCCAGACCACCGACTATCGACCCCTGTCCGACTGGATGATTTTCCCAGGTCGATGATTTGCATGGGTGACGAGCCCAAGTTCGGCTGGATGTGCATCCCCAGGCCGATGTGCATTCATGCATTCATACATTTAAAAAGATTGCATCATGTATTGTTTTGATTGCCTTGTTGTTTTATAATTATGCTTACCTAATGCGGCGGTGTGTAATCTTGAGGGGAATTCACACTGAGCTGGCCACTCATCCATCAAATATACAACCGTACAGGTAGTGCAGGTGACCCCGTATATTGGTGAGGAGTAGGCTATGGTTGACAAGGGTGCATGATTTTATTTGCTAAGGGTTGCTACAGGATTTCACAGTTCAAGTTTGTTGCAGTTTACCTTGTTTCACTTGTAATATAATGTCAATTTTGTATTTGTAAGAATGGGGACATTGGTTTGTATAAGTCATTATGGGCAACCACCTGTATATTCTAAATGAAAATTGAAACTTCCCTTTTTGCTTACTTGTCCATTCTACGCTCATTTGCTTACTCTGATAAAAGAAAGGAAAAAAAAATACGTGAATTTGACCATCCTTTAAGATTAACACTCGGGTTTTTGGGAAACGAGTCATATACTCGGGTCCTGAAGATTCGGGGCGTTACATACAACCTATAACCTAAACTTATAACCTATAACCTAACCTTAACCTAAACCTAAAAACTAAACCTAAACCTATAACCTAAACATATAACCTAAAACCTAAACCTAAACCTAAACCTAAACCTAAAACCTAAATGTATTCTCAAATCCCTAAACCTAAACCTACACCTAATCCTAATCTCAACTCCCTAACCTAAACCTAAACCTAAACTTGAAAACCTAAACCTAAACACGATCCCGAACCCGAACCCAATTTCCTAAACCTAAACTTTAACCTATTCTCAATTCCCTATAACCTATAACCTAAACCTAAACCTATAACCTTAACCTAAACCTATAACCTAAACCTAAACCTAAAACCTAAATGTATTCTCAAATTCTTAAACCTAAACAATCTCAACTCCTTAACCTAAACCTAAACTTGAAAACCCAAACGTAAACCTGATCCCAAACCTGAACTCGATTTCTTAAACCTAAACCTTAATCTATTCCCAATTCCCTAGAGCTATAACCTATAACTTAAACCTAAACCTAAACCTATAACCTAAACCTAAACCTATAACCTAAAATCTAAATGTATTCTCAAATTCCTAAACCTAAACCTACACATAATCCTAATGTCAACTCCTTAACCTAAACCTAAACTTGAAAACTCAAACCTAAACCTGAACCCGAACCCGATTTCCTAAACCTTAACCTATTCACAATTCCCTAAAGCTTAACCTATAACCTAACTTAAACCTAAACCTATAACCTACACTTATAACTTAAACCTAAATGTAAAACCTAAACCTGTAACCTTAACCTAAACGTAAAATCTAAACCTAAACCTAAACCTAAAACCTAAATGTATTCTCAAATCCCTAAACCTAAACCTAAACTTAAACCTATAACCTACAACATTAACATAAGCTTATAACTTAAACTTATAACCTACAATATTAACCTAAACATATACTTAAAATCTGAACATATTCTCAAATCCCAAAACCTAAAACCTAAACCTAAACCTAAACCTAAACCTTAACCTATAACCTAAACCTTAACCTTAACCTATAACCTATAACCTAAACTCAATTCCCTAAACCTTAACCTATAACCTAACCTAAACCTAAACCTATAACCTACACTTATAACCTAAACCTAAACCTGTAACCTTAACATAATTGTAAAACCTAAACCTAAACCTAAAACATAAATGTATTCTCAAATCCTTAAACCTAAACCTAAACATATACCTATAACCTAAACCTATAACCTACAACATTAACATAAACTTATAACTTAAACCTATAACGTACAACATTAACCTAAACCTATACTTATAACATAAACCTATTCTCAAATCCCAAAACCTATAACCTAAACCTTAATCTAAACCTAAACCTATAACCTAAACCTAAACCTAAACCTATAACCTAAACCTTAACTTATAACCTATAACCTATAACCTATAACCTAAACCTATAACCTAAACTCAATTCCCAAAACCTTAACATATAACTTAACCTAAACATAAACCTACAACCTACACTTATAACCTAAACCTAAACCTATAACCTAAACCTAAACCTAAAACCTAAATGTATTCTCAAATCCCTAAACCTAAACCTATACCTAAACCTAATCTCAACTCCCTGACCTAAACCAAAACATAAACTTGAAAACCCAAACCTAAACCCGATCCCGAACCAGAACCCGCTTTCCTAAACCTAGGCCTTAACCTATTCTCAATTCCCTAAAGCTATAACCTATGACCTATAACCTATAACTTAAGCCTAAACTTAAACCTAACCTAAACCTATAACCCTGACCTAAACCTAAAACCTAAATGTATTCTCAAATCCTTAAACCTAAACTTATACCTAATCCCAATCTCAACTCCTTAACCTAAAACTAAACTTGAAAACCCAAACCTAAACCCGATCCTAAACCCGATTTCCTAAACCTAAACCTTAACCTATTCTCAATTTCCTAAAGCTATAGCCTATAACCCAAACCTAAACTTAAACCTAAACCTATAACCTAAACCTGTAACCTTAACCTAAACCTAAAACCTAAACTTAAACCTAAAACCTAAATGTATTCTCAAATCCCTAAACCTAAACCTACACTTAATCCTAATCTCAACTCCTTGACCTAAACCTAAACTTGAAAACCCAAACCTAAACCCGAACTCGAACCTGGTTTCCTAGACCTAAACCTTAACCTATTCTCAATTCCCTAAACCATAACATATAACCTAACCTAAACCTAAACCTAAAACTTAAATGTATTCTCAAATCCCTAAACCTAAACCTACACGTAATCCTAATTTCAACTCCCTAACCTAAACTTGAAAACTCAAACCTAAACCCGAACCCGAACCCGCTTTCTTAAACCTAAACCTTAACCTATTCTCAATTTTCTAAAGCTATAACCTATAACCTAAACCTAAACCTATAACCTTAACATAAACCTAAAACCTAAATGTATTCTCAAATCCTTAAACCTAAACATACACTTAATCATAATTTCAACTCCTTAACCTAAACCTAAACTTGAAAATCCAAACCTAAACCCGATCCTGAACCCAAACCCGATTTCCTAAACCTAAACCTTAACCTATTCTCAATTTTCTAAAGCTAGAGCCTATAACCTAAACCTAAACCTATAACCTTAACCTAAATCTAAAACCTAAACCTAAACCTAAAACCTAAATATATTCTCAAATCCCTAAACCTAAACCTACACCTAATCCTAAGCTCAACTCCTTAACTTAAACCCAAACCTAAACACAAACCCGATTTCCTAAACCTTAACCTATTCTTAATTCCCTAAACCTTAACCTATAACCTAACATAAACATAAACCTATAACCTACACTTATAACCTAAACCTATAACCTATATCCTAAACCTAAACCTAAACCTAAACCTAAAACCTAAATGTATTCTCAAATCCCTAAACCTAAACCTACATGTAATCCAATCTCAACTCCTTAACCTAAACTTAAACCTAAACTTGAAAACCCAAACCTAAACCCGATCCCGAACCCGAACCCGAACCCAATTTCCTAGACCTTAACCTTAACCTATTCTCAATTCCCTAAAGCTATAACATATAACCTATAACCTAAACCTAAAATTTAACCTAAACCTATAACCTTTACCTAAACCAAAACGTATAACCTAAACCTTAACCTATAACCTATAACTTATAACCTATAACTTAACCTTAACCTAAACCTAAAACCTAAAACCTAAACCTAAACCTATAACCTATAACATAAACCTAAACCTATAACCTAAATATATTCTCAAATCCCTAAACCTAAACCTACACCTAATCCTAATCTCAACTCCCTAACATAAACCTAAACCGAAACCTAAACTTGAAAACCCAAACCTAAACTCGATCCCGAACCCGAACCCAAACCCGATTTCCTAAACCTAAACTGTAACGCCCTAGAAATCTGGGGTCATGCATACGCTCGACTCTCGAGTTCCCGGGGTCACTTATAATCAGTTTTCATTAATATGTGATTAATCCAGTCTAAATGTGCATTCTAAAATTTCCTGGAACATGAAGCACAACCACACAAGTCTACTGAAATGGAAGAAAATCAACTATACCTATATATACATACCCAAAAGAATACAAACGGGCGCACAAGGTGATGCCCAACAAAATCACAAAAAGAACGGCATGCCCAAATGAATAAAGCTGGGCCGCTGCTCGGCGATCTAACGACCCATCTACTGATCCGACGAGGGTAAGGGAACTCGTTCTCCTCCTCAAGGCTCGCATCGCCAGGCTCCACGAGATCTGTATCACCTGCATCTATGAACGGGTCTGGTTGGTGTTTTAAAACACCGTCCTAGAGTGGGAGTGAGTGATCAACTCAGTGGGTGCTATTAGTCTTAAGTTATAACAAGCATCAATTATAATAAGAATTTAACAAAAAGCAATCAATCATAAACATCTATCTAGTCTTGTTAATGCGCATGCATGCAGGATGATATGATGTATGCCCTCGCCACAACACTCCCTCGTGCGACACCATCTAACGATCGCCAATGCCAACACTCCCTCAGTACGACCTCGACTGCCGAGTCGCCAACCTAGTTAATGCCATGCAATGATGATGTTAACCGGGTTCTTAGTTAAGTTCATTCATCCAACAGATTTGGGAATCTGATACACCCCACGTATCAAATGCCCTGAACTAATTGCGAGGCCAAGACCCCCCAATATGTGAGGTCGAGACCCCGCGATCCTTGACCCCGTCGGGTTTCTCCCATCCCCAACTTCAAGCACATGGGGGGTGCTGAATGTGGGGTCGCTCGCGGTCACTACGGGGAGGCGCGTCACCCTAGCGTAGGCCGACAGCTCGGACACAGTGTCCCATTCCACCATGCCCGACTCACGAGACTGTGGATCAATATTCTATCCGGTATCGATGGGCTACAATGGTAGTAGGGTATTCCAGTTTCCATACTTATGTGAGAAAACAAGGTTAACAAACCAGATGGGTCAGCCAGTGGACTAAACTGCACGAACCCAGGCAAGTATGTGGCGGAACGACATCGGGTACAAGCGACCCATGTAGTCTAACTACTGCCGCCCACACATACTCATCCAAACCCATGGGTTTAGCCTCAAGGTGGTCCTACCAACGGAACCACCTTAGCTCTCCTCATGTTCTTAACCAACCTAAGGGTAGGAATAGTGACTCATAGCATACCAACTACCAATGTAACATCAAGCATATTCATCATCATGTTCTCATGTTGCTCAACATACAATTCGAATTTCTCTAGCAAACAAACTATCAATATCATGAATAAGGTGTATGTGTGTGGTGTGGGTTGGTGAGGAAGTTAAGCACTTCCTAGACCTCAAGGGATCAATTACACAAGAACAATGAATCAATACACTAAGAAGCAACACATATGAGAGAAAAGAAAATCAAACAAACATGAGCATATAATCATCCATACACTAGATCATGAGAGGCAAGATTTAACATCAAGGAGAACTAAACATGTCATTCCATACAATCCAACAACATACCATTCCTAAGTTCCTCTAGATTCTTCCATACAACATACCAAGCAAACAAAATCATTAAACTTCCAACTATAATTGGTGCTAGGCCACCTAAGAATAATAGTCTGTACCTATGGATCGTTGAGATCTTGGAAACGACCTAGGAATGAGGGCTTTTGGGGTCGGACGGCCGGATTCCCTAAAACAACCATTTGCATGTTAGAAATTCGTGAAATCCCTTCTCATCACAAGGGTTTTAAGGAAAAAGGGGTGATGGGTCTTACCTAGATGATCAACGGGATGAATGGGCGGTTGTAGAGGAGGGATTCTTCTTAGAGAAGAGGTAGGGAGTTGTGGGGTTTGATTCTTTGGGCCCCACCTCGATCTAGGGTCCACCTTCACTACCTTCTTCACTCTCCCTCTCTCTCTCTCCTCCTTTCTCCTCATTCTCTTCTCCCTTTTCTCTCTTCTCTCCTTCCTTCTCTAGGGAAAATTCGTATGGGGGAGGGGGTGCCCCAAATAAGGCTTTTATATAGTGCCAGATTTGATGACAATGGCCCCAAGTGTTGGATTTTTACTATACTAGACCTATGAGAGGGTCTTTCTAAGCTCTATGGCCCACTATGGGGTGTACAAGTCAATATACACCGTTGGATAATTGGCCCTAATGACGATCTACGTATGTATATGATCGGCCCGCCATTTGGACGCGCCGATCGACAGATATGATTAAAAGTCTGTTTAACAGTCACCGATAGTCGATCAGGGCCGCGGGTATACGGATATGAGCAGGAAAATATCCTTACTCCATGGGAAAAGTTTGGTAGCAAATCGACGGTCTGAAATCATCAACTTTGCATAAGAGTGGACAACTTAATTCACTTAAGTTCTAACTCCTTTCTTTAGGGTATTTGCACTTCTCATGCACTCGTACTTCGACTCAAATTGAGCGGTTCTGGACAGTACCCAGGTCCGATTCCCGCGATAGACGTCAAGCCCAGTGAGACGGGCATTATTCTATAGTTTTAAAACTAGTGGCCCACCAACGAGCGATGTAGAGCTTGTTTGGAGAATCAGGGCAGTTCTGGTAGCCCTCTGGCCATGAAACTAATAGGATAGGTGTTCCATGGCCCGATGAAGGGCCATGCAAAATTTGGGGGCAAACGGATGTGAGGTTTTACCGCAACGGTCCGATTTGCGATCAACGGTTACCATTTCACGATCGAGTCCCAGATTTTTGTGGGTGAGTGTAGAAAAATACATTAGACCCTCATCATAAATTATGAAGAAATCTGATGGCTGAAATGTCTTACATTTCAGTTTTATTTACATGTGCCAGATTCCAATTTTTGGCATTGGTGGGGCGCATCTGGCAAGTGCCAGATTCTACTTCTGGGTGCCCAATGGGTTCGTGGTCCGTGATGGTCCCCAAGCCCAGTGAGATCTATGCTCCCTTAAATTTTTATAATTTTCTGACCTTCCCGTGTCACGGTATAGCTCCCACGGGCTGTCGCTAGGTGTTAACGGCCATCTGGCTTGGAGGCCTGCACCAGGATTTATCAGGACCCATCTGACCTATTCAATTGGGCTAATCTTGGTCTAATTTATTTGTGATACCTCACTACGAGTAGCTTAAATGAACTGTCCTGTGACAAATCCTATGTGGACGCCCCAGGACACTGTTCTGGTTGGACGGGACGTTACACTACACCTAATGTTCAAGTGATCGGGCGGATTCATTGGCTCTCGATGGTTGATTAATCGGACTGGTGCAGATCTTTACTGGTACCACCCCTGTATAAACTAGCATTGAGTGCTAATGGTCATTAAGTAATATTTAGGTTGATTAAATAAAATTTTAAAAAATAAAAATTGATGGATTTTTGGAAATCCAAAACAGTGAAAATCCAGGATGTTACATAAACCTTAACCTATTCTCAATTCCCTAAAGCTATAACTTATAACCTATAACCTATAACCTAAACCTAAACCTAAACCTAAAATCTAAACATAAACCTAAAACCTAAAACTTAAATGTATTCTCAAATCCCTAAACCTAAACCTACACCTAATCCTAATCTCAACTCCTTAACCTAAACCTAAACTTGAAAACCCAAACCGAAACCCAATCCCAAACCCGAAACCGATTTCCTAAACTCAAACCTTAACCTATTCTCAATTCCCTAAAGCTATAACCTAAACCTAAACCTATAACCTTAACCTAAACCTATAACCTAAACCTAAACCTATAACCTAAATGTATTCTCAAATCCCTAAACCTAAACCTACACTTAATCCTAATCTCAACTCCTTAACCTAAACCCGAACCCGAACCTAATTTTTTAAACCTAAACCTTAACCTATTCTCAATTCCCTAAACCTTAACCTATAACCTAACTTAAACCTAAACCTATAACCTACACTTATAACCTAAATCTAAACCTATAGCCTAAACCTGTAACCTTAACTTAAACGTAAAACCTAAACCTAAACCTAAAACTTAAATGTATTCTCAAATTCCTAAGCTTAAACTTAAACCTTAACCTATTCTCAATTCCTTAAAGCTATAACCTATAACTTAAACCTAAACCTAAACCTAAACCTATAACCTAAACCCTAAATGTATTCTCAAATCCCTAAACCTAAACCTACACCTAATCCTAATCTCAACTCCCTAACCTAAACCTAAACCTAAACTTGAAAACCCAAACCTAAACCCGATCCCGAACCCGAACACGATTTCCTAAACCTAAACCTTAACCTATTCTCAATTCCCTAAAGCTATAACCTATAACCTATAACCTATAATCTAAACCTAAACCTATAACCTAAACCTATAACCTAAACTTAAACCTTAACCTTAACCTTAACCTCAACCTACACCTATAACCTTAACCTAAACCAAAACCTATAACCTAAACCTTAACCTATAACCTATAACCTAAACCTAAAACCTAAACCTAAAGCTATAACCTATAACCTAAATCTAAACCTAAAACCTAAATGTATTCTCAAATCCCTAAACCGAAACCTACACCTAATCTTAATCTCAACTCCCTAACCTAAACTTGAAAACCCAAACCTAAGCCCGATCCCGAACCCAAACTCGATTGATGTAATAATGTAGCCCAATCACATGGCAACAAACAAGAAAATCTTGCTTTGTTGGCAAGCATACTCGAACTCAAGCATCACAATGCATCTATTTTCATCTCCACTATCTCTTATAGCATAGATTATTTGAGATTTGGATTTATCTCATTTTTAGAGTCATGTTCTAACATAATATGATAATATTAATAAACAAGGTGGATTTGTCACCAACATTATTCCAAGACCCATATAACTTCTCCTTATAAGAAGTTGGGTAGGGCACATGTAGCTTGAATCCATCAAAGGAGATAAGGATCACCTCCATATGTTCTCTCTCTTTTCATTTATTTTTTCTATAGGATTGTTTATTTTGTGGTGTCTGCTCACGTACAACATTTTATCATATTAATATAATTATAAGTGGCCTAATCTCACCTTTCTAAAAACAACTAACAATAATTTCTACCTGATGAGAAATCACCAAGTACCATTAGGCTCAACCCAAAAGGATAAATCAACGTTTTCTTTCTTTCTTTTCCTTTTAACACACACTCACACACCAGAGTCGCTTACGGCCACAATAGGTATTTGAACTCGTGACCTTGTATTGAAACTATTTTGAATCTACCATGAAGGCATGAGTAAGGACCTAGGTGTGTGTGCACAGTCGGCAATGTGTTCACCACACTGAATTTTGTGAGCCCTACCAAGAAATAGGCTATGAATAATTTTTTGTATTTTATTTGTGATGTTAAACTTATATATATTTACGCGTAGATGAATGTGATGTGGATAAGATTGTTTATGTTTGGATGGATGTAGTTTATGTTTGGATGAATGTAGTTTATGTTTGGATGGATTTACGTAGTTTGGGTTTAGATAGATGTGAATGTAAATATGATGAAATATATTATATAACAGGTGTATATCAGGAAGAATATGGTGAAATATATTCTGTCAGGTGTATATCAGGAATTTTGTGTTAGAAAAAAAAAAAAAGAGAGAGAGAGAGAGACTTTTACCTACGAAATATTTCGTAGGTAAAAGTCTCATCCAAGTTTTTTACCTAGGAAAATTGTGAAATATTTTCTTTACGAAAAAAATCGTCTGTAAAAGTTTTTACCTATTTTTTACGTCAATAAAAGTTTTGTAAAAGTATCGTGAAATATTTTTACCTACAAAAAAAAAAATCATTGGTAAAAGTTTTGTAAATATTTTTAACTACGAAAATTTTCATAGGTAAAAGTATCATGATACCTACGAATTAAATCGTTGGTAAAAGTTTTTATTTATTTTTCCCTACAAAAATAGTTGTCGGTAAAAGTTTTGTAAATATTTTTCCTTACAAAAAAATTCGTCGGGAAAATTTTTTTACTTATTTTTTACCGACGAAACAATTTGTTGGTAAAAGTTTGAAAATATTTTTACCTACGAAAAAATTCGTCGGTAAAAGTTTTTACTTATTAGTTTTGTAAATATTTTTACCTATGAAAATAATCGGGAAAAAATTCGTCGGTAAGTGTCTTACCTTTGGCTTTTATATTTCGTCGGCAAAAACCTTTTCCGACATCCTTTTATCGACGAAAATTTTCGTCGGTAAAACTTTTAACCTACGAAAAAATCACTTTTAGCGACAAAAATTTTCATCGGTAAAAGTGGATTTTCATGTAGTGAAGACGGTGATCGACCTCATCATGTTCATCCTTACGTCACTAAATGTCCATCCAAAATTAGAAGAAATCATACACGATAGTGATACATAATGAGGAATCCAAATCCTATTGGAACACGTTCAATGAAGGCGGTGATCGACCTCATCATGTTCATCCCTACATCACTAAATGTCCATCCAAAATTAGAAGAAATCATACACGATAGTGATACGCAATGAGGAATCCAAATTCTATTGGAACACGTTCAATGCACGATTAGAGACTTACAAGGAAACTATAGCACGACCACTGCCTCTTAGAAACCTATAAAAGCAACACTCAGAGAAGAGTTTCGGACCCTCTACAATGCAATACTACGTACTTATCCCTAATTTAACTTCTTGGTTTTAATATTTTATTTCTGTCCAGCCAAGCTATAATAAGTTTGAAAAGTTTATTTTAATTTATATTTATTACTGTCCAGCATCATTGCTAGAGTACGATCTAAGAGTTAGTTAAATATCCACGACCACCATCGTTGAATCTCTGATCATCAAGTCTTTACTTGACAGATCACCAATCACACCTTTTTTCCACACCATGACCATACGATATTTTCCACAACCGTTTTGCCAGCACAAGCAATTGTAGGTATTTATTTTCTTCTCTGCTTGGTTTAATCTCTTTTCACAGATTGTATTATTCTTATTTCCAAATTGGTAAAATTAGCGATCTAGTTTTGTTTTTAATCTTATCCATTCAAAATTTATTCTCTGAAAAGCCTAATATGTTATCACCATTGAAAGAAAAATCCTTGGCTCGAGGTAAAAAGATCTCATTTTGAAGGATGTTAGCTCTCCTTTTAAAATCTCTTATCATTATAGTAATTGGTGATTAAATGATCAGATCAACCCTTACAGGTCTGATCCTAATCCAGCTAATAATTGGTGGTTAAATGATCAGATCAACCCTCACAAGTCTGCCCTCCTATTCAAACGTGCTGCTTCCCTTGACTGGCTCCTTCTCTCCTTTGTTCCGTCCAGACTTCGGTATGTTTGAGGCCTGTTTTTTTTTTTTTTTTTTGTTGGAGCCCGTGCGAATGTCTTTTTTGTTGTTATCAAATATTTAGGGGCTTGGCCCTTAAGAAAAAAAAAAAATCACAAGTCTGATCCTAATCTAGCTAGTTTGGCACCTGGGTCACAAGCATTCAATCAATTCAATCAATTCGAATTGAATATAACTCTAGTATGCCCCAATACTATCTTAATTGCACATTTTTTACCAGGTTATTCTATATATGTGTGGCCACATGTACAAATTGAATAGCAACAAAAACCATGATATAAATAATCTGATTTTATGCCCGAATATGGTAGACACTGTTACTTTGTACCGTTTAAAAATGGTGGTTACTCATCAGCTGTGTGGTATGGTTGTATGGAAATGCAGACCATTGAAATTATGGTTCACAATGTGGACGGCGTATATCTCTAAATGGATGGTTAAAAAGAGGAAAACTTTGATACTAGTGCTGAGGGTCATGCATCATACACAAGCACTTGTAAATTGCATACATGGCATTCAAGTTAAATTAAATTGTTTTTTTTAATTATGATTTCTAATTTATTTGTATCCTGAATAAATTAAAAAAGTTACATTTAAGTGCCTGCCTATCAAGCCTCATGATCTGACTATCAAGTATTGAAACATGTTTTGTTGTTGGGCTTTTGGACATGGCCCACTTTGGGATGGGCTTGGGCTTGATGGCAGGCCCAATGGCCAGTGCTGGGCCTATAATAAAAGCCTGTTAAGTAATTGGGCCAGGCTCGGAGTGCTTCTTACTCAAGGCCAGATCAGGTATGGCACACGCCTTGTGAACATCCCGGATCGAACAGTAAATGGTCAGGCTCAACTCAGGCTGGACTCGAGCTCCAGCCATGCATAATCTTCAGAGGTTTGCCCGGGCATCATTTTACTTTGTGGGTGAAGTTTAGTAGAAGAGAACTCATGGAAGCTTCTCCATTCCCACTGGCCCATTTTCATCAACTAATGGGCCCACTATGGATTGCTCAACAGAATATGATGATGATGATGATCTTGACCATTTCATCGGCACCCCTGAATGTATGACTAAACGGGTTTAGACAATGTCCATGTTCAAATGTCCATTTATCAAATCAGATGGGTTTGTAGCATTTTGTTGGAGAGATTCTTGGGCTGGGCCAATTAGATGAGAGATGTGGACCAACCATGTTGGGCCGAGTCACAGAAGATCCTACAAGAGGGCTAGATTAGTATCATTCATATCTCAATTATCGTCACTAATAACATTAACCTATCACTAGGTTTCCGGGTTAGCTGGTCCAGTTCTCGCTCTTCAAGACTCAGAACCAGATAGGATTGAGTTGGGGTCAGCTCTTTAGATCTAAGCTCCCCCATTGGGTTTGGATCAAATGAGAGCATTTACTTGGTTGAGCCCACCTGATGTATGGATCAAATTACATACACATGTGCCAGTGACAGACATGCTTGATGTGTAAATGAACTCTCTTACATGTGTGTGGTTTAGGAAGCCTTTGGGCTTCACCTGAACCCGATTTTAACAGAATCCAAGTTGATAGACCCGACCCTAACCTGTCTAGACCTGAATATTTTAGCTATATTAAAAATCATTGACTTATAACACTAGCCTATCACAAGTTGGCCCACCCACTTTCTGCCCTAACTGATTGGTTAGAAATTAGAATCACCGTTAGAATGTCAATTTGAGCTATCAACATGTGGACCCCGGCCAGATGAATGGTCTGGATCCGTTCAAGTGTGTCATTCATACAGTTTTCGATATAGGACACTAGACATTTCTCATGCTTGCCGACATAGCACATGTGTGCAAGATTCAAGCAGTCTATCAAGTAGGCCCTCCCGTCATCGATCTTCTGGCCCAAAATCAGGCAAGTCGACTCAAAATGACCAAATCGATGGTCAGGATCATTTATCAGAGGGTGTTAGTTTTATACAATGCTTGGCTGAGATGCTGCTCAGCATGGTTGGGCTTTCAGTTTGGACCAGGGATTGTGGACTCGTCCGAGTTGGAGGTGACTCATCTGAGTTGACTCGGACTCCGCCAAGTCTAATACTGATGCGGAGATGTACGTGACGAGGTCGATCACCGTCTTCCTTAGGGGATAATTACTCTGAATCAACGGGGCTTCTCCGGACTTCTCACGGAGATTTCTTAAATCCACAAGAAAAAAAATAGAAAATAAAAATAAATTTGAAAATACATTGATTGATGAAAAAAATGAATTTACAATCCTTTAAACCTTTAAACGGTGATATCAAACTTAGGAAGAAGCTTCGGAATCAAACTCCCTTTAAAAAAAAACATGGATCTTTACTCTTGCTCCGGTGGTAGACTCTCAGGAGTTTCAACACCCAGTTGAGGGTTCGAGTATCCATAGGTGGTGAAATCCCACTAAGGCATGAGTGTGTGGGGGTGTGTGTGCATGTTTAAATAAAAAACTTCACTAAAAAACATGATTTACTATAAGGGCTTGTTTGATTTTCCAATTAGGTGGCAAATGCAGTGTAAATGCATAATGATTATTCCCTTACCTATTTACCGCACTCTTCCCTATATTTCATTTGACTGCAAAATTTTTGGATGCAAAAATCGAAAAGGCTGCAAAATAATCATGGGTCCAACCATGATGCATGTCGCTTATCCACACCGATTCATCCATTATGCCAGCTGAATTTATGGCATGAGCCAAAAAAATGAGGCATATCCAAAACTCTAGTGGACCACGCCACAGAAAAAAGTGAATCAAACACTTACCGTTAAAAACTTCTAGGGGCCATTGTTTCTTTTGGTGTGGGCCACTTGAGTTTTGGAACTACATAATTTTTCGGCTCATGTCTCAAAATATTGTGGTAAAACGGATGGACGGAACAAATATGTCATATACCTCACCGTGAGGTCCAAAAATTTTAACTGGCACTTTTGAACTGGTTTCCGAGGCAGGAATTCCCAAAAAATTTCAAAACGGGTGAAAGTGTTATAATTATCCATTTACCGGATATTTACACTTGCATTGAAAAATCAAACAGGCCCTAAATAGTAAATTTACTATTTATTATGATTTCCACTAGACTTCATGGTTTTCAGCCAAAAATAATAAATGTTCAATTTTCAATTTGGTCTAATTATGTTATTCTCCTAATTTTGCTAAGACATTTTCATGTTGAGCATGACTCCTGAGGCTCAAAGAATCAAGAGTTATGATCGAGCTAAAAATTACTATAAATAGTAAAAACGAAATTAAAATAGACTTTCGACCATCAATCTGATGTAATCTCACAAATCCAGCATGGACAACCCAATGTAGCTGGTTGGTTGGCTAAAGTAGCCTCTCCTACCCCTATATCATATATGGTATGTTGAATAACACATTCCGTTTTGCAAGATATGTCTACTTTAGGTTTTTAACAATCATGATCACTTTCACCTTCAATCAATCAGGCTTTCTCTGGTCCATTTTAGCTATGAAAGTGTCTGCTACCAGCTCTACATCAAATACGGCTAGGTAGACAATTGGATGCCCTAATTATGATTGAGCCGGACCCCCTCAAAACTGGACGAGTCAGTGCATGGTTTGTGCGACCTTGCCCTTGGTCCAGCTATCCATACGATTGATTGGATGTGACACCGTGTATAACCTACAAACCTCGGCATTCAAAGATCCTGGACTTAGAATATTTTTCCTTTATTGGTTAATGTGAAGTATCGTTGTGTCTCGTTCTTATACATCTCTTTGTTGACCACCTACTGAAAAGATCATTGTATTACGATGAAATGATGTGTTGCCTTTAAAAGAAGACTATAACTAATGGTGGTTTTGCTTGCATTGAGTTTCTTTCTTAGGCAACTTTCAGATAAATTTCTTAGAAGGACAGAGGAAATGCCATTTCCATCAGGTCTTGATGTATTGACTTAGGACGTGTGTCAGATCTATCCAATTTCATACAAGTACTGGTTCTCAATTTGGATTTTTCTTAGCTTGAAAGATTAGTTGATCATTTTATCAGGTGGATCATGGATGTTCCTATAGAAATAATTAAGGTGTCATGTAAAGTGTTCGGGTGTAATTGGATGCACTTGGACAAACCACTTAGCCCATGGATATGCATCCACGCTTTAAAATATGTATTCAACCATCATGTATTGATCAATTACCAGATGGACGGGTTGACATAAATTTTAGAATCAAAGGTTTGGTAACGCAGGAATGATCGTGATGAGGTCGAGCACCGTCTCCCTTAATAGGATAACTGTTCCGAATCCACGGAACTTCTCTGGACTCCCTGAAAGAAAGGAAGAAAAATAGAAAATAAATTCTATAAAAATCAAAATTGATTAATGAACGAAATAAACGAGCTCACAAGCCTTTGAATAGGGATACCAAGAAATGGGAAAGAAATCAGGAGCAAACTACAACTAAAATTCCTAGAATTCGCAACTAACTATTTATAAACGATCGTGATGTCTACTAGTGCGCAAGGTTTTTGGCCAAAAATAGTAAGTATCCTATTTGGCTTCACTAAGTTGTTCTCCTAATTTTTCTAAGCTCTTTTTGCATTGGGCGCAACTCCTAAAACCCAACGGATGAAGAGTTATAATCAAACTAAAACTTACTATTTATAATAAAAACAGAATTAAAATAAGGAAGCCATTGTCGATCCAAGGGTATTTCGCAAATCCAGCTTGCACAACCCAGCATAGCTTAGTTGGTAGCTAAAGTAGCTCGTTCTACCCCCAAAATCATATATTTTACTCCTGATAACTCATTTTGATTTGTGAGATACGCTCGATTTAAGGTCTAATGGTCGGGATTCGACTAGGTCTTTTTTTATCCATCTTGGCCATGAAACTATCCGCGACCCGCTCTACATCATTTGGGCTAAGGGGACCATGTGATGAATGTTATGAATCGATGCATATGTTCATCAGATAATTGTTCAATTAATGGGATTTTCAAGTTTGGACATTAGAGATTGGTGTTCATGTATGCAACAATTTAGTGAAAGTACATTATATCCAGCCCTACTTAGAATATTTCTTTTATAAGTTCTTTTATGCCTTTCATTGAGATGAACTATGATGTCTTGCTCATTAATAAATGTACAGTTTTTCGATAGGGAAACTTTCGCATATGTGGAGCCCATTGTTCGATGAACAAACTAAGGATCAAAGTACCCAATAATGGATGAAAAATGCCCCAAAATTTTTCAAATTGAGAGATCCTAACCTTTAGGATTTGGAGTACTTTCTCGATACTCAACATTTAAAATCCCATTAGCCACATTAATATCATTCTACTAAACAACCCTTAACCCATATGCAATCCAATGTGGCTTCCCCCTAAGGTAGAATTTGATCATTGGTCCACAAACCAACTAATGTTCCATGTGTTAGAAAGCATGTAATAATGTGATGACGTCAAAATATGATACGTACAATTGTGTAAAGGTCATACTCCATTTTAGTTTTTCACATATATGTGTGTGTGTGTGTGTGTGTGAGAGAGAGAGAGAGAGAGAGAGATTACTTCGGCCTTTTATACTATAGATATACTATAGATATTGTATGCCCACTTGGCTTTGCCAGTTGCCTCCAAGTGGTTCGATAGTATGAATGTATTCAGGGCTGGCCATAACAACTATCAAAATCAAAATAATGGACAATAACAACAATGACTCATATTATGTCCTGAGAAATATATTGCATTCACTATAGTGATTTTTCTCCTTAATGTGAGGTTAATTCCTATAAGAATATAGACTAATTTTCTAAAGTACTAATGAAATCAAGATAATGGTGCACAGGCTAAACATACCTAGCCACATAACCACTTCTAGCAGAAAAGTCATGTGAATGGTATGTAAAGTTGATTCATACTTAGAAAATCATGTTAAAGACCGTTTATCATCTAACATCTGTAAACTTGTCGCGATTATTACTCTAATGTCAATCAAAGTCTAATAGACATCAAAACCTGAACACAATTCTTCCAATACCTTAACTCGAAATATAATGAATTTTGGAAATTGTGAGATTGTTATAATTTTTAAATAGTTTTTAAAATTGTTTATATATTTCAAAATTCTCAAATTTTTGTTTAAGTCCTTAATGCCTTATATGTGTTGTCTCGAGCATATTCCCTCATCAGAAATGCTAAAAGATCGTTAGTACTGCTTTGGGCCTTCAAGGGACATAGGATTTTATCTGTTGAACCGTTTCTTTGCAACATGTGTGCATGCCAGGTTGGGCTATAGTGTGGCACATGTCGCATGCATGTACGTGTACATGTGCGCCGCAGTAGGTCGAGCCGTGGCAGTGGACATGTGCAAGTGCAGGTGCAGGTGTTCCTGTGTATACAAGCACACCCATGGGGGTGGCATGAGATTAAGTGATATAGAATTGCATTTGATCCAATATAAATTTTTTGAAATTAATGGAAAGAATTGGATTAATATACAGGAATCATATGATCCAATTCTATCCACCCTGGTGTATGGAATTGTAGGCTGCTGTTCAAGAAGGCAATTTCAACTCTAAGTTGAGTATTTTCAAATTACACCAGCACTGCAAAGAATTTCAATAGATTTTCTTTCCTCCTTTTATTAGTTTTAATCTTTTATTCATACATTACATTAGCTAAACACTTTTTCAAATCTTAGACCTAACAAGTAATAAGCCCCATGTGATGAACGGCTTAGATATTGCATAAGTATGCATTAGTTGCTGTACGTGTGAAAGTCAAGAAACACTTACATCCGGGCAGGGCTCTGTGGGGCCAACCGTGATGTAAGTGTTTTATCCATGCCATTCATCGTTTTTCTCGTATCATTTTAAGATATGAGCTAATAAATAGGCAGGTAAAGGGCTTAAGTGGAACACAAAGTGGGGATTGAACGTCCACCGTTAAAAGCTTCTTGGGAGCTGGAGAAGTTTCGGATGAAGCTGATATTTGTTTTTTCACTTCATCCACGTCTACATGACCTTATGAATAGGTTGGATGGTACGAAAAAACATCACAATGGCCTTTAGAAAGGTTTCAACGGTAGGTGTCATTATCAATGCAGCTTCCTTTGGTGTGGTCCCCTGGAGCGGTATGCCTACTTCATTTTTAGAACCATACTTTAAAATGATCTGGGAAAAGCGATGAACGGCGTGGATAAAACACTTACATCACGGTGGGCCCCACAGAGACCTGCCTGGACGGATTACCGTCCGGGCGGGGGTAGGACGCAATCCGCGTCCCGCAAATCCGCGAGGGTGGGTCCTTTACGGAAGTTTCGCGGGAGAAGATCAGCTGCTGCGCGGGTAACAGTTTAATAGGTGTTACCCTAACTGGGCCCAACTTAATGTATTTTCTATATATTCACACCGTCCATCTGTTTCTTTATTTTATTTTAGTGCACGATCCCAAGCCTTAATGAAAATCCAATTCTCAGGCGGACCATATCACTAAAAACATTGATGAATTTCCATTAAAAACTTTTTATATTTTGTGAATCAAGCTTATATATCTTTGTACTTTTCCCTTCACCCATCCAGGTCTTCTTGACATTAGCAAGAGGTTAGATGACAAATAAAAATTACAAAAAGCTTACGACGGGTCCTTTAAAATTTTTAATGGTGAGGCACTTAATAACCACGGTTTCCTGTGGTGTGGTCTACCTGATATTTAGATCTGTTTAATTTTTGGAATAATGTACTTAAAATAGGCTAGAGAAACAGATGGACCGCATGGATATACAACAAATTATCAAGGTGGGCCTCACGGAAAGGCTAACACCCTCTGAGCTATTACCCGGGTAACACCTGATCCGTTCGCAAGCTACGTGGGGGTGACGTGGGCTTTGAATAGATTGATATATTGTAATGCCGGAATACTCTGGAATCCTCCAGTTAGTTCCAGAAGTGTAAATGTTTGATACTCCTGTGGAGTGTGATGGATGATATGCATGTTGCATACCGTTGATTCAAAATTTTATATTAAAGGGTGCGTGAGTGCGTATGCTAAAAAACATAAAGATAAAGATAAATAAATAATAAATAATAAATAAATAACTTATATTGGGAAAGTGGCTTTTAAAAGAGGTAGGTTTACAGATAGTGTGGTTTGGGTTGTTATACACCACATGTAGAGTTTCAGAGCTCTCCCGAGAAGCATCGAATAAATGCATGGATGAGGATTGCGGAAAGCGAAAGTGCGAAAGTCTGACTTTGAACACTTCGGGGCCACATGATGCTTATCCGCCTTAAAGTAGTGCGAAGAAATCGGATTGCGTACTGAGTAACTTATCGAGTAAACTCACTTGGGTCCATATTGAATGTATGTAGTCTATCCACACCGTCTATCCGTCTTTCCATCTACAGTAGATAGTGGGGATAGTGATTTCCACCGTTGAAACCTTGCTAGGCCCCAAAGTGATGTTTATTTGTCATCCAACCTGTTCATAACATCATAACAGGCATGGATGAAGAGAAAACACAAATATAACCTTGATGCAAAACTTCTGTGGCTCCCAAGAATTTTTCAACAGTAGACATTCAATTCAACTGTTTCCTGTGGTGTGGTCCATTTAAATATTTTATATATTTCATTTTTGGATTCGATCTCTAAAATTATCTGGTAAAATGGATGGACAGACGGATAAAATACATAAATCATGGTGGACCTCACAAAGTTTATTCGGTACGCTAAGCGTAGTTAGTAAGTCTCTTTCCTCTACGCAATCCGCTTCCGACTTCCGAATGCGAACTGCGCCTTTGCCGCTGTCATAGGAATTTTTGTGGTTGGAAGCTATGCGGGGTTCACCCGTGACAAATCCACTCCGTCCATCAGTTTTTTAAGATCAAAATAAGATAGGATTCCAAAAATCAGTTAGATATAAAACTCAGGTGGACCACATTACACAAAACAACACGGGGATTGGAGACCTACCCATTGGAAACTCTGTGGAGACCAACTATAGTTTATCTGAGTGGTAGTAACCATATGAACGGTTTGGATGCAATATAAACATCATGGTTGGCTCCAGGAGGTTTCAATGATGGACGTTTACTGTTTCATATGGTGTCACCCACCTGAGTTAATGGAGCGAGTGAGGGCACCCCTGTGGGTCCCACATAGATTTCGACAAGAAAACTCCATGCGTTAGGCGACCCAAGCTGTTTGATTTCACCTGCAATAGTGCACAGGTGAGTGGAAAGTGCTATCATTTTCTTTCTGCTCATCTTTATCTTTTCACACGCCATTCTCTCTTGAGAAGCCACCTTGGTGTATGGGTTTTATCCACACTATCTACCTTTTTTTGTTTTTATATCATCTTAGGTTATAACCCTAAAAGTGAAGAAGATTCAAGACTCAAGTGGACCACACCATAGGAAATAGTGGTGATAATGACAACAGCCATTGAAACCATTATAGAGGCACCATGATGGTTAATTGCCATCAAACCTCTTCATAAGGTACAATAGACCTACATGAAGACCTAGATGAGGGGAAAACATAGATATCAGCTTAATCCAAAAGTTCTTTCCGTGGCTCTCAAAAAGTTTTCAAAGACGGGGATTTTATCACCACCGTGTGGTCCAATTGAGATTTAAAACTGCCTCGTTTTTGGGTTGTATCCTAAAATGATATTAAAAAAATTTTAAAATAAATAAATAAATAAAAATTTGATGAGATGGATAAAATCCATACATATGAGTGGCCTCTCGGAGCCCTTGCCTGTTGCTATGTTCCTTCATAGGAAGGGGTCATACCCCGTCCACTGCCCCCTCTCCTGCTCCGGATGGGCAAGGCCACCATGATGCATGGGCTTACCAACACTATCCATCTTTTTTTCATACATTTTTTTCGAATATAAGTCTAAAAATGAGGCAAATCTTGGACCTAAGTGGACCACACCATAGGTAGCAGTGGTGATAATGACACCCTTGAAACCTTCCTAAGGCTCACCATGATGCTTAATTGTCATCCAACCTATTCATACGTTCACATAGACTTGGATAAAGGGAAAATAAAAATATCCATTCAATCTATAACTACTATAGCCCTTGAAGTTTTCAAGGATAGGTGTTTATTCCATACTATGTAGTCCACTTAAGTCATGGATCTGGCTCACTAAAATGATATGGGACAATGGATGGGTGGTGTGGATAAAAACCCATACAGCCGTTGAACGCTTAAAACCCTTAATGGGTGCAAAAGCAACCTTAGATATAATCAAACAAATAATAAAGAAGAAAAAAAAAAAAAAAAGAACAAGCAACAATAAAAATCACAAAAGATTTTACATGAAAAATCATTGCAGGAAAAAATCATGGCACAAAACGACAAATAATCTATTAGGGAACTGCAGAAGCACACATAGATGAGTTAAGTACTCCAATCATACAACCAAGTTCAAACTCAAACAAACTAAATTTTATGATGAAAACCCTTGCAAGAAAAAAAAACCACAACACAAAATGACAGTAATGCACCATAAAAGCAAAAAATTACAAGAAATAGATATTACCGATTCGAACAATCATCGAATCTCCCTCACAAGCCAAGTTATGCTCTTGAAACCCTTAGGAATGAATTTAGAAAACCTAGTGATGGGGATTTTCTCCTCATTGATGGGTTCGATGAAATCGAACCAGTTTCAATATCATCGATAATTGCTGAATTTTTTACCGCTGGTCGCTAGACAGTTTGTTGGTCCTGTCGATATCATCGATGGACTTTACATGATATCGAAGGCTGTCATCGAGAGACCTTCAATAATTATTAGATTTTTCACCCCTAGTAGCTGGACAGTTTTTGGTCTTGTTTCGATATCATCGAAGGACCATCGATGATATCGAAGGTTGTCATCGAGAGACCTTCGATATCATCGAAGAGTTACGCAAATGTGATTACGGAAATGCAGATTCTGCAGATTTTGTTTCTTATTTGGATTCTACCTCTTTCTATTCTTATATAAAGGGGTGTATGCAGGATTGGAGTGTATTCCAAGGTTTTCTAAGGTTTCCTAAAGGTACTCTAAGAGGGCTTAGGTCTATCAAAAGGTGTGTGAGAGAGAGAGAGAAAGAGAGAGAGGAAGCTTGTGGAAGGGAGGCTATGCTCGTAGAGGTGATCTACCATATCTCAGTGCTTCCACGTCCTCGTAATCGGTGAGATCTCTCCGACTTATTTGTTTCTCTTATTGTTTATCCACTCCTGCGTGAGTGAAGAAGGTTTGATCCAAGTGGTGTGTGCTTATGAACGGTTGTAACGTTCTGCTTTATACTGGATTGTTGATCTGGACAAGGTCCCGTGGTGTTTACCTCTTTGAGGGTTTTCCACCTAAAAATCCTTGATGACATCGATAATTGTTGGATTTTTCACCCCTGGTCGCTGGACAGTTTTTGGTCCTGTTTCGATATCGTCGAAGGACCGTCGATGATATCGAAGGCTGTCATCGAGAGACCTTCGATATCATCGAAGAGTTACACAAATACGATTGCGAAAACACAGATTCTGCAAATTTTGTTTCCTGTTTAAATTCTACCTCTTTCTATTCTTATATAAAGGGGTGTATTCCAGGGTTTTCTAAGGTTTCCTAAAGGTACTCTAAGAGGGGTTAGGGTTATCAAAAAGTGTGAGAGAGAAAGAGAGAGACAAAGCTTGTGAAAGGGAAGCTATGCTCGTAGAGGTGATCTACCATATCTCAGCGCTTCTACGTCCTCATAATCGATGAGATCTCTCCATCTTCTTTGTTTCTCTTATTGTTTATCCACTCCTGCGTGAGTGAAGAAGGTTTGATCCAAGTGGTGTGTGCTTGTGATCGGTTGTAACGTTCTGCTTTATAATGGATTGTTGATCTGGACGAGGTCCCGTGGTGTTTACCTCTTTGAGGGTTTTTCACGTAAAAATCCCTGATGCGGTGTGGTTTATGTTTTGATTTAGTTCATTACATTATTATTTCATAATTCTGGTTTGTTTCGAGAGGCTAGATCCTAAGGTTTTGTGCAAGGCCCCGAACAAAGTGGTATTAGAGCTAAGTTCATTGAATGGGTAGGATCGGTTTTGAATTATGGAAGGTAGCTCATCAAGGATGATCAGCCTCAATGGTTCTAACTGGACCATATGGAAGGCTAAGATGAAAAACTTGCTTTATTGAAAGGACCTATATTCTCCAATTTTAGGCATATCAGCAAAATCCAAGGATATGTCTAATGATGATTGGAAGAAAATGGACTGAAAGGCGGTGGGGTTTACTAGACTGTGGTTAGACGATTCTGTATTCCACCATGTGTCTACAGAGACCTCAGCCGCTAGCATATGGCTGAAATTAGAAGGGTTGTATGAGAGGAAAACAACCAGTAATAAAATCTTTCTGATAAGACGATTTATGAATCTCAAGTTCAATGATGATGGTTCTGTGGCCGAGCACATGAATGAGGTCAGCAATATAGTGAACCAGCTCTCCGCTATGAAGATGGTCCTGGATGATGAATTGCAGGCTTTGTTATTGCTTAGTTCATTGCCTGACAGTTGAGAGACATTGGTGGTGTCTCTAAGTAACTCCACGCCAGACAGAAAGATATCCATGGAACAGGTGACCAGTTGTCTCTTCAATGAGGAGACAAGGAGGATATCTCAGGGGTCTACTCAGCAAAAAGCCCTTGTGACACAGGAACGGGGGAGAGGAAAGAACAGGAAGGGAGGGAAGGCTCGAGATAAATCAAGAGGCAAGTCGAGTACAAGAAAGGATGTTGAATATTAAAATTGTGGTAAGAAGGGCCACTACAAGCATGAATATTGTAGTAAGAAGAACGACAAGAAAGGAAAAGGAAAGGAGAAGGAAAATGAATCGGATTTCACTGCGGTCGCTTCAGATGGCGACGTTGTAATTATTCTTTCAGCAGATCACGATATGTCTCACGGTTATAAGTCAGGACATCGACTGGGTGATAGACTCGGGAGCCTCGTTTCATACGACTCCACGCAGGGACTTCTTCACAAACTACAAGTCAGGTGACTATGGGACCGTGAAGATGGAAAATTCTGGCGTATCGAAGATCGTAGGGGTCGGTGATATTTGTGTGAAAACCGATGTGGGCTGCACATTGGTTCTCAGGGATGTGAGGCATATCCCAGACCTTCGCCTCAACTTGATGTCGACGGGAAGGTTGGATGATGATGGCTATGAAAGCCGATTTGCTAGTGGGCGCTGGAAGCTCATCAAGGGCTCATTGATCGTGGCCAGAGGAAAGAAGTGTTGCACCCTTTACAAGGCAAGTGTCAGTATGTACAAGGGTGGGTTGAACGCAGTGAAAGATTCAGCTATTGATATGTGGCACATGCGTCTAGGCCACATGAGTGAAAAAGGGCTTCACGTACTAGCGAGAAAGCGGCTCCTTCCAGACGTGACAGGTACACCTCTCAAAACCTGTCTTGATTGTTTATTAGGGAAACAACATAGAGTTTTATTTATTAAATCTGTTTCTCATGTTAATAAAGTGCATGCATTAGATCTAGTTTATTCTGATGTTTGTGGTCCTATGAGGATAAAAACCTTGGGTGAGGCATTGTATTTTGTCACTTTTATAGATGATGCATCTAGGAGGGTTTGCGTTTATGCTTTGAAATCCAAGGATAAGGTCTTTGGTGTGTTTAAATTGTTTCATGCTATGGTCAAGAGAGAGAGAGAGAGGTAGATCATTGAAGTGCATCCTCACTGACAATGGTGGTAAATACATTGACGACTTTCATGAGTACTGCAAGTCCCTGGGTATACGGGATGAACAGACGGTTCCCAAGACCCCCCAGCATAATGGTGTAGCAGAGCAAATGAATCGCACCATTGTAGAGAAAATCAGATGCATGTTATCCCATGCGAAGTTGCCCAAGATGTTCTGGAGAGAAGCAATGCACACGGCGGTGTATTTGATAAACAGGTCTCCATCAGCCCCGTTGAATGGAGAAGTACCTGAGAAGGTGTGGACTGGACAGGATATATTGTACAATCATCTCAAGGTGTTTAGATGCAGTGCATCCATTCACGTACCAAAGGACAAGAGGTCCAAGCTCGATATGAAGATCAGGCAGTGTGTGTTCTTGGGGTATGGTGATGAAAAGTTCGATTATAGATTGTGGGATCCGACCGAGAAGAAGCTCGTCAGGAGCAGATATGTGGTATTCTTTAAAGATTAGTGTATTGAAGACATTGGTAAGCCAGAAAAAAACCAGCCTAGTTCAGGTGAGTTAGAGGACATAAATCTGATTATTTCTCCCATGGTGCCTGATGACGAGAGAGTACAACAAGGTGCAGAGGACAAGGGAGTTCCTTCAGAAGATGGACCAAGGGAGCAGTCTCCACTTGATTCACCTATTGAGCCACAGGTGAGGGGGTCATCTAGAGACAAACAACTGTCTAAGAGGTACTCGCCGCATAAGTACATTATGTTGACTGATGGGGGAGAGCCGAAAGATTATTCTGAGGCCCTAGCCGATGAGCATAAGGGAGAGTGATTGAAAGCTATGCAAGAGGAGATGAAATTCTTGCATAAGAACCACACCTATGACATGATGAAACTGCCTAAGGGCAAGAAAGCTTTAAGCAACAAGTGGGTGTTCAAAAAGAAGATTGAGCAGAAGAATTCACAGACGAGGTTCAAGGCTAAACTTGTAGTGAAAGGGTTCGGTCAGAAGAAAGGCATAGACTTCGAAGAGATATTCTCACCAGTGGTAAGATGACATTTATACGGGTATTGCTTGGGTTGGCAACTAGCATGGATCTTGAGATAGAGTAGTTAGATGTTAAAACTGCCTTCCTCCAGACCTAGAGGAAGAGATCTACATGCACCAACCAGAGGGGTTCGAAGTCAAGGGCAAAGAAAATATAGTGTGTAGGCTGAAGAAGAGCTTGTATGGACTGAAACAAGCTCCACGGCAATGGCACAAGAAGTTCGACTCATTCATGTTACAGCATGGGTATGATAGAATGGAATCGGACCACTGTGTGTTCACGCGCAAGTTCTCATACGGTGATTTCTTAATTCTGCTGTTATACGTTGATGACATGCTCATCATAGGAAAAGACATCAAGAAGATCGACAGGCTGAAATAGGAGTTAGGCAAGTCATTTACAATGAAAGATTTGAGCCCGGCTAAATAGATCCTAGGAATGGAAATAACCCATAACAGAAGCAGAAGGAAGTTTTGGCTGTCACAAGAGCGTTATATTGAGAAAGTTCTAAAGCGGTTCAATATGAATGCAGCAAAGCCGGTCAGTACTCCATTGGATGGTCACTTCAGATTGAGCGACAGGCTTTATCCCAAGACGAAGGCAGAGGTGGATGAGATGTAGAAGATACCCTACACGTCAGTTGTAGGAAGTTTGATGTATGCTATAGTGTACACACGCCCAGACATAGTATATGTGGTTGGTGTTGTCAGCCAGTATCTTGCCAATCCTGGCAAAGAACATTGGGCAGCGGTGAAGTGGATACTACGATATCTAAGAGGCTCATCCAGGTTGAGCTTATGCTATGGTGACGGAAAACCTGTATTTTAGGGCTACACAGATGCAAATATGACAGGTGACATAGACTTCAGGAAGTCTACATCGGAGTTCATGTTTACGTTTGCAGGGGGAGCGGTTTCTTGGTAGAGCAAGCTACAAAATGTCGTAGCATTGTCGACGACAAAGGCCGAGTACATTGCAGTCATAGAGGCATGTAAAGAGATGCATTGGATGAAGAGGTTCCTACAGGAACTTAGCCTGAAGCAGGAGCAGCATGTGGTCTATTGCGATAGTCAAAGTGTTGTACACTTGAGTAAGAATCCAAGTCAAACTCTAAGTCGAAGCACATAAAGATTTGGTGTCACTGGATCAAGGATCCTTTGGAACAGAAGGTGTTACAGCTTGAGAAGGTCCACACGGATGATAATGGGTCAGGATAATGGGTCAGACATGATGACCAAGGCTTTGCTCAAGGGTAACTTTGAGGTTTGTAGAAACCGGGCTAGCTTGAAGAAGGTGGATTCCTCCTGAGTCAAAAAGGGAGAGATTTGATGGAAATTTTCTCTTCATTGTTGGATTCGATGAAATCGAACCAGTTTCGATATCATCGATAATTGCTGAATTTTTTACCGCTGGTCGCTGGACAATTTTTTGGTCCTGTCGATATCATCAATAGACTTTAGATGATATCGAAGGCTGTCATCGAGAGACCTTCGATGACATCGATAATTGTTGAATTTTTCATCCCTGGTCGCTGGACAATTTTTAGTCCTGTTTCGATATCATTGAAGGACCGTCGATGATATCGAAGGCTGTCATCGAGAGACCTTCGATATCATCGAAGAGTAACGCAGATGCAATTGTGTAAACGCAGATTCTGCGGATTTTGTTTCCAATTTAGATTCTACCTCTTTTTATTCTTATATAAAGGGGTGTATGCGGAATTTGGGTGTATTCAAGGGTTTTCTAAGGTTTCCTAAAGGTACTTTAAGAGAGCTTAGGGCTATCAAAAGGTGAGAGAGAGAGAGAGGAAGCTTGTGGAAGAGAGGCTATGCTCGTAGAGGTGATCTACCATATCTCAGCGCTTCCACGTCCTCGTAATCCATGAGATCTCTCCGTCTTCTTTGTTTCTCTTATTGTTTATCCACTCCTGTGTGAGTGAAGAAGTTTGATCGAAGTGGTGTGTGCTTGTGATTGGTTGTAACGTTCTGCTTTATAGTGGATTGTTAATCTGGATGAGGTCCCATGATTTTTACCTCTTTGAGGGTTTTTCACGTAAAAATCCCTGGTGTGGTGTGGTTTATGTTTTGATTTAGTTCATTGCATTATTATTTCATAATTTTGGTTTGTTTTGGGAGGCTAGATCTTAAGGTTTTATGCATGGCCCCCAACACCTAGAACACCTCTCTTGCAACCCAAATTACAATTACACCCGATATATATAATATCCTATGGTATCACAATCACAATATATAGGAAACAAATCTCGCACTTAAGCAATTTTGCACGCGCGCTCTCAATGACACCTCCAAGGGGACTTCGATGGCATCGAAAATCTGTACATGGCATCAAATACCTTCGATGGCATTGAGAAAATACTAAAACGTTCCAGCAATAAAACATAAATTTTTTAAAAATTTTCGATGGCATCGAGTATCTGTCGATGGTATTGACATCCGCTCGATGGCATCGAGTGGTCTGTCGATGGCATCGCAAACCCTATTGTTTACATATTTAAGACATCAATGACAAAATCCACTATATTAGAGGAATTACAAGAAATGAAACAACTTGCGAATAGAAAATCCTAGATTCCCCTTCAATTCTATCTCTTTGTGCTAAGCTCTGTCGTATTAACCCTAATCCCGTATTATAAAGAGTATTTATACACTTTCAAATGGAATTATAAACAAAATCCGCACTTATGCAGAACTTGCATGCACTATCGATTTACTGTTGATCGAATCAATTGGACTCAACAAATCATCAATCAAATCAAAATAGTTATCGATCGAATCAACAACATCCAAAAACATCTAGCAAGCAAACATGAATTTTCGAAAATATTTTTATTAATTCGACACCCAGTCAATCAAATTAAAAACTTTGTTATTAACTAAAAGTTAACGAATAACAACATCATGGTTGCCCCTCAAAGCCCCTGTCCATGCCAAGCTGGGGAGTGGTAATACACAATCCACGTCTAAGAAAAAGAGAGGTGACGAGGGGGTTCCATGCGAAGAGAATATCCGAATATAAGAAGAAAAGAAGAAATCGATATCCACTTGCTTGGGTTGGGTTTTCAATCTATGCACCGCTTACGAGAGCACGCCAATGGCCTATGCCGCCTGCCACAGTGGGACCCACATGATCCCCTGATAAACCACTCTATCCTTCAGTTTCCCAAGATCAAATAGGACAAAGCATGCGGATCCAAAACTCATGTGGGCCACACCACACGAAACAGCATGGATTTAACGCCCACTATTGAAAACTCTGTGGGGCCCACAAGAGTGTTATATCAGAATGATATTTGTGCCTATATGAGTGGTAAGAACCCTATAAACGGTTTGGATGACATATAAACATCATCTTCAGCTCCAAAAAAAGGTAGACATTTTTGTTTTCACTTTTTTCGTGTGGTGTGGCTCACCTGAGATTTTGTATACACGTAATTTTGGATTTTTGTCTTATTTTAATCTTGAGAAACTGATGGATGGAGTAGATTTGTCAGGGGCATCTCTGTGGGCCCCACATAGCTTCTGACCACAGTAACTTCCAAAGGAAGGAATTTGGGTCCACTTCAAAGGGGTGCATAGGTGGAATACGCCCTCTTTCCCTCTTCTTTTATCTTGGTATGTTCTTTTAACACGACACTCCCTTATCTCCTCTCTGTTTTCTTGAACGCAGATTATCTTAGGGCTCACTGTGATGTATGGTTTTATACCCACCATCCATCCATTTCTCCATGTCATTGTAAGATATAAACAAAAAAAAAAAGCAGATCCAAAGCTGAAGTGGGCCATACCAATGAAAATAATAGGAATAATGACACCCATAGTAGAAACCTTCCTAGCACATGTGATGTTGATGTAGAGCGGGTCGTGGACAGTTTCATGGCCAAGATGGATCAGAAAAGGCCCGATCAAAAGCGGAGGTGGTCCGGACCGTCAGAACTTAAATCGGATGTATCTCACAAACCAGAACAAGCTATCAGACGTACTATATGATTTTGAGGTAGGACGACCTACTTTAGCCACCTGTGTTGCCCATGCCGAATTTGTGAAATACTATCAGATTAACAGTTGAATCCCTGTTTTAATTTTGTTTTTACTATTTATAGTAAGTTTTAGTTAGAGGATAACTCTTCATCTGTCGGGCTTTAGGAGTTGCTCCCAACATGAGAAGTGCTTAGAATAATTAGGAAAACGCCATGGTTGGACCAAATAGGACACTTACTATTTTTTGTCGAAAACCATGTACACTGATAGGAATCACAAACATCTATAAATAGTAAGTTTACCATTTATAGTAAGTCACAAATTCTAAGAGTTTTAGTTGTAGTTTAATTCCGAATCACGGGCGTATATAAATAGTAAGTTAACTATTATTCTGTGGCTTAGGGGTGTAAACTCGTTTATTTATTAATCAATCAAATTACGAATTTTATAGAATTTATTTTCTATTTTTCTTGATTTTTTTACTCATGGATTTGAGAAATCTCTTTGTAGAGTCCAGAGAAGCTCAGTGGATTCGGAGTAGTTATCCTTGAGGAAGAAGGTGATTGGCCTCATCACGTTTATCCTGTCATACATTTATTTGAATTTGACTTACAACCTATTCATAAGGTCACATGAACTTGGATGAAAGGGGAAAAACACAAAAATCTTATTGCGAAAAAAAAAAAAGAGTTTTTAATGGTGATCGTTAAATCACTATTGTTTCGTATGGTGTATTGGTGTGGTCCACTTGAGCCTTGAATCTACTTCATTTTTTTAGGTCATGCCCTAACGAACCCAATGATACGTGGGATAAAAGATATCGTGCATCATGGTAGCTCCACAACACTTGCCAGCAGAGTCACCACAGAATTCGCTTCATCTTTGAGAAAGCGACAACTGCGTGGATCGCCAACTCCACAAAGGTGCATGCAAATTCGGACGTGGATTACAACCTACCCTCACCCGCCTCTCACCTCAAATGGGCAGATCTGTGTGGGACCCACCATGATGTATTTATTTATCCAGCTGCTTATCCCTTTCCTCGTATCATTTTAAAGTATATGATCCCAAAAATAAAGCAGATCCAACACTTAAGTAGACTGTACCACACATTACTCTTGCATTTAACACAACTTGTATTTAATGCTTTGTGCATTTAATACAAACTGAGTTTATTATTTGGTGTGGTATACTTAAGTGTTGGATCTGCCTTATTTTTTAGGTTCACATGTACCCTATTGGTGGCTAGAGACAGACAAACAGGGATAGGATGCAATCTGCTTTCTGCAAATTCTATAGACAGTGAATATGTCTTACTCAAAGAGAATTATTATTTTAACGAAATGTAAAAAATAAATTAAAAATTATCATTCCGCTGCCTTTCGTCATTCTACCATGAGAGTGAAAGTGGACAGGATAGGCAACACTGTGAAGTTTATGTGAAGCCTTTCACAACCATCAGGTCTATCAGCACAAGTTGACTTTAGAGGGTCCTCACTCTTGCTCCGGTGGTAGACCCTTACAAGTTTCAACACCTGGTCAAGGGTTTGAGTACCCATAGGTGGTGAAATTCCACTATGGCATGAGTGTGTGGGGGTATGTGTGCATGTGTAAAATAAAATAAAAAAAAAAATTTAAAAATGATTCTAAAAAATATTAGAAACTATGTATAGCCCAAAATTAGGGCCCAAACTTTTTCATTAATGTCAATCACATGAATCACGAATAGGTATGATTTTTGGAGTGGGTGTCATATAATTATTACGGCATGCATTATAAAATCAAAATTGGTCATTCTAAGGGATCCGATAAAAATCAACAGCCTCACTGCGCTTTGTTTTTTTTTAACAGCCTCTGGAAAGTGGGAAAGTGGAAACCATAATTCCAGTTGAAACCATAATTCCAGTTTATGCCAAGAGCCAAAAAAATCTTACTTTTTCTTCTTTCTTTTTTCTTTTTTTATTTTTTCTTCTTTTTTTTTCCACACCCGGCACACTAAAAATCAGACTACTTGTGATTCATATGGGACACATTAAATATAATAGTGGAGAGAAATATATTCACTTTTAATTTTTACGAGGCCTGATCGTTACCCAATACATTGTTTTCAATAATGCAGTTCACCAAAATCAAGGATGGGGTGGTTTTTTGGCCTTTGCCAAACATGAGGTGACATATCTGGTGGTCTGAGTAGTGCCCAAACGTAAATTCCATATTAATTAGTTAGGTAGTTTTTATTATTATTATTATTTATTCATAGATAAATCAGCATTGTAACTCATTACCTCAATGTTGACAATCACTTAATTCATGGCTCTAACCTTCAGAAACTGAACTCTGAGTAATGTACATTTCTTTATTTAACTTGCTCAGTATTTTTATTTTAATCATTCATTTAGCCAAAAATAGGGTATTAATTCCTTTTTAGTTTCTAAAATACAATAAGATATATCCATTGTAGATTGCTCTGCAGAAAAGGTGAATAGGGATATATATATATATATATATATATATATATATATATATATATATATATATCCTTGGTAAACTGACTACTCTTTATGGTACACTTTAACGTATGTGACGTATCCCTGCCGTCGATCCTCTTTTCCCGCTCATTGTACTATAAAATAATAATAATAATAATAAAGTAGGTGGAAGGCAACGTAAGAAACTGACGCCCACTAAAAACTTTCTATGGCCCAACAAATATTTATTTTCCATTGAACCCGTTTATAAGTTAGGAAACATATATATCAGCTTGAAGGACACGGTTTGGCTAGTCACACCCCATTATGATGTATGTGTTTTATCCACACCGTCTACCCATTTTTCCATATCATTTTAAGGCCTGATCTTAAAAACGAGAGAGATCTAAATCTCAATTCAACCACACCAAAGGAAAATAGTAATAATTGAATGTCTACAGTTAAAAACCTCCTAGGGCCCACTGTAATATTTATTTTACATCCAACCTGTTGATTAAGTCATACAGATATGGACGAAAGGAATAAACAAATATCAGCTTGATCCAAAACTTTTGTGACACACAATAAGTTTTTTAATAGTGGGCATTCAATCAACATTGTTCCTTATCACGTGGTCCACATGAGATTTTGATCTATCTCATTTTTAGGATTTTGCCATAAAATGATCTGAAAAAATGAATGAACGGCATGGATGAAACACATACATCATGGTGGGCCCACGGAGCATTGACAAATATCCATTAGCTAGCCATTGCCACCAGCGAAACCGCATTCCTCGTTGTTAGGCTCATGTGCTGGAGAAAGGATGGCCAGCATCATTAAAACGCGTACATCACGGTGCCCAAGAATCGGGTCGCGCGTGTCCAGTTAATCTGCGTCCTGTCTGTTGACCGTTTGGAGGAGAACGAAGATTCGGTGAGGCGTGGGAAACACCTAGTTTCAACGGTAGGAATGACGTTATGAACGGTGTGGATGGCATCTAAACATCACTGTCGACCTAGGGAGGTTTCAACGGTAGAAATTTCCTCGCTCACCTTTTCCTTTAGCGTAGCCCATTTGAGTATTGGATCTTGGTCAATTTTGATTTTAGGTCCTAAACTGAGATCATAAAACGGATGGACAGATCGATTTCTCACAAACATAATAGTGGCTCCACCTAGTTTCCAGCGCAAGAATTTAGCAGCAAATGGAAAACTCACACGTATGTATTGTACATCCATGTTGTCCATCCGTTTTTTCTAGGGGTGCAAACCGGTCTTTTTGGATGGGTTTAGGGGTGAAACCGGAATCGAACTATAAGAATTTCAGAACCAGAACCGGACCGTTAGCACCCTAGAACTGAACCAACCGTGAAAACCAATTCGGTTCTATATTGGTTCAACGCTTCTGAACTTTTTAAAATCCAGCCCAATTGGAATAAATCATCGGGCCAACGTTTTGGCGTACCTGTTGATTTGGTCACATATACCTAGACATGAGTGGATACCCACAAATAAAATAGATTCAACAGCTCTAGTGGGCCTCACCATAGAAAATAGTGGTGATGAAAGGCTACATGTTGAAACCTTGCTAGCGACCATTATGTAGAGATGCATTTCTATCCACCAGCCATCCAGGGATGCATCACAGGAAACAATGGAGGTAATGTCTCCCATAGTTAAAACCTTCCTAAGGCCTATCATGATGGAAATGTTTCATCCACACCGTAGATACAGAGGACCCCAGCACCTAAGACAGTTGAGGTACTGACGTCCAGCATTAAAACCTCCCTGGTCCAGAGGTGTCCATGTCAAATCCACTATGTCCATCCGTTTTCAAATACCACAATATTACAGAATTCCATTAATCACAAATGACCAATTTCTGATGAGCCATCCTAATGATTAGTGACTAGAAATGTCCACCATTGAAACCTTTTTGAAGTCCATAGTGATGTCTGTGTTACATTCATACCGTCCAACCATTGTTGGACGTCCTTGGACTATCGGCTCCCTAAAGGATAAGGACCCCACCGCTGAAAAGAGAGGTACGATACCATCCATCGTTAAAATCTTCCGAGACCACATCAGATATGTGTTTTACCATACCCTGGGCAGCCGCAGTAGGGTTGGGTTGGGTAAACTCAGGGTTTTTTGGGTTGGGTTGGGTAAACTCAGGGTTTTTTAAAAATAAAACAATAACTTCGGTCCCTAGTTTGGTTTTAGATACCCCTAAATCGGAACCAAATCATATCTAACAAATCTTTGATTTTTGGAACTGGAACTACAGCCGGACTAAACCGGACCATTTCATCGGTTCCGAACTGGTTTCACGGTTCTACCGGTTTGATGTGCGCCCTTAGTCTTTTTAGCTAAATTTATTGCATGGGCCCAAAAATAAACCCATAAGATCTAAACTAGATCACACCGTAAGAAACAACGGTGATCCAATGCCAACCATTAAAAACTACTTATGAATAGTTGGCATGGGATGAACTGAAAACACGATATTTTAGCACGATTCAAAACTTATGTGTAGCCAACCGTGTTTCAACAGTGGATGTTCAATCTTAACTGTTTTCATTGTGTAGCCTACTTAAGTTTTAATCTGCCTCATTTTTGGGCCCGTGTTTTAACATGATGCAGAAAAACAGATGAACGGGATAGATTTCCAGAAAACATCACGGTGGGCCCCATCTAACTTTTAGTTGAAAGCCTTTCGAGTAACTTTCAGTCTAGGAAGTCACTGTGAAAGCCTTCCCTGGCTTTCGGTGGATCCCCGTGGATACCTTGACAGTGAGATCCACCCTACAGTCCTTGACAGCTTATTTCAGAATATGATCCAAATAATAAAGCAGATCTCAATCTCAGGTAGGCCACACCATGGCAAACTTGTTAGGGCCACAAAAGTTTTGAATCAAGGTGAGATTTGCTTGGTTACTCCATTCATATATTTGTGACCTTATCAATAGGTTTGGATGACAAATAAATATTCCAGTGTCCCCTAAAAGGTTTTTAATAGTGGATATTCAATCATACTATTTCTTATCTACTTCATTTTTGATCATGCACTAATGTCCTCATCATACGTCAAAACAGATGGATCTTTTGGATGTAAGGTGCATGCATCGAGTGGTAGACTGCCTGTTCGTGGTATCGATTCCCTAGTGGGGTGGATTAAAAAAAAAAAAAAAAAGGTGTACTAACAAAATAATTTAAAATTTTTTTAAAAAAAATTGGGGTGGATTAAAAAAAAAGTGTACTAACAAACTAATTTAAAATTAAAAAAATAAAGTTGGCCGTGGATTCTTTTTAAAAAATGGTGTACCAACAAACTAATTTAAAATTTAAAAAAAAAGTAGCGGTACTCCCCCTGACACTGGCCAATGGCTGGTGGTTGGTACTATGTGGGCCCCACCATGATGTATGTGTTTCATCCACGCCGTCCATCTATTTTTACAGATCATTT
Source organism: Magnolia sinica (assembly GCF_029962835.1). NCBI lineage: Eukaryota > Viridiplantae > Streptophyta > Magnoliopsida > Magnoliales > Magnoliaceae > Magnolia > Magnolia sinica. The sequence continues at coordinate 5,666,684 of NC_080584.1, read as the reverse complement.
TACAATGTAAATCCAAAAATTAGATATAACCAAATCTCAAGTGGACCACATTACAGGAAACAGTGTTGAATGAAGGTCGACCATTAAAAACATTTCGGGGCCCATAAAAGTTTTGGATCAAGCTGATCTTTCCTTTTTCTCTTCATTTGAGCCTGTGTGACCTAATCAACAGATTGGATGTCAAATAAACAGTATAGTGGGCCTTAGGATGATTTTAATGGTGGATATCCAATCACTGTTGTTTTCATGTGGTGTGGTCCACCTGAGATTTATATCCCTCTCATTTTTTAGATCAAGCCATAAAATGATATATAAAAATAGATAAGCAGAATGGATGAAACATATACATGATGGTGGGGCCCACAGAGCACCGACCACCAGCCACAGAGCTGGTGACTAGGGGAGTAGCCAATCTGTTTCTGCGAGAAACATACATCATAGTGAGGCCCATGTAACTTGACGTCACTTCAGTAGCGAGCCTGGTTATTCAACCTATCAGTAGCAACAAGAAAGAAAGAAATGCAAATAGAAAAGATCATATGGTGCATTGTTAGATGCCGACAATTTGTATCCACTGATTCTACGCGCGCGCGGCTTCCTTGTATCTCCTGATCAAGGTGGATCCCTGATAGTGGGCCCTATCATGATGTATGTAACTTACATCCACGCTATCCTTCCATTTTAAAAGCTCAATCTAAGGCATCATACAAAAAATGAAGCAGATTCAAATCTCCAGTGGACCACATCAAAGGAAACATGGTGATTGACCATAAAAACCCTTCCGTGGATCTCATATTTGCGTGGTCCTTTCATCAATGCTCCCATGATCTTATCATTAGGTTCGATGGCAAATGAATATTAGAGTGGTCCTCGAGAAACTTTTAATGATGGGTATTCAAATGGGAAGCGGATTGCGTGCTGAGTAAACTCTGTGGGGCCCATTGTCATTCATGCATTGTATCAACTCCGTTCATCTGTTTTATCATATAAATTTAGGGATTTAACTCAAATATTAAGAAAATCCAAAGCTCAAGTGGACCACACCACCAGAAACAGTGTGAATTGAAGTCTACTGTTGAAAAGTTCCTGGGGCCATAGAAGTTTTAGATCAAGCTGATATTTGTGTTTTCCCTTCATCCATGTCCGTGTGATCTTATGATAAGTTTGGATGACAAATAAACATCACTGAGGGCCTTAGAAAGGTTTCAATGGAGGAAATCAATACTTCCACTGTTTCCTGTGGTATGGCCTACTTGATCTTTTTATATACTTCAATTTTGATTTCAACCTCTAAAATGATCAGTAAAAACAAATGGGTGGCGTGGATACACCACATGAATTCACAATGGGCCCCATAGAGTTTACTCAATACAGATAAGAGCGTACTGAGCCATCCGATTTCATTCAATTAGTGGTTAGATACACTTAAGATTTGGATCGGCCTTTTATTATTATTATTATTTATTTTTATTTTTTTCAAATATGCCTTAAAGCATCCAGTAACACATCAGTGAGTGTTAACCTTACCACTTGAGGTCCACATGGATTAATATGGTGTATACGGGGCGTATATCCTCACATCTCATACTTTTTTTTTTTCTTTTTTCTTTTTTTTTTTTCAGCTCATTTTAAGTTGTTAATTTTAAAATTTAGCGTATCCCAATCTCTGGTAGACCACACCATTGGAAAATGTAGTGAATGATCATTACAAGTCTTTTTTAAGCCACAAATTTTATTTTTTGAATTAATATGATATTTTTTCTCGTCATTTGGCTATTCTTGACCTGGTAAATGGGTTTGATGGTAAATAAACATTATAGAGTTGCTTACAGTAAGTTTTAAGAATTTTTTAATGGTTGGCATTCAATCATCACTGTTTCCTGTAGTGTGGTCCACCTGAGACTTAGATATTCTTAATTTTTTAGATTACTAATTAAAATGGACAGTAGAAACGAATGGAAGGCGTGGATATATAGAACATTATCAAGGTGGGGCCCACAATGAGAGTAACACCGACTCAGGTGTTATGTAGGTAACATAGACTCTCCCAACATGAGATCTCCATACATAACACCGACTCTCCCAACATGAGATCTCCAGTAGTCGGTGCTCGGTGGACCCCACCGTGACGTATGTCTTTTATCCACACCATCAATGGGGCCAAAAAAATTTTGGATAGTACGATCCCTTCATGTGCATCCATGTGGATTACAACATGCCCCGTTAGAAAAGAACAAGCATTAGATTAGGTGCGGCCATGGTCATACTTAAATAAGGTGCAGGCCTGACCATAGGGCCCACCTTAATATGTGAATGGTATATCAACACCGTCCAATCTGTTTTTCAGCTCATTGTAGGGCTTGATCTCAAAGTTGAATGAATCCAAACATCCGGCTAACCATAACGTAGAAAACAATGTTGATTGAACTCTCACCATTAATAACTTCTTAGTCAACACTGCAATGTTTATTTGTCATCCAAGCCGTTGGTACGTTAGAGCGGACCATAAAAAATAAATGTTATTTTGGTTCAAAGCTTTTTTCGCCCACATGAAGTTTTTAATGGTCAATCACCACTAAAATTCCGTGGAAAAAAAATAATTCGCGTAAATATATAATACATAATCTATGTGGGTCCTACGGTCAGGATTGAACCGTGTTGTGTGGGGCGGGGCCTTACCTAATCCGCTCCGGTGAAAACAGCCTTACATTACTTCATATCATGAAACGTCAGTTACTCTGTTTCGGTGACAGTCTGGCCACGTTACCAAAATTAGGAAATGACCTCGCCCACACGCCACAGGCGATTCCAAAGGAACTTCCTGACATGATAAGTTATGTGGGGTCCACCGTGATATTTAGGGAAGATCCAGTACGTTCATCAGCTTTGAAAGATCATTTTAGAGGATGGGCCAAAAAACGATATAAATCCAGAGCTTAAATATTCCGTACGTTAGTAAAACGTGTGTAGGTAAATTCTTACCATTGAAACTTCCCTAGGTCCACTAGAATGTTTATAACCCATTCATACCGTTCATAATGTTTTTCCTACCAAGATAAACTTAAATCATAAAAATTAGCCCGATTCAAAATTTCTGTAGGCTACGCATCTTTCAACAGTGCACGTTCAATCTTCTTCCGTGTGTCTGACTTGAGTTTTGGATTTTCATCAGTTTTGACCCCATGTCCTAATAAAATCTGAAAAAACGGATGGAAGGAGTGGATTTCTGACTAGAAACAAGATGAGCTCTACCTACCTGTGCCGATGCTGTGTGGGCCAATAGAGATGCAGAAGGAAAGCGGATTGGCTGGTGTACCACACACCAGCTATATAGCTGATGTACGTGCGTGTCGGTTGAAAGACGGAAGCGGATTGGCTGGTGTACCACGCATCAGCTGTATAGCTGCTGTAGGCGGCAGGGGAGTGTCGTGCGAAGACGGGAAACGGATTGGCTACTCCCCCTGCCATCAGTCATTGGCTGGTGGACGGTGCTCTGTCGACCCGACCATGACGTATTTGTTTCATCCATGCAGTCCATCTATTTCTAAAGATTATTTTATTGTATGAAATAAAAATTTAGGTATATATCAATCTCAAGTGGACCACATTACATCAAACAGTGTTGAATGAACGTTGACCGTTAAAAACGTTTTGGGGGCCATAAAAGTTTTAGATCATGCTGATATTTATGTTTTCCCTTCATCTAGGTCTTTATGATCTAATTAACAGATTGGATGTCAAACAAACAGTACAGTAGACCTTAGGAGGATTTTAATTGTGGATATCCAATCATTATTGTTTTTCTGTGGTGTGGTCCACCTAAGATTTATATCCCTATAATTTTTTGTATCATTCCTAAAATGATATTTAAAAATGGATGAATGGAATAGATGAAACACATACATCATGGTGGGTCCCACAGAGCACCGACCACCAGCCACGGGGCTGGTGTTAGGGGGAGTAGCCAATCCGTCTCCGCGAAGACGATCACTGACGCTCCTCGAGCTCCGAGTTGTACGAACGGTTCAAAGGAGATCAAAGTTTTATGGGCACCACGGTGATCTATTTATTATATCTACACCGTTCATCTATTTTTAGATATCATTTTACAGCATATCCAACAAGTGAATCATATCCAAAGATCATCCGGGCCACACCATAAATAGCAGCGGAGATAATGATTTTCACCGTTAAACAATTCGTAGGGCCCACTATAACGTTTATTTTCCATCCAATCTGTTCATAAGGTAACAAAAGCTTGAATGAATAGGGAAAAGAAATTTCATATTGATCCAAAACTTTTGTGACCCAAAAAGGGTTTCAATGGTAGACGTTCAATCCCCACTTCCTTTTTAAGTGTGGTCCAATTGGTCGTCAGATCTGTTTTATTTTTAGTCTCAAGATTTATGACTATCTTGAAAAATGGATGGACGGTTTGGATATTACACATACCTTATGATGGGACTCACATATCTTGCTGACGTTAGTACACCAGCTATATAGCTGAGGTGTGCTACACCAGCCAATCCGCCACCGACACCATGCATGTGTTTTAAAAGGAAACGGATTGGCTACTTCCCCTGCCGCCAGCCATTTGCTGGTGGTCGGTGCTCTATGGGCCCCATCATGATGTATGTGTTTAATCCATGCCGTCCATCTATATGTCTAGATCATCTTATCCTATGAGAAAAAAAAGATGACGTATATCCCAATTTCAAGTGGAACACATTAAAGAAAATATTGTTGAATGAGCGTCGACCATTAAAAACTTTTTAGGGGCTATAATAGTTTTGGATCAAGCTGATCTTTGTTTTTTTTCCCTTCATCTGGGTTTGTATGACCTAATCAACATATTGGATGTCAAATAAACAGTACAGTGGGCCTTAGGAACATTTAAATGGTGGATATCCAATCACTATTGTTTTCCTGGGGTGTGGTCCACCTTAGGTTTTTATCCCTCTCATTTCTAAGGAAAAGCCCAAAAATGATCTGTAAAAATGGATGAACGAAATGGATAGAATATATACATCATGGTGGGGCCCACAGAGCACCGAACATCAGCTACAGGGCTGGTGGCTGGGGGAGTAGCCAATCCGTTTCCGTTTTAAAAACCCACGACGCGGGTTCGATCCCTTCCTGTGGGCTCAAACTGATATGTGTCCCTTACGTCCACGTCATCCATCATTTTGTCCCTCACGTCCTAATATTTTTGACAGTTCATTTCAGGACACGCCCGGACATAAAACAGATCCAGATTTTAAGTGGACCACACGGCAAGAAATAGTAGTGATAGATCTAGTTTTTGTGGTCTTTCATCGGAATCTTTTTGACATTATCAATAGGTTGGATGGTAAATAAACATTTAAGTGAGTCCAAGGAAGTTAGCCAGGTTTATTTGAGATCTAGATCTATCTTATATTTGTGTAATAAATGAGTTGGCAAAATGAATGGATGACGTGGATAAAATATATAAATCATGACCACACCTAGCACTGTTCAACGGAGACCATTGAGTGACGCTCATTGAGCCCGAATTGTACGAATGATTTAATAGAGATCAAAGTTACGTGGGCCTCACGTTTATGTACGGCAGAATGTTCAGCTGCACGCCAGTATATATGAAACTCGTGCCAACTTTTTTGAGAACTCATAATACATGATGAAACTCCAAAATCTGAACGGTACACTTGAAGCAGCACCACATGAAACCCTTAGGCTCAATTTTGACTTTGATCCACAACTTTGGTGAGCTATGAAAAATGAAAACAGTTTCCTCCCTTGATTTTCATTTCTCTTTGTTATGACCCACCAGAATTTTAGATCAAGATGAAAACTTATACTTTGAAGTTTCATGGGATTCTGCATCACATAGACCCTTTCAGATTAGACGGTGATGACACATGTACGAAGGTGCGCAGGTGAGCATGACACATATATTGAACTTCCCATGAGTTCGAGTTGTGTGGGCCCCACCGTGATGCGTGTCGAACATCAACACCCTGCATTTGATGGGTCCCCTTTAAATGATGGGATATCCCAAAAATAATTCATATAAGGAACTCAGGTGGGCCATACCATCTAAAATAATGTGAAGAAATGCCTAAAACGTATAAAAGCACTTTGTGGGGCCACCTGAAATTTGGATGCTTTTGAACTTGGTCTGACCCCTCATCCAAGTGGGACACACATAATGGATGGGCTGGATTTGTGAACCACATATCGGTGGGCCCAACAAATGAGTATGAATGGTTTGATGGAGGGTAACCCCTCTCAACTTTTGTATCTGGTGTGGCCCACAAAAGTAACGGATTGACTTGATTTTTAAGCCCCAGGCCCACCATGGAATGGTGCATCTGACAGATGGGGTAGATGTTCGACACGCATCATGGTGGGCCCCACAAAACTCCACCTCATGGGAAGTTCCCATGAGCTCGACCATGGGAACTTGTAATAAAAAATATATAGTTAATGTTCATTTATTTGCAAAGATCATTTTAGATTTTGAAATAAAAAAACGTGCAATTTCCAAGTCTTAATTGGACCACACCACAGGGATCATGTATAACGTCACACAGACATGGAAGAAGAGAAAAAAGAAATGTTATATTCATCCAAAATTTCTGTCACCTGGGGTTTCAATGGCAAGCGTTGAATCCTCCACTGCTTTCTACAGTACGGTATTTGAATTTTGGATTTGTCTTATTTTTCTGCACAAGCCTTAAGACGAGCTCACCAAGTGGACGGACTGTTTGAATACAACTCATTCCTCATAATGGGATCCACGGAACTTGTGACGTCAACACACACCAGCCACATCGGTGGTGTGTGGTACGCAACTAATCCGCTACCCAGCGTGCAATCCGCTCTCTTTCTCTCTATAAGAAGGGCTGTATTGTATTCACTTCATAGCACAGAACCTCTCCTCCTATCAGCCTATTTACTACCCCTACAAAAACTCCATAAAAAACAGTGGCTAAGATTACGATGGGCCACTGTCATCAACGTTGCAGATTATCACATAGATGTATCGGTCTCGATGGCGCCGGGGGGCCTGTCCACGGCGGAAGAAATCAAAGACATGAACCTAGCCCAGAAGGACATCTTCAAGGTTGCTGTCCTTTGATAGATGGATTGTCAATACAAACTATGATTTAGGGAGAAGTGATTTCGGTGAGGCCGGGAAAACACGTCGGTCAGGTCTGATTGATTTTTTGTATTTCAAAAAAAAAAAAAAAAAAAAAAACCATCTCCGACAACCGACAACCACAAAAGTGAAACATCCAATACATCTTTTTATTTTTATTTTTTTTATTTAGAAAATATTTTTGATTAGGTGGTTCCTGGCCTCACCATAGATTGTGTGGTTCTAGTGGGACCCCTTGATATATATATTTTCTATATCCACGCCGTCCATCCATCCGTCTTGCAAGATCATTTTAGGGCATGAGCCCAAAAATGAAGTAGACCCAATTCTCAGGTGGACCATACCATAGGAAACAGTAGTGATTGTTCATTAGTGACCCACAAAGTTTCGGATCAAGCTGATATATATATATATATATATATATATATATATATATATCTTTATCAAGGCTTATGTGACCTTATCAATGGGTTGGATGGGAAATAAACATTAGGGAGACACTATATGGTGGGATCTAGTAAGTTTTTAATGGTAAGGTGTTCAATCACCAGTACTGTTTCCTTTAGTATGGAGTATGGTCCACTTGAGATTTTGATTTCTTCATTTTTGGGGTTGTGTCTTAAATGGAAAAACGGAGGATGAACGGTGTGGATATATAATAAATACATTAAGGTCGACCCCACGTAAGGGCTGCACCTAAAACGCTCCCTTACTGGAGTAAAAACAGAGCCATCTCAGATGAGAAATTTATTGTATGTGTTGCCTCCAGAAACCAACATTGTGGCTACTGCTGCGTTGAATATGGCCTTTTGGGTTTTCTTCTTGTCTTCCATTTCTCCTGCTGATGGATCGGGCATATCCTCACATCTGTATTGGTATCAAGAAATTCAGAGAGAGAGAGAGAGAGAGAGAGAGAGAGAGAGAGAGAGAGAGAGAGAGAGAGAGAGAGAGAGCTTCACATCTGTATTGGTATCAAGAAATTCAGAGAGACATCTGTATTGGTATCAAGAAATTCAGAGAGAGAGAGAGAGAGAGAGAGAGAGAGAGAGAGAGAGAGAGAGAGAGAGAGAGAGAGAGAGAGATGCCTCTGAATCATATGCTTCATTACTTTTGACTGTTATAGAATCTTTTCTTGCCTTTTTGCAGACGATGTTTAAATATAGAGGGTGATATGGGCGTCCATTTGTTGCTCCCTTCACTGCTAAGGTGGGCCACACCATGTAAGTTTACAGGTATTAGGCATAATTTTAGATTGTTCTCTGAGTTGTAGCCTACCTAATTTTTGGATTGGCCAGATTTTTGGTTTCTGCAGTGAACATGATGGATGGTGAGAATGCCGTTGTTGATGGACTGAACCAGATGGCCAGTTGAAACCAGCCCCACAGCATCCTTTGTACCACTATAAGTTGTGGTGCCGGCACAGGGACCATTTGAGTACCTTTTGAGCTAAAGATGGACCGACTAGATCTTGCTAATATATCCTGATTCAAAACTTCATTTGCCCCATGAAGTTTTCAATGGTTTGTATTTCCCTTCTCATTATTTCTTGTTGTGTGGCCCACCTGAATTTTGTATTCCCCTAATTTTTTGGGCTCATGTCCTATGATGAGCCTCCAGTTTGATTTTTAGATTTAGGTGTTAAGAAAATTTTCAAGGATATTGGGCTCAGGTAGCTTAGCCCATATGGGTATCAATGGGCTGGGATGGCCCTTGGACTTCTGGACTTGGCCTGGCTTGGGTCTGTCTTGGGTTTGAGTTTCAGGCCTGATGGTTGGGCTCAGTTTAAGGCTGTTATAAATAGGCTGGGCTTGGACTTGGATGTCTGAATCCCATTGTCCAGCGAAATTCCTTTAAAAAAAGTGCTGATTAGGTGAGGCCCTGCCCATGGGGCCCACCGTGTTGTATATCAATGCCATCCATCCGTTTTTATAGCTTATTTTACAGCATGGTCTAAAAAACGAGGCAAATTTGTATTTTAGGTTGACCACACAGGAGGAAAATAGTGGTGATTAAACCCCCACTATTAAAAACTTCAGAGTACCTATTGTAATGTTTATTTTCCATCCAACTCTTTCATAAGATCTCAGGGAAATGGATGAATGGAAAACAAAAATAGAAGCTTGATCCAATACTTTTGTGTCCCCAAAGTAGTTTTTAATGGTGAGAGTTCAATCCCCACTGTGTGGTCCACCTAAGATTTGGATCTGATTAATTTTTGGAACAAAGCCCTAAAATGATCTTGTAAAATGGATGGACGGCATGGATATACAAAAATAAAAAAAAAAAAAAAAATCAAAGGTAGGCCTCATGGTCAGCGCCTCAATTGTTATCCCTTGCTCACCGAAACGGTAAATCGGTAATTAATGTTAATAAATGGGAAGGAGAGGGGTTGCTGGCACAGGTGGACCCCACCATGGTATTCATGTGAATCTATCCTCACCATCAGGTGTATCACCCCCATATTAGACCAAGGATAAAAAAACCAGCCCCATTCATGTTTTGTTTCAAGTGGACCACACAATTGGAGACACTGATAGGGCAATGATTATGCTCTAAACTATTTTCCTTCATATGGCCCACAAGAATAATGGATGGGGTTGATGTTAGGTCCTAGGCCCTTAGTTTTTGTATGGCATCTAATTGTTGGAATGGATTTTATATGATCATCATAGTGGGCCCTGTAAATATCAATGATGCACGTCTCTCTAACTATTTCTTTTGATGTGGCCCATTCAAATCACAGGTTGGCCTAATTTTTTAGCCATGGGCCTAACGTAGAATTTTACATGTAATGATCAGAGTGGATCTCACTTACATATAAAGGTAGGCCTCTAAAATATAAAGGGTGATCACATCTCATGCATGACATAGAGTAATTTCTAACATCTTTTCGATAGTTAGGTTGAGTGGGCTCTACATTGGTTTTGATGTAAAATCCATGGCCCAAAAATCATCCCCATTCGGAATTAAAGGGGGCCATATGATTGGAAATAGTATACATGTCAAGGCTTACCTCTAAACAATTTTTCCATTGGTATACCTGAATCATGGATGGGCCTGATTTTTCAGCCAGACGTGGTGTGGCATCTAATCACAAGAGTTGATTTTATATAATCATCACGGTGGACCCCCTATTAATCTAGGTTGGAAGTCTCTCCCATAATTTTTCTCGCAAATTTTTTTTCTCCCTTTGGTGTGGCCCACGTGAATCACGTGTAAGCCTGATTTTTTCACCCTTAGCCTAACATGGGATCACACATCTAATGGTCGGAATAGATCTCACATGCACATCAGAGTGTGTCCCTTGGAAAATTAAGAGTGTGCAATCCTATTCTTTTACAAAATCTCTTTCACACACACACACGGTTAATTGCATATGAAATATTGTGAGGCTTTACTAAGCCCACACGCTTGTGAATCATGTTGATCAACTGGTTAGGTGGGTTGCATCAAATGTACGGCTCTAAAACACTTGGCTGAAGTTTTCAATCCCATCCACATGTTTCCAATATTAGATTGGCATATCTGATTTTCTTGGGTGCTTGTGTTCTAGATTCTTCGATGGGACAACACAATAAGTCCATATAAAGAAATTAAAAAAACTTACAAAGGGTCTACGTATGAGATGATGAAATTTGCGTTATTGTACTATTATTCTATTTGAATTTTGTGGGTATCAAATCCATCAAAAAAAGGTTCAAGATGATGAGGTTGGTGATTGGACTTGATTCGTCTACTTCATTTTTGTAGGTATCAAATCCTTTCAAAAGTAAAAGATGATGAGGTTGGTGGTAAGACATGAGTTTGACAAATTGGTCAATGCAAATATTCATTTCACATTTTGAGCTGCCTTTAATGTCATTTCTACATTAGACTTTCAAAATTACTTTTAGGGTATGTTTGATAGTTGGTAAATTGATGCAGAACATGTCGCGGAAACTTTCATATCAAAGATGGACCAGAGAAGGCTTGATCAGAGGTGAAAGTGATCAGGACGGTTAGAACCCTAAAACATGCATATTTCACAAACTTAAATGAGTTATTAAATGTATCCTATATGATTTTCGGATTAAAAAAGTTACTTTAGCCACCCAACCCCACTCTGAATTTATGAGATTCTATTAGATTGATAGTTAGGTGTGTACACGAACTGATCTAACTCAGTTAGCTCGCTTGACTCGGCCTGAAAAAGCTCGACTCGAAACTGAGTTCGAGTTGAGCTGAGCTGATTTTTTTAGCTCGAAAATGAGTTCGAGCCGAGCTCGAGCTTGCCCCAGCTCGTCTCAACTCGGCTCGAATCCAACTTGAACTCAGCTCGACTCGGTTTGACTCGGCTTGACTTGCTACACCCCTATATATACCCTTTTAAAACCTTAGATAAAAAATAGCCTCCTTCTTTCTCTCCCGCTCGAACTCAGCCGCCTGCATGAACCCATCTCTCTCTCTCTCTCTCTCTCTCTCTCTCTCTCTCTCTCTCTCTCTCTCTCTCTCATAACCCATTTTAATGTTTTAATGTGTTTCAGTTCGAACTCGGCTCGAAAGCTCGAAGTTCGAAACTAGCTCGAACTGATCCAATTGCTGATCGAGCCGAGCTCGAGCTGGAGATCCTGGCTTTGTCACCGAGCCGAGCCGAGTTCGAGTTGTGATCGAGCTGAGGCCAACTCGACTCGATTCGGCTCGATGTACACCCCTATTGATAGTCAAATTTTCATTATTTATAGTAATAAGTTTTAGTTCGATTATAACTCTTGATCCTTTGAGCTTTAGGAGTTGTGCCCAAAATGAAAGGGGCTTAGAAAATTTAGGGGAATAACGTGGTTAGCTAAATTTAACACTTATTATTTTTGTTCAAAAACTATGAAGTCTAGTAGAAATCATGATTGTCTATAACTAGTAAGTTTACTGTTTATAGCTAGTCACATTTTTTAGGGAGTTTGAGTCGAGTTTGATTCTGAAACTTATTCTTAGGTTTGTGTTTGTTTTAATGATCTATAAATGTATTTTTAAATATATTAGAATTTTTATTTTTATTTTTAATTTTATTCTATGGATTTGATGAATATCTTTGAGGAGTCTAGAGAAGCTATATAAATTCGAAGTAATTATCCCCTTGAGGAAGACGACCTCATCACGTTCATCCCCACATCATAAATACGAGCAATTAATGGTAATAGCATAATAATAACTTTTTCCATGTGTTTGAAAGGGGGATTTTTCATCTAAAAAATGGTGTAAATTTCAACTCCTATCGGGCAAAAATAAAAATTGGGCCTCACCACCATTATATATATATATATATATATATATATATATATATATATATATATATATATATATATATATATATATATATATATATATATATCAATGTGATTCAACTCGAACCAATAGATCTGACCTGATCGAACTAGTTGGATCTGATCCAACCCAAACCGAAGGCCAGGATCGGGTCGGATCGAGTAGGCTCACTCAGATCCGATCGCACAATGAGTCGAGTTCGGGTCAGTGGTCAATCCAGACCTATCCGATCCGGTCGAGTTCTATATAACCTATTTTAACTTTCTTTTTTTCTTTTTTACTACCCTCTACCCAAATGAAAACCCTAATCCCTCTTCTCTACCCGATCGAGCGGCGCCGCACCCATCTCGGATATGAAGGGATTTTTACGGTTGTTGTCTTGCAGAGCTTTTCTCTGAATGATTCTTTGCTATATTTGTCTAAAAATCTCCCAAACTCTCCAAAGCCCCTAATCCCTCCTTCACTTCTCATTTGCTCGATCTGCTCTTCTTGAGTTGATTCAACGGATCTCATCAATCAGACGATGTAACAGGTGCAGTTTTCTTCCCCTTTCCCCCCTCCTTTCTTTTCTGTTTTTCAATAAATTTTTCTGGATTTAGGGTATTAGACCTGTGTATATGGTTCCGATCCAAGTTAGACTTGGCCGAGTCAATTTTGTTTTGTTGGGTGATGAAATGGGATCAGAAATGAACATCTCCAAGAGAGTTGCACTGGGAATGGGTCTTTTGGTTACCTTGTCCCTCGAAATCAATTACAAGAATACATGCTTTCCACATTCACATCTTTCCTTTACATATATAGTTAACAATCATCATCTTGATACTACTGACTCAAGCTCGTTTTATTTTGGAAGACTCGATCTGAACCGTACCCAACTTGATTCAACTCGGTTTTCCTGACCGAGTCGGACTCAGTTCGGGTCAGGCCAACAGTGCATCGGATTGGATCGAGTCAGCTAACCCATACTCGATCCCGGATTGGATCGAGTTTGGGTAAGTTCCTTGAACATTTTGGACCGAGTCAAGTTGGACCCAATCCGGTCTGACTTGACTCGATGCCCACCTCTATATGAAATGCTCACCTGCACTTTTTGAAAACTCATCTCATGTGAAATGAGCCCAAAATCTTGATTGCATCACATGGACCATTTAAAATTTAGGCTCACTTCACGTGCAGTTCAGATTTTGGACTCATTTCATTTGTAATGAGCTCTCTCTCTCTCTCTCTCTCTCTCTCTCTCTCTCTCTCTCTCTCTCTCTCTCTCTCTCTCTCTCTCTCTCTCTCTCTATATATATATATATATATATATATGTTGACTGGTCGATAAAATGTTTAGATGTGGATGGTATAAGTCACAGGTAGCAATTTGATGGTTGATGGTAAGTATTGCGAAATCTCTGTTAATCTCATTCAGAAAATGCTAGAATTCATAGCCTACTAAGCTGAATAATAGTGGCGGTCCAATTGCCAGACTCATTTGACTCCCAAATCTTAGACCACAAGTTCTGCCTGGAAGTGGAGCTTGTGGTACTAGTGGGATAGGATAACTGCTCTCAACTTGAAGCCCAGGTGTGTGTACTTCATACTCTGCGAGAAGCTAATAGCATCGTAGATGGTCTGGCTTGCTTGGGGAGCAAGACCCACGGACCTCCCCCATACAGTTCGTGGGGCCTTCCTCGACGGACTGGGGCTAGGTAACCTTAGGGAGGACGTTGCTCCTGAGTAGGGAGGCTGGTGTTTTTTTTTTTTTGGACATGATAGGCAGGCCTGGGGTTTTTTTGTGCGTTGGTTTGCCCGAATATAAGTTATACATGTATCCTAGATTGCATGGTGACATCACGGGCCCAAGTATCCTAGATTGCATGGTGACATCATTTTTTAACAAAGCCCACTCTGGGCCTGAATCCTGGCCCACTTGTGTGGTTGGGCCTAAATTTCAGATCCAACGGGCTAGCATCAGACATTACTTTCAAGCCTTATTGATGGGCCCACCAGCTTCTGCCCAAATTCCCACCTGTCCCATAAAAAGAAGATAGAACATAAGAGACCTTGCACAGTCCAGTATCCAGACGGTTCGTGTGTTAGTGTTACAAGGGCGGGCCTGGAGGACCATACAAAGTGAATGTTTTGAATAGGGCTGTCAGTTCACAATCTGGCCTGAACCAAACCAGACCCACCCATTGCAAGGGCTGTGTTATGTGCAGATGAAAAATGTGGCGGATTAAGGGGGTGTTTGGATCTTAAGTTGCTTAAGATAAGCTTTGTATTCCACAATTAGCTTATCTTAAGAAGTAAGTATGTTTGGCAAATAACCTAGTTGTCAGCTCTGATGCCTCTCTTCAGCAACTTATGAAAAGTAGAAAAGCTAAAAAAAATAATAATAATAACTGAAGTGATTATTTACTTATAAGTAAAAAAAAAGTTACTAATAACTAATCATAAGCCAAACTTACTTACCTAAAATAAGTCACTCATCTACTGCTGTACGTAGAAATAAAAAATAAAATAAAATTAACAGAAGTGATTAACTTATCTAAAAAAGTTGCTTATAACTAATTACAAACCAAACTTATTGATATGAAAGAAGTCACTTATCTACAGCTGTAAGCAGAAAAACGTATCTTACTAGGTGGTATACAAACGGGCCCTAAAAGACTGGGCCCCATAAAAAAGACAAGAATTTGACAACACCAACGGCAGCAACCACCACCACCACCACCTGATGGGGTTACTTCTAGCAGAACATGCCAAAAGCTTATACCAAAATTTGTTTTGGATGTGGAAAGGGCAAGACAGAGACGACCACAACAACAGCCATACCAACGGAAGCAGCATCAGCAGCCGCAGCAACAGCAGCGACGAAATCATGATAAAATAAGA
Organism: Magnolia sinica; assembly: GCF_029962835.1. NCBI lineage: Eukaryota > Viridiplantae > Streptophyta > Magnoliopsida > Magnoliales > Magnoliaceae > Magnolia > Magnolia sinica. Next base: position 5,651,362 of record NC_080584.1, on the reverse strand, counting down.
AGAGCTGCTTTAAGGGCAAGTGCAATGTAGACCAGTGCAACAGCTACCCACATCAGCTTCTTGACCATAGCAACTGATACAGGCACCCGTGGAAGTGTTGCTGAGAGCGGAAGTAGTCCCATCGCCAATGTAAAGGTCGTGAAAACCGCAAAGGTGTAGGCTTTGGAGAGAATTTCATGGGATGGATCCACATAAACCCCATCAGAAAGATCAAGCAACCCAATAGCAGAAACTGTAATTGAAGGGACCACTACCATTAACACATCCTTCCACACTAGAGTTTCTCCAACCAACGTAGGCACCGCTGCAACCAACATGTCCATGTCGTCCTCTTGGACATTGATGATATGGTGGCCCATAGCGATCTCAGCCATTGTTGTGTTGGAGGAAGTTTGATACGAACCACGATGTGAGGAGAGATCCTGTTACAAGCCAAACGACTATGATTTTATTGGTTGAAAAAAATAAAAATTATATATATATATATATAACATAAAGAGCTCCGTGGGCCCCGTTGTAACAAGTTTTGGGCATCCACACCATCAATTAGATGCACCCTTCCATGGTTGGCCATGGGTCTAAAAATTTGGCCAGTTCATTACTTAGGTAGGCCATACTATAGACGACATTTGAGAGTGGATGCCCACTCATTGAAACCTTCTTATAGGACCCACTGAGATGTGGTTCACACATCAAACCTATCCATTGTGTGTTCTCACTTGGATGAGGGGTCACACCAAATTTCAGGCTATTCCAAAACTATGCTGGCCCCACCAGGTGCTTTTAGATGTTTTGGGCATGATTGTACATGGTTTCAGATTGTGGAGCCCACCTAAGTTTTGAATATCGCTGATTTCTATGACATCCCATAACCTAGAGGGGACCCACCAAATGTGCAATGTGGATGTCCAACACATATCACATTGGGGTCCACAGATCTCGACCTCATGGGTAGTTCCCATAAAATCAACCTCATAGAACCAGGATGATTTTATTGAAACTGACTTTCCTGTAGCTGAGATTTTGAAAATATTGCTATGTCAATATTTTCAAAAATCTCATCATTATTATATATATATATATATATATATATATATATATATATATATATATATATATATTGGCAAGATTTCTTGGTAATATCCCAAGAAGAAACTCAAACTTTGAAAATCTCTTGAGAAATTGCCCAGGATGAGATTTCTCACCAATACGAACCCACACATGAAGAAGATTCAAAACTGAAGTCAGCCACACCAGTGGGGATTGAACACCCACCAAATCCTCTTGGGCCTGAGGAATTAGGGATCAGGCTCATAATTGTGTTCTTCCTTCATCCAGGTGGGAACCACCTTATGAATGGGTTGGATGGCATATAAACATCATGGTGGACCCCAGGATGGTCTCAATGGTGGGCCTCATCCCCACTGTTTCCTGTGGTGTGGCCCACTTGACTTGTGGATCTCCCTCATGATTGGGATCATGTCCTAAACTGAGCTCTCTTCAAACAGATGGATGGACTGATACAACACGAACATCACTGTAGCCCGACAGAGTCTGAGGTTACAGGGGATTCCTGTAACCCTGTTTTGCAGACAATACGTGTCTCTTTTTATTGTTTTGGGAAGTTTCCGTGGAGTTCCTTGGCCAGTCTGACGTGGCATGATAAGTGAACTAAGAGTATGTGCACATTTTGACAGTATAAACATGGAGGCATGGCACACCTGGAAAGATCCAAGCTGCCCATCAAGTGGATCCTACTGGTCAAATGTCTTTCCTCAAAAAAGAAGCTGACCCGTTATCAGATGGAGCATGCAATAGCTCCATTTGGAATATTGGATCGAGTCCTTAATCCTGTATATTTTGTGCATGCATCACCAATCTGATCAACGGAGAACTGGCATGACTTTTTCCTCAGAAAGCATCCAAGTGGGAGCCCATACAATGAGGGGCTTGGATCCTGCACAAGTATGCTAAGTTGCTGCAAAAGTTGAGGAAATAACAGCGGAGCTTTCTTCCGTTTCGAACCCAAAAGCTGGTGGTGCTTGAACTGGGGTTGGAGTGGAGTCCCAGAACCTCAGGTGGGATTGAAATTTGGTGAAGCCGGGGAAACACCAAGTTCAGACGCGGATTGCCTGCGACCCAGACTGCAGGAGTCGGAAGCTAGGTGGGTCCCACTGATGTTTGTGAAAAATCCACCCTGTCCATCATTTTAAAACCTCATTTTAGGGTATGAGACCAAAAATGAGGCCGATCAAAACTCAAGTAGGCCACATGATGGATCGGAGATGCCTAAAAAATCTTCGAGGTAGGATTATCATTAACCTTTGATTGATGGCCTACAAATAGAATATCCAAAAAATAAAAATAAAATGGTCCAAAAGAAAGGTATAGTTGCATGAAGTGTGAAGCAAAGCAGCTATAGATTCAAGTGTGGGAGCAGAGAAGCATATTTCAAAATTCTAGCAAGTTTAAACAGCTAATAAGACTCTTCGATGTGAGAGCGGCAATTGGTTCAAGGATCATGCAATCAAGGGCCAAACATTGGATGGATAACAGGATTTTCAAATCTATGATTTTTTAGGCATCCTCCAGCCGGATTGGGGACTCACAACTTAAATTTAAATGCAAGTATCTGCCAAATTTCTATATCGCAAGTTTATTTCAAGCTTCTGAATAGAAAAGGAGCTTACCAGATAACTCTTATGCTTCAAGACATACTTCCAGAAGCCATAAACACCAGTCAATGTCATCAACCTCTCGGAATAGGTCTTCCACGTGTACCTGGATCATGGATTAAGCAAGAAATGAGAATTATAGCCCCATAAATACAAAAGAAAAAAATCAATTAAGCATAGCAAAAGAAATACATCACTTACTTTTCATTAATGCGCTTTAGACCTTCCTGAGAGACTCTATCCCAGTGGGACGGATCTTTCTTGCATTCTGTGAAGAAGTCAACGAGAAGCTCAGCAGCTTTATCACCTTGGTAGGGATCAATATGGAAGCCTGAAACACCGTGTACTATAATCTCGGCAGGCCATCCATTATTTGTCGCGAAAGTGGGCAGACCACAAGTCATGGCTTCAATGACCGTAGGCCCAAAAGCTTCATACAAGGCAGGCTGGAAACCGAGAGAAACATCACATTGACATTATACAAACACTAACTAGGAGTACTGATTATCTCAAAGAAGCAGGATTCAAAGAAGAAGAATGAGTAAAATGCTATATGGGTTATGGTCATTGTTGTAGTTTAAAGAGGATTACAAAGAGAAGATTTTCGTAAAGAAAAATATACAGACCATTCTTTGATAAATACACTCCATTCTCTACTTCTTCTTCTTCTTCTTTTTGTTTTTTGTTTTTTTTTTTTTTTTTTTTTTTTTGGGGGGGGGGGGCGGTGAAATTTTATTGGAAAAGAAGAAAACATGATACAAATGAGATGGCAAAGCCAGACTCCATTCTCTACTTTTGGTATTATAATGGTAATAAAACATACTTTTTCAGTGGGTTATTAAAGGTCTATTGTTCTAATACCAGAGTAGCAAAGATGGATGCGTTTATCAAAAGAAGTAGAGAGAGAGAGAGAGAGAGAGAGAGAGAGAGAGAGAGAGAGAGAGAGAGAGATGTTCAAACTTGTGGATTGCTTGCAAATAAAACCCAGTCAACTCAGTTTCCCCAGGCACAGTGACATATCTCGTTCTCATCAATTTCTTGGCCTGGAAATTTCCCAGGAGATTTTCAAATTTTAAGGTTTCTCTCGTGATATTATGGAGAAAACCATCATCATCATCTAGACCTCACCCTAAGTAATTGGGGTCGGTTACTTCATGATTGAAGTTATGGCATAAATCTGATGCTGACTGCCAACCTGATGCAACCCTCCTCTATCCATCCGGGGCTTTACCAGCATTGAAAGCACATTATTGCGAGAATCTCACCAAAAATAAAAATATCAAAAATATCATTATAAATTAATATACATTCTGAAATTCATTTACATATATAACAAATTCCTAAAAATGTTTACTATTTTTTTGCGTGTTAATATTGCCAAAAAAAGGTGATATTTTAAAATCTGCCAATATTTTTAAAATCTCGTGGTAATTTTGCAATAATATCGTTTAGTGTTATTTTTTCATTGATTAGGATGAGTCACTCTCATAATTGAAAGATGAAGTCTCCAAAGACAAGTCCTGAGTTCTTAAATTAATTGAGCGCATATGACAATACCTGTACAAAAGCACCCCTCGTATCTGCAATGTAACGGTAGAGCTCACCATTGTGCACCGTATTCATTTGGGCTGAAATCCATCGGAACTGACCATTCAAGTTATATGTTGCAATCAAAGACTTCATTTTCTTCATCTCAGCTTGCTCCTCTGTGTCGTTTGAATCTTTCCCATGGTCACCAGCCACCACTACAAGGTTAACCAGTTCCCTGAGGTGGGTATTCTTCCCATACCACTCAATAAGTCCAGTAAGGTTCTTAACATGGTCCAGCCTCGCCATTGAAAATATAATTGGCTTGTTCCGGTCATTTAACATGCACCTGCAAGAATCCCAAGGGACAATCACTATCAATCTAAGTTTAAATATGGACATTCAATATCAGCCATGGCGCCTCAGTGCCATGGGGGGGAAGATAGCTATCCATCAGGTAGACCACACTGTGTAGATGTCATGGCCCAAAACTCAGCGCAGTCCACTCATCAAGGGTGCCACAATGTATACAACAAGTGTAGTCTCCATGTTATGAAAACCTCTAGATACAAAGAATGAGGAAACAAAAGGAACATAGAAAAATGGTGAAGCAGAGGCTCTCACATGTATTCTGTGTTCTGAACAGGACCGTAAAGAAGCTCCTCAATTTCAGGATGGAGAGTGGTGAGCCGTCTTTTGTCCTCTGAATACGGGAAATAAATAGCCATATCCGATCCTGGCGAGACAATGTCAAACTTGTGATCGAAGACATCAATCCCGTGAACAACTTGGTAGAGTCCAGGCAGAGCGAAGGCACCGTGGCATTCATACTGTCCGATAGTGTTCTTGCTGAAACAATGCAAATTATAAAGAAGTCAGTTCTGGTAATGTCATATGCCAAGGAAAAATAACGAGGCATTCTACCATAAGTATCTTGATTGTCTCCATGAAATCAAGCTAACTCAAGAGTTTAAGTCGAGCTTTAACCACTGGTTTAAATGTTTGTAATACTCTTCATATTATCCACTTAGATACCAAGTAAAAAGGAAAATTTATATACTAAACTAACTGGAGATGAAAGAACTAAGATCTACAAGCATGCCATTTTTTCAGAACATCATGTAGGGTAAAATAAAGGTCAAGGATTAATAAAACAAAATTCCCTGTTCCAATTTACCAGCAATAGAAATCAGAGCGGGGCGTAGAATACCTTCCAGCAATCGTAGAGTCTGTATGGTTCATGGCGATTAGATCTGCCGGAAATTGGCAAGAAAAATGGTGCTTCTCACCTAGTTTTTTCCAATGTATATCAGAATCTGGATACTTAGTTTCTTCTAGGGCATGAGCAATGGCTCACCAATGATCACAGGCCACTCAAGTCCTGAAAAATGGACAGATGTCATTTTGCTCATTCTGTCCATTTTACAGTCCCTTATTAGAATGGCAGTGATCATCCAGTAAGGGTACATCTTGGGCCATTTGTGATCCATGGAGGAGCCATCTTATCCAATGGTCGCTGTGACCAACTGACCATAAGTGGGCCTACTTTGGCCCCACATAGGAAACCCAGTGTAATAATATATGAATAATTCATACTTGACCATAGGTCATATAAATAAAACAATAGCAATTATAATTATAATCCTTCAGAGCACAAATGTTCAGTCGAAATAATGGCAATCACCTCTCATCCAAGAGATCCCATATGTTTTACAATAGTTGGGCCCTTCTTCATGATGCTTTCATTCACAATCACAGAGCTTTGACGAAGCCACATTCACAGCAAGAACTTGGCACTATCATTACCAAAAAATGCTAATTGCACATGACTTATCCCAGTACAGGCATTCGCCTGATTTTCAGGCCATGCCATGTACACAGTAATGCCCACCTAATGAATGACCTCGAGGGTTTTGAAAAGGAGCCCTCACGTGCATCGTAGCTGGTATGCACCCCCTAGCTTTTTAACCATCAGATTGCACTTAAAAATGCAATTCTGACATAGCAAAAGACATTTTTCCAGGTTAATGCTATGTGGTACATTGGAATTGCACTTGACTGCAACATGAGGGTTTGAAAGCTAGGGTGTATACTAGCCATGGAAATGCATGGGGATAGCACTGCAACACAAGGGTTTAAAAGCGAAGATATAAACTAGCCACAGAAGAAAAGCTTAGGGCCTGTTTTTTTTTTTTTTTTTCTCTCTCTAATTACTTGTAAATATAGGTAAATAAGTAATTATTATTTACACCTGTAATTACAGCCCACCCACCTCCACATGACATGGCAACTAGTCCTGTTTGGAAGCCTCTAATGCTAAAACTGAGGAAAGGAAATTCGGTTCCTTAACATCGATGACTACCATTGAAAACTTCTTGGGGGCCACAGGGTTTGGATCAAATTGATATTTGTGTTTATCCTTCATCCATGTATATGTGATGTTATGAACAAGTTGGATGACAGATACACATCCTGTGGGCCCTAGGCTTATTTTAGCTTCAACAATGGGCATCATAATTCCCCGTTTCCTATGGTCTGATCCACTTGAGCTTATAATCTGCCTCATTTTTTGGGCTCATGCCTAAAATGAGTTAATAAAATGGATGGACAGCTTGGATCAGACACATACATCACGGTGGGCCCCACGATGCCCTAAAACCTTGTGTGGGGCAGGCCCTAAAGAGTGCAATTTATGGGGCACACGCCAATTTTCCAAATTAACTGGTATGGAGCGTATGTTGGATGCCATGGTGTATATTAGTCATGCCACCCACTACTGGGCCCTATCAAAACACATGGCCAGGATCTCACACAAATAAATAGAATGGAAGGAGCAATTCTGGCAGTATTTACTAGCAGCAACAATCATATGGACATATTGTAAATATAAACAATCAAGTTATTCCATTAAGGATCTGCTGTCAAAGATTTCATCTCCAGAGACCAATTCCAATATCCTAAAATGACAGTTTTAGCAGCCAAACAGCAACATCAGACAACGAAAAAGAAAACAAAAACCCATCTCGCTACAATTTTCTTTACATTTGTTACTAGTGAAAATGAAAGTAAAACAAGATCGGTATAAGCCATACCTCGACAGAAGGGAAACCAGTTCTTTCGGATGAGCAGACAGAGATTTGACCAGAGACAGCCTGTCCTCGTCCATCACTACTCTCTCTTCTCAGAAAGCCTCTAACTGAGGAAAGAACAAAATAATAATATATATATATATATATATATATTTTGAAAAGAAATATAATATGAATTGCTATTATTAGAAAACTAGAAGGACATAAGCCCTCCCTCCCAACCATCTCCACTGTACATCATGCACTGCCCGGGGTGATCAGAACCGTTCATATGGTGGGCCAGCCAGCACATGCATGATAGGTCAAGGATTAGGGTGATCGGACAACCCCAGCTGTCCGATTTGTGCAATTCATGCCAGCTTAATCGGATTATCAATCATCCACTTGCAGACCAATATCATCAAGACTAAACTAATCTAACAGTTATGGCTCATTTACAAGGTGGCCCACCAGATTAAAGGTCCTGATCACCCTCAACAATGTCCACACAGAAAGCAGAGACTGAAAGGGAAAATTGCTTATTAACAAGAAAGAGAAACCAGGATTTTTTTTAAAAAAATACTGAAAATGGTAAAAAAATCCCAAAAAAAATGCCGTTATAATGCAATTTACTTCGAAAATCAAGCTGAGAAATGCAACAAAAATCCCAAGAAAATGACAATAAAATTGAATTTACTTCGAAAACCAAACTTGGGAAAATTGTATAATTAAAAAAATCAATTTTTAGAAGAATTTCCGAAATTTAGAGATACCAAAATTAGAAAATTTACAAGAACTGCAAAAACTCAATCACGATTTTTAGAAGAAAATCGAAAACTAAAAATCGATGAATCGGTAAAACCGTAGAGATCCGCAAAAGGGGGAAGCAGGGAATGGCAAAACCGTAAATATTTGAACTTTCTAGAGCATATATGTATTAAATTTACTTCGAAATTCAAGCTCGGGAAAATAGTTTTAAAGATCCCAAGAAAATCGATTTTTAGAAGAATTTCCGAAATTTAAAGATACCAAAATTAGAAATTTTACAAGAACTGAAAAAACTCAATCAGGATTTTTTGAAGAAAATGCAAAACTTAAAATCAATGAATTGGCAAAACCGTAGATATCCGCAAAGGGGGGAAACAGGGAATGGCAAAACCGTAAATATTCAAACTTTCTAGACCATATATGTATTGAATTTACTTCGAAATTCAAGCTCGGAAAAATAGTTTTAAAATTCCCAAGAAAATTAATGCAATTTACTTCGAAAATCAAGCTCAGGAAAATAGTAAATTGAATTATATCAAGCTCAGGAAAATAGTAAAAAAAAAATCCCAAGAAAACGTAATAAAATGCAATTCACTTAAAAAAAAGAAAAAAAGAAAAAAAAAAAAAAAGAAGCTCGGAAAATAGTAAAAAAATCCCAAGAAAATGCCAATATAATCCAATTTACTTGGAAAATCCAGATCGGGAAAATTGGGGAAAATTCAATAAAATGGCCGAAATTCAGAGATTCCCAAATTAAAATCTTACAAGAATTGCAAAAACTCAATCACGATTTTTAGAAGAAAACCGAAAACTTAAAATCGATGAATTGCTGAAACAGCAGATATCCGCAAAAGAAGGAGAAAGCAGCGAATGGCAAAACCGTAAATATCGGAACTTTCTAGACCGTATATGTATTGCAAACCATCAGATACTCGGGCATCGTATACGAACTTTCATGCAAAGCACTTTCTTCCCGGCGAACTGCCTGTGTGTAGGACATCCGGCCAGTGAAAAAGGTAGGCCACACCATCATGAACATCGGTTTCCGTTAAATCGGACCGATCCATTCATTTACTGGGCCCGCCCATGGCCATCGGCCGTCGATCGATTTGTGTGGACCGGATGATCTCATGGCATGGCCCCGCTTTTTGCACGGATCTGATCTCTTACGCAAGCAACATGTTCGCCGGAAAGCGAAGAGAATGGGGATCGACGACGAGAAATAGACAAGATTGAGATTTTCTAGGGCTAAGAAACTCGTATTCAACGCACCTGAAGAAAAGAAACGAAAACACGAGAAATGAAAATTGGGTTTTTGCGATGGAAGAAAGGAGCGTGAAACGGGGTATTTATGGAGGAGGAGGGAGGGAAAAGTAATGTGAGAGAGTCTGGGCTGGGAGTGAAGAGTATTTATAGAGGAGGAGGGAGTGAAAAGTACTTGGTAATTCAAGGTAAATGAGTAATATTTATTTACCAGTGCATTTCTGAGTTAGATTTCCAAGGTGATGTTGACTGCCGCCTTTCTTTGATAACGCTCTTCACATCACTCGAAGAGAAAAATGTTAAATCATGGGGCCATCATGATGTATGTGTCTTATCCACCCCGTCCAAACCTTTAGATAACTCATCTTAAGCATGAGCTGAAAAATGAAGCAGATCCTAAGATCAAGTAGACCACAACAGAAGAAATAATGGGAATTAAACTCCTACGATTGAAACTTTCTCGGGGACCCACGAGTTTTGGACTAAACTGATATTTTTGTTTCCCCTTATCCATGGCTGTGTGACCCTATGAATAGGTTGGATGACGGGCCTTAGGGAGAAAACAGCTTTCAACCATTGATGTCTTGATGATCATTGTTCCTTAAGGTGTGATTCACTTAAGATTTTGAGTTTCTTAATGTTTGGTTTCATGTCTTAAAATATATTTTTTAAAAAGATGAATGGTGTAGATAACTCACATATATCGTAGTGAGGTCCATATATTTAAATAAGGAATAATATATACTGCATCGACCGTTTTTCAGAACATAATTCCCGGTGGTAAGTAATAATTACTTATTTCTTTGTAATTAAAAATCGAAGGCACTTCAACTGAGATAATTTCACCGTCGATTCCTCGGTTCGGAAACGGATTGCGTCCTTGTCCGGTTAGACAAAACTCGGTCCAAGAAGGAGCTATATGGCTATATGGGTCCATTGTGATGAATTGATTTCATCCACACCGTTCATCAATTTTCCATATAATTTTAGTGTATTAAAGAAAAATTGATGCAGATCCTATGCTCAAGTGGACCATGTCATAGGAAGAACCGGTGATAATGATGCGCACCGTTGAAACATTTCTATGGCCCACCTTCATGTATATTTTCTATCCAATCTTTTCATAAAGGTCACGTACGCCTGGATTAAGGGAAAAAATAAATTTCATATTGATCCAAAACTTCTTTACCCATCAAGTAGTTTTTAATGGTAGTTGTTCAATCCTCACTATGTAGTCACTTGAGAGTTGGATCTACCTTATTTTTTAGTTTCTATACTCAAAATTATCTAGAAAAATGGATAAACGGAGTGGATAAAACCCATACATCATAGTGGGCCCCAAAGAGGCCCTGCATGCACTGATTTACGTCCAGCGGGTGAAGGACGCCATACGCTTACGTTAGTTTTCGGTGAAGGGAGGAAGTTTTCCAACGATATTACCACCGTCGAATCCCTGTTTTTGGAATACCGCTTTTAGGGCCTGTTTGGCCGGGCAGATTGGAAGGTACTGGAAGGGACTGGAAGAAGATACCGGGATTGGTCAGGCGTGCCAAACAGACACGTTATTCTCCGTCGCGGAAATGACGCAGCTCGGCCAACGCACCATTTATATAAAAAAACATATCGTTTTTTCGTTCTTTTATTGTTTCCTTTTGCCGAGGGGGACGCGGATTGTGCACCGACTCCTCCGGAATAAACTCTGTGGGGCCCACCGTTGATGTACGTGTCATTGTCCACGCCGTCCATATGTTTTTCCAGCTCATTTTGACGGCATGAGCCCAGAAATGAAGTATATCCGGGAGCGGATTAGGTGATACCCCGGATCCACCAAGCTGGATGGGACCCCGACCGTGGGGCCCACTGTGATGTATTTAACTATATCCACGCCGTACATCCGTATTGAAATCTTGTTTTTAGGTAGGATATATATAATATATATATATAGGGAAAAGGTACTATGCGCTCGGCCTCATGAGTCCGTCCCATGAGGTCGAGCTGTGTGGGCCCCACCGTGATGCGTTTCAAACATCTACCCCATCAGTCAGATGCAACATTCCATCATGACCTAGGACTCAAAAATCAAGTCAATTCGTACTTGTGTGTGCCACACCACATACAGAAGTGGAGAGGGGCCGTGCACCATTAAAACATTCATAATCAGTTTTTTGGGCCCACTGAGATGTTTTTTGCAAATCCAGACCATCCATTATGTGTGTCCCACTTGGATGAGGGTTCAGACCAAGTTTCAGCATCATTAAAAACTCAGGTGGGCCCCACCAAGTTCTTTTATATGTTTTAACGGTGTGTTCACATGATTTTAGATGGTATGGCCCACCTGAGTTCCGTATACAGCTGATTTTTGAGATATCCCATAATTTAGAGGGTACCCATCAAATACACAGTGTTGATGGTCGACACGTATCATGGTGGGGCCCACACAACTCAACTCACGGGAGCTTATTGGGAGGTCGAGTCGCAAGGTACCTTTTCCCATATATATATATATATATATATATATATATATATATATATATATATAAAGCAAATCCGAATCTAAGATGGATCATAGTAAAGAAACGGTGGTGATTGACCGTTGAAAACTTCTTATGGCCCACAAGCTTTGGATCAAGATGTTGTTTGTGTGATCACACTTCATCTAGGTGTTTTTGACCTTATCAACAGGTTGGAAAATAAACATTCCGGTGGAATATATGAAGTTTTTAATGAGTAGGATTCAATCACAGACTGTTTCCTGTGGTGTGGTACCCCTAAGATTTGAGTGACCTTCATGTTTTGGGATCACTTATTAAAATAAGCTGTCAAAATGGTTGAACAGTGTGGATTTAAGGCACATACATCACTTTGAGCCTAACAGTTTGGGTCCTTTAAACGGTAAGTGTTTAAACTCCTGTGGTGTGGTCCACTTAAGCTCTTTTTACTCTTCAATTTTGGGCCTGTGGCTTAAAATAAACTGAAACATGGGATGGATGGCATAGATAAAACACATACTTCGTGTTGGACCCCACAAATCTTGCTGTGCCACAAGAAATCCACCTCCCTCACACGGGTAGCCGATTAGGTGCGCCCCGAATGCACGCCGATTAGCTACTGAACGCGACAGGAGTAGTGCCTTACTTAACTGACGTATTCACGTTCTGTGGCCACCATCATGATGTATTTGTTATATCCACACCGTCCATCCATTTGGAAATATCATTTTATGGGATGGGCCAAATAATGAAGCGGATCCAAATCTCAAGTGGACTCCACAATAGAAAATAGGGAATGAACGCTTACCATTAAATAGTGGTCCACAAAAGCTTTCCATCAAGCTAATATTTACGTTTTTCATTATTCCATGTTATTAGCTTATAAACATCTTGATGAGACCCAGGAAGTTTTCAACGGTGGGCGTCATTGTCCCCATTATTTTATGTGGCGGGGTCCAGGTGAACTTTGGATCTGTCTCATTTTTTGTCTCAGGTGCTAAAATGATCTTTATAAATGGATGGATGGTATGGATACAACAAAAACATCACAGTGGGGGTCAACAAAAAATGTGGTGACGTTACTTCCGCAGTGCTACGCAATACTGCGGGGTTCGGTAGGTAATCCGCGTCCGTCCCGCGTAGCCCAACCCAACGCCGGACGCGGATTCCGTCGTACACCGCAGTCTCCAGCCGGTAACGGGCAGGAGCTTTGTCTGGCAACCGTAATGTATAGCTCTTATCCACACCGTCCATCCATTTTTTTATTTTATTTTTTGTATCATTTTAATATGTAAATCTAAAAATGAGGAAGATCCAAAGCTCAAGTTGACTACACCACGGGAAGAAGTGGTGATAATGATTCTCACCATTGAAACTTTTCTAGAGCCCACACGGTAATGTTTATTTTCTTTTCAACCTATTCATAAAGTTACACGGACTTGGATGAAGAGAAAACACAAATATCAGCTACGTTCAAACCTTCCGTGACCTCCCATAAGTTTTCAAATGTAAGAGTTTAATCCCCATTGTGTAGTCAACTTGAACCTTCGATGGCCTCATTTTTGGGATTTTACCCTAAAATGATTGGAAACATTGGATGAACGGTGTGGATAAGAGCCATACATGACGGAGGCCACTCAAAGCTCCTCTCTGTTCGCTGCCAAAGAGGAATGCCGGCTTAACATCGAGTATTGTACATCCACACCGTCCTTCTGTCTTGTCGGATAATTTCAGACTATGAGGTCAACAATGAAGTAGATCCAAACATAAGGTAGACCGTTCCATAGGAAGTAGTAGTGATTGATCATTAAAAGCTTTTTGTGGGCCATGAATGTTTTAGATCAATGTGATATTTGTTTTTATCATTCATATAAGTTTATGTAACCTTATTAATAGGTTAGATTTCAAATAAACATTAGGTCAGGCCTTAGTCTTTAATAATGGGTTTTCAATCACTACTATTTCATATAGACTGGTCCACCTCATATTCGGATCTTCTTCATTTTTTGGATAACAACCTAAGTTAAGCTGGAAAAATAGATGGATGGCATAGATCTACAATACGTACATTGAGATGGGTCGGACGGTTAAGGTCCAACGGGCAAGGTCGTAACGTGTTGGGGACGACGGGGGCAACTAATCTTCCACTCTCACGCGAAAGCGGATCATGTCAGAACCCTGCCTCCCCTAAGACAGTGCATCCCTTACCGCGGAGCCCACCTTGATGTATGTTTTATGTATCCATACTGTTTATATATTTTTATAGATGATTTTACGACATTATTTTAAAAATAAAACAAATACAATTATATGGTGGACCATACCATATAAAAAAAGTGTTGATTGACCATTAATGGGCCAAAAAGAGTTTTAGATCAAGCCGATATTTATTTTTCCCCTTCAGCCAGGCTTATCGGACCATATCAACGGATTGGATGGTAAATAAACACTAGGAAATATTAAAGTGCGCTCTAAGAAGTTTTTAACGGTAGTATGGTTAATCACCACTATGCCCTAAAATGATCTAAAAATGGATGGACAGCAGATACATGATACATACATCAAGGTGGGCCCGGTAATGGTCATGCCATCTTTGGTGAGCATGGGTCTCCCCTTCACACGTGCCATCATGTGCATGAACCGTTGTCTACCAGCCACGTAGAAAAAGGGGGGGCAAGAGTCATTTTCAGGAGAAAAAAAGACATTTAGAGAGGGGGAAAGGATTGGCTAGTGACCCTTCCACTAGCCATTGGTTAGTAGTCTGTGCCCTGAGCTTTCACTATGATGTATGTGTTTCATTTATGTCATTTATCGACTTCCCCGAATCATTTTATAGTATGAGCCCAAAAATGAGATAGAACAAAATCTCAAGTGGACCACATGGTATTAATTAAACCCTTGCTGCTAAAAACTTTTTAGAGAACTCAAAAGTTTTGGATCATAAGCCCATATTTGTTTTTTTTCCTTAGTATAGGTTTGTATGACCTAATCAACATGTTGGATGTCAAATAAATGTTACATTATGCCATAGTAAGTTTTTAATGGTGGACATTTAATCATCACTAAGTTTTATATATGCCGTATTTTGGGATCACGATCTAAAATGATATGTAAAAATGAATGAATTGCACAGATGAAATACATATATCATGGTGGGCCACAGAGCACCAACAGCATCTCTAGCTAAACAACGTCCATAGAAATGCCTTTACCTAGAAAAAGAAAAATTAAAAATCTACCAATGACAGGTATTGTTTGTCTTTACCTTGAATGTATGGTACGCCGGAAAGCAATAGAGTGGACCAGTTCCCTTTCATATTTGATAATCATAGGTGGCCAATTGGCTGAGACCTTGGTCCCAGCAATGTGGGTGAGATGACCTTGACCTTGGTGACCTTAAGGGCCTGTTCGGACGCGCGGATTAGGTGGGAGTGAGTTGTATTAGGATGGATTGCACGGCTTCCCATATCATAAATGGGTTTGTCAGTGGATTACATGCAATCCCACTGGATTGCTATATCCATCGCCCATCTACTGCCGTGTTTGGACTGGCGGACGAGATGGGATTTCAAAAGCGTCAACATTCGCACTGGGTCCTGCTGGGACGTGTAATGGGCCACCATCATGCACGGTTCGATGATCGGAACCGTCCAATGCGTCTAGGAGGTGGGGCCGACCATACCCATGGAGACCTTATCCTCCCATGCACAGGTAGACACAATTTCCACCATCAAACGCAAGACGGACGGTGGAGTAAAAGATTCCGTGGGCTACATTGAATTTAATCCGAAACCAAACATTTCCGATTAGTTTTTTGACGTGCATTCAGTGGATGGAGTAGATTTTCCTGAAGACATCAATCATGGGCCCCACCATCAGCACAGCGCAAGAAATTGCACAAGTCACTACGTCCGTGAAAACCGACTTCAGTGGGCCATTATGCGATCTTGGTGGTTAGTGCAAATTTAGAGTATGTAATCTAAATTTATACTAAATTTACACTAACTCCATCTGATTAATGACCTAGATTAGACAACTCTAATATCAGTTCATCTGGCTCCAAACCGACCTCCTCTAGTCGATGGGATTCGCAATCCACCGAATCCTCTCCCGAAGCTAAAATCCCACTCCCATCCATTGTCAATACTGCACCGCCCAAACAGAACTGCAGGAGGACTGGGTGGGATTTCAAAATCCTATCCCACATACTCCACTCTACTCCCACCTAATCCACGCGTCCAAACACGCCCTAAGCCCACCCCAAATCATGCATTATATATCCACCCATTTATTTTAGGACATTTTTGCTTTGATGATCAAAACTGTATATACTTGGGTTCCAGTCCCTGCCCGAGTGGCAGACTCTGAGGAGTTTCAGCACAAGGTCTTGAGTTCAAAACCCATATGCGGTGAAATCCCACTATGGCATGCATGGGTGTGTGGCCGGTGCATGTGTAAAAAAAAATTAAAAAAATAATAATAATGATAATAAAACAATAAATAAATAAATAAATAAACAAAGAGCAAAACTGTATATACACTAAGATTGGTAATAATTACTTTTCATGAGCATCTCAAGCATAGGATAGTTTTGACTTGAGAGTTTTATTAAAATTGAGGCACAAATGAATGAAATGTATAAAACGTCTGGAGCCCTACCTGATCGGGATCTGATCCAGCCGTTCATCTCTTTTATCCTCTTATTTTAAAGCATGAATCTATATATATATATATATATATATATATATATATATATATATATATATATATATATATGGGCAAATCCAAAATAGTTGTGACCACATGTAAGGGTGGATGAGAATTGAACACCTATGTTTGAAAACTTTTTGGAGCTATAATAGTTTTGGAACAAGTTGATATTTTTTAATTAGTTCATTCGTGTCTTTTTGACCTTTAATATAGGTTGGATGACAAACGCACGTTACTACGCTATCATTTTTCACTTTAAACTGTGGATTTCATAATTATCCCTTTGTTTTCCATGGTGTGGTTCACCTAAGCCTACAATCTAAGCTGGTGAAACAAATGAACAGAATGAATAAGGCACATACATCATTGTGGGACCCACAGATTTTATCCACTCAATACTAAGTTGCGATTTTGTTTTTCAGCGTGATTTCTCTTTGCAAACATCTTTTAAAAGTATTCATAACCCATTTACCATCAGTAGTAAATGATTAAACAAACATGTCCTAAAGGCTTGTTTGATTTTCCAAATAGACCATAAATAATTGTAAATAAATAATGATTATTTCCTTAAATAATTAAGGCATGGTTCTATGTTTGATTTGATGGGCTTACTTTTTAACAAAGATGGTAAGGATGTGTGAAATATATGTGAGGCTCACCATTATATATGTGGCTTATCCACACCGTCCATCCGTTATGCCAGTTGAATTTGGAGCCTGAATAAAAGACTAACATAGATCCAAAGCTCAAGTAGGCAGTACCACAAGAAAAAGAAAATTGAACACCTACAATTAAACAAAATTTTGAGACCACTGTTTCCTTTGATTTGGGCCACTTGAATGTTAGATTTACCTCATATTTTGGCTCATACTTCAAAATATTTTGGTAAAACGGATGGATGACACGGTCATGTCATATATTTCAAGGTGGGGCCTACAAATTTAAACCAACTCTTTTGGACCTATTTTTAGAGTAGAAAGATCAGTATATTTTTGATAAGTGTAGCTAATTGCACATTTACTGAGTATTTACAAGTTACAAGCATTTAGAAAATCAAGCAGACCCTAAGGCATTGAACAAAAAAATGAAGCTAACACAAATTTTAGTTAGATGAACACACACTAGATAACAATGATCATTGAACGCCCACCGTTAAAAAATTCCTAACATCCACTGTATGCTTAATGTCCATCCAACTTCTCGATAAGGTCAAACGGACTTAGATGAAAGAAAAAAAATATACAAATATAAGCTTGATTCAAAACTTTCATGGCCTACAAAGTGTTTTTTATTAATACTCAATAATCATTGTTTCCTGTAATATAGGCCATCTGAAATTTACCTCTACTACATTTTTTGGGCCATGCTTTAATATAAGCCCTGGAGACAAATGGACAAAGTGAATATACAATGCATACATCAAGCTGGGCCCTACAGCCAGAGTCCCACCCACGTTGCAGGTTAGGTTTACAGCCAAGTAGCACTCCTTCACCATACACGGTTTGGACTTTGACACAGATGGGCAATGTACATTCGGACAAATAATTACTTCTGATGCATCTGTGTATTCTACCTGTATTCTATACGTACCACATGCACAAATAAAAAGTAGAGTATTCTTTGTGGTCCACCTTCTATGCTACATTTGGACCACTAATCTCACATGATGCCATTTATATGTACAAATGGTGGCCCACCTCTCCACAACTGATTACAATATTACTAAATCTTATGTGCCTCATTTAATTTCTCACCGTTTGTAGTAATAAATGGCCAAGAAAAATAAGATACTTGAATTTCTCGAGAGACTGCATGAAGGGTTGTACCCTTCTGCAACAACCCTCAAAGGGTCAAGGGTGTGTAGTGGGAGAGAATCATACCCACTCCTTAAACTGATGTAGGGTTGGTGCCATTTGTCATTTCATTGAGTCCTCTAGACCAGTGCGCCGTCATATGGTCTTTTAGTTAGACGCTTTATTCTCATACAAAATGCCTAACTTTTCCTTCTCTCCTGTTTATTAGGGGCAGTCGAAAAGCTCACTTTGACAAGAAGTCAATTGCTGCTCTTTGCCGTCAAGGCCTAATCTCTGAGTAGCAATTATTAGGAGAACTGGTCCTAATGGTATGTGATAAGATTTATTTTTTTTGGGTTAGCTTGTTAGTACACTCCACTGACAGTTGACACTTCACTGTTAGCCACCTCTATTAGGGATTGATACCAAAACCTCAGCGTTGAAACAAACGATGTATTTTTCACTCAGTCAACCACTTTAATAGGATTTATGTCATAAATTTAAGATATGCACGTAAGAGAATGGAGGGGGTTGGCCCGCCCAACTTCAGTGGAGGTGAATCCCTGACTGTGGGGCCCACCTTGATATAAATATGCCTTATATCCACACCATCCATCCATTCAAAACTCATTTTAGGGCATGATTCCAAAAATTAAGCATATCCAAATCTCGGGTGAACCATATATAGTACAAGAATAAGTGATAATTTATCATTAGAAACTTTTTTGTGGGCCACAAAAGTTTGGGATCAAGCAGATATTTGCGTGGTCTCTTTGTCTAGGTCTTTGTGACCTTATCAACACCGTGGGAAAATAAACATTTTAGTGGTCCACATGAAGTTTTAATGGTGGGGATTCAATCACGAGTATTTCTATGGTGTTGTCCACTTATGGTTTTGGAATTATATCCTAAAATGTAAAAGTGGATGGACAGAGCAGATGTAAGGAACATACATCACAGTGGGCCCCACAGTTAGGAATCTACCAACATAGGTGGATTTGGCGATCAATCCACCGAAGGCGCAACTGGGTTTCAGCAGTATACAACTGCTATTTCAACCTAGATTATGGGATCAGCGCATATGTACCTCCCATGTCGGTGTAAAACAAGAATAAGAGAATGGAATAAATAGGAAATACAAATTTGGTGGTGGTCAAACGAGAAGAAGGACAAACCACATAAATAGCAATCATGAAATCCAACCATAAAGAAAGTGTCAATATCATTTTCCCTGCACACACGCACACATACATGGGCGAATGCCCGGCTACGCACCAGTTTGCATGGAACTCGTGCCAACTTTTTCGAGAACACATCATACGGGATGTAACTCTAAAATCTGAACAGTTTGTGTGAAGTAGCACCTCATGAAACCTCACGGGCTCAATTTTTTACTTTAATCCAAAACTTTGATGGGCCATGAAAAATGAAAACAATTTCCTCCCTTGATCTGTAGTTCTCTTTTCTATGGGCCACTAAAATTTTAGATCAGGGTGAAAATTTGTCTCCCAGTGTTTCATGGGATTCCACATCCCATTGACCGTAAAGATTAGATGCCAATGACACATGTGAAAAGGTGCACATGTGCATAGGTGCACAAGTGAGCATGATTATATATATATAACAAAACACAAAAAGAAAAGTGTCGGATTCGAAACCATTTATCTAATTCCAAAAACATCTCATCCTAAAGGAGACCCCTTTTTAATTCAAGGGCCTGTTTGGCCGGACCGATCCCACGGTGGTATTGGGAGGGATGAGATCCCGATATCCCCGGGATATGCATGACAAGCCAAACAGACTCAGTGAACTTGTCCCGAGATATAAGCAATCATGTGGATCGATCCACTGACATCAACATCATTACCTTAAAATTGATCCCATCCCTTGGTTGGATGGATTGGAGGATAAAATCCCGGGATATGCCCTGCAAACCAAACAAACCTAATGAACTTGTCCCGGGATATAGCAATCCCATGGATCTTAAACCAATCCACAGACACCTCCATCATTACCTTAATATCCATCCCATCCCTCCTAATCCCATGGGATTCGCCCAGCCAAACAGCTCCTAAATGAGTCATGGGCCGCCGCACAAATACAGGCTGCATCCAATCAGAATAATAGTGCCGTAATTACTGTTTTTACGTAACAATACCTCCATTTACATAATCCAAACGTGCCCTAACATAGTCCAAATATAGTTACTGTTTTTACATAACAGTACCTCCGTTTAGCCAGCAGGTACACTTCCCTCTCCAACGTAAATGTCTACATGGTTGTTTGCTTTCGGATTTTCTCCATCTGAAGTAAATAAAATAAAATAAAAAATTACATAATACTACCTCATTGATATGATTCAAATTAACTTTTCTTAACCTATTTGATATATCAGGTTTAATTGGTATGCATTTTCATCACTTATGAAAAAGCACACTTAATTGACAAAATTTGGAGAAAATTAACAAAAGTACCATTACGATAATTTACTTGATTAATGAGATAGCTTAATAAAAAGTAAATTTAAATGGATACCATAATATAAATATCATATCAATGAGATATTATTATGCAAAAATCCCTACTTAATGAAAGAGACAGGTACTTAATGAAAGAGACAGGAGTACTGCGTGCCATGCAAAAATAACATGCTAATATAAGAAGAGAGTGCGCTTATCCCCTTACATGGGAGGATTTTTTTAATCCATGGGCTGCTTTAAGTTGGTTATAGACCAAGTATTTCTATAATCATATCTAATATTTCTATAATCATTTTTATAATAATGCACTCACACCAGTTACACCATCAACCTCTATTGTGTGTTGATTTTACCAAGTTCTGTGAACCCAACCATGATGTATGCATTATATCCGCACCATCCACCACTGTTGGATCATTTTAATGCACGGGTCTAAAAATGATATAGATCCAAAGTTCTAGTGGACCGCACCATAGAAAGCAATTTTGGCAATGATGTCCATCTTTGAAACCTTTTGAGGGTGTTGAAAAATGAATATCTGCCATCCAACCTATTGATCCAATTGGTAGATTTCCAATACCCACTACTTTACGTGGTGTGGCTCACGTGAGCTTTAGATCTACCTCATTTTTTAGCACATATTTTAAAATGATATCGAATAAAGAGGATAAAATACATACATCATGGTGGGCCCTACATAACTTAGTGATGTCAACACACTATCAAAGACGATGCAATCCGCTTCCTAGATAATGACGTTAGGTATTTAGGCTTGTAGAAACTAACTAAAAGTAAGATATATAACTCAAATAAAACTAACTAAAAGTAAGATTGTTTAAACAATCCCATGAATGGGCGCTTATAATTTGTTAAAATAGGATCAGGGGATAATTTTCTTTTTGATCGTCCAATAAATACCTGCAATTTGATACTCAGATGATTAAATAAGTGTATCTTAAGGTCCTTGATACATGTACACTGGGAGCTAGAATTTGAACTATTTAATTTAAAATTTTGAATTTATCATCCATCACACTTTGCCTGGGTATCAAACCATCGCTCTTTCGGTGGTGACCCCTCCAATACCGAGGTTGGTACTGGTCCATGCCCTAAGAGCTCTATGGCCCCACTATAATGTATATGTTGTATCCACATCCATTCATTTTGGGAGATCGTTTTAATGAATTATTCAAAAAATGAGGTAGATCTAAATCTCAGTTGGACTACGCCACAGGAGACAATGGTGATTTAACAGCCATTATTCAATGGGCAGGGTTCTTTTTGAGACTACAGCAGTTTGATCTGCAATTAATGCCTGTGTAATATCCCCTCTGTCCATTTATTTTGCCTGTTTACATACGGTAGATCCAAAATTCAAGTGGGCCACACCACAAGAATCCGTGGGGATGGAGACACTAAACGTCATAATCTTCTTAGGGCGTGTTTGGCCGGACCGATCCCATGGGATTTGGTGGGATGGGATCAATTTTAAGGTAATGATGATGGTGTCACTGGATTGTCTCGTGATCCATGGGATTGCTTATATCCCTCGGAAGTTCACCGGGTCTGTTTGGCACGCCCCACTTATCCTCGGATTTTACCGTCCAATCCATTCAACCAAGGGATAGGATCACTGTTAAGGTAATGATGGTGATGTCAGTGAATTGTCAGTGGATTGTCTTAAGATCCATGGGATTGCTCATACAAGTGAACCGGATCTGTTTGGCTCGTCATGTGGATCCCAGGATATTGCCGATCCCATCCCTCCTAATCCCACCCAAGCCCACATCCGGCGCCTGGCCAAACACGCCCTTAGAGCCTTACCAGTGTTGGGGAGAATTCCAGTCCCTGACAAACTAACATTCCTAGTTAGGAGTCAGCTCTCTTTTAGTTTTTCTTTTTCTCAAAACAGGTACATGAGATTTGAGATTTCCATGAGTTTGAAATAACGGCTAAATCTTTTGCTCAAAGAATCAAACCATTTCGCAATTCAGGTGGGCCACAGCCTACTTAAGTTAAAGAACTTTTTCACCAGCCATTCATTTGTTTTGATATGTTGCGGCCCATTTGAGGTGTGAAATTGCTTGATTTTATTAAGATAGGTGTAGATCACCTGATGCAAAGTTCAGATCTAAAACAAGTGCTACATATAACACGTGCGGCTTGGGCATATTCAGGGCTTCCACACGCGCGTGGAATCAGGAATTAAACGTCATGAGTAAAGAGCAGGCTAGGAGTTATTTGGAGTTGGCGCGGGTTAGGTATTACCCTTGCCTGTTTGGAGCTCGGAACAGGCATAAGCTCCGAGGGACACTGAGAGACCATTGTGATTTATTACTTTTGTCCACACTGTCCATACATTTTTCCATATTATTTTAGATTAATGAACCAAAAATAAGACAGTTCTAAGATCAAGTAGACCACACCAGAGGAAGCAGTGGTGCTAAAGACACCCACCATTGAAACCTTCTTAGGGTTCACCGTGTCGTTTATTTTCCATCCTACCCGTTGATTTGCTCATATAAAAATGGATAAAGTGAAAAAACAAATATCATCTTGATCCAAAACTTCTGTGGTTCCTAAGAATTTTTCAATGGTAGGAATTTCAATCCTTTCTGTGTGGTCCATTTGAGCGATTGATATTTGTTATTTTTGGAAGCATGATATAAAATGATATGAAAAAATGAATTTACGGTATGGATGAAGTTCACACATAAGGGAACAGAACAGGCGGGGGTAGTATCTAATCCGAGCTGATTAGGAGTTCGGACGGAGTCTTGCTGACATGACGCGTCCTTTTCTTGTCCTCTCTCATGTTTACTCCTTTTGGAATCTATTAATTTCAAACGTCCAATCACCACATCATCTATTCGGTCTATCCATCATATGTATCTACTTGTGGAATCTTCGTTCATGACTATGAAAGAAAACCACGCATGTGACCGGACCTCTCTTTTAATAACAGTCTAATCCATCGATTTCTGCCAGCCACTGACTGAACGGCTTGGATCATCCAATGATTCATCAAGGCAGCTCTGCCTAGGAAGCGGATTGGCAGGTGTACCTCACACCAGCTATATAGCTGCTGTAGGTACGTGCCGTACGCAGACGAGCACCGACGCTCCTCAGACTCTGAGTTGTACGAATCGTTCAAAGGACATGAAGGTTACATGGCCCTACAGTGATGTATTTATCTTATCTACACTTTTTATCTATTTTTAGATATCAGCTTAGAGCATTATTCAAATAAATCATATCCTAACGGTCGTGTGGACCAAGGATTGGAGGGGATTGGAAGGGATTGGAGGGGGTTTCAAATCTCCTTGGTTGTTTGGCAGCATAAAGCAAGTGGGGATTGCCAATCCCAGGGTTCCCAATCCCTTCTTTGAGGGGGTTTGTAATCCAAGGTGAGAGCTTGGATTACACCTAAAATCATTTCAATAGTTGTAGGTATAAATGTACGTCACTGTACACTATCATTCTACTGGGCACATGACCCACTAACGATGATCAGCACCATCCAAACATTGTTCATGTAGATCAGCACCGTCCAAATATTGTCCAGCACCATCCAAACATTGTCTATATTAATCAACGGTTAAAAATCGTTGGTTAGTCACTCGGATATGATCTTGTGCTTGTGGTCCATTTGAGACTTGGAATTTCATCATTTTTAGGCAAAGCATATATTTTAGCGGGCTTATCACTACCATAGTGTCAAAAATTATATATCTCACTAATTGGAGATATTACAGTTGATTTAGTAATTAAATTCAAACCCCCGTAAATATACCATGTATAGGTATTTTTGAATTAAAGTTGATTCACACTCCAGGGTGCCAAATACACCGAGAGGATTGCCAATCCACGGGGTTTCCAATCCTGGGGGTTGCGAATCCAAGGGGGTTCCAAATCCACGCTCCCAAACAGGCCCTAATATCATTGGATGGCCACAAATAGAAGTAGGGATAATGATTTTCAACCTTAAAAAATGCATAAGGCTCACCGTGGCATTTATTTTCTATTCAATTTGTTCATAATATCACAAAGACTTAAATGAAGAGGAAAAACAAACTTCATATTAATCCAAAACTTATGTGACTCCAAAAAGGGTTTTAATTGTAGAAGTTCAACCCTCCACTGCTTTCTTCAATGTGGTCCATTTGATAGATATATTTGTCTTATTTTTCATCTCAAGCCTTAAAATGAGCTCGCTAAATGAATGGACGGTTTAGATATAACATGATGGAACCCACAGGTATCCTGACATCAACACAGCTACTGCGAGCTACACCGGCCAATCTGCTTCCGAGAGGAATGCGGGAACACCCAGAACTCTTTCCATCTAAAATTGACTGTAGGGAGCGCTTGCAACAAAGTTAGTGGCCCACCAAGAAGTGTTTGACATCCACTCCAACGATCGTTTGTGCCCGCTCACGTTAGAGTCTGAGCCCGAAAAATTAGCCTGATCTAACTGTTGATTAGACCACACCATATAGAAATGTTAGCAATGAGATTCCTAACATTATAACCTTCTAGAGGGCCATGAAAGCTTTAGATCATGATGATATTTTGGTTTTCCCATCTTCACTTTTTCTTGTATTGTGGCCCACTTGATGATCATATAAGTCTCATGTTTTCTATCATGTGTTAACATGATCTTTCCCATGTGATGAACGGGTTGGATGTCACACACAAAGTGGCCATAGAAAGGTTTCTTTTGCATGGGCTGCCTTTTGCTTTTGCTGTGGGTCAGATTCAAGGGCACCTATGGAGCAGTAAAATTCAGGCCTTTCACCATGCATCTAACCGGAGACCCATAATTTGGACCTTATGTAATTTCTAAGTGCCTGAGCATCATCCACCACACGCTGCCAGAGCATCAAAGTCATTTCCCATCAACCTAATATATTTTCTAAGTTAACGTATGGTACATACATACATACATACACACGTATGCATGAATACTTAGATAAGAGATTCATGATTCGTGAGGCATATGCTTTCCCCACAACCGATCCTCACGGGAAACAAAGGATTGTACTAGAGAAGCGGATTCCGTACGAGTATCCCATTAAACTATGTGGGCCCACCATAATTTATGTATTTTATCCACTTTGTCCATCTATTTTATCAGATAATTTTAGGTCTTCAGGCAGGCCCGTTTGGGAGCGTGGATTTGAAATCCTCCTATTTTGTTTAACACCTTGGATTGGGAATTAACTTTAATCCAAAAGTAGCTATGCATGACATATTGAGGGGGATTTGAATTTTATTACTAAGTCTAACTGCCAAATTGATGAAATTTCAAGTCTTAGATGGGGCACAAGCACAAGATGATGTCCAAGTGAGTAACCAACGATTTTTTACCGTTGATTTACATGGACAATGTTTGGACAGTGTTGATCATCATATTAAAATAACTAATAGTGATGCACTTGATAATATAATTATTTTTAGATATCATTAGTGGGCCATGTGCCCAATAAAATAATATTACGGTGACATACATGTTACACATGCAACTATTGAAAGGATTCTAGGTGTAATCCAAGCTCTCATGGTGGATTTCAAACCCCTGTTTAGGGGATTTGAAACCCCCGCTTTATGCTGCCAAACAATCAGGGAATTTGAAATCCCCTCAAATCCATGGTGCCAAATGACCTCTAAAAATGAAGCATATGCAAATTTGGAGTGAGCCACACCATACAAAAAAAAAAAAAGTGTGAACTGAACGTTTGCCATTGAAAAATTCTCGGAGGACACAGAAGTTTTAAATCAAATTGATATTTGTGTTTCCCTTCCTCAATGTTTGTGTGATCTTATGAACAGATTGGATGATAACTAAACATCACTGTGGGCCTTGGGAAGGTTTCGAAGGTGGAAATCATTATTCCCACTGTTTTTGTGGTGTGGTCCACTTGAGCTTTGGATATAATTCATTTTGGGCTCAACCCCTAAAATGAGATGGATAAACTAATGGATGGGGTGGATAAACCACATATGTTTACAATGGGCCCAACAGAGTTTTCTCATTACAAAAAAAGCTACTGAGCCACTATAGGAAAGCTTTTTGTGTTTATTATATAGGGAGATGCATATTAATGGTAAAAAGTAGACATGGGCATCATTTCATGATGTTTTTGTTTTGGGCTTTTTTTTCTTTTTTTGAGAAAAAGGTGGTCTTAGACAAAAGCTTCTTAAATCATGAAAAACTCGGCACCCCACGACCGTCTAATCAGAGCTTTGAGATTGGAATGAGCAGTGATGATGTGGGCTCCGTGGAGAAGGGCCTTTCATCAGAGGAATACATGATGTTGGGATGCATTCTGTCTTATTTACTTGTTTACATTGAGGAAGTCGAAGAAATGATTCTTCAAAAAGTTCCATTTCGCCCTTTGGACATGGTCACATAGTCCATCATTTGCCTAGACAGCGGTGAGCCGTCGGTTTACACATGTGGTGCACTTGTTCAGCGATCCAGACCGTGTGGATTGTAGGGCTTGGCAATCAGCCATGACCCACTAAGCTAGAGTTTTAAATTTGAATGGCCATGGATCTTTGGGCCCAAAAGAGGGCCCGAGACATTTCCAGCCTAACAATTGCTGTGGCATGGAAGTGACCGGGATCCAATGATTCTAACTATCATTTTGGATGCTAGCTATCGAATGGACGATCACAGGGAAAAAAAAATATTAAGGTCATCCACCCAAATTGAATAGGCAAAATCAGACCATTTGATCCGTGTATTTTTGGGTTATGTTTCTTCCACGACTGGCGCTGACAATTTGGATGGTCTAGATTGCCATACACATGTGCCAAGTACAACAGATCTAGGCCCATCCTTCCTTTTTCTTTTTCCTATTAACCTCAGTTGTGGAATGAGCAATGATGATCAGTGGCTATATGTAAAAGGGCCTTCCATTAGGAAGACATGATGTTAGGATGGATTTTGTCTTATTTACTTGTTTGTATAGAGAGTGGAAGAAATGATTCTCCTAAAAGCTGACATTTCTTTCTTGGTCATAGACATGGTTATGATCATAGTCGGTGATCCTATTTCAAAGGGAGAAGAGAGAGCTAGAACGTTCACACTGCTCCTTTGAACATCACTTGAGAGAGAGAGAGAGAGAGAGAGAGAGAGTGGGCCATGACCACATGCCGTCATCTTGTAGAGGGAGAGACGAGAGCTCTCATCTCTCTTTATTTGAAGTAGGTCTAAGAGAAACTCCCTGTCTTAAAATTGGCAGCAACAATAATTAAATGATATAGTACAGTTATGATTAGAATATATGCTTTTCTTTATTTTGAGAAACATGACTGATCTAGATCATCATGTGAGAATTAATTACTTTTTTTTAATAAATTTAAAATTCCACTATGTTTTACTATAAAATCCATCACACCAGTGATCATACTCTGTCCACGGGGAAAGCAATGTTGATTTGTGGAGCATTCAAACTGCAGAGTGTGTAGCTTGATATCCAGGCATCTAGAAATTACTTAGGAATTGAACAGATGGTGTAAATCAATTCAAGCTAAACTGTCCAAATTATGCTTTCTAGTTTAATTGCATCATGAACAAAAAATTACTATTATTTGATTACCTAAAATATTAGATTGCTTTACATCTAATCAATGATTAAAAATGAAAAATATCCAGGTGACATTATATGTCACCCTCGCTTTGATGTTGTGGCCCAAAAGCTAGATTGGTCAGATCAACAGGTGGGCCTTCTCTGGGAGCTAACTTGGTATTTCTGGAGCATTGCATTAGTGTCTGCTTTCCACCAAACAAATCATTTGCCCGTGGGACTGGGGCCTGCGGATCTGCCATCCAAACAGCCTATCTAGTGAGCCCTGGAATTATGGAAGATATAGGAAATCTTCCAGACTGGTGTAACAATGGTTATCAGCTGTCAATAAATAGAGCAAATGCACAACATCACAGGATTAGGATCTACAAACCTTCCACACTAAGTCCCATGAAGTCCCATAGATAAAAATACATATATTTAATGCAGCAGATAAAATTATATACCGTGTATTTGAAACAACAAAAACGAAGATACACAAAGAACAATCAACCATGATAAAGGAACTATAATCAAGAGCAACAACAGGATGGAAATCAGAGAATTTTGGATAATTTTGGTATATGATTATTTTCTCCTCATGTTCCATCAATTTAAAATACAGAGAAATGTACAAATGTAGAAATAATCCAAGCTCACATGTATGAATCTTTTATGGTTTTTAGCAGGAAAACATATGTATAAGCTAACAAGGGGCAACATATATAAACAAACAAGGGAGCGGCAAGACATCAAGAAATGGCATGGATAGCCATTCCAAGGCCGAGCGAAAGGTAAACCAGTCCAAGAGCTACCCAAATCAGCTTCTTTGCCACGACAACCAATATGGGCAATGGCGGAAATAGGATGGAGAGCAAAATCAGCACCACACTGAATGCAAAAGTGGCGAAAATTGCTAAAGTGTAGACAATTGAGAGGAGTTCGTGGTGAGGGAGGTTGACAGGGAGATCTGCAACAATCACAATGGAAGCGATGGTAATAGCAAGGAAAGAGACCTTGAACATCCTCTTCTGGACCGGCTTCACATCTACTAATTCTCCATCCCATGGAGGAGCATCCCATGGAGGGGTCCCCGCAGCCACAACGAATGATACGGGCACCTGTGGAAATAGAATGTAGAGGAAAAGAAAGGCCATCCCCAATGTGAAAGTGATGAAATTGGCTACAGCATAAGCAATGGAGAGGGTTTCATGGTGAGGGAAGCCAACAGGGAGATCTGAAACAATCCCAATAGCAGCAGCCATAATAACAAGGAATGGCACCATGAACATCCCGTTCTGGGCCTCTCCAACCGATGGACGGGCCCCAGCAGCCCTCATGGTGATGAACTTGCTCTTAAGGCTGAGTGAAAGTTGATCCAGTCCAGCAGCCACACCAACTAACTTCTTTGCTACAAAGACTGATAAAGGCACCTGAGGAAATAGGATGAAGAGCACAAGAAGTCCCATCCCCAATGTGAAAATGGTGAAATTTGCCGCAGCATAAGCAGTGGAGAGGAATTCATGGTAAGGGAGGCCGACAGGGAGACCTGTGACAATCCCAACCGCAGCAACCACAATAACAATTACCAACATCTCAGACATCATCTTCTGGGCCAGCTTCATGTCTGCTGATTCTCCAACCAATGGACGGGCCCTAGCAACCCCCCTGCTGTACTTGCTTGCATCATGACCCTCCATCTCTGATATTCTTTCTGTTGAAAACTATCCTGAATAAAACCTTAAAAATATCAGAGCAGAGCGACACACCCAAAATAGACTTTATTAATAGATATACTTCTACTTCCCAATTTAGCAAAACAGAAAAACAGAACACTACAAAAAGAGAAATTTGGGAGGAGAGATTTTCTATACAAGGAACCAGTATAACAAAATCAAATTCAAAACCAGATCTGCAAACCTCATATATATTTCAGTGGACTTATCACAATCAACGTATCAAACATCACATATGCACACTAATTATCAATATTAAAGTTAATTTAGTAATTAAATTCAAACTCCTGTAAATATACTACATAATTTCAGTGCATTGCTACTTTCTGATTACAGGGGATTCCAATACAAGCTCCCAAACACAACTGAATCATTTCCTTGATTTGGAATCCAAGATCCCAAACTGCCCTTTAGACTAAAAGCATGGATCAACAAGAAAATTCTGCAAATACATACAATTTCATTTGAAGAAGACGAGATTACATACAAACAGCACAAGGAGAAGCTCTCTTGCAAAGGATTGAAGAATGAAAATGATGAAGAGAAAAAGAAGAAGAATAATAAAAAAAAAAACGAATCCATAGCAAAGATAACTTTCAGTTTTCAAGTAAGAACAGGATCTTCTTAAAAATCACACACAGAGAAAACGAATCCTTAGCAAAGATAACTTTCAGATTTCAAGTAAGAACAGGATCTTCTTAAAAATCACACACAGAGAAAACGAATCCTTAGCAAAGATAACTTTCAGATTTCAAGTAAGAACAGTATCTTCCCAGAAATCAAGAAAATGCAAAGAAAACACTAGATCTGCTATCCCAATAAAAAATTGCAGAAAAAAAAAATCAAAGCAGAAAAAAGAGAAGAAAAAAAAGTTGGAACTAAAAAGGGAAAAAAAAGAGATTTGAAAAATCAGGAATCCAGAACCGGAATATGCGACAATGGAATATCCAAGAGCAGAGCTTACCTTTATCGGAGGAAGGAGAAAATGGGGAGAGAGAGAGAGAGAGAGAGGAGAAAATGGAGAGAGAGAGAGAGAGAGAGAGAGAGGAAGGAGAAAATTGAGAGAGAGAGAGAGAGAGAGGAAGGAGAAAATGGAGAGAGAGAGAGAGAGAGAGGAAGGAGAAAATGGAGAGAGAGAGAGAGAGAGAGAGGAAGGAGAAAATGGAGAGAGAGAGAGAGAGAAGAGGGGCGAGCAAAGATGAGGCGACGCGGGGGTATTTATAGTTATGATCAGGTTGGATGGAAGATACACCGGCCTAGGAAGGTTTCGACGGTAGGCAACATAGGCTTCATCTGGTGTGGTCCACTTGACTGTTGGATCTGATTATTGTTTGGAAATATCTATTAAAATAATATGAAAAAAATAGATGGACGGTATGGATAAAAATTCATACATCAAGGTGGACCTCTCAGAGCCGCTGACCATGCGAGGCCGGTACAGCAGGGTAGTGCCGAATCTGCATCAAATACAGTGCGTGACTCTGCACTCCTCGATGGAGTGGCGTCTTCTTTACTCTGCCGCCTTTCCTAATTTTTGGTATCTTATTGTATTCGTGCGCATGTGTACGTTCGGACCCATCTCCTGTCCAAATACGATACAATACGATATAATATACGGACAGGGATTAGATACTACCACAACCTAGCTAGAGACGGACAGTCCTTGAATGGGCACTCTGGAGCCCACCCTGATGTATGCGTTTCATCCATGGCGTCTGCATTGAGACGTTCTCAGGGGCCACGTGACTTTTGAATCAAGTTGATAATTATGTCTTTTCTTCATCTGGGTTTATGTGATATTATGAACAGGTTGTATGGAATATAACGCAAAGGTTTCAACTGTAAGCATTCAATCTCCACTGCATCTTTTTTTTAGTGTGGTTCACTTGAGCCTTCGATTGAGTTTTTAATGGTCCGTGTTTAATCCCTACTGTGTAGTCGACTTGAGGCATGGATATGGGGTCATAACTTAAAATGATGTGGAAAAAAATAATGAACGGCCGGGATAAAACCTATACATCACGGTGGGTCCCAGAGAACTCCTTGCCTTGAAGGATTCGGTACACGACTGTGCTGTATTTGACTATATCCATTCCGTACATCTCTATTGAAATCTAATTTTAAGGTACAATGACAAAGAGAGAAGCAAATCCAAATCTAAGATGGACCATAGTAAAAAAACGGTGGTGATTGACCATTAAAAACTTCTTATGGCCCACAAGCTTTGGATCAAGCCGTTGTTTGTGTGATCACTTCATCCGGGTGTTTTTGACCTAATCAACAGATTGGAAAATAAACGTCCCGGTGGAATCTCCGAAGTTTTTAATGGGAAGGATTCAATCACTGACTGTTTCCTGTGATGTGGTCCACCTAAGGTATGAGTTACCTTCATTTTTTTAGATCAAGCCCTAAAATGAGCTGTCAAAATGGTTGAACGGTGTGGATTTAAGGCACATAAATTACTGTGAGCCTTACGCCTTACTGTTTGGGTCCCACCTACCCGGGTGGATTTTGAGGTTTATACTGATGTTTATTTGTATCTAAGGCATTGATAGATTACACATGCATGGATGGAGGGAAACACAAATGTCGCTTGATCCAAAACCTCTGAGTACCCAGAGAAAGTTTAAACGGTAGGTGTTTAAACTCCTGTTGTGTGGTCCACTTAAGCTCTGGTTATGCTTCAATTTTGAGCCTGTGCCTTAAAATAAACTGAAAAATGGGATGGATGGCATGGATAAAACACATATCTCATGGTGGATCCCACAAATCTCGCTGTGCCACGAGAAATCCACTTCCCTCACACAGGTAGCCGATTAGGTGCGCCCCGACTGCAGGCGGATTAGCTACTGAACTCGACAGGAGTAGTGTACTACTGAAGTGACGTCTTCACCTCCTGTAGCCTCCAACATGATGTATTTGTTGTATCCACACCGTCCATCCATTTGGAAAGATCATTTTATGGGATGGACCAAATAATGAGGCAGATCCAAAGCTCAAGTGAACCCCACAATAGAAAATAGGTAATGAACGTTTACTATTAACTAGTGGTCCACATAAGCTTTCTATCAAACTAATATTTATGTATTCCATTATTCCATGTCTATATTAGATTATAAACATCCTAGTGAACCCAGGAGTTTCAACGTTGGTCGTCATTGTCTTCATTGTTTTCTATAGTAGGGTACACTTTAACTTTGAATCTGCCTCATTTTTTGTATGATAGTGTAAAATGATATTTATAAATAGATAGATGGTGTTGATACAGCATACACATCATAGTGGGGCTCAAACAAATGTGGTGACGTAACTCAGTAGCGCTACTATCCAGCTGTCTCCAACCAGGAACGGGCAGGAGCTTTGAGTGGTTACGGTGACATATATCTCTTATCCACACCGTTCATCTATTTTTTAGTATCATTTTAGGGTATAAGCCCAAAAATGAGGTAGATCTAAGACTCAAGTGGACTACACCATAGGAAGCAGCGGTGATAATGATCATTGCGGTTGAAACTTTTCTACAGCCCACCTCAATGTTTATTTTCCATCCAACCTATTCATAAAGTTAAACAGAACTGTATGAAGAGAAAACATAAATATCAGTTCCATCTAGAACTTATGTGGGCTCCGGGGAGTTTTCAACTATAAGAGTTTAATCCCCATTGTGTAGTCCACTTGAGCTTGGATCAGTTTCATTTTTAGGCTCATACCCTAAAATGATAGAGAAAAATGGATGGACGGTGTGGATAAGATCCATACATCACAGTGGCCACTCAAAGCTCTTACCCGTCCCTGTTGAATAGTCCACCTCAGAATTGGATCTTCTTCATATTTTGAATAGTGTCCTAAAATAAGTTGCAAAAATGAATGGACCGCATGGATCCACGATACGTACATTGAGATGGATCGGACGGTCAAGGTCGTAACGTGATGGGAACGGCACAGGGAGAGTGGATTAGGTGAGACCCTATCCTCACCATCTTAGGTGCATCCGTTGCCGTGGAGCCCATCTTGAGGTATGTATTATGTATCCATGCTGTCTATATATTTTTCTAGATTATTTTATTACATTATCCTAAAAATAAAACAAATACAATTATCTAGTGGACCATGCCATATGAAAAAAGTGTTGATTGACCATTAACGAGCTAAAAAGAGTTTTAGATCAAGCTGATATTTGTTTTTTCCCTTCAACCAAGCTTATCTGACCATATCAACAGATTGGATGGTAAATAAACACTTGAAAATATTAAAGTAGGCTCTAAGAAATTTTTAATGGCCACTGTTTCTTAGGGTATGATCCCCCTTATAATTAGATTTTCTTCATTTTTATGATAATGCGCTAAAATGATCTAAAAAATGGATGGACAGCAGTGATACATGATACATACATCGAGGTGGGCCCAGTAACGGGCATGCCATCTTCGGTGAGCATGGGTCTCTCCTTCACACGTGCCATCATGCGCATGAACCGTTGTCTACCATAGCAAAAGGGGAGCAAGAGTCATTTTCGGGGGGGGGGGGGGGGGTACCCGGAGCTTTCACTGTGATGTCTGTGTTTTATCCCACATGCTATTAATTGAAATCCTGCTATTAAAAACTTTTTAGAGAACTCGATAGTTTTGGATCTAATACCCATATTTGTTTTTTCCTTCATTTAGGCCTGTATGACCTAATTAACAGGTTGGATGCTAAATAAACATTACATTAGGCTATAAGAGATTTTTAAATGTGGACATTCAATCACCGCTGCTTTCCCGTGGTGTGGTCTACCTGAGCTTTAGATATGCCTTATTTTGGGATCACGATCTAAAATGAATGGATGGTACCCATAAAATACATATATCCTGGAGGGGCCACATATCTCCAACAATGTCTATAGCTAAAAAGAAAAATTATACAGTAGTAAACGACCAACGGCAGGTACTATTTGTCTTTACCATAAATGTGCAATGATTATCCTTTCCATGTATGGTACGTGGGAAAGCAATAGAGTGGACTAGTTCCCTTTTTTATATTTGGCAATCATAGATGGGCAGTAGGGGTGGGCGTGTCGAGCCGAGTGGAGTGAGTCATGGTGGGCCAAGCTCAGCTTCACTTGTCCATGCTATACTGGAGATCGAGCTCAAGCTCAATATTGAAGCTTGGCTTGTTTGCCAAAGCTGTCGAGTCGAGTTCGATTTGAGCTAATGGTTCGAGTCGAGCTCGAGCTTGTTGGTTGAGAGAGTAATGGATTTTATTCTTGATCCTCCTCCATTGATTAAGAAGAGAAGCTAAATAAAAAAAATTTAAAGATGCATTTTACATGACGCTCCACCAAGCGAAATTCATTTTTAGTTTGGCCCGACAACGGAAACAGGGTGTAATCCATCTTTCAGCAGTTCAGAAAATCCATATGTGTAAGCCTTATGATAGAAAAACCATGGGCCAAAAGCATCCTCAATTGTATGTTCTGAATTACCCATTATCAAGGCCATACTTTCCAATGGATAAGATTTTGAACAGACCTAGGACTACAAAAAAGTGGGACCCACCTATATTGTTGCTGCTCAAATAAAAGCACAATTTCCGTTACCTCACAGATGATTTGAAGACTTGTAGCTCACAACGTATTCAGGAAGGATATGTCTATTCATGTGAGTGCTCCATATAATATCCCATTTTGAATTCAAGAGATTGTTAACACCAACATCAAACTCTTTGTTGTTGGGGTGAAAGCAAAGAGATCTCACTTCAACTTTTTCTACATTCCCCACAACTTTAATATATTTATCAATCGATCCGAGTTGAGCTCGAGTTCGAGCTTCGAGTCGAGTTTGAGTTGAAATGCCCCCTTGTCGAACTCGGCTTCAACTCAACTCGAGCTTCAAATAATTAGCTTGACTTGGCCCGAATCAGTCATTCAAGCCAAGTCAATCTGAGCTGATTCGAGCCGAGTCGAGCGAGTTTTTCGAGCTAGCTTGACTCGTGAACAGCCTTAATGGCCACTTTCCTGTGATTAGTCCCAACAATGTGGGTGAGACCTTGACCTTAGTGACCTTAAGCCCATCCTAGTGCATGCATTGTATATCTATGCATTTATTTCATGAGTTTATTTTAAGACATTTTTGTTTATATATATATATATATATAGCCTATGTCATCACTTACTAACCCTTGATACTCGAGGTGAGCCTATACATAGCTGATACCAATAAAGAATGGCATGAATTCGATTAAATCAACCATAAGAAGCCAATGAATCCGCCCAATTACTTAAGTATCGAGTTTAGCCTCATGATTTATTTATATAGGACCCAAATCTAGCCGACCTATCACTGAATAATTAAGATGACCACAAGTAAATTAAAGACATACTTAAAGCTAAGACAATTATGGGTCAGATCTTAATTAATAAACCAAATCAACCCGGTCACTCATTTAGCATAAGAACCAACAATCTAGAGTGATCATGACTGAATCACCATTTTCGCTAATTTCGAATAGGTTACACTATGAATTTAGTTAATCCAGACCCTAACAACTCTGCCCAAGAAATCTCCCTACTCAATTCATTCGAAAAATGTCTCGATTATCTGAATAAGCTCTAGACTGTTTGTTAGTGGGCCTATAGTTCCAAAATTATAGAATAATGTTCGTCTCACGAGACTTGACGTCCATCACGGGTGGCGAATCAAGATAGTACCCAGAATTGCATAACTTGGGCCAGAGGCTGAGTGCTTGAAATGTGCAAATGCTCAAGACTGAAACCTAAAACTTAAGTGAAAAGAACCTCCTACTTTTTTGCCAAGTTGTGGCTTTTCGACCGTTAGATCGTGACCAAACTTGAGGTATGAGTTAAAGATATTTTCCTATTAATATCCATATAGTCGCTACCCCAATCGAGCACTAATGACCGTTAATCATAAGTACGGTCCCCGCGGTCGATCAAGGCATTCGATCTCCACCAAAATTGGTCCGATCGCTCATCCTATGATGGGGCACTTGACACATGGTGTGGTTGGGCTAGCGAGCCCTTGAACTAGCCCTATGGGCTAAAATTCAACCTACTAGGGGATGAATGCTAGAAAAAGGGCCCCTAGGGTCATTTAGACATAAAATTTAAGCTATATAAGGCCCAAAAATTCACTCTCTCACTCCCACATGATTTTCCAGTTGCAAAGGAGAGAGAAAGAAAGTGGGGAGAAGTGGAAGAAGGAGCTTCTTCGGGGAGCTAATTTGGGAAAAATTTTCCTTGCCGCTGCCCACAACGGACCTTGCAATCGCACCTCACCATGGAGAGCGGCCCACCGCCAATAGAAAGGTAATCCTTTAGCCCTTTTCAAATTTCAGCCTTGTAGGCCATTTGCATGTGTCCTTACAAGCTAATCCCATCACCGCAAACGGACCCGAATCCTAGTGGTAGTAATAGAAACCTAACATACTATTCTTAGGTGCGGACCATTACCTTTAAGTTACTGATTATTGAACCTGTGTAGCAATTGATGATTGTGGAGTAAAATTTGGAATTCGCATGCTAAACAAATGAGAAATTCGTAGTTAGAACATCCTCCATGACTTGTAGCTTGCCTAGAATAAATGATCATTGAATGCATGTTATAATAGATTGTTTCTACTAAAAATTTCATGCCCATATGCTTAACATTTTTCCCCCAACACATGCACCTAATTACTTTAATGCTGTGAATTCTGCAATAATTGAATAATGTTATTGTATTTCCAATTGATTACCCATATTAACTGAGATATCCTGAATTACTGACATGTATGTTTGCCTATTTTTAAAATATAAATGTTTCTGGCATACTATTAAATTTTAGCCTATTGGTCAATTGGGTTGGCCAGTAAATGGAAAACTCATGAGGGCAGCCTTATTGGATCGGCTGCCCTAGGACAATCCGACTGATTTGGGCCGAAGATGGACAACCAACAATAGTTAGACTACACGGGATTCTTGTACCCAGTGTCGGTTATGCCATAGTTTGTCTGAGTTGGACGAATTAGTCCACTAGTTAGCCAACCATGTGTGTTCACCATTTATGATTACGTCTGTTTGAAATTGAGACACCCCACATCCCTAGAACGTCCACTTACAACCGTTATGATATGATTCACAAGTCTCATGAGCCGGACATGGTGGTATGAGACACTATGTTCGAGCTGTCGGCCTACGTTAGAGTGACAAGTCTCCCCGTAGTGACCGCGAGCAACCCAATTTATAAACCCACCTTTCGTATGAATTCAGCTGGGAGTAACAAACCCAAACAAATCAAGGATCACAAGCATGAGACCTCTACGATCGACTTGAACCTCGCGATCGGATTAAGGCAATAATTTTGTGGGAGTGACTTAGTTTCCCCAATCTTACTGGGAGAACAAACATAACTAAACACTCGGCTAACATGATCATGGTCACATTGCATTAGTTAGGTTGGTGACTCAGCAATCGAGGTCACATTGAGGGAGCATTGGTCATATGCGAACGTATAGATGGAGTCGGTTGAGAGAGTGTTGGATAGCGAGGGCATGCATCATATAATAATACCATGCATGTGCATTAATCAAAGTATCTAGAGACTGTATGCTTTCCTCGTAGTTCCAGCTACTGGGTGGGCTAATGTAGGACACTTTCAAGACATCAATGAGATTTTAGAGTCGATACATTTTGTATTTTTGAAACTATATTTATTTTGCTCAGTTGTAGTCCTGTACTTTGGATAAACATATTTTACTTGTTAGTTGATTTACTTGCATGCGTTAAAATTTACGTTTATTTCAGAGTACATTGCATAGTCTATTTTAATTCTAGGAATTGCTCAAATGACAGGTAAAACTAACTATAGAACATCGCTTCCGCAAAGCATAAATGACACCCAGGATATGGAGAGTTGAGTATCTACTCGGCCCCCGAAATCCGGAGCGTTACAGTAAGACTGTGTATACACTAAGATTGGTAATAATTATTTTTCATGAAAATTTCAAGCATCATACAGTTTTGATTTCACAGTTTTATTAAAATTGATGAGTAGATGAATGAAATTGATAAAATTCATGGAGTCCTATGTGATGGGGGTCTGATCCAGCCGTTCATATATTTATCCTCTTATTTTAAAGCATGAATAATAATTTTAAAAAAATCTAAATCCAAAATAGTTGTGACCACTTATATGGGTGGAAGAGAATTGAATACCTATGATTGAAAACTTTTCGGGGCTATAATAGTTTTGGTTGATGTTGATATATATTTTTTTAATTGGTTCATTGATGTCTTTTTGACCTTTAAATAGGTTGGATGGCAAATACACATTATTATGGCCCCATATCATTTTTCACTTTAAGCTGTGGATGTCATTATCCCCTTGTTTCCCATGGTGTTTCCCATGGTGTGATTCACCTAAGCCTACCATCTAAGCTGGTAAACAAAATGAAGAGCATGAATAAGGCACATACATCATTGTGGGACCCACAGATTTTATCCACTCAATACTAAATTGGGATCTTGTTTTTCACAGCACATTTACCGAGTGATTTCCCTTTCCAAACATCTTTTAAAAGTATTCATAACCCATTTACCATCAGTAGTAAATGATTAAACAAACGCCCACTAAAGGCATATTTGATTTTTCAAATCTACTTGTGAAATATATGTGGGGCCCACCGTGATATATGTGGCTTATCCACACTGTCCATTTGTTATGCCAGCTGAATTTAGAGGCTGAGCCAAAAACTGAAGTAGATCCAAAGCTCAAGTGAACCATACCACAAGAAAAAGAAAACTGAATGCCTACCATTAAAAACTTTTTAGGGCTATTGTTTCCTCTGGCATGGGGCACTTGAATGTTGGATCTGTCATATATTTCAAGGTGGAGCCTACAAATTTAAACCAGTCCCTTTAGACCAATTTTTGAAGTGGAAATACGGGCATATTTTTTAACAGTGAAAATGCAGCTAATTGCCTAGTAATTAAAAAATCAAATAGGCCCTAAGGCATTGTATAAAAAATGAAGCTGACCCATATTTCAAGTAAATGACCACACGCTAGGAAACAATGATCACTGAACTCCCACTACAAAAAATTCGTAACAATCTCTATAATGATTAATGTCCATCCAACTTCTTGATGAGGTCATGCGGACTTAGATGAAAGGAAAAAAAAAAAAAAATACAAGTGTAAGATTGATTCAAAAATTTTATAGCTCACAAAAGAATTTTAATGGTCAGTAATCACTATTTCCTATAATGTGGTTCATCTGAGATTTACATCTACTACATTTTTTTAGGCCATGTCAGTTACCACATTTTTTAGGCCATGTCTTAATATAAGCAGGTAAAACAAATGGACCAAATAGATATACAATGCATACATCAAGCTGGGCCCTACGGTTAGAATCCCGCCCACATTGCTGGTTAGGGTTACACCCTCCCGTAGGCCACCTCGGTGTGATTGGGTATGGAGCCTTCTGTTCTCTATGTGATTTTGGCTAAAGGAAGATCTCTTATAGTTTAGAATTTACAGTGAAGTGTCTGTGTATTCTAGGTACCGCATGCACATATAATGCTCTACCGCCTACATTTCATATGGGCCACTAATCTCACATGACAGCATTTATATGTACGAATGGTGGCGCACCTCTCCACAACTGATTACAATATTATTAAATCTTATGTTTCTCATTTAATTTCTTAGGGGGCGTTTGGCATGTGGGTTTAAATGGGATTTGGTGGGATGGGTTTTAAGATCCCATGGATCATCCCAACGCCTATTTGGGACTCACATACAGTATGGGTTGTGAAGCCTCTT
Organism: Magnolia sinica; assembly: GCF_029962835.1. NCBI lineage: Eukaryota > Viridiplantae > Streptophyta > Magnoliopsida > Magnoliales > Magnoliaceae > Magnolia > Magnolia sinica. The sequence continues at coordinate 5,610,478 of NC_080584.1, read as the reverse complement.
CTTGAAATTAGGGCTGCGCAGGAGTTTCTGCAATCCTACCTTGGGTTCAGTGTAGCTAGTGGTCAGTGCTATGTGGACCCCACCATGATGTATGTGTTTTATCCATGCCGTCCATCCATTTTGAAATATAATTTTAAGCTTGATCCCAAAACGATGTAGATATAAATCTCAGGTGGACCATACCATGGGAAAATAGTAGTGATTGAATTACACCATTAAAAACCTCCTAGGGCCAACTATGCAGTCCACTTGAGATTTGGATCAAACTCATTTTTGGGCTCATAACAAAAAATGACATGGAAGAATGGGTGAACGGCATGGATGAAACACACATTATAGTGGGGCCAATAGAGCATCCACCAGTAGTGGCAAGATGAGTAGCCAATCCGTTTCCCAAACATGAAGTGGGATGGCATCCAAGCTATGGGATTAGAGGACAGCCCCGTACACAGTGTAATCACTACAGTCCCATACAGTGTAATCATTACATTTTGATAATTCTATCCCACTTAAACTCATCTACTCCCATGCTCCAAACACCCCCTCCCTCACTGTTTGTAATAATAAAGCGCCAATAAAGATAAGATACCTGAATTTCTTAAAAGCCTACACGAAGGGGATGGTGGGCGGTGGGAGAGAATCCTACCCACCGCTACACTAATATAGGTTGGGGCCACTTATCATTTCATTTTCCAAGTGTGACATCGTTGAGTCCTTTGGACCGACACGCCAACCTGTTGTCCTTTGATCAGACGCTCTATTGGCAGACAAAATATCTAACCTTTCCTTTTTCCTATTCAGTCTGTTTAATGGGAGCCCCATCGGATTATTATTTCAGAATCATACAGCTGAAAAGTTCACTTTGGCAAGAAGTAAGCCGCCGCTCTTTGTCTTGGAGGCTAAATCCCTCTATAACAATTTATAACAGAACGGGCCCCAATGCTTCATAGCAAGATCGATAGTAATAGGATTTATGCCATAAATTTAAGATCTGCTAGTAAGAGAATAGAGGGGGTCGGCCAGCCCGGCTTCAGTGGATGTAGATCCCTGACTGTGGGGCCCACCTTGATATACCTATGCTTTATATCCACACCATCCATCTGTTTTGAAAACTCATTTTAGGGCATGATTCCAAAAATTAAGCAGATCTAAATATCAGGTGAACCATAGAACAAGAAAAAGTGGTAATTTACCATTAGAAACTTCTCCTGGGTCACAAAAGTTTTGGATCCAGCTGATCTAAGTCTTTGTGACCTTATCAACATGTTGGATGGGAAATAAACATTCTAGTGGTCCATGTGAATTTTTAACGGTGGGGATTCAATCACCACTGTTTATATGGTGTGGTCCACTTATATTTTTGGAATTATATCCTAAAACGTAAAATTAGATGGACAGAGCGGATGTAAGGAACATACATCACAGTGGGCCCCACAGTTAGGAATCCATTGACATGGATTGATTTGGCGATCGATCCACCGAAGCTGCAACCGGTTTCGGCAGTATACAAACTCTGTTTAAACCTAGATGATGGGATCAAGCTCCATGTACCTCCGCTGTTGGTGCAAAAAAAGTAAGAGAATGGAATAAATAACAAATACGAATTTGGTGTTGGTCAAATGAGAAGGACAAGCCACATAGAGATAGTGTTGGTTACCAAAAGAAGATAGTGAAATCCAACTATCAAGAAAGTGTCTAGATCATTTTCCCTGCATGTGTGTGTGTATTATGGAAAAAGGTCCTATACGGTCGAGCTCATGCGAACTTCCCATGAGGGTCGAGTTGTGTGGGCCCCACCATGATGCGTGTCGTACAACTACCCAATCAGTCAGATGCACCATTCCATGGTGGGCCTAGGGCTTAAAAATCAAGTTAATCCGTACACACAAAAGTTGAGAGGGGGTTACCCTCCATTAAATCATTCATAATCATTTTTTGGGCCCACCGAGATGTGGTTTACGAATCCAGGCTACCCATTATGTGTGTCTCACTTGGATGAGGGGTTAGACCAAGTTTCAGATGCATCCAAATTTCATGTGGGCCACACCAACTGCTTTTATATGTTTTAGGCATGTCTTCACATGATTTTAGATGCTATGGCCCACCTGAGTTTAGTATATGGTTGATTTTTGGGATATCCTATAATTTCAAAGGGAACAATCAAATGCACAATGTTGATGTTTGACACACATCATGGTGAGCCCCACATAGCTTGACCTCACGGGAAGTTCCCATGAGCTATATATGTGTGTGCCTCGTGCTCACCTGCGCACCATTTCACACCAGTTCTCACAGAACTCATGAGAACTTTTTTGAAAACTCATCATAGGTGATGTCACTCTAAAATCCGAACGATCAACATGAAGAAGCACCTCATGAAACCTCATAGGCCTAATTTTTACTTTGATCCAAAACTTTAGTGGGCCATGAAAATTGAAAATAGTTTCTTCCCTTGATTTGCATTTCTCTTTGATATGGCCCACCAGAATTTTAGATCATAGTGAAAATTTGTCCCTTGGAGTTTCATGGGATTTCACATCACATGGACCGTTTGGATTAGACGCCCATGACATGTGTGCAAAGGTGTGCACGTGCATAGGTGCACAGGTGAGCATGCATCTATATATATATATATATAACAAAACACAAAAAGTAAAGTGTATGATTCGAAACCATTTATCAAAATCCAAAAACATCTCAGCATATTAGTGCCGTAATTACGGTTTTTACATAACAATACCTCCATTTACATAATCCAAACATGCCCTAACATATACAGTCCAGACATAATAACTGGTTTTACATACCAGTACCTCCATTTAGCCAGCAGGTTCCCTCTCCAATGTAAAAGTCTACATGGTTGTTTGCTTTCGGATTTTCTCCATCTGAAGTAAATAAAATAAAATAAAAAAATTACATAATACTACCTCATTGATATGATTCAAAATAACTTTTCTTTAACCTATTTGATATGTCAGGTTTAATTGGTAAGCATTTTCATCATTTATGAAAAAGCATACTTAATTTGACAAAATTTAGAGAAAATTAACAAAAGTACCATTACAATAATTTACTTGATTAATGAGATAGCTTAATAAAAAGTAAATTTAAATGGATACCATAATATAAATATCATATCAAAGAGATATTATCATGTAAAAATCCCTACTTAATGAAAGAGAGAGAAGAGTACCGCATGCCATGCAAAAATAACATACCAAGATAAGAAAAGGGAGCGCGCTTATCCTCTTACAAGGGGAGGATTTTTTTAACCCATGGGTTGCTTTGAGTTGGTTATAGACCAAGTATTTCTATAATCATTTTTATAATAATGCACTCACACCGGTTACACCATCAACCTCGATGGTGTGTTGATGTTACCAAGTTCTGTGAGCTCAACCATGATGTATGCGTTATATCCACACCATCAACCACCGTTTGATCATTTTAATGCATGGGTCCAAAAATGATTCCGTTCCAAAGCTCAAGTGGACCGCACCATAGAAAGCAATTTTGGCAATGATGTCCATCTTTGAAACCTTTGAGGGTCCAGAAAAATGATTATTTGCCATCCAACCTATTGATCTAAAACTTCTTAGCCTAAGATGTTTTGGATGGTAGATGTCCAATACCCACTGCTTTCCGTGGTGTGGTTCACGTGAGCTTTAGATCTGCCTCATTTTTTTACCACATATTCTAAAATAATATGGAATAATGTAGATAAAATACATACATCATGGTGGGCCCTACAGAACTTAGTGATGTCAACACGCTATCAAAGATGATGCAATCCGCTTCCTAGATAATGACGTTAGTTATTTAGGCATGTAGAAACTTATAGCTAAAAGTAAGATATATAACTCAAATAAAACTAACTAAAAGTAAGATTGTTTAAACAATCCTATAAATGGGCCCTTATAATTTGTTAAAATAGGATCAAGGGATAATTTTCTTCTTCATCGTCCAATAAATATCTGCAATTTGATACTCAGATGATTAAATAAGTGTATCTTAAGGTCCTTGATACATGTAAACTGGGAGCTAGATTTGAACTATTTAATTTAAAATTTTGAATTACATGCATGCATGCTATATGCGTATCATCCAGCACACTTGGCCTGAGTATCAAACCATCTCTCTTTCGGTGGTGACCCCTCCAGCACTGAGGTTGGTACTGGTCCATGCCAGAAAAGCTCTATGGCCCCATTATAATGTATATGTTTTATCCACACCGTCCATCTATTTTGCCAGATCATTTTAATGAATTATTCCAAAATTGAGGTAGATCTAAACCTCAGTTGGACTATGCCACAGGAGACAATGGTGATTTAACACCTATTATTCACTGGGCAGGGTTCTTTTTGAGACTACAGCAGTTTGATCTGCAATGCCTGTGTAATATCCACTCTATCCATTTATTTTGCCTGTTTATTTTAGAACATGAGACCAAACATACGGTAGATCCAAAATTCAAGTGGGCAACACCACAAGAATCCGTGGGGATGGAGACACCAACCGTCATAATCTTCTTATAGCCTCGTGATATTTGTATGCCATCCAATCCCTTCAAAAGGTTTTCTCAACGGGATAAAGAGAAAACAAAAATATGAGCTTGGTCCACAATTTCTGTCACCCCATAAGCTTTAAACGGTGGAGGTTCAATATCCACTGTATGCTGTGTTGTAGCCTAGCTACTTGAATTTTGTATCTGCCCAGTTTCTGACAATCCATCCTAACACGAGCTGATGTAACCGATGAATGGAGTGAATATAAGTCTGATATCATGGTGGGCCCCACGGAGCTTGGGGGTTAGGGGAAATTAGTCTCCGGCTTGTTTGGGTCATGGTTAAGGTCCCAAAATTCCCAAAATGCTATTTTATGGGCCCCACTAAGCATAATTGATGCAGGGATGAATTGTGATGAGGTCGAGCACCATCTTCCTCAAGGATGACTACTCCAATTCCACGGAGCTTCTCTGGACTCCTGGTAGAGATTTCTCATATCTACTAGGAAAAAAAGCAAGACAAATAAAAATAAATTCTATAAAATTTGTAAATTGATCGATCAATTGAAATAAACGAGCCTACAACCCTTTAAATAGGAATACGAAGCCTTGGAATAATTTTAGAAATTAAACTACAACTAAAACTCTCTAAAATTCATAACTCACTATAAATATTAAATTAATTACTTTTGTATTAAGTGTCCTATGTGGCTTAACCACATTATTCTGTTAATTTTTCTAAACACTTTTCATGTTGGACACAAGTCCTAAAGTCTAATGGATGAAGAGTTACAATCAAATCAAAACTTACTAAAAATAGTAAAAACAGAGATAAATAGGGAATTCAACCGTCAATATGATGGAATCTTGCAAATTAGGCGTGGGCAACCCGGCATACGTTGGCTAAAGTAGGTTATCCTATCCCAAAATCATATACGGTACTTCAAGTAACTTATTCCAGTTTATAAGATATGCAGGTTTTAAGATTCTGACGGTCTTGATAACTTTTGCCTCCGATCAAGCCTTCTCTGATCCATCTTGGACATGAAACTGTCCATGACCCGCTCTACATCAATAATAGATTATAATGGCCACAGATTGGGTACTACACTCACTAGGATGTAACTAGAGAGTGATACTCCTATTAGGGATCTAAGGGGCCTAATATGATGTATATGTGTTATTCATGCCAATCCATCTATTTTGATATATTATTTTAGGGCATGAGCTTAAAAAGGAGGCAGATGGAAGGCTCAAGTGGACCATACCACATGTAGTGGAGTTGAATTCATACGGTCAAAAACTTGTTAGGGTCTATCATGTCATTTATTTGCCATTCAACTTGTTCATGAGATCACATTCACTAAAGGGAAAACATAAATATCAACTTGATCCAAAACTTCCGTGCCCCATGAGGTTTTCAACAATAAGCTTTCAATCTCTGTTGCTTCCCATGGTGTGGTTCACTTAAGCCTTCAATCTACGTCCTTTTTTACTTGATGCTCTAAAATAATATGTCAAAATAGATATATAAGAACATGTACATCACGGTGGCCCTACAGAGCCCTAACAAGATAGTCCATCTCTAGCTATGTCATGGTGGGATAGTACCCAATCCACACCCCATTATACATCCACCATGATGTAGGAAGGTCCAAAAATGCGCCGACTCTGCCAACAGGTGTCTCCACCTCTTTAGCTTGTAGATTTTTTATTTTATTTTTATTTTTTTTAATAATGGGATCTCCCCACAACTTATATGTTTGGATGTGCTAATGTAGATTTCTTTATTATTGTTGGGACGTCCTTGAACTTTGTTTGATATACTCTGACTTTTTGTTTTTTTATTGGTATCTCCCTCCAACTTTGATTGATGTCCAACTTGGAATTTTCTTTTTTTATTGGTGGGTGTTCTTGTATCTTCGATTTAAGTGTTACCTGGGAAAGACCACAGATAAAATATTTGGACCAGTACAAAAGGGATGCGGATTTTTACGTGGGCTAGAAACCTAAGTGGGGCCCACCATGATGTTTGTGCAAAATCTACCCCGTGCATCCAGTTTTTGAGATCATTTTAGAACTTTAAACCGAAAATGAGAAGTATCCAATACTCTAAGGGGGCTGCAATAAAGGAAAAGGTGCGTAGGGAGATTCTCACCATTGAAACCTCCCTAGGTCGACAGTGATGTTTACAACTTTTGTGACCCACGAATATTTCAACTATGGAAGTTCAATCCTCACATTTTTAGCGCACTTGACTATTGGATCCCGTTCTTTTTCTATCCCATGTTCTAAAACGATCTTAGAAACGGTTGGACGGGTGGATTTCAAAACTTCTAGCAAAAGCATTTCACAGTAAATCCGCATCCCTCTAAAAGAATCTCTTTACAAATTTTTTTTTTTTAAAGCCTGGCAAACCATTTAGATCCTCTAGCGGAGGCTGATGGATCGATGCACAGGCACTTAGAAAATTTTCCTTATCAAATCATCTGGCTGTCTGATTGGTGGCCACACCGTGTGAAATTGAAGGTATTAGGCCTTATCTTATACCCCCACATGAGTTTGGGATGGCGATGTTTTTTCCACTGTAGAGTGAAAATGGCAGTCGACGTTATAGACACGGTCAATTTTGGACATGCATTAAAGTGGGTCCACATAGCTCGGGAGTTGCACTCGGGCGGTAGGTGGGTACCAAACCACGACACGGAAAGTCCTGTAAGCGGCTATACGTGAGGTCCACCATGATACCGCTCGGTACATGCATATATATTTAAAGAGGAAGCAATTGGATTGGAAGTGTACCGTTGAAAACTTCTCTAAGGGCATAGATGTTTTGGATCAAGCAGATATTCATGTTTTCCCTTTGTACAGTTCCACGTGACCTTATGAACAGGTTAAATAGCTAATAAACATTAAGGTAGGCCCTAGGAAGTATTTAACACTAGGAATTTAATCTCCACTGCTTCCACTGGTGTGGTCCACTTTAATCTTTAATCTGCCACCTTTTTGGACTCATGGCCTAAGATGATCTTTCAAAATGGATGAACGGTTTGGATATAACATATACATCATGGTAGCCCCACAGATCTCCTGATAGAACCATCCGTATCTAGCTGGCTCTTAGTACGGATGGTACGCAATCCGTTGTAGTGTACCAGTGTTGCGGAGAATTCCAGCCCCTGACAAACTGCCATTCCTAGTCAAGGGTCAGCTCTCTTTTTTAAGTTTTTCCATTTTCTCAAAACACGTACATGAGATTTGAGATTTCCATGAGTTTGAAAATAACGGCTAAATCTTTTCCTTAAAGAATCAAACCATTTCAGAATTCAGGTGGGCCACAGCCTACTTAAGTTAAAGAACTTTTTCACTAGCCATTCATTTGTTTTGATATGTTACGGCCCATTTGTGTGAAATTGCTTGATTTTATCAAGATAGGTGTAGATCACCTGATGCAAAGTTCAGATCTAAAACAAGTACTACATGTAACACGTGCGGCTTGTGCATATTCAGGGCTTTCACACGCGCGTGGAATCAGGAATTAGACTTCATTAGTAAAGAGCAAGCTGGGAGTTATTTGGAGTGGGTGCGGGTTAGGTATTACCCCTGCCTGTTTGGAGCTCGGTACAGGCATAAGCTCCGAGGAACACTGAGGGAACACTGTGATTTATTAATTTTATCTACACCGTCCGTCCATTTTTCCATATTATTTTAAATTACTGCACCAAAAATAAGACAGGTATAAGGATCAAGTAGACCACACCAGAGGAAGCAGTGGTGCTAAAGACATCCACCATTGAAACCTTCTTAGGGTTCACCGTGCCGTTTATTTTCCATCCTACCCGTTGATTTGGTCATATAAAACTGGATAAAGTGAAAAAACAAATATCATCTTGATCCAAAACTTATGTGGTTCCTAAGAAATTTTCAACGGCAGGAATTTAATCCCTTCTGTGTGGTCCATTTGAGCCATTGATATTGGTTATTTTTGAAAGCATGATATAAAATGATACGAAAAAAAAAAAGAATTTACGGTGTGGATAAAATTCACACATTAGGGAACAGAACAGGCGGGAGTAGTACCTGATCGGATCCCCCGAGGAGTTCGGACAGAGTCTTGCTGACATGACGCGTCGTCCTCTCTCAGATTTCGTCCTTTTGGAATTTATCAGTTTACATCTCAACTTGCCATGACGACATCGTCAATTCGGTCTATCCACGATATACATCCCCCTTTAAGCCCCAGGTCGTGTTTGGCCGGACCAATTGCTTGAGATTACGTGGGATGGAACGGAATTTAACGTAATGATGGTGGTGTCAGTGTTTGTCCTTTGATCCCATGGGTTTGAGATAGCTCACGGGATATACAGCAGCCTCTTTGGACCTCTCAAATGGATAGATTTGCATCTACACTACTTCTTGTGGTGTGCCCCACTCACTATTTTTATATTTGCTTTAAAACAGGTTTATGGCTAAATATAGGCCGGTGAAAATGATAGACGGAGTGGATATCTCATTGATATCTTAGTGGGCCCTGTATAGAGATGAAAATTCACATCTTGAAATTGGCAAAATCCATGTTAGTTAAGGGCGGTGTTTATAAGGACGAGTTACATCCCGCCATTCCAAACGAGGGATGATGAGATGAGATGGCACAGGATAACCTTCCTAATCCCATTTAATACCATATCCAATGCCCAACCAAATACGCCCTTAAGGGCGTGATTGGTTTTTTAGGGTGAAAGTAAATGTACGGAAAATGGGCAAATTATTCCTGCATAATCACCGCGCTATTCCTATTGTTGATTTTACTTTTACCTTTTCTAACACTAAAATGATGCTGCCAAATATATGTGGGGCCTATTGCGATGTATGTAGATCATCCACACCATTCATCCATCATGCCTAATGATTCTAAGGCATGAGCCAAAAAAGAGATAAATTCAAAGTTCAAGTGGATCACATTATAGTAAAAATGAATTTGAACATTCACTGTTAAAAGCTTCTTAGTCCCACTGTTTACTTTAGTGTGGGTTACTTTAATGTTAGATTTGCCTGCTCTTCGGCTCATGCATCGAAATGTTTTGATAAAATGGATTGAAAATGTACATATATTGTATACATGACTGATGGGCTCACAAATTTATGTCAGTAATTTTGGACTATTCTTCAAAGCAAAATCAGAATAAGAATAGCATCCGAATTTCAAACGGGTGAAATTGTAATAATTGGATATTTATAGGGCATTTATACCAAATCTGGAAAATCAAACAGGCCCTAATCGGCTATGAAGGAAAACAACGCATGTGACTGGACTTCTCTTTTAATAACAGTCTAATCCATCAATTTCTGCAAGCAACCGACTGAATGGCTTGGATCATCCAATGATTCATCAAGGCAGCCTCTGCCTAAGAGGAATGCATGGACACCCAGTACTCCTTCCATCTAAAATTGACTGTAGGGAGCGCGTGCAAAAAAGTTAGTGGCCCACCAAGAAGTTTATGACATCCAATCCAGCGATCATTTGTGCCAGCTCATGTTAGAGTCTGAGCCCAAAAATTAGCCAGATCTAATGGTCGATTAGACCACACCATATGGAAATGTTAGCAATGAGATACCTAACATTGTAACCTTCTTACGGCCCATGAAAGCTTTAGATCATGCTGATATTTTGGTTTTCCCATCTTCACTTTTTCTTGTATTGTGGCCCACTTGATGATCACATAAGTCTCATGTTTTCTATCATGTGTTAACATAATCTTTCCCATATGATGAACGGGTTGGATGTCACACACAAAGTGGCCATATAGAGGTTTCTTTTGCATGAGCTGTCTTTTGCTTTTGCTGTGGGTCAGATTCAGGGGCACCTATGGAGCAGTAAAATTCAGGCCTTTCACCATGCATCTAACATGAGACCTATAATTTGGACCCTACGTAATTTTTAAGTGCCTGAGCATCATCCATCACACCCTGCCAGAGTATCAAAGTCATTTCCCATCAACCTAATACATTTTCTAAGTTAACGTACGGTACCATACATACATACGTATATATACACGTATGCATGAATACTGCGAAAAGAGATTCGTGAGGCATATGCTCTCCCCCCAACCGATCCTCAGAGAAAACAAAAGGTTTGTACTAGAGAGTCGGATTCCGTACGAATATCTCAGTAAACTCTGTGGGGCCCACCATGATTTATGCATTTTATCCCCTTTTTCCATCTATTGTTTAGGAGCGTGGATTTGGAACCCACTAGGTTTGAAATCCTCCTATTGTGTTTAACACCTTGGATCCAACTTTAATTCAAAAGTAACGATGCATAGCATATTTAGGGTTTGAATTTTATTACTAAATCAACTTTAATATCTCTAATTAGTGACATATATAATGATTGACACAATGGTTGCAATGAGCAAGCTTAAATATATGCATTGCCCAAAATTGGTGAAATTTCAAGTAACGGATGAGCCACAAGCACAAGATCATGTCTGAGTGAGTAACCAAAAACTTTTTACCATTGATTTATGATGTAGAGCGGGCCGCAGACACTTTCATATCCAAGATGAATCAGAGAAGGCCCGATCAGAGACAGAAATCATCAAGACCGTTAGAAGCATAAAACATGCATATCTCGCAAACTGAAATGAGTTACTTAATGTACCATATATGATTTTGGGGTAGGACGAACTACTTTAGCCAACCAACCCGGCTATGCCGGGTTGCCCACGTCGAATTTGCGAGATTACATCCTATTAACGGTGAAATTCCATGTTTAGTTCCCTTTTTACTATAAATAGTAAGTTTTAGTTTGATTATAACTCTTCATTCGTTGGGCTTTAGGAGTTGTGTCCAACATGAAAAGTGCTTAGAATAATTAAGAGAATAACGTGGTTAAGCCACATACAAAACTTACTATAAAAAGTAAATTTACTATTTATAGTAAGTTGCGAATTTCTAGGAATTTTAGTTCTAGTTTGCTTATGATTTCTTTCCTATTGGTTGGTATCCCTATTTAAAGGATTGTGAACTCGTTTTTATTAATTCATTAATCAATTTCGAATTTATTAGAATTTATTTCTATTTTCTGCTTTCTTTCCTCGTGGATTCGAGAAGTCTCTGTGAGGAGTCCAGAGAAGTTCCGTGGATTCGGAATAGTTATCCTCTTGAGGAAGACGGTGCTCGACCTCACGTCCTCTCCTGCGTTAGTTTAGTATCAGAGTGAGGTTTCTCCTCAGATTGATGACTTCTAATGACGGGTCGGGCAATAATCCCATAGGCAATGCTCCAGGAAATTTACCTTTAACGGCGACAGCTTTCGAATTGGCGCAGTGAGAGAATCGACAAGCCATGCAAGGGCTGCAGGCTTCCATCGATCGCATGGCAGATCGTTTGGCGAAGGCCCTAGGGCAGTTCTGTGTTCATGGTGGTAATCCACCACCAGCAATTGCTGGAATTCGTAATTATACTGATCGTAGGGCGACGCTATCAGTGAACTATAAGATCACTCCTGAGAAGGTGGGATTTAGCGACATGATTTCACAACATCCTAGATGAGGCATTGATCAAATAGATCGGATGGGTCAAGAATTCAAAATAAAAGTCGATCTTCCTAGTTTTCATGGTCAACTCTACTTCAAGGACTTCCTCGATTGGTTGCTTAAAGTCGAACGTTTCTTCAACTATATGAACATCGTAGAAGAAAATAAAGTTAAACTCGTGGCCTACAAGTTAGACGGGTAGAGCTTCAGATTGGTGGGAACAACTTCAACTCGAGATTACGATCAGGTATTATTCCCATAAAACCAAAATTATTACCAGGATAACCGATTAGTAAAAGGTTTTGCAGAAAAATTACATTATTTGTCCACGAGAAACCACCTCATTGAAACGGAATCGCGACAAGCCACAGGATTCATCGGTGACAAACATATGGCCCCTATGAGAACGGAGAACAAACCCAAAACTTCTAAAGTGGAGGGGCAATATCTCATAACTGAACGTGCCCTTGTTAACCAATCTGAAGAAACGAGAAATATATATCCATCGGTTGAAAAGAAAAAATATATAGAGCCTGTGAATATCCTAGAGGATTTAGAACCAGTATCGCAGAAGTTCAAGGGGGTTGTACTTGATGAACTACCTAATAAATTACCTCTCATACGAGATATACAAAATCACGTTGATCCCGTCTCAAGGGCAAGTCCGCCTAATTGCCCACATTATCAGAAAGAATATGAGATCTTGAAGGCAGATGTGAAGGAACTGATCGATACTAGTCAAGTCAAGAAAAGTATGAGGACATGTATTGTATTATCTAAAGAACCTAATGCCAAGTACAAGAAAAATAGTAATAAACATTGACGTCAGAAGTTATCTCAAAAGTTATCTCAGAATCATGAGCCAAGTCCCTTGAATAACTCGAGGACGAGTTTTTTTCAAGTGGAGGGGTCTGATGTAGAACGTGTCACAAAGATATTCCCAGCATGGTTGAGCCAAAAGGAGGTGGACCGTAAATTGACCATAACTTTTGATCCGGGTATCGTTATGGGGTGCACAACCTATCAATCTTTACTGAAACGGGTCATCCGAGGTGAACCGACCCACAACGTGGGTCGCATCTGTCTGTTTGGTCAGAAAACGCACGCTTTCAGCTTAAAAACGAATTTTTAGAAAAAATTTACTAGTTTTAGTAATTCCAATTTTTTAATATTTTTAGAGTTTTAGATTTTCGTTCCTTTTAGAAATAAATTTTAGTTCTACTAGGACTCTTCTAGAGAAAGTTTATTTGCAATTTTTATTTTTAGAAATTAGGCCTTAAAAGAGTTTTATTAGAATTAGGATTTTTATTAGAATTACAATTTTGCTATTTTTGGTAATTACGAATTTTAGTTTATTTTTTCTTTATTAATGGTGTAAGGAGATGCATTAGATGATTATCAATTATTCATTAATCAAATTCGAATTTATTAGAATTTATTTCTATTTTCTGTTTTCTTTCCTCATGGATTTGAGAAGTCTCTGTGAGGAGTCCAGAGAAGTTCCGTGGATTCGGAATAGTTATCCTTTTGAGGAAGACGGTGCTCGACCTCACGTCCTCGCCTGCGTCAATTTACATGGACAATGTTTGGACGGTGTTGATCATCATATTAAAATAATTAATAGTGATGCAATTGATAATCCAATTATTTTTGGATATCATTAATAGGCTATGTGCCCAATAAAATAGTAGTACAGTGACACAAATGTTACACATGCAACTATTGAAAGGATTTTGGGTGTAATCTAACCTCTCACCGGGATTTGAAATCCCCACTTACTTTACGCTACCAAGGGGGATATAAAATCCCCTCAAATCCCCCCATATCTATGGTGCCAAACACTACTTAAAAATGAAGCATGTCCAAATCTCAAGTGAGCCACACCGTAAAAAAAAAATAATAATAATAAAAATTAAAAGTGTGAATTAAATGTTTGCCATTGAAAATTTCTTGGAGGCCACTGAAGTTTTGAATCAAACTGATATTTGTGTATCCCTTTCTCAATGTTTGTGTGATCTTATGAGCAGATTGGATGACAAATAAACGTCACTGTAGGCCTTAGGAAGGTTTGAACAGTGAAAATCATTATTTCCACTGTTTCATGTGGTGTGGTCCACTTGAGCTTTTGGATATGATTCATTTTGGGCTCAACATCTAAAATGAGATGGATAAACTGATGGATGGGGTGGATAAACCACATACATTTAATGTAGGCCCACCAGAGTTTAGTCAGTACATAAAAAGCTACTGAGCCACTATAGGAAACCTTTTTGTGTTTATTATACGGGGACATGCATATTAATGGTAAAAAGTAGACATGGGCATCCTTTCATGATGTTTTGTTTTTGTTTTTGTTTTTGTTTTTTGTTTTTTGTTTTTTTTTTTTTGTTTTTTTCTCAAATTGGGAAAAGGTAGTCTTAGACAAAAGCGTCTTAAATCATGAAAAACTCGGCACCCCACGACCGTCTAATCAGAGCTAGCTTTGAGATTGTAATGAGCAATGATGATCAGTGGGCTCCGTGGAGAAGGGCCGTTCATCAGAGGAATACATGATATTGGGATGCATTCTGTCTTATTTACTTGATTATATAGAGGGAGTGGAAGAAATGATTCTTCAAAAAGTTCCATTTCTTCCTTGGACATGGCTATATGGTCATAGTCCATCATTTGCCTAGACAGCGGTGAGCTGTTGGTTTACACATGTGGTGCACTTGTTCATTGATCCAGACCGTGTGGATTGTAGGGCTTGGCAATCAGCCATGATCCACTAAGCTAGAGTTTTAAATTTGAATGGCCATGGATCGTTAGGCACAAAAGAGGGCCCGACACATTTCCAGCCTAACAATTGCTGTGGCATGGAAGTGACCGGGATCCAATGATTTTAACTATCATATCGGACGCTAGCCATAGAATGGACGATCACAGGAAAAAAAAACAAAAAAAAGAAGGTCGTCCACCCAAATTGAATAGGCAAAATCAGACCATTTGATCCGTGTGATTTTTGGGTTATGTTTCTTCCACGATGGAGCTGACAATTTGGATGGTCTAGATTGCCATACACATGTGCCACGTACAACAGACGAGTCGCTATGGTTTTGAAAGCTGGTGGGGACTAGGACTGTGATCTAGGCCCATCCTTCATTTTCTTTTTCGTATTAACCTGAGTTGTGGAATGAGCAATGATGACCAGTGGCTCTATGTAAAAGGGCCTTCCATCAGAGGAAGACATGATGTTGGGATGGATTTTGTCTTATTTACTTGTTTGTATGGAGAGAGTGGAAGAAATGATTCTCCTAAAAGCTTACATTTCTTTCCTCAGACATAGACATGCCTATGGTCATAGTCGGTGATCCTATTTCAAAGGTAGAACCGCTCCTTCTTAGAACATCACTTATGGAGAGAGAGAGGGAGAGAGAGAGAGAGAGAGAGAGAGAGAGAGAGGGCCATGACCACATGCCCTCGGGTCCACACAATCCACACCTGCCTGTGTGAACTGCCTGTGTGGAGTCCTTCACACAGACAACTCTGGTTTAATATGGCTACTACCAAAATAAAGACAAAAGCTCTAAACTCGAAACTCCCTGTATTCAAAATTGGCAGCAACAATAATTAAATGATATAGTACAGTTATGATTAGAATATATGTTTTTCTTTATTTTGAGAAACATGCACTGATTTAGATCATCATGTGAGAATTAATTACCATTTTTTTTTTTTTTTAAATAAACTTTAAATTCCATGTTTTACTATAAAATCCATCACACCAGTGATCATACTCTGTCTACAGCGAAAGCAATGTTGATTTGTGGAGCATTCAAACTGCAGAGTGTGACGGTGGATATCCAGGCACTTAGAAATTACTTACAAATTGAACCTCCGGTTTAAATCAATTCAAGCTTAACTGTCCAAATCATGTTTTCTAGTTTAACTGCATCATGAACAAAAAATTACTATTATTTGATTACCTAAATATTAGATTGCTTGATGTCTAATCAATGATTAAAAACGAAAAATATCCAGGTGACATTATATGGCACCCTCGCTTTGATGCTTTGGCCGAAAAGCTAGATTGGACAGATCAACAGGTGGACCTTCTCTGGGAGCTAACTTGGTACTTCTGGATCATTGCATTAGTGTCTGCTTTCCACCAAACAAATCATTTGCCCGTGGGACTGAGGCCCGCGGATCGGCCATCCAAACAGCCTATCTAGTGGGCCCTGGAATCATGGAAGATATAGAAAATCTTCCAGACTGGTGTAACAATGGTTCTCAGCTGTCAATGAATAGAGAAAATGCCCAACATCAACAGGTTTAGGATCTTCAACCCTTCCACAGTAAGTCCCATGAAGTCAGTGACCTACCTTAGCTTTTCCCATAGATATAAATACATATATCTAATGCAGCAGACAAAATTACATACTGTATATTTGAAACAACAAAAACAAAGATACACAAAGAACAATCAACCATGATAAAGGAACTATGATCAAGAGCAGCAACAGGATGGAAATCAGAGAATTTAGAATCATTTTGGGATGATTCTTTTCTCCTCATTTTCCATCAATTTAAAGTACTGAGAAATGTACAAATGTAGAAATAATACAAGCTCACGTGTATGAATCTTTTATGGTTGTTAGAAGGACAACATATGTATAAGCTAATAAGGGGCAACATAGATAAACTAACAAGGGAGGCCGAGTGAAATGGCATGGATAGCCATTCCAAGGCCAAGCGAAAGGTAAACCAGTCCAAGAGCAACCCAAATCAGCTTCTTTGCCGCAACAACCGATATGGGCAATGGCGGAAATAGGATGGAGAGCATAAGAAGTGCCACGCCGAATGCGAAAGTGGCAAAAATGGCTAAAGTGTAGACAATCGAGAGGAGTTCGTGGTGAGGGAGGTTGACAGGGAGATCTGCAACAATCACAATGGAAGCAATGGTAATAGCAAGGAAAGAGACCTTGAACATCCTCTTCTGGACCGGCTTCACATCTGCTAATTCTCCATCCCATGGAAGGGCCCTAGCAGCCACAATGAATGATAGGGGCACCTGTGGAAATAGAATGTAGTGGAAAAGAAAGGCCATCCCCAATGTGAAAGTGATGAAATTGGCTACAGCATAAGCAATGGAGAGGATTTCATGGTGAGGGAGGCCAACAGGGAGATCTGAAACAATCCCAATGGCAGCAGCCATAATAACAAGGAACGGCACCATGAACATCCCCTTCTGGGCCTCTCCAACCAATGCAGGGGCCCCAGCAGCCCTCATGGTGATGAACTTGCTCTTAAGGCTGAGTGAAAGGTGATCCAGTCCAGCAGCCACACCAACTAACTTCTTTGCTACAAAGACTGATAAAGGCACCTGAGGAAATAGGATGAAGAGCACAAGAAGTCCCATCCCCAATGTGAAAATGGCGAAATTCGCCGCAGCATAAGCAATGGAGAGGAATTCATGGTAAGGGAGGCCAACAGGGAGACCTGTGACAATCCCAACCGCAGCAACCACAATAACAATTACCAACATCTCAGACATCATCTTCTGGGCCAGCTTCATGTCTGCTGATTCTCCAACCAATGGAGGGGCCCCTGCAACCCTCACTGTGATGAACTTGCTCTTAAGGCTGAGTGAAAGACGACCCAGTCCAGCAGCTACACAATCCAGCTTCTTTGCCATGAGGACTGATACAGGCACCTGCGGAAATACGATGAAGAGCACAAGAAGTCCCATCCCCAATGTGAAAGTGGCGAAATTCGCCACAGCATAGGCAATGGAGAAGAATTCATGGTGAGGGAGGCCGACGGGGAGACCTGTGACAATCCCAATGGCAGCGATCACGATAACAATCACCAACGCCTCAGACATCATCTTCTGGTCCAGCTTCATGTCTGCAGATTCTCCAACCAATGGAGGGGCCCCAGCAACCCCCATGGTGTACTTGCTTGCATCATGACCCTCCATCTCTGGTATTCTTTCTGTTGAAAACTATCCTGAATAAAACCTCAAAAATATCAGAGCAGAGGGACACCCCCAAAATAGACTTTCTTAATAGATATACTTCTACTTCCCAATTTAGCAAAACAGAAATACAGAACACTACAAAAAGGGAAATTTGGGTGGAGAGATTTTCTATACAAGGAACCAGCAAAACAAAATCAAATTCAAAACGAGATCTGCAAACCTTATATATTTCAGTGGGTTTATCATAATCATTGTATCAAACATCACATATGCACACTAATTATGGATATTGAAGTTAATTTAATAATTAAATTCAAACTCCTGTAAATAAACTACATAATTTCAATGCATTACTATTTTTGGAATACAGGGGATTCCAATCCAAGCTTCCAAACACAACTGAATCATTACCTTGATTTGGAATCCAAGCTCCCAAACTGCCCTTTAGACTCAAAATCATGGATCAACAAGAAAATACAGCAAAATACATACAATTTCATTTGAAGAAGACGAGATTACATACAAACAGAGCAAGGAGAAGCTCTCTTGCAAAGGATTGAAGAATGAAAATGATGAAGAGAAAAAGAAGAAGAATCAAAGAAAAATGAATCCATAGCAAAGATAACTTTCAGATTTCAATTAAGAACAGGAACTTCTTAAAAATCACACAACGAGTATTGTAAAATCCCTCCTATCCCTATTTCATCTCTGTTTGGACGGCGATGGATAGCAGATGTGATATTCCATCCAGGGGGGTTTCAGGACGGAGGGATTGCGAAATCCGGAAGCGGATGGGCTAGTGTACCACACACCAGCTATATAGCTGCTGTAGGTACGTGTCGTGCTAAGACGATCACTGACGCTCTTCGAGCTCGAGTTGTACGAACGGCTCAAAGGAGATCAAAGTTACATGGGCCTCATAGTGATGTATTTATTATACCTACACCGTTCATCTATTTTTAGAGATCATTTTAGAGCATTATCCAAAAATCGAATCATATCCAAAGATCATCTGCACCACACCACAAATAGCAGCGGAGATAATGATTTTCACCGTTACAAAATTCGTAGGGCCCACCATAAGGCTTATTTTCCATCCAATCTGTTCATAAGGTCACAAAGACCTGAATGAAGAGGAAAAACAAATTTAATACTGATCCAAAACTTCTGTGACCCCAAAAAGGGTTTCAATGGTAGACGTTCAATCCCCCACTGCTTTTTGCAGGGTGGTTCAGTTGATAGTTAGATCTGTCTTAGTTTTCGTCTAAAGCCTTAAGACGAGCTCAAATGTATGGACGGTTTGGATATAACACATACCTCATGATCATACCCACAGAACTTGCTGACGTAAATACAGCAGCTATATAGCTGGAGGTACACCAGCCAATCCGTTTCCGCAAAATCCCTCCTTTGAACTCCCGCTGTCCTCCTCAGTCTATCGTTGAGGGATGGATGGATCGCATCCGGAGCTGCTCGTTGTTGCATGTCCAGTCGTAGAAGGGAGAGAGAGCGAAGTAATCGAAGACGAGGTTGCGATCGAGAGGGTACGATTGCAGCCACAGCTGGTACTTGAAGCAGATTCCGGTCATGTCCGTTCCCGGCGGTGGAGGCATAGCCGGTTTCCCATCGAAGCTTGGGTTTCCAGCAGCCGGATTTGGCGGGGGTACCGGCGTCACCAAAAACAGGAGATTTGAAAAATCAGGCCGTTCCATCCGGCCGGCCAAACAGGCCGTAGCAAAGATAACTTTCAGATTTCAAGTAAGAACGGTATCTTACCAGAAATCAAGAAAATGCAAAGAAAGCACTCGATCTACTATTCCAATAAAAAAAATCCAGAGAAAAAAAAAAGAAAAAAGAATCAAAGCAGAACAAAAAAAATACTAGAATTGAAAAGGGAAAAAACAGGAGATTTGAAAAATCAGGAATCCCAAACCAGAAAATGCTACAATGGAATATCCAAGAGCAAAGCGAACCTTTATCGAAGGAAAGACAGCTTCGCGCGCAGAGAGAGAGAGAGAGAGAGAGAGAGACAGAGAAGGCTTGGAGCGCGTAAGAGAGAGAGAGGGTGGGCGAGCAAAGAAGAGAGGAGGGGGGTTTTGCAGGGAAGCGGATTGGAAAAATAGAGAGAGAGAGTGGGCGAGCAAAAGTACCTCACACCAGCTATATAGCGGCTGTATTTACGTCAGTAAGTTCTGCGGGCCTGATCATGAGTTATTTGTTATATCCAAACCGTCCATTCATTTCGCGAGCTTGTCTTAAGGCTTTAACAAAAACATACTACAGATCTAACTATCAAGTGGACCACACTGAAAAAAGGGGTAGAGGATTGAACGTCTACCATTGAAACCTTTTTGGAATCACAGAAGTTTTGGATAAATAGGAAGGAAAAAATTTTCAGGTCCTTTTGACCTAATGAATAGAATGGATGGAAAATAAACGTTATGGTAGGCAGGTGAAAAAAATTATCTCTGCTGCTATTTGTGGTGTGGTACATATGATCTTTGGATATGATTCATTTTTTGAATAATGCTCTAAAATGATCTCTCAAAATAGATGAACAGTATAGATATAATAAATACATTACTGTGGGGCATATGTGAATTTGACCTCCCTTGAACCGTTCGTACAACTCGGAGTTCGAGGGGCGTAAGTGCTTGTCTTCGAGCGACCCGTACCTACAGCAGCTGCATAGCCGCGTGAGGTACACCAGCCAATCCGCTTCCGTTTTGTAGAGAGGCAATCACAGCTGCAACGGACGCGGATTGGGTACTGCCACACTCTAGGTAGAGACGGACAGTCCTTTAAGGAGAAATGTGGGGCCCGTTATAATGTAAGTGTTTTATCCACGCCGTCCATACATTCAGAAAAATTATTTTATGAAATTATCCCAAACATTAGTAAGATTGAAGGATCAAGTGGACCACATAAGAAGTAATGAGGATTGAACGCCTACTATATAGCAGTTTTTAGGGGACACATTATTTTTTGGATCAAGTTGATATTTATCTACTCCCTTCATCCGGGTTTATGTGACATTATGAACAGGTTGGATGGAAAATAAACATCACGGTTGGCCCTGCAAAGGTTTCAACGGTAAGCATTCAATCTCCACTGTTTTTTTTTTTTTTTCAAAGGCTCGTTCACTTTTTAATGGCCGGCGTTTAATCCCTACTCGGTAGTCCACTTCAGGCATGGATAATGTGCTTATACCCTAAAATAATCTAGAAAAAATTAATGAACAGGTGGATAAAACACTCAATGTATGTTAGAAATCCGATCCGTCCATCTGTTTTTAGAACTCATTTCATAACGTTATCCAAAAAATGAGATTGACAAAAAAAAAACTCAAGGTCACGCGAGAGATAATATTAGAGAAAGAAATTTCTACCGTTGAAGCCTTCATGGGCTCCACATTGATGTTTTTATGCTATCCAAACCGTTTATAAGGTCATTACCTAATGGGATGAAGTGAGAGCACCAAAAACTTAGTTTTTATGGCTATAAGAATTCTTCAACGGTGCTCACTGAATTTCCACTGTTTCCTCTTGTGTGGCCCATTTGAGTATTTAGTATATATTATTTTTGGTCTCACGTTCTAAAATGAGATCCCAAACGGATGAACGGAGTAGATTTCTCAAAAATATCTCAGTGGGCGCCACCCACCGTCCTTTCTAGGGAATTTCCTCCGGAAGGCTTTAGCATATTTCTGGAAAGGCCTTCGGCATAAAGTTCCTGGGCAAGGATGTTGGGTAGGGCCCAATGAAATTTATGTGAGAAATCCATTCCGTCCATCCTTTTGGCTAGCTTATTTTAAAACATATGACCAAAAATGAGGCAGATAAAAAAACTCAAGTGGGCAATCAAGAGGGAAAATTAGGGAAAGAAATTTCAACCGTTGAAATCTTACTGCGCTCCACCTTCGTGCGCTTCGCGTCTGCTTTTCGTGCTGTGAAGAACAAGGTCTCAGGTCCAAACCGTTAGATCATTCGTTATAGGCCACCCAGCTGATAACTTCACATTTGTTTGCATTCAACATCTACGCCAACTACAAGTATCACTTCCAGCAACCATTACTCATTTCGTTCATGAAATAGTCTACAGTTGTATTTTTCAATTTTTCAATGGCTTAGACATTATTTTCTATTGTGTGGCATAATTCATTAGCGTTAGACCTGATATTTGTAAAAATCTATATTCATGGTAGGTCCAATCTATTTAATGGGTTGGATGTCAAATAGACTTAAAATATGGGAATTTATCATCTGGGTGGACCATAACTTAGGTCCAACCGGTTGAACTTGAGAGCTGCTCTGGGTGAAGGAACTTGCTTGAGCATCACGCCTCGGTTTCAAGAAAACCGCTTTACTCTCCATTAGCGGATTTTCTGTAGCAGACCCACCCGCCATTTTTTTAAAAACGAGCCGTTTTCAGTTTTTAATTTTCCTTGCGGCAACGCGGATTGTGGAGCGAGGAATTCACAACGCTGGAGTAAACTCACTGGGGCCCACCGTGATAATCCACACCGTCCATCTGTTTTTTTTTAGCTCATTTAAGGGCATATGCCTAAAATTAAAGGATATTTATGAGCTCAAGTGGACCATATAATAGAAAACATGGAGAGTAACGTCCACCGTTGAAACCTTATTGAGACTGACATTAGTGTTTGTTTGTCATCCAACCTGTACACAAGGTCACATAGACATAGATGAAGGGAAAACGCAAATATCAGCTAGATCCAAAACTTCCATAGTCCCTAAGAAATTTTCAATCGTAGGTGGTCAATCCCCACTAATTCGTATGGTGTGGTCCCCTTTAGATTTGGATATGCTTAAATGTTTTGCCTTATACTCTTAAATGATCTTAAAAATCAGTTGAACGGTATAGATAAAACATGTACATCATGGCAGATGTCATATGGCTTGGGCTACTTGGTGCCAGTTGTAACTTGTAATAATTAGGTGCGCCTTGCATTACCCAGTTACCATCTTGAACGTGAGGCTTTGGTTAACACATATATTGTATATTCAAGCCATCATTCAAACTCATTTTAATGCATGAGCTAAAAAATAAGGTGGATTCAAATCTCAGGTGGACAGTACCACATTATACAATAGGGATTGACCATTAAAATTATGATGGGTTTATATAAAAGTTTTGGATCAATCTGATATTTATTTTCTCCCTTTATCCAGATTTATATAATTTTATTAATGGGTTGGATTTCAAGTATACATTACAAAACATTACAATGGGTCTTAAGAATTTTTTAACGGTGGGTGTTCAATCACAGCCATTTCCACCGTTCAATCACAGCCATTTCTTTTGATATGATCTCCCTGAGATCTGGATCTTCTTTGACAGTGTAAATATATAATACACGCATCAAGGTGGGTCCCACGGTTAAGCCGGCACCGTATTGGGTGAGGCCGGGGCTGCACCGAATCTGCTTCCCTCACACGTTCCGTCAGGTGCATGGACGGTTGTCTACCGGCCACGTAGAAAAATTGACAGGTCTGGAATCAAGAAAGAGGTCTTTTGGGAAGGGATTGCGTGGTGTGCCACGCAACATCGACTTTGGTGCCTAGTTGATATCATTAAGTTCTGTGGACCCTATCATTGTGTAAATGTTATATCCATACCGTCCATTAATTTTTTGACATCATTTTAGGACATAGAAGAGAAAACTGATCCGGATCCAAATATCAAGTGGACCACATCACAGAAAACAATGAAGGATAGTGACGACCACCGTTGAAAACATCCTACAGCTAAACATGATATTTATTTACCATTCAACTTCTCATAAGGTCATATGGACTTGAATAAAGAAAAAATGAAAATATCAGCTTGATATATTAATCTGTTGTCCCCAACAAGTTTTCAAATATAGGCATCCAATCACCACTTCTTTCTGTGGTCCACTTAAGCTTTGTTATTGCCTTCGTTTTAAATATATGATATAAAAAGATCTCCCAAGATGTATGGATACGTGTATATAACGTGTACCATCCTTCTCTCGTTTAGGAAAATAAATAAATAATTAAAATTTAAAAAATTAAAAAGTGAGTAACGACCAACGACTAGTAGCAGCTTGGATTGTCTTAAATGCATAATTAATTAATGTTAAATGCACGATGATTTACTCTTTTCCATGTAATCCCCACAGTGATGTGATACTCTGCTGGAGGGAGTCGGATTAGCTACTGAAGTCTGGCCCCTACCATGAAGTATGTAATGTATCCACGCTGTTCATTCATTTAAAGATTTCATTTTAGATCATGAGTCAAAGAATGAAGTAGATCTAAATCTCAAGTAAATTCCACCGTGGAAAACAATTGAGATTGAACACCTACCATTAAAAACTTCTTTGAGCTATAGGAATTTTTGATCAAGTTAATATTTGCATTTTTCCTTATTTCATGTCTGTGTCAACTTATAAACAAGTTGGATCTCAAATAAGCATCATGGTGGGCCGTAGGAGGGTTTCAACTGTGGGTGTTACTGTTCCCACTATTTTCTGTGGTGGGATTCACTTGAGTCTTATTCTTTGGCTCATGACCTAAAAGTATTTCTCTAAGTGGATATATGGTGTACGGATACAACACATACATCATGATGTCCTGATGGGGGCACAAAGAATGTGCTGACATCACTTCTTAAGCCAGACTCGCTACTGTCGGGTTCAGTAGCTAATCCGCCTCCGTGCTGGATTGGGCCACTTACCCATCATATATGCCAGTCATCGAGCAACTTGCCTGCGACTCGACCCAGGTACACGAGCGGGGGACGCGGTTTGGCTAGTGTCGCTGCCACCAGCCTGGTGGCTAGTGGTAGGTGCTATGTGGGCCCTACTATGATGTATGTGTTTTATCCATGCCATCCATCCATTTTTACATATCATTTTAGGTTTTAATCCCAAAAATTGAGGGTATAAATCTCAGGTGGATCACAGCACTGGCAAACACTGGTGATTAAATGTCCACCATTAAAATCCTCATAAGGCCCACTGTACTGTTTATTTGACATCCAATCTGTTAATTAGGTCATATAGTAATAGATGAAGGGAAAAATAAAAATAAAAATCAGAGATCAGCTTGATCCAAAACTTTTATGGCCCCCAAGAAGTTCTTAGTGTTGGACATTCAATCAACAATGTTTCCTATGATGTGGTCCACCTAAGATTGGTATATACTTCAGTTTTGAGCTCATATCATAAAATTATTTAGAAAAATAGATGGACAACATGGATGAAACACATACATCATGGTGGGCCCACAAAGCATGGATCCAGCTAATCTGCTCTTGTGAGTGGGACTCTGACCTTAGGCCCAACTTGTTGTATGCACTGTATATCCACACGGTCCATCTGTTTTTCCAGCTTATTCTAAGGCATGGTACCAAAAACGAAGCAAATATAAATTTTAAATGGACCACAAAATAAGAAATTGTGGTTATTGAATGCCAATCACTAAAAACTTCCTAAGATCTACTGTAATGTTTTATTGACCATCCAGCCTATTGATAAGGTCATGCCCACCTAGATGAAAGAGAGAAACAAAAAACAAATATGAGCTTGATCCAAACTTTTATGTCCTAGAATTTTTTTTTAATGATCAATAATCACAGTTGGTCCACTTTCAATTTGTATCTACTCCATTTTCTTGGGACCATGCCCTAAAATAAGCCTCCAGGTGAGCCCTACAGTCAGGGTCTCACCCCATAGCTGGCTCCAGAGTTGCAACCAAGTCACACTCCTTCACCATGCACAGCTTGGATTTTCGTATGATGGGCAACATATATTACAAATTACTTCCTATTCACCAGCCTTACCGGAAATCATAAGGTAAGGTCTTGCTAGGTATATCTGATGACTATATAGAGTAGTATCTGTATAGATGAATGGTGTGGAACATAGATGTCTATACATACACATACACCATCCCATCATTCACTTGGTGCGATGGTGCATTGCACTTTATCTTCTCAATATGATTCGCCCAATGAATTGATGTATACATTCCTAGCATAGTTGGTTCAAAAGAAGGTGGACTGAACCATAAATGGACCGTAACTTTTGATCCAGGTATCATTATAGGATGCATAACCTATCAATCTTTACTGAAATGGGTCATCCAAGGTGAATTGATCCACATCTATCCATTTCGTAAGAAAATGCGCGGTTTCAGTTAAAAAACAATTTTTTAAGAAAAATTACTATTTTTAATATATATATATATATACACACACACACATATATATTAGAGTTTTAGATTTTTCTTCTTTTTAAGAAATAACTTGTAATAGGACTCTTTTATTTAAATTTTATTTGAAAATTTTATTTTTAGAAATTAGGCTTTAGAAGAATTTTATTAGAATTATAATTTTTATTATGGTTAAAATTTTGATAATTACGAATTTTAGTTTTTTTTTTTTTTTTAAAATCTATATTAATGGTGTAATAGGGACACATGGAGAGTAGACAATTATCAATCAATAAAGTTATTTTGAATTTTTTAGAATTAATTTATATTTTTTCTTGTAGATTTAAAGCATCTCTAGGAGTACAGAGAATTAAGCTTCCTGGATTCTGAGTAGTTATCCATGAGGAAGGCAGCGCTCGAACTCTACACATCCTTCCCAGCATCATGAATGTCTTTTGATATTTACAATTTATGGTGAAATGTCTTCTACACATCCCCTATAATATACGTATCACATGTACATGTAAAAAGTGGAATCTTCGCACTTAACTGCCTACGCTAAATATGGACCACCAATCTCACATGATGTGAATTATGACTGGTGGCCCACCTCTCCACAACTGATTGCAATATTATTAAATCAAATGAGCTCGAATTTAGTTCCTTACCATTTGTAGCCATATGAAGTACATGAATCTGAACTGCCTCACATACGCATAATAATTACCAAGGGAACTGGCTTTAACCCCGCATAACAAGATTAACAAAATTTCTCCGTGAATTTAATATCTTCAAGTAAGATAATAGAAGGGTCTGGCTCCACGGCTCAGTGGCAAACTGACTCTGTTTCAACACAAATCTTGAAATCAAGTGCCCATATGGTCTGGTTTGGGTTTAAAGGAAGGATGAGAGAATGGGATAAACAAAAATACGAATTTCAATTTGGTACTGGTTAAAGGAGAAAGACAAGCAGAGTTGGTTATCAAAAGAAGACTGAAGTCTAATGATCAAGAAAGTGTCCAGATCAAATCACTTTCCTATATATATATATATATATATATATATATAGAGAGAGAGAGAGAGAGAGAGAGAGAGAGAGAGAGAGAGAGAGAGAGAGAGTCATGATCACATGTTCACACCTTTGCACACGTCTCATGCGCACAAAATTCAAATGATTCATGTGATGCGCCACCCCCATAAAACTCCTAAGCCCAACTTTCAGGTTGATAAAAAATTCTGATGAGCCATGGTAAAGAGAGGCAAAGTTGGGCTCTATGCGCATGAGGTGCCACATCACATATCAAAATGTGCTCACAAGTTCTTGTGAGACCTGAGCATTTCAATATATTGAAGGAGATTTTTTTAAAGCCGCTATTGCTTTTAAACTATTTCTTCAAGTCTATTGTACACTTTGACCGGAGTATTTTGGTATTGATGGATGAAATAACTCCTCTTTTTTATCTGAAAACTTTCTTTGCATTGCTTTCAAAAGGTTTGGGAAGTTGGGTGAGGCCGGCCTTATTGATACTTGTCATGAATATGAGCCATTCATCATTTTCATCATCTCAGTTTAAGCTGTGGGCTCTTTGTGGTACTTCAAAAAAGTTCAGGAAGGTGAGGCTGACCTTCTTGATACTTGTTATAAATACGAGCCATTCATCATTTTCATCATCTCGTTTTAAGGGCGCTTTGTGGTACTTTCAAAAAGTTCAGGAAGGTGAGGCCAACCTTCTTAATACTTGTCATAAATATGAGCCATTCATCATTTTCATCATCTCATTTTAAACTGTGGATTCTTTGCTGTACTTTCAAAAAGTTCAGGGAATAAGGTGGGGCCGACCTTCTTGATACTTGTCATAAATACGAGCCATTCATCATTTTCATCGTCTCATTTTAAGCTGTGGACTCTTTGCCCTACTTTCAAAAAGTTCAGGAAGTAAGGTACAGCCAACCTTCTTGATACTTGTGATAAATATGAGCCGTTCATCAGAAGAGTGGGTCCTTGGTTTAATGTCATAGAAACTATCAATGGTCATTCTTTAAGCTTTTATGTCAATTAAACCATTAAAGCAGTGTTCCCAATCATATTAGAATATCATTCCCAGTGGTTTTCTAATGTAATCCCTGATCTAAAATTTTTGTGGTACCATGAAGGTTTGAAAGGTCTGGGTTCAATATAGACTGTCATCTGCTACGGTGTGGCCCACCTAAGCTTCAGGTTTGGATCATTTTTTGGCCCAAGCCCTAAAATCATGTGAAGAGAATGGTAGATAGCTTGGATCTTTTGCAATGAATGGGATGAGGCAGGACATCTCACACAACTCTCCACCAATGACGTTTTCATGCAACCATTAATTTTGGTGGGCCTACCTTTGTAATGTTTGTTGTAAATCCGAACCATCCACCATTTTCACCAGCTCATTTTATGATGTGGGCTTTTAAGTCATCCAAACCCTTAAATGATATTTCCAACCCTTCAAAGTGTCGTTGTTAGTGGGTTAAATGTAATTACAACCCACACGCGCACGCACTCACACCACAATGGGTGCTCGAACCCGTGACCCATATCGAAACTCTCGTGAGTCTACCACTGAGCCATATATGGGGTCGCAGCGATTTGAAGGGCTTGGCTTCAACGTGCACTCTTACCTGCTGTGTGGCTTGCCTGAGTTTCAGATTTGGATCATTATTGTATCCAAGCCCTAAGATCATGTGAGGAAATGGTGGACGGTTCAGATTTTTCTAAAAAAAAGGGACCTATGATCAGAAACACGATTGACTAGGACACTACATCAGAGATGCGACTTCTTCTTGCAACCTTAATTTTAATGGACCCACTTATCTGATACTTATGGCAAATCCAAAACCGTGCATCATTTTCACCATTTTATGAGAATTATAAGAGTTGTTGTTCACAGCTAGAGTGCTTTGTTTTGGGATTTGTGTGGAAATACATGCATGGCCGTGTTCAACAAGTAAAAGGCAAAGGAACCTTTTCCAACCTTATCACCACAACTTTTAAATATCAAAAGGCAAAGTATATTTTTAGAAATTTATTCATGTTTAAAAATCATTTGTGGAGAGAAATTTTGGGTTAAATTTCGTTAATAAAAGGGAATTTTCAAAAACATCTTTGACTTTTCATATTTAGGAAATATTTCTGTGGCCTATGGATGGTGGATGAAAATTCTTATTTAGTTCATCATAAGTCAGCCAGATTTCTTTGTCCCTGTCAGTGACGTGTGGTTATACATTCAACGGTTGGAGTGAATTTCAGGTACACATCACAGTGGGCCCTACCAAAAATCAGCCATGGCTGTCTCCCAACTTTCTGACCAGCCTGAGCCCACTGTGATATATATATATATGTGTGTGTGTGTGTGTGATCCACTATGAACATTAGATACATAATCCAACATTAGGCTCAATGCCAAAAATCAGGCTAACTTGTCATTCAAATGGGCCACACCAGAGTAAACAATCAGGAGAAGTGTCCAATTTTGATTTTTTATGGGTCCACTGTGAGGTTATGTGAAATCCATTTGAACCATCTAGGCCCAAAAATTAGGAGAACCCATGATTCAAGTGGGCTACACAGGACGGAAATAGTTTGGAGGGTGCCCTATAAATTATTTCCAATCATGTAATCTACCCGAGAGTCACATATGCATAGATGTACACGACATCTGAATTTTGAGCCAGGCATCTAAAATTGGGTTACGGATCTGATGGTCAGATTGGATTACATTCGTAAGCTGTGTCCAAACTGAATCACAGCGTGGCTCAAAAATCAGGCCTATCAACTCTTGAAGACAGAATAACATTTGTGGCCACATGATCAGCCTACCAGCCTGAGTTTTCCATCTTACTCGGATGAAAATAAAAATCTCAGTTCAACCATTAAATATGATTTTTTTTTTTCGTTCACTGACCGATTGGTTAGATTTTCTAATAAATTATGGTTCAGTGGAGCTCACAAGAAAGTTTCACAGTAAAATAGTGACTTGACTCATTTCTAGACCAGTTGAGTTGACTCGTTGAGTTTCAATTCTGATTCACGGTGTTTTAGAATTATGGTTTTATGAGAAAATCTAAAATTTTATTATTGCTGTGGCCCATGGGAATTTTATGGGCCACTGATCATTTGTATATAGGTTGAAATAATGGTTTTGATCACCCGATGGATTGAATGGATTTACTTTTACATCATAGTGGGTCCCGCATACCCTGAGTGTCTGCATAAAACAGGTGTTGGACATGATTCCAGCCTGATTCAAGTACCAAGATTCAAGTTGCGTTTGGATTGATGGGTGCACTCTTATCAAACAACTGAAATGGAAAAAAATAAATAAAAATCCAACGGTCCAAATTCAGTGGATCTGTGTTAGATACTTATGTTTTGTCCGATAATTATTTGAGTGATCCACCATTCTGATTTTTTAAACGCAGACTATCTAAATTGTGTGTGAAACATGGAGACAGTTTAATTAATTTAATATATAAAGGTATAGAATTTATATGAACCCCCGTATGGGACATACATCGTTTTCTCCGCACGAGAATTTGTTGGAATATTTTCTCTTGATATTTTACGTGTTTGACATTTTTCTAACCATCACTGAAAATAAAATAAGATATATATATATTTTTTTATTATTATAAGTTAATAAGTGGTTTTAAAATTTAATTAAATTTAGATAAAAATGAATTTATTCAAACTTTAAGATATGTTTTAATAGTACTTTTACTTTTCACTTTTATTCTTTAGGGCCTATTAGGTTTTCCAATTTCCACCAAATGCAAAGTAAATGAGCCATCATTATCATTTTTTTGTGTTTGTTTAGATATAAATTATAGCTTGTAAATCGAGAGACAAATACACTTCTAAAGGGTTAGGTAAAGTACATTATAATCAATACATTTCCACAATATACAACTATCATTTTTAGCAAAATCATCATCACAGTCAAATATAAGGGTGTGTTTGATTTTTCAATGCCTGTGTAAATACCCTTGAAATGTGTAATTATTACCATTTCACCGGTTTGAAAATCCATCTGACTTTCTACCTTGGAAATCGGTTCAAAGAATTATTTTAAATTTGTGGACCCCAAGGTGATGAATATGATATATTCATTCCATGCAGCCGTTTTAACACAATATTTTAAGGCAAGAGCCTAAAGCATGCTTTAAAATGAGGCAGATTGAACACTCAAATGACCCACACAAAAAGAAACAGTGGCCGTGAAAGGTTTTTAATGGTAAGTGTTCAATTCCCTTTTTCCAATGGCGTGGTCCACTTGAGCTTTCAATATGCCTCATTTTTTTGGCTCATGCCATAAATTCATCAGGCATAATATATGAATGGTGTGGATAAGCAATACGCATTACAGTGGGACCCACAAATATGTTATGGCGTTCTCCATTTTTGTGTCAAAAATGCATGTGGTCAAATCAAACATGGAAAAGAGTGAGGTAAATACAGAGAAAATAATTATTACATATTTACATGGTATTTACCAGTGAATTGAAAAATCAAACAAGCCCTAAGTGAAATAATCATTACCCATATGCATCCATTTACTATTATAATTAGAAAACTAAATAAGCCCTTAATTTGGAGGCAGACTGGGTACCACCCTGTTCTCTTGTGCTTGGAGCAAGCGGACCTCTGATGGACCCACCATGATTTATGAGTTTTGTCAAAACCGTCCATCTAATTTGTCATATAATTAGAGGGTATAAGCTCAAAAATGAGGCAAATCCAAGTTTCAAGTGGACCATACCAAAAGAAGAAGCAGTGATAATTATGAAGCTCAACTTTCCTAGGGTCGACTTAGATGTTGACTTGCTATCTAACCTTTTCATAAGGTTGCATAGACTTGGATGAAGGGAAGTGAAAATATCACCATCGATCAAAAACTTTTGCAGCTCCCTAGAAGTTTTTAATGGTGAGCATTTGATCCCTACTGTGTAGTCTACTTGAGATTCAGATCTACCTCATTTTTGGGCTTATATCGTAAAATGAAATACACCATTATTAATGACCCACATGCAATACACATGTCCTCCACATACTTTTTAAAAAAACCTTTTTAAACCACTGGGCCGCTTGATGGATGCAACAAACCTCCTTTATCAATTTTGGAGATGCCAAGACTTATGCACGTACCACATCTCTAAAGAACCTAGAAGAAGAGAAATGTACTCACATACAACAGTATAGATGGACATACAACTTTCCTAATGCACCAACGGGTCATATTAAAGGTAGTGGCACTGCTCATGCATATACATATACCATACCGAGAGACAGTTCACCCATTCATATTTTTCTATACAGGTGGAGGTCCTAGTTTCTTTGAACCTTTGTCATGACTCTCTAGAAGTGTCTCCTACGCAATAAAGAAAGGTATATCTTTGAAAATTTCTAAGAGAGATTTTTTATATAAAGGAATTAGTGGGGGAGAGAGAGAGCTAAGAAAACCTATGAACCTGTGTAAATATAGGTATATTGTTAAAGCACATAACTTTTGTATCTTATCTTCGCTTTCGTTTTGGCTCTCTTTCATTGTGGGCTTTTGTGTTGCTTGCATCAATCATAGGTTGGCTAGTTTTACACAATAATAATTAGTATTGGAGCTCTGATTTGATTTTGGTTGGTTTGCAGTCTTTTAATTTATACACTTTCAAATAGCAATTTGGTGGCCATTAAAGGTAGGTAATGGCTACAAAGATGTCAAATATAAAATTTAAAGTGGATAAGTTCGATGGAAAGAATAATTTTCTATTCGCAACTCAGAATCCAAGGAGTGTCACTTCTTATTGGGACCTAAATGTTTAATAGTTTGATTGTTGAAATAGTGCCTGTTTGAGATCCGGCAATTATGCCAACCATCACTGTCTTTAGATAAACTTTGAACATCTAAAAGAAGATTTTTTTATTTTTATTTATTTATTTATGTATTTTGTCTCTCATTCAACTCTAAAAGTCAAAGGCTAGGGTCACTTCTGAGGCCTGATGGTAGAAACATAGCTTATTGACACCATTATACAGTGTTGGAGTTGTGTCCTATAAAACTAAATTTTGATTGCTTATTGACCTAGTTTTATACATGGATTATTCATTAATTCTTTTGGCCCATAGGAACATGTTTGTTTGTTTGTTTGGGTTTTTTTTGTTTTTTGGTAAATCACAGATTTGACAGGGTTACCTAAGATTGTCCTTAAGCATATGAGATTCGACACAACGGCTGTTGGCCGATGAAGTGTGGTGGTTCATAGATTTCAGTGTCATGGTCTTAAACCAGGCTACTATATTTAGACAGTGGTTATCTTGTGTGAGGAGAATGACATGGTGTTTGGAGGGACACTCTCCACAATCAAAGCTGCCTTGATGTTGGCTTACCTACTCCAAACCTCACATAAATATCTAAGTAATCCATGAATGATTAATCACTTATATTAGCAGGAGTATTAGCATGTATTTAGATCGGGAGACCCATAATGCTCATATTAGAAAAGACTTGTAATTACACCAGCTCCATCAAATTCTCTGTACCCAAAAATACGTATTAGGTGTAGCTAAGTATTTTTTATCAGGAACATTGATATATACATGATCCAATAAAAGATCTACTGAATCCACCCAATATATCAGTGTGTAAACTAATCTTATAATTTAGACCATCCATCAGGTGTTTTAAATGCTACCCAACAAATTTAAATTTTCAATTTAGGTAATCATAAGTTTTTAGCCATTAACTTTTAGTTTAATCATTAATTTATTTAAAACTATTCTTAACAGATATTTAATAATTAAGATTTACTGATTCAGACTCTATGCCTTGTAATAGTGGTGGGATATGGATGATTAGGATGCACCCATTAAAATGTTAAACAACTTCATTCGTAGTAAATTTTATATATATATATATATATATTTGAAGAGAGAGAGAGAGAGAGTTCATCTTGCATATGCTATGTTGTGGGGTCCACCTCGGGTCAGTCGACGATGAGGCCTGTCATGTAACAAGGTTATCTGCTCTGTTTCACGTGAAACAGAAATCTTGAATCGAAAGCTTTATATTTCATTGGACTAGGGCTGCCTTCGTTCAACCATACATGTCTGGACACGTGTCCAATCTACACCTAACCAGGTGGCGGTGACGTGTTATGCACGAGGGGGAAGAGAGATTTTCAATTGAGAAATCGTCAAACACGAGCCATTCATCAGGTGGGGACTACAGTTATAACGTGCCTTTGCCAGTATATCAAGTCGGTCCACTAATCATATACGCCAACCAATAAATGGATGGCTAAAAATTAATAGACAAAAAGCAGTTTATGTTAAACTTGCAAGTGTGGTCCACCAAATGATTCAATTAATTGGTGGGCCCCACTTTAATTCATGTATTGTATATCCACGCCGTCATTCCATCTTGTCAACTTATTTTAGGGCATGAGCTAAAAAATGAAGCAATTCAAATCTCAAGTGGACTACATGATAGGACACAATAGATATGGACCATTAAAATTAGTTGGGCCACAAAAGTTTTGGATCAAGCTCATATTTGTTATTTCCCTTTGGCCAGTTTTATATACTTTTATTAATGGGTTTGGACAGTAAGTATATATTACAAAACATTACAATGGGTCTTAGGATGTTTTTAATGGTGGGTGTTCAATCGCCCCATATCCTTTGGTATGATCTGCTTATGGTTTGGATTTTCTTTGCCTTTGAGCTCATTCCAGCTAAAAAAAGAGGATTAACTGTGTTAATATATAATACACCTATCAAGGTGGGTCCCACGGTATGATCCGCTTAAAAAGAGGATTGACTGTGTTTAAGGGTGTACACCAACTGAACTAGCTCGACTCAACTCGAAAAAGCTCGATTCAACTCGGTTCGAAGCTGAGTTTGAGCCGAGTCGAGCTGATTTTTTGAGCTCGAAAGTGAGTTCGAGCCAAGTTTGAGCAGGCCCCAACTCGAATCGACTCGGATCAAATCTAGCTCGAATCGAACTCGGATTGAACCAATTCGGTGACTCGGTTACTTTGCCATTGATGTTGCTCACCAACTATTTGATAAAATAACTCAACGAAATGTGGTTGGTGGCAAGGAAGGTATGTACATGAAACAATTACCCTTTTTTCTCTTTGTTTTTCTTAGTTTTTATGTTACTTAGAAGGTGTTTGATAAACTACCTGTAAAGCCATTGCCTCTATTTGTAAAACAGTGAGATTTTGAAGTTGCAATTTAGATGTTTGTGGAAATGTCTCAATGGCGAACTCGGCTCGATCTTGGCTCAAACTCGGCCCGAGCTATCGACCAAACCGAGCTGAGCTGGCCAATCAAGCTTGAGGACCGAGCCAACCCAAGTTCAAGCTGAGGTCAGCTAGTGGCCGAGCCAAGCTCGACTTAGTTCGACTTGATGTACACCCCTAACTGTGTTAATACACAACACACCCATCAAGGTGGGTCCCACGGTGGGTGTTCAATCACCCTATTTCCTTTGGTATGATCGGCTTACGATTTGGATTTTCTTTGCCTTTGAGCTCATTTCAGCTAAAAAAAAGAGGATTGACTATGTTAATATACAATACACCCATCAAGGTGGGTCCCACAGTGGGTGTTCAATCACCCCATTTTCTTTGGTATGATCTGCTTATGATTTGGATTTTCTTTGCCTTTGAGCTCATTTCAGCTAAAAAAAAGAGGATTGACTATGTTAATATACAATACACCCATCAAGGTGGGTCCCACAGTGGGTGTTCAATCACCCCATTTTCTTTGGTATGATCTGCTTATGATTTGGATTTTCTTTGCCTTTGAGGTCATTCCTATTAAATAATAATAAAATTTAAAAAAAAAAGGAAAAGAGGATTGATTGTGTTAATATATAATACACCTATCAAGGTGGGTCCCATGGTATGATCTGCTTAAAAAGAGGATTGATTGTGTTAATATACAATACACCTATCAAGGTGGGTCCCATGGTATGATCTGCTTAAAAAGAGGATTGATTGTGTTAATATACAATACACCCATCAAGGTGAGTCCCATGGTGGGTGTTCAATCACCCCATTTCCTTTGGTAAGATCTGCTTATGATTTGGATTTTCTTTGCCTTTGAGCTCATTCTAGCTTTTAAAAAAAATAAAAATTAACTGTGTTAATATACAGTACACCTATCAAGGTGGGTCCCACGGCCCCATTTCCTTTGGTATGATCTGCTTATGATTTGGATTTTCTTTGCCTTTGAGTTCATTCCTATAAAATAAAAATAAAAAATAAAAGGAATAAAAAAAGAATGAAAAAAAAGAAAAAGAGGATTGACTGTGTTAATATACAATACACCGATCAAGGTAGGTCCCACGGGATGAACTGCTTAAAAAGAGGATTGATTGTGTTAATATACAATACACCCATCAAGGTGGGTCCCACGGTGGGTTTTCAATCACCCCATTTCCTTTGGTATGATCTGCTTATGATTTGGATTTTCTTTGCCTTTAAGCTCATTCCAGCTTTAAAAAAAAAAAAAAAGAGGATTGACTGTGTTAATATACAATACACCCATCAAGGTGGGTCCCTTGTTGGGTGTTCAATCACCCCATTTCCTTTGATATGATCGGCTTATGATTTGGAATTTCTTTGCCTTTGAGCTCATTCCTTTAAAAAAAAAAAGAAATAAAGAAAAAAAGAAAAAAGAAGATTGACTGTGTTAATAAACAATACACCTATCAAGGTGGGTCCCACGGTATGATCCGCTTAAAAAGAAGATTGACTATGTTAATATACAATACACCCATCAAGGTAGGTCCTACGGTGGGTGTTCAATCACCCTATTTCCTTTGGTATGATCTGCTTATGATTTGAATTTTCTTTGCTTATGAGCTCATTCCGGTTTTTTAAAAAAAAAGAGGTTGACTGTGTTAATATACAATACACACATCAAGGTGAGTCCCACGGCTAAGCCCGCCGTGTTGGGTGAGGCTAGGCCCACATATAATCTGCTCCCTCACACGTTCGTCACCTGCATGGACCGTGTCTACGGGCCGCGTGGTAAAATTGACAGGACAGAAATGAAGAAAGATGACTTTTCTGAAGAGATTGTGTGGTGTGCCACACACCACGGACTTTGGTGCTGTGTTTTTTATTATTAAGTTCTGTGGGCTCCACTATTATATATGTGTTATATCTATACCGTCCAATTTTTCAAGATCATTCGGTGGACTCTGACCTTAGTCCTACCTTGATGTATATATGCATTCTATATCCGCACGGTTCTTATATTTTGCCAGCTTATTCTAAGTCTAGGTACCAAAAATTAAGCGTATATAAATTTTAAATGGTCCACACAACAAGAAATTGTGGTTATTGTATGGTGTCCGTTAAAAATAAGATACCTCACGTTCTTGAGAGACTACATGAAGGGTGGTACCTTCTCTGATTACCCTTAAACGCTTAACGGTCTGCGGTAGGAGAGAAACCTACTCACCCCTGCGGTGATGTAGGGTTGGTGCCACTTGTCATTTCATTTTTTAATTGTGTCAACATTGAGTCCTCTAGACCAGCACGCCCTCTTGTATTCAATTGATTAGGGTGTGTTTGGCCCATGAATTGGATGGGATTACATGGGATGGAATTGCTTAAATCCCATCATTTATGACTAGGCAGTGGTTTGTCACCCGACAAAATGCCTAATCTTTCATTCTTTTATTTATTTATTTTTTTCCCCCCTATTCAGTGACTCAGCAATAGCTCCTGTTTAATGGTGGCCCACCCAAATTATTATTTCGGAATCATATGGTTGGAAAGCTCACTTTGACAAGAAGTCAATAGCTGCTCTTAATTCGGAATCATATGGTTGGAAAACTCAATTTGAAAAGAAGTCAATAGCTGCTCTTTGTTGTCTAGGCTAGGCCTAATCTCTCGATGGCAATTAATAGGAGAATAGGCCCTAATGCTACATTAAGATTGATAGTAATAGGATTTATGCCATAAATTTAAGAAATGCAAGTAAGAGAATGGAGGGGGTTGGCCACCCCGACTTCACTGGATGTGAATACTTGACTATAGGGCCCACCTTGATATACATATGCCTTATATCCACACCATCCATCCGTTTTCAAAACTCATTCTAAAAATGAAGCAGATCCAAATCTCAAACCATAGTACAAGAAATAGTGGATGATCCTGTCAAAGGATCTAAGGAGCCCAATATGATGTATATGTGTTATCCATGCCATCCATTCATTTTGATAGATCATTTTAGTGCATGACCCAAAAATGGGGCACATTGAAGGCTCAAGTGAACTACACCATAGGAAGTAGTGAGGATTGAATTCCTACCGTTGAAAACTTCCTAGGGTCCACCGTTATGTTTATTTGCCATTCAACCTGTTCCTAAGGCTGCATAGACCTGTATAAAGGTAAAACATAAATTTCAGCTTGATTCAAGGCTTTTGTGTCTTAATGAGATTTTCAACAATAAGATTTCAATCCCTTATTATTCACCTATGCCTTCAATCCCCCACCTTTTTAGGCTTATGCCTTATAATGATTCGTCAAAAATAAATGTAAGGCTTGGATAGAACATATACATCATGGTGGCCTTGTAGAGCCCTGACAAGATAGTCTATTTCTAACTATGTCATGGTGGGATAGTACCCAATCCACGCCCCATTACACATCCACCATGATGTGGGAAGGTCCAAAAATACACAACTCTGCCAACAGGTGTCTCCACCTCTTTAGCTTGTAGTTTTTTTATTTGTTTTTGTTTTTAATTTTATTACTGGGATTCCCCACAACTTGTATGTTGATGCTCTAATGTAGATTTTCTTTATTATTGTTTGTATCTCCTTGAACTTTGTTTGATGTGCTCTTCCTAAAAGCCAGGACTTTCTTTTTTTATTGATGGTGTTGCTGACAGAATCTGGATGACTCTCCGCTCGGACCAATGAACTCCAAGCCACTTTGATGTCCTGAACCTGCACAACAATGGTGAGCAAAGGAGACCCTGGATCAAGCAAGGGACCCTCCGATGCCTATTTCAGGTCAAGGGAATCTGGGTTTAAGTTGATTAGTAGAGGGAGAGTGCGAGATATTGCGTACCTATTTCCTCTTTATGAGATACTATTTACACCCTCTCACTTAAGAAGGCGTGTCCACATACCTCGGTGCGTTTTGGGGCACTCACCACCTCCCGCAGGAGACTCAGCTGCCCAACTGTCGTGTGGTCATGCAAAAACGTGGGTGGTTGAATAACCGTCACTAATCATGCGGTAGTGGGACAATTTGAGTCTCACAAATAGGTCCTGATCTGAGTTTCAAACCCACTACCTCGACATCAAACTACTCCTAGCTGGCAGCCCTGGCCCTAGCTCGTCTGCCCAAAGCCTCGGAGTAAGAACGTAACTACAGCTGAGCCGAAAGTCTTTCCCTTCGGTTGTTCTCGTAATTCTAGACTTATTCGTGCATCTCTAGCCGGCTCTGAATAGCGTCGAACCTCGGAGTTGAGTAGCTCGGATCTTCCCATAACAGAAGCCCCCTACTCTCCGAGTTCGGGCACGGACTCAGAGAGTAAACTCATGCAGAAGATCCATAGCTTCCACTGTCGTACCCTCCACGTGTGCCGTCGCAATCATGATTTCTATGTTCGAAGAGATACGTCCTCAGGGTTTTTCGTCCGCGGGTTAACCTCCAATGAACCCGTGGCGACGGTTAAAATCTCGAATCGTTGCAGGAGCTATGGCAAACCACCACGTAAGCCATGGGAGACGTTCAAGTGACGTTTCTCCTGCTTAAGCGACATTTCCACTGCTTAGAGCTCGTCGCCCGATGTCAGAGGCACGCGGCCTGGCAGTGTTTGAGCCAATAACGTTCAGCCACGTGCATTCCGAAGTCGGCTCATGACAGTTCGGCTGTAGTCATCATATCACACCATTAATGTGAAGATCATTCACGGGCTATATAAACCCCAATGCTTCGGAAATGCTTCTCATTTTTGCGTTCCGAATTCGTGTGGCTGTTGGTTCCTTAAGAAGGTGATTTCCGGCGAAGACGATTCCGACCGATTTATAGTTTTCTGCAAGGCGATTCTGACCAATTTGAAGTTTTCGGCAGAGGTGATTCCCGGTGACCGTCCAGTGAGTCCCCCATTCCTTTAGCGCCACTTTACTCCTATTTCCTCTACCTCTGCGGGATGTCAGACGATTTAAATATGGTCCGAGAAGTTACGACCTTGATGTCGACTCCGAGCTGAGAAGATCGGATGATAGAAGAGGGCCTCCGAAGGCCCCTTAGAAGCAGTACCTCTCTTCCCCCCGCCCAGAAGGGGTAGAGAGGCGGGGGCTTGGACACGCCGCACAGGCAAGAAGAAAACCCCCTAAGCCCCCTGAGACCTGACAGCAGGCGGTGCAAAGATGCCTGCGAGCGGGCAGGCCACGAAAACCATCCCAGGAGGCTCTGTGCTAGTCGAGTCTCAAATGGGATGGATTTGATTGGAGTTCGAGATCCTGGACTCCGTATAGATAAGGGCGCCAGAGCCTCTTGATACTGTTGGTGCCCCTGCCGAAGGAGAAGTCGCGATCTTCCTTTGCACTCTACAATGTGGATTCCGACTTCCCATGCATCCCTTCGTCCGAGCCCTGGCGGCTTACTTGGGACTAGCTCCAGGCAAGTTTACCCCTAATGCTTGGAGGGTTTTGATATCTTCTTACATCATCTGGCGCCAAGTTGGGAACCCGGAGCTAACACCAGAGGAGCTGATAAGCTTGTACTTAGTCAAGCATGATAGCCAAGAACCGTGGTATTACTTCACGACTCGCGACAGCAAGGGTTCGGGGCTGGTCTTGTATCTTCCATCCTCTAACAAAGACTAGAAGAACAAGGGGTTTTGGGCTTCGGGTGACTGGGAGGCACTGGCAGTAGAGCTCGGGAACTAAGGACTTGGGTCCCTACCCAATTTAACTCTTTAGGTCGGACTCTGAACATTCTTCTTCTAGCACCCCTTTCTCACCTGTTGTGATTTGACTGAAGCTTTCCTTTCATTTTTGTAGACTTCCCGAGGGGTTCGCCTCTCATCTCTTCGGACCAAAAGAATCAGATCGCCAAGGTCAAGGCGCACTCGGGAGACTACGCTCCTAGTCGGATCTGATCACTACCGATAATCTTTATCGATCTGGGCTCTACAAGTCCAAGCCACTTCCCACTTCATTTAGTAAGTTTCCCTTCAGCTCTTACTTTAAAGGAACTGAATCTCTTAGCTCGAATACTAATTCATTACTTTGTATGAAGGTATGGTCGAGGCTTTTGGATCCCGGAAGAGGAAGGCCACTCCAACCGTCAGGAGATGCTAAGGGCCGAACCCCGAACAAAGACAACTATTCAGAGGAGATAGGCGGCTCCTTGTGGTGAGGGCCCCTCGGCCCCAATTTCTGTCGCTGCAGCTCCAATTTTTATTACTGCAGATTCGGCTTCAACATCCGTCGTGGTTGAGGCCGCAGCTGACAATGCCCCAGCTCTAACTCTTCCTCCCAGCATCACCCCTCATGTTCTTGGAGTGCCTCCCATAACCCCCAAGCCCTGCATTGCCGTCTCATCTTCATCCGAGCGGGAGGAGGCCATTCGGATGGCAGGCGCAATGCTCTCCCCTCTCGAGGTCGGGGATGATCTCAAAGCTGAGGCCCAGGTCGTAGCGGGCAACAAGATTGGGGCCAGGGAAGCGATGGGGTTGGTCCAGGTTGGAACAAGTAGAGAGAGGTTTCAACCGGGTTATCACATATCGGGCTTGGTCCACTGGGCTGCTAAACACGCCCTGGAGGAGGGGATATCGGCCCTTCTCAATAAGTCAGACGAGTCATTCATCAACGACATGGCGTCCGTCTTCTACAGGGTATTCCCTTGGTTTCTTT
The DNA here is from genome assembly GCF_029962835.1 of Magnolia sinica. NCBI lineage: Eukaryota > Viridiplantae > Streptophyta > Magnoliopsida > Magnoliales > Magnoliaceae > Magnolia > Magnolia sinica. The sequence continues at coordinate 5,568,356 of NC_080584.1, read as the reverse complement.
TGTTGCGTCATATACTCATTTTCTTATTTTAGTTCAGTTCGTCCCGAGGCTCCTTTTGACCCGAGAGAGGTTGAGGGATCTTGTAAAAAAAAGATGCAGAGATAGGAACCCTCAGGAGCGAAATTGGGATCCTCCGAGAAGAGGCTACATTCTTCCGGATGGAGCAGGCAGAGCTACGCTGGCAGCTTGACGACGAAAAGGCTCGCGAGCTGTAAGTAAAGGGAGTTGTGAGCGATCTTGAAGCCCGATGCGCTGCCGCTACAGCTGAACTATTCCGAGCCAGGGCTCATGCTGACTCGCTCGCTAAAGAGAACGCCCGGTTGGGGGATGTGCTGGAGCGGACCAGAGTTGAGGCGGTAAAAGAGCAGAGCCAAGCAGTCACCCTGGTGAAGGAGGCTCAACAGGCTGAGGATGAGGCCTCCCTGGCCTTGGCGGTGGTAGCTGCAGTGGACGCGTTTAAGTCCTCGGAGGAGAGGACCGCCGAAGCCACCAAGTTCTATAACTGCGGCTTCGACGCTTGCATAGATGTGGTCCAGGAGCTCTACCCTGACATCAACCTTGAGCCTCTGCTACCCGAAGATGCAGGGGAGAAGCCAACTGGAGATGCTTGCACGGACCAAGCCCCTACCTCTCAAGCTCCTCCTCCTCCTCTGACTGAATGGATTCAGATGTTCCTTTTTATACATTTCTTTTAAACAATATTTTTAACTGATAATTTTGTGGATGATATACTTTTTGACCCTCTGGAGAGGGCATGTTAATCATGGTTGATTTTTTTTTGAATGATGATGTTTAAATATTGAGTTGCTGATTGCCGAGCCGATTCCATAACAGGTTGGCTCATCTCAAGGCCATTTTGTAGAATCTTATGATGTTAAAATTATCAAGACTGGCCCCCTGAGGGGCCGGTTCCTCCCACGATTGGCGAGTAGCTTTTAGTAAGTCCAGCAGTCGGATGATGAGTCGACTCCTTTGGCGAGGAGTCGGGTCATCTACAGGCTTTTCCTCCGAATACGAAGGGATTCCTTGGAGAGCTTTTGTGGGATAAAGTAATAACCCCTTCTTTAAGGGATCAGTCCGTTAAGTCGGCCCCTGCTTATGAGAAGCAACTTTCTATTAGTAGGTAATCCGTTCATGTAAATACGAAGAGACATGAATTTTACTGAAAGTCTTAAAAGGCTAGTCGCTCGAAGATGTACACTTATTGGAGGCCTTCAGCGGCCATTATATCAGGGATAGTAAACTTTTAGGTGCTCGGCATTCCAGGGGTGGGGGAGCTGACGACCCTCGAGATCTTCTAAGTATTAGGAGCCAGGCTTAGTCGATCGGACCACCCAGTATGGTCCCTCCCAATTGGGTCCGAGTGCCTTAGCCCCTGGTTCTGCAGTGTTCTGGAAGACTCGGCGAAGGACCAAATCTCCTAGACGGAATCGCCTAGTCTTGACCTTAGAATTGTAGAATCGTGCCACCTGCTGATGCGGAGTAGTAACTCGGAGTTTGGAGATATCTCTGGCTTCCTCGAGTAGGTCCAGGTTGGCTGTAATCTGCTCGGTGTTTCGATCCTCCTGATAATTTCTGACTCGAGCTGTAGGGAGACCAATTTCAACTGGCATTATTGCCTCTGAACTGTAGGAAACCTAAAACAGAGTTTTCCCAGTGGATGACTGAGCTGTAGTTCTGTAAGCCCAGAGGACAAATGGGAACTCCTCGACCCAGTTGTCTTTTGCTTTCTCTAATTTTGTTTTGAGATGGTGCTTGATGACTTTGTTAACTGCCTCCGCCTGTCCATTAGATTACGGATGCCGAGGTGAAGAATATGAGTTCGAAATGCCAAGCCCCTGACACATACCTCGAAACTTGTCGTTATCAAACTGTCTGCCATTATCAAACATGATGGTGCGTGGGATCCTGAACCGGCAGATGATGTTCTTCCAGACAAAATCGACCACCTTCTGCTCTGTGATTCTTGTAACAAGCTCAGCCTCGGCCTACTTGGTGAAGTAGTCCACAACGACAATATCGAACTTGACTTGCCCTTTCCCTGTGGGTAGAGGTTCGATGATGTTAATCCCCCATTGAGCGAATGGCCATGGTCCGCTCATGGGAGTCATTTCTTCTGTAGGTCGCCTCGGCACAGCCGCGTACCGTTGACACTTGTCGCACCTTTGAGCATAGTTCTTCGAGTCCTCCCTGATAGTCGGCCAAAAATATCCTTGGAGGAGTATTTTCAGAGCCAAGACTCTGCCACCAAAGTGATTTCCGCAGATGCCTTCATGAATCTTCTGAATCACATAGTCTGCTTCATCGGGTCGGAGACACCTGAGATAGGGCTGTGAATGCCCTTTCTTGTACAAGATCCCGTCCAGTATTATGTATCGTGCCGCTTTGAATCTCTAGCGCCTAGCCTCCAACTTGTTCGAGGAGACCTTACCAGATGTGAGGTAATTATAAATCAGGTCTATCTAGCTCGGAGCATCGTCCACTGGATTGACCGTTTTTTTCTCTCTTTGGCCAATACTCGAATGTTCTATGAACTCCACGGGAATGACTTGTGGATCTTCCCTTCCATGGCTGAGGTTAGCTTCGCTAGGGCGTCGGCCCAAGCATTCTCCGCCCTGGGAATCTGACTAATAGTGCAGCTTCAAAATCTTTCTATCAGTTTCTTTGCTTCGACAAGGTAAGCCACCATCCTTGTCTCCTTAGCCTCGTATTCAGTAGAGATATGATTCACTACCAACTGAGAATCACATCGTACTTGGAGAGATTAGATCCCCAGGCTGGCCGCCAGCCTGAGTTCAGCCAGCAGAGCCTCATACATTACCTCGTTGTTAGAGGCCTTGAAACTGAGTCTGATTGCATACTGGATGGGTGTAGAATCAGGCGTGACCAGGACAATTCCTGCTCCTGCACGCTTGGCATTGGACGACCCATCCACATAGAGAATCCATCCTGATTCTGATATTGTCTCTTGATTACTTGGAGGAACAGGTGAAGGATCTGTCTCTACTTCGGCGATAATCCCCTCTTCGCATGGGACTGAATTTTGCAATGAAGTCGGCCATAGCTTGGCCCTTAATCGTTGTCCTTGGTCAAAACTGGATATCGAACTCCTCGAGTTCGATTGCCCACTTAGTTAGCCAACCCGACACTTTGGGCTTCTATAGGACTTGCTTAAGGGGAGAGTCGGTCAAGACGATAATGGAATGAGCTTGGAAGTACGGACGTAACCTCTGAGCCGAGACAACGAGACAGAGCGCTAACTTTTCCAGAGTCGGATACCTCGTCTCGGCAGGTACCATGGCTTTACTCACATAGTATACGGGGTGCTGCTTAGCCCCTACTTTTCTAATTAGGGCCAAGCTGACAGCTGAGGCTGAGACCGCAAGATACAAGAACAGGGGTTCGCCTTCTTCGAGCTTACACAGTAGGGGTGGCAAACCTAAATACTGTTTCAACTGCTGAAAGGCCTGCTCGCATTCTGATGTCCACTCAGCATTCTTATGACCCTTCAACTGCTGAAAGAAGGAGAGACAATTGTTAGTGGCCCTGGATATGAACCATCTAAGCGGTGCTATTCGTCAGGTGAGGCATTGTATCTCCTTAATAGTCCGAGGCAAGCTCATGTCGAGGAGTGCTTTGATCTTATCGGGGTTTGCCTTAATGCCCCTCTGGTTGACTTGAAACCCGAGGAATTTACCGGAGTCAACCCCAAAGGCGCACTTCGTGGGATTTAACTTCATGTTGTACTCTTGGAGGATGGTGAAGGTTTCTCCGAAATCTGCTAAGTGATCGGACGCCTTGATGCTTTTAACGAGCATGTCGTCAGCATAAACTTCCATAGTATGTCCGATCTGCTTGGTGAACATTTGATTCACCATCCTCTGATATGTGGCCCTAGTATTCTTCGGGCCAAACGGTATGACTCGGTAACAGTAGAGTCCATTGTCGGTGACGAAGGTAGTCTTCTGCCTGTCTGGGGGATGCATCGCTATCTGGTTATACCCGGAATAAGCATCCAGGAAGGAGAGTAATTCGTGCCCCGCTGTACTGTCCACTAGTTGATCGATCTGAGACAATGAGAAGCTATCCTTGGGATAGGCCTTGTTTAGATCTGAGTAATCCACATAGACCCACCATTTTCCATTAGCTTTCTTGACAAGGACCACATTTGCGATCTAATTTGGGTAGTGTACCTCCTCAATGAACCTGACGCTGAGCAGTGTAGAGACTTCATCGGCTGTGGCTTTATACCAGTCGGCATCAAACGACCTTCTTTTCTGTTTCATGGGTTTGTGATCCGGGTCCACATTTTGTCTGTGAACCATGACATCAGGAGAGATCCCGGGCATGTCCTCATGCGACCATGCGAAGATGTCTCCGTGTTGTTGCAGGAAAGCCAGCATTTCGGACCGTTGCTCGAAATTCAACGATGTTCCGAGCTAAACGGTTTTGCTCGGATCTTCCTTGTCGAGCGGTATTTTCTCCAAGTCTTCCACAAATGAGTCTTCTGTAGGTCCCTTAGGATCGAGGACGTTGATGGTGAGGGCTTGCTTCACTGACCCTTTCGTTACTGCTATCGCATAACATCTCCGAACCTCGCGCTAATCGCCTCGGAGGTAGCCCGTTCCGCTCTCGGTGAGAAATTTTATCATCAGATGGTAGGTGGAGACAACTACCTTCATTGCATTGAGAGAAGGTCTACCAAGAATGACGTTGTCACATTGACGACGAGTAAGTCTACTAAGAGGGTGACTTGATGCCGTCCTTCTCCCACAGTCACAGGGAGAGAGATGGCTCCTTCGGAGATCACCCTTTCTCCAGCAAAGCCGTGCAGGGGGGTCTTCACAGGTCTGAGGTGTGACCCTAGAATCTCCATTCTTTCGAAAGCCTCGGAGTAGATCACATCTGCTTGCTTCCGGTGTCGACCAGGATGCGGTACACCTTGTGGTTGGTTATGGTCATAGTAACTACTAAGACGTCATCATGCAGATGTTGGATTCCACGCGCATCATCTTCCGTGAAGGTTAGATTGCACGGGCTAACCTGGAGTTCCTTGCTCGGTCGCTCGGTCATGTGGATATAGAGTTCCGGATCAGACTTCCGAGAATAGACTTTTTGGGCCCTATTTGAATCTCCTTCACCAGATGAACCACAAAAGATGGTACGAATTTTAGCCGGCTCTTCCACAGTGTTATGCGGTTGCTCTTGTTCTTCTCTCTGAGTGGTTCTCTCTTCTTTGGTGTACCGGCGCAGATAACCCTTATGGATAAGAGTCTCGATCTCATCTTTGAGATCCATGAAGTCGACCGTTTGTGGCCGTGATCTCGATGGAAATGACAATACTTGCGCTTGTCTTGATGGTCTGGGTCGGCCTTCATACAAACTGCCCAATTCAGGAGCCTTTGGCCTCTAATGTCCAGTAGAATTTGTTCGGTAGACGTGTTGAAGGGAGTGTAGGAACAGAATTTACCCTCAGGTTTTTTGCTGGGACGACGATCGCGAGGAGCGCAACCGTCTGGTCTTTTGCCGGATGGCTGAGGTTCTTCATTCCTTGGCCTCTTCCCTTTGCCAGTCGGCTCTGCTACTTGAACATTTTTACGAGCATTAGAGAATTCCTCGGTGTTAGTGTACTTCTGAGATCTGGTGACAAGATCGGCCAATGTCTTAGGCGGATTCTTTCTAATAGAGAAAGTGAACTTTCCCTCTTTCAAACCACTGAACAGGGCAAAGAGCGCCACCTTGTCGTCATAGTCTTCCACCTATAATGCTTCTTCATTGAAACGGTCGATATAGTCCTTCAATGACTCCTTAGGCCCTTGCTTAATGGTGAACAGATGAGTGTTCGGTTTTCGACTCTTCTTACCGCTTATGAATTGGGTAAGGAATAACCGGCTGAGCTCTGCAAAGGAACCAATGGAGTTGGGTTTGAGCTGACGGTACCAACTTCGAGCGAATCTTATGAGTGTGATTGAAAATCCTCTGTACATCATCGCGTCCGTCGCTGTTTGGATTTGCATCCACTAGCAATAAGCTTCCACGTGCTTTAATGGGTTGCCAGACCCAGAGTATTGGATGACGGGAGGTATCCGAAACCTTTGAGGCACCACCTCGCTCATGATCGCGGAGGTGAAGGGATGTTCGGTCTCTTCCATCATCGCTTGGACGGTGACAGGGACTAATGACGGTTGCTGATTCTTTTCTAGCATCAGAATCTTGTTGTTGAGTTCTGCAAACCGTGTCTCTCACGGGTATTTATTTTTAGCCACTATCTCTTACGTGGCTTCCACCTCAGGGGTTCTTCTTCCCCTCCTCCTTTCTATCTCGTGACGGAGATCCGTCAGTGCTAGAGCTGAGGTGACGAAGACGTTCATTGGAACTCGGGTCATTGTGTTGGAACTTGGTCTTGGGTCGGAGGAGGGTTCTGGACTGAGGCTGGAACCTAAGTGGATTGATGCTAAGACCCCTCGGGTCTCATACTTCGCGGTTCGGACTAGGCTTCGACCACCGGTCCGACCGTTTCCTGGACAGGATGTGGCTATGGCTGCTGCTCCTATTGCTGTTTCAACTAGTTAATTTCGTCGCATAGGGCTTGTATCTCACTTTACATAGCTCGATACTTGCTTGCCCGATTACGGGAGCACAGACGGTGCCAAAAATATTGTTGACAAAATCTGGATGACTCTCCACTTGGACCAATGAACTCCGAGCCGCTTCGACATCCTGAACCTGCACAACAAGGGTGAGTAAAGGAGACTCTGGCTCAATCAGGGGACCCTCTGATGCCTAAGTCAGGTCAAGGGAATCTGAGTCTAAGTTGATTAGTAGAGGGAGAGTGCGAGATATTGCGTACCTGTTTTCTTATTATGAGATACTATTTATACCCTCTCACTTGGAGAAGGAGTGTCTGTATACCTCAGCACGTTTTGGGGCACTCACCACCTCTCGTAGGAGACTTGGCTGCCCAACCGTCGCATGGTCATGCGAAAATGTGGGTGGTTGAATAACCGTCACTAATCATGCGGTAGTGGGACAATTTGAGGTCCCACAAATAGGTCCCAATCTGAGTTTCAAACCGACTGCCTCAGCATCAAACTACTCCGAGCTGGCAGCCCTGGCCCTAGCTCGTCTGCCCGAAGCCTCGGAGTAAGAAGGTCCCTACAGCTGAGCCGGAAGTCTTTCCCTTCGGTTGTTCTCATAATTCTAGACTTATTTGTGCGTCTCTAGTTGGCTCTGAACAGCGTCGGACCTCGAAGTTGAGTAGCTCGGATCCTCCCATAACAGATGGTATCTCCCTCTAACTTTGATTGATGTGTAACTTGGAAATTTCTTTTTTATTGGTGGGTGTCCCTGTAACTTTGTTTAAAATGCTACTTAGGGAAAGACCACAGATAAAACATTTGGATTAGTCTAAAAGGGATGCGGATTTTTCCTAGTAAGTTCCTGCACTAGAAACCGAAGTGGGACTCACCGTGATGTTTGTGCGAAATCTACCCCATGCATCAATTTTTTAAGATCATTTTACGATTATATATCGAAAACGAGAAGTATACAATACTCAAGTGGACCGCAATAAAGGAAAAGGTGGGTAGGGAGATTCTTACCGTCGAAACCTCCCTCGGGTTGACAATGATGTTTACATCCTATTCACACCGTTCATAACGTAGTTCCTATTGAGATCAACTGGAAAAAAAAAAAAATAGCTTCATTCAAAACTTTTGTGGCCCCATGAATATTTCAACTGTGGAATTTCAGTACTCATGTTTTTGACCCACTTGATTATTGTATCCGACCCTTTTTTGGTCCATGTCCTAAAATGATCTCAAAAAACAAATGTTCTAAAATGATCTTAAAAAACGTCATTCCTATTGCAATAGGGCATTGCACTTTATCTTCTCTATATGATTCTCCTAAGGAATTGATTTATACGTTCCTAGCATGGTTGGGCCAAAAGGTGGACCATAAATGGACTATAACTTTTGATCCGGGTATCATTACAGGGCACACAACCTATCAATCTTTACTGGAAGAGGCCATCCAAGGTAAACTGACCCACATCCGTCCGTTTCATTAGAAAATGCGCGCTTTCAGCTTAAAAACGATTTTTTAAGAAAAATTATTTTTTAAATATTTTCAATTTTTAATAATTTTTATTTTTATTTTTTATTTTTAGAGTTTTAGATTTTCTTCTTTTTTGAAATAACTTGTAATCATGATAGGACTCTTTTAGCAAAAGTTTATTTATAATTTTTATTTTTTAAAATTAGGCTTTAGAAGAGTTTTATTAGAATTTTGATTTTTATTAGGATTAAAATTTTAGTAATTCTGAATTAAATTTTTTTTTTCTATATTAATGGTGTAATAGTGACACAGAAAAATTAGACAATTATCAATCAATAAAGTTATATCGAAATTTTTAGAATTAATTTCTATTTTTCCTCGTGAATTCAAGACATCTCTACGAGGATTCCAGAGAAGCTCCGTGGATTTGAAGCAGTTATCATTGAGGAAGACAGTGCTCAAACTCTGCACATCCTTCCCTATGTCATGAATGTGCCTTGATATTTAGAATTTATGGTGAATTGTCTTCTACACTTCCTATAATATACTCATCACATGTACTTGTATAGAGTGGAGTATTCGCACTGTACCACCTACGCTAAATATGGACCACCAATCTTACATGATGGGAATTATGACTGGTGGCCCACCTCTCCACAACTGATTGCAATATAATTAAATCATATGAGCTCCAATTAGTTCCTTTCCATTTGTAGCCATATGAACTTACATGAATATGAACTGCCTCTCCACATACGTACAGTAATTACTAAGGGAACTGACTCTAATGCCGCAAAACAAGATTAACAGAATTTCTGCTGTGAATTTAATATCTTCAGGTAAGAGAATAGTAGGGTCTGGTTCCATGGCTCAATGGCAAACTAACTCTGTTTCAACACAAATTTTGAGATCAAGTGCCCATATGGTCTGGTTTGGGTTTAAAAGAAGGATGAGAGAATGGAATAAACAAGAATTACGAATTTCAATTCGGTGCTGGTCAAAGGAGAAAGCCAAGCAGCGTTGGTTACCAAAAGAAGACAGTGAAGTCTAATGATCAAGAAAGTGTCCAAATCACCTTCCTTATATATATATATATGTGTGTGTGTGTGTGTGCGCGCGCGTGCGCACGCGCGCATCCCACCGTGATGGTGTCGAACAACTACCCCATTAGTCAAATGCACCATTCCATGGTGGGCCACTGGCTTAAAAGTCAAGTCAATCCATGATTAGGGTAGGCCACACCACATACAACAGTTGAGAGGGGTTACCTTTCCCTTTAAACATTCATAATCATTTATTGGGCCCACCTCGTTCACAAATCCAACCCATCCATTATGTGTGTCCCACTTAAATGAGGGGTCCAACCAAGTTTCAGTGGCATCCAAAACTCAGTTGGGCCCCACCAAGTGCTTTTATATGTTTTATCCATATATTTGTCTGGTTTTAGATTGTATGACCCACCTGAGTTCTTTATACGACCGATTTTTAGGAAATCTCATAACCTAAAGGGTACCCATTAAATGCACGATGTTGATGTTCGACACACATCACAGTGGGGCCCACATAGCTTGACCTCATGAAAAGTTCCGTTGAGATCGACCTCATAGTATGTGTGTGCGTGTTTGTGTAAAGAGATTGAGAGAGTCATGAGCACCCGTGCACGCCTTGCACACATGTCATGGGTACAAAATTCGAATGATTCACTTGATGTGTCACCCATTAAAACTCCTAAGCCCAACTTTGGTGTTGACAAAAAATTTTGATATCCATGAGAAAAAGAGGCAAATTAAGGGAGGTAATTGTTTAATTTGTCATGGTCCAACAGAGTTTTCAATCAGGCTAAAAGTTGGGCCCTATGAGTTTCATGGGGTACTGCCACATCACATGAATGGTTCAGATTTTGTGCTCACATCACATATCAATATGTGCTCACAAGTTAGCGTGAGACCTTAACATTTCAATATATGTGTTTGAATTTTTTCTGAAGTTTGCTACTGCTTTTAATCTATTTCTTCAAGTCTGTTCTGCACTTCGACCAGAGTATTTTGATAGTGATGGATGAAATTACTCCATGTTTTAGCTGGAAACTTTCTTCCCCCTGCTTTGAAAAAGAGCTGGAAACTTTCTTCCCCCTGCTTTAAAAAAGTCCAGGAAGTAAAGGGAGGCGGACCTTCTTGATACTTGTCATAAATATAAGCCATTCATCATTTTCGTCATCTGTTTTTAAGACGTGGGCTCCTTGCTGTACTCTCAAAAAGTTCAGGAAGTAAGGTGAGGCGGACCTTCTTGATACTTGTCATAAATACGAGCCATTCATCAGTTTCATCATCTCATTTTAAGATGTGGGCTCCTTGCAGTACTTTCAAAAAGTTCAGGGAGTAAGGTGAGGCGGACCTTCTCGATGGTTGTCATAAATATGAGCCATTCATCATTTTCATCATCTCATTTTAAGATGTGGGCTCTTTGCAGTACTTTCAAAAAGTTCAGGAAGTAAGGTGAGGCAGACCTTCTTGATACTTGTCATAAATATGAGCCATTCATCATTTTCATCATCTCATCTGAAGCTGTGGGCTCAAAAATTATGTGGATTAAGTGCACCCACGACAGGAAAAGTGGTTCATTGCTTAATGTCATAGAAACTATCAATGGTCATTCTTAATGCTTTTATGTCAATTAAACCATTAAAACAGCGTTCCCAACCATTAGAATATCATTCCCAGTTGCTTTTTTTAATGTAACCCCTGATCTTAAATTTTTGTGGTACCACGAAGATTTGAAAGGTCTGGGTTCAATATAGACTGTTATCTACCGTGTGGCCTACCTAAGCTTGAGGTTTGGATAATTTTTTGGCCAAATCCCTAAAATTCACATGAAGAGAATGGTAGATAGCTTGGATCTTTAGCAATGACTGCGATGAGACAGGACCATCTCACACCCATATCTCACACAAGTCTCCACTAATGACGTTGTGATGCAACCTTAATTTTGGTGGGCCTACCTTCGTAATGTTTGTCATAAATACAAACCATCCACCATTTTCACCGGCTCAGTTTATGACGTGAGCTTACTACCATTGAAAATATCAATAGTCCAATTTTGTTATTTTTAAGCCATCCAACCTCTGCGCACTCACACCACAATGGGTGCTTGAACCCATGACCTCATGTTAAAACTCTTCTGAGTTTACCACTAGGCCATGGGGTAGCAGGCCGATTTAAAAGGATTGGGTTCAATGTGCATTCTTTCCTATTATGTGGCTTACCTAAGTTTCAGATTTAGATTATTTGTGTGCTTGCTTGGTGTGATTGGTTAACTTCACTTATTCATCTCTACATCCGGTGGACATGTTCACCAAGGTGGTTCTTACAAATAAGTTCAAGTTCTATGTCTGACGATGACATAAAAGGAGGATGGATTGTGCACGAGAAGCGATGGTGGAGCTATGATGCGAGACAGAGATAAGAGAAGAGGACAAGAAGCTATATGTTTGATGATTGAAGACATTATGGAGATTGTTGTTTTTTTATGTCTTAAATTGAGTAAGAAACATGGCCTGTTGATGACATTGACAAACTATTCGATGTCATTCCCGATGGCATCAAACAAATCTCGATACTATCGAGTTTTTTCGAATTTTCTCCAATTAGTCGCTGGACTAACTGGGTGTTTTCTCGATGCTATCGATGAGTGTTCGATGACATCGAAGATTAGTTTGATGTCATCAAAGATGGCTTGATGCAATTGGAGAAAATCGGATTTTCATATTTTATCTCTAGACTGTTTTAGTGTTTGTTCGATGCCATCGATGTGGCTTCAATATCATTGAGGGATAAGTTTCAGTGACATCAAAGTGTGTTTGATGCCATTGAATGATTTAACACTAAATTGCACAAAATTACGATTTTATGGGATTTGTTTCTGATTTCGTTTTGAATTCTTCCATAGTTTATAAATATGGGTGTAAACAGGATTGAAAAGAAGATCTAGGGTTTCTAATTTGTCTAAAGGTTTTCAAGGGTATAGAAGGGGTTTGATTTGAGATTGTTTGAATCGGGTAAGCTATCTTCCTTTGTAATTTTTGATTTCATAGTGCTATTTGTCACTTTGTATTGTGGTTTTTTTTCAAAAGGGTTTTTCCAAGTTAAAATCACTGTGTTCTTTTTGTACTAGCTTGATATGATTGGTTTACTTCACTTGATTCATCTCTATGTGCTTCCGCGGGCCCTCAACAATTCCAGCCTGAAATGATAAACGCAGAAACTACCAAGATTCAAGTTGCGTTTAGATTGAGATGGGAGCACTGAAATGAAAAAATAAATAAATTCTAATGGTCCGAATTCAATGGATTTGTGTTGGATACTTATTTTTGTCCAATACATAGTTATTTGAGTGATCTAATCTGATTTTTTAAATGTGGCCTATCTAAATTGTGTGCCGAACATTGAGACAGTTTAATTAATTTAATATGTAAAAGTATAGAATTTATATGAACCTCCATAGGGGATGTACATCGTTCTCGGCATTAGAATTTCTTGGGATATTTTCTCTTGATATTTTATGAGTTTGACATTTTTCTCACCATCATTGAAAATAAAATACGGTTTTTATTTATTTATTATAAGTTAATTATAAGTGATTTTAAAATTTAAATTTAGATAAAAATGAATTTATTTAAACTTTAAGATACGTGTTTTAAACCACGTGATTTTTTATTATCTAATAAGTGATTTTTAAAACTTGAAGATATTTATTTCATGAAAATTATGATAAATTCAGGAGAATTAAAAACTTGGTGACTTTGAAAATCTCATGACACCCTCGCAATAATATCATTTGGTAAATTTTTCACAAAGATATACTATTTGTCAGTATGGTGTGCATGTGTATAAAAAAATATATTTGAAAAGAATGATCATCATCTATCAAAATATTTAAAAATAAACCTCATTAAATATGATATTAAAAATTTACACATCTTGAACGCTAACTGCTATCCTCACGGTGGCAGCGCAGCTTATTGCATGGGGAGGTGGCATGGACTATCTGCAGAAAGTGTAAGAGAACGTTTACTTTTCACTTTTACTCTTTAGGGCCTCTTTGGTTTTTCAATTTCCCATCAAATGGTAAATAAGCTGTTATTATTATTTTTTGTGTTTGTTTAGACATGCATTATAGCCTATAAATCAAGAGGCAAATATATTTGTAAAGGTAATATGTAAAGTACACTATAATCAATACATTTCCACATCATACAACTATCATTTTTAGCAAAATCATCCATACAGTCAAATGAAAGTGAAATAATCAATACTCATTTGCAGCCATTTACTATTGTAATTAGAAAACCAAACAAGTACTTAATTTGAATGCAGATTGGGTACCACCCTGTTGTCTTGTGCTTAGAACAAGCAGAGCTTTGAGGAACCCACCAAGATTTATGAGTTTTGTCCAAACCATCTATCTATTTAGTCATATCATTTGAGGGGTATAAGCCCAAAAATGAGGCAAATCCAAGGCTTAAGTGGACCACACCAAACGAAGAAGCAGTGATAATTATGACTAGGGGTGCACACGGGTCAGTTTGGTCCCGTTTTGGGGTGAAACCGGAACCGAACCGTTCCTAACAGTACTACAATTTTTGAATCCGGAATCAGACCGTTAGCACCCTAGAACCGAACTGGAACCGGACCGTGAAAAACGGTTTGGTTCCGGATCGGTTCCACAGTTCTGGACAGGGGTTTGCAGGTACAGCAGTAGCAGCCAGATACAGAGAGAGAGAGAGAGAGAGAGAGAGAGAGAGAGAGAGAGAGAGAGAGAGAGAGAGAGAGAGAGAGAGAGAGAGAGAGGTACATGCCTTATCATACATGGATAGGAGCTTGGACTTCCTCCTCTGATGCTCAAACCTATCAGAAGGTGAGGGGGATCCTTTGATGATGATGATGCTGGTTGTTGCTGTGGCCAACCTGCACCAGAAGCACTACTACTACTACCACTACTACTACCCACAAGATTAGGGTTAGGGTTTGTGGTGGGTTTGTTCTTCCCATGCCTAGAGCTCTTCAGCTGGCCTCTAGGGGTGCACACGGTTCGGTTCGGTCCGGTTCTGGGGTAAAACCGGATGTTTGGAGGAACACTCCACAATCTAAGCTAAGCTAACTTGAAGTTGGTTTACCTTCGCCTAACCTCACATAAATATGTAAGTAATCCATGGATGAAAGCCTAAATGAGACCTTTAATCACTTATATTGACAGTAGAACTAGCATGTATTTAGATCAGGAGACCCATAATGCTCATATGAGAAAAGACTTGTGGTTAGACCAGCTCTATCAAATTACCTAGACTCAAAAATACATGGTAGGTGTAGCTGAGTGTTTTTATCAGGAACATTGATATATACATGATCCAATAAAAAATCTACTTAATCAACCTGATATGTTAGTGTGTAAACTAATCTTATAATTTGGACCATGCATCATGTGTTTTAAATGCTACCCAATAACTTTTAATTTTCAATTTAGGTAATTACGAGTTTTTAGCCATTAACTTTTAGTTTAATCATTAATTTATTTTAAACTATTATTAGCAGATATTTAATAAGTAAGATTTACTGATTCAGTCTTATGCCTTGTAATAGTGGAGGAATATGCGTGATTAGGATACATTGATTAAAATGTTAAACAACTTCATTGATAGTAAATTATATATATTAAAGTTTGTAAATTATATATATATTTGAAAAGAGAGAGAGAGAGAGAGAGAGAGAGAGAGAGAGAGAGATCATCTTGCATATGCTAAGGTGTGGGGTCCACCTCGAGTCAGCCGACGATGAGGCCTGTCATGTTACAAGGTTATCTGCTCTGTTTCACGTGAAACAGAAATCTTGAATCAAAAGCTTTATATTTCATTGGACTAGGCTGCCTTCGTTCAACCATACATGTCTGGACACGTGTCCAATCTACACCTAACCAGGTGGCGGTGGGGGTGAGATTTTCAATTGAGAAATCGCCAAACACGAGCCATTCATCAGGTGGGGACCACAGTTATAACGTGCCTTTGCCAGTATATCAAGTCGATCCACTAATCATATACGCCAACCAATAAATGGACGGCTAAAAATTAATTGACAAAAAGCAGTTTATGTTAAACTTGCAAGTGTGGTCCACCAAATGATTCAATTAATCAGTGGGGCCTACTTTAATTCATGTATTGTATATCCACACCGTCATTCCATCTTGTCAACTTATTTTAGGGCATAAGCTAAAAAATGAAGTAATTTAAATCTCAGGTGGACTGTACGATAGGACACAATAGATATGGACCATTAAAATCAGTTGGGGTCATAAAAGTTTTGTATCAAGCTGATATTTGTTATTTCCCTTCATCCAGTTTTATATAATTTTATTAATGATTTGGATTGTAAGTATACATTACAAAACATTACAATGGGTCTTAGGATGTTTTTAACTGTGGGTGTTCAATCACCCCATTTCCTTTGGTATCATGATCTGCTTACGAATTGGATTTTATTTGCCGAGCTCATTCCAGCTAAAAAAGAGAATTGACTGTATTAATATACAATACACCCATCAAGATCATTTTAGTGCCTAAGCTAAAAACTGATCTGGATCCAAAGCTCAAGTGGACCACACCACAGAAAACTATGGTGATAGTGACGACCATAGTTGAAACCTTCTTAGAGCTCAGTATCATATTTATTTTTCATTCAACTTGTTTATAAGATTAGATGGAAGGATGAAGGAAAAACACTTGGTTCATAACAAATTTTCAAAGGTAGGTATTCAATCTCTACTTCTTTATGTAGTGCGGTCCACTTGAGCTTTGGATCTACAATGATATGATAAAATGGACGGATAGTGTGGAGATAACATATACCACTACACAACCCCTTTGACTGCGTAATCAGATTTAAGAAAATAATTAATTAATTAATTAAAAATTAAAAAGTCAGTAACGACTAACGACCAATCGCTGTTTGCATCTTAATTGCTAACGATCGAACGCAACTTGCTGGTGACCACGACCCATGGATGTGAGTGGGACTCTGACCTTAGGCCTACCTTGATGTATATATGCATCGTATATCCGCACGGTTCATATATTTCACCAGCTTATTCTACGTCTTGGTACCAAAAATTAAGCATATATGAATTTTAAATGGTCCACACAACAAGAAACTGTGGTTATTGTATGGTGTCTGTTAAAAATAAGATACCTGAATTTTTTGAGAAACTAAATGAAGGGTGGCCCCCTTTTCTAACAACCCTTAAACTATCAATGGTGTGCGGTGGGAGAGAATCCTACTCACCTCTACAGTGATGTAAGGTTGGTGCCCCTTGTCATTTCATTTTCCAATTGAGTCAACATTGCATCCTCTATACTGGCAGCGTCTTGTATTCAATTGATTAGGGGCTTTGTTTTCGAACAAAACTTCTAATCTTTCATTCTTCTTTATTTTTTTGTTCTATTCAGTGACTCAGCAATGGCTCCTGTTTAATGGTACCCAGCTTATTATTTCAGAATCATGCGGTCAGAAAGCTCACATTCGCAACAAGTCAATAGCTGCTCTTTGTTGTCTAGGCTAGCCCTAATCTCTCAATAGCAATTAATATAACTGGTCCTAATGCTACATAACAAGATTGATAGTAATAGGATTTATGCCATAAATTTAAGATATGTAAGTAATTAAGAGAAAGGAGGGGGTTGGCCGCCTGACTTAAGTGGATGTGAATACCTGACTATGGGGCCCACCTTGATATACATATGCCTTATATCCACAACATTTATCTGTTCTCAAAACTCATTTTAGGACATGATTCTAAAAATGAAGCCCATCCAAATCCCGAACCATAGTACAAGCAATAGTGGATGATCCATTCAAAGGATCTAAGGAGCCCAATATGATGTATATGTGTTATCTACGCCGTCCATTCATTTTGACAGATCATTTTAATGCATGAAGCCAATAAGTAGGCAGATTGAAGGCTCAAGTGGACCACACCACAAAAAGAAGTGAGGATTGAATTCCTACTGTTGAAAAATTCCTAGGGTCCACCATGATGTTTATTTGCCATCCTACCTGTTCCTAAGGTCGCATAAACATGTATAAAGGAAAAACATAAATTTCAGCTCGATTCAAAACTCTTGTGTCCTCGTGAGATTTTCAACGGTAAGATTTCAACCACTTATGATTCACCTATGCCTTCAGTCCCCTACTTTTTTAGGCTTATGCCTTATAATGATTTGTCAAAATAAATGTAAGGCTTGGATAGAACACATACATCATGGTGGCATTGCAGTGTCCTGACAAGATAGTCCATCTCTAACTATGTAATGGTGGGATAGTACCCAATCCACGCCCCATTAATACACATCCACCATGATGTGGGAAGGTCCAAAAATACACAACTCTACCAGCAAGTGTCTCCGCCTCTTTAGCTTGTAGATTTTTTATTTGTTTTTTATTTTTTTATTTTATTAATGGGATCTCCCCACAACTTGTCTGATGATGCTCTAATATTGTAGATTTTTTTTAATTATTGTTTGTACCTTTTTGAACTTTGTTTGATATGCTCTTCCTAAAAGCCAGGACTTTCTTTTTTTATTGATGGTATCTCCCTCTATCTTTGATTGATGTGCAGCTTTGGAATTTTCTTTTTTATTGGTGGGTGTTCCTGTGACTTCGTTTAAAGAGTTTCTCGGGAAAGATCACGGGTAAAACATCTGGATTAGTCAAAAAGGGCTGCGGATTTTTCCTAATAAGCTCCTGCACCACAAACCTATGTGGGACCCACCGTGATGTTTGTGCGAAATCTACCCGGTGCATCAGTTTTTTTAGATCATTTTACGACTTTATACTGAAAATAAGAAGTATACAATAATCAAGTGGGCTGCACCAAAGGAAAAGGTGGGTAGGGGGATTCTTACCGTCGAAACCTCCCTAAGCCGACAGTGATGTTTACATCCTATTCATACCGTTCACAACGTCATTCCTATTGAGTTTAACTGAAAAAGATACCGTTCACAACGTCATTCCTATTGAGTTTAACTGAAAAAGAAATATTAGCTTGATTCAAAACTTCTGTGGCCCCGTGAATATTTCAACTGCGGAAGTTCAACACTCACGTTTTTGGCCAACTTGAGTATTGTATCCCGTTCATTTTTGGTCCCCATATCCTAAAATGATCTAAAAAACGAATGGACGGGTTGGATTTCGCACAAATATCAAGGCGGGCCCCACCTGAGTTTCCTGCGAAAGCCTTCTGAGGAAATCCGCGTCCGTCGAAAAGAATCTCTTTACCATGTTTTTTTTTTCTCCTTTTTGCTGCCCAGCAAACCGTTTAGATACTCCAGCGGAGGCTGATGGACGATACACAGGCACTTAGAAAATTTTGCTTATCAAATCATCTGGCTGTCTGATTGGTGGCCACACTGAGTGAAATAGAAGGTGTTAGGCCTCATCTTTTACCCCCACATGAGTTTGGGATGGTGGTGATTTTTCCACTGTAGAGTGAAAATGGCGGTTGACATGATAGACACCGTCAATTTCAGACGTGCATTAAAGTGGGTCCCACAGAGCTTAGGAGTTGCACTCGAGCGGTGGTTGGGTACTACCCCCACCGGGACCTAGCTGGACACGGACGGTTCTGTCAGCGGCTATATATATGGGGCCACCGTGGTATATATGTTTTATTCACTCGGTACATGCATACATGTGGACAAATCATTTTAGGGCATGAGCGCAAAACGGAAATGAACAAGCGGACCGCAGCACAGGACGAAGAATGGGAATTGAAAGCTTACCGTTGAGAACTTCTAAGGGGACGGATGTTTTGGATCAAGCTGATATTCATGTTTTCCCTTCACACATGTCTATTTGACCTTATGAAGAGGTTGGATGGCTAATAAACAACAAGGTGGGCCTAGGAAGTATTCAACGGTAGGAATTCAATCCTCATTTCTTCCAATGGTGTGGTCCACTTTAATCTTTAATCTGCTACCTTTTTTGGATTCATGGCCGAAGATGATCTGTCAAAATGGATGCATGGTGGCCCCACAGATCTTTTAATAGAACCATCCGGATCGTGCTGGCTCTTAGTGCGGGTAGTATCCGATCCGTTGCAGTGTACCGGTGTTGCAGAGAATTCTAGTTGGGCCTGTGTGCATCGAGTCGAACCGACCTGAGTTGAGCTGACCTCAGCACGAACTCCGCTTAGCTCGGTCCTTGGGCCTGACAGGCCAACTTGACTGAGATCGGTTCACAGCCCGGACTAGTTCAAGCCGAGTTCGAGCCAAGATTAAGCTGAGTTCACCTGTGCAGCATTTTCACAAACACATGAAGTGGACTCCACGTTCAAAATCCTATTGTATATAAAACTATAGTTATGATTTTACAGGTATTTTATCAAAAACCTTCTAAGCAACGTGAAAAAAACACCAAGAAAAAAAATGGTATTTGCTTCATGTATATGCCTTCCTTGCCACCTGCCATACTTCGTTGAGTCATTTCATCAAACACTTGGTGAGTAACATCAATATCAAAGTAACCGAGTTACTAAAGTGGTTCGATTCAAGTTTGATTCGAGCTGAGTTCGATCCTAGTTGAGTCGAGCTGGGCCAGTTCGAACTCATTTTTGAGCTTAAAAAAATCAGCTTAACTCGACTCAAACTCAGCTTCAAACCGATTCGAATCAAGCTTTTTCGAGTCGAGTAGAGCGAGCTAACCGACATAGCTCGGTTCGTGTACACCTCCAACTAGAGTTGGGCCTCGGACCGAGTCGGATCGGATTGGGTCCAACTTGACTCGGTTCGAAATTTGCAGGGCCTGACCCGAACTCGATCCGATCTGGGACCGAGTCCGGGTCATCTAACTCGAATCGATCCGAACTCCTACTCACCTGAATCAATCCGAGTCCGACTCAATCAGGAAAACCGAGTCGGATCGGATTGGGCAAGGTTCGAATCGTTCATTTTTTTCAACGGTGTGAAAATTATTTTATTCTCAATGTTTCGTATGGTGCGATCTACTTGATTCAAGACGGGCCCTACATAATTTACTCAGCAGGATAAAAACGTACAGCTATATAGCTTCTTGAAGAAGCTTTATAATTCCCAAGTATTGCTTGCTGTTTGTAGCTAGCACCAGCTATATAACTGCTCTAGGTACGTGTTGTGTGAAGACAGCACTGATGCTCCTTGAGCTCCGAGTTGTGAGAACGATTCAAAGGAGATCAAAGTTACATCTTACATGGGCCCCACAGTGATGTATTTATTATATCTACACCGCTCATCTATTTTTAGAGATCATTTTAGAGCATTATCCAAAAAAATGAATCATATCCAAAGATCATTTGGACCACACTATAAATAGCAGTAGAGATCATGATTTTTACCATTAAAAAATTTGTAGGGCCCACCATAACGTTGATTTTACATCCAATTTGTTCATAAGGTCACAAGTACCTGAATGAATAGGAAAAATAAATTTCATAAGGTCACAAGTACCTGAATGAAGAGGAAAAACAAATTTCATATTGATCCAAAACTTCTGTGACCCTAAAAAGGGTTTCAATGGTAGACGTTCAATCTCCCACTAGTTTTTGCAGTGTGGTCCAGTTGATGGTTAGATCTGTCTTATTTTTTGTCTCAAGCCTTAAAATGAGCTCGCCAAATGGATGGACGGTTTGGATATAACACATACCTAGTAATTAGACCCACATAACTTATTGACGTTACACTAGCTGATCTGCTTCATACACCGGCCAATCCACTTCCGTCAACTTCGGGTCTGACTGTCAAGACAACAGCCTGTAAACAGCTGTATACCAACCATTCTTCAATCAATACCTACTACAACTCTCTCTCTCTCTCTCTCTCTCTCTCTCTCTCTCTCTCTCTCTCTTTCTCTCTTTCGTACACAACTATACACTATTTCTCAATATATATCTCTCTCCAACAGAGAAATCCCATGAAGCTCCAAAACCCAACGGCAAAAAAAGAAGGATTTGATCTATCACATGACATCTAGCTAGCCTTCTTCTTCAACAGAAATAGAGAGACAGATATAGAGAGAGATAGAAAGAGATAGAGAGATAGAGTTGGGGGGCTCAGGTGTACATTGGGAGGGGTTTTTTGGCGCTGAACGAAAAGCCTGGGTGGTGAAACTTCTATTTAGAGATATATTTACATCCCGGATTGGGTCGGGTCGGACCCTTTCGATCCGGGTTTTCGGATCGGTTTTGTCCGGATACAACTCTATCCGAACCCGACTCGAAAAACGATCGGATCTGGATTGACAAACTCGATCAGGGCCGATCTCGGCCGTCATATCTGTTCGGAACGGTATCGAGTCGGGCCAACAGACACCAAGGGGTCACCGTGATGTATGAGTTTTATCCACACCGTCCATCCATTTTTTTCATATCATTTTAGATTACAAGACAAAAAATTAAGCAGATCCAATGATCAAGTAGACCACACCAAAGGAAGTAGCGGTGCTAAAGACACCCGCCATGGACGCCTTCTTAAGGTTCACCATGTCGTTTATTTTCCATCCAACATGTTGATATGGTCATATACACCTACATAGAGTTTTTTTTTTTTTTTATTATTTTTTTATTTTTTTAAAAAACAAATATAATCTTGATCCAAAACTTCTATAGTCCTTAAGAATTTTCAACGGTAGGAATTTAATTCCTATGTATGGTCCATTTAAGCATTGGATATTCGTTATTTTTTTGGTACTAATCTAAAATGATATGGAAAAATGGATGGACGGTGAGGATAAAATTCATACATCAGAGGCCAGAAAAGATAGGGTAGTACCTAATCCGCGCCCAGGAGTTCGGACAGACTCTTACAGACATGACCCGTCCTTTTCATGTCCGATCTCATATTTCTTCCGTTTGGAATTTAGTAGTTTCACATATGAACTTTCCATCATCACATCATCTATTTGATCCATCCATGATATAAATCTAGTTTAATATTTATTCATGACTATAATAGAAAACCACGCACGTGACTGGACCTCTCTTTTAATAACCGTCTAATCTATCAATTTCTGCAAGCCACTCACTGAACGGCTTGGATCATCCAATGATTCATCAAGGCAGCCTAAGGGCCTGTTTGGCAAGACCGATCCCACGGTATTAGGAGGGATGGGATCAGCGGTATGCTGGGATATGCATGACGAGCCAAACAGACCCGGGAACTTGTCCGGGATATAAGCAATCCTATGGTTCTTAAAACAATCCACTGACATCACCATCATTATCTTAAATTTGATCCCATCCCTTGGTTGGATGGATTGGAAGGTAAAATCCTGGGATATCTCAGGCATGCCAAACAGAGAGTGAACTTGTCCCAAGATATAGCAATCCCATGGGTCTTAAACCAATCCACTGACACCACCATCATTACCCTAAAATCCATCCCATCCCTCCTAATCCCATGGGATTCGCCGGGCCAAACAGGCCCTAAGAGGAATGCATGAACACCCTTCCATCTAAAATTGACTATAGGGAGCTGGTGCAATGAAGTTAGCAGCCCACCAAGATGCATGGGACATCCACTTCACTGATCATTCGTGCTAGCTCATGTTAGAGTGTGAAATCAAAAATTAGGTTGATCTAACGGTTGATAAGACCACACTATATGGAAATGTTAGCAATGGGATGCCTAACGGTGGAACATTCTTTGGGGCCTGTTTGGGAGTGTGGATTTGGAATCCCCTCAATTTGAAACCTCTAGATTTGAAATCCTCATATTGTGTTTGACGCCCGGGATTCGCAATCAACTTTAATCCAAAAGTAGCTATGGGGCTTGAATTTAATTACTAAATCAACTTTTATCTGGCCAATTAGTGACAAATGTAATGTTTGACACAATAGTTAGTTGTAATAAGCCCACTGAAATATATGCTTTTAACGAAAATGATGAAATTCCAAGTTTATGGTGAGCCACAAGCATAAGATCATGTCTGAGTGACTAACCAACGATTTTTAACCGTTGATTTAAATAGACAATGTTTTGACAGAGCTGATAATCATATTAAAGTAATTATAGTGATGCAATTGATAATCTAATTATTTTGGGATATCGTTAGTGGGCCATGTGCCCAATAGAATTAATAATCCAGTGGCACACATGTTATACATACAACTCTTGAAAGGATTTTAGATATAATCCAAGCTCTCACAGGGATTTGAAATCCCCTATAAGGGGTTTGAAACCTCATGTATTTGAAATCCCCAAATACTTTATGGTGCCAATGACCCTTCACGCTCATGGAAGCTTTAGATCATGCTGATATTTTGGTTTTCCTCTCTTCATGGGATTCTACTTATGAATGGGTTAGATGGGATCATGCTTGGGCCGGAGGATTCTAATGGTAAGTATATCTATCCTCATCTTTTCTTGTGTTGTGGCCTGCTAAATGATTATATAAGTCTCATGTTAGAAAACATATGCTAATATGATCTTTTTCCCACATGATGAATGGATTGAATGTCACACACACACAAAGTGGCCCATAGAGGTTTCTTTTGCATGAGTTGTCTTTTGCTTTTGCTGTGGGCCAGACGCTCAAGGGCACTTGGTTTCTGTGGCATTCCTGCTTCAACAATTTCAAATTGTAAGTGTGTCCAATGAAGTAGTACAATTCAGGCCTTTCACCGTCCATCTAACCTGAGACCCATAATTTAGACCTTATGTAATTAAGTGCCTGAGTATCATCCATCACACTTTTCCAGCGCATCATAGTTTTTTTCTCATCAACCTAGTACATTCTCTAAGTTAATGTATTTTAGCATACCTACATACATATACGCATATATGCATGAATACTTTCACAGGAGCTTCGCTCTCCCCCCACAACAAATCCTCATAGAAAACAAAGGTTTGTACTAGAGAAGTAGATTGCATACTATCTTAGCAAACTCTACGATGCCTCTGTTTATCTATCTCATAGAAGCATAAAATTAAAGCATATCCAAAACTAAGTGTGCCAGACCATTTTTTTTCAAAAAAGTGTGAATTGAACTCCTGCCATTGAAAAATTCTTGGGGCCATTGAAGTTTTAGATCAAGCTGATATTTGCGTGTTTTACCTTCCTCCATGTCTGTGTGATCTCATGAACAGATTGGATGACATCTTGGGAAGGTTTCAATAGTGGAAAACATTGTTCTCACTTTTTCCTGTGTTGTGGTCCACTTAAGTTTTGAATATTATTCAAAATGCTCAACTCCTAAAATTAGATGGAAAATGGATGGACGTGTGGACAAACCATAGACAAAGTTTAATCAGTACGATAAAAACTACTGAGCCACTGGAGGAATGCTTTTTGTGTTTATTACACAGGGACAGGGAGATTCATTAGGGTAAAAAGGTGGAGCCGATTGGATACTGAACGCTTCAGTGGCAAAAAGGCCACTGAAGTGACGCAGCGAAATGGTGTTGGTGCATACCAATTGGTTGTTTCCTTCCAATAAATGCTCTTCCAACGGAGATCTGTCCACCAATATTTTTCCGTTTAAGCTGTGAACGTCAACTGGTGTTTTTCCCTTTAGGCCGTGAACACACTCCGCCACGCACAGGTAATTGTTTATCTTAAGAAAAAAAGGACGCGGATTTCCTGCTGAAGACTTTCGGCAAGAAGTTCCTGCCTGGGAACCTAGGTGGGCCCCACTATAATGTTTGTGAGAAATTCTACCCGTCCATCCATTTTTTCAGTTCAATTCGGGACATTAAGGCAAAAATGAACCATTTCTGAAGCTCAAGTGGGCCAAAAACGTGACAACTGAACGTCCATAGTTGAAATATTTGTGGGTCACAGAAGTTTTGAGTCATGCTAATATTTGTGATTTCAGTTCATCCCAGTAGGAATGAAGTTATTAACTGTACGGATGGCTTGTAAACGTCACTGTTGATCCCAGGTAGATTTTAACAATAAGAATTTCACTAACCATATTTTCCTTTAGTATGGCCAACTTGAGCTTTGGATACGGTTCATTTTTGGCAACATATCCTGAAATGAGCTCAAAAAATGGATGGAAGGGGAGGATTTCTCACAAACATCACAGTGGGCCTCACCTGGGTTCCCAGCGCAGAAACTTTGCAGGCTTTCCCAGTAAATCCGCGTCTACAAAAAAACGCGTGTGGAGTTTACTGGAATGTGGGAAGGAAAGCCAACTGCGTACCGAGTAAACTCTACGGGTCCACTATGATTTATGTATTTTATTCAGTTTGTCCATCCATTTTATAAGATAATTTTAGGGCCTTGTCTCAAAACCTAAGTATATAAAGGCTAAAATTGACCCCACCAAAGGAATCAGTTTGAATTAAATTGATACCATTGAGAAATTTTTGGGGCCTACAGAAGTTTTGGATCAAGATTATATATATATTTTTAACCTTCATCCATGTTTTTTTGATCCTTTGAAGAGTTTGGATGAAAAATAAACATCAATGTGGGGCCTAGAAAGGTTTCAACGGTGGAAACCATTATTTCCACTGTTTCCTGTGGTATGGTCCACTTGAGATTTTTATAAGCTTCAATTTTAAGCTCAATGAATAAAATTAGATGGAAAAACAGATGGAAGGTGTGGATAAATCACATAAATTCACAGTAGGCCCAGCTGAATTTTCTCAGTTTGACAATCCGATTTCGTGGCCGAGTGGGTGCACGGCCGAAACGGAGAAAGATCCATTAACGGATCTAACGGCGTAGCATTTATACCATTTATACCGAGGGAACATACCATTGGTATCTAACCAATGGCGTTTTGCCACATCACTTGAAGCGTTCATTATCCAATCAGCTCCCTAAAAAGGGAACATGGGCATCCCGAAAAGGGAAAGCTTTTTTTTTTTCTTTCTTTTTTCTTTTCTTTTTCTCGAACCGGTAAAAGGCGGTCTCAGACAAAAGATCCTTAAATCATGAAAAACACGGCACCCCACGACCGTCTAATCAGAGCTTTGATATTGGAATGAGCAATGATGATCAATGGGCCCGGTGGAGAAGGGCCGTCTATCAGAGAAGACATGGTGTTGGGATGGATTCTGTCTTATTTACTTGTTTGTATAGAGGTAGTGGAGGAAATGATTCTGCAAAAAGTTCAATTTCTTCCTTGGACATGGATGCATGGTCATGGTCCATCGTTTGCCTAGACAGCGGTGAGGCGTCGGTTTACACATGTGGTGCAATTGTTCATTGATCCAGACCGTGTGGGTTGTAGGGCTTGGCAATCAGCCATGACCCACTAAGCGAGAGTTTAAATTCGAATGGCATGGAAGTGACCGGGATCCAATGATTCTAACTACCATATTGGATGCTAGCTATCGAATGGACGATCACAGGGGAAAAAATAAATTAATTAAGGTCATCCACCCAAATTGAATAGGCAAAATTAGACCATTTGATCCGTGTGATTTCTGGGTTATGCTCCTTCCATGACGGCACTGACAATTTGGATGGTCCAGATTGCCATACACGCATGCCACATGTACAATAGACAAGTCGCCATGGTTTTGAAAGCTTGTGGGGACTAGGACTGTGATCTAGGCCCATCCTTCCTTTTTCTTTTTCCTATTAACCTGACTTGTGGAATGAGCAATGATGACCAGTGGTTCTATGTAAAAGGGCCTTATATCAGTGGAAGACATGATGTTGGGATGGATTCTGTCTTATTTACTTGTTTGAATAGAGAGAGTGGAAGAAATGATTCTCCTAAAAGCTTACATTTCTTCCTTGGACATAGACATGGCCATGGTCATAGTCAGTGATCCTATTTCAAAGGGAGAAGAGAGCTCGAACGTTCACACTGCTCCTTCTTAGAACATCACTTAGAGAGCTTGAACGTTCACACCGCTCCTTCTTAGAACATCACTTAGAGAGAGAGAGAGAGAGAGAGAGCAAGTGGGCCATGACCACAAGCCCTCAGGTCCACACAATCCACACCTGCCTGTGTGGAGTCCATCATATAGACAACTCTGGTTTAACCTGGCTCCTACCAAAATAAAGACAAAAGCTCTCATTTCTCCTCATTTGGAGTAGGTCTATGAAAGACTCCCTGCATTAAGAATAGGCAGCAACAACAATTAAATGATCTACTACAGTTATTATTAGAATATATGTTTTTCTTTATTTTGAGAAACATGCACTGCACTGATTTAGATCATCATGTGAGAATTAATGACTTTCTTTTTTTATAATAAACTTTAAATTCTACTATGTTTAACTATAAAATCCATCACACTTGTGATCAAAAGGCCTACTCTGTCCACGGCAAAAGAAATGTTGATTTGTGTACCATTCAAATGGCAGTGTGACGGTTGATATCCAGGCAGTTAGAAATTACTTAGATATTGAACACATGGTGTAAAATCAATTCAAGCTAAACTGTCCAAATTATGCTTTCTAGTTCATATGCATCATGAACCAAAAAACTAATATTATTTGATTACCTAAATATTAGATTGATTGACATATAATCAATGAATAAAAATGAAAAATATCCAGGTGACATGATATGGCACCCTCGCTTTGATGTTGCGGCCCAAAAGCTAGATTGGTCAGATCAACAGGTGGGCCCTCTCTGGGAGCTAACTTGGTATTTCTGGATCGTTGCATTAGTGTCTGCTTTCTACCAAACAAATCATTTGCCCATGAGACTGGGGCTTGCGGAATGGCCATCCAAACAGCCTATCTAGTGGGCCCTGGAATCATGGAAGATGTAGGAAATCTTCCAGAATGGTGTAACAATGGTTCTCACCTGTCAATAAATAGAGCAAATGCCCAACATTACAGGATTAGTATCTACAAACCTTCCACACTAAGTCCCATGAAGTCCCATAGATAAAAATACATATATTTAATGCAGCAGATAAAATTATATACCGTATATTTGAAACAAGAAAAACGAAGATACACAAAGAACAATCAACCAAGATAAACAACAGGATGGAAATCAGAGAATTTAGGATGATTTTGGGATGATTTTTTTCTCCTCATTTTCCATCAATTTAAAATACCAAGAAATGTACAAATGCAAAAATAAATACATGGTATGAATCTTTATGGTATGAATTTTTATGGTATGAATCTTTATGGTTGTTAACAGGACAACATATATAAAAGCTATTAAGGGGGCAACGTATATAAACTAACAAGGGAGACCATGAGACATCAAGAAATGACATGGATAGCCATTCCAAGGCCAAGCCAAAAGCAAACCAGTCCAAGAGCTACCCAAATCAGCTTCTTTGCCGCGACAACCGATATGGGCAATGGTGGAAATAGGATGGAGAGCAAAAGAAGCACCACACCAAATGCAAAATTCACGAAAGTTGCTAAAATATACACAGTCGAGAGGAGTTCGTGGCGAGGGAGGTCGACAGGGAGATCTGCAACAATCACAATGGAAACGATAGTAATAGCAAGTAAAGAGACCTTGAACATCCTCTTCTGGACCGGCTTCACATCTGCTAAATCTCCAGCGCATGGAAGGGCCCCAGCCACCACAACGAATGATACGAGCACCTGTGGAAATAGAATATAGAGGAAAAGAAAGGCCATCCCCAATGTGAAAGTGATGAAATTGACTACAGCAAAAGCAATGGAGAGGATTTCATGGTGAGGGACGCCAACAGGGAGATCTGAAACAATCCCCATGGCAGCAGCCATAATAACAAGGAACGGCACCATGAACATCCCCTTCTGGGCCTCTCCAACCGATGGACGGGCCCCAGCAGCCCTCATGATGATGAACTTGCTCTTAAGGCGGAGTGAAAGGTGACCCAGTCCAGCAGCCACACCAACTAGCTTCTTTGCCACAAAGACTGATAAAGGCACCTGAGGAAATAGGATGAAGAGCACAAGAAGTGCCATCCCCAATGTGAAAGTGGTAAAATTTCCCGCAGCATAGGCAATGGAGAGGAATTCCTGGTGAGGGAGGCTGACAGGGAGACCTGTGACAATCCCAATCGCAGCGACCACAATAACAATAACCAACACCTCAGACATCACCTTCTGGGCCAGCTTCATATCTGGTAATTCTCCAACCAATGGACGGGCCCCAGCAACCCCCCTGGCGTACTTGCTTGCATCATGACCCTCCATCTCTGATATTCTTTCTGTTGAAAACTATCCTGAATAAAACCTCAAAAATATCAGAGCAGAGAGACACCCCCAAAATAGACTTTATTAATAAATATACTTCTAATTCCCAATTTAGCAAAACAGAAATACAGAACACTACAAAAAGGAAAATTTGGGAGGAGAGATTTTCTATACAAGGAACCAGTATCACAAAATCAAATTCAAAACCAGATCTGCAAACCTTATATATATTTCAGTGGGCTTATCACAATCAATGTATCAAAAATCACATATGCACACTAATTATCGATATTAAAGTTAATTTAGTAATTAAAATCAAACTCCTGTAAATATACCACATAATTTCAAAGCATTGGTACTTTTGGATTACAGGGGATTACAATACAAGCTCCCAAACACAACTGAATCATTACCTTGATTTGGAATCCAAGATCCCAAACTGCCCTTTAGACTAAAAGCATGGATCAACAAGAAATTTTGCAAATACATACAATTTCCTTTGAAGAAGACGATATTACATACAAACAGCATAAGGAGAAGCTCTCTTGCAAAGGATTGAAGAATGAAAATGATGAAGAGAAAAAGCAGAAGAATCAAAGAAAAATAAATCCATGGCAAAGATAACTTTCAGATTTCAAGTAAGAACAGGCACTTGTTAAAAATCACACACAGAGAAAACGAATCCTTAGCAAAGATAACTTTCAGATTTCAAGTAAGAACAGGATCTTCCCAGAAATCAAGAAAATGCAAAGAAAACACTAGATCTGCTATCCCAAGAAAAAATTGCAGAAAAAAAATCAAAGCAGAAAAAAAAGAAGAAAAAAAAAGTTGGAATTAAAAAGGAAAAAAAGGAGATCTGAAAAATCGGGAATCCAGAGGAAATTGATAAGATGGTGTCCATCTTATTTTCAGTTTTCTCTGTTTTCTTATGATGAAAGAAGAGACAGAGACTAACTGCTAATATAAGGAGCTGCTCAAGATGAGTGAATCAAACTAGTCGAGTTGAAGGGTATTTATAACGGTACAAGTCATTGAATTACAGCTCGAATCCCACCCACGGATTCTCCCTCCAGCTCATGTTTACGGCCCTGCACAGATTTAGAGAGAGAGAGAGAGAGAGAGAGAGAGCAAACGGGAGTACTAGTTAGATGCATGGATAGAAAGATTGTCAGGGAGGGACCGAATCCTGTCTAACACCTATTCTGCACAGCGCGTGTTAAACATCCAACCTTTTGGAGCCCACTAAATACACTCCATCCATCAGGTTCTTGACTCGTTTCTTAGAAGCTGGGGCAAAAAATGAGCTAAACTCAGGTGGGCCTCACTACTCGGAAAGATTGAGATGGATGCGATGGGGTCACCATGGTGTTTTTTTCGTTAAACTGATTGAGATGACAGTTAGGATAAAAAATCTGTCTGGTTTAAATATTAGGAATGCCACGCCGTAGTAACTTGGAGGTTTTAGGAAAGGTTTCACACTGGTGTGAGCCATCGTACCTTTTCACCAGGTTCGTCTTCTGCATGCAAGGTTAAAATAATGGTTCTCTTCCGACGGACGAAATGGATTTACATGTAAAACATAGTGGCCCTACAGAGCTTGGTTGTTTCAGGAGCTGCGCCTCACCCAAGGACAGTGTGGCCCTTACCGTGGGGCCTACCTTAATGTATGTATTTTGAATAGATCGTAGTACATGAGTTTGCTGGATTATCAGCCCAAAAATGAAGAATCTTAGGGGGACTATACTATAAGAAACAGTGTTTGTTGAATGACCAATCACTAAAAACTTCTAAGGCCAATCGCAATGTTTTTTTTTTAATGCTTATTTGCCATTCTAACCTGTGAATGTAAAAAACACATATCAGCTTCATCCAAAACTTACATGGGCCATTAATGGTTAATCGCCACTGTTTCCTATAGTATGGTCCAACTGAGATTTGGATCTTCTTCATTTTTGGTTTACTACTTTAAAATGATATGGCAAAATGGATTTAGAAGGGCCGCCCCTTCTTGGGTGAAACCGGAGTCACACCTAATCCGCTCTTAGTAAGTTTTAAGCAGCAGTGTAAAAACCAGCAGTGTAGGGAATTCCTATACGAGAGAAAGGGCGCGTGTCGCTGGAAGAGGTGGGATGGCTGGGATAGATTTATTCTTTGTTTTAATATTATAAAAGTATATTTTGTCTCCATATGACTGTAGAGAGAGAGAGAGAGTGAAGGTGGCATATAGGTATGGTCTTCAAAAGCGGCCATTTTCCTAGAGAGAGAAGAAACTCAAAACAGAGTATTTGAATTTGATGGGGATTTTCTCCTCATTATTGGGTTTGATGAAATCGAACCAATTTCAATATCATCGATAATTGTACGGACTTTTTACCACTGGTCGCTAGACAGTTTTGTTCCTGTTTTGATATCATAGAAGGACAGTTTTCTAACCTCTAGAACCCACTATGGAGTGTACATATTGATATACACTGTAGGATAGTTAGCCCTAATGATAATATACGTATGGACATGATCGGCCCATCATTTGGATGCGTCGATCGACAGATATGATTAGAAGTCTGTTCAACAGTTACTGATGGTCAATCGGGGTCGCGGCTATACGGATATGAGCAGGGAAATATCCTTACTCTACGTGTGAAGTTTGGTCGTAAATCGACGGTCCAAAATTCTCAACTTTGCGTAAGAGTGGACGACCCAATTCACTTAAGTTTCAGCTTATTCCTTTAGGGTATTTGCACTTCTCATGCACTCATCCATCGGCTCAAGTTAAGTGGTTCTGAACACTACCCAGGTCTGACTCCCGCGATGAACGTTGAGCCCAGTAAGACGGACATTATTCTATAGTTTTGAAACTAATGGCTCACTAATGAGTGATCTAGAGCTTGTTCGGAAAATCGGGATATTTTTGGAATGAATTATGTATTGTGATTTCTCGTGGGCAATAATTAGAGTTTGGATTAACTATGTTCATAATATGGCCTATTTATAACTAGTGAAAGTGAAGATTTTGTCATGATTACTCTAAACCGTCAGTTTTAGGCTAAAAGAGTAACGGGGTTGATTTGGTCTATTAGTCAATATCCGGGCATTATCTAACTCGGCTTCGAGTAAATATTTTAATTTAGTTACGATTGTCTTAATTAATCAGTGGTAGGTCGGTTAAATTTAGACTCTGTGTGAGCAAATCATATAACTAAATTCGGTGTTTAAGTGATCAGGCGAATTTGTTGGCTTCCTACGGTTGATTAATCGGACTTGTGCGGTTTTTTACCGGTACCACCTGTGTATAAACTAACATTAAGTGCTAATGGCCAGTAAGTGATAATATAAGTTAATTACGTTTTTTTTTTTTAAATCAAGGATTTTTGGAAATCCAAAACAGTGAAAATACAGGACATTACACCAATCGATATGTAAGTTATTTATAAATTATAATTGAGTACAGATAGTCTGTGTTGAAGGCACAGGAAATTCCAGTGACATCGGGTCTCATTGGTCCACACCATTTCCAATGATTCAAGATAACAAGAAATGCGAGATTTCTATCTTCCAAATAGATTGTGCGTTATACAATACAACTTTTAAAGGAGTAGTTGTCCTATATCTTAACTTGTTTGTTTAGAAAAAATTGAAGTTCTTTATTATAAATAACTACATATATAATTATGATTTATTAATAAAATCATACGTACAATAATAAGAGGGTCCTTACTCTTGCTCACGTGGTAGACACGTGTAATAAAAAATTTAAAATAAAAACAATAAAAAATAAAGAATAATAATAATAATAATAATAATAATAATAATACTTACAAAAGTAAGATGTGTATTGAAATGTAACGAACTACTGTAATAATGAAAATATTAGCATGTATCCACCCGAACAACCCAACTGAGCCCGCTTGGGGTTAGGTTTTAACGCAGGGGAGGACGTGAGGTCGAGCATCGTCTTCCTCAAGAGGATAACTATTCTGAATCCACGGAGCTTCTTTGGACTTCTCAGAGAGACTTCTCGAATCCACGATGAAAGAAAGCAGGAAATAGAAATAAATTTTAATAAATTCGAATTTGATTAATGAATGAATAAAAATGAGTTCACAACCCTTTAATCTTTAATCTGCCACCTTTTTGGGATTCATGGCCTAAGATGATCTGTCAAAATGGATGAACGATGTGGATATAACATATATACATCATGGTGGCCCCACAGATCTTTTAATAGAACCATCCGGATCGTGCTGGCTCTTAGTGCGGGTAGTACCCAATCCGTTGCAGTGTACCGGTGTTGCAAGAATTCCAGTTAGGCCTGTGTACAACGAGTCGAACCGAGCTGAGTTGAGCTGACCTCAACACGAACTCGGCTCAGCTTAGTCCTTGAGCCTGACTGGCCAGCTTGACTGAGTTCGGTTTACAGCCCGGACTGGTTCAAGCCAAGTTCGAGCCAATATTGAGCTGAGTTCACCCGTCCAGCATTTCCACAAACACCTGGAGTGGACTCCAAGTTCAAAATCCTATTGTATATAAAACCACAGTTATAATTTTACAGATATTTTATCAAAAACCTTCTAAGCAACGTGAAAAAAAAAAAAAAAAACCAAGAAAAAAATGGTATTTGCTTCATGTATATGCCTTCCTTGCCACCCGCCATACTTCGTTAAGTCATTTCATCAAACGCTTGGTGAGTAACATCAATATCAAAGTAACCAAGTTACTAAATTGGTTCGATTCAAGTTTGATTCTAGCTGAGTTCGATCCTAGTTGAGTCGAGCTAGGCCAGCTCGAACTCATTTTTGAGCTAAAAAAAATCAGCTTAACTCGGCTCAAACTCAGCTTCAAATCGATTCAAATCAAGCTTTTTCGAGTTGAGTCGAGCGAGCTAACTGACATAGTTCGGTTCGTGTACACCTCCAACTAGAGCTGGGCATCGGACCGAGTCGGATCGGATTGGGTCCAACTCGACTCGGTTCGAAATTTGCAGGGCCTGACTCGAACTCAATTCGATCCGGGACAAGTCCGGGTCATCTAATTCAAATCGATCCGAACTCCTACTCACCTGAATCGATCCGAGTCCGACTCAGCCAGGAAAACTGAGTCGGATCGGATTGGGCAAGGTTCGAATCGTTCATTTTTTTCAACGGTGTGGAAATTATTATTCTCAATGTTTCGTATGGTGCGATCTACTTGATTATTGAATTTACTTAAAATTTAGTATCAACCCATAAAATGATCTGAAAAAATTGATGGACGGTGTGGATAAACCAAAAGAATTCAAGACGGGCCCTACATAATTTACTCAGCAGGATAAAAACGTACAGCTATATAGCTTCTTGAAGAAGCTTTATAATTCCCAAGTACTGCTTGCTATCTGTAGCTGGCACCAGCTATATAACTGCTCTAGGTACGTGTCGTGGGAAGACAGCAGTGATGCTCCTTGAGCTTCGAGTTGTGAGAACGGTTCAAAGGAGATTAAAGTTACATCTTACATGGGCCCCACAGTGATGTATTTATTATATCTACACCATTCATCTATTTTTAGAGATCATTTTAGAGCATTATCCAAAAAAATGAATCATATCCAAAGATCATCTGGACCACACCATAAATAGCAGTAGAGATAATGATTTTCACCGTTAAAAAATTTGTAGGGGCCACCATAACGTTGATTTTACATCCAATCTGTTCATAAGGTCACAAGTACCTGAATGAATAGGAAAAATAAATTTTATAAGGTTACAAGTACCTGAATGAAGAGGAAAAACAAATTTCATATTGATCTAAAACTTCTGTGACCTTAAAAAGGGTTTCAATGGTAGACGTTCAATCTCCCACTAGTTTTTGCTGTGTGGTCCAGTTGATGGTTAGATCTGTCTTATTTTTTGTCTCAAGCCTTAAAATGAGCTCGCCAAATGGATGGACGGTTTGGATATAACACATACCTCGTGATCAGACCCACAGAACTTATTGACATTACACCAGCCGATCTGCTTCATACACCGGCCAATCCACTTCCGTCAACTTTGGGTCTGACTGTCAAGACAACAGCCTGTAAACAGTTGTATACCAACCATTCTTCAATCAATAACTGCTACCTACCTCTCTCTCTCTCTCTCTCTCTCTCTCTCTCTCTCTCTTTTCCTCTTTCTCTCTTTCGTACACAACTATACACTATTTCTCAATATATATCTCTCTCCAATAGAGAAATCCCATGAAGCTCCAAAACCCAACAACAGAAAAAGAAGGATTTGATCTATCACAGGACATCTAGCTAGCCTTCTTCTTGCCTTCTTCTTCAACAGAAATAGAGAGACAGATATACAGAGAGATGGAGAGAGATAAAGAGATAGAGTTAGGGGGCTCGGGTGTACATTAAGAGGGGTTTTTTGGCGCTGAACGAAAAGCCTGAGCGATGAAACTTCTATTTAGAGATATATTTACATCCCGGGTCGGGTCGGGTCGGACCCTATCGATCCGGGTTTTCAAATCGGTTTTGTCCGGATACACCTCTATCCAAACCCGACTCGAAAAACGATCGGATCTGGAATGACAAACTCGATCAGGGCCGATCTCGGCCATCAATTCTGTTCGGAACGGTACCGAGTCAGGTCGACGGACACTAAGGGGTCACTGTGATGTATGAGTTTTATCCACACCGTCCATCCATTTTTTCATATCATTTTAGATTACAAGACAAAAAATTAAGCAGATCCAATGATCAAGTAGACCACACCAAAGGAAGCAGCGGTGCTAAAGACACTCGCCATGGACGCCTTCTTAAGGTTCACCATGTCGTTTATTTTCCATCCAACATGTTGATATGGTCATATACACCTAAATAAAGTTTTTTTTAATTATTTTTTTATTTTTTTTAAAAACAAATATAATCTTGATCCAAAACTTCTATAGTCCTTAAGAATTTTCAACGGTAGGAATTTAATTCCCACTGTGTGGTCCATTTAAGCATTGGATATTCGTTATTTTTTTTGGTATTAATCCAAAATGATATGGAAAAATGGATGGACGGTGGGGATAAAATTCATACATCAGAGGCCAGAAAAGATAGGGTAGCACCTAATCCGCGCCCAGGAGTTCGGACAGATCTTACCGACATGACGCGTCCTTTTCTTGTCCGATCTCATGTTTCTTCCGTTTGGAGTTTAGTAGTTTCACATATGAACTTCCCATCATCACATCATCTATTTGATCATGCATGATATAAATCTACTTTAATATTTATTCATGACTATAATAGAAAACCATGCACGTGACAAGACCTCTCTTTTAATAACCATCTAATCTATCAATTTCTGCAAGCCACTCACTGAACGGCTTGTATCATCCAATGATTCATCAAGGCAGCCTAAGGGCCTGTTTGGCCAGACCGATCCCACGGTATTAGGAGGGATGGGATCAGCGATATCCCAGGATACGCATGACGAGCCAAACAGACCCGGTGAACTTGTCTCGGGATATAAGCAATCCCATGATTCTTAAAACAATCCATTGACATCACCATCATTATCTTAAATTTGATCCCATCTCTTGGTTGGTTGGATTGGAAGGTAAAATCCTGGGATATGTGAGGCGTGCCAAACAGATAGTGAACTTGTCCCAGGATATAGCAATCCCATGGATCTTAAACCAATCCACTGACACCACCATCATTACCTTAAAATCCATCCCAGCCCTCCTCATCCTATGAGATTCGCCTGACCAAACGGGTCCTAAGAGGAATGCATGGACACCCTTTCATCTAAAATTGACTATAGGGAGCCCGTACAATGAAGTTAGCAGCCCACCAAGATGCATGGGACATCCACTCCAACGATCATTTATGCCAGCACATGTTAGAGTGTGAAATCAAAAATTAGCTTGATCTAACGGTTGATAAGACCACAGTATATGGAAATGTTAGCAATGGGATGCCTAACGTTGGAACATTCTTTGGGGCCTGTTTGGGAGTGTGGATTTGGAATCCGCTCAATTTGAAACACCTAGATTTAAAATCCTCATATTGTGTTTGATGCGCGGGATTCGGAATCAACTTTAATCCAAAAGTAGCTATGGGGCTTGAATTTAATTACTAAATCAACTTTTATCTGGCCAATTAGTGACAAATGTAATGTTTGACACAATACTTAGTTGTAATAAGCCCACTGAAATATATGCTTTGAATGAAAATGATGAAATTCCAAGTTTATAGTGAGCCACAACCATAAGATCATGTCTGAGTTACTAACCAATGATTTTTAACCTAACCAATGATTTTTAACCGTTGATTTACATGGACAATGTTTTAACGGAGCTGATCATCATATTAAAGTAATTATAGTGATGCAATTGATAATCTAATTATTTTGGGATATCGTTAGTGGGCCATGTGCCCAATAAAAATAATAATTCAGTGGCACACATGTTATACATACAACTCTTGAAAGGATGTTAGATATAATCCAAGCTCTCACAGTGATTTGAAATCCCCGGTAAGGGGTAAGGGGTAAGGGGTAAGGGGTACGGAACCTCATGTATTTGAAATCCCCAAATACTTTATGGTGCCAAACAAATCCCTTCAAAGCCTCCCAAATCCATGGTGCCAAATGACCCCTCACGCTCATGGAAGCTTTAGATCATGCTGATATTTTGGTTTTCCTATCTTCCTGGGATTCTACTTATGAATGGGTTAGATAGGATCATGCTTGGCCCGGAGGATTCTAATGGTAAGTATATCTATCCTCACCTTTTCTTGTGTTGTGATCTGCTAGATGATTATATAAGTCTCATGTTAGAAAACATATGCTAATATGATCTTTTTCCCACATGATGAATGGATTGGATGTCACACACACACACACAAAGTGGCCCCATAGATGTTTCTTTTGCATGAGTTGTCTTTTGCTTTTGCTGTGGGCTAGACGCTAAAGGGCACTTGCTTTCGGTGGCATACCTGCTTCAACAATTTAAAATTGTAAGTGTGTCCCAATGAAGTAGTACAATTCAGGCCTTTCACCGTCCATCTAACCTGAGACCCATAATTTGGACCTTATGCAATTAAGTGCCTGAGTATCTGTTAGATACAGTGATTTCTGCAAATCCAAAACTGTGTGCATATCTTATGAGCAAGTTGTTAGATTAGATTTTTTTTCTAAGATCAGATTGCTAGCTGTGTAGATTTCTTTCTAGATTTTTCTGGATTATTTTTTCTTTATTTAGCTACCCCTAGGATGAATCTAGACAGGAATAGTTTAGTAATTTCACACAATAAGAAAGCTCATAAATAGGCAGTAATGTAATACGATTTTTAATTCATTCCAATATAGCAGCAGTTCTCTCTTCTTCTTCTTCCAAAAGTTTCAGTTTTTGTTTCATGGTAGCTGTAGCCACACGTCAGCAGGAAGCTGCGTTTTACACCCAACAGTATCATCCATCACACTTTTCCAGGCATCAAAGTTTTTTCTCATCAACCTAGTACATTCTCTAAGTTAATGTATTTTAGCATACCTATATACATATACGCATATGTGCATGAATACTTTCACAGGAGCTTCGCTCTTCCCCCGACAACAAATCCTCATAGAAAACAAAGGTCTGTACTAGAGAAGTAGACTGCATACTATCTTAGCAAACTCTACGAGGCCTCTGTTTATCTATCTCATAGAAGCATAAAATTAAAGCATATCCGAAACCAAGTGTGCCAGACCATTTTTTTTCAAAAAAGTGTGAATTGAACTCCTGCCATTGAAAAATTCTTGGGGCCATTGAAGTTTTGGATCAAGCTGATATTTGCGTGTTTTCCCTTCCTCCATGTCTGTGTGATCTCATGAACAGATTGGATGATGCCTTGGGAAGGTTTCAACAGTGGAAAACATTATTCTCACTTTTTCCTATGTTATGGTCCACTTAAGTTTTGGATATTATTCAAAATGCTCAACTCTTAAAATTAGATGGAAAATGGATGGACGGTGTGGATAAACCACAGACAAAGTTTAATCAGTACATAAAAACTACCGAGCCACTGGAGGAATGCTGTTGTGTTTATTACACAGGGACAGGGAGATGCATAAGGGTAAAAAGGTGGAGCCGATTGGATACTGAACGCTTCGGTAGCAAAAAGGCCACTGAAGTGACGCGGCAAAATGGCATCGGTGGATACCAATCGGCTGTTTCCTTCCAATAAATGCTCTTCCAACGGAGATCTGTTCACAGATGTTTTTCCGTTTAAGCTGTGAATGTCAACTGGTGTTTTTCCGTTCAGGCTGTGAACACACTCGGCCACGCACAGGTAATTGTTTATCTTATGAAAAAGAGGGTGCGGATTTCCCGCTGAAGACTTTCAGCAAGAAGTTCCTGCCTTGGAACCTAGGTGGGCCCCACTATAATGTTTGTGAGAAATTCTACCCGTCCATCCATTTTTTCAATTCAATTCAGGACATTAAGGCAAAAATGAACCATTTCTGAAGCTCAAGTGGGCCAAAAATGTGACAAGTGAACGTCCACGGTTGAAATATTCGTGGGTCACAGAAGTTTTGAGTCATGCTAATATTTGTGATTTCAGTTCATCCGGTAGGAATGAAGTTATTAACTGTATGGATGGCTTGTAAACATCATTGTCGATCCCAAGTAGATTTTAACAGTAAGAATTTCACTAACCACATTTTCCTTTAGTATGGCCCACTTGAGCTTTGGATACGGCTCATTTTTGGCATCATATCCTGAAATGAACTTAAAAAATGGATGGAAGGGGAGGATTTCTCACAAACATCATAGTGGGCCTCACTTGGGTTCCCAGCGCAGGAACTTTGCAGGCTTTTGCAGTAATTCCGCGTCTAGAAAAAAACGCGTGCCGAGTTTACTGGAATGTGGGAAGGAAAGCCAACTGTGTACGGAGTAAACTCTATGGGTCCACCGTGATTTATGTATTTTATTCAGTTTGTCCATCCATTTTATAAGATAATTTTAGGGCCTTAGCTCAAAACCTAAGTATATAAAGGCTAAAATTGACCCCACCAAAGGAACCAGTTTAAATTAAATTGATACCAATGAGAAATTCTTGGGGCCTACAGAAGTTTTGGATCAAGATTATATATATATATATATATATATATATATATATATATATATATATATATATATATATATATATATATATTACCTTCATCCATGTTTTTTTGATCCTTTGAAGAGTTTGGATGAAAAATAAACATCACTGTGGGGCCTAGAACGGTTTCAATGGTGGAAATCATTATTTCCACTGTTTCCTGTCGTATGGTCCACTTGAGATTTTTATAAGCTTCAATTTTAGGCTCAATGAATAAAATTAGATGGAAAAACAGATGGAAGGTGTGGATAAATCACATAAATTCACAGTAGGCCCAGCTGAATTTTCTCAGTTTGACAATTCGATTTCGCGGCCGAGTGGGTGCACGGCCGAAACGGAGAAAGATCCGTTAACGGATCTAACGGAGTAGCATTTATACCGAGGGAACATACCATTGGTATCTAACCAATGGCGTTTTGCCGCATCACTTGAAGCGTTCATTATCCAATCAGCTCCCTAAAAAGGGTACATGGGCATCCCGAAAAGGAAAAGCGTTTTTTTTTTTTTTTTTTTTCTTTTCTTTTTCTCGAACTGGTAAAAGGTGGTCTCAGGCAAAAGAGCCTTAAATCATGAAAAACTCGGCACCCCACGACCGTCTAATCAGAGCTTTGATATTGGAATGAGCAATGATGATCAATGGCACCGGTGGAGAAGGGCCGTCCATCAGAGAAGACGTGGTGTTGGGATGGATTCTGTCTTATTTACTTGTTCGTATAGAGGTAGTGGAGGAAATGATTCTGCAAAAAGTTCCATTTCTTTCTTGGACATGGATACATGGTCATGGTCCATCGTTTGCCTAGACAGCGGTGAGCCGTCGGTTTACACATGTGGTGCAATTGTTCATTGATCCAGACCGTGTGGGTTGTAGGGCTTGGCAATCAGCCATGACCCACTAAGCGAGAGTTTAAATTCGAATGGCATGGAAGTGACCGGGATCCAATGATTCTAACTACCATATTGGATGCTAGCTATCGAATGGACGATCACAGGGGAAAAAATAAATTAGTTAAGGTCATCCACCCAAATTGAATAGGCAAAATTAGACCATTTGATCCGTGTGATTTCTGGGTTATGCTCCTTCCATGACGGCACTGACAATTTGGATGGTCTAGATTGCCATACACGCATGCCACATGTACAACAGACGAGTCGCCATGGTTTTGAAAGCTTGTGGGGATATGCATGACGAGCCAAACAGACCCGGTGAACTTGTCCCATGATATAAGCAATCCCATGGTTCTTAAAACAATCCATTGACATCACCATCATTATCTTAAATTTGATCCCATCTCTTGGTTGGATGGATTGGAAGGTAAAATCCTGGGATATGTCAGGCATGCCAAACAGACAGCGAATCTGTCCCAGGATATAGCAATCCCATGGATCTTAAACCAATCCACTGACACCACCATCATTACCTTAAAATCCATCCCAGCCCTCCTAATCCCATGAGATTCGCCTGACCAAACGGGTCCTAAGAGGAATGCATGGACACCCTTCCATCTAAAATTGACTATAGGGAGCCCGTACAACGAAGTTAGCTGCCCACCAAGATGCATGGGACATCCACTCCAACGATCATTTGTGCCAACACATGTTAGAGTGTGAAATCAAAAATTAGCTTGATCTAACGGTTGATAAGACCACAGTATATGGAAATGTTAGCAATGGGATGCCTAACGTTGGAACATTCTTTGGGGCCTGTTTGGGAGTGTGGATTTGGAATCCCGTCAATTTGAAACACCTAGATTTAAAATCCTCATATTGTATTTGATGCTTGGGATTCAGAATCAACTTTAATCCAAAAGTAGCTATGGGGCTTGAATTTAATTACTAAATCAACTTTTATCTGGCCAATTAGTGACAAATGTAATGTTTGACACAATACTTAGTTGTAATAAGCCCACTGAAATATATGCTTTGAACGAAAATGATGAAATTCCAAGTTTATGGTGAGCCACAACCATAAGATCATGTCTAGTGACTAACCAATGATTTTCAACCTAACCAATGATTTTTAACCGTTGATTTACATGGACAATGTTTTGACGGAGCTGATCATCATATTAAAGTAATTATAGTGATGCCATTGATAATCTAATTATTTTGGGATATCGTTAGTGGGCCATGTGCCCAATAGAATTAATAATCCAGTAGCACACATGTTATACATACAACTCTTGAAAGGATTTTAGATATAATCCAAGCTCTCACAGTGATTTGAAATCCCCTATAAGGGGTTTGAAACCTCATGTATTTGAAATCCCCAAATACTTTATGGTGCCAAACAAATCCCTTCAAAGCCTCCCAAATCCATGGTGCCAAATGACCCCTCACGCTCATGGAAGCTTTAGATCATGCTGATATTTTGGTTTTCCTATCTTCCTGGGATTCTACTTATGAATGGGTTAGATAGGATCATGCTTGGCCCGGAGGATTCTAATGGTAAGTATATCTATCCTCACCTTTTCTTGTGTTGTGATCTGCTAGATGATTATATAAGTCTCATGTTAGAAAACATATGCTAATATGATCTTTTTCCCACATGATGAATGGATTGGATGTCACACACACACACACAAAGTGGCCCCATAGATGTTTCTTTTGCATGAGTTGTCTTTTGCTTTTGCTGTGGGCTAGACGCTAAAGGGCACTTGCTTTCGGTGGCATACCTGCTTCAACAATTTAAAATTGTAAGTGTGTCCCAATGAAGTAGTACAATTCAGGCCTTTCACCGTCCATCTAACCTGAGACCCATAATTTGGACCTTATGCAATTAAGTGCCTGAGTATCTGTTAGATACAGTGATTTCTGCAAAAACCTTGTGCATATCTTATGAGCATGCTGTTAGATTAGATTTTTTTTTTTTCTAAGATCAGATTAATAGCTATCTAGATTTCTTTCTAGATTTTTCTGGATTATTTTTATTTATTTAGCTACCCCTAGGATGAATCTAGACAGGAATAGTTTAGTAATTTCACACAATAAGAAAGCTCATAAATAGGCAGTAATGTAATACGATTTTTAATTCATTCCAATATAGCAGCAGTTCTCTCTTCTTCTTCTTCCAAAAGTTTCAGTTTTTGTTTCATGGTAGCTGTAGCCACACGTCAGCAGGAAGCTGCGTTTTACACCCAACAGTATCATCCATCACACTTTTCCAGGCATCAAAGTTTTTTCTCATCAACCTAGTACATTCTCTAAGTTAATGTATTTTAGCATACCTATATACATATACGCATATGTGCATGAATACTTTCACAGGAGCTTCGCTCTTCCCCCGACAACAAATCCTCATAGAAAACAAAGGTCTGTACTAGAGAAGTTGATTGCATACTATCTTAGCAAACTCTGCGAGGCCTCTGTTTATCTATCTCATGGAAGCATAAAATTAAAGCATATCCAAAACCAAGTGTGCCAGACCATTGTTTTTCAAAAAAGTGTGAATTGAACTCATGCCATTGAAAAATTCTTGGGGCCATTGAAGTTTTGGATCAAGCTGATATTTGCGTGTTTTCCCTTCCTCCATGTTTGTGTGATCTCATGAACAAATTGGATGACGCCTTGGGAAGGTTTCAACAGTGGAAAACATTATTCTCATTTTTTCCTATGTTGTGGTCCACTTAAGTTTTGAATATTATTCAAAATGCTCAACTCCTAAAATTAGATGGAAAATGGATGGACCGTGTGGATAAACAACAGACAAAGTTTAATCAGTACGATAAAAACTACTGAGCCACTGGAGGAATGCTTTTTGTGTTTATTAC
The DNA here is from genome assembly GCF_029962835.1 of Magnolia sinica. Lineage (NCBI taxonomy): Eukaryota > Viridiplantae > Streptophyta > Magnoliopsida > Magnoliales > Magnoliaceae > Magnolia > Magnolia sinica. Next base: position 5,524,299 of record NC_080584.1, on the reverse strand, counting down.
ACAGGGACAGGGAGATGCATAAGGGTAAAAAGGTAGAGCCGATTGGACACTGAACGGTTCAGTAGCAAAAAGGCCACTGAAGTGACGCGGCAAAATGGCATCGGTGGATACCAATCGGCTGTTTCCTTCCAATAAATGCTCTTCCAACGGAGATCTGTTCACAGATGTTTTTCCGTTTAAGCTGTGAATGTCAACTGGTGTTTTTCCGTTCAGGCTGTGAACACACTCGGCCACGCACAGGTAATTGTTTATCTTATGAAAAAGAGGGTGCGGATTTCCCGCTGAAGACTTTCAGCAAGAAGTTCCTGCCTTGGAACCTAGGTGGGCCCCACTATAATGTTTGTGAGAAATTCTACCCGTCCATTCATTTTTTCAATTCAATTCAGGACATTAAGGCAAAAATGAACCATTTCTGAAGCTCAAGTGGGCCAAAAATTTGACAAGTGAACGTCCACGGTTGAAATATTCGTGGGTCACAGAAGTTTTGAGTCATGCTAATATTTGTGATTTCAGTTCATCCCGGTAGGAATGAAGTTATTAACTGTATGGATGGCTTGTGAACATCATTGTCGATCCCAAGTAGATTTTAACAGTAAGAATTTCACTAACCACATTTTCCTTTAGTATGGCCCACTTGAGCTTTGGATACGGTTCATTTTTGGCATCATATCCTGAAATGAACTTAAAAAATGGATGGAAGGGGAGGATTTCTCACAAACATCATAGTGGGCCTCACTTGGGTTCCCAGCGCAGGAACTTTGCAGGCTTTTGCAGTAATTCCGCGTCTAGAAAAAAACGCGTACGTGCCGAGTTTACTGGAATGTGGGAAGGAAAGCCAACTGTGTACGGAGTAAACTCTATGGGTCCACCGTGATTTATGTATTTTATTCAGTTTGTCCATCCATTTTATAAGATAATTTTAGGGCCTTAGCTCAAAACCTAAGTATATAAAGGCTAAAATTGGCCCCACCAAAGGAACCAGTTTAAATTAAATTGATACCAATGAGAAATTCTTGGGGCCTACAGAAGTTTTGGATCAAGATTATATATATATATATATATATATATATATATATATATATATATATATATATATATTACCTTCATCCATGTTTTTTTGATCCTTTGAAGAGTTTGGATGAAAAATAAACATCATTGTGGGGCCTAGAACGGTTTCAATGGTGGAAATCATTATTTCCACTGTTTCCTGTCGTATGGTCCACTTGAGATTTTTATAAGCTTCAATTTTAGGCTCAATGAATAAAATTAGATGGAAAAACAGATGGAAGGTGTGGATAAATCACATAAATACACAGTAGGCCCAGCTGAATTTTCTCAGTTTGACAATTCGATTTCGCGGCCGAGTGGGTGCACGGCCGAAACGGAGAAAGATCCGTTAACGGATCTAACGGAGTAGCATTTATACCGAGGGAACATACCATTGGTATCTAACCAATGGCGTTTTGCCGCATCACTTGAAGCGTTCATTATCCAATCAGCTCCCTAAAAAGGGTACATGGGCATCCCGAAAAGGAAAAGCGTTTTTTTTTTTCTTTTCTTTTTCTCGAACTGGTAAAAGGTGGTCTCAGGCAAAAGAGCCTTAAATCATGAAAAACTCGGCACCCCACGACCGTCTAATCAGAGCTTTGATATTGGAATGAGCAATGATGATCAATGGCGCCGGTGGAGAAGGGCCGTCCATCAGAGAAGACGTGGTGTTGGGATGGATTCTGTCTTATTTACTTGTTTGTATAGAGGTAGTGGAGGAAATGATTCTGCAAAAAGTTCCATTTCTTCCTTGGACATGGATACATGGTCATGGTCCATCGTTTGCCTAGACAGCGGTGAGCCGTCGGTTTACACATGTGGTGCAATTGTTCATTGATCCAGACCGTGTGGGTTGTAGGGCTTGGCAATCAGCCATGACCCACTAAGCGAGAGTTTAAATTCGAATGGCATGGAAGTGACCAGGATCCAATGATTCTAACTACCATATTGGATGCTAGCTATCGAATGGACGATCACAGGGAAAAAAATTAATTAATTAAGGTCATCCACCCAAATTGAATAGGCAAAATTAGACCATTTGATCCGTGTGATTTTAGGGTTATGCTCCTTCCATGACGGCACTGACAATTTGGATGGCCTAGATTGCCGTACACGCATGCCACATGTACAACAGACGAGCCGCCATGGTTTTGAAAGCTTGTGGGGACTAGGACCGTGATCTAGGCCCATCCTTCCTTTGTCTTTTTCCTATTAACCTGACTTGTGGAATGAGCAATGATGATTAGTGGTTCTATGTAAAAGGGCCTTATATCAGTGGAAGACACGATGTTGGGATGGATTCTGTCTTATTTACTTGTTTGAATAGAGAGAGAGTGGAGGGAGAAGAGAGCGTGAACGTTCACACCGCTCCTTCTTAGAACATCACTTAGAGAGAGAGAGAGAGAGAGAGAGAGAGAGTGGGCCATGACCACATGCCCTCATGTCCACACACACCACACCTGCCTGTGTGGAGTCCATACAGACAACTCTGGTTTAACCTGGCTACTACCAAAATAAAGACAAAGCTCTCATTTCTCCTTATTTGGAGTAGGTCTATGAAAGATTCCCTGCATTAAGAATAGGCAGCAACAATAATTAAATGATCTACTACTGTTATTATTAGAATATGTGTTTTTCTTTATTTTGAGAAGCAGGCAGTGATTTAGATCATCATGTGAGATTAATGACTTTCTTTTTTTTATAATAAACTTTTAATTCTACTATGTTTAACTATAAAATCCATCACACCTGTGATCAAAAGGCCTACTCTGTCCGCGGCAAAAGAAATGTTGATTTGTGTAAGCATTCAAATGGCAGTGTGACGGTTGATATCCAGGCAGTTCGAAATTACCTAGATATTGAACACACGGCGTAAAATCAATTCAAGCTAAACTGTCCAAATTCTGCTTTCTAGTTTATATGTATCATGAACCAAAAAACTAATATTATTTGATTACCTAAATATTAGATTCATGGACGTATAATCAATGAATAAAAATGAAAAATATCCAGGTGACATTATATGGCACCCTCGTTTTGATGTTGTGGACCAAAAGCTAGATGTAGCCGCCCCGCCACCCGCGTGGTCGCCCCGCCGCTGCCGCGTGCTCGCCCCGCCGCCCGTCTAGCAGCCCACGTGGCCGCCCCGCCGGACCACCCACTCCCCTATTTCAAAAAAAATTCGAAAATGGGGTGGGCCCCATTGCTTTGGTGGCCTTAAAACCTAACCACCCCCACTTCATTTTCCCTCACTTCCCTCTTCTATTAGCCTCTATCTCCCTCATTTCCACCCACTCACCATCTCCTTCATCCAAACCCTCTTCCATTCTTTTTCTTCCTCTTCCATTCTTCTTCTTCCTCTTCTAAAACCCATCCCCAACAACTTCCCATCTCCTTCATTCATCCTTCACCATAGACCATTGAAACCCATTCCATCTTCATCTTCAAAACCTATCCCATCTTCAAGTTCACCCTCAACACCCAACATTCCTTCAACTTCATTTTCTTAAACCACTTACAATCTTCCTCAAAACCTATGCCCTTGACCCACTTCCACCCTTGCAAATCCATTCCCAAGCCTCAATTTTTTTTTTTAAACCCCCCATCTCAAGGCCATACCTAACCCATAATTCCTCCATTCTCACACAAATCCGTCCCCCCAAAAAAAAAACTCAAACCCTACCCCTTTCTCCAAGATCCACTATAATTTCCTAGGACAATGGCATTCTTCACTACCATGGCCGCATTCTTCTCTATCCCGGTGTTCTTATCCCTCATGGGGAAGAAAAGGGCGGCTCCTGAGAAAGCAGGGCCGAGCCGAGAGCGGCGGAGCAAGAAGAAGGCCGATCTGAAGGGAAAGGCAAGCTCGGAGTCCCGATCCAAGAGGCGGAATGATTCCCAAAGGGATGAAGCGCTCGTCGAGGATTTGGAAAATTTTCGTGTGCGTCCGGTCACTTTCGAGGCCTTAGTGGAAGAGCATCTTCTAGGTAATAATCCTTTGCTCAACTGGCTCATGGAAAGGGATTGGGGCCCCATGTTTTATGTAAGCGGGCAGGCCGATGAGGGGCAGGCCAGAATGTTTTACACCCGGATTAGGAATCCCCGATTCGAGCCTCTTGGATTCGATGTTATAGTGCGAGCCGAGAAAGTCCACTTCGAAGTGGAGGACTTCACCAAGATTCTGAGAGTACCGCCGAGATTCTGGGAGGTGCAGATTGATGAAGCAAAGCTCGAATCGAGAGAGGTACGTGATGAATGGACTCGTTTCCTATGTGGCCAAGCAACCCCTTGGAGAAGGGATGTCGTCCTGTACGCAACAACCATGATCCCCAAATATCGGGTGCTTCACCGCGTTGCCACTCACAATATATACCCGAGGATGAAGAATCGCACCGAGTGCACCCGCTACATGGTAGAGTTCTTATATCAGGTGGGCCGAGGGGCAAATGTCTGTGCCCCTAGCATGGTGCTCCACCAGATTGTGAAGGCCGCAAGAGCGGTACGAAACGATACAGTTCTCCCATTTGGCTGCCTAGCCTGCCACATTGCCACTCAGTATGGGATTGGCGGATCAGACGGAAACCCCGTGCCAATTGAAATCCTGGGGGACAAGCTGCTGAACTCTATGGGAGTGGGACCCAGACAAAAACAGGCTTACATGGAGGAATTCGGGGATGCCGATGAGGAGGAAGAGGAAGACGGCGAAGAAGGCGAAGACGGCGAAGATGATGGAAGCGAGGAGGGGGAGGAAGGACCTGAAAATGCTTATGGGACTGAGCCAACTGAGGGGATCCAGGAGGTTGGTAGAGAGCCACCTATCACTCCAGACGTCCTTGCGCGCTTGGATGCGCTTGACGCTAGGATGGCCAGGATCGAAGAGAACCAGGCGAAGCAAGAGAAATGGAACAAAAAAATGTATCGATCCATAAAGGCTTTGATCTGTTGCAGCAAAGGGAAAGAAGCGCCGCCACTTTCGCCCGACTCAGACGAGTAGCAACACGGCGCTACTGATGATTAGTAGTTAGATTTAAGTTGTTTGGAATCTGATCTTATGTACTGATGGATGCTTAGGAGTTTGTTTCAACTCGCGTGTACTTTCTTTCTATTTAGCATGACTAGAAATCTGTGTAATCCATGCTGCAACATGTATTTGGCGATACTCATGACATTTTGGAATCAATATGAAATTATGGATTGCCTCAGAAAATTTGCTTATTACCATATAAATGCTCGTATGAATGACGCCTACACACACAAGGATTGTATATGAATCTTACATATTTGCGCATAAACTAGGTATAGGCGATGTTTTAGCATCTAACCCATCCAAGAATGTTTTACAGGAAAGGCCTCCTCGACCGGAGGGTCGATACGTCCGCCTGCCTCAAGGTGGTTTGGTCGAGAGGGACCAAATCCCCGACGATCAACAAGGCACACAAGGGGCTAGCGGTTTCCAAAATACGGGTAGTACTACTCAAGTGCCGGCCCCTAATGCACCGCCACCGCGAGCTGCGTCACCTGTGCCTCCTCCACCCCTGGCCATGGATCGAATGGACCAGATGTTGCTCCTTATGCAACAACAATAACAAATGATGGCCGCTAGTATGCAGCAACAACAGCAAATGATGGTCACTTTGATGGGGGCCATGGCCCAAAATTTGGGCATGCCGCCACCCGAAGTGCCCGGCCTAGCCGCGCCCGTGACCCATACGAACAACCTCTATGAGCGGTTCCAAAGACACAGGCCGCCTACATTTCCCGGCACTCACTGCCCAGAGGAGGCGGAACATTGGCTCAACCGAGTCACCAAGTTATTGCGGCCTCTCCACTGTTCTGAGGCAGAAAATGTGGAGCTCGTCTCATATCTCCTTGAAAAGGAGGCGGACTTATGGTGGGAGAGTGTCCTCCGATCCATCCCCGAGAACCATATATGGACGTGGGAAGCATTCGAGTCCCGCTTTAGGGAAAAGTATATCCCTCAATCGTATCAGCACGAGAGGGAGAATGAATTTCTCCGCCTCTAACAAGGAGGGATGAGTGTGGCCCAATACGAGAACCGCTTTACGGAACTCTCCCGTTATGCTTCTGAGATGATTGCAAACGAAGCAATCAAGATGAGGCGGTTCACGGCAGGGCTAAGGAGTGGAATTCGCTCCAAGATATGTTGCGTCAACCGCAGGACATACGCCGAGCTTGTCGAGATGTCCATTAGAGTGGAGCAAGATGAGGAGCGGATCGCTCAAAGCCGCTCACAGTTGGGGCCGCGAAATAGGGTGGACGGACCGTCCTCCTCTTTTACAGGAAAAAGGGCTCGTCCTAGCTCACCACCCCGACTAGCCGCCGCACCGACCCCTTCTACGCGACCGGCCCAGACATGTACTTATTGCAGAAGGGCGGGACATTCCGAGCCCTACTGTTTTACGAGGATGAGAGAGACCTCGGGTTTACTCCGCCGCAACGCAACATTAGGCCTCCACAGCCGGCCTTACAGATTTCGCCCCTGCGGGCAATGGGGCCAAGTCAACAGTTTCGGTGTCCACCACCGCCTCAAGTTAGACCGCCGCAGCGGCCCATACAATGGCCAAATTTTCCACAACAGGCTCGAGTGCATGCCCTAGCCGTTGAGGACCAAGACGCGGCTATTCCCACTCCTACGGCCTTTGAGGTGACGGCTCACATCCAAGGTACTCCCATATTCCTTTTAGTGGACACCGGGTCCACTGCTTCCCTCATATCGCATGCGACTGTTAAGCACTTGGGGCTATGCCCTAGCCCCTTCGTGGGGGTAAAGATCATTGTGGCCGCTGGCACTTTTGCAGAGGCGACAAAGATATGTTATAGTTGCCCCATTGACTTGGGATGTAAGGTAGCTCACGTGGATTTGATAGTGACCAAAATCTTCCACTACGACGTCATCCTGGGCATGGATTAGTTGACAATGATGAAAGCAGAAATCGATTGCGATGCCAAAACAGTGAACATATTTGAGGATGACGGCTCTTCCCTCACGTTCCCGGTACAGGTCAGCTACGAACGCAGGATTTCGTGTTATGCATCATTGGAGGACGGATATTCTGGGCCCTTGATAATGGACACACCCATGGTCCAGAATTTTTAGGATGTATTCAAAAACATACCTGGACTACCACCTCGACGTGAGATAGACTTCACGATCGACCTAGTCCCTGGAGCCAAGCCCATCTCTTTGCCTACTTACCGCATGCCTCCATATGAGATGGAAGAATTGCGGACTCAAATCGACGACTTACTAGAGTCGGGCTTCATCAGACCCAGCGTGTCGTCATGGGGAGCCCCAGTCCTATTCGTTAAGAAGAAGGACGGCTCTTTGCGGCTATGTGTGGATTACAGGAGGTTTAACCAAATGACGGTTCGGAACAAATATCCGTTGCCTAGAATCGACGATTTGTTCGACCAATTGAGGGGTGCTCAATATTTCTCCAAGATCAATCTAAAGTCAGGGTACCATCAGTTACGAGTTAGGGACGAGGATATTTAGAAAATGGCTTTCAGAACCTGCTTTGGCCATTACGAGTTTCTAGTTATGCCGTTTGGACTCACCAATGCTCCAGCGGTCTTTATGGACCTCATGAAAAGAGTCCTTAGGCCCTTCCTATACAGATTTGTTATCGTGTTTATCGATGACATATTAATCTATTCAAAGAGCTGTGAAGAGCATGGGGAGCATTTAAGAGCAGTCTTCGAAACCTTAGAGAAAAATCAACTATTTGCGCAGTTTAGAAAATGCGCCTTCTGGAAGGAGGAGGTCAAGTTTCTGGGACATGTTGTGTCTAAGGAAGGGATATCGGTCGATCTCGCCAAGGTGGCGACGGTATAAGGTTGGAAACAACCGAAATTGGTTACGGAGGTGCGAAGCTTCCTTGGTCTTGCAGGCTATTACCGTAGATTCATTAGGGACTTCTCGAAGATAGCCCGGCCGCTATCCCAGCTAACTCGGAAAGATCTCAAATTTGCCTGGAATGAAAGGGCAGAGGCGGCTTTCCAAGAGTTGAAGGACAAGCTGATGTCAGCACCCGTGCTTGTACTACCTGAGCAAGGAGTCAAGTACACCGTATATACCGACACCTCTCATGTGGGTTTGGGCTGCGTACTCATGTAAAAAGACAGGGCAATTGCGTATGCATCTCGACAGTTAAGGAAGCATGAGGAGAACTACCCTACGCATGACCTCGAGCTTGCGGCGGTAGTTTTCGCGTTAAAGATATGGAGCACTATCTCTATGGTGAGGAGTTTGAGCTCTTCTCTGATCATAAGAGCCTCAAATACATCTTCACCTAGAAGTACCTCAATATGAGACAGCGTCGCTGGATGGAGACGTTGAAAGACTTCAAGTTTGATGTCTCATATCATCCTGGCAAGGCCAACTTGGTGGCAGACGCCTTAAGTCGCAAGAAGACAATTGAATTTGCGGCCCCGCTAATGGTGAGAGAGTGGGACATGGTGGAGTTCGTTCGGGACTTCGACATGAAGCTAACGGTGGAAGAACCATATGAATTCATAGCCCATGTTCAAGCCCAGCCAATAATTGACAATAAAATCATTGAAGCCCAAAAGAGCGACGAGCTATTGAGGAAGATGAGGGAAGGGGCAAAGAATGATGATAAGTCCGAATGGAGGGTCGGCATCGACGGGGGATTGCGGTACCGAGGCCGCCTTTGTGTTCCAAACCTCCAGGGATTGCGAGAAGAAGTTCTAAATGCCGCCCACAATTCCAAGTTGGCGATGCATCCTGGTAGTACAAAGATGTACCGGGACCTAAAGCGAACCTATTGGTGGGACAACATGAAAAAGGAAATAGCAGGATATGTATCCCGATGCCTCACCTGTCAACAAGTTAAGGCCGAACACCGCCGACCACCGGGCCTATTGCAGCCCATGCCTATAGCGGAATGGAAGTGGGACTTCATATCCATGGACTTCATTGCCGGTTTACCTAAGACTAGAAAGGGGCACAACTCGATATGGGTGATTGTGGACAGGCTAACCAAATCAGCCCACTTCCTGCCAATCAAGACTTTTAGCTCCGCCGATGACTTGGCTAAACTGTATATCAAGGAGATAGTGCAGCTCCATGGCGTCCCATTGGAGATTGTGTCGGACCGGGATGCTCGTTTCACGTCGATCTTTTGGACCTGCATTCAAGAAGCTATGGGAGCGAACCTGAAGTTTAGCACCGCCTTCCACCCACAAACAGATGGGCAAACCAAGCGGGTAAACCAGATTTTGGAAGACATGTTGCGCGCTTGTGTTCTGGACTTCCAGGAAAGTTGGGACGATTGCCTCCCATATGCCGAGTTCGCCTACAACAATAGCTTTCAAGCTAGCATCGGAATGGCACCATACGAGGCCTTGTATGGGCGTCCATGCCGAGCTCCGCATTGTTGGGAGAAAATTGGCGAGAAGTTCTTATGGGCCACAAGACTTTTTAGATCAAGTTGATATTTATGTATTCAATTAATCTGGGTCTATGTGACCTTATTGACAGGTTGGAAGGAAAATAAAAATCACTGTGGACCCTGCGAAGGTTTCAACGGTAGGCATTCAATCTCCACTGCTTCTTCGAGTGTGGTTCACTTGAGCATTCGATTGAGTTTTTAATGGTCAGTGATTAATTCCCTACTTTGTAGTCCACTTGAGGCATGAATCTAGGCACATACCTTAAAATGATATGGAAAAAATGAATGAACGGTCTGGATAAAACCCATACATCACGATGGGCCTCACATAACTACTTGACGGATTCGGTACACGACGGGCAGGACTGACGCCCAAGAAGTTCCTGCGAAAGGATGATGTGTGAGGCCGACTGCAATCTATGTTTGAAATCCATTGAACTCATTTTAGAACGTGCGATTAAAAATGAGGTAGATAAAAAAACTCAAGTGGGTCACACGAGAGTAAAATTGGAGAAAGAAATTCTTACCGTGAAACCTTCTAGGCTCCACATTGATGATGTTTATATGTTATCCAAACCGTTTATAAGTTCATTACCTAATGGGATGAAGTGAAAACACCGAAAAGATAGCCCGATACATAACTTTTTGGCCATAAAAATGCTTCAACGGTTCTCGCTGAATTTCCACTGTTTCCTCTTGTGTGGCCCACTTAACTGTTTGATACACCTCATTTTTTATCTCACCTCCTAAAATGAGCTCGAAAATCGGATGGACGAGGTAGATTTCTAACAAACATCTCCGTGGCCCCAGCCACGATCCTTGTGCAGCAAATTCAAGTGCTCACACGAGAGGGGAAATTCCCACCGTTGAAACCTTCCTTCTCCCTTGATGCGCTTGGCGTCTATTTTTCGTGCTGTGAAGAACAAGGTCTCATGTCCAAACCTTTGGATCATTCATCATGGTCCACCCAGCTGATAATTTCAGCTCTGTTTGCATTCTACATCTACGCAAACTACAAGAATAACTTCCTCCAAACATTACTCATATCCACTCATGAAGTAGGCTTCGATTGTATTTTTCTATTTATCAATGGCTTAGAAATTATTTTCTATTGTGTGGCGTATTTCAATGTTAGATAGATCTGATTTTTTTAGAACCGATATTCATAGTGGGTCAAAGCTATTTAATGGTTTGGATTTTAATGAACTTAACAGGTGAGAATTTATCAGCGGCGTGGAACATAACTTTTGGTACAACCGGTTGAACTTGAAAGCTGCCCTGGGTGAAGGAAGTTGCTTGTGGTTTACGCCTTGTTTCTAAAAACCGCTTTACTCTCCATCGGCGGATTTTCTGTAGCAGAACCGCCCCCGCCATTTTTTTAAAAAAAGTCGTTTTCAGTTTTAGATTTTCTTTTTATTTCTCCAGTGCAACGCGGATTGTGGAGCGAGGAACTCCGCACGCTGGAGTAAACTCCGTGGGGCCACTGTGATATACGTGTCATAATCCACGCCGTCCATCTTATTTTTAGCTCATTTCAGGGCGTATGGACAAAATTAAAGCGTATTCATGAGCTCAAGTGGGCCAATCCACTGAAGACATGAATGAGAGTGACGTCCACCGTTGTAACCTTCTTGGGAGTGACATTGATGTTTGTTTGTCATCCAACCTGTACATAAGGTCACATAGACATAGATGGTGAGAAAACACAAAAATCAGCTTAATCTAAAATCTCCATCGCCCGTAAGAAATTTTCAATGGTAGATGGTCATTTCCTACTGTTTACTATGGTGTGGTCCCCTTGACAGTTGGGTATTCTTTAATTTTGGGCTCGTTCCCTAAAATGAGCTGAAAAATCGGATGAACGGTATAGATAAACACATATATCGCAGCGGATGCAACATAGCTTGGGCCACGTCGTGCCACCGGCTCTCCGCTTACAGCGATCAGGTGCGCGTTGCCTTACCCATCACAGTGTGGTTCTGACCGTAGGGCCCACCTTAATAAATGCATTGTATATCCACTCCGTCATTCCATTTTTCCAGCTAATTTTAACGGCAAAAGCGAAAAAATGAGGCAGATTTAAATCTCAGGTGTACTATACCATAGGACACCATGGTAATCGACCATTAAAACTTCTCAGTGGTCATAAACGTTTTGGATCAAGCTGATATTTTTTTTTCCCTTCATCTATTTTTATATGACATTATTAATGGTTTGGATTGCAAGTATACATTACAAAACATTAAAATGGGTCTTAGGAATTTTTCAACGGTGAGTATTCAATCACAGCCATTTCCTTTGGTATGATCTGCCTGAGAAGTGGATCTTCATCGTCTTCCAGCTCATGCGAGCTGGGAAAAAATGAATAAACGGTGTAAATATACAATACACGCATCAAAGTGGGTCCCACGGTTAAGCCGCACCGTGTTGAGTGAGGCCGCGGCCGCATCTACTCTGCTCCCCTCACACATTCCGCCACGTCGTCGACCGTTGTCTACCGGCCACGTGGTAAGGTTGACAGGACCGAAACCCAGTACGAAGCTTTTTGGGAAGGAATTGCGTGGTGTGCCACACACCACCAACTTTGGTGGTGTTTTAATGTCGCTAAGTTCCGTGAGGCCATCATTATGTATGTGTTATATCCACACTGTCCATCAACTTTTTGAGATTATTTTAGGACATGAACCAAAAAACTGATCGCATCTAAAGCGTAAGCGGACCCCATCACAGAAAACAACAGAGATAATGATAACTACCGTTAAAAACTTCCTAGACCGGTCTATGATATTTATTTACCATTGGACTTGCTGGTAATGGTCACGTGAACCTGAATAAAAGAAAATACAAATACCAACTTGATCTAATCTCGATTAAGTTTTCAAAGGTAGGCATTCAATCTCTACTTTTTTCCGTGGCGCAGCACACTTGAGTTTTGTATCAGCCTCATTTTTAAGTGGTTGATATGCGATGATGTAGATGTTTGCAAAATGTGCCTAGAGTGTCGACATGACATGTACCACGTGAACTGCTTCCATTGCTCTCCTCCATTCAAGAAAATAAATAAATTATTATATATATATATATATATATATATATATATATAAAAAGAAAGAAAAAGTCTGCGACAACCAACGACCAGTCGCAGTTCAGATTGTCTTGAATGCTTAATGAATGATAAATACACAATGATTTGGGCTGGGATTGTCGTCCTATCCTCCCATCCGTCCTGCAGGGTTCTGTGGAGCCTACTATGACGTAAGTGTTTTAGCTTTTCCGGTATCATTTTAAACTATGATATTAAAACTGAAGTACAGTGAACACACCAAAGAAAGCTGCGGTGATAATGACCTCCACCATTGAAACCTTTCTAAGGGCTACCGTGATGTTGTTTTACCATCCAACCTTTTCATGAGGTCATGTGATTGTGAATGAAGTGAAAAAACAACCATCGGCTCGATCCGCAACTTCTCCAACTCTTATAAAGTTTTTAACGGTGGACATTCAATCTCTACTTTGTGGTCCACTTAAGACCTGTAGCTGCCTTAGTTTTTGGCAATATTTTAAAATAATACGAGAAAAACAATAAACTGCATGGATAAAATACTTACATCATGGTAGGCCCCACATATCCCTGCCCCCACCGATTACCACACATTGCGCAGGAACTCACTACCCTTAGCTTACCCAGAAAACTCTGTGAGGTCCACCGTGATAATCATATATTTTATCCGCTCCGTCCATCAATTTTACCAAATAATTTTAGGGCTTGGGCCAAAAATGAAGCATATACAATGTTCAAATGGACTACACTACAGGCAACAGTTGAATTGAATATCTACCGTTGAAAATAATAAGAATAACATGGTTTCTGCTGTGAATTTAATATCTACAGGTAAGAGAATAGCCGGGTATGGCTCCATGGCTAACCGGCAAACTGACTTTGTTTTAACACAAATAATGAGATCTAAGTGCCCATATGGTCGAGTGTGGGTCTAAAGGAAGGATGATCAGTGGCCCATAAAATTCCCATCTGGTTAGACTATCTAATAAATTATGGTTCGGTGGAGCGACACAGTGACTCGACTCATTTCTAGACCAGTTGAGTTGACTCGTTGAGTTTCAATTCCGATTCACCGCGTTTTAGAATTATGGTGTAATGAGAAAATCTAAATTTTTATTATTGCTGTGGCCCGGGCCACTGATCATTTGTATAGAGGTTGAAATAATGGTTTTGATCACCTGATGGATTGAATGGATTTACATGTACAACATAGTGGGCCCCACATAACCTGAGTGTCAACATAAAATGGTTGTTGGACATGATTCCAGTCCGAAATGGTAAACATACCAAGGTTGCATGCGTTTGGATTGATTGGTGCACTCTTATTAAACAGCTTAAATGAAAAAATAAAATAAAATCTGACGGTCCAAATTCAGTGGATCTGTGTTCGATACTTATTTTTTGTCCAATACTTAGTTTTTGAGTGATCCACCAATCTGATTTTTTAAATGCCGCCTATCTAAATTGTGTGCCAAACATTGATAGAGTTTAATTAATTTAATGTATAAGGTATAGAATTTATATGAACCCCCATGGGTACATATGTCGTTCTCCGCACGAGAATTTCTTGGGATATTTTCTCTTGATATTTCACGAGTTTGACATTTTTCTCACCATCACTGAAAATAAAATAAGAATTTTTTATTATTATTATAAGTTAATAAGGGATTTTAAAATTTAAATTTAGATAAAAATAAATTTATTAATGGACTTAAACATACAACTTTCCTAATACACCTATGTGTCATTTGTGTTGGGACAAGACATTTTAAGGAAATGGCATCGTTCATGCATATACGTTTATCTTACAGAGAATCAGATCGTCTCTGCCGCTCATATTTTTCTGCACGTCTGATAGTCCTAGCTTCTCTGAGCCTTTGTCATGACTCTTCAGAAGTGTCTTCCATATGAGGAAAACAACATAATATAATGAAAGGTATATCTTTTGGAGAATTTCTAGGAGATATTTTTTGTATAAAGGAATTAGTGGGGAGAGAGAGATACTGTGTGAATGTAGGTCTATTGCTGAACCACGTAACTTTCGTATCTTATCTCTGATTTTGTTTTGGCTCTCTTTCATTTTGGGCTTTTGTGTTGCTTGCGTCAATCATGGGTAAGCTAGTTTTACACAATAATTGGTATTAGAGCTTTGGTTCGATTTTAGTTGATTTGCAGTCTTTTAATTTATAAACTTTTAATTAGCAATTTGGTGGCCATTAAAGGTAAGTAATGGCTACAAAGACATTAAATGCAAAATTTGAAGTAGAGAAGTTTGATGAGAAGAATAATTTTTCCTTTACAACTCAGAATCCAATGAGTGTCACTCACTTCTTATTGAGACCTAAATATTTTGTAGTTTGATGATTGAAATTGAGCCCATTTGAGATCCCGCAACTTATGCCGCAACTTATGCCAACTATCACGGTCTTTGGATAAGCTTGGAACATTGAAAAGAAATTTTTTTAATGTCTCTATTTCAACTCTAAAAGTCAAAAGCTAGGGTCACTTTGGAGCCTGATTGTCAAAACATAGCTTATCGGCCGCACTAAACAGTGTTGTGGTTGTGTCCTAGAAAACCAAATTTTGATTGCTTGTTGACCTAATTTTATACGTAGATTATTCATTAATTCTTTCAGCCAATGTGATGCGTGTGAAACATGTTTATTTTCACGGATTTGAGATGATTATCTTTAATTGTCTTTAAGCTAAAGAGATTGGACACAACAGTTGTTGGCCAATGAAGTGTGGTAGTTCATAGATCTCAGTGGCAGGTTCTTCAACAAGGCTACTATATTTGGACAATGGTTATCTTGTAAGAGGGGAATGACCTAATGTTTGGAGGGACACTCTCCGCAATCGAAGCTGACTTGATGTTAGTTTACCTTCGCCTAACCTCATATAAATATTTAAGTAAACTATGGATGAAACCCTAAATGAGACCTTTAATCACTTATATTGGCAGGAGTACTATCCTATATTTAGATATGGAGACCCACAATGCTCATATTAGAAAAAACTTGTAATTACGCCAGCTCCAACAAATTCCCTAGACCCAAAAATACGTGGTGGGTGTAACTTGATATTTTTATCAAGAACATTGATAAATACATGATCCAATAAAAGATCTACTTAAATCCACCCAATATATTAGTGTGTAAACTAATCTTATAATTTAAACTATCCGTCAGGTGTTTTAAATGCTACCCAACAACTTTAAATTTTCAATTTAGGTAATCATAATTTTTATATATTAACTTTTAGTTTTATTATTAATTTATTTTAAATTATTATTAACAGATATTTAATAATTAAGATATACTGATTCAGTCTTTAGGCCTTGTAATGGTGGAGGGATATGGACGCTTAAGATACATCAATTAAAATGTTAAACAACTTCACTCATAGTAAATTATATTAAAGTTTGTAAAACCTTAATATTCTTTTTATATAATTGAATTATATTTCGTGAGGGAAAAAAAAAAAACCTATCTTAAGAAGAGAGAGCTTTCACCAAAGCAGAAAAAGCTCTGGGTGACTAAACCTCCCTTAGACGCCGACTGCAGTTAGAGTGAGAGATAGAGAGAGAGAGAGAGCGAGATCAGCCTGCAAATGCTAAGGTGTGGGGTCCACCTCGTGGACAACCAGAGTCAGTCTGACATTGAGGCCTGTCATGTTACAAGGTTATCTCTGCTCTGTCTGACATGAAAAAGAAATCTTGAATCAAGGGCTTTATTTTTCTTTGGACTAGCGTGGCCTAGGTTCAACCACACGTCTAGACACGTGTCCAACCCACACCTAACCAGGTGCCGGTGACGTGTTATGCACGAGGGGGGAGAGAGATTTTCAATTGAGAAATCGTCAAACACAAGCCATTCATCAGGTGGGTACCACAGTAACGTGCCTTTGCCAGCATATCAAGTTGGTCCACTAGTCTCTTGGAGACATCGATGAAATTGATACAATACAGAGAAGAGAAGATTAGCATGGCCCTGCGCAAGGATGATTTCGAGTACCCGTAGGTGGTGAAATTCCACTGGCGTGAGTGTGTGGGGTGTGTGTGCGTGTGTAAAAAAAAAAAAAAGAGTCGGTCCACTAATTAAGTACGCTAACAAATAAATGGACGGCTAAAAATTAATCGACAAAAAACAGTTTCTGTTCAACTTGGAATTGTGGCCCACCAAATGATTTAACTAATCTATGGGCCCCACCTTAATTTATGTATTGTATATCCACACTGTCATTCCATTTTGTCAGCTTATTTTAGGGCATAAGGTAAAAAATGACGCAATTCAAATCTCAGGTGGACCATAAGATAGAACACAATAGAGATTGACCATTAAATCTAGTTGGGGGCCATAAAAGTTTTGGATCAAGCTGATATTTGTATTTTCCCTTCATCCAGTTTTGTATAATTTTATTAATGGATAGGATTGCAAATATACATTACAAAACATTACAATGGATCTTTGGAAGTCTTCAACGGTGGTTGTTCAATCACCCCATTTCCCTTGGTATGATCTGCTTACAATTTGGATTTTCTTTATACACACATCAAGGTGGGTCCCACGGTTAGGCCGGCAAGGTGTTGGTTGAGGCCGGGCCAATATCTAATCTACTCCCTCACGCGTTCGTCACGTGCATGGACCGTTGTCCACCGGCTGCGTAGTAAAATTGACCGGACAGAAATGAAGAAAGAGGGCTTTTCGGAAAGGATTGCGTGGTGTGCCACACACGACTAACTTTAGTGCCGTGTTTATATTATTAAGTTTTGTGGGGTCCACCATCATGTATGTGTTATATCCATGCCGTCCAATTTTTCGAGATGATTTTAATTCATAGAATAAAAACTGATCTGGATACAAAGCTCAAGTGGACCACATCATAGAAAATAATGAGGATAGTAACGATCACTGTTGAAACCTTTCTAGAGCACACTATCATATTTATTTCCATTCAACTTGATCATAAAGTTACATAGAGCAATACGAAGGGAAAACAGAGTATGGGGCGTAAAGAAAGGATAAGATGATAGAATAAACAAAAAATGCAAATTTAGTGCCAGTCAAAGGAGAAGGAAAAGCAGATTTGGTCACCAAAAGAAGACGGTGAAGTCCAATGATCAAGAAAGTGTACAGTTAAATCACTTTCCATATATATATAGAGAGAGAGAGTCATGCTCACCTACAGATGCGTGCACCTTTGCACACGTGTCATGGATGTCTAGTCCAAACAGTCCATGTAATGTGGAATCCCATGAAGCCTTTTAAAAAAAAAATCACCTTGATCTAAAATTTTGATGGACCTTAACAAAGAGAAATACAAATCAATGGAGGAAATTGTTTTCATACTTCATAGCCCAATACTAAAGTTTTGGATCAAGGTGAAAATTAGGACCAAAGGGTTTCACCGGATTCCGCTTCACATGGACCATTCAAATTTTGAAGTCCCATCACGTGTGATGAGTTCTCAAAAAAGTTCACACAGTTATCGTACAAATTGGTGGGCAGTTGAGCATTGGGATATATATATATATATAGGCATGGGGTCATGTGCACACCTTTGCAAGTGTCATGGGCACAAAATTAGAATCATACATGTGAAGCGGCACCCCATAGAACTCTTAGGGCCCAACTTTTAGGTTGATAAAAACTCTGGTGGGCCATAACAAAGAGAGGCAAATCAATCAAGTAACTCTTTCCTTTTGCCATGGCCCATCGTAGTTTTTGATCAAGCTGTAAGTTGGGTCTTGAGAGTTTTATGGGGATGCCGCAACACATGGATGGTTCAGATTTTGCCCTGGCATCAAATATAAAAAAGTACCTATGAGTTCCCATGAAAACACGTGCCTGGTTGAGCATTTTAATGTGTAAGGGATTTTTTTCTTAAAGTGGCTTAAGCTTTTAAACGATTTCTAGTTGAGCATTTTAATATATGTAAGGGATTTTTTTTTTTTCTTAAAGTGGCTTCAGCTTTTAAACGATTTCTGGGAGTTGTTGTGCACTTTGAGCAGAGTCTTTTGGTATTGATGGATGAAATTACACTTATTTATTTAACTGGAGCTTTCTTCACCGTCCTTTTAAAAAGTTCAGGAAATAATTAAGGTGCAGCCGACTTTCATAATACTTGTCATAAATATGAGCCATTTATCATTTTCACCATCTCATTTTAAGGTGTGGGCCCATAAATTATTCAAATCATGTGCACATGTGGGTCCCACAATAGGAAAAAGTGAGTCATTGCTTAATGTAGTGGAAACCATCAATGGTCATTTTTAATACTTTTATGCCAATTAAACCATTAAAATGGCATTTCCAACCATTTAGAATATCATTCCCAGTGATTTTTTAATGTAACCCATGATCTAAAAATTTTGTGATACCATGAAGGTTTGAAAGGCCTGGGTTCAATATAGACTGTTATCTACCATGTGGCCGGATCACTTTTTGGCCCAAGCCCTAGAATCACATGAAGAAAATGGTAGTTAGCTCGGATCTTTTGCAATGAGCACGATGAGGCAGGACCCTCTCACACCCATATATCATCCAAGTCTTCACCAATGAAGTTTTCATAAATCGGAACTACCCACCATTTTCACCATCCCATTTTAGGGGATGGCCGCCTCACACAATATGAAAATGTGGATACATGGCTTACTACCATTGAAACTATCAATAGTCCAATTTTATTATTTTTAAGCCATCCAAACCCTTAAAATGATATTTACAACTGTTCAAAGTGTCATTGTTAGTGGGTTAATTGTAATTATGTATTTGCCCTTGATTTAAATTTTTTGTGACCATACTATTTGAAGGGTAGATACCACACGCACTCACACAACCAACACACACACACCACAACGGGTGCTCGAACTAGGGGTGTACATCAAGTCGAACTGGGTCGAGCTGGCCTCAACTCGGCTTGGCTCAGCCACCAAGCTAAACCAGCTCAAACTCGGCTCAACTCGGTAACTGGGCTAGCATCTCTAGCTCGACTCAGCTCGATCAGTAATCATACGAGCCAAGTTCGCACTTTCAAGCCGAGTTTGAGATGGTCTGTATATTTATATTAACCCTATGCGGTAGCATCTGCAGTCCCTTGTAATGCCAAATTGATGCTCTGGCATATACATAACCACTTTACATGTGACATATGTGGATCTAAATCCAAACCGTTCAAATTTCGGTACAGACTTTAGATGGCTCATGGTCTAAAATTCAAATGGAAAAGGATGGTTTTTTAACTGTTAGATTTATGCCTATCATATGGTTGGTTAAAATGAGAACAACTGACGGTTCAAGTTGAATAGATGAATGTTTATCGATCAGAGGTTAGAGTTCTGCAATCCATATGATTTTGAGGCTATGCCCCATCTGGGTACAAGATTTGGACAGTCTGAATTAATAAATCCATATGGATACCACGTTTCCAATCATAATTAAGCGTTTAGTCCCCGATGTTTCTCATGTTGTGTGGCCCACTTGAGCATTTAATCTTCTGAACTTTGAAGTCGTGCCCTATTGCGGCCTTTAGAAATTGATGGACGGTATGGATTTATCATGAAAATCTATGCGGTGGGACCCAAGTAGCTTCCCAGCACAGGAACTTCCTATGGCTGGGGGCACATGCAATCCTTGATTCCATGGAGAAACAAACAGCATGATGCATGGCCGTGTTCAACAAGTAAAAGGCAAAGGAACCTTTCCTAACCTTATCACCACAATTTTTAAATATCAAAATGTAAAGTATATTTTTAGAAAATAATTTATGTTTAAAAATCATTTATGGAGAGAGATTTTCAGATAAATTAAGTTAATAAAAGTGAATTTTCAAAAACATCTTTGACTTTTCATATTTAGGAAATATTTCTGTGGTGGTATGGACGGAGGATGAAAAATCTAATTTAATTCACCATAAGTCTGTCGGATTTCTTTTTCCAGGTTCTTTAATTCTATCAACGTGGGCTGTCGGCCACCCACGAACTGCTGCCATGAAGGTCAATGACGTGTGATTATACATATAATCATGGTTGTATTGAATTTTACGTACAAAACAAGGTGGGCCCTACCAAAAATGGGTCACGGGTCTCCCAACTATCTGACAATCCCGATTCCACTGTGATGTATACGTAGGAAACGGATTGGCTACTCCCCCTTCCAAGAGCCGGGTGGCTAGTGGTTGGTGCTATGTGGGCCCCACCATGATGTATGTGTTTCATCCATTTTTAAGGATCATTTTAGAGTTTTATCCCAAAAATGAGAGGGATATAAATCTCAGGTGGACCACACCACAAGAAAACAATAATGATTGGATATCCACCATTAAAATACTCCTAAGGCCCACTGTACTGTTTATTTGACATCCAATCTGTTGATTAGATCATACAGACGGGCGCGGTGGGAAAGATAATCTTGATTCAAAACTTTTATAACCCCAAAATGTTTTTAATGGTCGACATTCATTCAACACTGTTTCCTGTAATGTGGTCCACTTGAGATTGGGATATACCTCATTTTTTGTCTCATTTAATAAAATGATCTAGAAAAATAGATGGACGGCATGGATGAAACACATACAACATTGTGGGGTCCACAGAAAATGGATGGTGGTGGGGGAGTAGCCAATCCGTATCCCTATAGGTAAAATTCACTCAAAACATTAGATGTATAATCCCATAGTAGGCTCAATGCCAAAAATCATACTAACCTGTGATTCAGATGGGCCACACCAAAGAAGATAATTGGAAGAAATGTCCAAAATTTTGATTTTCTAAGGCCCACTGTTAGAATTACCTGAAATCCATTCAATCATCTTGGCCCAAAAATTAAGAGAACCTGTGATTCAAGTAGGCCACACGGATGAAAGTAAATAGGAGGGTCTCCTATAAATTGTTTCCATTAATGTAATCCACCCAAGTCACAAATACAATTTAATTACATGACATCTGAATTTTGAGCCAGTGCCTAAAAATAGGGGGATGGACCTCATGGTCAGAGTGGATTGCATTCATAAGCTGTGTCCAAACTGAATCATAGCATGGCTCAAAAATCAGGCCAACGGGGTCATGAAGACAGAAGAACTCGTGTGGCCCACTTGATCAATCAACCAGCCTGAGTTTTCCATCTACGCAGATGAAAATAACAATCTCAGTTCTCCCATTAAATATGAATTTTTAACCGTCGGTTTGGCATCCAGTGACTAGTTGGTTAGATTTTCTAATAAATTATGGTTCGGTGGAGCCCACAAGCGAGTTTCACAGTGACATAGTGACTCGGTTCATTTCTAAACAAGTTGAGTTGACTCATCGAGTTTCAATTCTGATTCTCCGTGTTTTAGAACTATGGTTTTATGAGAAAATCTAAAATTTTCTAATTGCTGTGGCCCATGGGAATTTTATGGGCCACTGATCATTTGTATATGGGTTGAAATACTGGTTTTGATCACAGAATGGATTGAATGGATTTACATGTACAACATAGTGGGCCCCACATACCCTGAGTGTCTGCATGAAACAGGTGTTGGACATGATTCCAATCTAAAATGCTAAAAGTAACAAGTACCAAGACTCAATTTGTGTTTGGATTGATGGGTGCACTCTTATTAAACAACTGAAAAATAAAAATAATAAATAAATAAATTCCAACCGTCCAAGTTCTGTGGATCTGTGTTGAATACTTATTTTTTGTCCGATACTTAGTTATTTGAGTGATCCACCAATCTGATTTTTTAAATGCGGCCTATCTAAATTGTGTGCCAAACATCGAGACAGTTTAATTAATTTAATATATAAAAGTATGGAATTTATATGAACCTCCATAGGGGACATAGATCGTTCTCCTTCTCATGAGATTTTCTTGGGATATTTTCTCTTGATATTTTGCAAATTTGACATTTTTCTCACCATCACTGAAAATAAAATAAGAAAGTTTTTATTATAGGTTAATAAGTGATTTTAAAATTTAAATTTAGATAAAAACGAATTTATTTAAACTTTAAGATATGTTTTTTAAACCACCTGATTTTTATTTTATTTTATTTTCTAATAAGTGATTTTTTAAACTTTAAGATATTTATTTCATGAAAATTCTGATAAAATCAGGAGAAATTTAAAAACTTAGTGACTGAAAATCTCGTTTGTTAGTATGGTGCCTTTTATCAAATAAAATATTTGAAAGAATGGTTACCATAGATTAAAATATTTAAAAATTAAACCTAATTAAATAAGACATTAAAAAATGACACATCTTGAATGCTGACTGCTACTTTCTTGGTGGCAGCGCCGCTCATTGCACAGGGAGGTGACATAGACTCTCAGTGAAAAAGGTAAAAGAACTTTTACTCTTTAGGGCCTGTTTGATTTTTTAATTTCCCACCAAATGCAAAGTAAATGACCCATCATTATTTTTTTTTGTGTTTATTTAGATATGAATTATAGCTTGTAAATCTAGAGGCAAGTACATTGTAATCAATATATTTCCACAATATACAACTATCATTTTTAACAAAATTAATTATCATTACAGCCAAATGTAAGTGAAATAATCATTACCCATTTGGGCCCTTAATTTGGAGGCAGATTGGGCACCAACATGTCGTCTTGTGCTTGGAACAAGGAGGGCTTCGAAGGACCCACCATGATTTATGAGTTTTGTCCAAACTCTCCATTTATTTTTTCATATCATTTGGGCTCAAGTGGACCACGCCAAAGGAAGAAGCAATGATAATGACGGTCAACCTTTGTAGGCCCCATCATGATGTTGATTTGCCATCCAAGTGAGCATTAGATTCCTACTGTGTGGTATACTCGAACATCAGATATACTTCATTTTTGAGCTTATATCCTAAAATGATATATATACACTATGATTAATGACCCGCATGTGCTCCACATACTTATTTTTAACCTCTTTAAACCACTGGGCCTCTTGATGGATGCAACAAACCTCGTGTGTCTTTTATACAAGGAAAACAACATAATATAAAGAAAGGTATATCTTTGTGAGAATTCCCAAGAGAGAGATTTTTGTATAAAGGAGAGCTAAGAAAACACATGCACCTGCTGTGTGAATGTAGGTATATTGTTGAATCTTATCTCTGGTTTCACTTTGGCTCTCTTTCATTTTCGGCTGTTGTGTTGCTTGCATCAATTATGGGTAGGTTAGTTTTACACAATAATTGGTATTAGAGCTTTCGTTCAATTTTGGTTGGTTTGCGGTCTTTTGATTTATACACTTTTAATTGGCAATTTGGTGGCCATTAAAGGTAAATAATGGCTACAAAGACATTAAATGCAAAATTTGAAGTGGAGAAGTTTAATGGGAAGAATAATTATCTCTTTGCAACTCAGAAACTAACAAGTGTTACTTCTCATTGAGACCCAAATAATAGTTTGATGATTGAAATAGAGTCCATTTGAGATCCACGAACTTATGCCAACTATCATTGTCTTTAGATAAACAAAAAGAAGATTTTTTTTTTTTCTCTCATTCAACTCTTGTTAAAAGTCAAAGGCTAGGGTAACTTTTGAGGCTTGATTGTGGAAATATAGCTTATTGACAATACTAAACAGTGTTGGGGTTGTGTCCTAGAAAACTAAAATTTTGGTTGCTTGTTGACCTAGTTTTATACATAAATTATTCATTCATTCTTTTGGCCAACTTACCGTGTGGAACGTATGTATTTTCACGGATTTGAGAGGATCACCTATGATTGTCCTCATTTGTATGAGATTAGACACAATGGCTGTTGGCCAATGAAGTGTGGTGGTTCATAGTTCTCAGTGTCATTGACATGACCATACAAGTTCTTATATAAGGCTAGTATATTTGGACGATGGTTATCTTATGCGAGAGGAATAACCTGGTGTTTGGAGGGACACTCTCCACAATCGAAACTATGTTAGTTTACCTTCGCCTAACCTCACATAAATATCTGAGTAATTCCTGGATGAAAGCCTAAATGAGACCTTTAATCACTTATATTGGCAGGTGTACTAGCAAGTATTTAGGTCAGGAGACCCATAATGCTCATATTAGAAAAGGCTCGAGGTTACACCAGCTCCATCAAATTCCCTGGACCTGAAAATATGTGGTGGGTGTAGCCGTGTGTTTTTATCAAGAGTATTGATATATACATGATCCAATAAAATCTACTTAGTCCAACTAATATATTATTTTTTCTAGTATGTTAGCGACATGAACTAATCTTATAATTCAGATCACTCATCACGTGTTTTAAATGCTGTCCAACAGCTTTGAGTTTTCAATTCGAGTAATTGTAAGATTTTAGCCGTTAACTTTTAGTTTAATCATTGATTTATTTTAAACTATACTTAACATATATCTAATAATTAAGATTTATTGGTCCAATCTCTAGGCTAGTATACAATTTCTCAAAGATGATGATCACAAATAGTGGAAGGATGATATAGAACGTGTCACAAATACATTTTTAAGGTGGACCATAAATTGACCATAACTTTCGATTTGGGTATCGTTACGGGGCACACAACCTATCTATTTTTACTGAAACGGGCCATCCAAGGTGAACCGACCCACATATTTGTTCGTTTGTGCTTTCAGCTTAGAAACGATTTTTTAAGGAAAAAAAATACTATTTTTAATAATTCTGAAATTTTTAATATTTTCTTAGTTCTAGAGTTTCAGATTCTTCTTTTTTAGAAACAACTTGCAATCATGTTACGACTTTTCTAACAAAAGTTTATTTGAAATTTTCATTTTTAAAAATTATTTTTTAGAAGAATTTTATTAGAATTAGGATTTTTGTTAGAGTTAGAATATTACTATTTTGAATAATTACGAATTTTGATTTTAATTTTTTATTTTTATATTAATGATATAATAGACATATACACATTAGACAATTATCCATTAATGAAATTTTGATTTCTAGAACTACTTTTAGTTTTTATATTTCCTCATGGGATTCGGGGTTTATTTGTGAGGAGTACTCCAGGTAAGTTCTATGGATTTGGAACAGTTATCCCTATAGGAAGACAATGGTCAGCCTTATGTCCTTCCTTACGTGAAAGGATCTGAATGAATACGATGATACATAAATTAGGATGTTAAACAACTTCATCCACAATAAAATATATTAAAGTTTGTTGAATAATAGAGCACCATAATAAATATACTTCCTAAAAACTTTAATATTTAATTTATATATTTAAATTATATTTCGTCAGTAAAAAAGATCCTATCTCAAGGAAAGACACCGCTTTCACCTAACCAGAAAAAGCTCCCAATCTCTAAACCTCCCTTAGTTGCCGACTGCAGAGAGACAGACATAATCGAAGAGAGAGAGAGAGAGAGAGAGAGAGAGGGAGAGAGACCTCAGCTAGCAGATCATAAGGCGTGGTGTCTATCTCGTGGACAACTCGGGTCAGTCGAGGACGACGCCTGTTATGTTACAAGGTCATCCGTTCCCTTTCACGTGAACCAGGTGCCGGCCGGTGACGTGTTATGGACGTGGGGCAGAGAAGTGGGGACCACAGTATATCAAGTCGGTCTACCAATCATGTACACGACACGTCAATCAATAGATGGACGGCTAAAATGTAATTGAAAAAAAGCAGTTTATGTTCAATATGCAAGTGTGGCCCACCAAATTATTCAACTACTACGTCTTGAAATCTTGAGAGTATTATTTCGAACTTTTTGTGTCGACATTTTTACACTTCTTTTAAAATACAAATACTTATTTAATTATATAAAAAAAAGGAATAATTCACTTTTCTCTGCGTTTGAAAAATATTAAAATAGCCACCATTATTTAAGTGTGTGATCCATCCTGTTTATTTAATTTCCCAACTCATTTTAAATCACTAATTCAAAAATGATACAGATTATAAATTTAAGAGGGCCACATTACAAAGTACAGGAAAGAAAATTAATGATGTTAAATTTAAAATAAGCCTAGCCCATAGAGATGTGTATATGTATGTCATTCAACCCGTTCGTAAGGTCATGTAGAATGAAGGGTAAACACAAATATCAGATTGACCCAAAACTTCTTTGAATGGTAGACATTAATTTCTTCTTTTTCCCATGGTGTGGTTCACTTGATGTTTGGACCTAATTCATTTTTGGGCTCATATCTTAAAATGAGTAGGTAAAACAGATTGACGGCATGGATTAAATAGATACATGAGAGGTAGCCCCACGTATCCATGTAATTAGCTGCGTAAGTAATGATTACGTTATTCAGTTATTTAGGTAATTTCGTTTTTACTGGTAATTTCTGAAAAACAAACATCCCTTAGCTTTGAACCGGTGCAACCATCTCTTTATAGGACACGTGGCATAGAGATGTGTTGATCGGGTCCACCCATGTACCGGCACCAGGATGAATGGCTTACGTTTTAAAATTAAAACCCGTGAGATAATCTCCATCCTTCACTTTCTCTTCAGATTAGCCCACTGCATATCTAACCGTTAACCGTTTGTATTATATATCTACCGTCAGTTTTAATGAACAAAGATGAAATGGATTACAAATATCCATGCAACTGGCCACACAGATCGTAGGAATTATTACTGTCCTGGGGCACCCAGTCCATACAGGTTGGGCACCACGGTTGGTTGATCCAGACCTTTGATACGGTGGACCACACTCTGATAAATCCTTGATCGGAAGATCCTAACCTTCAACTGGTTACGTTCAAATAGAAGTTAAGCATGAAATACAGCATCGGTCGCGATTGAATGGTAAAAGGCCCAAAAGGATGGGTGGATAAGATGTTCTAATTGGATTAGTGCATCCACAGAAGTGAATATAAGATCAACGGTCTGGATCAATGAGCCACAAGTCACGAGTTCCACGTTTACAGACTACGCCTTATGACATAATACACGTCATCATGCGTCTCAGTCTGCATCATGGAAAAAGTCATGGTGGGTCCCACACAACTGTTATGAATTGACCGTCCACGACAGAACCCTCTCGGTTTGAATGGAATGGCCAGCATAGCCCTATAAGAAAATAAATAAATAAATATACGAAAGATAAGTAAACAAATAAAAAAACCAACTCATTGAACCATGATATATGTGGAATCCACACCATCCTTCCATTTAGAGAAATTCTTTTAAGAAATGAGCCTTTTAACAAATGAGCCAAAGAAACGAGGCAGATTCAAACCTTAGATAAACCCCAACCCATAAAACTGAAAGGACTCACACTTGAAATCTTCCTAAGGTGGTTCCTGCAGTTTTATATGGGGATGTATGAATAACAGACTACATACCATCACGAATTGGTGGACACACCATTGAAATCTTCCTAAGGTGGGGTCAGGAAGTTTTGGATGATAAGTGTTCAATTTTCATTATTTGTGTGGTACACTTGAGCTTTGGATCTGTCTTATTTACTGGTACAGGCAGACTTTTTTTTAATTTTATTTTCCTTTTCCTGTTAGCTTTGTTAGTACACCCTCCGTAAGTTCGTGCTTCACTGTTAGCCACCCCAGTAAGGATCGATACCAAGACTCTTGTTGAAACGAGGAATCTTTCACTCAACCTACCACTTAAGCTATGGTACAGGCAGTCTGAGTTCCTCATTAGCTACATATGTTAATAAGGGTCTTAGGAAGTGGATTCGCTGGTGTATGTATATGTCATGCAAAGATGAGCCGAAGATCAAAGTTACATGGAAAACAGATTGGCTACCAGCTGGGGGTTGGTGCTCTGTAGGCCCCACCATGATGTATGTGTTTCATCCATGCCGTTCATCCATTTTTATGGATCATTTTATGGCTTGATCCCAAAAATGAGAGGGAGGTGGACCACATCGCAGGAAAACAATAGCGAATGTATATCCACCATTAAAATCCTCCTAAGTACTGTTTCTTTGACATCTAATCTGTTGATTAGGCTATACATATATAGATTGGGATATACCTCATTTTTGGTCTCATACCATAAAAGGATCTAGAAAATCTAGAAAAATAGATGGAGAGCATGGATGAAGCACATATATCATGGTGGGTCCAAGCTATTTAATGGGTTGGATGTCTCGTGAACTCAACATGAGGGGATATATCAGCTGGATGGACCTTAACTTGTGGTCCAACCAGCTGAACTTGAGAGCTGCTCTGAGTGATGGAAGTTGCTTGTGGTCCAACCGGCTACGCCCTCTGTTTCAAGAAAACCGCTTTACTTTCCACTGGCGGATTTTCTGTGGCAGATCTGTCCCGCCATTAAAAAAAAAAAAGCCGTTTTCAGTTTTTCATTTTCTTTTTATTTCTCCAGGGCAACGTGGATTATGTAGCGTGGGACTCACCACGCTGGAGTACACTCCGTGGGCCCCACCGTGATATATGAGTCATAATCCACGCCGTCCATCTGTTTTTCTAATTCATTTAAGGGTATATCCCCAAAATTAAAGCATATTTATGAGCTCAAGTGTACCATACCACAGAAGACATTAAGGAGAGCGACGTCCACCGTTGAAACCTTCTCGGGGCTGACATTAATGTTTGTTTCTCATCCAACCTGTACATAAGGTCACGTAGACTTATATGA
The DNA here is from genome assembly GCF_029962835.1 of Magnolia sinica. Lineage (NCBI taxonomy): Eukaryota > Viridiplantae > Streptophyta > Magnoliopsida > Magnoliales > Magnoliaceae > Magnolia > Magnolia sinica. Next base: position 5,495,215 of record NC_080584.1, on the reverse strand, counting down.
AGGAAAAAAAAAAAAAAACAAAATATCAGGTTGATCCAAAACTTCCATAGCTCCTAAGAAAATTTCAACGGTACGTGGCCAATCCCTCATGATTCCTATGGTGTGGTCTTCTTGGGATTTAAATGTGCTTCAATTTTGAGTTCATGCCCTAAAAATGATTTGAAAAATGGGATGAACGGTGTAGATAAAACACACGTATTATGTGGATGTAACATAGGTTGTACCACGTGGTGCCGCGGGATTTGCGCTTTCAGCGATTAGGTGCGCATTGAGCGTAGGCCCCTTCTTTTATATATATATATATATATATATATATATATATATATATATATATATTATTCATCTACGTTTTTATTCTATTTTTCAGCTCAGTCTAGGGCATAAGCTAAAAAATGAAGCAGATTCAAATCTTAGGTGGACCATACCACAAGACACAAAATTGATTGACCATTAAAAATTTTTGGGCCATAAAAGTTTTGAATCAAGTTGATTTTTTTTTTTTTTTCATCATACGGTTATATACAACTTTATTAATTGATAAGATTACAAGTATATATTACAAAACATTACAAAGGGTCTTATGTAGTTTTTAACCGCGGGTGTTTAATCACACCGATTTGGGTCCTTACTCTTACGCGGTTGGTAGACTCCCTGGAGTTTCAACACCAGGTCAAGGGCTCGAGTACCCATGGTGGTAAAATCCCACGGCGTGCGTGTGTGCATGTGTGCGTGTAGCGTGAGTGTGTGGGGGTGTGTATGCGTGTGTAACAAAAAAGAAAAAAGAAAAAAAGAAAAGAAACGGGGATCTTCTTTTTCTTTGAGCACATGCATATTAAAAAGGGATTGACTATGTAAATGTAGAATACATACATCAAGGTGGGGCCACGGTTTAGCCGGGACCGTGTTGGGTGAGGCCGGGGCCGCATCTCATCTGCAACCCTCACACGTTCCGCCACGTGCATGGACTGTTGTCTACCAGCCACGTAGTAAAGTTGACAGGACAGAAATCAAGAAAGAGGCCTTGTCGGAAGGGCGGACTTTGGTGGTGTGTTGATGTTATTAAATTTCATGGGCCTGACGATAATGTATGTGTTATATCCACGCAGTCTATTAATTTTTCGAGATCATTTTAGGGCATGGGCTAAAACTGATCCAGATCCAAAGCTCAAGTAAACCACATCAGATAAAACAACAGAGATAATGACAACTCCCATTGAAACTTCCCAGAGCCCACCATAATGTCAATTTGCCATTCGTAAGGTCACATAGACCTGGATGAAGGTAAAATGCAAATATCAATTGATCCAAAATTCCATGGTCCCTAGCAAGTTTTCAAAGATAGGCATTCAATTTCAAACTTATTTACGTGATGTGATTCACTTAAGTTTTAGATCTACCTCAATTTTCAATTTCTTAAAATAGGCTGATAGTGTAGATATAATACTGCATTCTCCCCTCCAGGAAAAATAAAAAAAATAAAAAAGTCAGTAACAACAAGCGACCAGTCGCTGTTTGGATTATCTTAAATGCCCAACGAATACTAAATAATCCCTACAATGTTAGGGTATATAATCTGCCAGCGTGGGCCACTTACCCATCATATTTTGTAAATCATCTAGCGTGGTGAGACTCTGACCTTAGGCCCACCTTGATGTATGCATTGTCTATCCACATGGTCTATCTGTTTTGCCACTTATTCTAGAGCATGGTACCAAAAATGAAGTAAATACAAATTTCAGATGGACCACACAACAATAAACCGTGGACATTACACCATTAAAATCAACCCTAGTAATGTTTAATTGGCCATCCAACCGATTGATAAGGTCCCACAGAACTTAATGAAAGAGTAGGAGAGAATAAAACAAATATTAATTTGATCCAAACTTTTGTGACCTAGAAAATGATTTTAATAATCAATACTTATTGTTTCTTGTGATGTAGTCCACTTTAAATTTGTATCTACTTCATTTTTGGGACCATGCCCTAAAATAAGCTGGCAAAACATATGGGCAATATGAAAGTATATGGTGCATATATTGAGGTGGGCAATAAAGTCATGGTCCCACCCCATAGCAGGCTCCTGAGTTGCAGCCAAGTCACACTTATTCACCATGCAACGTTTGGATTTTGACATGGATGGGCAACATATACAGCCATATAGAGAAGTATCTGTACATATGAATGGTGTAGAACATAGGTGTCTACATATTCATACACCTTCCCATCATACACTTCAATGCAATGGGGTATCGCACTTCGTCTTCTCCATATGATTGCCCAAAGGAAGGTGCCTTGATATTTAGTAGTGAACAGTCATCTACACATCCGTACAATATAAGTATCACATGCACACGTAAAAAGTGGAGTCTTCGCAATTTATCACCTACACTAAACATAGATCACTAATCTCATATGATGGGAATTATGACTGGTGGCCCACCTCTTCACAACTAATTGCAATATTATTAGATTGTATGCGCTGTCACTTGATTCCTTTCCATTTGTAGCCATATGAAGTACATGAATATGAACTCTCTCTCCATGTAGGCATAATAATTACCAGGGGAAGTGGCCCTAATACTGCGTAACAAGATTGCCAGAATTTATGCCATGAATTTAATATTTACAAGTAAAAGAATAAAGGGGTCTAGCTCCATGGCTTAGTGGCAAATTACCTCGGTTCGAACACAAATTATGAGACTGAGTGCTCACATGGTGTGTCGGTGGAAAGAAAGGATAAGAGAATAAAATAAACAAGAAATACAACTTAGTGCTGGTCAAAGGATTAGGAGAAGCAGACTTGGTTATCAAAAGAAGACCGGGAAGTAATGATCAAGAAAGTATCTAGATCACTTTAGTTTTATATATATATATGGGAAAAGGTACTATGCGCCTCGACCTCACGATAAGCTCCCGTGAGGTCGAGCTGTGTGGGCCCCACCGTGATGCGTGTTGACCATCAACACCGTGCATTTGATGGGTCCCCTTTAAATTATAATATATCCTAAAAATCAGCCGTATACGGAACTCAGGTGGGCCATACCATCTAAAATCATGTGAAGACACTGTTAAAACATATAAAAGCACTTGGTGGGGCCCACTTGAAATTTGCATGCATCTGAAACTTGGTATAAGCCCTCATCCAAGTGGGACACACATAATGGATGGGCTGGATTTGCAAACCACATCTTGGTGGGCCCAAAAAATGATTATGAATGTTTTAATGGTGCACGACCCCTCTCCACTTCTGTACGTGGTGTGGCCCACAAAAGTCACGGATTGACTTGATTTTTAAGACCTAAGCCTATGACGGAATGGTGCATCTGACTGATGGGGTAGATGTTCGAAACGCATCACGGTGGGGCCCACACAACTTGACCTCATGGGACGGACTCGTGAGGTCGAGCGCATAGTACCTTTTCCCTATATATGTGTGTGTGTGTGTGTGTGTGTGTGTGTGTGTGTGTGTGTGTGGAAACGGTTCTATACAGTCGACCTGATGGGAACTTCCCACGCAGTCGACGTGTGTGGTCCCCATCATGGTGTGTCGAACATCAACACTGGGCATTTGATGGGTCCCCTTTAAATTATGGGTTATACTAAAAATCAGCCAGAATTTAGGTGGGCCATATTATCTAAAATTATGTGAAGATATGCCTAAATCATATAAAAGCAATTGGTGGAGCCCACCTAAAACTTGGTCTGACCCCTCATCCAAGTGGGACACACATAATGAATGGGCTGGATTTGTCAACCACATCTTGATGGCCCAACAAATGTTTATGAATGTTTTAATAGGAGGATAACCCCTCTCAACTTTTGTATGTGGTGTAGCTCACACAAGTCATGGATTGACTTGAATTTTAAGGCCGAGGCCCACCATATAAGTAGATGTTGGACTCACATCAACATAGGTCCACACAACTTGATTTCATGGGAAGTTCCCAAGAGGTCCACCGGATAGAACCATTTCCCACACACACATATATTCATATAGTCACGAGTACTTGTGAGTGCCTTAGCCCACGTGCCTTGGGCACAAAATTTGAATGATCCATTAAAAAACTCGAATGGGCCATAGTAAAAAGAGAGACAAATCAAGGAAAGTAACCGTTTCCTTTTGCCATGGCTCATAAGAGTTTTCAATCAAACTAGAAGTTGAGCCCTAGGAGTCTCATGGATGCCACATCACATGGATGGTTCAGATTTTATGCTCACATGGATGAGTTCTCATGAGAATGCTGTAGTAGGTGAGCAGATTTGGTCTGAAAGCCTTCCTTCTTTTAAACTATTTCTTTGACCGGAGTATTTTAGTATTGGTGGATGAAATTACTCCACTTTTTTAAACTAAAAACTTTTTTTTAACATACTCACAAAAGATCAGAAATTGAGGTGGGGCCGACTTTCATGATACTTGTCACTAGTATAAGCCATTCATCGTTTTCGCTATCTCATTTTACGGTGTGGGCCCAAAAATTATCACATGTGGGTCCCACGGTAGGAAAAAGTGGGTCATTGCTTAATGTCATAGAAACTATCAATGGTCATGTTTAATGCTTTTATGCCAATTAAACCATTGTAGAGGGGTTCCCACCCATTTAGAATATCATTCCCAGTGGTTTTTTAATGTATCCATTGATTTTTTTTTTTTCCCCTTATCTAAAATTTTTGTGGCACCCGTTTGAAAGGCCTGGATTCAATATAGACTGTTATCTACCATGTGGCTCACCTAAGCTTCAGATTTGGATCACATTTTGGCCCAACTCTAAAATCACATGAAGAAAATGGTGGATAGCTTGGATTTTTTGCAATGAATATGATGAGGCAAGACCATGTTACACCCATATCTGACAAGTCTCTCCACCAACAATCTTTTCATGCAACCATTAGTTTTGGTAGGCCCACCTTCATGATGCTTGTGGGAAGTCCAAATTAACCGTCCACTATTTTCACCATCTCATTTTAGGGCATGGACCCAAAACTCAAGTAGATTCAATGTAAAGGTGGGTGCCACACATGAAGATGTGGGTATGTGGCTTACTACCATTGAAACTATCAATGGTCCAATTTTGAAAATTTAAGCCATCCAAACCATTAAAATGATATTTACAACCGTTCAAATTAAGCATCGTTGCTAGTGGGTTAAATGTAATTACTGGTATGGCCCCATGCCGATTTGAAGGGCTTAGGTTCAATGTGCGGTGTGCTTAAGTTTTAGATTTGATCCTTTTTTTTTTTGGCTAAGCTCTAAGATCATATGAGGAAAAGGTGGACGGTTCAGATTTTTCTAAAAAATGGACCCACCATCAGAACACCATTGACTAGGACACTGTATCAGAGATGTGACTTCTTCTTGCCACCTTAATTTTGGTGGATCCTACTTTTCTAATACTCATCACAAATCAAAACCATGCATCATTTTGGCCATCTCATTTGAGTATTATATATAAGAGGTGTTGTTCAAAGGTAGAAGGGATATTTTTTAGGATCTGTGGACCAAGTAGCTTGTTCAACAAGTAAAACGCAAAGGAATCTTTCCCAGACCTTATCACCACATTTTTTTCAATATCAAAAGGCAAAGTATATTTTCAGAAAATCAAATTTTGAGATAAATCTCATTAATAAAAGTGATTTTTGAAAAACTCCTTTGACTTTGCATATTTGCCGAAATATTTCCACAATGGCGTCCAGAGTCTGGTCGCAGTGACATGTGATTACGCATTTAATGGTTGGAATGAATTTCACATACACATCATAGTGGGTCCCGCCCAAAATCGATCAAGATGTCCCTCTCCCAACTTTCTGACCAGCACGAGCTCTCCTTGGTGTATATGTAAAATCCACTCTAACCATTAGATGCATAATTTCATATTAGACTCGAGACCAAAATCAGGCTAGCTTACGATTCAGATGGACCACACCAAAGTAAATAATTGAGAGAGATGTTCAATTTTGATTTTCCATGGGCCTACTGTGAGGATTACGTGAAATTCATTCAAATTATCTAATCCCATAAATCAGGAGAACCTGTGATTCAAGTAGGTCACACGGATGAAAATAAATTGGAGGGTGTCCTATAAATTGTTTCCAATAATGTGAGTCACAAATACAAGTTACGGGACATCTGAATTTTGAGCCAGCGCTAGCTAAAAATAGGTCATGGACCTGATGGTCAGAGTGGATTACATTCATAAGCTGTGTCCAAGCTGAATCATAGCGTGGCTCAAAAATCAGGCCAATCAGCTCATGAAGACAAAAGAACTCGTGTGGCCCACATGATCAGTCGATCATCCTAAGTTTTCCATCTACGCATATGAAAATAACAATCTCAGTTCTCCCATTAAATATGAATTTTTAAGACCGGTTGGTCAGATTTTCTAATAAATTATGATTCGGTGGAGCCCGCAAGCGAGTTTCACATGGACATAGTGACTCGACTCATTTCTAGACAAGTTGAGTTGAGTCGGCGAGTTTCAATTCTGATTCACCTTGTTTTAGAAGTATGGTTTTACGAGAAAACCTATTTTTTTCTTATTGCTGTGGCTCATGGGAATCTTATGGGCCACTGATCATTTGTATATAGGTTGAAATACTGGTCTTGATCACCGGATGGATTGAATGGATTTACATGTACAACATAGTGGGCCCCACATACCCTGAGTGTCTGCATAAAACAGGTGTTGGACATGACTCCAGCCTGAAATGGTAAACGTAGCAAGTACCAAGATTCAAGTTGCGTTTGGATTGATGGGTGCACTCTTATTAAACAACTGAAATGAAAAAAATAAAAATAAATCCAACGGTCCAAATTAAGTGGATCTGTATTGGATACTTATTTTTTGTCCAATACTTAGTTATTTGAGTGACCCGCCAATCTGATTTTTTAAATGCGGCCTATCTAAATTGTATGCGGAACATTGAGACAGTTTAATTAATTTAATATGTATAGATTTGGGGACATGCATGATTCTCCGCATGAGAATTTTTTGCGATATTTTCTCTTGATATTCTACGAGTTTGATATTTTTCTTACCATCACTGAAAATAAAATAAATTTTTTTTTTAAATTATAAGTTAATAAATTAATTTAAAATTTAAATTTAGATAAAAATGAAATTATTTAAAGTTTAAGATATGTTTTTTAAACCACCTTATTTTTTTTAATCTAATAAGTGATTTTTTTAAGCTTTAAGATATTTATTTCATGATAATTCTGATAAAATCAGGAGAAAATTAAAAACTTAGTGACTTTGAAAATCTCGTGATACCCTCCCAATGATAGCATTTGGTAAATTTTCACGAAGATATAATATTTGTCATTATGCTGTGCATGTGTATCAAATAAAATATTTGAAAAGAATGGTCATCATCTATTAAAATATTTAAAAAACAAACCTAAGATACTAAAAATTGACGCATCTTGGATACTAACTGCTACCCTCTTGGAGGCAGCGCCGCTTATTGCACAGGGAGGTGGCATGGACTCTCAGCGAAAAGGTTTAGAGAACTTTTATTTTTGTACCTTTACTCTCTAGGGCTTGTTGATTTGGTTTTTCAATTTCCCAACCAATGGTAAATGAGTCACTCTTATTATTTTTTGTATTTATTTATATATGAATTATAGCTTGTAAATTGAGAGACACATACACTTGTTAAAGCAATAGGTAAAGTATGTTGTAATCAATTCATTTCCACAATATACAACTATCGTTTTTAGTAAAATCATCATTATATTAAAATGTAAGTGAAATAATCATTATCCATTTGCAGCCATTTACTATTTTAATTAGAAAACTAAATAAGCCCTTAATTTGGAGGCAGATTGGTACCAACACGTTGTCGTGTGCTTGGAACAAGCAGAGCTCGACGAATGCACCATGATTTATGAGTTTTGTCCAAATTGTCCATCTTTTTTTATCACATCATTTGAGGTTATAAGCCCGGTGGTAGACTCTTAGGAGTTCCAACAGCTGAGGTTCGAGTACCGATAGGTGGTGAAATTCCACTTTGGTGTGAGTGTGTGGGGTATGTGTGCATGTGTTATAAAAATAAATAAATAAATAAATAAAATAAAATAAATAAAAAAAGAGGCAAATCAAAGGCTCAAGTGGACCACACCAAAGGAAGTAGTGATATTTATGACGCTCAACCTTCTTAGAGCCGATCATGATGTTCATTTGCCATCCAACCTTTTCATAAAGTCGTGTAGACTTGGGTGAAGGGAAATGCAAATATCACTATGATCCAAAACTTTTGTGGCTCTCAAGGAGTTTTAATGGTGAGTTCTTGATCCCTACCTCATTTTTGGGCTTATATCCTGAAATGATATACACCATGATTAACAACTCACACACAATATACATGTGCTCTCAAAGATGATGATCATTAATAATAGAAGGATATAGATTATTAGGATACTCTAACGTCTTGGATTTTTGCTATTTTGAATTTTCAAAAAATTCCTTGAAAATTTTTAATATGACTAACCTACATTTTACTTATTGGCCATTAACGCTCGAAGAAAGCCTATACACGGGTAGTACCGGTAAAGGACCGCACAAATCCAATCAATCAACCATAGGAAACTAACGAATCCGCCTGATCACTTAAACATCGAGCTTAGTCTCGAAATTTATTCACGTTAGGTCCAAATCTAGCCGACTTATCACTGACTAATCAAGACAACTGTAACAAAATAAAGATCTACCCAAAGTCGAGACAAGTAGGGGTTAAATCTTAATTAACAAACCAAATTAATCTAGTTACTCATTTAACCTAAAAATCAACCGTTTAGGGTTATTAAGATCGATTCACCGTTTCCGCTAATTATAAATAGGCCACACTATGAACGTAGTTAATCTAAACTCTGATAATTGTGCACAAGAAATCTTAAGACCTAATTCATTTTAAAAATGCTCCGATTTTTAGAACAAGCTTTAGACCGCTCATTAATGGGTCACTAGTTCCGAAACTATACAATAATGTCCGTCTCGCTGGGCCTAACGTCCATCGTGGGTGGAAAATCAAGATAGTACCCAGAACTATGCAACCTGGGTTAGAGGTCGAGTGCATGAAATGCACAAATACCCTAAGCTGAAACCTAAAACTTAAGTGAAATAAACTTTCCGCCCTTTCACGAAGTTGTGGATTTTTTACTGTTAGATCGCAATCAAACTCGAGGTACGAGTTAAGGATATTTTCCTGTTCATATCTGTATAGTCGCGGCCCCGATCGATCACCGACGACCATCCATCGTAAGTGGGGCCCCCACGGTTGATCGAACAATCCGATTGCCGCCCGATTCTGACAAACTATAGATCCTATAGTGGGGCACCTTTCTCTTGACGTGGATGAGCCAGTGGGCCCCCAGAAAGACCCTATAAGTGAGAAACAACCTCCCTTAGGGTTAATATAATGGATAAATGGCCAATAGGGTTATTTGCACAACTTTTGGCACTATATAAGGGCCTCATTTGAGCACCCCCTTCTCCTATACGAATTTCATACCCTAGCTTGGGTGAGGGAGAAGAGAAAGAGGAGAAAGAAAGAGAGAGAAAGAGAGGAAGCTTGGAAGAGTGAGGGTTTGTGCACATTTACTCTCTCATCTCTCTCTATAGCCACATTGCCACTCTCATATCCTTTATGGAGTTTTCTCGGCGATGATTGGAGATAAGAAATGGAATATACTCTCTAATATAGTATTTTGGGTTAGGTTTCTAGTCCTTACAATGGTTTGTGTAATTGTTTAGGCTTTAGTGGATTTTCTCTATAACCCTAATCTTAAGAGTGCTTTGAGTTGGATAAATTATTGCAAAGGTGTGAACTATTAATTCTAGGTTACCTTAACGATCATATGCTGTGATCTACGTTTAAAACTTGCTGTGCTGTTTTATTTGAAATAATTTGCAAATGTTCTGTTTTATGAAATTTATTGTAGTCCATGTGTTCGATGAAATGCCTAAATGAAGTTAGGACGCTAAATGTTACGTATGTGTTAATTGTTAGGATTATATAAATGTGTAGCTCCAATAATGCTCATGTATTTGATGAAATGTCGGTGTGAACTCGAAAGTAACAATATGCAAACATAACGTGGCGATTACTGAGTCGTAGAGACGTATGATTTCTCCCCACCTCGGAAACATCGACTAACCGCTTGAATTAAGAAACGACTCGGTCCAAGCTGGCCGCATTTGGCTTATCCGATCGACTCGGGTTGAACTTGGAAGACCAACGGTAGATGGACTACATGGCATGCTTGTGCCAATGTCGGTTGAGCCGAAGTACCCCAGGTCGACCAAACTATCTTGAAAGTCGATAAATTGTTTGAAGACCTTGGATTGAGTAACCTTGAAATGAACCTTGAAAAGAGAGAGACAACGCTTTCACCAAAGCAGAAAAAGTCCTCAATGTCTAAAACTTCGCATATACAGTTGAAGAGAGCGAGGGTGGGAAGGCGTGGGTCCACCTCATGGACAACTTGGGTTAGTCGGCGACAACGCCTACCATGTTAGAAGCTTATCCCCTCTCTTTCATGGGAAAAGAGAAACCTTTAGTCAAATGTTTTATATTTTATTGGACGCAGATTAGATACTGACAGGTTGAGTAGCGAGACTCGCTACGGGAGTGACGTCACCAACTTCTGTGGGCCCCACCATGGACAACTCGTATATAGGTGGGTGTGGGAAGGTGTGGGTCCACCTTATGGACAACTCGGGTCAGTTAGCAACGTCTGTCATGTTAGAAGCTTATCCCCTCTCTTTCATGGGAAAAGAGAATCCTTTAGTCAAATGTTTTATATTGTATTGGACGCGGATTAGATACTGACAGGTTGAGTAGCGAAACTCGCTACACGTTACCAACTTCTGTGAGCCCCACCAGGGACAACGTGGGTGTGGGAAGGCGTGGGTCCACCTCATGGACAACTCAGGTCAGTCCGTGACCTCTAGCATGTTAGAAGCTTAGTCATATGTTTTATATTTTATTGGACGCGGATTAGATACTGGCAAGTTGAGTAGCGAGACTCGCTACTAAAGTGACGTTACCAACCTCTGTGGGCCCCACCATGGACAACGTGGTGTAGGAAGGCGTGGGTCCATTTCATGGACAACTTGGCCGGTCGGCACATGCCATGTTAGAAGCTTATCCCCTCCCTGGAAAAAGAGAAACCTGTAGTCAAATATTTTATATTTGATTGCACGCGGATTTCCTGACAAATTGAGCAGTAAGACTGGCATGAAGTGATGTTGCCAACTTCTGTGAGCCCCTCCGTGGTGCATGTTTTGTATCTACACCGTGCATCCCTTCTAACCGATCATATTAGGGCATAAACCAGAGAATGAGTCGGATCCAAAGCTTGAGTGTACCCATCATAGAAAACGGTGGGGAGAGTGACTCCCACCCTCAAAAAGTTCTAAGGGCCACAAAAGTTTGCGATCAAGCTGATATTTGTGCTTTCCAGTCTTCCATGTCTGCTTTAACACATGGACATATGGAATCGCAAAAAAATATTATGGACCTTTGAAAGGTTTCAATGGTGGGAGTCGCTCACTCTTATGTTTTTCGTGGTAGGGTTCACTCTAGCTTGGGATTTGCCCCTTCTTTGTATCATGTCCTAAAATGATCTCTCCAATTAAAGACGGTGTGGATACAAAACATATATCATAATGGGCCTAATAATTAGGTGACGTCACTTCAGTAGCCAGCCTCGCTACTCAACCTATCAGTAGCTAATCCGCGTCCTATTTTATTCGACTAGGTTGCCATCTCTGGACAGGTGTCCATTCTGCAGCTAACCAAGTGCTGGTGTCACGTGTTATGACGAGGTGGGGGCAGAGATATTTTCAATTGAGAAATAGTCAAATACGAGCCATTCATCAGGTGGGGACCACAATTAAGATGTCTTTGCCAGAATATTAAGTCGGTCAGACTCTCAGGAGTTCAATTCCCGATCCAGGGTTCGAGTACCCATAGGTGGTGAAATTCCACTAGCGTGAGTGTGTGGGGGTGTTTGTGCGTGTGTAGCAAAAAAAGATCAAAAAAGAATAAAAATAAAAAAGAACAGTTTATGTTTAACTTGCAAGTGTGGCCCACCAAATGATTCAACTACTACGTCTTGAAATTTTGAGAGTATTATTTCAATCTTTTTGTGTCTACATTTTTACCCTTCTTTTAGAATGAAAGACTCATTTTAATTATATAAATAATGAATACTTCACTTTTCTCTGCTTTTGAAAAGGATTAAAATAACCACCATAATTTGTGTGTGATCCATGCCGTTCGTTTAGTTTACCAACTCATTTTAAGCCATTAACTCATTTTAGATTATAAATTCAAGATAGCCACATTACAAAATACAGGAAAGAAAATGACGTTCTCCCTTGAAATTTAAAATAACCCTGGCCATAGGGATGTGTATGTTGTCGAACCTGTTCGTAATTAAGGCCACATAAAATGAAGGGTAAACACAAATATCAGATTGACCCAAAACTTCTTTGAATGGTAGACGTTACTGTCTCCTGTTTCCCATGGTGTGGTCCACTTGATGTTTGGACCTACCTCATTTTTAGGCCCAGACCTTAAAATGACTAGATAAAACAGGTGGACGGCATGGATTAAATACATACATAAGAGGTAGCCCCACCTATCCATGTAATTACTTGTGTAAGTAATGATTACTTTTTTCAGTTATTTAGGTAATTTCTGAAAAAACAAACAGCCCTGGGGGCGTTTGGCATATAGTATTGGGAAGGATTAGGTGGGATGAAATTCAAAAATTATAATTACTACATATGACAGGATTGTCTTATGGTAACTTGTCCCCTGTTACCATGGTAAAAGCCTAATTCCATGCTATGTTTGTATGGCGGTGGGATTTACTCTTTGGTTTGCTATACGCTGAATGGGTATACCCACCATCATTTAAAACTATTGAGAATAACACATGTTTTGTATCCAAACCGTTTATTTGTTTTATAACCTCATTTTATAGCATGGGCCTAAAAATGAGGCAGATCCAAAACTTATGTGGCCCCAAAGAAGTTTTCAACAGTAGGTGTTCAATCCCTACTGCTTTTTGTATTGGGGTCCACTTGAGCTTTAGATCTACCTGATTTTTCGACCAATGCTCTAAAATGATCTCAAAAAATGGGTGGACGGTACGGATATAGCCCACACATCATGGTGGAACCTACGCAACTTGCTAACATTGAGTGGAATTGGCACGGGACCAAATGCAATTTCATCTAATCTAATTCCAAGCTTTTCCATTCTTCCCAAATATTGAGTGGAATTAGCATGGAACCAAATGCAATTCCATCCCACCTAATCTCATCTAATACCATGCGCCAAACGCCCCCGAGCTTTGAAATAGATCTGTGTGTACGGTAATATCTGAAGAACCGATGCAACCACCTCTTTGTAGGACACGTGGCATGGAAATGTGTTGATCGGGTCCACCCATATACCGACACCAGGATGCTTTACCTCGTATGTAATGAAGTAGCCATTTCACTGCCTCCCAATGTTGCTTGTTGGGGTTTTATATATATATATATATATATATATATATATATATATATATATACTCACATCGCTTACTGTATGTGAAATATCTAATCTCATATAAACTATGACATACATCAAACTGCCAATTACACTTGAATAGGGCATACGAGACATTGTTTTTCTTCATCTGTAGTAGGACATTATTCTAAAGAAATCTGAAAGTGAGCAGCGTGAGAAGTGCTAATCAGTTTTTCCTTATCCATCTCAAACTTGAATAGGACATTCTCAAGATACTCCTCTTCAAACAACCATAACATACTCACTTCCATGTCCTTGTGTGTATCAATGCCAACAATCTTCTTTGGAGCCCTCAGATCTTTCATCTCGAATGTCATTGATAACTAGGCATTCAGTATGTTGATCTCAAACATTCTTTAACTAGTAATGAACATATCATCAACATACAATATCAGGATAATGAATTCTCCATCATTTAGGGCTCTAAAGTAGACACAGTGATTGAATTCACTTTTAATAAACCACTAGCTTAATATGAAAGAATCAATCTTTTTTTCTTTTTTTTTTTTATCAATACGTAGAGGACTATTTTGGGCCGTACAATGCCTCCTCAACCTACAATTCGATGTTGCTTAATGTAAATACGTTTTTCTAATTCTCCATGTAGAAAAGCATTCTTAACATCTAGCTATTCTAGCTCAAGATTTTATTGGGCAACCAGCATTAATATAAATATGATATATACCTACTTGACCATAAGTGCGAAAATTTCATTGAAGTCGACAACCTCCTTCTACGCATAACCATTCGCTACTAGTCTGGCACTGTACCCATCCTGTTTTACCGATAGATCCACTAGCAATCGATTGCTTTACACCCAACAAAAAATTCACAAGCTCCCAAGTCTCATTCTTGTATAAAGAATTTATCTCATCATACATCATTGCAATACACTTTTCTGCATTTACGTCATCAAGAGTAGGGTGAATGTAACGTTTGAATCATCTTTATATCTTACCGATAACTTGTGATCTCATGATGGATTTCTCTCGAGAGGAGGTGACTCCATCTACTCCTATACTTCTTCCTGCGGTTTGACTTCTTTAAGTGTTTCACCCTCGTCGATTTTAACATCAATCACCACTGATTTTTCTGTTTCCTTGTGATCATCCTTAAGGAATAATGAACCCTGATTAAAATTGACGTCCTAACTCATTGTGATTTTTCTTGTAGATCCATCATATAGTCTGTATCCCATTACAGCATCACCATAGCCAACAAAGGTACACTTCTTCATCCTCTGGTCTAGCTTTTCTCTCTTAATAAACAATACATGTGAGAGTAAGTATTATAACCAAATACACGTGGTCCTGAGAAGTTTACTTCCTCTCCGCGTCATACTTCTTAAGGAATCCTACAATCAATAGCCAGCCCACAGGTCATTGCCTAACACAGTATTACTTAACATACTTTGGGTCATTTTCAAAAGCGTCTAATTCATACATTTAGCCACACCATTTTGTTTTGGTGTGTGCCTATGTTGTGCCTCACAATTCCCCGATCCTTAAAAAACTGATTGAATTCTTTTGAAGTAAATTTTCTATCATTGTCTGTCCTCGACACTTTCACTTTACGACATGTCTGCTTTTCTACTATCACTTTTGACATCTTGAAGGTGGCAAAAATATTAGGGTTATTCTTTATAAAATAAACCTACACTTTTTTAGAGAAGTCGTCAATGAATGTTACGAAAAATGACGATCCTCATCTAGAAATAATGGACGACTACCCCATACGTCAGAGTGCACAAAATCCAATGGTCCCTTACTATTATATTTTTCGGTTTTTAATGACAATTTTAAGTGGTTACCATATATGCAATGCTCACATACATTCAAATGAAAATTTTAAAAGCAAGACTTAAACCACGATCTAGGAGTACCTTCAAACTGCACTCGGTCATGTAGCCTAGGCGCATATGCCACACACTTGCTGATATGGATTTCACTACAGACGCTGAAGCTCCACCCAATACAGTATTCCCTATCGATTTATAAAACTTATCGCTCATTTGTACTTTCATGGCCAGTGAACTTGCATCTTAATGCATCAAGAACACATAGAGATATTGGATTTTACTTTAAATCTAAACGTGCCTCACATTAGTCAGAGTATGCTCTCCTCATCAAACATTCTGATGCACATGGATCCAATTCCAATAATCTAGGTATGGTCATTGCCCATAAGAACCAGGCCACCATCATACTTGTTATATGTGGTGAACAAACTCCGGTGTGAGGTCATGTTGAAAGATTCTCTCCCGTATCCAGAATCCACTCATGATAGAAGTGACCCGACTTTGACACCGATAACACATCGCAACCATCTAAACCTTCACAAGATTTCGCTGAATTGGCCTCTCATGTAAAATTATATCTAAATTCTCATCCTTCTAGGCTTTAGGGGATCGATAATTCTTCTTCATATGTCATTGTTTACCACAATTCTAGCACTTTATCTTCGCTTTGCCTTCCACTTAGACCTCGATCGTGATTTCTCTTTCTCTTACTCAAACATTTTTTTTTGCCACGTAACTATTGCTCCCGTAGATGTACCTTCCCTACCGTTCTTTCTTCTCACTTGCTTCGATTGAAACGATGAGATGGCGAAGTCAAGCTACAAGGTATCTCTACCATGGTACAAAGTATCTACCAAATTCTTATAGGAATCTAGAAGGGACACCAATAGAAATAGGGCTTTATCTTCTTCGTCGATCTTCACCTCCACACTAGTTAGTTTACAAATTAGTTTCTTAAAGGCACTGATGTTCTCATCGAGATCTGATCTATCCGCTATCTTCATATTATAGATTTGCCTCTTTAGATATAGACGGTTTGAGAGAGATCTCGTCATGTACAAACTCTCCAATTTCATCCATGGCCCTACAATGGTCTTCTGATCAAGGACATTTTAAAGAACGTCATCAACTAAACATAATTGAATCAATGTAATCGCCATTTGATCAAGTTCTTCCTATTCCTCTTCATTCACAAATTCCGAACACTTCGCTTTCCCAAGAAGTGTGTGTTGCAGCCCAAGGAGTGTTCCGAACACTTCGCCATCTTCATATTATTTTTCCCAATGAACTTTTGTCTTATACTTCATGCTTGAGCCCTTCATCATCATGTTTCAGATTCTAACTGAATCCCTAACCTGTCTCTGATACCACTTGTCGGGGGACGTGAAAACAACTTCAGAGTTGAATCAAACAAGCAATAGAGAAAAACAACAAAGCAACCACAAATAACATACGTTTTTACATAGAAAAACTTTTGCTGGAAAAAACCATGATACAAAGCAAGAAGCAATTCACTATAAAAATAAATTACAAGAGATGAGATCAATTTCTACATGCGAAAACTTAAATAAAAAAAAAAATAATAATAAAAAAATAACTTTCCAAAACTCTGGCTCTTAGGAATAGTTCCTAATACCCTAATCTTGTGTTACACCCGTTTATATAACCCCAATCCAGAATTAAAAACAAAACCGAACACTTATATATAAGTTGTGCACTGTTGATCTAACCATCGATCGTCGATGATCCTTCAATCGATCGATGTTACAATATTCGATCAAACGAACATACGTAAAAGTGTCTAGAGAGCTAACATGATTTTTTAAAAATATTTTGATTAATTGAGCCTTAATGTTCGATCAATCAAACATGTTCAAAACTATCCAGACACAAAATTAAAAAATTCGAGAGTTTCTCGATTGATCGAGGCTAAGTCAATTGATCAAACTAAAAAAGGACCACAAAAGCTTTGGATCAAGATGATATTTGTGTGGTATCTTTGTCTAGGTATTTGTGACCTTATCAACAGGTTAAATGGCAAATAAACCTCCGGGTAAATTCCATGAAGTTTTTAATGATGCAGATTTAATTAGAACTATTTCCTTGTGGTGTAGTCCACCTAAGATTTGAGTCAACTTCAGTTTATGCATCATGCCCTCCATTGAGCTTTCAAAATGGTTGGACGGTGTGGATTTAAGGAACATACATCATTCTGACCCTATAAGATCCCACCCACCTCGATGGATCCAGGTCTCACCTAATCCACTCGCTGTATGTATAAGACAAAAGGAGGTGAGCTCGACACTTACCCTGCCCTCACGTAATCTGCGCCCGGCCGAAATAATTGACTTCTCAATCTTCCAAGTATGCTAAAATCTAATGATGGTAGATTGCAGATTCTTATAACGTCACATTACATCACGTCGTCATATGATCTATCTACGTTTTATTATAACGTCGTAAATTGTAAATTTTTATCACGTCACAGCACATGCAATAATGCTTATCCTTTGGCTCCGTCTCATCTCTTCCTTTTCTTTTCCGGCAAAAATGGGCGCGGATCGGTGGGAAACGGGTTACATATTGGCGCGAATTAGGTACAGCTCCCGCCTGTTCTGAGCTCGGGACAGGTGGAGACTGAGGGCCACTGAGGGGCCACCCTAATGTATGAATTTTATCCACACCATCCATTCATTTTGCTCAAATGGACCACATGGAAGGGATTAAATTCCTACCGTTTAAAAATTCTTTAGGGACCACGAAAGTTTTGAATTAAGATGATATTTGTTTTTTCACTTCATGTTTGTTTGTATGACCATATCAAAAGGTTGCAGGGAAAATAAATGACACGGTTGATCCTAAGAAGGTTTCAATGCTAGATGTCTTAGCACCGTTGTTTCTTGTGGTGTGGTCCACTTGAGCTTTCGATATGCCTTATTTTTTGTCCAATACTTTATAATGATATTTTAAAATAGATGGACAGTGTAGATAAAATTCATATATCACGGTGGACCTTCAGTTGCCCCAGGAGCCTCAGCCTGTCCCCAGCCCCGAACAGGCGTGGGTAATACCTAAGTGCACCCTACATGTTTGAAAAAGATTAAAATAACCATCATAATTTATGTGTGCATGTGATCCATGCCGTTCATTTAATTTACCAATTCATTTTAAGCTACTAAGTTAAAAATGAGATAGATAATAAATTCAAGACGGCCACATTACAAAATACAGGAAAGAAAAATGACGTTCTCAGGTTATTACAGTTAATTTCTGAAAAACAAACAGTTCAGAGCTTTGAAATAGATCCGGGTGTACGGTTATATCGTAAGAACCGGTGCAACCATCTCTTTGTAGGACACGTGGCATGGAGATGTGTTGATCGGGTCCACCCATGTACCGGCACCGGGATGAATGGCTTACGTTTTAAAATAAAAACCCGTGAGATAATCTCATCCTTCACTTTCTCTTCAGATTAGCCCACTGCATATCTAACCGTTAACCGTTTGTATTATATATCCACCGTTACTTTTAATGAACGAAGATCAGATGGATTACAAATATCCATGCCATTGGCCACACAGATCGTAGGAACGATTAGTGTCCTGGGGCACTCGTCCGTACAGGTAGGGAACCATGGTTGGTTGATCCAGGCCTTTGATACGGTGGGCCACACTGAGATAAATCCTTGATCGGAAGATCCTAACCTTCAACTGGTTACGTTCAAATAGCCGTTAATCGTGAAATACAGAATCGATCACCATTGAATGGTAAAAGGGCCAAAAGGGTGGATGGATAAGATGTTCTAACCAAAATATTGCTGGATTAGTGCATTGACAGAAATGAATATAAGATCAACGGTCTCGATCAATGAGCCACAGGTTCCACGTTTACAGACTTGACGCCCTACGACCTAATACACGTCATCCTGCGGCTCAGTCTGCATAACGAAAACGTCATGGTGGTCCTATACACAGCTGTTTTGAATTTGGACCGTCCGCAACAGAACCGCCCGTAGCCGTATAAGACGAATCTTGTCCTGTCACAACTCACAAGCTTCCCCCTCAAGCTTTGGAAGCGGATTGCCTGGTGTATCAGACACCAGCTATATACCTGGTGTATTGGCATCAGCAAGTTCTGTGGGTCCCATTAAGAGGTATGTGTTATATCCAAATCGTCCATACATTTAGCGAGCTCGTCATAAGGCTTGAATCTAAAAATAATATATATCTAAAGATCAAGTGGACCACACTGAAAAAAAAAAGCAGTAGAAGATTGAACGTCTACCATTGAAACCCTTTTGGGTCACACAAGTTTTGGATCAATGTGATATTTGTTTTTCCTCTTCATCCAGGTCTTTGATATAATATGAATAGGTTAGATGGAAAATAAATATTATGACGGGCATATAAATGTTTTAATGGTGAAAATCATTACCCGGCTGCTATATGTGTTGTGCTCCATTTGATCTTTTGATATGATTCATTTTTTGTTCATCATCTAAAATGATCGTACCAAATGGATGAACTGTGTGGATATAATAAATATATCATTGTGGGGCCCATGTAATGTATATGTTATATCCACACGGTACATTCACCCGGAGATATCATTTTAGGAAAGAGCCCCAGGATAGAGCTTCTATAGGGACTACCGTTGAAACTTTCCTCAGCCTACCGGTAAGTTTATTTTCAAACAAATATGCAAGGGAAAACACACCGTTGAAACCTTCTGAAGGTGGGATCAAGAAGTTTTGAACGGTGGGTATTCAATTCCCATTGTTTTTGTGGTCTATTTGATTTTTGGATGTCTCATCTTTTGCACATGCCCTAAAATGATTGGCAAAATGGATGAATGGCTTTGAATGAAACACACATGATTGGGCCCAAGAGGTTTTGCCAAATATACATGGCACACGCAGTCTGAGTGCTTAGGGCTGAAAGTCGGGCAGGTTGAGCCGGGTTGGTGCTCAACCCTAGCCCAACGCACCCTAACATCCAACCCAACCTTGTGTTGGGAATTTTCAACCCAAGCCTAACCCAAGCAGGCTCTGTTTGGTTGGTTGAGTGGATACATGCTAATATTTTCATTATTGCATTAATTTGTTACATTTCAAGACGCATCTTATTTTTAGTCCATATGATTATATAGTTATTTATAGTAAAGGACTTCACTCTATTTAAAACAAACAAGTAAAAATAAAAGGCAACTACTCCTTCGAAAGTCATATTGTGTAGCACGTAATTTATTTGGGAGATTGAAATCTCGCATTTCTTATTACCTCAAGTCATTGGCAATGGCGCGGACCAATGAGACTTGACATCACTGGAATTTCCAATGCCTTCAATATAGCCTATCTTCATTCAATTATAATTTATAACTTACATATCGATTGGTTTAGGTTGGGGCGGACAACCCGTGACCTTAACCTGGTCCTGACCTAAGTTTTATCGGGCTTGTATTTATATAGCACAAGCTCGTTACCAAACGCAATAAATCCTACCCGAGCCCAACCCAATGTCGGTCAGGTATCCATCAGGTTGCACCCGCCAACTTTCAGCCTTATAAGGCGAGCGGATTGGATACTGAACGCTTCAGTAGCCAAAACACTACTGAAGTGACGTGGTGGAATGCCATGAGCGTGTTCCCTACAATTAATGCTCTTTTCTTTGGAGTTCCGTTAGACGGCTCTCTCCGTTTGCAGGTGCACGCACTCAACCAAATAAGGGGTAAACGTTATTTTCAGCTCATTTCTTTTCTTCGCTCCCCCTAATGAAATGACATCACCACTTTCCATGGGTGCCACCATGATGTATGTATTGTATCTACACCGTTCATCCATCTTGTGATATCATTTTAAGGTATAATGCAAAGAGTGAGAAAGATCCAAATTTCAAGTGCACCCCACCATAGAAAACAATAGAAATTGAATGCCTACCATTAAAACCTCTTTAGGCCACAAAAGGTTTCGGTCAAGGTAATGTTTATGCTTTACCTTATTCTACGTCTTTTCTAGCTTATAAAAGGGTTGGATCTCAAATAAACATCATGTTCACCCAGGAAGGTTTCAACGGTAGCAGTCACCTCCTACTATTTTCCGTGGTGGGGTCCTCTTGAACTTTGGATCCGCCTAATTATTTTGCTCACTCCCTAAAATTATATCTCCAAATGGATGGATGGTGTGGGTACAACACATACATCATGGTGGGCCCAAAGATCGCAGTGACGCGGCATCGGGAGCAAGAATAGTTACCGTCTGGTTTAGTACCCAACCGGCGCCCCAACTCTATTTAATTTAAAGAATTAAAAGTCCCACCCTCTGCATATTACAAGAATGCGGTCACATGAGTATTAAAATTAGTAAAATGTCTAGGTGGCACCCACCATAATGTTTTTGATAAATCTATCCGGGCCATCAGTTTTTCTAGATTATGTTGCAACATAGACATAGCAATGATATTGATCCAAACTTCTAATGGGCCACACGATAGGAAAAGTTGAGGATTAAGCTTCTGCCATTGAAATATTCAAGTGGCCACAAAAGCTTTGTGTTATGTTAATGTTTTTATAATTTCAATTCATCCCAGTAGGAATGACCTCATGAACCATATGGATGACATATATACATCATGGTAGACCCAGGAAATTTTCAACCACAGAATTCCCCCACTTACTGTTTCCAAGCCGTACGGCCCACATGAGTTTTAGATCTGCCTCATTTTTGAGCCTACATTATCAGATGGTTTGAAAAAAAATGATGGACAGAGTGGATTTCTCACAAATATCATTGTGTGCCCCACCTAGCTTGCCGTGGAAGGAAGTTCATGCGGATGGCTTTGGCCGCAGTTGGAAACGGATCGGAAAAGGAAGCTGGTTGGCTTCTAACCGGACGGATGTTATGTCACCAAGTTCTTTGGGCCCACCATGATGTATGTGTTGTATCCACACCATCCATCCATTTGGAGAGATCATTTTAGGGAGTAAGTAAAAGAATTAGGCAGATCCAAAGTTTAAGTGGACCCCACCATAGAAAACAGTGAGAGATGACGGTCAACATTGAAACCTTCCTAGAGCTGACCACAATGTTTATTTGATATCCAACCTTTTTATAAGTTGAAAAAGACATAGAATAAGGTAAGGCATAAATATTAACTTGATCGAAAGCTTCTGTGGCACAGAGAGGTTTTAATGGTAGGTGTTCAATCTCCATTGTTTTCTACAGTGGGGTGCACTTGAAATTTGAATCTTTCTCACTCTTTGGATTATGCCTTAAAATGATATCACGAAATGGATGGACAGTGTGGATACAATACCTACGTTACAATAGCGCCCATGAAAAGTGATGACGTCACTTCAGCAGGGGAGCCCAGGAAAAAAAAAACAGACTTGAAAATAAATTTTGCCATTACGTGGTCGAGTGCGTGCACGGGTAAACAGAGACAGTCATCTAACGGAATTCCAACGAAAAGAGCATTAATTATAAGGAAATATGTTATTAATATTCAACCAATTGTATTTCACCACGTCACTTCAGTAGCATTTTGGCTACTGAAGTGTTCAGTATCCAATCCTCTCCCATGAAAAAGTGGCTTGGGAAGCGGAATAGCTGGTGTACTACACCACCGACCCTGCTGTTTTATAGTCCATCCATTTTGCCAGCTCAATGGCATGAGCCCCAGAAAGAAGCATATCCATAAGTGGACCACACCACGAGAAACCATGGGATAATCACAGCCATGGTTGAAACCCGCATAGGGCCCACCGTAACCTGTATTTGCCATCCAACCTATTGATGAGGTAACATAGACCAAAACTTTTATGACCTCAATCACAACTATTTCTTGTGGTGTGGTCTACTTGAGCTTTTGATAGGCTTCATTCCTGGTGTGGTCCATGGATGGACGGTGTGGATAAGATACATAAATCACGGTGGGCCCAGAGCGCTGGGTGGTGTTGGGGTCACCACCCAATCTGCTTCCTGTAGAAGCTAGGTTACCGTGTAATGTGAGATTTCACGTGTTTTTCACATGCTAAAGCAAGTGGCGTAGATTTGCCGACGTGTAATTTTATCACAATTCAATTGCAGAAAGCGGATTACTTTTAGAGATCCTTTTCCTCCACTGTTGGATCGTGCTATGATGGCCCACATGTGGGCTGTGGAATGCAAGTGCATTAGGCCATTACACACGACGAGGATTGGAAACGTGCTTCCTGCGACACGTGTACGGCACTTGGCCAATGATCAGGCAGGCCCACCTTGAATACTCCTCGGCTCTAGTAAATTAGGACCGTCGATCCACTCAACAGGAATTGGCCATATATGCGTATGCTGAAAATGATTCAGTTTTCACGTGGGGCCCCTCTTCTGGTCAAGAGAATATTATTGGCGGTGGGACCCACCTGATGAACTCCCTGGATGTCTGACACGTGGGCCATGGTGGTACGTATCCTGCCAATGACCCTCTTTGATGCAAAAAAGATGAACCTACAACACCGACCTTAGACATTCTGGACCAATCTTCCACCACCCAATTAAAGTGGGCCCAGATATTCATCCAAGATCAGGATTCCAAATCCAATTTCGAAATGAGGGGTGGGGCCCACCCAGCATCCATGAATTCTATTAGATTCACCGCCCAGCTGCTTTTAATGACCGTCATAGCATAGTCCATAATATATATAGTTCTTATCATTTTGGACCACTTAACATGTGGGCCCCATTGAGGCGAAATAATCAAGAAAGAATTGCATTGACTCCAAAGACCACATTCTCTAGAAACGTTGTATCCAAAACGAACTAGAAAACGTGTAATCAAAGGCTCCAATACGTCCAGCTTTATTGTTTAAATGGACCTTACTTTTTTGCCGGATTAATTTCGACCGTCGATTTCAACCTAACATTGGACCTGAACGGTGCATTTTTGTTTTCTATTATTATTTTTATAGGTTGGACGGATAGTAACTGTCGTGCTTTTAAATTTGTACAACTGGGCGTAGTGGTTCGATGATCCAGGCCGTTGATATCGTGGGTCTCATTTTATATAGGGGCATGGCTTCAAGAACCCCTTTTTGTGTTGGGACATTCGGTAGATTCTATCCACACGTGAACATGGAGGTTTGGTGTATTTCTCTTTCTAATTCAGGTCGGGTTGTTAGGCCGTCACATCAATGGTGGGGCCGGGCAAACATCCACTAACCAAAAACCTACGACGGTAGAGATATCCACTTGGTGAGGATTATGCCTATTTGATTCTCTAGAACCATCTTAATAGAAATGGTCAAAGCCCACCCTCGAAAGCATAAGCATTCAAAGCTCCCGTTTAAATCATCAAGAAAAAACCTCTTTGAAGCCTCTTTGAAGCTCTTGACCCATTCATGTATTGTTGGAGCTCACCTTGATGTATCTGTTTATCCACAGCATCCACACCTTTTCTAATATCATGTTAAGGTACATACTCAAAAATGAAGCAGATCCAACGCTCTATTGGACCACGCCAAATAAGTAAACTAAAGTTGCATTAGATGCACGGACCATTAAATGCAACAGTCATCTCTAATGTTACCCACTAGAGTGTTGGATCTGCCTATTTTTGAGCCTATCCATACTTTAATAACGGTGTGGATAAACATATACATCACAGTCGCCCCCATATAGATACGGTGAATGCTTAACGGTCTGACCAGGGGCAGGACGTCACGCAATCCACATCCCCTTTAAAGCATTCGAAAGCTCCTGTTTAAATCTTCACAAAGAAGCAGTGGGGGGCCACCAAGATGTATCTGTTTTATCCACGCCTTTCATCTAGTTTGCAGATTCTTTAACGCATGAGCCTAAAAAAGAGGTAAATCAATAGCTTAAGTGGATCACACCACAGGAAGCAACAGTGATTGAATCCTTACCATTGAAAACTACTTGGGGAGCACAAAGTTTTGGATCAACCTAATATTTATTATTTTTCTTCGTCTAGGTTTACGTGACCTTATGAATAGGTTGGATGGCAAATAAACACCAATGTGGCCTAAGGTCTCAACATTTGCTGTTGGTATGATCCACTTGAGCCTTTAATCTGCTTCCCCTTTTGGGTTCATGGCCTAAAATGATCTATCATAATAGATGAATGTTGTAAATAAAACTCATATCATGGTGGCCCCACACAATCTCTAGCACTCCCTAATTAATTTTAGGTGCGTGTTATTGGTACTTGAGTATGTATAATAGCATTTATTCAATTATACATATTTTGATTAATCTATTTTAACCATTCATTTCTATCCTACTTGAATCTAAATTACAGGGAATACTCTTCATCTATATATTAACTCATCTATAGACAATCAAATATCCTAATATTCTTTTATATTCATAAAATCCAATAGTTGATATAACCTATCACCATTAAAAGCATAAATAATTAAAAAAAATTAAAAAAAAAAATCTTATCATCCACTTTGATTTCAGATTACTGCTAATAGTAAACTAGCTACTTGATCTCAATATCCACTCATAGCATATTAAATTGAGATTTCAATCCATTCATATTGTTCGTCACCTATAGATATGCTTAACTTACTGTTAAATATAAAATCTAATTAACTTGCATAGGTAAAGAAGTCACTTGAACCTAACGTATATATTCTTAACATAGACCCCATTCATCTTGTTTGTCACCTATAAATATGCTTAATTTACCGTAAATATTAAATCTAAGTAACTTGCATATGTAAAAAAGTCACTTGAATACATTCTTAATATAGACCCTTTCAAAAATTAGTTTGTATGTATACATTTACAAAACATAGCATACAATAACCTGTATCCATTTAATTTCTTTAATTTTAACCATTCTTCTAACCATTTATCATAATTATATACGCCAAATGTGCTATCTAAATATTAAACTAAACTATTCATTAGGAAGGTCATAAGACATATATCAAAACTACCAATTAATTTTGACATAAGACATTGCTACACATTTTTTTGAATTATGAATAAGTATAAACCATTAAATACGTATCTTGGTCATCCATGAAAGATCGAAGTCCAAACTTAGTCCATTGATAGGGCACATAAAATAGTGGGCCTTGGTGAAGTTTCACTCCGAACGAATCATCTAAATAAAAGTTATTCATGTGTAAAAATTTTCATTAGAAAAGAATAGGAATGGAATAGAAAAGAAGAAAGTTTCAACAGTTTGTTTACTTAAGTACCTGATTTACCCTGTTTTGGGGCCGTGCTTAAATAAGTTTTGGAGAAGCTAATGTGTGGAGTGGATTTCTCAACACAACACGCTGAACCCCACATGATCAAACAGCCCAAGGCAATGAGCCGAGCCTGCGGTGTACTAAACAAAAATTATCGTATTCCCTCTCTAAAACCAAAATATATTCAATCTCAATTGTGGATCAAGATTCACATGGATTTTGAACCAACTGCCTAAAGACATCTTAATTTACCGTTGAAACAAAGGGTCTCTAGGCTTATCCTGGAGCATCTAAATCATTTACTAGAATTAATTCGACAAGATCTATAACCTACACAAAACCGCCATTAACAGCACTTGTCCATCAAACTACTCTAGTTTTTGATATTGAATTATTCCCGACTTTCAAATTTAATCTGGTCATTATGTGGCCCGCTTGTCAAACTTGTCAGTATATGATTTCAAACTAATGTTAAGTCTGCCAATAGAACACCTATAATGACCCAAGTCTCTAGGTCATTTGAAATATTGCAAACTGAATTTTAAACTTTCTCATTGGAGTGAGAGAAATGACGAATTAAACCTCAGGGTCACTTTGCTATTGTTCTTTCATCAGTTTAGTTGATGTTACGATTATTTTAAGGCAATGGACGGTTCAGATCGGCCAAACAAACACTATGTTGATTAAATCATTGACCTCAACATAAAAACCATCTTTTCATAGGAAGTTATAATGTATCATCCGGATGTGCCTGATTCGATCTGAACGGATCACGAGATCCCTGGGGCAGAAATACATCAGAGCCCCGATTCTCAAATCAATCTCACTATCTGATGGTCACCATGATTAGGAGAAATTGTAAATGTTGATTTGTATAATTGATCCTACAATGGTCATAGGATACAACGGGTCCAATCCAGGCCATCCACATTCATCTTGGGATTAAAGTAAATTGACATCTAAAAAATAGTTTGGATTTGATCGGTTAATGTCCCACGTGGATCAAAAGATGAATTATTGGTTAAATATGTAATATGAAGAATTCAAACTATTGGATTGTCTATATCTAAGCAGCTATTAGAATCTCATAAACTGACCTTTTAGAAGCCAATGGATGGCTTGGATGGCTTGGATCTAATTCAAAAAAGTAAGTGACCTTTGAATATAAGAATAAAGAAAAAAAAACACTAAAAGTTAAAAATTAGGATCGAACTAAACTGAATTTTTACACCATCTGTTGATCAATCAACAGGCAGTTTGATTGATCGAATGTGGCTAAAAAATGTCTAGTAATTAATCAAATTTTGAAATTCAAAATGAGATTGACAACATATTTGTTTGATCGATCGATCTATCGAACAAGTAATTTCGATCGATCGAATGTGACAAAAAGTATCTAGAGAGGTGTGTTGGAAATTTGAATTAATTTCGATTGATGGAAGTTGATTTTGATCGAGCCTTGATCGATCAATGGTAGCGCTGATCAACCTCATTTGATCAACATGCAGTTCGCGGGAATTTTTTATTTTAATTAGAAATCTAATATTCTAATTATAACATGTGAAGTAATTATAATCCTTGATCACTTTAAGAAATTAGAATGGTCAGGGCACTTTGGTTTATTAAACAGACCTCACATGGAAAGATAATTATTTATGTGTTGTGGATAATATATAAGAGTATTTAAATATGATAGTTGGATTCTCCGTGTAGGCGACCTTAAGTTAGAATTTGATCAATCAAATATGAACTGATCATATAAGTCTGGATAGATGTAAACAATGAGCTAATTAAGCTATATAATTAAATAGTTGTCAATTGATTGAATGTGGGGTGACATCTTAAAATTCACACCACTAAAATTGAGGTGAGTGATCCTAACATGTTTCCTCTCCGTTGTGATTAAAGTATCTATTTGATTGTTGTATTCAATGTGTTTGCTTGTATTCTGTTTATGTTAAAATGCTATTAATGGAACATTATGGCATATGTGACAAATTATTAATATGATGCATCAATCATCTCCATTCATCCATGCCATACGTAGCATTTCTGCACTGTTTCCCTTGGAGCTCTTCTTGGAAGACCTATAGGTACTTTCGGTACCGAATAATCCAGGGAACCATTCATTGATGCCCACAATATGTGAAAGTTTTCTAAGATGGTAGAGGTGTACTCCAAAAGAGAAGATTTGGGTTGATGGAATCCAACTTAAGCAAATGGACTGATCAACCAATTTGATACATTCATGCATCATGCATCTCATAACATCCATGCATTTTCTACTTTATTTATGACTTGAATGAACCGTGATGGGTTTACTCATTGGGCATAGCTAGCTGACGTTATATTAATGAAAAACTGTACATATTTTTTAGAAGATAAGATAGTTGCTCAATTTCCAAGACAAAAAAGCTGAACCAATGGATGATTCACAAGGACAATGACCTGATCTTGAAAAAGATGAGTTAAATGCGTTGGACCAATAGCATGTTGAAATGGAATTAGTTTTAAAATTTCTTTTTATTTAATTATGCTTTAAAGTTCATTTATTGTTTGGAAGTTGGAATTGTCAATGTTTTAAAGTATTTTATTGATTATTGAGTTGACAATTTTGGAAATAGTTTCATAAGATCCCAAATGAGTGGACTTAATGGAATAATTAACATCTTACTAATATTAGAGATGTATAGAAATGGGCATTTGTAAATAGTGGTAATGATTGTTGGTTGATAAGCCTGAATGGTGAATGTTAATGAGAATCTAGATTGCTAACAGTACCATGATTTTAATCATGAAATCAGATGATTCACTGATTTAAGTACACTCCATGCACGAGTTATGTTCCATAGCTCAGGTCTAAGGGTGCACATTTTGCATCCAAATTTCAGGGCGTGACACATTCACTGCTAGGAATATCGCTCTCTAGCCAAGTCCTGGTTGAGGGTAGTAACCCAGTAAGCTTCCACAAGGCACCTACCAAAATCCTGATGACACTAAAGATATCCACATGTCTAGGATCACACCTATTTGAGGCTCTAAAATCACATTGAGAAACGGTATGCTCTTCAAAGCATTCAAAGTTCCAATTTCAATCCTCACAAGGCACCTATCCAAAAACCGAGGACAGTGGAGATACAAATGTGTCTGAGGATCATGCATGTTTGAAGCTCTAAACCCATTTTGAGAATTGGCAAAATGGTGGAAACCTACCCTCCAAAAACTTAAGCAGAGGGCATAAAAATCATCCCACCGTTGATTTTAGTGGACCATATCAAAGGAAAAAAGTTTGGAGAGCAATAATTGCCCTGTACACTATTTACAATAACATAGTGTATTTAAACTATGGACAAGGGTAATTTAATTTTTGGACCCTTGGCCTAACATGAGATGACTTTGGGACAGCTTAACATGAGATGACACACCCTGTAGTCTTTGCATATTTTATTTAAATATCATAGCAGAGCACACCCAAGAAACTGACCCTAACATGATACTACGCACCCAGTAATCTCCGTATATTTTATTTAAATATCATAGTAGAGCACACCCAAGAAACCCACCCGTTTTCTCCCATACAATGCGAGAAAAAAATAATAATTTTTTAAAAAAGAAATCATGGTTGTAAAGTCCAGAAGTGAAAAAATAAAACCAGTGTTTTATTTTTCTCCACCAACGACATGTGCATGTAAAGTCCTGTACATCCACATGATTGTACAACATCTCGGTACATAACATGTGTAGGAGATTAGAGATTTTATAAGTTTGGAAATGATGCTTGGATTTTTTTATTTTTTATTTTTTCTACCCAAAATGTCTTCCAATTTCACTTTTCAGGTGGACCCCAGTACACAAAAGTGAATTAACAGTTAAAAAAAATTACTAGCCACTCCTTTGTTTTGAGATGCCGTGGCCCACTAGCACATCTCAAATTCCAAGTAGAAAGAAAGTAATGACTTTTTCCAAGGTGATCTAAACATGCAGTTAAAAAGGAGGAAAAGGAAGGTAATGCTAAAGGGCCGGGCTGAAGGCAGGTGGTGCTGGGGCCCACTTACGCCTCTCAAATTCCAGTCACAGAGAAATTAATGATTTTTTCCAAGGTGATCTAAAAATGCAGCTAAAAAGGAAGAATAGGTAGGTAAAGGGTCTGAATGTAAGTCGTGCTGTGGCCCGCTTACACATCCCAAATTCCAAGTCACGACGAAATTAATGATTTTTCCTAACGTGTTGTAAAAAAGCAGCTAAAAAGAAGTAAAGGAAGGTAATGCTAAAGGGGGCGAAGGCAAGTGGTGCTGTGGCCCACTTACACACATCTCAAATTCCGAGTAACAAAGAAATTAATGATTTTCTTTTTCTTCCAACATGACCTTAAAATGCAACTAGAAAGTAAGAAAAGGTAATCTAAAAATGCAGCTAAAAAGGAATAAAAGGGAAGTAACGTGGAAGGGGGTGAATGCAAGTGGTCCAACATTGAAAATTTCGATAGTTTTGATAAGTGGACAATAAAGAAATGGGAGAATAAATGTAGCAATGGACCATTAGACGGACCAAAAAAATAATCTATGGTAAAGATATTAATGGCCCATATGTGGCGACACCCACCAAGATTTTTAATCACTGAATTGTGTTAGAGTATCTCATAAAAGAAATATGTTTGGGCCCACAAGAGGTGAAATTGGTAAGTACAGATCACGACCTGATGGAAAGCACATATCTCACACAAGTATCACACTGTGACATGGGTGGAATTCAAGTTCTTTGGCGCAGGACAAAACGTCTTCTCACGTCCCATCTTCTTTCATATCTTTTCTGTTTTCAACCTTTAATATTTTTAGTTCATTTTTATTTCATTTCCAAGAGAAACAAGATTTCATGAGAAAGAATATCTGTTTTCTCTGTTCATTAGTACGCGGAAACCAAATCCAATATTCCAATGGTCATAAAAATATTGATTGAACCTATCTTTTACTAGCAATCTTGTCCATCAATTTCAGCAAGCCATTGGATACAGACTCATGGGCTATCAATTTTAAGGAATTACCCACCCATTAGGGGCTCCATCACATCAACTGTTTAGATCTTTTGACCAAAGGCCCTAATGCAAAATCTGGTGCCTCTGGATATTACAAGTATCCTAATTTCCTTGAATTTTTCTTATTTGATTTTCGTACCAAAGTGTCAAATAATAGAGGTGTGCACGAACCGAACTAGCTCGGTTAGCTCACTCGAATTGACTTGAAAAAGCTCGATTAGAGTTGGTTTGAAGGTGAGTTCGAGCCAAGTCGAGCTGATTTTTTGAGCTTGAAAATGATTTCGAGTTGAGTTCGAGCTGGCCCTAGTTCGACTCGACTCAGATCGAATCCTGCACGAATCGAACTCGGATTGAACCCGTTCAGTGACTCGGTTACTTGATATTGATATTGCTCACATAGTGTGTGATGAAATGACTCAAAGAAGTGTGGCTGGTGGCAAGGAAGGTATGTATATGAAACCAACACCCTTTTTTTTTCTTGATTTTTATGTTGCTTAGAAGGTGTTTGATAAAATACCTTTAAATCCATTGTTGCTGTTTCAAATACAATGAGATTTTGAAGGTGCAGTCCAGGTGTTTGTGAAAATGCTAACCCGAGCTGCTGACTGAACCGAGCTGAGCCGAGCCGAGCCGAGTTTGAGCTGAGGTTAGGTAGTGGTCGAGCCGAGTCGAACTGAGGCCAGCTCGACTCGGTTCAACTCGATGTACATCCCTAGTCAAAAAGCATATCATGCCATAATTTCCATTCGGATCTTGTTTTAGTAAAATTTTAATATTTGAGTATTTTTTGGCTTAAAATTTTTAATTTCTTTTACATAATAATTCTTCGCAACCTGTAATTTTATTAAGTGCTTTTTAACTAGTAAAATTAATAAAGTCCACGTGTACCATCATCACTCTTTTTCTAGCCGTTTATTTCTGAATGATGAATAGACCCATTTGGTATGTAGGTGAAGGCATGTAAACTGTGGGCCCCACCTGAAGAATAGCCCGATATGGTCAGTCAAGTGTAGTTAGGAAGGCAATATCTGCACTGCTTGGTCGAGAATACCTTTGGTTTTCTCGGTTTTCTATTCGTGCAAGACACGGCTGTGTTTTTTTCTTGTTTAAACTCGCAGTCAGATCTGTCAACTGCCAATAGAGCCCCAACGTGATGCATGTTTTTCGGTTCCTGCTGTCCATTCATTTTGTCGGCCTATTTTGGACGCGGATTTGATTTCCTTCCAAAGCCTTTCGCTTGAAGTTCTTATGCTGGTAACATATGTGGGGCCAACATGATGTTGGTGAGAAACTCACCTCATTTGCCCGTTTTATGAGACAATTTTAGGACCTGAGACCGAAATGAGTAGGTTCCAATACTCGAAAGGACAGCACTAAGTTTTCTTATTTATGGCCGTAAATATAAGTGAATAAACAATCAATATTTACCATAAGAAATACACTGCAGATGCCCATACACGGTTAACTTTGATTTGACTTGACACTATTATCAAGGATAAAGTTTAAAATTTTGCAAGGCCCACCATTTTATATATATATATATATATATATATATATATATATATATATATATATATATATATATATATATATATATATACTGAAAATCCTCCTCGTAGGATCCCAGTGGACCATGACATAAGAAACACAGGGATTAAACACCCACCATTGAAAACTTCTCACGGGGCATAGGAGTTTTGTATCAATATTTGTGTCTTCGCTTCATCGGTGTCTTTGTGATTATATGAATAGGTTGGTTCACAGATTTTGGACGTCCATTCATTCTGTTGGCTTATTTTGGACAGGATTTCATTCCAAAGCCTTCAGCAGCAAGTTCCTGTGCTGAGAACTTAGGTGGGGCCCACCGTGATGTTGGTGAGAAATCCACCCCATCCATCCGTTTTATGAGAGCAGTTTAAGATCCGAGACCAAAATGAGCAAGATCCAAGACTCAAATGGGCTGCACTAAAGGAAAAGGTGGGCGGGGAAAATCCTAACGTTGAAACCTCCCTGGGGTCGACAGTGATGTTTACATGCCATCCATACTGTTAATAACATTATTCTTACTATGGTGAACTGAAAACACAAATATTAGCTTGATTCAAAACTTCTGTTGCACCACGGATATTTCAACTGTGGACGTTCAATGCTCACGTTTTAGGCCCATTTGAGTACGGGATACAGCTCATTTTTGGCCTCATGTCCTAAAATGAGCTCATAAAATGGATGGACTAGGTGAATTTCTCACAAACATTATCGTAACCCACCTAAGTTCCCAGCCCAGGAACTCTGTGTGAAAGGCTTTAGCAGGAAATCCCATCAGCTTATTTTAGGGCAGTCCAGTCCAAAAATGCGTGGATTCGGTACAACCCCACCAAGACATATCTAGAGATAGTATGGGGCTATGTAGGGCCATCGTAAATCTTATATTTTATTTATGTTATCATTCTATTTTTAAAGATTATTTTAGGGCATGAGCCCATAATGAGACAAATCAAAGGCTCAAATGGACCACACCACAAATGGCAATGGGGATTTATAGTCCACCTTTGAAAACTTCTCAAGGCTAGAGAAGCTTTGGATCAAGCTAATATTTATATTTGCCTTTTATATGACCTTAAGAACATGTTGGATTGGTAAATAAACATCATTGTCGGCCTTAGGAAGTTTTCAATGATAGGAGGTCAATCACCGTTTTCAATGATAGGAGGTCAATCACCGCTACTTCCTGTGGTGTGGTCCACTTCAACCTTTGATCAGCCTCCTTTTTGGGGCTCATGCCCTAAAGTGGTCTTTCAAAATAGATGGATAACATAGATAAATTATATACATCATGATGGCCCTATAAAGCCTTGACAGGGCCATCCATCTTGGAAGCAAACTCCGTACTGAGTAAGCTCCATGAGGCCCACCATAATTTGTCATTTATCCGCTCCATCCATCTATTTTACCAAATAATTTTAGGACTTGAGTCCAAAAATAAAGTATATCAAAACCTCAAGTGGACCACACCATAAGAAACAATGTGAATTGAACATTTACTATTGAAAAAATCTTGGACGGCACATAAGTTTTGGATCCAATTGTTATTTGTGTTTCCCCTTCTTCCATGTCTACATGATGTTATGAACAGGTTCGATGACAAATAAACATTATTGTGGGCCTTAAGAAGTGTTCAACAGTGGAAATCATTATTCCCGTTGTTTCTTGTGGTGCAGTCCACTTGAGCTTTGGATATGCATCCATTTTGGACTCAACCCTAAAGTGAATTGGAAAAATGGATAGACGTCATGGATACCACATGCATTCACGGTGGGCCTTATTGTCAAATGTCTTCAATCTATATATGGATCAGAGTCTCGATTAATTGAACAACATGATCGATCGATTGAGTGAACCTTGAATTATACAAATTAGTCTTTAGACAGTTTTAAATAGTATCAATCAATTGGACCGTCGAGTCAGAATTCAAAAAATACTTGTAATCTCTCTGGGCCCTTTTAAGCATGTTCGGGCAATCAAACACGTGGTGCTCGATTGATCGAGGACCGCTCGATTCGATGTCAGTCGATTAGTGGTTAGAACGATGACACACACAATTTTACATAATTGCATAATTAGTTTCCTATTCCAAGGTGTTATGTTATATATATGGGTGTAATTGCAAGATTATGGTATTTCAATTGGGGCTTAAATGTTTATAGGGTTTTGAGAGGAGAAAACAATATTTTTCTGATTGTAAGTCCATCCATCTCTCATATTTTTCATTTTCATAGTAATTGTTGTCATTTTCATATATATATATATATATATAGAGAGAGAGAGAGAGAGAGAGAGAGAGAGAGTCATGCTCACCTTTGCCCATGTGTCATGGGTGTCTAATCTGAACGGTCCATGTGATGTGGAATCACATGAAACCCCAAGGGATAAATTTTCACCTTGATCTAAAATTCTGGTGAGCCATAACAAAGAGAAATGTAAATCAAAGGACGAAATTGTTTTCATTTTTCATGGCCCACCAAAGTTTTGGATCAAAGTAAAAATTGGGCTTGGGAGATTTCATGAGGTGGTGCTTCACGTGAACCATTCAGATTTTGGAGTTACATCATATATGATGAGTTATCAAAAAAGTTTGCATGAGTTTCATACGAACTGGTGCATAGCTGAGCATTCGGCTATAGAGAGAAATTTTCGATTGTAAACTCCATCTTTTACCCACTGTCTTTTTCAAATGCTCCCAAACTTTACTTTCCCAAACTAAACCATTCTGTACGGACACACTATTTTTTGACGAAAATACCCTTGCAATTAGCATAGTTGACCAGTTATTTTGTAGATCTATAGCTACGGTTTATAACCGTAGCTATTTTTAGCGTAGCCATTGAGTATTGCTAGCTTCTGCATATACAGCTTAGACTTTTGTTACAAATACCTACGGTTATAAACTGTAGTGATAGGTCTACAAAATGGTTGGGGCATCCATGTTGAAGGCAAGGGTACTTTTGTCTGAAAATAGCATGCGCGTACATAATGGTTGAGTTTGGGAAAGTAATGTTTGAGAGTGTTTGGAAAAGACGGTGGGTAAAAGATGGGGTATACAGTCAGAAATTTTCCGACTATATATGTATATATTCGAATGCTCACCTGGGCACCTTCTTACGTGAGCACCCATGCACATATTTGCACATGTGTCATGGGCACAAAATCTGAATGATCAACGTGATGTGGAACCCCTTGAAACTCTATAAGCCCAATTGTCAGCATAATACATAACTCTAGTGGGCCGTATCAAAGAGAAATGCAAATCAAGGGAGAAAACTATTTTCTTTTACCATAGCCCAACAGAGTTTTGTATTGGGCTGAAAGTTGCTTATGGGGTTTCAAGGGGTACCACATCACATGGACCATTCGGATTTTGTGCCCATGACACGTGTGCAAAGGTGCACTGGTGCGTGCCTATATATATATATATATATATATATATATATATATATATATATATATATAAACTGTCTCGTTAATAGAGTATTGGAAAATCTCGTGATACCATCTCAGTAAAATCATTTCGTAAATTTTAATTTTTCCGGTAAGTATCGGGGAATTTTCCACGATATTTGTCACTCCTTTTTTTTTTTTTAATCCTTCATGTTTGCCTGTTAGTACACACCCATGTCAGTGCACACACTCCATGTTAGCCACCCCCGCTAGGGATGCACCTGCTTCATCGATCGAAGACATTCATCACCGGGGAATGAAAATCACGATCGTCAATTTATCAGGCGGCTACATAGTTGAAGCCAATTGACAACCTGTAATCCACTGGAGGGGATTACGTATAGAATGTTTCTTTCCATTCTTCGAAAACAATGGTGATTGACCGTTAAAAACTCAGAGGGTGATAAATGTTTTGTAGTTTACCTTCATCAACGTCTGTATGACCTTATCAACAGGTTCAATAGCAAATAAACGTTACGGAGACCCTTAGGTGGGCCCTAGGTGATTTTTAAATTTAGGCATTCAATCACCTCAGTTACTGTGGTGTGGTCCACCTGAGTTCTAGAACGGCATTTTTTTTTGGGAATACGTATTAAAATAATCTCTAAAAATAGATGGACGGCATAGATATACAACATATTCATCAAAGTAGGCCCACGGTCATTGTAGGGCGCACTGTTTAAAATCTGATCCGCTCCCCACCTCGAATTCGTCAAAAAAGCATATTCTAAAGCATATTCTACTTGTACAACTCTTGCGCAGAATGTTTTATGCATTTAATGCAACGAAGTTTATTATTTGGTGTGGTTCACTTGAGGTTGCGCAGAATGTTTTGTGCATTTAATGCAACTAAGTTTATTATTTGGTGTGGTTCACTTGAGGGTTGGATCTGTCTCATTTTTGCCTTTATACGTTAAAATGATACGAGAAAAGGATTAAGGGCCTGCCCTCGTAACTGCCCGCTCGGGGTAAG
Source organism: Magnolia sinica (assembly GCF_029962835.1). Taxonomy (NCBI): domain Eukaryota; kingdom Viridiplantae; phylum Streptophyta; class Magnoliopsida; order Magnoliales; family Magnoliaceae; genus Magnolia; species Magnolia sinica. Next base: position 5,457,628 of record NC_080584.1, on the reverse strand, counting down.
AGATGCGCAGGTGTAGCACGCAATCCGCGTCGACCATGGTGATGGCGTCCTTTAAGATGTTCAAGGGACGCGGATTTCTTGCGAAAAGGCTTTTGCAGTAGGTTACTGTATTAGGATTCTAGGTGGGGCCTACTATGATGTTTGTGAGAAATCCAACCCATCTATCAATTTTTTGATTTAATTTTAGGATATTGGTCCAAATATAAGGTCGATCCAAGATTCAAGTGAACCACACAAGAGGAAACAGTGGATATACTACTGTTGAAACATTTACACGGTACAAAAGTTTTATACAGTTCTGGTATTTTCACTTCATCTTTTTTAAAATGACCTTATAAACCGTTTGAATAGCATATAAACATTAAGTTGGAGCCTAAGAAGGTTTCATAGGCAGGCAGTCCTTTCCCCACTGTTTCACCACGTATGCCCATTTAAGTTTCAAATCATTCTCATTTTTGTCCACATGTCCTAAATTTAGCTCGTAAAATTGATGGACATACTGTATTTCTCACCAACACACTGATGGGCATATTATATTTCTCACCACATCGCAGTGTGCAGGAACTTATTGCGGACGGCATTTGCAGGAATCCGCGTGCGAAAGGCGCAAAATGATATATTTACCATATCCAAACGTTCATCCAATTGGGAGATCATTGTAGATCAATATCGCAAAAATGAGTAATTTTCAATGGTCAAGTGGACGACACCAAGTATCGAAGTGGTTACTATGATTTTCACTGATAAAATTTTCGTAGCCATTACCGTAACGTTTACGTTACATCCAATTCACACAAACCGACGTGGATTGGCAGGTGTAGGTCTGATCACGAGGTTTTTGTTATATCCAACCCGCCCATCTATTTGACGAGCTCATCTTAAGGCTTGAGAAAAAAAATAAAGTGGATCCAACAATTAGTGAACTACACTGCAAAAACCAGTGGGGATTGAATATCTACCATTGAAACCCTTTCTGGGGTCAGAAAAGTTTTGGATCAATATGAAAATTTTTTATCCTATTTATTCATGTCTTTGTCTTTGTGAACTTATGAACAGCTTGGATGGAAAATAAACATTATTGTAAGCCCTACGAATTTTTTAACGGTGAAAATCATTATCTCTGCTTCTATTTGTGGCGTGCTGCCGACCATATTTCGATATGATTCAGTTTTTGGATGAGGCTTTAAAAATAGTTGAACGGTGTAGATATGATAAATACATCAGTTTGGGCCATGTAACTTTGATTTCCTTTGAACCGTTCGTACAACTCGGAGCCGAGTCGCGTTACCTGCAGCCTATAAAGCCCCCGGCTCGCTCATTTCTCTCTCGCCTATCCTCTCTGTCTGACTGGTCTTCCATCTCTCGCTGGTCCTCTCTCTCCATTCACCACCGCCGCAGCATCTCTCTCTGGCTGCGTGCGTGCGGCTGCCCCTACCCTCTCTCATTCTCTCTGTCGCTCGTCCTCTCTCTCTGGCTGCTCCTCTCTCTCTAACCGCCGCCGGCCCTCTCTTTCGCTGCTCTCTCGCCGCCGCCGGCCCCCTCTCTCTCGTCGTTCATCTCTCTCTCTCTCGTTGCTCTTCTCTCTCGCCTATCTTCTCTCTCACTGCTCTTCTATCTCTCGCTGGTCCTCTCTCTCTCGCCATTCACCACCGCCGCGGCAGCTCTCTCTCCATCTCTTCTATCCCTGTTGCTGCGTGCGTGCGGCTGCCCTTGCCCTCTCTCAATCTCTCTGTCGCTTGTCCTCTCTCTCTCTCTCTCTCTCTGGCTGCTCCTCTCTCTCCAACCGCCGCCGGCCCTCTCTTTCGCTGCTCTCTCGCCGCCGCCGGCCCCCTCTCTCTCGCCGTTCATCTCTCTCTCTCTCTCGTTGCTCCTCTCTCTCTCTCGCCCATCTCCTCCCTCTCGCCATTCACCACCGCCGCAGCATCTCTCTCTCCATCTCTCTCCATCTCTCTCACTTTCTCTCTCGATTTTAAAAATAGCAATGTTTAATTTTCTTTTGTTGATCCATGCTTTTGATTCTAACATCTAGAGTTTGCCTATCTGGTTTTGAATTATACCCTTTCCTTCTAACAAAATTTCCCGTTTTTTCAGTATATTACTGTATTACTGTTTTGCTGAATTGGGGAAAATACTACACTGATATTTTTGAGGTTTTTGTCAGGATTTTTTTTCCAACAAAAACAATAATGCCTGGAGTATTACCAGACGTGGATCAGGACATCCGCAATGTTCGCAATGTTGCTGTCTTTCTTATTATATTTTCTGCCTATCAGTTTGTTGCTGATTTCCCTGGCGGCCTCCTTCATCACTCATTCCCCTCTATGGCCAACTACACCATTTTCACACTAGGATTTATGCTTCTCTTCCTCTCCTTCTTATTTCCTGAGGAGTCCGTACCACAAGTGGCAAAGAAGCTGTTTTTTGTAGCTGCTGAACACTGTCGCCTTTCAATCGACGCTGCTGCTCGGGCCGGTTCGTTGGTTGGAGAAATATCATACATGATTTTGGCCAAGATGAAGCAGAAGATGTTCAAGGTGTTATTAGTCCTTATTACCACGATTGCTGTCTTGGGATTGTTGCATAGCTCGCTGTCTGCTTCCCTCACAGATTCCTCTCCCTTCTCGGTGGGCAGGCCCGTCTCTAACCGCGAACGGGAAGTTCCGTAATCAAGCATACCGTGATGTATCTGTTTATCCACGCCTTCCATCCTTCATCTCCGATTATTTTATCATTTTATTTTATGCTCAAAAAATGAACAGATCAAACAGTCACGGGACGTGTGTGGCTGGAGGCTGATGCAGCGGCTGTTTCGGACTCTTGTATGTATATATAAAATGGAGGGACAATAACATAAGCTATTTTAACCATGGATGAGGATAATTTAATTTTTCGACTCCTGACCTCAAATGAGATGACTTTCAGACCTCAGCCTAACATGAGATGATGCACCGTAGTCTTCATGTATTTTATTTAAATATCATAGTAGAGCACACCCAAGAAGACGACCTGTTTGCTCACATACGATACACAACAGGCCATTAAAAAAAAAAAAAGTAGCAAAGGGAAGTGAAATAAATGCCACACGACAAGGAGAAAAAAAGAAGGGCGGCACAACAAGAAGTGAAAAAATGAAACCAGTAATTATTTTTTTTTATTATTTTTCCCCACCAACAACACGTGCATGTAAAGTCCTGTACATCCACTTGATTGTAAGACAATTTGGTACATTACATGTGTGGGAGATTTGAGATTTCATAAGTTTGGAAATGATGCTTGGATTTTATTTATTTTTTCTTTTCTACCCAAAATGTCTTCCAATTTCACTTTTCAGGTGGACAACAGCGCACGAAATTGAATTAACAGATTTTTATTTTTTATTTTAATACCAGCCACTTACACATCTCAAAGTGCCAGTCAAAAAGCAAATAATGACTTTTTCCCAAGCGATCTAAAAATGCAGCTAAGAAGGAAGCAAAAAGAAGATAACGCTAGAGGGGCTGGATGCGAGTGGTGATGTCAGCCATTTACACATCTCAAATTCCAAGTTACAAAGAAATTAATGATTTTTCCCAAGGTGATCTAAAAATGCGGCTAATTAGGAAGAAAAGGGAGAGGTAAAGGGGTTGAATGCAAGTGGTTATGTGGCCCACTTACACATCTCAAATTCCAAGTCACAAAGAAATTAATGAAATTTTCCAAGGTAATCTACAAATGCGCAGCTAAAAAGGAAGAGAAGGGAGGCATAAAGGGGTGTTGTGGCCCCTTACACATCTCAAATTTTGAGTCAAAGAAAATAATGATTTTTCTCCGGGTGATCTAAAAATGCAACTAAAAAAGAAGAAAAGGGAGGTAATGCTAAAGGGACCGAATGCATGGCCCATATGTGAGGGGACCCACCAAGATTGTAAATCGTTGACTTATGTTAGAGTATCTGTCACGCCCCAAATTTGGAACTCGGGCACTACTACTTCACAAGTCCCGAACTTGAGTCGGAGCAACTTCCTCACTAGTTGTCGGACTCGGTGAATGGTTAGCGAATTTCCCGACAGCAAACTTAACTCATGGCGGAATTATTATTTTTTTCAACAGTTAATCTGATTAGGCAGTTACATATTTTGTACATGGTATCAACGCATATCGAATAGACGAATCTATTCGACATGTCACACATAATATGGTGCACCATCTCAACAATAATGAAGGAAACAGTAGCAAACTCCGACAGCTCTTACATGTATCCTTAAAAAGTGTAAATCATCTATATAAGCAAACCATATCTTGTGACTCTACTGTGTGACAAGAGAAAAACACAGCTTATTAGAGTGATCCCGTAAAGACATCTAAAACAACCATAGATATGTTATTAATCGAACATGTTAGCATAGGCGAGCAAGTTATCCATCAAGTATGTCGTATAACTATATAGGTTATCATGAACATGACATCAATGTTAGGCATGCCACATGACAAGCGACCATGAATCATGAGAATAGCTAATCATCATATACAAGTTACTCAAATTCCATATTCTACTATAGGGCATATGATGGAAAGGCGATCTCAAAGCTAGCGTGTAGAGTTGGGATGATAGTACGTGGTATCGCAAGCCGTGGGGTTCATTACAAGGGACTTCTATCCAAACTAGTCTCATACCTGATTTGTATAGTTAGACTCGATGTATTAAACTCCTGATCTTAGGTGAGTTACATACCTAACCAAAATCATTGCCATTACGAATGTGATATAATGATTTATTTGCGCACCACCAGCCCGAGTGAATAGTGGATGAATGAATGCATGCGTCAAATGTTGAACATCCCTCATTTCTGTGAGTACATCTCCACAATCATAATACATGCATCTCCACCAGGAACCACGAATATAGCACACAGGGGTAATCCATCATCCTCACATAAGAGTGGGATAATATCCGTCATTATCTGCTAGTACATCTCTACCAGAAATCACAAACATACCACACATGGGTAAACCATCATCCTCACATAAGAGTGGGACAACATCTGTCATCATCAATATCATGGCCATCATCCATTACTATCATACATGTCATAGGCATTAGTTATTTGTTATGCATGAAGTTATCCTTATGTTGACAAACATCATTTATTTATTATCATTCATACATCATGTAAAACATGGTTATCTTATCTACATTATCATCACGACAATCAATACGTACATTATTATCACTTGGATATCAAGCATGGTGGTCAACTAACATGTTTAGTCATCATACATATATATACATAATATCATCATCATTACAATTAGGATTGTATTTTTATTTCATGATTAAATTAGAAATGTCATAAGTACTACAAATAATTACTCATCCATCATCAATACATATGCCATAATTCACCATCCATTAAACCATATCGTTCATTTCAACCAATAACTCACCATCATCATTATCAAGTTATCACACATGTGTCATCATCTCAACCATTACTAGGTGTGTCCCACCTAGTGTGAGTTCCACATTGACCTTGGAGTCTACACAAGGCACGGGGTCGTATAGGTCAAGTGTGAGTCTCACTTGGTGAACCAGTAGGCTAACTCAAATGCATAAACTTCCAACCATAAGGCTTTTAATGACATAGATCTAATTCCGCAATTAAGTGGGCCCCACACATTTCACAATTAACTAGAAATAATGCACAATCTCAAACAGAAGGACAACATGCTAACATCTTTTATGTCATACATCATATTGGGCCCACTAGCCACATATACGACGAACCAAGAAAAAACTCAATTATCCAGTTTATGTATTCAAAAATAGGCCTAGCTAAGCGTGGTGCACTAGGCAATAGGCTTGTCCAATAGGCTTAAGGAAGGTTACCATGGTGGGCTTCTCACTCCCCATCGATTTCTCTTATTGTCGGGTACACTTAGGCCTTGAGATTACCTCATTTAGATAGGCCCATGACCATCCATATCTTAAGACAACAACTAGGCAAGAAGATCAATCCACTACACATTTTACAAGTTATATAAGACTTATTTACAAAACATGCTAGGTGGACCTCATTACATAAAAGTTAAGGCTTATACAAGATAGTCCATACAAGATGGCCCACTTAAAATTTTGAGTCCAATAACACCTGCGTGATGGAAGTTGCTTGTGGTCCAACCGTCTACGCCCTCTGTTCCAAGAAAACTGCTTTACGTTCCACTGACGGATTTTCCGTGGCAAAACTATCCCGCCATTAAAATAAAAAAAAGTCGTTTTTGGTTTTTCATTTTCTTTTTATTTCTCCAGGGCAACGCGGATTATGTAGCGTGCGACTCACCACGCTGGAGTAAACTCCGTGGGCCCCACTGGGATATATGAGTCATAATCCACGCCGTCCATCTGTTTTTCTAACTCATTTAAGGGCATATCCCCAAAATTAAAGCATATTTATGAGCTCAAGTGTACCATACCACAGAAGACATTAAGGAGAGTGACGTCCATCGTTGAAAACTTCCCAGGGCTGACATTAATGTTTGTTTGTCATCTAACCTGTACATAAGGTCACATATGCTTAGTTGAGGGGAAAAAACAAATATCAGCTTGATCCAAAACTTTCATAGCCCCTAAGAAATTTTCAACGGTGGGTGGTCAATCGCTCTTGATTCCGATGGTGTGTTCTTCTTGGTATTTAGATATGCTTCAATTTTAGGTTCATGCTCTAAAATGATCTGAAAAATCGGATGAATGGTGTGGATAAAACACATATATTATGGTAGATATCACATATCACATAGCTTGTGCCACGTGGTGCCACGGCATTTGCGCTTGCAACACTTAGGTGCGCTTTGTCTTACCCAAGGCAGTGTAGTGCTGACCATAGGACCCACTTTGTTTTATATATTATTCATCCACATAGTTATTCTATATTTTCAGCTCATTTTAGGGCATAAGCCAAAAAATGAAGCATATTCAAATCTTAGGTGGACCATACCATACGACACAAAAATGATTGAACATTAAAAAGTTTTGGGGCCATAAAAGTTTTGGATGAAGCTTATATATACATATATATTCATCATACAGTTATATATAACTTTATTAATCTATCGGATTGCAAGTATATATTACAAAACATTACCATAGGTCTTAGGAAGTTTTCAACGATGGGTGTTTAATCACAACCATTTCCTTTGGTACGATCTGCCAGCGATTTGGATCATCTTTTAATTTGGGTTCGTGCATCCTAAAAAGGTATTAATTGACGGTGTAAATATACAATACATGCATCAATGTGGGCACACGGTTAAGCCGGCACCGTATTGGGTGAGGCCGGGCCAAATCTCATCTGTTCCCCTCACACGTACGGCCACGTGCATGGACCGTTGTCTACCAGCCACGTAGTAAAGCTGACAGGATAGAAATCAAGAAAGAGGCCTTTTGGAAGGGATTTCGCATCTGATCTAAATTTTTTATGACCCTATGATAATTTGAAGGGCTTAGGTTCAATGTGTGAAGTGCGTAAGTTTTAGATTCGGATCATTTTTTGTGGTAAGCCCTAAGATCATATGAGGAAATGGTGGACGGCTTAGACTTTTCTAAAAAAAGGACCCACTATCAGAACACCATTGACTAGGACACTGTATCAGAGATGTGACTTCTTCTTGCCACCTTAATTTTAGTGGACCCTACTTTTCTAATACTCATCACAAATAAAAACCGTGCATATTTTTGGCCATCTCATCTGAGTATTACAAGAGGTGTTGTTTACAGCTAGGGGGATATTTTTTGGAATGTGTGTACCAAGTGCATGCATGGCTTGTTCAACAAGTAAGAGGCAAAGGAATCCTTTCCAACCTTTTCACCACAATATTTCAATATCAAAAGGCAAAGTATACTTTTAGAAAATCAGTTATGTTTAAAAATCATCTTTCAAGAGAAATTTTGAGATAAATCTCATTAATAAAAGTGAATTTTCAATTTGCAACCGCGTCGAGAGTCGGCTGCAGTGACATGTGATTACGCATTTAATGGTTGGAATGAATTTCACATACACATCATAGCGGGCCCTGCCAAAAATCAGCCAAGGTGTCCCTCTCCAAACTTTCTGACCAGTCCGAGCTCACGTGATGTGTATGTAAAAATCATTCTAAACATTAGATGCATAATCCCATATTAGACTTGAGACCAAAAATCAAGCTAACTTATGATTCAAATGGGTCATACCAAAGTAAATAATTGGGAGAGATGTCCAATTTTGATTTTTCATGGGCCCGCTGTGAGGATTAGGTGAAATTTATTTGAATTATTTAGGCCCAAAAATTAGGAAAACCTGTGATTCAAGTGGGCCACAGGGATGAAAATAAATTGGAAGGTGTCCTATAAATTGTTTCCAATAATGTGAGTCACAAATACCAGTGACGTGACATCTGAATTTTGAGCCAGCGCCTAAAAATAGGTCATGGACCTGATAGTCCGAGTGGATTACATTCATAAGCTGTGTCCAAACTGAATCATAGCGTGGCTCAAAAATCAGGCTAATCAACTCATGAAGACAGAAGATCTCATGTGGCCCACATGATCAGTCAATCAGCCTGAGTTTTCCATCTACGCAGATGAAAATAACAATCTCAGTTCTCCCATAAAATATGAATTTTTAACCGTCCGTTTCGCTTCCGCTGACCGGTTGGTTAGATTTTCTAATAAATTATGGTTCGGTGGAGCCCACAAGCGAGTTTCACAGCCACGTAGTGACTCGACTCATTTCTAGACAAGTTGAGTTGACACGTCGTGTTTCAATTCTGATTCACCTTGTTTTAGAACTATGGTTTTATGAGAAAATCTATTCTTTTCTTTTTGCTGTGGCCCATGGCAATTTATGGGCCACTGATCATTTGTATATAGCTTGAAATACTGGTTTTGATTATAGGATGGATTGAATGGATCAAGTATTTAGATCGGGAGACCCATAATGCCCATATTAGAAAAGACTTGTGGTGACACCGTGACATTAGCCGCATCAAGTTTTTTAGACCTAAAAATATTAGGTGGGTGGACATTGATACATGCATGATCCAAAAAAAGATCTACATATTCTACCCGGAACATTGGTGTGTAAAATAATCTTATAATTTAGGCCATCCATCACTCGTCTTGAATGTTGTCCAGCAACTTTGAGTTTTCAATTTGGATAATCGTAAGTTTTTAGCAATTAACTTTTACTTTATTCATCAATTTTTTAAAACCATACCTAATAGGCATCTAATAATTAAGATTTATTGTTCCAGTCTCTATGCTATTATACAATTTCTAAAAGATGATGATCATGAATAATAGAAGGATATGGATCATTAGGATACATTAATTAAAATGTTAAACAACTTTATTCACAATAAATTATATTAAAGTTTGTAGAATAATGGAGCACCATAATAAATGCAGCTATGAAACCCCGTATCCTCCTCTTATGCTTGAATTATATTTTATAAAAGAAAATTATTAAAATTTTGGTTTAAAAAAAAAAAAAATCAAAAATTCAAAATTTTCATTTTGTCGAAAAACATGATGTTGAAAATTTTCAAATGAAAAAAGTATGGTTTTTCTTTAATGCTACATTGGAAATGAGAAAACAAGTTTTAAAGTTTATATGTGGAAGTGTATATAATATTCTTACTTGGAGTCTTGAAGGTTGAAATGCATGGGTTGCACGCATTGGAACATATGCTCGAGCATGGGCAGTGTGGTTGTAATGGTGCTAGTTAGCACACTTTGTAATTTGCACGTGTAACATAGTGGCCATTAAAAAATCACCAAGTAAACCCTTTGTGATTGCTACACGCAGGATTTGGACAGACTTATCTTATCCTGAAAGCATAATTTTTACGTGGCTAAGCCTGGTAAGGTAAAAATAATAATTTTACTTTAATATTTTTTATTTTTCGATATTTTCAACATTTTTTACAAAAAAATAAAAAATAAAAATAAAAATAAAAAAAATCATAGAGACAGAGAGTGCTTTGGCCAAAGCAGAAAAGTCCTCAATGCCTAAAACTTGGTATATACAGTTGAAGGGGGTGAGTATGGGAAGGCTTATCCCCTCCCTTTATAGGGAAAAGAGATATTTTCCCCCCCATTATAGGGAAAAGAAAAACCTCTAGTCAAATGTTTTATATTTTATTGACAACAGTTGCCATCCTGTCTGGACAGGTGTCCAATCTGCAGCTAACCAGGTGCTGGTGACGTGTTATGCAAGAGGTGGGGGGAGAGATATTTTCAATCGAGAAATCGTCAAACACGAGCCATTCATCAGGTGGGGACCACAGTTAAGATGCCTTTGCCAGCATATTAAGTCCGTCCCCTAATCATGTACAATTTATGTGTGTGATCCATGCCGTTCATTTGCTTTACCAACTCATTTTAAGCCACTAACTCATTGTAGATTATAAATTCAAGATGGCCACATTACAAAATACAGGAAAGAAAATGACGTTCTCCCTTGAAATTTAAAAAAAGCCTGGCCTATAGGGATGTGTATATGTCGTCGAACCTGTTCGTAAGGTCACATAAAATGAAGGGTAAACACAAATATCAGATTGACCCAAAACTTCTTTGAATGGTAGACGTTAATTTCTCCTTTTTCCCATGGTGTGGTCCACTTGATGTTTGTACCTACTTTATTTTTGGGTTCATATCTTAAAATAAGTAGGTAAAACAGATGGACGGCATGGATTAAACACATACATAAGAGGTAGCCCCACGAATCCATGTAATTAGCTGTGTAAGTAAGATTACTTTTTTCAGTTATTTATAGGTAATTTCTGAAAAACAAACAGCCCTGAGCTTTGAAATAGATCCGTGTGTAAGGTAAATCTTAAGAACCGGTGCAACCATCTCTTTGTAAGACACGTGGCATGGAAATGTGCTGATCGGGTCCACCCATGTACCGGCACCAGGATGAATGGCTTAATCTCATCTGTCACTTTCTCTTCAGATTAGCCCACTGCATGTTTAACCGTTAACCGTTTGTATTATATATCCACCGTCACTTTTAATGAACGAAGATCAGATGGATTACAAATATCCATGCCACTTGGCACACAGATAGTAAGAACGATTAGTGTCCTGGGGCACTCGTCCGTACAGGTAGGGTACCACTGTTGGTTGATCCAGACCTTTGATACGGTGGGCCACACAAAATAAATCCTTAATCGGAAGATCCTAACCTTCAACTGGTAACGTTCAAATAGACGTTGAGCGTGAAATACAGCATCGGTCACTATTGAATGGTAAAAGGGCTAAAAGGGTGGTTGGATAAGTTGTTCTAACCAAACCCCAGTTTGAATGGCCTGCGTTGCCGTATATCTATGCCATGGTCCTACCTATTTTGGAATAATTCCTTGTATCAACCTAAGAATACTCCAGAATATCTATACGTAAGATTAAAATTATGTCAAAAAAAGAAAAAAAAAAAAACATTTTAGGTGGTGGGCCTGGCACTTACGCCGCCCTCACGTAACCTGCGCCCTGCTGAAATAATTGGCTTCTCAAATTTCCAAGTATGCCAAAATTTAATTATTGTAGTTTGAAAATTCTTATAACATCACATCACATTACATCATCTATCTACGTTTCATTATTACGTTGTAATTTGTAAAATTTTTTCGCGTCATAGCACATGCAATGCATTATGTTTCGTCTCCCTTTCCTCTCTTCCTTTTTGTTCTCCGGCAGAAATGGGCGCGAATTAAGTGGAAAAGGGGTCGCACGATTGGTGCGCGAATTAGGTACAATCCCCGCCTATTCGGAGCACGGGACAGGTGGAGGCTCTGAGGGCGAATGAGGGGCACAATGATATATAAATTTTATCCACATCATTCATTCATTTTGCTCAAATGGACTACACGGAGGGGATTAAATTCCTACCGTTGAAAAATTCCTAGGGACCAAAGAAGTATTGGATCAATTTGATATTTGTTTTTTCACTTAATCAAGGTGTACATGATAATATCAAAAGGTTGGATGGAAAATATGGTTGACCCTGAGAAGCTTTTAATGGTAGATGTCCAATTCACCGCCGCTTCTTGTGGTGTGGTCCACTTGATCTTTGGATATGCCTTATTTTTGGTATAATGCTTTAAAATGATATGAAAAAATGGATGAACAATGTGGATAAAAGTCATACATCACAGTGGGCCTTCAGTGGCCCCAAGAGCCTTTGCCTATCCCGAGCGAACTAGGGGGGGTAATGCCTAATCTGCGCCATACATGTTGGGACGCGGATGGGTACTACCCCCACCGGGAACTAGCTTGAGACGGGCGGACCTCTTAGGAGCCGTGTGGGTCTACTGTGATGTGTATCTATTATCCATGTCATTCATCTACATTGAAAGTTCATTTTAGGATATGAGTCCAAAAAGGAGGTGGATTAAAGGCTTAAGTAGATCGCACCATGATGTAGAGTGGGTCGTGGACATTTTCATGGCCAAGATGGATCAAAAAAGGCCCAATCAACGACAGAAGTAATCTGGACCATTGAACCTTAGATTGGGCATATCTCGTAATTCTGAATGAGTTATCGAGCGTAAAATATATGATTTTGGGGTAGAACCAGCTACTTTAGCCACTAAACCTTGCTATGTCGGGTTACGCAAGTCAGATTTGCGAAATACACCTGGATCGACGTCATTTTCCTATTTTAATTCCATTTTTACTATAAATAATAAGTTTTAGTTTGATTATAACTCCTCGTCCGTTGGGCTTTAGGAGTTGCGCCCAACGTGAAAAGAGCTTAGAATAATTAGGAGAACAGCTTGGTGAAGCCAAATAAGACACTTTCTATTTTTGGCCGAAAACCTTGTGCACTAGTAGACATCACGACTGTTTATAGTAAGTTGCGAATTTTAAGAGTTTTAGTTGTAGTTTGCTTCTGATTTCTCTCCCATTGCTTGGCATTCCTATTTAAAGGGTTGTGAACTCGTTTATTTGATCAATTAATCAATTTCAAATTTTATATTATTTATTTTCTATTTTACTTGCTTTCTTTCTCATGTGAGAAGTCCGTGGATTTGAGAAGTTCTATGGATTCGGAACAGTTATCCTATTGAGGAAGATGGTGCTCGACCTCATCACATTCATCCCTACGTCACACCACCAAAAGCAGTGGGGATTGAAATCCTACTGTCCATCTCTAGGTAGGTCCTGGTGGGGTAGCACCCAACCCGGGTCCAGCTGCTTGGTGGGTGAGTCCTTGAGTTCACGTAGGCCACGTACCTTGATATATGGTGTATATACATTCCAATCAATCAGTATTTTCAGCTCATTTAAGATGTAATCTCAAAAACAAAGTAGTTACAAATCTCGATTGACCACACTACAAAAAGCAGTGGTCACTGAACATTAGAGTTGGGCAAAACAGACCCGATCTGGTGGATCTGACCCGATCAGACCCGATCCGACCTGATCAAAACTGAACCGACGGTCTGGATTGGTGCGAATCGGGTAGCACCATCCAGATCTGAAACTTTTCGGGTCGAGTTCGGATTGACCCTGACCCGATCCGAAAACCGATCCATTCATATCAATTTTGGGTTCAACCACTAAAATGATCTGCAAAGACGAATGGACGACATTGATAAATCACATGCATTCAAGGTGGGCCCCAACAGAGTTTACTGTGTACATTAGTAGAAGGATTTGCCGGTGTACCACACACAGCAGCTATGTGCTGGCTTATGCGCTAGCATAGGTACATGTCGTGCCAAGACGATGCTCCTCGAGCTGCGAGTTGTACGAACGGTTCAAAGGAGATCAAAGTTATATGGCCCCATAGTGATGTATTTATTATATCTACACCGTTCATACATATTTACAGATCAATTTACAGCATTATCCAAAAAAATAGATCATATCCAAAGATCACCTAGACCACACCACAAATAGCAACTGAGAATGATTTTCACCTCTAAACAATTTGTAGGGCCCACCATAACGTTTATTTTCCATCCAATCTGTTCATAAGGTCACAAAGACCTCATTTAATAAGAGGAAAAACAAATTTGAAATCATCCACAACTTCCGCCAGATCGTGACCCCAAAAAGGGTTTCAATGATAGACGTTCATTCTTCACCACTTTTTCAGTGTGGCCCAATTAATAGTTAGATCTATCTTATTTTTCGTATCAAGCCTTAAAACATGCTCGCCAAATGGATGGATGGTTTTGATATAACACATGTACCATGATATAACACATTCACCGTGATCAGACCCACCTTAAAACATGCTTGCCAATTGGATGGACTTGACACTGACGCGGTTCACAACTGTAATTTTAAAGTCTCGACCCTCGAGCTCTGAGTTGTACGAACGGCTCAAATGAGTTCAAGATGGACCCCACAATGATGTATTTATTATATCCATACCGTTTATCTATTTTTCATGATCACTTTAGAGCATTTGGTAAAAAAATGAATCATATCTAAAGCTCAAATGGACCACACTGAAAATAGCAACGAGGATAATGATTTTCATCATTAAAAAATATGATCAGGATCGACTTGGTTCGGCGGTTCGGGTCAGACTAACCGTGCATCGGATCGGTTTGACTCCGACGGCCTGAACTCGGTGCCGGATCAGATCGAGTTCAGATCCAGCCACGTAGATTTCGGACCAAATCGAGTTGGACCGAATCCGGTCCAACTCGGTCCGATGCCTAGCTCTACTGAACATACACCATTAAAACTTTCTAGGGCCCGCCAGGCCCATCGTAATGTTTATTTGCCGTTAAACCCATTGATAAGGTCACATATACCTGCATGAAGGGCAAATACAAAGTCAGGATAATCCAAACTTCTGTGGCCAAAAAGTACTTTTTAATTGTCAATCATACCATTGTTTCCTCTAGTGTGGTCCACTTGAGATTTAGACATGCTTCATTTATGGACCATGCCCTAATGAACAGGAAAAACCGATAGATGGAGCAGATATATAATACATACATCAAGGTAAGCCTCACATTTTGGTACTCACCTGATAATCTATTACCACTAACTCACCTAATCGGTGCCCTGTGGAAAAGAGTGTGTTGAAACCTTCCTAGGGTCCACCATGATGTGGGGACAATGACACTCATCGTTGAAACCTTCTTAAGCCCATCATAATGCTTATTTTCCATCCAACATATTGGTAAGGTCATAGACCTGGATGAAAGGGAAAATACAAATATAAGCTTGATCTAAAACCTTTGTGGCACCCTAGGAGTTTTCAATAGTAAGTGATCAATCCCCACTGCTTCCTGAGGTGTGGTCCACTTGAGCCTTAGATTTGCCCTATTTTTAGCCCATCCCTTAAAATGATCGAACAAAATGGATGAACCGTGTGACCATAACACATACATCGTCGTGGGGCCCATAAGACTTAGTAACGACAACACACCACTGAGGTCAGTCTGCTTTCAAAAATCGGCCGTCTAGACAACTTAGGTGCACCGCACCGGAACAGCGTAGATGTGAAACCAACAACCTGCTGGTCAATTACTAAGATTTTTTTTTTTTTCTTGTCTTTAGCCATCCGAGGGCCATTGATCACATGGTTGCGATTGTTTGAGTGTGCAGAATTTTCAACCGTCACCCACCCACCGATGACATGACATGAGTAGATGGATGTCTTGGTCGTACATGAAAAGTCATAGTTCACGTGATGGCTTCGAAAAGTGCGCACGTTCAAAAAGCTAGCTGCGCGCTTGCTAAAATATAATTAGCAACTTCTACTACTTGGCAGATTGATTGAAGAAAATCGTGGAAAGCGTTTCCTATGCTTATTCATCAGCAACCCACTCGCTCACACGTCTATAAAGAAAGCTAACAGTGAAGAACTTCAAGCCCACACCAATCTAATATAACTCTACTGCGCAGTGTAACACTACTTACCATTCATCCTTCATGGATGCCCGTCGTTTAATTTTAATCTAATTCTTTCAATACTAGCATGCGTAATGCTATAAAAAGCATGGACTAATTTGATTATTTAGCCATTCACCTTGTGCCCGTGATTGACTGCTAGATGGATGGGAAGATTGTTCAATCTCAAATAGAATGTTACAAGGCTTTCCTAATATGTACTAGGTGATTCTATTAACTATCTTGCTATGAAGTTAAGTTTTTTGAATGAAGTGCTGAACATATAATATTTGAACCATTGATTATCCTGCTACATACTTGGTTCTTTCTAACTCCTCGAATAGATTGTCTAGCCCCCCAACTTTCTGGCTACGTGCCTGATCCCTTAACTAGGTCTTTGAACAGACTTTTGAAGATCCACCACCCATCACCCATCTCACTACAAAGTTCAATTCTCATCAAAGAGATGAACAAACAATCATCTCGAATCTAAAGATTGTCTCACCTATGAAGCCCAATTTCTACACTAGTGTCGAATGAACAACTGTCCCAAACCACGATCGTCTCACCTATAATGTTCAGCTTGTTATCGAGCGGCAAACATATTGACATATCTATCAAAGTTGATAGCAAGCATTCATTATAAATATTTATAAAACTTCTTTAAAATTTTGTACTTCTATACTTTTTATTTATATAGTTATTATTAAACTGTGGGCACTATCATACACTAAATTGAAAGTTCTTTTAGCTACAAGATCAAAAGAACTTATCAAAAGAACAAAATCTCATCACAAATTACCTAATCTCTTATGATCAGTAGAGTAGCTGAATAGATGGCCGATCTATATGAAACTCAGTCTTTTGGTCTATTTTGATGCTAAGGGTTATAGGAATTTGGTTTGATTTGAGCCACCTTCGGCTCTATCACTCTCCACATGCATGCACAATACAATTTACTGAAGCTAAAGAAAATGATTTTCAACCCCATACCATTGGCCTATGGCTGGACAGTTAACTCATCATGAGATGTGGGTGCATATGAAATATGGAAACGGATTGGGCGATGACCCCAAGCTATGGGGCCTAAATTGATAAATGTGTTTTATATCCACCCTGTCCATCCATTTTGCCAGCTTAATGGCATGACCACAAAAATGAAGCAGATCTATAGGTAAAGTCGGCCACACTTCAAGAAACTATGGGGATAATGACAGCCATAGTTGAAACCCTCCTGGGGTCCACTGTAACGTGTATTTGCCATCCAACCTATTGATGAAGTCACATCCACCAAAACTTTTGTGGCCTGAATAAGTTTTTAATGTCGGACGTTCAATCACTAGTGTTTCTTGTGGTGTGGTCCACTTGAGCTTTTGATAGGCTTCATTGCTGGTGTGGTCCATGTATGGACGACGTGGATAAGACACATACATCACGGTGGGCCCAGAGCGCTGAGGTTGGGGTCACCACCCAATCTCTCCTTCATGCAGAAGAAGGTTACGGTGTAATGTGAGATTTCACACGCTTTTCACATACAAAAACAAGTGGGGTGGATTTGCTGACGTGTAGTTTTATCGTAATTCAATTGCAGAACCGCGTTACTTTTAGAGATCCTTTTCTTCCACCGTTGGATTGTGCTATGATGGCCCACATGTGGGCTGTGGAATGAAAGTGCATTAGGCCATTTCACACGAGGAGGATTCGAAACGAAAAAGACAAACGATATGAACAGATTTTTTTATTTATTTTTCTTTCAAAAAGAAGAAATAAAGAAAAGGAAAAAAAAAAACGAAAAAAGACAAACGATAAACCTACCACCGACGTTAGACATTATGGAACAATCTTCCACCACCCAAAGTGGGCCCAGACATGCATCCAAGATCAAGATTCCAAGTCCAATTTCGAAATGAGGGGTGGGACCCACCCAGCATCCACGGATTATATTAGGTTTACCGCCCAGCTTTTAATGGGCATTATATATATATATATAGTTCTTAACATTTTGGACCACTTAGCATGTGAGCCCCATTGAGGCGAAAAAATCGAGAAAGAATTGTATTGACTCCAAAAGACCACATGTTCCAGAAATGTTGCAACCAAAACGACCTAGAAAAAGCTTAATCAAAGGCTCCAATACGTCCAGCTTGATTGTTTAAATGGTCCTTACTTTTTTGCCAGAAAAATTTCGACCGTCGATTTCAACCTATCATTGAACCTGAACAGTGCATTTTTGTTTTCTATTATTATTTTTAGAGGTTGGACGGATAGTAACCGTCGTGCTTTTAGATTTGTACAACTGGGGCTAGTGGTTCGATGATCCAGGCCGTTGATATTGTGGGTCTCATTTTATATAGGGGCATGGCTTCAAGAATCCCTTTTTTTGTTGGGATACTCGGTAGATTCTATCCACATATGAACATGGAGGCTGGGTGTATATCTCTTTTCTAATTCAGGTAGGTTTGTTAGGCCGTCACATCAATGGTTGGGCCAGGCAAACATCCACCAACCAAAAACCTACGACGGTAGAGATATCCACGTGCTGGGGATTATGCCTATTTGAATCTCTAGAACCATCTTAATAGAAATGCTCAAAGCCCACCCTCGAAAGCATAAGCATTCAAAGCTCCTGTTTAAATCCTCAAGAAAAAAACCTCTTTGAAGCTCTTGACCCATTCATGTATTGTTGGAGCTCACCTTGATGTATCTGTTTACACCAGCATCCACCCCTTTTCTAATATCGTGTTAAGGTACATACTAAAATATAAGCACATCCACGCTCTATTGGACCGCACCAAATAAGTAAATTTAAATTGCATTAAATGCACATACCATTAAATGCAACAGTCATCTCCAGTGGCGTTGGATCTGCTTATTTTTGGGCCTATACACACTTTAATATGATTTTAGAAAAGTTACGGACAAGTGGATAAACAGACACATCAGAGTCTGCTCCCGTACAGATACGGTGAATATTCAACGGTCTGACCAGCGGTGGACGCAATCCACGTCCCGTTTCAAAAGCTCCTATTTAAATCTTCACAACGAAGCAGTGGGGGGCCAACATGATGTATCTGTTTTATCCACGCCTTCCATCTAATTTGGTAGATTCTTTTAAGGCATAAGCCTAAAAAAAGAGGCAAATCAATAGCTAAAGTGGACCACACCAAAAGAAGCAGTAGGGTTGAATCCTTACTGTTGAAAACTTCTTGGGAGCACAAAAGTTTTGGATCAAGCTAATATTTATGTTTTTTCTTCATCTAGGTTGATGTGACCTTATGAGTAGGTTGGATGACAAATAAACACCAATGCAGGGCCTAAGAAGGCCTCAGTGTTGGTATGATCCACTTGAGCCTTTAATTGGCTTCCCTTGTGGGTTCATGCCCTAAAATGATCTATCATAATAGATGAATGTTGTAAATAAAACTCATATATATCATGGTGGCCCCACACAATCTGTAATGCTCCAAACTTTCAGGTGCGTGTTATCGGTACGTGTGTATGTATAAGCATTTATTCAATTATATATATTTTGATTAATCTATTTTAACCATTCATTTCTAGTCTATCTTGAATCTAAATTATAAGGAATACTAGTCATTTATGGACAATCAAATACCCTAATATTATCATATGTCCATAAAATCTAATTGTTGATATAACCTATCAGTGTAAAAATAATAATAATCTTACCATCCGCTTTGATTTTAGACTACAGGTGATAGTAAACTAACTACTTGATCTCAATATCTACTCGTAGCATATCGAATTGAGATTTCAATCAATTCATCTTGTTTGTCACCTGTAGATATGCTTAACTTACTGTTAAATATAAAATCTAAGTAACTTACATGTGTAAAGAAGTCACTTGAACCCAATGGTATATATTCTTAACATAGACCCCATTCATCTTGTTTGTCACCTATAAATATGTTTATATCTAATTTACCATTAAATATACAATCTAAGTAACTTGCATAGGTTAAAAAGTCACTTGAATGCATTCTTAATATAGACCTCTTCAAAATTTAGTTTGTATGTATACATTTAAAAAACACATCGTATAATAACTTGTATATATGATTAAATACCTAACCATTTAATTTCTTTAATTTTAACTATTCTTTTGACCGTCTATCATAATTATATTCGCCAAATGTGCTATCTAAATATTAAACTAAACTATTCATTAGGAAGTTCTTTAGATATATATCAAAACTACTATTTAATTTTTACATAAAATATTGATACACACTTTTTTGAATTATGAATAAGTATAAACCATTAAATACGCATCTTGATCATCCTTGAAAGATCGAATTCCAAACTTAGTCCATTGATAAGGCACATAAAATGGTGGACCTTGGTGAAGTTTCACTTCAAACGATTGGTATAAATAAAAGTTATTCACGTTAAAAAAATTTTCAGTAGAAAAGTGGGATGAGACACCTCTCCTTCACATGGTAGTAGATAAGGAAAAAAAATAGGAATAGAATAGAAATGAAGAAAGCTCCGACAGTTTGTTTACTCAAGACCCTGATTTACCCTGTTTTGGGGCTGTGCTTAAGTAAGTTTTGGAGAAGCTAATGTGTGGAGTGGATTTCTCAACACAACACGCTGAACCCCACGCGATCAAACAGCCCAAGGCAATGAGCTGAGCCTGGGGTGTACTAAACAAAAATTACTTATTCCCTCTCCAAAACCAAAATATCTATTCAATCTCAATTGTGGATCAAGATTCACATGGATTTTGAACCAATGTCTAGAGGCATCTTAATTTACCGTTGAAACAAAGGGTCTCTAGGCTTCTCCTAGAGCATCTAAATCATTTACTAGAATTAATTCGACAAGATCTATAACCTACACAAAACCGCCATTAACAGCACTTGTCCATCAAACTATACTCTAGTTTTTGATATTGAATTATTCCCGACTTTCAAATTTAATCTGGTCATTATGTGGCCCGCTTGTCAACCTTGTCATTATATGCTTTCAAATTAATGTTAAAACCAACACTAGAACACCTATAATGACCCAAGTCTCTAGGTCATTTGAAATATTGCAAATTGAATTGTAAACTTTGTTACTGGAATGACAGAGAAACGACAAATTAAACCTCCGGATCACTTTGCTATTTTGCTTTCATCAGGTTAGTTGATGTTACATTTATTTTATTTGACTATTGCAGTCTAGTTAATTGTTGTCTGATCAACGTAATGGACGGTTCAGATCGGCTGAATAATCACTATCTTGATCAGATCATTGACCTCAACATAAAAACCCTCTTTTCATAGGAAGTTATAATGTATCATCTGGATGTGCCAGATTCGATCTGAACGGATCATGAGATCCCTGAGGCAGAAATACATCAGAGCCCCGATTCCCAAATCAATCTTGATGGGTCACCATGATTAGGAGAAATTGTAAATGTTGATTTGTATAATTGATCCTATAATGGTCATAGGATGCAACGGGTCCAATCCAGGCCATCCACATTCATCTTGGGATTAAAGTAAATTGACACCTAAAAAATAGTTTGGATTTGATCGGTTGATGTCCCACGTGGATCAAAAGATGAATTATTGGTTAAATATGTAATATGAAGAATTCAAACTATTGGGTTGTCTATATCTAAGCAGCTATTAGAATCTCATAAACTGACCTTTTAGAAGCCAATGGATGGCTTGGATGGCTTGGATCTAATTCAAAAAAGTAAGTGACCTTTGAATATAAGAATAAAGAAAAAAACACTAAAAGCTAAAAATTAGGATCAAACTAAACTGAATTTTTACACCATCTGTTGATCAATCAACAAGGTAGTTTGATTGATCGAAGGTGGCTAAAAAAATGTCCAATAATTAATCAAACTTTGAAATTCAAAATGAGAGTGACCAATCAACATATTTGTTTGATCGATCAATCGATCAAACAAGTAATTTTGATCGATCGTATGTGACAAAAAGTATCTAGAGAGGTGTGTTGGAAATTTGAATTAATTTCGATTAGTCAAAGTTGATTTTAATTGAGCCTTGATCGATGAATGGTAGCGTTGATCAACCTCGTTTGATCGACATGTAGTTCGTGGGAATTTTTTGTTTTAATTAGAAATCTAATATTCTAATTATAACATGTGAAGTAATTATAATCCTTGATCACTTTAAGAAATTAGAATGGTCAAAGCACTTTGGTTTATTAAACACACCTCACATGGAAAGATAATTATTTATGTGTTGTGGGTAATATATAAGAGTATTTAAATATGATGGTTGGATTCTCCGTGTGGGTGACCTTGAGTTAGAATTTGATCAATTAAATATGAACTGATCATGTAAGTCTAGATAGATGTAAACAATGAGCTAATTAAGCTATATAATTAAGTAGTTGTCAATTGATTGAATGTGGGGTGACATCATAACTAAAATAGAGGTGAGTGATCCCAACATCTTTCCTCTCTATTATGATTAAAGTATCCATTTGATTGTTGTATTCAATGTATTTGCTTGTGTAACTATTTTGAAGAATCTGTCTATGTTAAAATGCTATTACTGGAACATTATGTTAAATGTGACAAATTATTGATATGATGCATCAATCATCTCCATGCATCCATGCCATATGTAGCGTTTCTGCACTATTTCCCTTGGAGCTTTTCCTAGAAGACCTGTAGGTATTTTCAGTACTGAGTGATCCACAAAACCATTCATTAATGCCCACAATATGTTAAAGTTTTCCAAGATGGTAGAAGTATATTCCAAAAGAGAAAATGTAGGTTGATGGAATCCAACTTAAGCAAATGGACTGATCAACCAATTTGATACATTCATGCATCATGCATCCTATAAAATCCATGCATTTTCTACTTTATTTATGACTTGAATGAACCGTGATGGGTTTACTCATTGGGGGTGGCTAGCTGACGTTATATTAATGAAAAACCGTACATATTTTTTAGAAGATAAGATAGTTGCTCAATTTCCAAGACGAAAAGCTGAACCAATGAATGATTCACAAGGACAATGACCCTATCTTGAAAAAGATGAGTTAAATGCGTTGGACCAATAGCATGTTGAAATGGAATTAGTTTTAAATTTTCTTTTTATTTAATTATGCTTTAAAGTTCATTTATTGTTTAGAAGTTGGAAGTGTCGATGTTTTAAAGTATTTTATTGATTATTGAGTTGACAATTTTGGAAATAGCTTCATAAGATCCCAAATGAGTGGACTCAATGGAATAATTAGCATCTTACTAATATTAGAGATGTATAGAAGTGGGCATTTGTAAATAGTGGTAATGATTATTGGTTGATAAGTGTGAATGGTGAATGTTAATGAGAATCCAGATTGATAACGGTACCATGATTTTAATCATGAAACTGGATGATTCACTGATTTAAGTGGAGTGTACGAGTTATGTTCCATAGCTCAGGTCTAAGGG
Source organism: Magnolia sinica (assembly GCF_029962835.1). NCBI lineage: Eukaryota > Viridiplantae > Streptophyta > Magnoliopsida > Magnoliales > Magnoliaceae > Magnolia > Magnolia sinica. The sequence goes on along the minus strand of NC_080584.1, from coordinate 5,434,325 downwards.
TGCACATGTTGCATCTAAATTTCAGGGCGTGACACATCCACTGTTAGGAATATCGCTCTCTAGCCAAGTCCTAGCGAGGGTAGTAACCCAGTAAGCTTCCACAAGGCACCTACCAAAAACCTGATGACACTAAAGACATCCACATGTCTAGGATCACACCTATTTGAGGCTCTAAAACCACATTGAGAAACGATATACTCTCCAAAGCATTCAAAGTTCCAATTTCAATCCTCACAAGGCACCTATCAAAAAACCGAGGACAGTAGAGATACCACTGTGTCTGAGGATCATGCATGTTTGAAGCTCTAAACCCATTTTGAGAAATGGCAAAATGGTGAAAACCTACCCTCCAAAAACTTAAGCAGAGGGCATAAAAATCATCCCACCGTTGATTTTAGTGGACCATATCAAAGGAAAAAAGTTTGGAGAGCAATAATTGCCCTGTACACTATTTACAATAACATATATAGTGTATTTAAACTATGGACAAAGGTAATTTAATTTTTGGACCCTTGGCCTAACATGAGATGACTTTGGGACAGCTTAACATGAGATGACACACCCGGTGGTCTTTGCATATTTTATTTAAATATCATAGTAGAGCACACCCAAGAAACTGACCCTAACATGAGATGACGCACCCGGTAATCTCCGTATATTTTTTTAAAATATCATAGTAGAGCACACCCAAGAAACTGACCCGCTTGCTCCCATACAATAAGAGAAAAAAATTTAATTAATTTTTGAAAAAAGAAATCATGATTGTAAAGTCCAGAAGTGAAAAAAATGAAACCAGTGTTTTATTTTTCTCCACCAACAACATGTGCATGTAAAGTCCTGTACATCCACATGATTGTACGACACTCGGTACATAACATGTGCAGGAGATTAGAGATTTTATAAGTTTGTTAATGATGCTTGGATTTTTTATTTTTTCTACCCAAAATGTCTTCCAATTTCACTTTTCAGGTCGACCCCAGCACACAAAAGTGAATTAACAGTTAAAAAAATTACTAGCCACTCCTTTGTTTTGATATGCCGTGGCCCACTTACACATCTCAAATTCCAAGTAGAAAGAAAATAATGACTTTTTCCAAGATGATCTAAACATGCAGTTAAAAAGGAAGAAAAGGAAGGTAATGCTAAAGGGCTGGGCTGAAGGCAGGTGGTTCTGTGGCCCACTTACACCTCTCAAATTCCGAGTCACAAAGAAATTAATGATTTTTTCCAAGGTGATCTAAAAATGCAGCTAAAAAGGAAGAAAAGGTAGGTAAAGGGTCTGAATGTAAGTAGTGTTGTGGCCCGCTTACACATATCAAATTCCAAGTCACAACAAAATTAATGATTTTTCCTAACGTGATTTTAAAAAAGCAGCTAAAAAGGAAGAAAAGGAAGGTAATGTGCTAAAGGGGGCGAAGGCAGGTGGTGCTGTGGCCCACTTACACATATCTCAAATTCCGAGTCACAAAGAAATTAATGATTTTCTTTCCCACATGACCTTAAAATGCAACTAGAAAGGAAGAAAAGGTAGGTAAAGTGGTTGAATGTAAGTGGTGCTGTGACCCACTTACACATCTCAAATTCCAAGTCAAAAAAATTAATGATTTTTCTTAAGGTAATCTAAAAATGTAGCTAAAAAGGAAGAAAGGGAGGTAAAGGGGTGCAGTGGCCCACTGACATCTCAAATTCTAAGTCAGCAAGAAAATAATGATTTTTTTTTCCGGGGTGATTGAAACATGCAGCTAAAATGGAATAAAAGGGAAGTAACGTGGAGGGGGCTGAATGCAAGTGGTCCAACATTGAAAATTTTGATAGTTTTGATAAGTGGACAATAAAAAAAATGGGAGAATAAATATAGCAATTGTTGATGCAAAAAAAACTGATGCATCTCCCTCCGTCCTATCACCTGCACGAAGAAGTGACGAAGACCCTGGCTAGAGCCGGGGAACCTCCGATGCTAAAGTCAGTATGATGGACGTAGTAAGAGGTTTTTAGGAGGGTTTTTTGCGTACCTTTCACCTTGGAGGTTTCTGTATTTATAGGAATCGGAGGGTCCCATCATGCTAGGATTCTTTTCCTGATATCTTGGAGATTCGATTGTGAATCCAATTTAGGACCCTAGCCAATCCCGAGATCCTCGGGATCGGGGATCTTTTTACTGAATTTTTGGGGAAGTGTTCCATTTTACATTGTCTCTTCCTTAATCGGTTGACTTTACTGATATTATCGACTAGATCGGGCGGGGGAGTCGAAGCAGCCGTTGATTCGACTCCTCTTTAAATGCATAGCCACGTGACACGACTATAAAAGAGGGAGCGGGATGCTCTTCTCCCATTTTTACGTGAGCGTTTATTCCTCCTCCAATCTCTATCTCTGTGATTTTCATTTTTCGCCATTTTTTGCCCTTCATTTTTTATTTTCGACTCCACATTCACTTCCTTTTCAGCCCTCCACCCTATCTCCTGTGAGTTTCGAACTCTCTCTCTCCCTTTATTTTTAATTTTAATGGCAGTGCACGACTCTTCAAGCCCCCAGGAGGGAGTTTCTAGTGAAGAAGGTGAAGCAAGGCGTCTCTGGGACGTGTCAGAATCACATTCATTACTGACGGAGATGGTCATAGGTGCCAACACTACCTTCCAACACTCTGAAAGAGTGGCGGGACTTTGGGACACACCGTCTTTTACAAACGCTCCCAAACTAAACCATTCCGTACGGACACTATTTTCAGATGAAAATACCCTTGCATTCAGCACAGTTGCACCATTTATTTTGTAGAGCTATGGCTACAGTTTATAACCAAAGCCATTTATATCGTAGCCATAGGGACTCGCGAGGTTTATAACCGTAGCCATTTGTATCGTAGCCATAGGGAGTCGCGAGCCTCTACATATGCATTTGTAGACTAATGCTACAAATAGCTACGGTTATAAACCGTAGCCATAGGTTTGCAAAATGGATGGTGCAACCGTGCTGTATGCAAGGGTATTTTCATATGAAAATAGTGTGTCCGTACGGAATGGTTGAGTTTGGGAAAGTAATGTTTGGGAGTGTTTGGAAAATATGGTGGTAAAAGAAGGGGTATACAATAAGAAATTTCTCCGCTATATATATAGGAATGCTCACCAGGGCACCTTCTTGCGCGAGCACCCATGCACAACCTTTGCACATTTGTCATGGGCATAGAATTTGAATGGTTCACGTGATGCATAACCCCTTGAAACTCTATATGCCCAATTTTCAGCATAATACAGAACTCTAGTGGGCCAGATCAAAGAGAAATGCAAATCAAGGGAGGAAACTATTTCCTTTTACCATGGCCTACCAGAGTTTTGTATTGGGCAGAAAGTTGGGCTTCTGTGGTTTCAAGGGGTACCACATCACGTGGACCATTCAGATTTTGTGCCCATGACACATGTGCAAAGGTGCACAGTATATATATAAACTGTCTCGGTAATTGATACCATCTCAGTAAAATCATTTTGTAAATTTTTCAGGTAAGCTGTATTGGGGAATTTTTCACTATATTTGTCACTCTGATATTCATGTGTATCAAATAAAATATTTGAAAAGAATCCTTACCATCAAATAAAATATTTTAAGATAAACCTAATTAAATAAGATATATTAAAACAGCACATCTTAAATGCTAACTGCTCCGGCTTATTGGCGGAGGCATGGCCTATTTCACATGATAGTGGCATGCACTCACATTGAAAATTGTGAAAATGTAAATTTATGTAAAGAATTTTTATTTTTAACTTTCAATCACACTTATGCAGCGCTTTTTCGTTGGGACACAAATGAGTATCACCCTGTAATCCTGAGCTCGAAATAGGTAGGGCTTTAAGGAGCCCATGTCGATGTATGTATGGATTTGATTCACACCATTAATTCTTCCATTTGAAATATCATTTAAGGGTATAAGCCCAAAAGATGAGACACATCCAAGGTTCAAGTGGACCACACCAAACGAAGAAGCAGTTACAATGGTTGGGGCAGTCGGTTGAAACGTTCTGGGGCCCACCCTGATGTTTGTTTACCATGTAACCTTTTTCAGGTCAGGTACACTTGGATGAAGGGAAAATATAAATATCACCATTGATCAAAACTTCTACAGCTCCTAAGAAGCTTTTAATGGTGGACATTTAATCTCCACTGTGTGGTTCACTTGAGCATTAAATCTGCCTTATTTTTGGGCTTTCACCCTTGAAATGATATGAAAAAAAATGAATGGATGGTGTGGATAAAATCCATAAATTATGATGGGTCCCTCAGAACTAGGGCTGAAAGTCAGTTGGATTGGGTTGGGTTGGGTCAAGTCGGGTTGGTGCTCAACCCTAGCCCAACCTAAGGTTCCTATACTGCAAACCTAACCCAACCCAAACCAACCTCAAGTTGGGAATTCTCAATCCAAGCCCAACCCAAGCGGGCTCGTTCAGGTTGGTCCAGTAGATATATGCTAATATTTTTATTATTACATTAGTCTATTATATTTTCAACACGCATCTACTTACAATTTTATTAATTATATATGTAGTTATTTATAGTAAAGAAGTTCATTTTTTTTTTTTACTAAACAAACAAGCTAAAATATAGGACAACTAATCCTTTAAAAGCCGTATTGTGTATTAAGCAATCTATTTGGGAGAGAGAAATCTGGCGTACCTTGTTAGCTTAAGTCATCCGAAATGACGTGGACCAATGAAACTGATGTAGAGCGGGTCGCGGACAGTTTCATGGCCAAGATGGATCAGAAAAGGCCCGGTCGACGACAGAAGTGATCCGGACCATCGGACCTTAGATCGGGCGTATCTCGCAATCCGGAAGGAGTTAGCTGACGTAAAATATATGATTTTGGGGTAGAACGAGCTACTTTAGCCAACCAACCCCGCTACGCCGGGTTGCGCCGCCCGGAATTGCGAAAAACCCCTTGATTGACGGTCGTTTCCCTGTTTTAATTTCGTTTTTACTATAAATAGTAAGTTTTAGTTTGATTGTAACTCTTCATCCGTTGGGCTTTAGGAGTTGCGCCCAACGTGAAAAGAGCTTAGAATAATTAGGGGAACGGTTTGGTGAAGCCAAATAGGACACTTACTATTTTTGGCCGAAAACCTTGCGCACTAGTAGACATCACGACCGTCTATAAATAGTAAGTTTACTATTTATAGTAAGTCGCGGATTCTAGGAGTTTGAGTTGTAGTTTGATTATGATTTCTTTCCCATTGCTTGATACCCTTATTTAAAGGGTTGTAAACTCGATTTTAATCATTCATCAATCAATTTCGAATTTATTAGAATTTATTTCTATTTTCTGCTTTCTTTCCTCGTGGATTCGAGAAGTCTCTGTGAGGAGTCCAGAGAAGTTCCGTGGATTCGGAATAGTTATCCTCTTGAGGAAGACGGTGCTCGACCTCACGTCCTCCCCCTGCGTCAGAAACCTGACGGCATTGGAATTTTTTGTGCCTTCAACACAAATGATCCGCATTCAATTATAAGTAATTTATAAGGAACTTATATATTGATCGGATTCGGGTGGGGTCGGGCAACTCGAGACCTCAACCTGACCCCAACCCAAGTTTTATTGGGTTGGTGTTTGTATGGCCCAATCCCAAGACCAAACCCAATACATCCTACCCAAGCCCAACCCAATGTTGGGCCGGTCACGGGTCAGTTGAGTTGAACCCACCCAACTTTCAGCCCTACTCAGAACCCCACCCTTTCCAAGTTAGGATAGGCGGTGTGGTCCGCATCCATCACACAACGACCGATCCTGGCAATAGTATTTAACATGACGCAGACAATGCCAATATCTTAAAAATGAAGCGGTCAATGCCAAATTGTACCAACCCGGCCCATATTTCAATGCAAAGGAGAAGGACGCTGATAATGCCACGTTGCACTTTATTTCAACTCCATGGGCATCTAAAACATGATCAATGACCGACATGCAATCTATATGTGCTCCATGTACTTTTTTGTGTTTTTCTTCTTCTTTTTTATTTATTATTACTTTTTTTTAAGCCAGTGGGCTTCTTGATGGATACAACAAACCTCCAGTATCAGTTTTGTTCTTTTTTATTTATTATTACTTTTTTTAAGCCAGTGGGCTTCTTGATGGATACAACAAACCTCCAGTATCAGTTTTGGACATGCCAAGACAACCTTGCCACGTGCTCCAGAGTATCTAGAAGAATAAATTTAAAAATACAACACTGTATAGACTTAAACATTGCAACCTTCCCATCGCACCAATGTTTCAATTGTGGTGGGAGAGAAGACATGTGAAGGCAGTGGAGTCATTCGCGTATATACACGTCTCCTGTGGAGAGACGGTTCCATCCATGGCAGATGCCATAAATTTAACGGTCTACATCACGAAAACGTTACGGTAGTCGGTAGGTCATAAACATCTGTTTTGAATTTCTAACATCCACAAAAGAACCCTCAGTTTGAATGGCATAGATGGCTGTATATATATCCCTTAGACCCAACTGGATGCGGATTGCCTGTGACTTCCCAGCCCGCCGTGATGTTTGTGAAAAATCCGTTCTATTCATCCGTTGGCTACAGGAAAGTAAAAGAGTGAGGGTTAATACCATAAAATGAGTTAGCAAAATGAATGGAGGGTAAACAATGCCTCCAATTCAATTGACCATGCACATGCCAAATATGTTAACCATCCAATGCCCTGGTCGAGGTCATCAGATGCAATATGAAAGAATCAGATCAACACATATAGATCACTCCAGATCTTGACCACCCGAAGCTCTGATCGGAACCTATTAGACATTGCGTGATGGATCAAATCTATCTTGACCCATACTCCAAGGCCAACTCTACAAACATCCATACAAACGCCAAAATGCAGGTATGGTTGCTCAGCACCAAAAAATTTAAAAAAAAAAAAAAAAAAAAAAAAATCTAAAAATACCAATGCATCCCACATTCCATATACACTATTTAGTCCTCTATAATTCTAATTAAGTAGGTGCCAGCACAACATTTAACTTGCTTTTGGTTTTTACCAATTCTTTGATTTTCTCTGAAATCATAAGCAGACATAAGATGATCCACCTAAAATCATAATACCAATCCGATCATTCTGGAAAATGATAGGTTTAGGGCCTGTTCGGCCGGGCAGATTGGAAGGGATTGGAAGTTAAATCCCGGGATTGGCCGGGCGTGCCAAACAGACTGGGTGATATCCCATGGATCTTAAGACAATCTACTGACAACACCATCATTACTTTTAAATCCTATCCAATCCACCTTAATCCGTTCAAATTTGCCTGGGACGTGTTTGGTTAGAGGGATTGGTAGGGATGGGAAGGTTTATTCCCGAGATTGGGTGGGGGTGCCAAACAGACTTGATATAGCAATCTCGGGATACAGCAATCCCATGGATCCGAAAACAATCCACGGACAACACCATCATTACCTAGAAATCCATGCCATCTACCCTAATGCCATCCAATCCCTTCCAATCCACCCGGCCAAATGGGCCCTTAAAATACTTTGTTTTGGTACCTGGATTAGCATAATCCGACTCTAACTTGTAAAAAGATCTTTTACAAACAACGGTGACAAAATCTATAAGTCAAATGGATAAAAGCCTAATCTAGATAACTCTAATCCAAGACACATGCAAAACTATTATATTGTAATGTGGGAGATCAGCAAAGCTGCAAAACGCGTAGGTAACTGCTCATTACAAACAATATGCTTGCAAGAGATTCTAGGAGATTGTGTAGCACAAAAAAACTACTCCATATCCAACATGTGTTATCCTTGTAAGGTCATGTGTTCATAGGGGCTCTAACCACTCAAATATCTAACCTGGTAGATTTCTTCGATGCGTATGCCAATCAATAGTGTAAAAGGGTTGCAATCAGATATCGCAATATTTTTTTAACCCTTGTAAATTTTCTGAGTCAAGCCTTTAACCAAGCAAGCTTCTCTATTATCATACTCTGGCAAGTAAAGAAACTAATCGCATCTTCATCTACTCTAGGTGGGTTGTCCACTAGCTTTAGCATTTGGTTATAGCTCAACATATGCCAAAGAGAAGCATCTTTAGACACCCCAACACTGTTGCACGGACACGGTGGATACTCCACCATCTTTGCACGAATACGAGAGAAGCCCCAATGTCTTTGCAGAGAGGCGGTGGAGACTCCACCATCTTTACACAGAAACAGTGACCCTTCCACCGTTTGTGGGTTCTGGCCACTAACGAGCTTGACCAGCCCCATGTTTACACGTTAGCAGCTAATGAGCTGGACCAACCCGTTGCCTACACATTAGTTCAGTTCACGTGTGCTTCACTTTTGCCTGAAACTATGGTTCAGATGATGAGTTGGACCAATCCATGACCCGCATGTTAGTCTTGTTCACACGAACCTCATTTTGAAACTAAGCTTGTGGCTCATGAGAGCCGAACCAGCCCCTCTAAAATGCCTATAAAAGGAGGTTCTGACCTTCAGAGCAAGGGGCGAGAGTGCAGAGTGCAAAGTCCAAAGGCAGAGGCAAGCGTTAGAGGTAAAACGTTGATATTTCGAGAGAGGTTATGAAAGGAGAGCGAGCGTTCTGTCAAGCTCTATTCTTCTGCTTCTCCTTTAATCTTTATTTTCTTTTTGCCCTTTTATTATTTCGAAATCTTCTTCCTGGCCTTTTTAATTATTTCAAACTTGTCTTTCTGCCCTTTTATTATTTCAAACTCATCTTTTTGCCATTTTGTTATTTTGAACCCTTCTTTCAAATTATCTATTATTTCAAATATAAATCTTTTATTTCGATTTACAAGCCAAATATGTATTTTTAATCTATCCTTTTCTAGTTTACATATTCCAACCCTCCTGCTTTAAACACCTATGGAAGTAGACTCCACTCTGACATCACATAAAGTATGCTCTATATATAATTACCTCTCTTGATGATCTTCTGTATCAGAAAACATGACTTAAATGAGTAACCAAAAATTCTATATTCTTTTTATCTTCCATGCTTTGATCGAAAATCTATTTTTATTGTTTCGATTTTATTTTTCATTTATCTTTTGTAGTTTAGACATCTAAATCTTAGTATTTTACTGGAAGTTCCTTAAATCTCCCTTGGAAGCATACAACTTAGCAAAGTAAAGACTGTGTTTCACACGAGTAGTAAGAGGGTACTCAAGCTCTTCCTTTTTTGTAACTGAGACCCTTACCCAGAATCCATGGCGCAGACTTATCCAAAAGTCATTTGAATTGAGAATTCTTTAGTTATCCCGATCTTTGGGCAATTCTACTGATTTTAGCTAACCATAGATTTTGGAGCTTTATTTTGGCTAATGGCAACTCCTACAATGTTGACAAGTCATTTTGTCAACTTTATAAAAATGTATTACAAAATCAAATCAAGTTTGCAAATCGTCACACTGTCGAAGTGCTCAGTATCCAAGAATATGAACATGTTGCATAAGGTGTTACGAAGGATAAAAATATAATTATTAATTTCTCTTCTCAACCCCTCTGCGAGGTTTGGGTATGGAGGCTTAGCTATGGGTTACACCGAATTTAGATAAACTTTAGATCTAGGCCTTGATATGCTACTATACCCTTATCAACTAGGCACTTAAAATCATTAACTTTCTCTTCTCAACTCCTTTGCAAGGTTTGGATATGAAGGTCTTAATTATGGATTTCACTAGATCTACAAAGACTTCGGATATGGCCTTCACCTCCTATTTCCTGTATCAACTAAGCATACAATTTTTATTTATTATTATTATTTTTTAATATTTACAAAAGATGTATGCTTTGTGTCTTGTCATGTATCTAGATTTTGTTACATCAGAAATCTAAGTAATTCCTAATTTTATATTTATCGCAACACATACAGACATATCTATCGTTTGACTCATGCAACCATCAAATGATCTAATTCGACACCTAGTGGGCCACCCGGGGGAAAATTCCCCATAAGCATCCATAAACCCAAAGGAGGATCACCTTACTTTCGCATGTAAGATACGCCGGCGTTGCTTTGGGTCACTTTATCTCTTGTGTTTGGAGTTATATTTAGGCTAGTTAGACTTTTATCTTGTTGGACATGTATATGTGTCCCTACTGAGTGGACTCCTACATTTATGTTGGATGACTATATAGTTTGTTCTGGACACCTTATTGCTTTTACACTACCATACACTAAATTAATGACACATTGGCTTTTGTTTTCTTTACTATTATGGTGAATATCTTATAAATGTGCCATAAACTACGCTTCCACGTTAAAAGAAATACTTAAATATCGAGAACCAAGCATATTATTGTCCCTCGACTTTGGGGTGTTACATAGCTTCCCGCACAGGAACATCCTGTAATTGGCTTTACTCATAAATCCACATCCCTACGCAAGTGTGACTTGGAAATGACCCTGGAATCCACGACATGAGTGCCACCTTGAATTATATATCCACATCATCCATCCTTTTTTAGAGCATGACCAAAAAAATCTTAAGCACATTGTAGACCACACCAAACAAAACAATGGTGATTGAGCATCCACCATTAAAAGCTCCCTATGGTCCACCTTAATGTTTAATTGCAATCCGACCAGTCGATAAGGTGACAAAGATCCGGAGACAGGAAAAAAACAAATATCATCTTGATCCAAGTTTTTTTATGGCCCACAAGATGTCTTTAATGGTCAAAAACCACTATTTTCCATGTTTTGGCCCATCTTATATTTGGATTTACTTAAATTTTTAACCTAGGACACAAGATAATTTGAAAATACGGATAGATGGTGTGGGTATATAATTAGTACATCAAGGTGGCCCCACGTTTAGATGGCACGAGTGTTTCATGGGGCACGGATTAGCTATTGACAAGTTGAGTAGCGAAGCAAGACTCGCGACTGAAGTGATGTGAGCCCCTCCATGATTTATGTTTTGTATTCAGACTGTCCATCCAGTTTGAGAGATCATTTTAGGGAATGAGACAAAGGATGAGTCAGATTCAAAGCTGAAGTAGGCCCAGCCGTAGAAAACAGTGGGGAGAGTGATGCCCACCGATTAAAAACTTCTAATGGCCACAAAAGTTTTAGCTAAAGCTGATATTTGTGGTTTCCCTTCTTCTTCCATGCGTGCGCTAGCTTATAAACAGGTTGAATCTCAAATAAACATTAGGGTGGACCTTAGGAAGGTTTTAATGGTGGGGTCAGTCTCCCCACTCTTTTCTGTGGTGGGGACTAATCCAGATTTGAATCTGCGTCATTCTTTGAATCCCTCCTTCAAATGATCTCTCCAAATAGATGGAAGGTGTGGATACAACATATACGTCATGGGCCTACATAACTTGGTGATGTCACTTCAGTCGCGAGTCTCTCGCTGCTCAACCTGTCAGTGGTTAGCCACTTACAGTGGACAAGCTGGGCTGGACTGGCTACTGAGGTACGCCACCTAATGTTGTGGGCTCCACCATGATGTATATGTTGTATCCACATAGTCCATACATTTTTAGAGATAATTTTAGGGCAGGAGCCAAAAAATGAATCAGATCCAAATCTTGACTGGACCCCACCATGGAAAATAGTGGAGAGTGTGACGTTCACATTAAAAACTTTTAAGGATATTAGTGTTTTCCCTTCTTTAATGCCTGCGTTAACTTATGAACAGGTTGGATCTCAAATAAACATTACGGTTGACCTTGAGAGGGTTTCAATGGTAGGTGTCACTCTCCCCATTGTTTTCCATGGTGGGGTTCAATTCAGATTTTGATATGCCTCATTCTTTTGCTCATGTGCTAAAATGATCTCTAAAAATGAGCGGACGGTATGCATACAACACATATATCATGATGGGCCCACAAAACTTGGTGACTTCACTTCAATACCCCGGCTACTCAACTTGTCAGTAGCTAATCCGCGTCTTGTTCCCCTGTACACTATTTACAATAACATAAGCTATTTGAAACATGGATGAGGATAATTTAAATTTTGGAACCCTGACCTAAAACGATGAGATGACTTTCAGACCTCAGCCACACATGAGATGATGCAGCTTAGGGCGTGTCTGGGGCATGGCGTTGGGAAGGATGAGGTGGGATGGGATTCTAAAAAACATAATTATTACCCATGGCAGGGATTGTTAAGGATAAGCTTAATTCCATGATTTGTTTATAACATGGTGGTACATTGAATGGGTATACCCACCATCATTTAAAACTATTAAGAATAATACACATGTGTTATATCTTTACCGTTCATTTGTTTTGTAACCTCATTTTATGGCATGGGCTTAAAAATGAGGTAGATCCAAAACTTATGTGGCCTAAAAGGAGTTTTCGATGGTAAGTATTCAATCCCCGTTGCTTTCTATGGTGGGGTTCACTTGAGCTTTAGATCTGCCTAATTTTTTGGCCCATGCTCTAAAATGATCTCGAAAAATGGGTGGACCGCGTGGATATAGCCCACACATCATGACGAGACCTACATAACTTGCTAATATTGAGTGAAATTGGCATGGAACCCAATGCAATTCCATCGGATCTAATTCCAAACTTTTCCATTCTTCCCAAACATGGAGTGGAATTGGCAGGAAGATGCAATTCCATCCCACCTAAGCCCATCTAATACCATGCGAACAAACAGGCCCTTAGTCTTCATGTATTTTATTTATATATCATAGTAGAGCACAACCAAGAAGACGACCTGTTTGCTCACATACGTACTCAACAGGCCATTAAAAAAAATGTAGCATGAGGAACTGAAATAAATGCCACACCACAAGGAGAAAATAGAAAAAGAAAAAAGAAGAGGAGCTGCACAACAAGAAGTGAAAAAATGAAACAAGTGTGTTTTTTTTTTTTTTTTTTCCACCAACAACACGTGCACGTAAAGTCCTGTAGATCCACTTGATTGTAAGACAATTTGGTACATTACATGTGTGGGAGATTTGAGATTTCATAAGTTTGGAAATGGTGCTTGGATTTTTTTTCTACCCAAAATGTCTTCCAATTTCACTTTTCAGGTGGGCCACAGCGCACAAAAGTGAATTAACAGTTTTTTTTTTTTTTTTTTTTTTTAAATTACTAGCCACTCCTTTGTATTGATATGCTGTGGCCCACTTACACATCTCAAATTGCCAGTCAAAAAGAAAATAATGACTTTTTCTAAAGTGATCTAAAAATGTAACTAAAAGGGAAGCAAAAATAAGGTAATGCTAAAGGGGCTGGATGCAAGTTATGATGTGGCCTATTTACACATCTCAAATTCCAAGTCACAAAGAAATTAATGATTTTCCCAAGGTGGTCTAAAAATGCGGCTAAATAGGAAGAAAAGGGGGAGGTAAAGGGGTTGAATGGAAATGGTTCTATGGCCCACTTACACCTCTCAAATTCCAAGTCACAAAGAAATTAATGAAATTTTCCAAGGTGATCTAAAAATGCATCTAAAAAGGAAGAGAAGGGAGGCATAAAGGGGTGTTGTGGCCCACTTACACATCTCAAATTCTGAGTCAGAAAGAAAATAATGATTTTTCCCAGGGTGATCTAAAAATGCAGCTAAAAAGGAAGAAAAGAGAGGTAATGCTAAAGGGACTAAATGCATGGCCCATATGTGATGAGACCCACCAAGATTTTAAATCATTGACTTGTGTTAGAATATCTGTCATGCCCCAAATTTGAAACCCGGGCACTACTACTTCCCAAGTTCTAAACTCGGGTTGGAGCAACTTCCTCGCCACTTGCCGGACTTAGTGTACGATTAGTAAACTTCCCGACACCAAACTCAACTCATTGTGGAATTATTATTTTTTGAACGGTTAATCTGATTAGGCGGTTACATATTTTGTAAATGGTATCAACGCATATCGAAGAGACGAACCTGTTCGACATGTCACACATAATATGATGCAGCAGCTCAACAGTAATGAAGGAAATAGTAGCAAACTCCAACAGCTCTTGCGTGCATCCTTAAAAAGTGTAAGTCATCTATATGAGCAAACCACAACTCATAAGTCTATTGTATGCCAGGAGAAAAATACAGCTTATTAGGGCACTCTCGTAAAGACATCCAAAACAATCATAAATATATTATCAATCGAGCATGTTATCATAAGTGATTAGGTTATCAATCAAGTATGTCGTATAACTAAGTTTATTATGAACATGACGTCAATGTTAGGCATGCCACTTGATGAGCGACCATGAATCATGAGAATAGCCAATCATTATATATAAGATACTCAAATTCCATATTCTACTATAGGACATACGATGGAAAGGCAATGTCAAAGCTGGCATGTGGATTCGAGATAATAGTACGCGGTATCGCAAGCTGTGGGGTTCATCACAAGGGACTTCTATCTAAACCAGTCTCATACTTGATTTGGATAGCTAGACTCAATGTGATAAACTGTTGATTTCAGGTTAGTCCCATACCTAACCGAAATCATGGACATTGTGAAGGTGCGCATAATAATTTATTTGTGCACCACCAGCCCGAGTGAATAGTGGATGAATGAATCTATAAGTCAAATGCTGAACATCTCTTATTTCTGTGACTACACTCCACAATACATAATACATCTCCACCTGGAACCACGAACATACCACACAGGGGTAATCCATCATCCTCACATAAGAGTGGGACAACATCTGTCATCATCTGCTAGTACATCTCTATTAGAAATCACAAACATACCACACATGGGTAAACCATCATCCTCACATAAGAGTGGGACAACATCCGCCATCATCAATATCATGGCCATCACCCATCACTATCATACATGCCATAGGCATTAGTTGTCTGTCATGCATGAGGTTATCCTTACGTTCACACAAACATCATTTATTTATCATCATCCATACGTCAAGTAAAACATAGTTATCTTACCCACGTTATCATCACGACAATCAATACATGTATTATTATCACTTGTATATCAAGCATGGTAGTCAACTAGTATGTTTAATCATCATGCATATATATACATAATATCATCATCATTACCATTAGAATCATATTTCCATTAATTTCATGATTAACATAAGAAATGTTATAAGTACCACAAATAATTACTCATCTATCATCAATGATATGTCATAATTCACCATCCATTAAGCCATATTTATCATTTCAACCAATAACTTACCATCTTCATTATCATGTTATCACACACATATCATCATCTTAACCATCACTAGGTGCTTCCCACCTAGTGTGAGTTTCGCATTGACCTTGGACTCCACACAAGGCATGAGGTTGTATAGGTCAAGTGTGAGTCCCGCTTGGTGAACTACTAGGCCAACTCAAAGGCATAAACTTCCAACCACAAGGCTTTTAATGGTGTGGATCTAATTCCACAATTAAGTGGGCCTCACATTGACGCAGGGATGAACGTGATGAGGTTGATCACCATCTTCCTCAAGGATAACTACTCTGAATCCACGGAGCTTCTCTGGACTCCTCACAGAGACTTCTCGAATCCACAAGGAAAGAAAGCAAGAAAATAGAAATAAATTTTATTAAATTCAAAATTGATTGATGAATTACTGTCTAATGTGTCTCCTTACACCATTAATAAAGAAAAAATAAACCAAAATTCGTAATTACCAAAAATAGCAAAATTCTAACTCTAAAAATAATCCTAATTCTAATAAAACTCTTTTAAAGCTTAATTTCTAAAAATAAAAATTCCAAATAAACTTTCTTTAGAAGTGTCTTAGTATAATTAAAAGTTATTTCTAAAAAAGGAAGAAAATCTAAAACTGTCAAAATAAGAAAATATTAAAAATTTAGAATCACTAAAAATAGTATTTTTATTTTCCTAAAAACTTGTTTTTGAGCTAAAAGCGTGTGTTTTCTGACAAAACGGACGGATGTGGTTCACCACGGATGGCTCGTTTCAGTAAAGTTTGATAAGTTGTGCACCCCGCGACGATACCCGGATCAAAAGTTACAGTCAATTTACGGTCCACCTTCTTCTGGCCCAACCATGCTAGGAAAGTATCTATGACATGTTGTACATCACACATATTCCGCCATCAACTAGAAATAATTCACAATCTCAAACATAAGGACAGCATGCTAACATCTTTCATGTCATACATCATATTAGGCCCACTAACCACATACACGATGAACCAAGAAAAAGCCCAATTATCTAGTTTATGCATTCTAAAATAAGCATCGCTAAGTGTGGTCTACTAGATAATATGCTTGCCCAACGGGCTCAAGGAAAGTTACCATGGTGGGCTTCTCACTCCCCATTGATTTCTCTTATTGTTGGGCTTACTTGGGCCTTAGGGTTGCCTCATTTAGATGGGCCCATGACCATCCATATGTTAAGACAACAACTAGACAGGAAGATCAGTCCACTACACATTTTATAAGTTATATAACACTCATTTACAAAACATGCGAAGTAGACCTCATTATATGAAAGGTAAGGCCCATCAAGATAGCCCATACTAGATGATATACTTAAGGTTTTGAGTACAACAACACCTGAGAGTTATTTTTCAGAGTTTAGATGCTACATTAAATTCTTTAGGAAGGTGGTGGACCACACTGACATGGTCCCGCATAAATTTTACACCAAACATTTTTTTTTTTTGTGCAATGTTGGTTTCTAGCCATCTTCAATTCAGATTTATAATCATGTGGGACCGACATCTTGTGAAGGGAAGTATCCATCTGGTAACTCTATGTATGGGCTGTAAAAGTTATAAGGCGAGCCTTATTGGTTGGGTGTATATAATTTGTAGTGATGGCCTAAACATGAGTACTTGAGGAAAGTGTGCAGGAAACACAGTGCAGAATTAGATTTAGCCCAAGTTTGAGTACGTCCCATGATCACAAGGGGCCACCTTTCAGTGTGCCGTCAGGTGCCCTTGGTATTACTATATATGTATTTCAAAAAGTACAAGCTAATACCAATTGGTTGTGTACAATTAATATTAGGTGTAGAGCCAAACATATGTATTTTAATTTTCTGCAAAGAGTTTTCTGCACAACCATGCCTGACCCCATTTTTAGAACCACTCCCTAATCATGTGGGGTCTGATTTAGTCCAAGTAAAATATTATTTATCTATTCATTGGTATAGGTTAACGGTTATAGGTGGTGGTCTACTCGTATCTTCTGCATATGGTCCACTACAGAGGCCCAAACTTGGTACAAAACACAAATAATCAGATAGTTTTTAGCAATGGGGTC
Source organism: Magnolia sinica (assembly GCF_029962835.1). Taxonomy (NCBI): domain Eukaryota; kingdom Viridiplantae; phylum Streptophyta; class Magnoliopsida; order Magnoliales; family Magnoliaceae; genus Magnolia; species Magnolia sinica. Next base: position 5,417,123 of record NC_080584.1, on the reverse strand, counting down.
TGTCACAACTTAGGCTCCAATTTTCAAACACTTGGAGATCATTCCTGACAAAAAGGTGGGACATCCTAGCTCACTTATATAAGGATTAAACATACCCTAAAGTAGGACCCTTAAATATAGAGCATGGGGCCCACCACAAGATGATAAAGAGGCCTAAATGTAATATATAGTTAAGTACTAGGAAAATTTCAGTAAACAGAAAAAGTGCAAAGGAAAGGAAATAGATAGAATGGTAAGTGGGGCCCACACGATGGCAAAGCGTAGATAAGAGACATACATCAATACACATGACTGTTTAAATTGAATGAACTAATAAAGTACATAGATCAAAAGTGGTCCCACTACCAAGTGGATGCACAATAAGAAGATGAATCTTGTGGACAATATATATACAATGTACAAGTAGCACATGAAATATCTTAATTAAATCTTTATGATCAGATTCCATGTTGGTAAATCCGACCCAATGGATGGTTTGAGAATATATCATTTAGGTTGTATAGAGGTTTCCAATCATACAGAGCCTTGGATCCATCTACACCACACGTAGCAACTCAAGGTTTATCTTTATAAAAGTAGTTGTCGGTCCAGAATTTTTTAAATTTTATTATGAAAAAATATGATTATAGGGACCGTACATATGATTATTAACTATCTTAAGTATGTTAAGAAAAAATATTAAATACATCTGACGATTGGAATCACAAATATGACCCACACAAAAATGGTCACAAAAAGCTCCCAGATACATTTTTGTACATGGCCAAGATCTCAGACATTCGAAATTTAATCGAGGTGTATTATATACCGTTGGAAAGCTACTTCAATTTTCTATGAAGCCAATGAAATATATCTATCTATTGGGTTTAATAAAGGGACCAAAAATAGATCACATTTTCAAAAATTAGAACCCTTTGTGTACTGTGGACATCAACCAAATAAAGTTAATGCCATAGATGATTAGACTATTATATGGCAATGAAATTTGTGAAAGACTGAGCTCATATTGTGGTTTATATTATTACAAAGTTTCTACTCAGATCTTAGCATGGTTGATTTTATATGATTTTTACAAGTTATTGTCCATATATAAAAATGGGATTACGTGTGAAGGGTGTGGCTATAATGTCCATCATGGTGGACTATACTGACGTGGGCCACGTTACTAACCACTATAGCCAGTAGTAATACATGAAACCATAGGGCTCCACACTAGTGGGCCCCACATGCATAAAAAAAATACAAAATGAAGAAAGATGAGGATGGAAAGAGGGGGTATAGACTCACTTCAAATGGATGGATGGTTTGATGATAATGTGTGGTCTACTCCCTCTAGTTTTGATGATGGGCCACACCTTAGCCCTACTCTCTTTGACTCTCTCTTAAAATCTTAGAATTCTCTAAGTAGAGCAAAAGAATGAGTGTAAGAGAGCTTCTTCTCTTATATAGGGAATTGAGGGGTTGATGTGGCAAGTTTATGGGGTCTTATTGGTGTTAAAAGTGAGGTAAAATGTGATGTTTGGTATGGGTAGTGGATGAATGAGGTGGATGGTGCTAAGCATGCATTGGCCAGTGTGCAAAAAATCTAGACATGCATTGGCTAATAGATGGATAAAGGTTGTGGGTTGTAGGTGATGCATGGTAGATGATAAAGTGGAGTGTTGCAATTGGTTATTTGAAGTGATGTAGCACAAATTAAGACATGCATTATATGCATGTGTGGGATGAGGTGGACATGGGCCATGATTAGTTTTTAAAGCATGGGGAGAGGGCTAATAATGGATTTTGGGATATAATATAATTTTGTCTTATATATGCTAGCTCCTTATTTATCATGTAGTGATTGTCCTAGTGATAATTTATATGCTCTATAAAGTGGGCTTTAGGCTCACATAGGCTCAAGTCCAATGGGCTTAGTATAATAAAGGTTGCTTGTGTTATAGGATATGCAATTTGAGTTGTAGATTCGATGTGTCGTATCTCACTAACAGAGTGTCGAATTGACACACGGTTTTCACCGTGACGACCGTAAAAATGATGTGGTCCTTATGACAGAGGTCTCAAGGTTGTCCGACACAAATCACTTGGGTGGGGTTGCCGGGTGCACTGGGGTGTGGTGAACGGTCTATCAATGGTGTAGATTGAGACATGTATGCATGACCGGTGTTACAAAGGGCTAGGATCCCACAGTATCTCATATAGAAAAAAAATGTTGTGGCCCACCTAAGAACTGAAATTGATAATTTTATTCAAGAAATGTACATATCACCACCTGATGGAAAGCACAAATCTCAAACAAGTATCACATTGTGACACATGTGTGGCATGTGCATCTATAGAGCTTCCAAACGCGTGTGAAATTCAAGTTCTTTGGTGTAGGACAAAACGTCTTGTCACGTGCCATCTTCTCTTCATATCTTTTCTGTTTTCAACCTTTCAAATTTTTAGTTTTATTTTTATTTCATTTCCAAGAGAGACATAATTTTATGAGAAAGGACCATTTATTTTTTCTGTTCATTACTACCAAAAAATCAAATCCAATCCAATGGTCATAAAAATCTGATGTAGAACATGTCACAGATTCGTTCCTAGCACGGTTGGGCCAAAAGAAGGCGCATTGTAAATTGACTATGACTTTTTATCCGGGTATCGTTACAGGGTGCACAACCTATCAATTTTTACTGAAATGGGCCATCCGAAGTGAACCGACCCACAAAGAGGGTCACATCTGTCCATTTCATTAAAAAAAACGTGCGCTTTCAACTCAAAAACAAATTTTTAGAAAAAAAAATTACTATTTTTAGTAATTCTAAATTTTTTAATATTTTGATATTTTTAGAGTTTTAGATTTTCTTACTTTTTAGAAATGACTTTAATTATGCTAGGACTCTTCTAGAAAAAGTATATTTGGAATTTTTATTTTTAAAAATTAGGCTTTAGAAGAGTTTTAGTAGAATTAGGATTTTTATTAAAGTTACAAATTTGCAATTTTTGATAATTACGAATTTTGGATTTTTTTTTCCTATATTAATGGTATAACAGGTACATAGATATGATACAATCATCAATAAATTTATTTTGAATATTCTAAAATTACTTATAGTTTTTATCTTTCCTCATATA